>NC_068399.1:24691840-25974340 GCF_023724105.1 Carassius gibelio | reverse complement strand
CTGATAGACCTTCCATACAGGAGCTCATTTACAAGCTGCTGCTAACTAAGCCTTCCACTTGTTACAACCCCAGAAATTAAAAAAACAGAAACCTCTGTCTGGCCCTTTGGAGCCCAAACACTCAGTTTAATGGAACAATATTACGATGTGGGATAGAGATATTGTTTTGGAGAAAAATTAACCAGCACTGCTTAAAAAAAGAAATATTACAATTATGGGTTGCATTAGAGGCTAACTTGGAACAAAATTTACTGTTAGTACTCTGAGTGATAGTCTTTTTTATTAGAAGAAACGAAACAAATAACAAAAAAATTTGATAAACAAATACATTTTTATAATTATAATGTAAAATTATTTTACTCTTAAAACATACAGGTTGTAAGATATTATTTTTATTGTGATATTAGTTTCAGCATATTTTTTACAGTAAACTTGAATTTATGTATAATGTAATCCAATATATAATAGACTAAATATAATTACAATATTTAAAATAAAAAGGACTAATGAATATTTAATGTTTAGTATTTTTATATATTTATATTTTCTGTATTTGTTTTTATATTTTTAATGCTTTCATTTAATACATTTACATTCGTGTTTTTAAATAAATATAAATAGTTAAATTTTTGCTCTTGAATCCTAATAATATTTAATATTGTGATATTAGATTAAACACAGCAAACTTGCTTTATCATAAATACAAAAAAACATGGACCTGCAGTTTTTATTTATTTCTAGCACAATATGTAATACAGTAAAAATGATTGCATTGCTGTCATATAAATAAAAAATTAAAAAAAGGAAGAAAATTAAAAAATAAATAAATAAATAAAATAGAATAAAAAAATAGATGCATTACGGTAATGAGAATATGTGAGGAAAATGTTATTTAATTTTTTCTGTATCTTGGGATGACATGTTTCTGTGAGATTTGCCCATACTATTAAAATTTATTTGAAATAATAATAATAAAAAAAAAAAATCACAAAAAACAAAAAGTCACGGCATGTCTGCAAGTTTCGAAGTCTGCACACTTCTCAAATTCCCTCTGACTTTGAGAGCGACTGAGACAGATTCAGACAGACAGCACAAAGGTAGAGAGACAGTGTCCACATAACACATGCAAAGCTTCTGTTCCCACAGTCGAGCAGAATTTCATATGGAAACAAGAGGTGAACGGTTAACACTGTGAGAAATGATACAATATCAGGCAGTTGTGCGCAAAAACAACGAGAGACGTAAACAGATCACAGTACATATACTCCATTTATTAAGTTAAATGGCTTTTAAATGAAAACAGCATTTGTGGACGTGTTAGTGATGCCTGTTTTTAAGTAATAACTGGGGGGGGGGTGTGCTGTCGACAAAATGTGTGTGTGCACAGTAACAGAGTAGGGCTTTATTAAACATCTGGGAGTCATCAGTTTGCTGCAGCGCTGTACTGAACTCAGCTGTGAGTGCAAACGCTGCTCTTGTTTTCACTGCTGCCTGCTTCACATCTACACAACACCTTCCCACAGGACGCATAGAGTATGGCAAGCCATTTTAACATTCAGACCTTTCTATTCACCATACTAGTAACTATTTTAATGCTACTAGTATTTATTTAGTTAAATACTTGTATGCATTGCATTAAGCACTACTACTTAATCATTAGCTACTAGTGCTTATTCCTTAGCAATTAGTAACTAAAAAAATAATACATTCATTAGACAACAGTTATTATTACAAACTAGTATTTGTAGTAGTATAGTATTTATATAGTACTAGTACTATATAAGTCACACTGACTTTATTCTTGTAGTGAGTACATCTTTTTTTAAAAGTACAAGTATTCATTAGATGCTAGTACTTATTTAGTAAGTACTAGTATTTTTAATTAGATGAGTTTTAGTTATAAATTAGTTATTTATTAGTTACTAGTGCATATTTATTAGACACTAGTATCTTTTACAATTGTTAATAATAACAAATCTTATGCTTTACTAGTTATTATATAATACTGTATGTACTGAATAAGTACAGAAGATACTCAATAAGTACTAGTATTTAAGTTACTTAAGTAAATAAGAACTAGCAATGAATAAATATGTAATAAACACTAGCATCTATTTAATACATACAAGCATCTAATAAATAAGTACTAGTAAGTAATTAAGAACTACTAACGAATAACAGGTAGTAATATAAAAAAGTACTAGTTCTTAATGAATGAATATTTATAAATAAGGAATGTTTTAAGGTGTCCTTGTTACAGTCTAATTATACATTTAAGTACGGAGTAATATTAATTAACTACATGTACTTCCTAGATGGTTAGGTTTAGACTTAGGGTTACTTGCATGTAATAATGCATAATTTTTATTATAATAATAATTACATGTAATATGTAACAAGCAAAAAAAAAATACTGTTAATAAAATGTTTACTAATCATAATTGGATACATACTAGTCAGAAATGACTGACTAGTTGATATTTGAATGACGTCAACTGCAAAACAAAAATTATTTGCAATTGAATACTTACTAGAATCTATTGAAATACGAACTAATGTCTAATAACTAAGAAATAGCATCTATGTACCAAAAGAATAAGTATTAGTATTAAATGAATAAGTACAAGTATCTAATAATAACTAGCATCTAATAAATAAGTACTAGTATCTATTTAATACATATTTAATAGCCTAGATTGTTTATTTAACAGGTATGAGTACCTAATGAATGAATACAAGCATGTAATAAATAAGAAAACTAGTATGTAATGAATAAATACTAGTACCTAAAGAATAAGCACTAGTAGCCAAAAATAGTACTAGTGCCTAATATAACAGATGACAGCAGCCAAAAATAAATAAATAAATAATATTTAAATAGACAGGCCTAGTGGTACGTTTTATAGACTAAATGTTAAAATGGCTTGCCATACACAGAGTGCTGTAAAGTGACCTCGGACGCAGCATGTGCATGCAATAAACGAAAAAAGAAAAAAAAAAAGACCCAAGCACAAAATCTTGATCTAAAAGTTCAATCCGACTGCAAGAAAACTTTGTTTATCTGCAGTCACAGTGTTTAATGCAATCATAAACACAGCACTGCAGGAGTGATCGCGGCTGTGCAAATTCACACTTTTCATTGTCGTCTCTTACTGACGTGAATAATGCAAAGAATTTGCTGGTTGGCATTAAGCGTGGTCATAGATGGGAGTGGAGTTAGCGGCACACTGTCCATAATGAGACATTTTTTGTGTGGGGAGTGCACTTTATGCAAGGCACAGAGAGAAATGACGGGACGAATATATCCGAGACATTTGATGGAAGCGATTAAACAGCCAGTCGCAAGTATGAGAGCCGAACTCTTCGCCAACTCTGTCTGCGTGAACCCGCTGCCCTGGTTGCAAAATGACGTTAGGATTTTATTGGAGCAAGATTATTTAGTACAGAACAATATTTTTAGCCATGTTTTATTAAAGTCGCCAGCTAGCTGTATTATTAGGGTGTTTTTACAGTGTATAGCAATTGTTTTTGTCCTGACGGATATAAATGTCGTGCAACAAGACAGTTACTGAGCTGCTTGTTTATCTACACCCAAATAAATAAATAATGCAATTAATTTTAAATAAAGAAAAAACTTTATAAAATTATGATACACAATATAATGAACATTTTTAAAACTAAAGGTAACATTTAAATGTTTTTTTTTATTTTATTACATTTGATGTGTTTATTATTTATTCATTAGACCTTTATTATATAATAAGAATATATATTTTTCACAGTTCTAGCAAAAATCTAATAAAAAATGTAATCAAATATTCCATTGCAGTAGGTTATTTTATAATGTAATACATTGTGGTAGATCAGAATGATTGTATTTACTGTCATAATTATTGTGAAATCTCATCGGTTAACAGTTTTACTTCACATATATTATACACATCATATATATAACAGGATATTTGCATAGAATAGAATATATTGCTAAAGAAAATTGCCAGAAAAAGGTTTGTGGTCAGTAAGATTACTTATATATTCCGCTCACCAAGGCACTGGCAGCATTTATTTAATCAAAAATACAGTAAAATTCATAAATATTATTGCAATTTTAAATACCTGGTTTTGTTTTAATATGTTGGAAAATATAATTTATTTCTGTGATCAAAGCTGAATTTTCAGCATCATAACTCCAGTCTTCCTTGTCACATGATCCTTCAGAAATCAGTATAATAAGCTGATTTGCTGCTCAAGAAACATTTTATTACTATTAATGTTGAAAACAGCTGTGCTGCTTGATATTTTTGTGGAAAACATGCTACATTTTTTTATTAAATTTATAGCATCTCTACTGAATAAAGCATACATTTCTTTAAAAATATATATAGACACTGAACATTTGAATTATATTCTAGAAACGCCGACATAGAGACATGCACATCCCTATAGTAAAACCAATCATTTTTGAAACAGACTCAATATTTTTTGGGTTCCTCTCAGCTTGTTTGAAGGAAAAAACAAAACAAGCGAAAGGAATTCTGTGTCATGACTGAAGCGCTGAACTCAGCCGAGGTTTTGATGTGGTCTCCACAAACTACAAGAGGATGATGCATTTCATAATGAGCAGCCCATCTCTGGGGACTGTCGGCTCTCATGGAACAAAAATGCTCACGTACATCTATTCATTATCAAAAGAGCTTGGCTATATTTGTACCCAATCCGTGTCACACCGCCTCACACACACACACACACACGCTCGCTCGCAGCTGAGGGCTCTGGCCTGTTGTCCATCATATGGCCCTGAGACAAACACAATCTGGGGTTATGACATCAGAGCAGGCCACTGTTAGATCACACGTCACCGATTCGCCACATGAAGAACATCATGGGAAAATGACCAACAGCTGCGGAGCAATCGCTCGCCAATGACTTTACAAGCTTTAAACATTTACTCAAATTTATCTTTGTCTGGAACTAGAAAGATATGTTACAAATATAATCCTTAAAATAATGAATGATTATAAATATGAATAAATAAAACAAATATATAAAAGGTACAAAAGGCACTGACAAATAAATAAACAAAAATATTTATTTTTAAGTTTAATTGTTAATTTAAAGGCAAATTATTTTTATTATTATTTTTAATTTCATTGGCTTTTGTACAAATATATTTAAACATAAAAAATAAAATATATAAATGGACAAAAGGGCACTGACAAAAAAAATCTATGAAAAGTATTTTAAAATAAAAACTTTAATAATTAAAAATATATAAAAAGGTAGCAATAAAAACACTGAGAAGTTAAATAAATGAGAGAAAATAATTAGTAAAATATTCAAACAAATAAAAAAATTACTATTTAAAAATACAAAAAGAGGTGTATATTTATATATATGAGATGTATATATGATAAAAAAGAAAACAAAAGGCACAAAAATAAATATATATATATATATATATAAAAAGCTACAAAAAGGCACTGTCAAAGATTTATAAATGCAAAAAAAAAAAAAAGAAAACATACAAAAATGTATAATGAGGTATTAACATTGTTAAAAACATTTTCCTATGTTATTTTAATTTCATTTAAATATATTTTAGCACAACTGTAATGTTGTATTAATCAATCAGCATCCAGGAGCAGAACTATTTGCTTTATAATCCACTGCAAATAACAGTGAAGATGTCACAAGGTCACAGGAAGTCCTTGGAGAGTGAAAGGGCAACAGTGCAGATGGATTTGGCGTTTTCTCAAAGCTGATTGGAGGAACGGAATTAACATGTCTGTCATTTACCCGTGGGGTTTAATGGGAGCTGCACAGAAAGGCCTCGTGGATGATGGGATTGCTGGGTGGAAGTGAGACAAGAACAATGGGAAAGGGCTAATTCACCACATCAATCATTTGTTTGCACTAACTGTTTTAGATGTTTCTTTATATATAAATATATGTATTTCTATTGAGAAAGAAGTACTGGTATGCTCATTCTTAAAACATGCATCACTTCACTCATTGCACATGATGACATCTGTCACTCACATCCTGTAAATGACATTGAAAAGCAGCCTCAAATCTAACCTAAATTCAATCACAGAGCGAGAGTGAACAAGGCTGGACAGAAAAGGACCCACTGGACCAATCAGGACGGGTTTAGGAGCCACATGACACGACTGTGTGACCTGCATGAAAACGAGAGGCGCTTTATTCAGTAATCTACACTGAGAGCTTTCATTATGAACCGCTTTCAGTCGTGCAGCAGACACTCGAACCGCTACAGCTGCATGTGTTTCCCATTATAGGGAAAACTCGACACCTTCTGGAGTCAAAGTTCCCTCTCCGAGCCGCTCCTCATGCGGTTTGCAACGGGTTCGGCTCAATAAAAAGCAGGGAAGCCCAGGAGATGCTGTATTTTAAATGACGCGCATTTGAATTTATTTATCTGAAGAGAACATTAATATCATCAATCTGTGGTCGCTGCAAAATCCTGAACGGCATTCCGCCGGCATCCAAACACTTACTTCACACATTCTTCGGATTGCAGCCATAATGTTTCTCAGACCAAAGAATGGTGGAATAACTGCCTTGATAACCGCGGCCAATCGTCTCCTGAGCCTCCACGGTTACAGCATTAATAAATCAATAAAGAAGGCTTCAGAAGCCTCGTCCTGCGGACAAGAAGAGTCTGGAGAAATAAGCCGTTCTGACAAGACGTTGCATTGCTCTTCAAGCACTGGGCTGGAATTACAGCCTCGATATTCTTGAAATTCATTAAAAACTTTTTTTTTTTTTTTACTTGTTCCCACAACCTTCAAAAACAAATGTGACCGAGTGACCTCAGAGCTACGATGAGTTCTCAGCATAATAAACGTTTTATTTCTGCTTCGATATGACAAGCACGTGATTGTTCAACTACAGTTCGTTTTTGTGATTTTTGTAAATCCAGCGGTCAAATGATGAGTGGCCTCTCAGTTTTCTGTATTATTATAGTCACTCGTCTAGTGAATGTCCACAAAACTGGAAAACTTTCTGAATGCATGTAAGTGGTAGACTATTTTAGGAGAAAAAAAAAAAAGGATAATCAATAACTTGACAAATCTATTGCTATTGTTTGAATAAAATAGTAATCATGTAATCAAAAGTACAGTAAGTAGTCATTCAAAAGGCCTTATATTTACTTACTGTTTAATAAAAATAGCATGCATATGATCCTTTGTGTAAAGGTCTTTTAATTTTTGTTTACTAGACTGTAGCCTAAGACTGTCCCACATTTTCAAATTAACAAATTGTACATTTTTTAATGTGTTTTTTTTTTTACGTTACAATGTTATATCATAATGTTATTGTTGTTTTACTTCCTTTTATCTCATTTTACAATTACATTCATTCCGCGATCCTTCCCTTTGTGCCACCTGGCAGTAGTTTCGCAAATGATTTTAACATGCGACTGAATTACAGTTACTGCCGCGGCACCACTGCGGCGGTACACGCGGCGGTAAAGCCCAATTAGGCTGTCCACCATCTGTAACTCTAGGCTGATAACAAGTATTTTAAAATGTAATCTAATTTGGGGGTTTGATTCCCCGGGAACACATGTTAGGTAAAAATTGATAGCCTGGATGCACTGTAAGTCGCTTTGGTTAAAAGCGTCTGCTAAATGCATGAATTAAAATTTATTAAATTAAAATTAAATTAATAGATTGGCTATGTTTTATATGTAGCTAGTGTTGTTGTAATGCCTAAATATAACAATTCATTTGAAAACTCAAATTCATAATTTTTTTCTTTACATCTGGAATTTAAACAATACTGAGGTTATCCTAACTTTAGAGTTATTTACAATGATTTTTAGAAGATTCTATTCAGGTTTAAAGAAGAATCTTAAGAGAAAAAAATCTTTGAGACTACAAAATATTCTTCATTTTAGTTAGAAAATAAGAAGAAAATGGCAGTTAAGAACTTTCTTATTATGAATGTTTCATGAATCTGGCCCCTAGTCTTTAACGTTCTCAAAATGTTTGCACAATAAATAAATAAATAAATAAATAAATAAATAAATGTTTATTTATCATTCATGAAATGTTTTTTTTTTAATGTCTCAGTTGGATTCTTTTTAAAATGTTACTACTTGTTTTAAAACATTCCAAAATAATGTTTCTATAATGTTTGCAAAAGTATGAAATGGAATGTTTCCTACACATTCATAACCGAAAAATAAATAAGGTTTTTAAAACATGGATGTTTTGAATGTTGAGAGATCATTTTCATAACCTAATGGGAACGTAAGCAAAACGTTCTTGGAACATGTTTTTTTTTTTTAGCTGGGTAAATGTATTACTTGGTTTCAGGGGTTGCTAAAAAAAAAAATTTAAGCTTTAGAATTACCAATACTAATAGGTACTAAATAACAGTATTTTAATGCACACAGAATTATCCATACAAAAACACAGAACGACTCCTTATCCTACATCCACAAACCAATAATCAGGCTCTAGAAAGAGTTTGTTCCTATGCATGAGGTTTCGGTAATGCAATATTACTGAACTCTGGCACTCTTGGCAAAGACCTGCAAGAGGCAGCCACCTTTTCCGATAACTCTAAAACGCGTGGGATGCTAAGAACGAGAGGTTTACCCGCTGCCAACCTCGGTGAAATTGATTGACTCGTTGTTTCCACACATGAATCCTTTGAAAATGCACAATCCAATATTCTCAACTGACCATCAT
This sequence comes from Carassius gibelio, assembly GCF_023724105.1. Lineage (NCBI taxonomy): Eukaryota > Metazoa > Chordata > Actinopteri > Cypriniformes > Cyprinidae > Carassius > Carassius gibelio. The sequence goes on along the minus strand of NC_068399.1, from coordinate 25,965,617 downwards.
TGCGCTATTCGTCTGGCGATGCGGGGCTCGCAATACGCTCGAAACGCCTTGAATTTCAACCCAAATCCTATAAAAACCTGTTTCTTGTTTGGACTAACTGGAGCTAAGCCACATTCCCCATGTGTTTCCAGAACCAGGTTTTGGAAGAGGTTAACGCTGTTGTTTGATGTTTTTGTTGGGTTACACCGCAGCCAAGAGTTCTGCCGTTCGCTCAAACGCTTTAACTTTACAGCAATTTAGACGATACCTCGCAAATGAATGTGAAAAGTTGACTAGAGCTGACTTCGAGCTCGAGCCGTGTCATCTTAAATTAGACAGAAACATGAATCCTTTTATAGGAAAACAAAGCTGGGGTCGTATTTAACCAGAGATGCTCTCCAAACGTGAATCAGGCACCATTGCTTACGCTCTCAAATACCAACACAGACAGCTCCTACAAAAAGAGAAGGTCATCAAGGAGAAGAAGTGCAGAGGTTCGATATTAAAGTTTGACAGAAACTGTCAAACAGCGATAAAAGTTAGATGCTTTTTCAACACTCTCTGGTTTTCGCTTCGTTAGCATTCGTCTCTAATAAAACAAAAAATAAGTGTCTAACATCTGACAGTAGTCCAGGAGAGTTTGGATTGTGTTAGCATAATTGTAAAAGGCCTGAAAACATTTCGTAGAGACATGGAAAACAAACTGACAGGGAGAGGAACGAGGCCAAGATTCTCTCGCACTCGGTTATTTGACTTGTTGTCCGGCGTTTCTACTCGCTCCATTACACGTCTGTCTGTCCCGCTGGCACTTTGCGAGAAGAGCAATGTAAACACGGTGTCTGAAAATGTTTCTTCTTCCCAACCCAAGAGCAGCTGTGAAGCAATTTTAGATGTTTTGGAGAGGGGCGAAATGAAGAAAAGCCAAAGGAACAAGAATCTTTGGATGTGAAAGACATGGTTGGACAGCTTGCAGGGGTTATCTGATGATTAATGGACTGTGTGCGCCAAAGTCCTCTTTACACCGGCTCTGTTTACACGGATCACTTCCACACGCCAGCGCACGGCCTGCAGATCGGAGGACGTCACAGACACTAATAAAAGACAAAAGGTAAGAATGAAACGAGAGCTAACAAATCATTCTTGCTCACTGACTCATATTTTGTTCACCGAGGTCTGAACGAGACGAACGAACTGCATGAACTGGGACATCTGATTCACGAAGGAGGATCTGAACGTGAGAGGGCATGACTGTCATGTGTCACTATCGCTCACAACTAGCAGAGAAAGAAAGCGGAAGAACTGACTGAGGACCGCAGACAACTAAAGTGACACGAGGATGCTATTGAGACTCATATTAAACTGTTCTTGTATTCTTCTACAGCTTGATGAAGTCAAGTGAATCAGTGAATCAACCTGAATGAATCTTTTTAATCTGTTCGCTAGAAAGATTCATTCAGGTTGATTCACTGATTCGTCAGTGGCCTTTTCTGCAGGTTGCATTTATGCATTGATCTTGTTACTTAAATCAATCAAAAGCTGTCCTCAAATGCAGTGAACCAAATAAAAGCAACCTGAAGAGCCAGACAAATCAGAGTTGGTCTTTGTGGTAAACAGATTCAAATGATTCACGTCACTGGAGTGAATCCCACTCTACTATCCCCGAAAGCAGCAATCCGAATAAGAGTAACCAGATCCTAAATTTCAGTTCAGACGGTGGTTGACGCTCCAGTTCTGGGTGAGAACCAAAGCACGAGGCTCTCAAAAGTGGCTACAGGAACGAGGAAATGGCTTCCACATGGGGTCCACCTCTCTCTCGCACCTCACTTCCTCTCGGACTCAAAACAACCTGCCCAAAATCAAGACCAGACCACAAGTATGACGACTAATAGTGTGCTACGCTATGTGCTCACTATTAAGGGCTCGTTGCTAAGTCTCCCTGGAACTTGTTTACAATTTAACGCACATTAAAGTGATTTTGGTCAGAACAAAATGCGAAAATTGGGCAATTTTGTTTCCAGCATGGTTCTCCAGTTAACACATTCAAGTGCGTGCTCATCTCTAGAAAATCTCTTGAAAACCCAACAAAACTACAAACTTAAGAAATGAGAATCAAAGACAAACACCTACAAGCTTCACTTATTAAAACATGTGCTGTTTTGTATAACCAGACACAGGTGGAAATGAAAAGGAAACGATTTTACAAAGCAATTCATTAACTTTTGGAGGCATGTGTAGCAGGCATGTTTTGGGGAAAAATCTGCTTACTCAGGTAACGCCTTTTTGTGACAAAGGGTGATATAATTCATCTATAAAAAGAAAATACACCATCTCCGTGTATTTTAGGACGAAAACACTTTCTGGAAGAGTGTGATTTAGACTGTTCTAGAATGAGCCTTTAGAATAGGTAACACTTATCTATTAACTTCTATTAAATTCTTAATTTGCTGCTTATTAATAGTTAGTAAGGTAGTTGTTAGGTTTAAGTATTGGGTAAGATTATGGATGTAGAATAAGGTCAAGTAGAATAAGGCATTAATATGTTCTTAATTAGCACTAATACATGGCTAATATTCTAGTAATATGCATGCTAATAAGCAATGAATAGGTGTTACCTATTCTAAATTGTTACCATGAGTTTTTATATGAAATAAAATCATATACCATAAGGTCTAGCTTTATAAATATATATATATTTTTATAATGACAATAAAAGGTTATTTTACATTAACTACAATTGCCATAAGATTGGTATTTACTTAACTGAATAAATATTACTCTCATCATCATTAGTTTTTAGATCAAATTGATTTTTAGACACATTTCTAGATAATTTTTCTTTTGTCATGAGGTGGACAAATTACATTATAAATAATTACATATATAATATACAATTATTATATTGAATAAAGTTAACATTTCCAATAATAACAATACATTTTACAGTAAATAAGTTAAGGATACACACACCCAAAACAATATATATATATATATATATTTACAATATTTATATACACATATATAGCACCTTGCAGTAGGATGATCTTGGACACTAGTGTTGTAATATTCAATTAATGTTAATGTGAAACCATAAAAGAAATGTCAACCCTGACACAACTATTTCTAAACATGCATTCATTTAGTTTGAAATGGCACAATGTAATTAATACTTAAACAGGGTCTTACAGAAAATTCAAAATTTAAAAAAATACAGATTTTTTTTTCTTTTTAAATGGCCTTTTCAAAAATGCAAATAGCACCGATTTCACAGAACGACCCGTTTATAAGATCACTAGGGCCTTTTGAGTGATTCTGACAGTACAGACAAAATTGTCCATCTTAAAGCACGCCAATCACAACAGTCATCCAAATTTCTGTTGCTCTGGCAAGCGCCGAACCCTTCCCACAAGCCATCGATGTGATTGCGGGTCTAATTATTAGTGAGGCTCAGTTTCACCGAGGTTTGGGGCTCGGAGGAGTCGGTTAGCTTTAATGCATGAGAAAACTCTGCTCTCGCCGAGGGACCATGTGAGAAACATTTAGACGCATGACGTGAGAAGAGCCAATTCACAGCCAGCTCTGGTAATCTATCAATCTGTAGTCACCTCCAAGAGTGAAGTCTTACACAATGGGCTTTAAATCGCAACAGCGCTTCAGCGACAAAAAATTAGCTCGAGAAGGTGAAAGACGGAGAGAAAAGCAGAGATGTCGGACCACACAGAGCGCAATGTTGGAGCAGATATCCGATTGCATCTCCGCTGCCTACCGAAGCCTGAATCTTCTGAGGCTTTCCTCTGACCTGATTTCAGACGTGCAAAACACTCGCGCTCTGCTGGATGCGGTTTGTGTTGCAGACTGATGTTGAAGCAGCAATTAGAGCACCGCAAGGAAAAGAGTTAGAGAGAAGTGTCAGTCAAAACCCTGGTGTGTGACCAAAAAGAACAAACTGCATGAGCCACATATCTAATAGAAGAAAATGCAAGCTCAGAAAGATGCAGACTAATAAAGCTACTTAATGCAAGCGTGCATTTCATTGCTCTCAGTCTTGCCTGATTACAAACAGCTAAAAACGTTTGACCTTTGAGCTGACAGTTCAAAACAAGCATCATTTTTATAATTAATATATGATGGGCCACAATGACGAAGTCTAATAGGAAGACAATAACAAAGTACGATTTTGAACATTTAAAATAATAACTATAAATGTTTTTTATTTACTACCAATAAATATTTATTAAAAATGTTTATAGGTCAGTAACCAAATGCATTTTTAAATTCCATTGAAGCAATGTGCATAATATAATATAATATGAGAAAAAAAAAAAAATAATAATAATCATTATATACATATATATATATATATATATATATATAAAATATATAATCTAGGTCTATTTTGGACCCCACTGTTTTACTGCAGTGTATGAAAACAATTTATTTGAATAAAAAGCTAATATAATTACAATAATGAAGTCTATTTCTCATGGGTGTATGATGTGCTGTGAGTCTCACTCCATTAAAAGCAGAGCAGGAATTCAGTTTTGTCTAATGAGCTTCATGCTGGAGGCTCTTGAACTGATGAGGTCAGTAAGAAAAGCAGAAATTGAAAACATTAACTGACAGAACTACTGCAACACGAGGATGCTGAAGTTCCTGCGTCATCAGTCACAGATCTGCATGGGTTAAAGGCATGATAAATGTTTCTTAACTTAAACTGCATTGGAGCCAGAATTAAATCCTTAAAGTTTGCATTGGAAGGAATAACTTTATTTTATTTCCATGTTAACTACAGATATATCACTGCCATTAAAGTCGCTCTAAAACAAGAAAGCTAAAAGGGTTAATCTGCTATAACAATGCTTGTATGACTAATGAAATATTGCCTCAGCTGCTCACAGCAAAATCACTTTCTTTTGGATTTCTTTATTCTTCTATAGCACTTTTCCAGGAAAACTCCAACTTTCCGACTAGAATAGACTGCAGCACAAAAACAAGAAACAGTAATAGTTTGCATGTAAAAACACAAATTTAATATCCCAAATATTTTTATAAAAAAATATATAAAAATAAAAAGGTAAATAAAAATAAAAATGAATATAAAAAACATGACTTAAATTACTAAGAAATATTTATTCAAGACATAACAATATAAGAAAATTGCTAAAATAATATATATATATATATATATATATATATATATATATATATATATATATATATAAATTTCTATGCATTTAGTAGACGTTTTTATCCATAGCGACTTACAGTGCATCCAGGCTATCCATATATATATATATATATATATATAGCCATTGTACTGGTTAGAACAGCACAGATATGTAAAGACAACATAGATATTAAACAACCATCTCTTCATTTACTAAAACTGTTAATACGTGATAAGTTTCCTCCTACGCATAAGCCACATATCTTTCCACCAAATGCATGTTATTGGTTTAGTTTGCAATGGCTTTTCTTTCACTTGATTGGCCCTGATTGGAAGAACTTGGCGTAATAATTACAAAACAGCAATAAATCTCCCCAATCTTTGGTGGCTTGCCATGTCCTCTAAATAAACAGCGAATGTGAATCTACAACTCAATCTTTACAGCTCAACGGTCTGAGCACAGAGCTGCCTCTGGGGTTTGTGGGAAAAGTGTGATGTCATCAAGGCCGCTGTGGTCCTCCTGAGAGTCAGCCTCTCTTGTTCTAATTAGGGGAAGACGGCTATAATTTACCCGGTCCTGAAATGAGGCGGCCGCGGGGCGTTTCGGCAACCTACAACTGCCGTACAATGACGCAAATGCCCCGCTTTACTGTCACTCGACGATCACTCCTCATGTGTCAGTTATAACAGCTGTTATCAACATCCAGACTTTCCCAAAGGAATATTCTTCTCCATAAGAACGAGAGAATCACTTCCTCATCTGAGGGCCGATGGATGAAGCTTGTGTTTGCTTGCAGGAGAAACGGAGCAAAACAGGCCCTGCTCGAGTTTCGTAAATCACTCAGCGTTTAATAGGACGTTCTTGGCTTCAGATGGGAAGCCTAATTCGCGCACAAATATTAGAAATGCATCCAAAACAACAATTGGCTGCGGCGTTGAATAATCAGATTCAATCCAGTTGATAAGATGCAGAACTGTATCTCCATCTGACTCACACAGAGAGGTTCATAAATCGCAGCAGTGACACTTTCAGCACCAGAGAGAGGGAAACACAAGCTGATCCCAAGCTGCTTTTACACTATAAAACATACAGTCTTGGTACCGTACATCTGGTAAAGACACCAACTTAGGCAGATGCTAAAAATAGCAGCATCCACACAATGGTCAACCAGTCCAAGCAGAAATGGGACGGTTACTTTAAAAATGTATTCCAGTAGAAATGACTGTTTACTAACAAGAATTGAGTTACCTTATCCAAATATCACTATATATGAAAGTTGCATCCAATTACTTGCAACTACTTCTGAATTAACAAACGGCCTCAATTCAAGACATGGAACAAGTGATATGAACTAGATACGATAAATCGACTTTTAATGTGCAATGATTAATTAGGAGCCAATCACAGAAGGTTATAGCTGTTGCTTTTTCTTCATGGAAGTCAATGGCAATCCTATGAACCGTAGGTAGCAGAATTCAGAAATTTGGTACACTTCTCGTGGCATGTCTGAACAGTAATCTGACCAACTTTGGGGTCTCTAGAACCAACTCTATTGCAGCACCACCGGTTCCAAAATGTGCTTTCCAAATGGTTTTATCTTTTGAATCCTTTAGAAAAAAAACAAAAAACAATTGGTTTCTCCCTATAAAAAAATCTGGGTTACAGTCGGACACTTGTAACAGAAGCAAAACTGTAAACACAAGTGATATGAGATCAGATTCAGTGACTAGATTTGCTCATAATGCTGGCTAACACAAGAATGTATTAGGAACCAAGCACCAAAGATGCCTTTTGTATCTATTGTTTTTCTTAATTTTTTTTAAAATGGGAATCAGTGGCAACTCTGTGAACTACAAGTGGTAGTCCTGAATAGTAATTTAGCCAAATTTGAGGTCTTAAGAACCAACTCTCTAAACTACCACCAAAACACTACAGGCCTTATTGGTTTTTACCTTCTTATTGGAAATCAGTGGCAGCCCTATGAAAACGTAGGACAATTATGAAATTTGGTACACATCTAGTGATATGTCTGAACAGTAATCTGACCAAATTTGAGGCATCTAGAACCAACACTATAGCACCATCATCAGTTCAAATATTCAATTTTCAAATGGTGAAATAAGAGAAACTGTTCTCCAGATTATGATCAGTACAATACACCAATACGATTATGTTCGATAAATCAATTAACATTTGTTTCTGCCACCAAAAAGTGAGACATTTGCAAAAGGAGTGAAGGGGGACGTTAAAATATTTATATCTCTGTAGTAAAACCATATCTGCCATGGCAACACATCACATGCACTAAAACCCAATAATGAGTGTACAAATGATGATTTAACCTGTTAGCTGTCACTCACATTTTTGAAGATAGACTTGAATGTGCATGATACAAACCTAAATTTTTATAATTCATGACTGAAAACATTTTGTAACATGATTTTGATGTACCATTTACATGGTAATGCAATGTCTGATTTTTAAATGGGTTTTGAAGGATGAATTTTGAGATTTTATGTTTTCAAGTGATATATAACTTCTGATGATTTCTAAAAAGTGATAGAGAAAAAGGCAACGAGGAAGTCTTTTTTTAAACAAAGGTCAAAGCTCCTTTTGTAATGTAGATTTCTGAGGGTGCACTCTTGTCATAAATTCATCTATTACTTTTCCTACATAATGTTTAACAAAAAATATTGGTAAAATATATATTTGGGAGTCTTAGACCTTTCCAACGATATATAGTTTGTAAAGATTAGATTAGATTTGGTTGTAATATAGTATAGTCAACGTAGGCGTCCCGTATACGGGACGGGGTGACATTGAACAGGTTAAACTGTTTTACAGAGCCAGTTTTAACAACGCAAATCAATGCAATTGCTTTTATACAATTTTAACAATTGTTTAACACAACTACAATTAGTTTCAGCACATTGGGCTTTTCTTCCACCAAGTAAAGCTGAAATCATAAAAAAAAAAAATCCAATGCATATTTATTAATTTATTTTTGGTTGAACACATAGGTATCACCTGTTCGTCTCACTGCATCTTTTTAGTGTTAAAATACTACTTGCATTACTTTCTGTACAATACAAAATATAGAATGGTGCAGAAGTTATGCTAAAAGGTAATTTACTATAACAAAATAGAAATCACCAAGGTCAGATTGTAAATTAATTCAGTTGTAGTGTAGCAATCAATGTAGTACTCTAAATGGTGGCTTATTTTGTCTGTCAGGATCCTACAGCAGTATTTCTTCTTTAAATCGTTATAAAAATGTAAACCTGCTTACAACCTCCTTTTCTACATAATTGGCCAAGATGATTAGATATTTATGTAACTAATGGAACATCGATACCTTTTCCTATCCTGATTATGTAACACAGATCCAAGTATTCTGTTACTCATCAAGTCTGGCCGTACGTGACGTTGTTGCAAACAGAAGCACTCTTGAACGCCGGTGTATTAATCTGTCAGAGCAGGAAAGGAAAGTTAAAATAAAGTTACATCCTGATTCCGGACGATTAAGGAATCCAATAACCTACTGGTTTCATTTAATCAAACCCTTTAAACTGACTCCAATATGATGACATGGTGAGGAAACCAACAATAATAAAAGGAGATGGAGACTGAGAGGTCACTGGAAAGCAGGACTGATGTTGAGGGAACATGGATTTGAGACCAAGAGCTCTGATCCAAAACCCATCAAGTCGGCTATCAAGATTAAGTATTAAAATTAAAACGTGAAATATAAACTTTAACATAAAGTTAATATTACGTATACTAAAATATGAATAAATGTAAAATACACAGTACTGTGCAAAAGTCTTAGGCCACCGGTATTTTCAGCAAACAAAACAAATGGTTTTAAGTCAGTTATTTCTATCTTTTGCTGTAGTGTGTCAGTAGTAAATATCAGTTTATATTTCCAAACACTATTTTTGCCATTAATTGTAAACACACTACAGCAAAACATAGAAATAACTGACTTCAAAATTGCTGAAAATGCTAGTGTCCTAAGACTGTTCATAATAAAATAAAAAGGGGAAAAAATTACCGCAAAATAAAAGACATAAAACATTAGATGAAAACTTAATTTAAAAATGTTGCCTTGAAGCTAGCTCAAAAGTTTAAATACTAAAATTATATAAAAAAAAATGAAAAAATAAAAAAAATAAAAATGTAAATAATAAATATTAGATGAAGAACTAGTAGAAATTAAAGTAACAGAAATTCTGCCTTGGCAACTATTTCGAAAAAAGTGGAAATAGGCCTATTAAAATGACTAAAAATGAAAAGCTAAATGTTGGCTTTACAACAGGAATAGTGTTAGAAAAACAAATAAGAAAAAAAAAAAATATGCACATTGAAATTAACTAAAATACAAATAATATATAAATAACCTAAAATAAGTTGAGGTAATAAAATAACTTAAAATAAAAATATATACATAAACTAATTTAAAAAAAAATCTCACAAAAGAACGATTATAAAACTATTTTAATTTTTTATAAATAGCATATAAAGACCACTATTTCTGCGGCACATGCAGTTGCAAATCAGTCCCTCGTTAGGTTTTTCATTTTGGATGTTGCCTTAGAAGACAGCTCACTAAGTTTTGAAACAGAGCTGGAATCTGAGAGTGAGAGAGAACGCCTGTTACTACGAGAAAAGTGCACTTTTGTCTCCATTAGTTATTAGATATGATATTTCTCTTTTCGTCCCTCCCAAAGGCTTCAATAAGACCCACACAAGCGTGTCAGCCGTGAGAAACACGCAGGAGGTTTGTCAGGGGAGAAAGCGTGTGGATGTAAATGGACCCTTAACAGCACAGCAGAATCAGAGCTGGAGTGAAATATGCTCTCGCTTGTGCTACAAACAGATTTAGGTCACTTGCTTACCTTCTCTTCAAGGCCCTGGAGAGAAGGCATTAGCGCTAATGGCATAACAGCTTGAAAACAAAGCAGTCAGACGCTTCAGGCGCTGAATATAGCCACTCCAAAATAAAAAGATCTACATGAGCACATACATGTGCAATCTGACGGATCAGCACAAATATGAATGCATATGATTTTCTTCACCATTTAAGCTGTGTGCTGTAATGCAGGAGTTTTTTTAATCTTATAAACATCACAGTGGCATTTAGAAAGTCAAAGCAACTGTAAATGCTATAACAGTCCACTCCAAACAAACTAATGGTAAAAAATAAACCTAAAAGTTCTGTTTAGAAGCACCTTTTATATTCAGCATCACATAACAAGTCATAAGCCGTTTAAACTTGCCTACAGGAGTTTCTAGACATGTTATTTTTAGTGCAGTTAACTAGATTGTGATGTGTGCACATTAAAACTTAAAAACATTACCTATTTACAGCCAACTTTGCAGAGAAATGAATGCAGGCTATGGATTGGAGCTGCTGTTGTACATTGAGCAGAAATGAAAGAAAAAAAGGTTATGTTGCATGGCATGTGTTCGTTAACGGGCAAAATATGTTGACACAGTATAGATTTGTTCTTATATTCTGAAATAAGCAGAAAACAAAAGATACCAATTCAAAATATGTACACAAACTAGAATATTTCAAATTAAACTTATCCCTCAACCTTCTACTGAACTGTGACACCGAAATAGCAGCATAAAACTTAAAAATATCTATCTTAAAAATAAATAAAAAAGCGTTCTGCAAGAGAAGATGGCCAAAAAAACACAGCCTTGTCGTAATTATTGCATGAAGTAATTTATGAAACTTGCAGTTTTTGGCCATTTATTAAAATAAAAAAATAGGTTAATTACCTGATACAAAAAAAAAACACAGAGACTTTATTGTTGAAATTGACTTACACCTCTAGTGGTGCAGACATTACACTAAGCTTTATTTGTTTAAGATCTCACCTTTATTCTCTTGGTGGTTTCGCACATTTGGTGGAGGCTGTATTTTCTCCTGAAGAATAAGTAAATGAACTAAAGCACAGGAGTCGTGTGCAGATCTGAATATATAGGTTTTTTAGGACAAACAGTCCCATTGTACCCGCTCTGACAGACCGCAGCTGTTGTGTATTACTCGCAATTAAGACGCGCTTGTTACTCAGTAGTACGTTCCACTATAAAAACTCATTTGGAAAGTCAAACACAGACCCAAATACAAACTGCTCTTCTGATTATATTGAAGGAGAAAGCTGACTACAATGACTGTTACACGAACACCAAAAATAAAGCATGAATCCAATGCGCTTGTGCATGAAACAAAACACTGTGGCTCTTATAATAAAGAGGTTTTCAAGCATCGAACAAAAGTTTAAAACAAAAGTTTTTCATACAATAGAATGCGTCCTGTTTAAGTTTTTCCGAGAAGAAAAATGACTATTTTTGACATGATTTACACAAGACATTTAGTGTAAGGAGAGTTTATATACCAAATAAAATCTTGTCACTCAGGCATATTCATAAAAATAATCATTAGATGACATTACAATATTATTTGAGCCCCCCCAAAATTAATCATCATTTTAAGTCGTTTACCACAGTCTTTCAAACCTCTAGGTTTTACCCATCTGTCCGTTTTTTAAACATCATAACTTTAGTACGACTTTTCTTTAATATATTTTAATAAGTACAGGACAGAATAAGTGTGTGGTTTCATTTATAAATAAAATAAAAATATATAAATAAATCTGAATGAGGGTGGAACATTATTTCACTATTCTTTTGTCATTGTATTTTCACAAAAAAAGCATTAAAGTATTTCATATGCTTTATATGTATATAACAAATGTACACAATGTATATTTGATGCGCACACCAAAATGTCTCTGATCCAAGTCACAATTAGATGCATTAGCAATATTTCAAGATTTTAAAATACAAAAGACCTACATAACCTTCAAATTCATTTTCAATTTATGATTAGAAAGGAAAAAAAATGGACTCAAAATAATTTACTCCACTCAAAAGAGCATTTTTGGCAGATATTTGTTGTCGTTTGAAGCAAAACCTGTTAATTTTGTGCTTTTTCTCCAAAAATAAGACTTCTAATGTCATTTCAGTTAAATTTAAGGATGTTTAGACATTCATACTGAAAAACCAACATATCTAACACCTTTTGTACATATTTTAAATGCATGAATTTGTGGGAGGACAACTTTTAAGACCTGCAGAAACCCAGAATGAAGATATGAGCTCATTTATAATGACTAAAAACCCAAACTGAGTGCGACCGCAGATGAGAATGAGAGAATGAAGTGAAAAACCCACAGTCAGGTGTCGACTAAACCAGCGAGTCATATTGGGAGGGCTCTGACGCTCAACGCTTGCACATCTGCCCCAATAAAATGACTCCCAGATGTCCCTGGCCTCCTCACTGCTAATGAACAACAGGCCTGTGAGAGAAACACAAGGTTTATACGGGCTAGAGTCTGCGTTAGCTGCAAACCTGAAGACTCAAACAAACAAGCAACCAAAATAAAATAAAAACATTTTTATATCATTTCAACTTTACTACAAAGACAGTATGATCTAAGTACGGGAAACAGCGGATTATTATTAAGTACATGATCTAAGAAGCACCATCATTATTGATCCTATAGTGTGCATTAGCCTAATCGCTAGTGTTAGCTTTAGCACCGTTACGTTAGGATGTCTATACACTCCTTGGCTTGAGCAGAACGCACAAATGGCGCAGACGGAGGGTGATAACATCCCATCATCATCATCAGTAGCTGGAGCAGCAGTTAGAAGAGTCTGTGAGCGCGTGTTCGAAAAAAAAAAAAAAAAAATTCTCAAAATCTATGGAAGCATTCACATCATCCATAACTATTAACCATCACACTCTGTACAATTATGTTTTCTGTCAGCTTGTGGCTTATTACATCTATCTACAGTACAGTAACATTTCCACAGTACAAAAATATATTACACTTCTCCTGGAATATTTACATGGGAACTTCCTCCGTGAAAAAAAGCATGAGATAATCAGCAGAGCTGAGGACGCAGGGAAGGAAAACCAAAACCGTGGTGAACAACACATCCTCCCAAACAGTTAAAAAGTCCAGCACAGTCACCGTTCACAATTTTGTGCTTTTTTTCCTCTTCAAGCACATTAAAAATTCACTGCATGCTTTGGCAGACTCAGAGCATTAAAAAGAAAAAAGGAGAAAGTGGAGGGGGAAAAGGGAAAGGGAAATAAGTCCCGTCTCAAAAGATCCGCGCGTCCACTTCGGTTTGGGTACGTCAGCAGGCGCTGACAGAAGCTGCCCTCCCCACCCAGTCTTCTAGAAAAACATCCTGAAAACAAGCAGAACCTGCTTTAGTACCACACACATCAACGCACAACCACGTCATTTCCAATTGCATTTCTGTACGGCAAAACGATGCATAAAGATGCTCATCAGAGCACGCCAGAGCCCTGAAGACGACCAGCATCTGTTCTGTTATTCAGGGGAGCTGAAGACATCCATGCTGTCATTAACATGCATGAATACATGCGCTTCCACCCACAGGGCCTTTGCCTTGACCACATGCTCAGAGCGCATCATATTCCACGCCAGTGCGAGAGTCTGGGTAAACAAACTCCTACTGCAGGCTCATAAACACAAGAAATGATGTATCACGATCAATTAATAGCCACTCTAACGAGGGAAACAATCCTGGAATCACTGTGTACGTCTCTGGGAGAAGGTCAAAGGTGAGTTTAGAGCATGTGAGGGGGCCGAGCTTTAATTAACATCTTCTCTTGGATCGAAGGTTATTGATCTCCCCCCCATGTGAGTTTGGGAGTGTATGTTTGGGTTCTGGATGCAGTGACGCCAGCGCCATCTGCTGGAGAAATTCATAAAGCATCTTCAGTTGCTCCCGTGGCCCGAACGCGTGGAAGTTGTTGCCGGCTCCTTCATGTAATGTTTGGGGGGGGGTTTAAGTGAGCTGTTAATGTAGATCACCTGTAGATGTTGGGGTCCAACAGAACCGCTGTGTCCTGAGGAAGCTGGGAGAGGTGGACCACTTTGGTCTTCAGCTGGGGACGGTCGCTCTCACTGACCCAGGCGTCTGGAAGTCTGTGCACATCAGAAAAGACAGAAAAACACTTAATATGGGACATTTTTTGACATCAACACATTCAGCAATATGCATTTTGTACATAGAATACATATATTCTGTATGTCAAAATGTGCATATATTAAACACAATGTCCCAGATTTTGTGGTGCACCAAGCACACTGCATTGTGGGATATAGCATAGTAGACAGCCAGAGCACACTGCATAGGATACTATATCCTACTGTATAATACTATGCACTCAACATATATTAAATGTTTCAAAATGAACAGTATGCAACATACAATATAAACAATGTCTTGTATTCTGTAGTATACTAGGCACTTCATTTTGGATATCTAATATCCAACAGTAACGGAGCACACTACATAGGATGGATACTACATCCTTTAGTAGGATCCAATGCACTTAACATACAAAATTTAACAGGACGTGCAGTACACAACTAGTGCATACAACGTAGTATACAAAATATGATGTCCCACATTTTGTAGTATGCTTAACAGATTACTTTGTGAAATATAGTATCCTACACAGCCAGAGCACATTGCATTACAGCTTAAACAGTATAATACAACAAACTACACATAAAAATTTACAGTATTCAAAGCAATTTTTTCAACATACTACATGTGTTAAAATGTGCCCTATTCAACCAGTACACATTGCATAGGGTATCCCAGAATGCAACATGCTAGATTGTCAATTTCCGGTGTATTCACATCGCCTAAAGTTGTGTCATTTATATTTACAGACCACATATGCAAAATTCATAGTCTAAAATGATGCTTCATATAGCATGAATAGTATGCAGCATAGGGTTCAATCAAGTACACCAGCAAAAATATACTAGTGTGCATACAGTATGCACATTCCTAATTCCAATCATAGCTTTAAAATATACACCATGTATAAATATTAGCATTTGCCGGATAACGCATAGACACACAGCCCTTCATTCCACCTTCTCCTCCAACATGCATTCCACAATGAGATTATTAAAAATGTTTTCCTTTTTTCCCCTCCACAGAGGAGGCTTGTCTGGCTCCAGCTTGTTGTGGTGACCCAGAAATCCATTTTAAACGTCTCCTGAGACGGCAACTTCTTCAGTGTTATCTCGGAGCTGACAAACATTCCTCCGGCTCAGATTGATGCCCGACTCGGAATAGCGTGCACATGCACACGGTCCCGTGCGAAGGTGTGCACGAGTGTATACAGGTATGCAAGTGCATCAGTTATCACAACACGGACCATTTTAGCAGCAGTAAATTCAATGATATTACCAGCGGGGCTCATTAACCATAAAAGTGGTTTAGTCGATTTAAAACCAGTTTAAACTGCACATCAAGATTAAAGTAAGCAGCTCATAATTCACTGCATTTAACTAAAAATGGTCAAATTAGAGTGGAAACCTGAGGACGGTTACGGGCAATGCGTTCAAAGGCCTCTTGTCTAAGCCATGGAAATGTTGAGAGCGAGTGGATACCCTTTAGAAAGTATTTATCTTGGACAAACTTCAGTGGAAAGTGACTTTGTTTCCAGGCGGGTGGTGATTCACGCAGGCTAGCGTTCTTCAATCCATTAAATCTGACATTAATGTGGACATTTACCACATAGAACTGGGAACTGATCTGAATCTGAGAGCTCAGGTGGATCTGATGCACCTCTGAACATATTAGAGACCGGAGAAATATAGGTTAAACTGAAAAAAAAAAAGTTTCATGAAGAGGGGGAAAAGACTGAAGACAAAATAAGAGAAAGGAAAGAATGGATTTAGTGAGACAGGAAGAAGAGAAAAATGATTGAGAGACAAAAATAGGGAGAAGCGGCATGTTGGCACATTATCTACTATTTCTAAGATGAGAAAGTTTCTGTAAGCATTAATATTCCCAAATGACAAACACTTGGCTTGCCAAAATGTCATGTATAAAAAGCACACTGGGTCAGATACTGTCTCCCACAATGCAGTGTGCTGAAATTGACCTTCTATTTCAAGTGTGATGAATGAAACAGAAGAAGCATCAACCACAATTCCCTCTGCGGCTCATTACGGCAATGTTTTTATCCCAAGCGACTCGATGCATTAACAATCAGTTATTAATGGGATGAGAACTCGACACCATTTGAATAAAGGTCATTTGATAAATGTAGTGTAATATTGTTCAAATATGCATACTTACTACATAGTAGGTGGAAAACATGTGAAATGCAGCATTAGGTCCAAATTCATAGTATTTATAAAACAGTAGGCAAAAATACCCAGATGATCTACCGTTTTCACAGAAATCCAAAAATGATTGGCCACTTTATTATCCCATGAAGCCAAAAGAGATTTATGAATGGCAGTGAAGCGATGCCAACTGAAGCTGGTAGGTCACACTACAATAACATTAATACTATATTGAACTTAACGATCAAAGTATGTACTTTTAAATCACAGAAAATTAAGATTTCAGATGCAGTCATTGTGTTGCATACTGTTTCACATTTCACACACAATTATAACTAAAAAGAATTATCAATAAATTTAAAAAAAAAGTTATTATTAAGTTATTAATTACATGTAAAACTATATACACCATTTATTTATTTTTATTTTTTTCCATTTATTGTACTTAAATTTGTAAAAAAAAAAAAAAAAAAAAAAAAAGACATACTGCGTAGTACACAATATACTACCCCTACTTTCTGTTAAGAAATGCTAAACTTCTCCTTTGGGATTAATAAAATCTACAAAGCTAGCTATAGATCAGTCTGTATGTGTTTTTGAGGAAGTTAATGTGACTTAAGGAGCCTCAGAACCATCAGTCTGTCACATATATCAGGTCATAGGCGTGTGTGTGTGTTTGTGTGTGTGTGTTTTGAAGCGTTAGTGTGTAAGGCCGCCCTCAAGTGGCCCGTGACTCTCATAAACGGCTGACATTCAGCACATGGCTCTGAGGTGAGCAGTGCACTTTCATATACTCACATGTCCTCCGGTGTCCAATGAAGCAGCACCTTCACCTTCCCAGAATCCTCCTTGCGCTTGGCGATCACCTGCTCAATTACACACAATGAGAAGAAATGCATAAGATCTTGTTTATGGGTTAATCCCATGCTACAAACTTGCTGTGTGCTTGCTGGTTAAACGGGACGTTTTCATGGGTTTTGGGAGCAGAAGTTGAGGTTGTGACTGTGAAGAGCTCATTAACTGTTTAATTAAAGACACAGGGGAGCAGCGGCCCAGACTAACTGGACCGTGAGAGCCCAAGCAAGTCTGACTTCAGCTCAGTTCCTTAGAAAGGATTATGGAAAGTGAATGCGCTGATGAGATGGTTAGCATGTAAAAAGAAACTAGTCCAGAACAGAAACTAACAACATGGGCTGTGTTAGGAATGGAATAATAGTGCACTGCATACGAAGCATTTAGTGATGCCTACCATTTTTCCTCTATGAAACAAGAATAAACACTACAGTGAACACTGATTTGGAAAATAAATCAATTTACAAGTACTAGGATAATCTCTTTACTGTTTCTACTACAAACAAAATGTGTCTGAAACCATATTCAGTATGCAATACAAATTATGTTAATATGCCATGATTTTCACGTGACCTTACGATGTTAATATTTGATGGCTTGATCAATAACGAATCATATTTAGATATTCTACAGAGAAATAGTATGAGTTTCATGCTAGTAGCTAATATAATAGCATGATTAAGTGTTGTACCCACCGTGCTGTGAAACACAACGCTGTGGCCTTTGCCTTGGCTCTCAATATGAGTGGCTAGATTGAGGCAGATGGCACGATGACGGATCGCATCCATGGTCTGAGCATCAAAAAAGTCATGTGGTCGTGCTGGAGGGAAGAAACAGAATGAGTTATTGAGGGGAAGTTTTGAACGCAGAATTAAACGAGGACTGAAGTTACACTGACGCTTACGCAACGACCGTCGCCGTTTGTACTTGAGTTTCCTCCGTTTGTTGATGCCCGCTTTGGAAGGCGAGTCTTCCTTCACCTTGGCTTGGCTTGAGAGTTTGGAGGAATTCTGGGAGCTGAAGTGGGTCGGTACGTGGCGCGCTAGCCCCCCCTGGGAGGCGAAGGTGGCATTGCAACCTCCCACCACACACTTCACAGAGACACACATCGGTCAGAGCAATTACAGCAAATAAAATAACACCTCACATGAGTTTTCATTGTCTAGCTTATACTTGTAGAACAGTGGGATCTCAATGCACTATACAAAATATCTCTAAGTGATATATCACCTCAAAATCAAACAAACAAGAACAGGATGTTTTTTCTTAAAATTCTAATTTACTAATGTCTTAATTTAAAATTACATTTTTCCCTCAATTTAGATATTTTGGTGAAATGTGGCCTGATGTGTGAGACTGACCCTGTAAGACAATTTAAAGTTGTGCTTCAGAATAAAGTTAATATAAAATAATAATAATAATTATTATTATTATTTGACTAAACTACAAAAATAAAACAAACTAAATCGACTAAATAAAATTAAGTTAAATTAAATAAAATTGAATAAAACAGAAACTTAAAAACTAGTAATAGTGAAAGTAACATTTGCTATAAGTTAGATTTTTTTTTATCTTTTAAAATCTTGAGGTTTGAAGGTTAAGTACTTTTACATTTGCAATCATTTTAAAAGCTTGATATTATATTAAATATAATAAAATACAACTGAATATAATATAATCTACAAAACAATAAGTTGAAAAACTTATTAAATAAAACAAGAAAAAATAAACAGATTACAATTAAATAAAATGGAAGCTAAAAAAAATAAAAAATGTTGTGTGTATGCAAAGAGGCTGACCTTGAATGGTTTGTCTCCACTGTGAGAGAGCATGTGTCTCTGCAGCCAGCTCTGACTGGTGGACGGTGTGTTATACACCTTACAGCCTTTCCAATGACACACGAACACCTGCGTGCAAACAGTGAGCAGTGAGAGACTTTCACCTCTTTACACGTCTCAAAAAGCATTTGGACATTTCAAACATCTTTTTGTAAAATACTTTGCTTTAAAAATGTGTTTGAACTTCTAATGCAAAGCCACATTTAACATGGCTTAAATGCATTTTGGTGCATAAAACGAGCGTGCACAGACACACACTGACCCCGCCGCGCTGTCCGTCCACGTGCACTCCGCGGATGTGTTCGGCCAGGTCCGGGCTGCTGTTGAACAGCATGTGGCACTGATCCCAGCAGCAGGGGTAAGATGAGCCCTTGGTGGAGGAGGAAGACACCCCACCGTGCCCGTTCATCATAGCTGGGGTAGATCGACCGCTGGATGCGATGCTCTCCATGTCCATGAGAGTGCTGCTGATACTAAAACACACAGAAACAATCACTTAGTACAAAGAAAACCAAATTTCATTCAGAAACAACCTCAGGTGTGTTTATGTTTCGCCGCCTGATATGACCGTAATCGTTGAGATTATGCTGATTCCTGAATGTCAAAAGTACTATTAGTAATTTATTTTGGTGGAAACGTTTTAATGCCCTTTAACAATGTTTTCAGGATTAAATCCCACTGTAGTAATGAATATACACTGAAATATAATCTACACGCACAAATCCCCAGATACAAAGGACATGATGAGGTTGTAAATGACAAGTTGTTGACCTGAGAAGCTGAACAACACAAAGAAGCAAACAAGGTGCGACTGATGGAGAAGAATGACTTTTTGAGGTAAATCCTGTAATGCAGCTCCCATGTTAATGACCATAGGTCTCTGTGTGCGGTAAATGAGGCCAGTGGAGCAGGGCGACTGTCTCACCGTGGCACACAAATGCTGTAATAGTGATCTTTTGAGTGTGCAGCTGTGCATTGTGGGAGAGGACAGCAGTAAACTGTCGCAGTAAAACACCATGCATGAACTCTAGTGAATGTGACTGAATGGCTCCTGAGGGGAGATGAGGAGGGGCTCACACACTTCCATCTGTTGGTTCCTTTCAGACTTCACTGCCCACAACCGACGCTAAATCTCAGGATGTGCCAGAGAACAGGATGCTGGGTAATCACAGAGACAAACTCCAACTGCCAGTCTGACTTCTGATGAAGCGTTTACAGCTGCAAAACCCACAGGTACGGCAGTGATTTGTTTTTTTGTTGATGAAAATCCTCCAACTGGATTTCTACATTATCTGAAGAATGCACAAAAATGGTGCATGTGCTAGCATACAATATTTTGCATGAGGGACTTGTTCAAATCAATTTCCACAAGTATGAACAATAGTAATACTTGACCATCCCACTAAAATGAACATTAACATGAAATGCATTAATATTTCAGACTTATTTCAAATGCATATTCAGTGGGTCACTAAACAGTTGTATTTGAGCGTCTGACATCTGACATTAGCAGCAGGTTTTTTTTTTTTTTTATCTGAAAGCAGAAGCTGGTCTCTCGTTACTCTCCTGACAGACTACAAAGTGGGTTTAAACCTCGACACGTGGGTCTTTAATTCTTTATGCTGAAGTGCAGGAGCCGTCAGACATTACAATTGTATGTGAGAGATTTCCATTTCAAAACTTCCTGAAGAGGATGAGCAAACAATTAACACCTGCTTTTACTCAAACGTAACGGAAAAAAAACCCTACACGGAGTTCCCCTCAAAACTTAAATTTACACTTTCACATATTCAAGCCGGCACACCTGGTGAACTGGCACAGACATCAAACCTTAATGATATTTAGATTATACCAACAGAAATTTAAAATCTCAAAGCTCATTATATGACCCAGTCCACAAAAACTTCACCTAAAATCTCCTTTTGTGCTCCAAGAGCGTTAAATGGCACTTTTTTAGCAAAAACAATATTATAATTGACGACTTAAATTACCAAAATGATTTGTGATCAGGGTTGAAAATTAATAGTGGCGTCAGGAATAAATTGGCACCAAAATGAACAAAAATGCCCCCAAAATTGAAGACAAGGAGATTTAAAATACCCGTGTAAATTAAACTAAATTATGACTGTTGTGATTCAGGAGAAATTGAAAGTGTCGACAGAGTCATTACATTTAGATCTGCTCACGTTGACGCAAAGATTTCTTTGTTTTTGCAGCATTATAACCAATTGCACATGTTGGGTGCGTTAATGCACTAACCAATCAGATTTGTTTACATTAGCCACTGGTTGAAAATAAAATGAGTTAAAAAAAGCCATTGTTGTGCTGAAAATGATTAAAGGGTTAGTTCACC
Source organism: Carassius gibelio (assembly GCF_023724105.1). Lineage (NCBI taxonomy): Eukaryota > Metazoa > Chordata > Actinopteri > Cypriniformes > Cyprinidae > Carassius > Carassius gibelio. The sequence continues at coordinate 25,944,214 of NC_068399.1, read as the reverse complement.
CAAAATAAAAAAAATATCTGTCGTTTAAGCGCCTTCATGTTGTTTCATAATATGAAGATCAATGGCTCCCACCAACTCTTTGGACGCCAAAATCTTTTGTGTTCAAAAGAAAAAGAAACCCATACAGAGATTTGAAATAACTTGAGGTTGAGTAAATGACAGAATTATCATTTTTGGGTGAACTATCCCTTTAACAGAAATAACTTCTGCGCCTCCTTCTGATTAATAACCTGGACTACTTGTGGATTTGAACTGAAGACAACAAACACCTCCAAATGATACCTGAGCTACACTGTAAAGCACACGTCATCTTATCCGCCAGTTGTCGTGTGTTCTGGGTCAAACTCTCCCAGACGCCCTGCACAAAAGTTACATTTAACCCCTCCAGCTGCCCAAGCAGCAGGACCTCCGCTCAGATTTTAAGATCTTATTCCCAGTGAAAGCTGCACAAAGCAGCACGTTTAGCCCAGAGCAGGGATTCGCATCTGTACACACACACACACACACACACTTCCTCTTTCTCCTGCCTCCACCCCTGGGCTGACCTGATGCATTGTGTTCACCGTGCAGATAGTCGAGAGAGATTTCCCATGTGCTGCGAGCCAGGTCATCTACAGTGAGACGGACGACGAGGAACCCATTTTCTTGTGCCTTTAGAGTAAGACAAACAATAAAAGAGCCACCCTGGCATGATAAAGACAGATGATATCCAGCGCCTCAACAGAAGAGACCATAAAACACAAGCACAACTGCACCTACATTACCCTGGAGATCTGGAAAGACGGCAAAAGGTCTCATGGGTCCAAGCACGCCGGATGACATAAAAGCAGTTCAAAGCAAAACGCTTGACTCGATCAGGAAAAAACAGGCCGTCTATAACTGCTGTGTGTGCTGATGGGTAGCTCACTGATTCTTCAAGTTCTGAAATGACTCGAATGACTGCGGCTCAATCTCACTTTCACTGAATTGGGCTTTCATACAGTGAAAGTGAGCGTGCACAAGTCATTCTGACTAACCCCTTCTTGTGTTTCTGCGACAAAGACATTTAAAAGAGTTTTATGGTACAGAAATACACCAGGTTTAGTTAGTTACTAAAATGACGAAATGGCAGCAAGACTCAGAAATATTGTTAAAATGCATCTGGGATGGTTGTACTATAAATGTAAACACTAAAAATATACTTATTTCATCACCAAATGTATAATGCTTTTTGATCCAATGGATGGGTTTCTTAAGAAAACTCACCTAAAAACAGTATTTGCATGTGAAGCAACTCAAGTCATGTGTCGTTTAATTGAACCTCGTCAAGTGAGAAGTGCAGCTCATGTTTGCAACCATTTACATAACTACACAAATAACATAAATAGGAAATTTTAAGGGTCCAATAAGTGATTTGCAAATAAACAGTAAATAAATAACCAAAATACTATACAATGTCTTATGAATTTAGTGATCTTTTTGTACTTTTGTTGATGGTTACATGATGTATTTCCAAAAGAGAGATTATTTAATTTCTGCTTTCGGTAAAATAACTAATAGTAAATAAATGACCGTAAAACTAAAATATGCCTCATGAATAATATGATTTTGTACTTCTCTGATGGCTACGCAATGTTTTTTGCATAACATTTAATTTCTTTTTTTTGACAAAAAACAACTAATTTATTTACCATACAATTATAAATGTATAATGAATATGACTTTTTTTACGTTTTTGATGGTTGCACCATGTGTTTGCAGAAGAGATTTTATTTAACTTCTGCTTTTGATAAAATAACTAATAGTAAATGACATAAGACTATACAAAATGCCTTTAAAAAAAAAAAAAAACGATTATTTTAATGCTTTTTATGGTTACACCACATATTGGTTGAACAGATATTATTCGTTTTATTTCTGCTTCATGCCAAAATAATAATTCAACAGAAAACAGATGACCATAAGACTACACAATAAGCCACATGAATATTACATGAATTATTGTTAGTAATAGTTTTTATTTCTGCCATTATTGTTATTTCTGGTCTAAACGGTCACAAATGTATGGTCATCATCTCATTTGGGCTCAGTCTAATTGTTCAGCTACACATTTCTTGCTCGAGAGAGAGGAATAATTATCCAAACACCACATAAAATGCATCATGTTCCAGCAGACCTGATATTAAAGGGTTAGTTCATCCAAAAATACAAATTCTGTCATTAATTACTCACCCTCACTTCGTTCCAAAGCCGTAAGACCTTCGTTTATTTTCGTAAAACAAATTAATCTATTGTTTTAATGAAATCTGAGAGCTCTGAGCCTCCATAGACAGCAATGCAACTGCAATATGATTTTGAACAGGTTTCCGAGGCAGTTTAACGGTTTCATGATCAACAACAAAATAGAACGTGTTTTGGTGATAGTTAAATGAAAACTTAATTACAATAATACTGATTTATCTCTAGAAGTAACATCAAGAGTGCAATATTTCAGACGCAGCCATCGATTTTGTCCTGGGAAAGCGCGGGTACTCTCCCAAATGGTGAAAGATGGTAACTCTGGGAAAAGACTTGGTTAATAATTTGTTATTTTTGTTTTCTTAGCGCACAAAAAGTATTCTTGTAGCTTCGCAAAACAGAAGATGAGACACTGATGTCACATGGGACTGTTTTAAAGATGTTTCTGAGCCTGAGAACATTGCAGTTGTGTCGCGGTCTACACAGGATCACAGAGCTCCCAGATTTAATCAAAAATATCTTAAGTTGTGGGTATCACAGGTATATTTCATACACTGTAGGAGTCAAAATAATTGATTTTTCTTTTATGCCAAAATCATTAGGATATCAAGTAAAGATCATGTTCCATGAAGATATTTTGTTAATTTCCCACAGTAATATCAAACCTTCATTTTTGATTAGTAATATGCATCGCTAAGAATTCATTTGCAATGTTTACTGGAGGGAAGCAGGCGTTTTCTTTCCTCTTTTATTTTTCTTTGCCATAACTCCAAAAGTTTTCCCTACATCACTTCAGTCCACACTACACGCTGCGTTTTGCGCATGCGCAGTGAGGGAAACGCGAAAAATCGGTTTGTAGCCCTGCTTCAATAGTGCGATACCTCACGAGAGGTGACCAAAATTTCGGACATGTCAGAAATTTATCCGACCAACCAATTGCCGGTCGGGAGAGGTTAATCGCCTCTTGTTTCGCCTTCTACACTGCACGACAAACGACGCACGAAAATGCTGAAAATCGGCCCGACCCGAAAAAGAGCCGCACGAGTCAGATTTTGGCTCAAAATCGGATGGAAATCGCACAGTTTAGGCCCGGCCTCACGGGTTTGGAAGACAAGAGGGTGATAAATTGATGGCTTAATTGTAATTTTCGCGTGAACTAACCCTTTAAACGACTGATTAAGCTGCATATGTCAGTTGACTATCGGTAGCGCGCGCACCTGTCCTCCGAGTCCATGCGGCTGAGCGGCTCTCCTTCCGAGGACGAGCTCATCATCTCCAGACTCGCGCGCCTCTTCAGTCCTCCGCCGTTACCGCTGTTTTTCTCCGCCGGTGGAGACGCGCTCTCCTCCTCTCTTTGTTCTCCCTTCATCCGCTCCGTCGTTCCGTCCGCGCCGCCGGGGCTCTTCTGCGGCTCTTTCTCCGCCTCCGCTTCGGTCTCGCCATCCTCATCGTTGCCGGTGTCTCCCCGCGTGGCTTCCTCCGTTTTCTGCTCGGTAGACTCGCGTCCGTTGAGCTTCTCGTCGGTCTCCGCTGCGTCCATCTTAACGGCCGGTTCCGGATCGGCGGCGCGCAGGCCCGACTCGCTCCCGTCGCCGTTTTGTTCGCTAGGGCTCGACGACTCTTGCTCGGAACCGTCAGAAGTCATCGCGGCCATCGTTTCCGCTCGTCTGCGCGCGGTCTTACCGGGTTTAAGCGACGGGAAACGGATGAAACGCGAGGCTGTCGGTGACCGGATCGACAACTGCTGGAGGCTGATCGGGGGCGCGCGCGCGGGGGGAGGAGCTAGCGTGACGTCGCGCTTATTATGAATGCCTCCACGTGCTCGACACTTTGTCACCCTCAAAAATAGTCATAAGGGTCAGTTTTATGAAATTGAGACTCATACATCATCTGAAGGCTGAATAAATAGCTTTCCGTTGATGTATGGTTTGTTAGGATCGGAAAATATTTGGCTGAGATCAAACTATTTGAAAATCTGTAATCTGAAAATAAAAATTATAATAATAATGAAAATAAAAATACATTTTATATATATATATATATATATATATATATATATATATATATATATATATATATATATATATATATATATATATATATGACATATATAAATGAAATCAAAATATTGAGAAAATCGCCTTTAAAGTTTCTCAAATTAAGTTCTTAGCAATGCATATTATTTTAAAAAAGAAAGAAAGACGTTTTGATATATTTACGGTGTAAATTTACAAAATATCTTCATGGATCACGATCTTTACTTAATATCCTAGTGATTTTTGGTGTACAAGAAAAATCTAAAATTTTTAATCATAGAATGCATTTGATATTAGTTTACATCCACTTCTTTAAGGAGGAAATTTCAATAACAGTAGTGTTATAAAACACTATAAAAATAAATTTAGATGCAAATATGAAATTCTTTGATTATTTGAAAGTTTCTTTTAAAATCTGACTAAAATAAATACTTGACATACTTTGAAACAGGTATAGCACTTTTTAAAATCTAAGTGGTGTAAAAAAAATTATTAAAAGACTGAATTTTTAGATTAAACATGTTGGCGTAATAATGTAACTTTATTTTTATTATTACTAAATAATAATAATAATAATAATTGTATATATATATATATATATATATATATATATATATATATATATATATATATATATATATATATACATACACACACACACACACACACTTTTGGGAAATTTATTTCAAATAATATTTAGGTTATAAATTCATGTAATCAGGCTTTCTGTTCTGCATGGTTACACCACATTGCATTTAATAAAAACATTTGTATAATATTGTTTCATTTTATTATAACATATATAACAAATGTGAGGTGTATTTAATGTTTTATTTAGTAAAATAAATACATAAAAAAATAAAAACATAAATAAAACCAGTGTAATAGGCAGAAAGTGCAGCGGAAGTCCAAGCGGGTTTATGAAAGCCAGTGTTACTGTATTTAGATGACAGGTTTTCCTCTGATTCCGGTCTTATTGTTGGGTTAGAAACTTTTATCTGCAGCTTTTCTCGTCTGTCTCAGGTGGGGGGTTTCCAGACTCATCTAGAGAATATAATGAGTCAGATGAACCTTTCGGTCTCTTCCTGGAAAACACCACTAGATGGCGTCAGATAAAATCCCAGAAAACGCATCAACTGTGTTCGGAGCATTTTGAGGCCAAATAATAAATAAGCATTTATTGCATTTGATATTTTCACATTTATGAAAGACTGAAAATGTAATGGTCGTTTATGAGAACTTATTGGTGGTTTTACACAATATGAGCCGCTGCAGTACTGCATTGAGTCAGCAGATGGTGACAAAACACCTCATTAACTCTTTAATGGACTAAAAATCTTAGGCTTCGAACGTGGATATAAATAGAAGTACTAGACTCCAAAAGCCTGTTTTCGTCCTGTAGTTAATTGTATAGTTTTGGGAGAGTGTACTCTGTAAAGCCACTAAGATCATATGAACAAACATACAAAATAATAAAATTAATTCAATTAAAAAGTAAATTTATTAAATAAAATAAATTGCATTCTAATATTACTTGTAAAATAATTAGTTTTACATGCAATTTAAATTTTTTTCATAATTGTAAATAACACATTTATGAGTGTAATATTTTAACATGTGCTTTACAATATTATCTTAATAAAATGTAATTTATCAAAACGTTTACACACACACACACAGAGTATGCACTACAGTACAAACATTATAACAAAAGTATTAAAAAAAATAGACTTGTAGGTAAAAATTACATATCACGTATATAGAACTGTATGGATATTCTAATGAATAATTTTCTAATTTAGCTATTTTAAGTAATTTTAAACATTGCATATTATATGTACATTTAATATTTAAGAAAACATAATGTACTTTAAGTGTATTTTTTTTAAATCAAATTAAATGCATAATAAATTTTAGAGAAAATGTTTGTATAATTGAATGAATATATGTACATATTTTTTAAATAAAAAATAAAGTATATATTTTTTGTAATATTCATCAGACAGAAAAAAGGAATCGAAAGCTTTTCATATATATATATTTATATATATATATATAAGAACATCAACATTTATTTCACATGATATAAAACAGATGAAATCTGAACATTTGCATATTGACTCTGATACATAACCTCTTCTGCGTCTCTGCTCTGCTCATAGAATGGTGTACAGTATATACATCATGAACTTTACAGTTTGTACATCCAACACCAAACCCTGCTTTTATTGCTTTATCAACGGCTATAAACGCTTGCTCGTGGTGTGCTGTTCTCCTCAAACCAAAGCCGACCTCTGGAATACTCTTCTGAAAACGCTAATACTCTGTACTCGTCTCTATAGAGTTAAATACATCTCAGCCATAGAAAAATAAAAGGTACAGTAAGCTGGAACATTCATGAGTGTGTCGGGAAACAGTGTGGTGGCTACTGCGGACTATCCAACATACAGATCATTTACAAATCCTGTCCTTCGGCAGCAGTACGCTGGCACTTTATTGACTCTTTATAGTTGTACATCGTTTATACACAAACAGCAAAAAAGAAACGATGGGTGTCAGACATTAAAAACACTAGGTAAAACCAGGAGAGAGACTGATTCAAATCCATATAAAACAAGCCAACGTTGAACGCGATCCTCAGGAGTCTGAAGAAAAGGGCTTTGTCCCTCCACTTCCTGTTGAGAGCGAGTCTGAGCGCTGTAATGTACACGAGCGAGGGTTTGATAGCACCTCAGACGCGTCTGCACACCCCATCAAACAATAAAACTCTGGCATCTACAGATGCGTCAGGAAACTCAAGAGGAATATAAATAATAATCACTATAAAAGAATGGTTTGAACTAAGGCTTGGACGTCTCTGTGTCCTGTCCGTCTCTGATGATGATGATGATGATGTGTTTGGCTCACGACGGGACGTCCCCTCCTCACATGCTGAGCTTCACTGATGTCGGCGGAGAGGCTGCTGGACAGACACAACATTTTACACACTTGTGTTACAGATATATTAACATTTCTATATCTAAATGAGTCTCAAAGAAAGGGAAAAAAATCATGCATGTGTCACATTTGATCCGAAAACAAAAACGGAGCACTAAATGCACGCTTTTCTGCAGATTGTTATCACAATTCTAATTGTAATAATAAAAAAGATGCAGTGTTTAAAAATATTTTTATGGCAATACAGGTACATTACAGTTCAACATAATATACCATGTCTGAAAACTTTTTTTATTTTTTTTTACAGACAAATGGACCATTAACACATTTGCATTTTATATATATATATATATATATATATATGCATGTTGATTTAAAAAACATTAAGCACATTTCTGGCATCTTATTACAGCAATAAAAAAAAATACTATTATAAAAAAGATGAAATGAAAGTACATTCAATTTCAACTGTAAAAAAAATTATGCTAGTATTTGTTGAATACTGAATTTAATTTATGCAGATTTTTATTTAAAAAGGTATTCAAATGGGTTGATTTTCATAACTCAGTTTAATGCAAAAAACAACAACATTTTTGTTATGTAAAATACAACTGATGCTTTTCTTTTGATTTTGGAGTGAAATGTGACTCTGGGTTTTCTTAGTGAACTTCATACTGCTGTGCAAAACAAATGCAATCTTCATGCAATCAAGAAGAATTTTCAGCAGTTAAATAATGCAGTACTTTTAATATTTTCATCATAACACCTGAGCTGTTTTCATTAAGACACACAAATCGCCTTTGTGTTTAACTGACTTCACTTACTGACAAAAACACATTAAAATCCTCTCCGTTCCACAGAACAGCAATTAAAAGGTAAGCGTTCATGCAGGTAATACAAATGTTTATATTGTCGATAGAAACATCAGGATCGTCACCAAATATAGTTTTTGCTCAGTTTGGGCCTCTGAATAAAATTGATACATATAGGAAAAGAGTTTGTATATTTATATATATATGAGCGTGTTGTCATGTGAAGTGGCGTCTGAATGACTCTTAATTGCATTGTTAATCAGTGAAGCTTTGTGCTCACCGAGACTCTATGAAGCTAATGAACTCTAGTTAGGAGGCTAATTTCTGCTTAATTTGAGAGAATGCTTCATTTTCCACCGAGAACAGACAGATTATCACACGCACACACACACACGCTTGTGTTTATGATGCATTAAAACCCCTCAGAAACTGGTTTTATGAGCAGAGTCATTACAAACACATAAGGAGAGATTCAAACAAACACTGTAATTTCTGTGAAGTGAGTCAGACTGTGTGTGTGTGTGTGTGTGTGTGTCTTACTCGTCCGTCTCTCCGCTCACACACACATGAAGTGCGATCCGTCCGTCAGCTGTGGGGGGGAGGGTGGAGGTGGGGGAGAGGAGGAGGAGCTTGGAGATTGGGGCGGAGTCGACAGACTGCTCACTGAAAAACCCACAGTGCATGCAGACACACACACACACACACACACACACAGAGAGAGAGACAGACAGACACACACACACACACACAGAGAGAGAGACAGACAGACACACACACACACACACACACACACAGAGAGAGAGACAGACACACACACACACACACACAGCTGGTTAATCACGTTGAAGCAGGGCATTAAATAAAGACTTCTTTTGGATTCTATCAAATGACTCTTTTGAACTGATTCTTTTTAGTAAATCAAAATATATGTAGTAGTCATGTTTAATGTATTTTTTGCAAAAATCAAATTCACTAAAAAAAAATATGAAAACACAGGTTAAGTGTTCGAGCTTCATGTGCAAAGAATTATATTTAAAATGTTAAATAGCTCTATGAATATATAATGTAATAACTAAATGAATATGTAAGTTACAAATATATAGACGTTTAAATATATACATATATAAATATAGAGTTAATTTATATAATTAAATAAATAAATAAACAAATAAATATACAAATTAATATATTATTCACTAATATCAAATTCAATAAAAAAAAAAAAACAATTTCAGGTGCACAGAGTTAACAAAATATAATACATTAATTAGAATAAATTGTTACTCTATAGATATTTAAATTAATAAATATTCATATATTAATAAAGATACACATATACACACACACACATATATATATATATATATATATATATATAAATAAATGAACATAAATATACAAATTAGTGTATCATTAATTAAAATCAAATTCACAAAACAGTTATAAAACACTCGAATACACAACTGTTTGTATCAGCTTGAGGTGAGTTAAATAATTTTTTTAATTTCAATATTTAAATATATATATATATATATATATATATATATATATATATATATATATATATATATATATATATATATATTAATTTAAATATTAAAAGTACTCTAATATATAACATATAAATCAATATAGAAGTAAAAAAAACATTTAAATGAAGAATTAATCTCTATATAGTGTAATATGTGAACAAACATATCAATTCATAAATCTACAAGTGAATATATTCTAAAGGAAGAGGTTTGGAATCTAAAGGTGTCAGTGTTTCAGACACACACCTGACATCAGTGTGCTGTGTTTGCTGTTGCTCAGCTCATACGACACGTCCTGCTCTTGACTGGAGGGCTTCTCCTCCTCCTCCTCCTCCTCTTCTTCCTCCTCGTCTTCCTCAGTGCCCACACGCACCATGACGGCCGTCTGTAAGCTGACACACACAGCGGAGAGCGCTCAGTCCTGAGTGAGTGTGTGTGTGTGTGTGTGTGTGTGTGTGTGAAGCGGTCTGTACCTGTTCTGAGTGGCCAGAGTCCTGCTGTACTCCAGTGGACTGGTGTGTCTGGGCTCTGATTGGTCCTCGTTCTCTTTAATGGAGGCCGATCGGGACACGGCCGCTGTCTCCTGAGCACAGACACAAACACCTTCAGTCTTCACTGCTCCCTCAATCACCACTGAGGCATAGTTACATATATAAATGTATAAATAATATAATAATTCATGTAAGGGTGGTCACGATACAAGTGGCATTAATAGTTCACCATTCTTGATCCCAGTTTTAATGCCAATGCAATATCAAAAATAATAATAATAAATATAATATAAAGCTTGACCTAACCCAACCAGAATATTATATATATAATAAATTGCTTTTATGACCATGATCAACAGTTTCTTTCAGCAGGGTTATTTAAATATCATTAAGACACTACTGTGTATTTTTATTCATAGCATTTTAATTTTACAATTTTGTTGTGCACCTTTGACATTTTTATTTTCATACTTTTTATGTTTATTTTATAATTGTTTTTAGCATGCCCATAAAGTTTTTTATCATTATTTCAGTTTTAGTTACTGTATCTTGCTACATAAAGGTAAAGTATATAAAACTTAGCAACTGGCTGGAATAAAAAAAAAAAAAAATATATATATATATATATATATATATATATATATATATATATATATATATATATATATATATATATATATATATTTCTCTATTTCTACATTTTGCAAATATTTATGTATTTAAATTATTTGATGTAATTATTACTAGATATTAATATCATACTTCAGGTTTTTCGTGTATGAGTATGCACCTTGTTCTCCAAGCTGTCACTCCCAGATTCCTCATGGTCCGTGTTCCTGCAGTTTTCTTCTGCATCAGTGGGTTTGGTGGTCAGCTGTGGCTGCTCCTCAGGCGACGTGTCCTGCTCGTCTGGAGAGATCACCGGGCTCTTCTTACGCGTCTGAGGGAACAGGAGAGGAAGCGATGGAGACGTTCACAGACGTCCAATCTAACGCCTAGCAGAAAAACTGCAAAGTGCAGCGCTGTGGGAATCATCATCATCATCAGCAGCAGCAGCACAGTGACTCATGAACCGGACAGAACAGGTTTAAGAGAGGAAGAGCCTTCATGATGGGAATGTGACACGGATGCTCCGTTACTGATGTATGTGATCCTGTGGTTCAGTGGTAGAGCATTGTGTTAGCAGCACAAGGTTCTGGGTTCAATTCCCAGGGAACACATGTTAGGTAAAAACTGATAGTCTGAATGCACTGTAAGTCGCTTTGGGTAAAGCGTCTGCTAAATGCATAAATGTAAATGTAATGTAAATGTAATTCAGGTCCTGTGGTAGTCTGAGCTGTTTCACTCATGTGAGACATTTATAAACCTCAGATGATAGTCAACTAACAGACACAAGGTTTACTGTCTCATATTTCTGTGTACAAGGTAAAAACATAACACTACATACACTATTTAGCAAAAGTACTCTTCGAATAAATACTTTAGTCATTTCCATGAGCACAGATCTGAATGTTTAAGCATGTAATGATATTCTAGAGAACTGTGTGCTGCTACTTTTATAGCATCAGTTGAACAGGACCCTTTTTTTGTTTTATCTGTGACTTTAAATGCAGACCTCGAGCCAAAAACTCATCACAAAATCTCTAGTGACTTCTATGTGCACTATATGGAACTGAAAAGACTGTTGCAACACACATGGAAAACTATTTTTAAATGCATGAATTATGTTTCTTTCTGTTCTAAAGAAGGGGGCATATAGCGAATCTCATGTTTGAAGAGCAGAAACGGGAAGCTGGCGAGTGTATCTGTACCTGTAGGGTGTAGTAGAGGTTGTCTTTGGTGAAGGAGAGGCTGCGGGACAGCGATCCGTCCTCTCGTCTTCGTTCACGCAGCGCCCCCTGCTGGTGTCTCCTGATGCGCTCCATCTGCTCCTCCACACTCATGCGTGTCCGGCCCACCTCCACAGCGCTGCTCATGTGATCCACCGCACTGCGCGGACGCTCCTGCGGCTGGGACTACACACACACACACAATACACTCTATATACACAAATACAGATGTATACTTCACAAATGTTAATATGACATAAGAAGCAAGAACAATATATTAAACAAACAAAATGTGTATATTATATATATATATATATATATATATATATATATATATATATATATATATATATATATATATATATATATATATATATATATATATATATATATATATGCATAAACAAATACATGCATATTAAACAAAGATTCATGTGAAATACTCAAATTGTTTTTAGCCGAAACTATTTTTTATGTATAATCAAATATTTTTATATAATATAGTATTTCCATTAATATTGTTTATATATGTGTGCGTGTGTTTTTTTTTAATTAAATTAAATAAAATTTAAATAAATTAAATGTGTATATATATATATATATATATATACACATACACACACACACACAATTTAATACATTTAATAATATGCAATGTATACACATATAAACTGGATGAATTTGGATATATTTTAGATTATATATTTATATATTAACAAAATATTACAAAAACGAGTACAAAAAACTATATAATAAATAATATAAAAATATATTATTAAAACTAATATTATATTAAATTATCAAGTATTAACTTTAAATAAAATGTTATTATATACATGCATTAATATTTTATATTACCATTTATTAAAATATACACGATTATACAAATTAACTTAAATTATGTACAAAATAAATAAAATGCTAAATAAGCTTATTATGTCTCAAATGATAACTAAAGCTAAAGTCATGTCATCAGCGCAGGATATTGTTGTTTCACATGTTTACTCGTCTCTTCTAAGCCAAATCTATCCAAACATTTGTCAAACACAGTTCAGTTTCTACATTACATACAGAATAAACGGCATCCTTACTGTTCTGGGATCAGGTTTCTTGCTCTTCCTCAAGGTGACATAAGAGGCGATGGTGGAGGATTCAGGCATGGGTGATTTGGTCCTGGGACTGACCACTCCGACGGGGTACACGACACCTGACAGACAGACAGGAACACCGTTAGGACTTCAAGTGATAAACAGAGATAGGAGTGAGAGAAAGAGTTGTTTGGCACCTTTGGTGACGCCGAGTGGCTCTTTCTCTGCCGTCTGCTCAGACTTGTCTTCGCCGTTGCTCTCGTCGACTTCGGCTACGGTGGTGAGCTCCGGCTCGCTCTTATACAGTCTGTAATCAGGCCCCTGCGAGCAGAGATCTCACCGGTTTACACATGATTTACCAGACGAGACGCACACATTCTGCTGGCATCACGTGAAGGTTATGATCACGGGTTACACATTAAAATGGGAATCAAAAAACAAAGGATGAGCTAATGCTGCGGATCTACTGGATGTGTTACAGGAAGAGCTCAAGGGTGAACGTTTGAAAAAACCAAGAGGTTAAAAAGCAAAAAAAAACACTTGAAATAAAACCAAGACGACACAAGTGACTTTTTGAAAAAGGAGGAAAACATTTTTTAACATGAATATTCTGCACAAAATGAAAACGGTAAACTATTTCTTTATTAAACAAATAAATGGCACCATACAAGCCTGTAGTGATATGAGGATGAGTGAATAATAACAAAAATTGCTTTTTTAGGGTGAAATATTCCTTCAAATGCTGGTATATCTAAAGAGTAGGTGACTGATATAATGCATCATTTATGAAATGTAATATTTCAAATAGTCAAATAAAATATAAATTTTATAAATTTAAATATATATATATATATATATATAATATAATATAAAACTATAGGTACTGTTTTTTATGTATTTATTTATTTGACAAAGTTAATTTAATTTAAAGAAATCAGGTAAAAATTATTCATAATCTTAAACAATTTATAGGTGTTCAGTCAAAATAATAATAATGAAAAAACAATCTGTCAGAAGTTGTTAATGATTTAAAATTATATACAGGTGGTCAGAAATACTCAACACCAAAAAATCGGAAAATTAAAAAAGGGCTGAAATTATATAAAAAAATAATAAATAATATATGGGTGGTTAGTAAAAAAAAAAACACACACACAAAAAAAAATACACTATTTGGAATTGTTTACAGTGTAAAAGTGGTCAGGATACATTTATTACATAATTCTTTTCAGAAATTATGGGTTGTCAGAATTTTTTTTTTTCAAAAATAATTGGAAAGAAATCAGGCTGACATTTTTAAAGATGTTAAATAAGATAAAGCTGCTCAGTAAAAATTTATACATATAAAAAATAAACTGTTTATGACGTTAAATGATGTATAGGTGGTCATGAAAAATAAATCAATAAACAAGTAAATACACTCCGGCAGAATTAACTGAATATCCACTGATGAGGCTGAGATAACGGGGATGCTTCTCAGATCTCAGAATAGCAGATATATTCTTCTATCGCTAACAAACACGATCTGATCTCAGAGGCGATGGTGATGTGTTAATGAAGATGGGATGGGGTGGGCGAGGGGGTCACAGCTGCGTCTTACGCTGTGGGTGCCGTTGCGCTGGGCGTTCTTGCGGTCCTCGGGCCGGTGAGGGGTTGTGCGGGGTGCGTGAGGAGGCCGGTCTCCCCCCTCATACGAGTACGGGAGAGGAGGACGAGGAGGCACTGAGTCTGACTCCTACACACAACCCAGAGTCACGCCAACAACCAACCAATCACAGCAGCACAATACAGCTCAACTCCTGCTGAGGATCCTTAGTGTGTGTGTGTGTGTGTGTGTGCGTTTAAACAATTACACAAACATCATCACCATGAGGTCGGGGATAATCACTTACTTCACTTTTATGCAGGTTTGACAGAGGGTTTGCGCCAGGAAAACCTACAAATACAGAAGAAGGAGGGTCAAATCTGTATGAATACACGGCTGCTAGTGTTGCTTTTGTTAACGGGAATGAAAACTACGGATTCAGTTAATTTAAATAAAGCTGGAATTAAATAATAAATAAATATTAGAAGAAAAAACTTGAATGTTAAATTGAAAAAATAAATTCAAGGTAAAGTGTGATATAAAAAATGAACAGACGTAAGTGAAAATAAATAATACAATTTAATTAAACTGAAATTAAATTAAAAAATTAAAATGTCATAACAGTAATACTATAACAGTATATAAATAATATTAAAATAAATAATAATAATGGTTTAATCGCCAGTTATTATTGGCAAACTGAAAAACAAATCTAATTGCAAAATAAATCTTAAAATGTATGAGATGTATGATTTGAAATAAGAATTTTCGAAGTATAATTATAGAATTATAAAATGAAATATTGAAAAAAAGGTTTTGTTTGAGGTATTATTGGAAAGTATTGTAAAGATACATTTTCATGGCAAGATGTATTAAAATATATTTAAAAATGATAAATGTATATATTTAAACTTTAAATTTTAAAGTATAAATCTAAACAGAACTAAATTATTAAATGGAAATGGGAAACGGTTTAAAATGGTATCGTTTTTGTCTGGTGTTATTATTGAGAATTACAGTAAATATTTTTTATGTTGAAAAAAAAAGATTCAAACTAATTTTAAGTAGTGCATGAAAATTTACAGATTTAAAAATACACATTAAAGCATACAACTAAATATAGAATTATAAAATGGAAATAGGAAAAGTTGTTAAAATATTTTTGTCTTGTCTTATTGCAAATTACTAATGAACAAAAATGTGCATTTAAGATAAATTAATAATAATAAATAAATAAATATATATATATATATATATAGAGAGAGAGAGAGAGAGAGAGTATAAAATTGTCAAATAAATCTTGCTGAGGCAAATAAAAACATTGTCTGAACAAGTAGAATCTGAAACAAAGTGTCAGAAGTGTTGCTCGTGTCTGTTAGTGACGTGTTGTTGATTATGGGAGTGTGTTTGTGTGTTATTCTTGTTCTCTCACTGGGTTCTGTGTTTCTCTTGGGTTTGTTCTTATTCAGCGCCTCCATCACATCCTGAATCCTCCACAACTCCTTCTGGATCTGGACGTGTTTTTGGCTGGGCGGCTCCGTCTGTGCGCACACACACAATATATTATACACAATACATCTAGAATATATTAAGATCTGTGCTCATGGAAATGACTAAAGTATTTATTAGAAGGGCATCACAGGGCATACTGCTAGTATTCAATCACACATGTCACCTGTGGGCTCCCGAGGGCCTCGAGCTGCTCCAGCAGGTTTGTTTTGGCCAATGTGGCGTCCGCCTCCAGCCGATCGTACTCCCTCCAGCTCCGCTCCAGCTCCTGTCAGCAGCACAGCATTATGGGTGAGCGACTGAGAGCGTGTAGCATTGCATGAATCAAAGCAAATGTAAGGAGGGCCGTACAGCGCTGACACGCGACAGCTCTCTGCAGGTGCTGAGCAGGCCGCTCTGCAGGACGTCCCGCTGCTGGATGACGCTCTGCACCGCCGCGGGGTCTTCAGCACTCATCTCGATCTCCTGACTGGCCGACAGCAAGGCCGTCTCCAGCGTGTGCTGCAAACACACACATGCACGAGCGAGTGAGACGGCTGAGACGAGCACCTGCCAGACGCTCAGGAGAGACGTGTTTGTTACCTTCTCTCTGTGGAGCTGCTGCAGTTTTTCTGCGTGACTTCTCACCACTTTATCCTGCTCACATAGTCGACTCAACTTCGCCTGGAACGGAACAAATACACACCGATAATGGGTAAGTTTCAGTCTACAACGAATGTGAGTGTGTTAAATCGAAAGAAGAACAATTATACCAGAATTAGGGAAAAATCTTTTAAAATAAATTGTTTAATTTTATTTCAATTTTAAATAAAATACCCATATATATATTATATGTTATTTTTTTTTATTAAGAAATACACATTAAAGAATCCTCCACAACTCACATCCTGAATATATATATGATAATATGATAATGAAAAATGTGAATGTGAGGTCATAAAAATGGCTTGTAGAATAATTATCATTACACAAAAATCAAAACAAATCAAATGAAAATTGAATTGAATCGAATCAAATCAGATCAAATGGAATGGAATGGAATCAAATGGAATGGAATGGAATCAAATGGAATGGAATGGAATGGAATTGAATCAAATGGAATGGAATGGAATTGAATCAAATGGAATGGAATTGAATCAAATGGAATGGAATGGAATCAAATGGAATGGAATTGAATCGAATGGAATTGAATCAAATGGAATGGAATGGAATCAAATGGAATGGAATGGAATCTAAACAAATGGAATGGAATCAAATGGAATGGAATCGAATCGAATCAAATGGAATGGAAGGGAACGGAATTGAATCAAATGGAATGGAATCAAATCAAATGGAATGGAAGGGAATGGAATCAAATGAAATCCCAGTCTTTCCTTCCTGTAGTCATACGAAACATCAAAATGTCAAAACAACACCAATAATTATGTCAGAATAATGTATTTCAGCAGCATGAAAAGCTTTAAATGACATGCACAGCAGTATTTATTTTTAGTTTGCTCTTAGACTTCAGTAAGTTTTATGATTCCATATTTAGTTCATATTCCATAAATGAATGATAAATTAATGATCACCCACTAACTACTATAATACATCTTGACGACTATTCAACAGCATTTTTAACTTGGCAAAGATTTAAATAATTAATAAACAAAAATGGGATAGAAAAATCCTATTTGAAAAGCTTTTAAAAGGTTATTTTACAAACATCTACATTTTAAAATATGAATTACAGAATTTAATGTTTAAACTAAATTTAAATTTATAATATCTTCTTTTCAAATTTGCCAATTAGCCTGAAAAATAGTTTAATCGTTTGCAGTTTTTATGTTTAATAATTCTTGCTTCAGGTTTCATATTTCAAGATTCACTCCTAATGATAAACTGCTGTAAATAACTCTTTTTGTCTTCTTTTTTTTATGTTTAACAGAGGCACCGACTCAAATAATATTTATCTCAATGTAATCATCATCAACAATCATTTAAGTCAGCTTACATCGATGTCCAGCTCCTCGGGTCTGTATAAGTAGGTGTTTTCTCTGTACTCTTCAGAACTCATCTGCTGCAATGAGAGGAAATAATGTAAGATATGTCAAGCATTATATAACAGATCCTAGAAAAGCGAGGATTACAGCTTTGAGAGCTTGCACATGAAGCGATGGAGCAAGCGTCATGAGTCTGTGTACAGTCGATTTACTACTGCTATACGTGCAACTCATCAATAATGAAGGCAAAAACAAATGTAGACGTTAAATAATGAACTTTTTTGCAACAGTAACTTCAGTAAATCCTCTAACACTTGCAGCTGGTGTACTATAAATGTGTGGTACTGTGCAGCAGGGATCTTCATATACAGTCACAATACATACAACAGCACTGGGACTGACACCAACCACACAATCCACACGAAACATGCAAACTCCATCCTAACAGTTTGGAGGAAGCTGTCATTTTTCTGACCCCATTTATGATATTTTGCTAAGACTTCACTTCAAATCTTTATGCATTATGAAAGGCATTCATAATGTTTGTTATAATGCATTATATATTTTCATAAATAATTGTAAACTGTTAAAATGCATTAGAATATTTGCAGATCTCTTGTTACATCTAAAAATAGCTGTTACTATTTAATGCATAATTATTGCATTAAAATACTTTTATAATGCATCAAATACAAATGCTTCAGGTTAATTTATTTTATTTCTATATTTCTAAATGAAAATATTTCAACACCATTTTTTTTCAGTGCATTTATGAAATATTCTTCAGATTAGGCAGCTAAACTAATGATCTAATGAATAGGCCTTTGTAAGAAATATGAATGCATCTTGAATATTTTATGTACAAAATCAGTATTTTCAATGCTAAAATGGAAACTATGATAAAATAATGGCTAAATAATTGTATTTTCATTAGCAATTTAAAAAAAAAATATTGCAAAATAGTACCATCTGATAATCCAGTAAATTCTTAATTTAAGCTTTAAGTCTTATTTTGATATGCATTATATATAAAGGCTTCAAATAAATCTCAAGTAATGTGTTATTGATGATTTGTGTTAAACGATTTTTTAAGACTTAGTATCTTTGAAGTAAATATATGTTGGTTTAAAGGCGTTTGGATATAAGTACTAGAAAACAGTCCAAAAACACGGAGTAAGAATGTTTTTTTTTTTTTTTGCAGCGCACAGACACTCATTCACACTATCATCCAACAACCGGATGAGTTTCTGTAGATATGAATCATCTCATCACGGAAATAAAGCTGCTTCAGCACCATCTGGTGTGCTAAAAACAGAATAAATAAATAAATAAATCACTACACTGTTAACAGCGCTCGTGTCGTACACGTTCACATCTGCTACGGGACACCAGAGGCACACAAACGCAGAGTTTGAACCACAATTTTAAAGAAAAGAATTCATCAATTTGAGATCAGAGGTCTGGCAATGGCCCGAGCTGATCACACTCCACAGGATCTCTGAGATTTCAAGTGCACTTACGAAAACAACTGGAGACTCAAGACACGACCATCCAGTGTATAAACTAGCTAGCTTCATCAAACAGTGAGAATAACTGTCTGATGGAAGCAACTAAATGCTATTTATCTGCTGCAAATGAAATCTAACTGCAGCAGTTGCATGCCTAGTAAAGTAATAATGCATACTTTGGATGTTTTTTGATTAAAGGTGCCATAGAATGCATTGATACAATATTTTAAATTGTTCTCTGAAGTCCCCAGAGTGTGTATGTGAAGTTTTCTCTCAAAATAGCCCACAGATAATTTTTTATAGCTTGTTGAAATTGCCACTTTTTCCCGGGACATTTCCTCTGAAAATAAAAGTTAAACAACGTGTCCTCAGCGGTCTATGGAGACTCCTATGTTCATTGGTGCATCCCAACACAAAACACTTTTAATGGCTCTTTGGTGCTGACATTGTGTCTCCAGCAGCTACAGCAAGAGAACAGTAATGTCGGACCGCTGCTTCCCCCTCAGGGCTGTTTATATGCTAATAGGGCAGAGACCGTCACAAAAGGGTGGGCTGCCTAGTAAGATACATTTACAGAAACATTTCATTCTTAACTTGTAATTTAAGGCTGCTAAAATTAATATTACATACAAAATAACTATATTTACATTAAGTTTAAATAAAAAATGAATTGGCCGGTTTACATTTTTCTCACATGTAAAACTATTTTGCACTATTTTTTAATTTATGCATTTAACAGATGCTTTTATCCAAAGCGGTTTACAGTGCATTCAGGCTAACATTTTTTACCTAACGTGTTCCCTGGGAATTGAACCCACAACCTTTTGCGCTGCTAACGCAATGCTCTACCACTGAGCCACAGGGACATTTTTTAATAAAACTATTGGTGCATGTAACAGTCAAATTATTATTATTATTATTATTATTTTAGTTTAGTTTCACTCAAATCAGCATAATTCCATTGTCATAAGGACAACAATTAAGGTATATTAAATATCTTCCATTGCCAAAAAAAAAATAGATTTAATGGCCAATAAATCCTTATTTCACTCTGAATTGTTTGTTTGCAACATGACTGACTTCACGCAGCACAGCCAATGCTTACCGAACAATTTGCATGGCATCATGGGGTTTCTGGTTACTGAAGGCCCGTTCACACCAACAATAATTATTTTTAATGTTGCTTTAAATACATGAGTAGTAATCTGATAATGATTAAACTAATATTGTTCATCTGTGTCATTAACGTTTTAGTCATGACTTCTCTATTCTTATTAAATGATTGTTAAAACTTAATACTTAAGAGTTTTATCTGATGTGAATGGGCCTTTAAAGCTCATAAAAGCAGGGCAATTCTTTTCTTTTGGAGGTGTCAAAAGGCTTGGTAAACCACACTGGACTCCAGTCACACATGAAAGCCGGCGTGATGGATGGAGCCATTGCTAATGAACGGCACATTAGCACCAGCAGCTGGGATTCACACGAAACGATCAAGCCATGCCAATACCAGTTCCACTTTCAACAAGAAAACAACAACAAGGAGAGCCAATGGGATGTGCTGGAGCGAAACCGACACAGGATGGGGCAGTGAGGGGGTGGAGCTTCAACAAAGAGGCGGGGCCATGACACAAGAGGGGAGGAGCATGACCGTGTGTTCCAAGACCTTACTTGCTGGTACAGTTGTGGCCTTGGTGCAGAGTTCTCAATCATAGTGTGAATCATGAAGATTACTGGCTCATTCTCCTTCATCTAGTGCACGAGGAGGAGGAGGAGTAACAGGAATTATCAAAAAACTGTTTTTACAGCTTTTGAGTCTAACAGATATCACATGTCTGCTGTACTTATGCGTTTTTCCTGTTCGCTGTTGCAGAATAATGACTGTGTGCACTT
Organism: Carassius gibelio; assembly: GCF_023724105.1. NCBI lineage: Eukaryota > Metazoa > Chordata > Actinopteri > Cypriniformes > Cyprinidae > Carassius > Carassius gibelio. The sequence goes on along the minus strand of NC_068399.1, from coordinate 25,922,798 downwards.
CAGTAATGCAACACAATGTTAAAAGACAATAATTGGTTCCTGTCAAAGAAGATTTGCTGGATAGTGCTATTCTGAGTTGACCATTTTCAAAAAGGTCAGTGGAGACAAAAGCTTAACTTAAAATATCAAACTGTCCACCAAGATATGTTTATTCAGAGATGCACTTCATAATAATAATAATAATAAAAATGCTGCATTAGTATTATTTACTATGTAAGAATTACAGGAAAACTGCAACAGTCTGGTTTGCTATTAACTAACACTAAAACATCAAAAAAAAAAAAAAAAAAAAAAAAATATATATATATATATATATATATATATATATATATATATATATATATATATATTAAATTCTAAATATAATTATATTATGAAAATATAATAAAAGCTCATTTGAAATTGTAAAATATACTATAATATTAAAATAAATAACTAATAAGATAGCACAGAGAAAAATCTCTAAATAAATAAATATAAATCTTATTTATAATTTATATAACAATTATTAAACTGCATTCGCGAAAAATAAAATAAAATACAATTATTAAACTCAACCTTAAAATTAAAAGAAATGTTGCCTTTGCAACTAGAATAAGCTAAATAAATAAAATGACAAACTAATTAAAAATGTCAACAAAAAAAAAACATTATTAAACTTTAAGAGTAATTTCAAAGCAATTATATATATATATATATATATATATATATATATATATATATATATATATATATATATATATATACTCAGCTACATCATAATGTTTTATTGGATGAGTTGTTCATTCCATCCGTTACTGAATACTTGTCTACATATTCATTTTGTCAATTCTTAGAGCTGTTACACATGAAATGTAGCTCAAAAATAGACAAGTTACTGCTGTGATCTGTTAGTTCAATGAAAAATACAATGCTTTCACAGCAGGCTACCACTGAGAATTGAGCCTGAAAAACTAAAAAAATACAAATGCACCCGGCTCATGGTTTGTTGCTAAAAATGCTTTGAATGAACTGCTATTTTAAGAGACACCATCTGCATTCAACAGAACTTCAACAGAACAAAGAACTGCAGCAGATGCACTGTGGGCCGTTTGATCTGCGCTGTAATAAAAGTACAGGAGACAGAGAAATAAGACAATGAGAAACAGGAAGTGAGAAACAGGAAAGGCCCTCACCTGGCTGTCCAAGTACATGAGATTCCTCTGTAGGTGATGGGAAAGGATTTCACTCTAGAGACGGCAAGAGAAAGAAGATGAGAGGAGAGCAGTGAGAAAACCATAGATGTGGGCTTCAGAGCAGGGGAAGTGCAAAAGAAAAAGTCAAAGTCAACAACTGCAACTCCACTTTCTCCTCAAGTTCATCATGCACTTTTATAAGCCAGACACCAAGCTGAAGAGCAAATCAGAAATGAGCTTCTTGCACATAAAGGGTCCACCAAAGAAAACATCTTGCTATCAAGAGAGGATTGCAAACAGAAACACAACTTCTGCAGATCATGTTCCTCAAACTGTGTCAGAAGCATGCAGCAGCCGCACAAAACATGATCCAAACCTACAGGACTGGAGGGATTTCACATCCTCGTGGAAAGGAAGAGACGTTTCTCCAAACAGCGGCTCAAAAGTTTGGAATAGTTCAGATTTATCAAATAAAGGCTCAGCAAGTTTGCATTTACTTGATCAACAATACAGTAAAATCATGAAACATTATTACAATTTAAAATAAGTTTCTATTATTTTTTTTAAATGCAATTTGACTTGATCCTTCAGAAATCGGTCTGGTAAGCTGATTTCCTGCTCAACTAATGCTTAATATTTTTGTGACATAAATGTTTTGTTTTGTTTTTAAAAACAGCAATATTAATTTTAACTAGATAAAAAAGTTCGTCAAGACAAACTTTAAGTTGGCTTGAGAAAGCCTGGCCAGTTTAAAAAGTTTAAAATTAAATTTTAAGTTAAGTTAAAAAGTTTGTTAATTGCTATGCAGTTGCTAGGGTACCCGGAGTGGTTGCTAAGGTGTTGCCGTACAGTTACTAGGGAACCCATAGTGGTTGCTAGGGTGTTGCAATGTGGTTGCTAGGGTACCCTGAGTGGTTGCTAGGGTGTTGCCATGTGGTTGCTAGGGTACCCTGAGTGGTTGCTAGGGTGTTGCTATGCGGTTGCTAGGGTCCCACTGAGTGGTTGCTAGGGTGTTGCTATGCGGTTGCTAGGATTTCTGGGACGGTTGCTAGGGTGTTGCTAAGCAGTTGCTAGGGTACACATAGTGGTTGCTAAGGTGTTGCTATGTGGTTACTAAGGAACCCGGAGTGGTTGCTAAGGTGTTGCTATGTGGTTGATAGGGTACCTGGGATGGTAATTAGGGTGTTGCCATGCGTTTGCTAGGGTACCCTGAGTTGTTGCTAGGGTGTTGCCATGCAGTTGCTAGGGTACCCTGAGTGTTTGCTAGGGTGTTGCTATGCTGTTGCTAGGGTCCCCCGGAGTGGTTGCTAGGGTGTTGCTACTATGCTGTTGCTAGGGTCCCCCTGAGTGGTTGCTAGGGTGTTGCTATGCAGTTGCTAGGGTATCCGGAGTGGTTGCTAAGGTGTTGCTATGTGGTTGATAGGGTACCTGGGATGGTAATTAGGGTGTTGCCATGCGTTTGCTAGGGTACCCTGAGTTGTTGCTAGGGTGTTGCCATGCAGTTGCTAGGGTACCCTGAGTGTTTGCTAGGGTGTTGCTATGCTGTTGCTAGGGTACCCTGAGTTGTTGCTAGGGTGTTGCCATGCAGTTGCTAGGGTACCCTGAGTGTTTGCTAGGGTGTTGCTATGCTGTTGCTAGGGTCCCCCGGAGTGGTTGCTAGGGTGTTGCTATGCAGTTGCTAGGGTATCCGGAGTGGTTGCTAAGGTGTTGCTATGCGGTTGCTAGTGTTTCTTGGATGGATGCTAGGGTGGTGCTATGCAGTTGCTAGGGTATCTGGGATGGTTGCTAGGGTGTTGCTATGCGGTTGCTATGGTTCCCGGAGTGGTTGCTAAGGTGCTTCCATGCAGTTGCTAGGGTATCTAGGATGGTTGCTTAGAAATTATGGTACACTTTAACTTATATTCAAATAGAAAATGGCTATTTTAAAAGGTAAAATATTATACATTATTACATATTTACTGTGTTTTTTTGTCATGTAAATGAAGCCTCCATGAGCATAAAATACCTCATCCAAAAATGGTAATTATTCCAAACCTTCGACCGCTTGCGTGCACTAAATCTGCCACTGAAACGTATTTCTTTAGACATCGTCCAATCCACAACAGCATGCGGAAGCAATGGAAAACAACCACCAGACGTGGAAATGGACAGGCTGGGTTGTGTTGGGGAACTAACAAGCCCTTCACTCTGGGATGCACAGGCTAGCGATCCACGAGGCTGACCTTTGGGTTGGCAGCATCGAGGTTTAGCTGCATTAGCTGAGCGAGCGTGTGCTCACGGAGGCTGTTGAGCTCGGCCTGCTGACGCCGGAGCTTGATGAGCAGCAGGGTCAGTTCCTCTGGCTGCAGCGGGCGACAGGAGCAGTGTTAGTGTGAGCCGGCGTGAAGGGGGTTGTGGGAAATCAGGCCATGTTTGATACAGAGGACATGTGCTGGATAGAGTGTCATACACCTGTGATATCTCATCAACATGATTAACCAGCTCCACCAGCAAAGTCATATAAACTAGTGTAGAAGCCATGAAAGATCAGGTTCTCGAGCTAGAAATGAATTACAAGCTGGTTTGAATTTAAATTTTCTATTAACAATGTAAAATCAAGCACAACACTTTTAACAGATTATAAAAAAAATGAAACTAAAATTTTAAATAAAATTATTTTAAAATAATAATAAATACTATAATAATATATAAATAATTTTAGGTTTGCTTTGAAGAATGGAAAATCAAGCACAACAAAATTACGGAAACTTTAACTGAAATTAAAAAATAAAAATATATATAAAATAAAATAAAAGCTATTTCAAAATCCTAATGAATACTAAAACAGTATAAATAACATGAAGTAGAAAATCTGTAAATAAATAATTGGAAAAAATACATTTATGTATGTATACAAACATTTATATATAATAATGCAGCACAAAATTAATAAAACTAAAATAAAATATATAAAAATACACATTATTTAAAATAATAAATACTGTAATAGTATACAAATAAGTTTAAGTTAAGTTTAGATTTGTATTCATGAATGTAAAATCAAGCACAACAAAATTACTAAAACTGAAAAAAAATATATAAAAGCTAATTTAAAATATTAATAGATGTTATATACCATATAATACTATACTAAAAAAATAGCATATAAAAAATAGAAAGTAAAAAAATCTGTAAACTAGAATCCTTGTGTATATAAAAACATATATATACAATTGAGCATAACAAAACGAATAAAACTTTCAAAAAAATATAAATATATATATATATATATATATATATATATATATATATATATATATATAAATATAAAAGTAAATAAAAAAAAAATTATGAATAATATAATAGCTTATGAACAGTAAAATGAAACTGGTCCAGGGAGTAGAAAATCTGTAAATGCAATAATTAATTAATTTGTAGTATTAAATATGTATTATATAATCATCATCTCTACCAAGTTCAGGTAAATTGCATAAACTACATAGCCATGAATAACCAGCTTCTTGACCAAGAAACTATAAGCACAAGCTGGATTTTCCAGAAACAACAGCTGGATAAAGTTTAAATTTGCCTTTCAAAAGGAAAATCCCAGAGGTTTATGCCAATTTATCCTTAAAAACTAGTTCTGCTCTCCAATTACGTGAAATCTGAAGAAAATAACCCTGGGATCTAGACTATCTTATGTTTGTCATTTGATCTTAGTTTATATTCATCCAAATAAAGTAAGTTGTGTCATGAAAAACAAAGATGATAAAAACTCTCCAAGAGGCTTTTACCCAAGCCGAAACGTTTAAGCTGCTAAATTGAATTTCATGCACTGTAACGAAATACATTTTTACAGCAGCTCTCCAGCGATGATGAGTGAAACACATATGGAGGAGCTCTATTAATATTTCATCAATTGACCGCAGGCTTTTTCATTAAAATGCTCTCTGCCTGAAATAATATCGCAGGCGATTTCTGTTGTACTTTGCATCTGTAAAATGAATAAATAAAGGCAGAAGCTTAACGGGGAAAAAGACAGCTTAAGACTGCCAGAACCTGAAACGTCAAGTAAGAGAATAATAATTATAGTTTTAAGAAGAGCTTATGGTATTAGTGCTTCATCTGTCACAATAAACACATTGTGTTTAATTCAAGACCTAAAGCTTGAAAAACTGCAACGCAATACTCCTACAAGAACATTTGAATGTTCATTTACCTAAGAAATGCCATTTGCAACCTATTTTACTGCTAAAACATATGCTATATTTTCAGATCAAACCAAATTTGATCCATTTTTTGACCTTTGGAATAACATGCGCTCATAAATCGTGCACGAGTAGACCAGAAGTGTGTGTTATGGAAGTAAATGTGATCGTTTTGATTTCACGACATGACTTTAAATGAGCAGCTCAACCTCTGCATGTAAAACACTTCTGCTCATTTGCAAGCCAAAGCTTTAACGAATCCTCGGTGGCTTGCAAACTGAAAAATGCAAAGAGTTTGAGAGGAAAGCAAAGTTGTTGGATGTGCGAGTTACAGACGGAGGTGGTGGGTGGAGAAGAGGGGAAGCGTACCGTTTTGCCTTGCAGAGACTGTGCGGTGATGCTCTGTGAGGGAGGAACAGGCCTGCGCTCGGCAGGAAAGGAGTACTGACAAAGACAAAGAGAGAGAGAGAGAGAGAGAGAGAGAGGAAAGCACAGGGATCTCATGAGCATTGAAACGGACCACTCTGGTCAAGAGAGCAATAAACACACAGCATCAGAAGAACTTAAAGGCTTGTAAATAACACTTTTTTTCATGTTTTGTTATGTTGCAACCTTATGTTAAACTGCTTTAAATTACTTATTTTCCCACATCAGTCTGCACTCAAATTTATCATAGATAAAAATCTTAAAGGGATACTCCACCGTGTTTTCATATTAAACTATGTTTTTCCCTTACCTAAGACGAGTTGATACATACCTCGCTCGTCTCAGTGCGTGCACTCGATCGCTTTGGCGCGCGGAGACACTTTGAAAGCACTTAGCTAAGCCCATTCATTCAATACGGGCCAAGCAGAGAAGCTACCAAACACCTCCACGTTTTCCCTATTTAAATACAGTTACTCGCGTAGTGTAACTCGACCTAGGACGGTAACACAAAACAAAACATTGCGCTTTTCTAAGCGTGTAAAATGGAGCAGTAATATCTTCACTAGAGGGAGCGGGGGCCGGTGAGAGGATTTTTCACGAGTGAAGATATTACTGCGCCAAGACGAAGTGCTTACAAGCACTTGCAATGGTATTCCGCCATACAATATAGTTATCCATTTTACACGCTTAGAAAAGCGCAACGTTTTGTTTTGTGTTACCGTCCTAGGTCGAGTTACACTACGTGAGTAACTGTATTTAAATTGGGAAAACGTGGAGGTGTTTGGTAGCTTCTCTGCTTGGCCCGTATTGAATGAATGGGCTTAGCTAAGTGCTTTCAAAGTGTCACCGCGCGCCAAAGCGATCGAGTGCACGCACTGAGACGAGCGAGGTATGTATCAACTCGTCTTAGGTAAGGGAAAAACATAGTTTAATATGAAAACACGGTGGAGTATCCCTTTAAATGATTCCATTGCATAAGTATTCATACCCTTGTCTGGGACAGTTAAATTTAGCTTCAGAGAATTCATTTTGCTTGCAAATGTTAGCACACTTTAACTGACTTAACTGTAACTTGTGTATATATAAATGCACACACATGCATGTATATATTTAAGAAAATATGTTAGGTGTATATACTAAATATATTTATACATAATATAAAATATAATAATCTAAATAAATAAATGTATATACATGTAAATATAAAAAAATCTACATGCATTTATTTTTATATATATATATATATATATATATATATATATATATATATATATATATATATATATATATATATATATATATATATACACACACAATAAATAAACACAGTACACATACATTATGTAAACAAAAACTTTTTGGGATGCAATTAATCGCGATTAATCATTTGGCAGCACTAATATATATATATATATATATATATATATATAGTTTGAACCTAAAGCTAGTTCCACTAACACCAAACCTGTTTTCTTTTCAGGCTTGGAAATAATTATTTAATATTTTCCCAGTTTCCCAGTTTGAACTCTGTACCTTGGAGAGGTGCGGTCGGTGGCGGCGTTCAATAGTGACGTCCCCACGAAACACCGGCGAGGAAACTTCAGAGCGGGAATCCGGGTTGAGGGGGCGATTAGGGGAGAAGGTGTGGTAACCGGCCAGAGACCCGTGGGAAGGGGACGTGGGGATGGACTCGGCGATCTGGCTCATGGTTTTGGGACTGGGCAGCGTCCCGTATCCGATCCGGCTGTGCGCCTGCCTCTGCTGCCACTCGTACAGCTGCCACATGGTGTCGTCCCGCATGGAGCGCCGCTTCTCTGCAGTCGTGGGCTGCAGCGCCCGGTCGTACATCGACCCCGACACACTGCAGATGCTGTCCGGCCGCAGCATGTTACGAGGGAGCGTCCGGTAACCCTCGGGATAGCGCGGGACGATCTGTGCACGGTGACTCGGCATGTTACGCGGCAATGTTTGGTAGGATGTAATGCTGAAACACAAAGAAATTGGCGTCACCAACTGCAATTGAAAAATGAAAGGGGTTCAATTTTCATTTTTAATTAAAAGATAAATGAATGTTTTATGGGTTTGAGTTAAGACACGATACATAATTAAGAAAAAAATTTGTAGCCCTATTTAAAAAAAAATAAAAAATCCATGTTTTTTAATTTGAATTCAGACATGCTTTAAAAAAAAATAAAAAACCTTAATCCAGAAAAACTACAAAATTTTGTAATATAAAAAAGAAAAAAGCCTGCATTCACTTGATACAAAATACAGTAAAAAAAAAAAAAAAACGTAAAAATTTAATTAAAAAAAAAACTATAAAATGTATGTGTAAAAGTAATTTATATATTTATTAATTTGTTACCCAAAAATTGTATAAAAAATTATGTTTTTATATTTTAATCAAATTTAAATTAAACTATAAAGTAAAAGCAGTAATATTGTAAAAAACAAAGAACAAATACAAATTCAAATGAATTCTACTATGCTGTGAATAGCATTTTCATAAATTCGATGTTAGTGAATCACATTAATTAATGTATGCTAATTTTGACATTAAATTAAATTTAAATTCATTCCACACGAATTTAAATATTATTTATGCTGATTGGCAACATTTTGTAGGATGTTATGCTTGAAGACAAACAAATTGGCGTCACAGAAAGGTCAACGATGTACAAACAACTCCACTTGAAGAAGAGAGTTTTATAATACAATCATGCTAATAAGGCCCGGCTTTGACTTTGTGATGATTTCCTGTTGTGCTGCAGGCGATAATTAAGCACTGACTCATTAGTATACGATAAAAGCGTCATGCTTATCGTCACAGTACAAAGCCTACACCTTTCACTCCGGCTGATCATTAAACGCCTCTAATTTTCATCACTCGTCATCTGCCGATCGCTCAGAAATAATTACCACGCACATGCATCAGCATCCGGAAACGCAGGGAAAAGATGCACGTGTCCCAGGAACCTTTGTGCTTTCTGACTGTACTGAGATTTACACTTTACCAGGAGCTGGTAAGATCGGCTTGGCACTTTTATAGGCACCATTAAAAAGTCTGGCATGTGCACCCTTGTACTGACAGAGCAGAAATCAATAAAGAGCGCCGACTGCCAAGATGCACAACCACAAAACTCATGTCTCAATTTGCTGAACACGAGGAGCTCCAAATGATGTTGGCTTGATCAAGAAAACCAGCTCAATTATCTACGTTGGTGTAGGGTATTAGCAACATGAACCTAATTTACATTTTACAGCAGTTAGTTTCGCTCAGTTTATATAATTAAACACAGGCAGTCGAGGAGTATTGATATATAATCGTTTTCATTATAATCAAAGAAAATACTACATTGAAAACTACATTTTAAAAACTTTACACAGTTAAAATATTTAAAGTTTTATAATAAATATTATATTTAAAAATATCAATAAAATCATGCATGAAACTAAATATGTATTAAACTAAATGCAACACTGAAAAACTATTATTTTTTACAAAAACTTTAAACAACTGAGAAATATTTAGAATACATTAATACTACAAATATTATGATACTAATTAGTATTTTAGCATTAGTATTTCAAAATATTAATTGAGACATGCATTAACTAAAACTACATTTTGTGATAAACTTTAAACAATTAAAAAATATTGACTTTATGATATTTAATATTATAATAAATATTGTACTATATTAAAAATGTAAACTTGCATTAAACAAAAGATTTGTTATACTAAATGCAACATTAAATATATAATTAATAAATAACAATAAATAATTATAAATACATAAATAGCGCATCTGCTAAAAGTTCTCTAATCTAAAATAAAATACATTTGATAATAAATGTGATTTAATTTTTATTTGTATCTGCTTTTATTTGTGTCCTGCATTGTGAACGTTGTTTCAGTAAAACTTAACGGCTTAAAATTCAGTTCGCTGCCTAAGAAAATAAATACAGATTGTGGCATTCAACCAAAGTCTTCTGAGAGTCTGGAAAAAGTTTTTGATTGGTTAGGACGTGCACATGAGAGGAATATTGTCAAAAACCAGCTTGACGGCGGTCTCTGCGAGAGCCGCAATACGTGCAAGAGTTGCACAAATATTGATTATAGTTTCTGAAGAGAATGTAGGCAGAGCAGAGACATGCTTCACGGATGCCTTTTGATAATCAGCATGAATCAGCATCTTAAATAACACAAACACACAGCGCCGTTTCTCTTTCCTCGTTCACCTTTATGTTCCTCTTCCTGCACTGACAGCAACTCTGATCCACTCTGAGACAAATTTTCGTGGTGCTCGAGCACAAAGCTCCATGACTTATTTATCAGAGGAGAGGAGGACGAGACAAGCAAAGCAAACACACGTCCTCCTACTCTGCCACTGCAAGCCTAAAAGGAGGATGGCACCTGACAGCATACGCAGCTCCCACACAACCGGTCCGGGCCGACAGAGGCTTTGAGACCGGGCAGAGGAAAAAATCTCTGTTGGGTCATGATAAAGAGCTCATGCAGGAACATTGCCTGCAGACGCTGGAGTTTGTTGTGGAGCGGATGTATCAGGGGACTGAGAGTGGGAGATAAAACACAGCACTCTTTGGCTCTCTGGCACTGATGCTTCAGAAACTCAGACAGACAGAATGATGCATACAGCATCTAGTTTGCTATATGACAGACAGACGGAGTGTACAAAAACACAACCATGCATGCACTCAAAAAGTAAAGTAGTTATATTGTGTAGTTTGAGAAGAATATACTGTATGACTACATCATAAACTACACTCTCCAAACTTTACAAAACTACAAAATCTTTTTACAAACTAAACGTTATAGACTACACAATATGGTTTAACGTCTTTTGCCATTTTGGAGAGTACCACGATGCATGTGCACGCTTTCCACAGAACGTAATCAGCGTTGTTTACATTCAGTTGAAAGATAGCGCATGCATCGTGGTACTCTCCAAAGCGGCGTGGGATGTTAACTCTGAGAGAAGAACTGTTGAATAAATTATGCAAAAAAAAATTTTCTTTGAGAGAGCTCTCAGATTTAATGAAAGAAAATCCTAATTTGTGTTCCAAAAAATAAAACAAAGGTGTTACGGGTTTGGAACATCATTTTTGGGTGAACTAACCCTTTAAAAATTATAACCTGTAGTTTTTGGTTTGGTAAGTTTGTATTGTGTAGTTTAAGAAGAATATATAGGTATTTAAACATAATTTACACTTAAAGTAAAAGATAATAAGACTACAATCTAAACATTACATGCTTCACAATATACAAGCTAAAACTACATTTTATAAACTACAAACTTTAAAAACTACACAATACCTGCTTTTATGAACTAAACACAAACTTTGTTATAGTTTGTAATATGTGTAGAGGGTAAAGCATATATTATGCAGTTGATATTTTGTGTATAGTGTAGTTTGTGTCTTGTAAAATGTACACTTTTCAAACTACAAAATAAGTTTACAGGGAAAACATTACAAGCTAATCAATATATATGCTAAAAACTACAAATAAAAGTCAAAAAGCATTACAAGAAACTACAAAATAAAATCTTTACAAATTTTACAATCTAAATACCTGCTTTTACAAACTACTGGTAATGAGTTTCGCTTGTAAAGTATTTTGTAATTTGTAAAAAGTATTTTGTGTAGTTTGCAGTTTGTACTGTTATTCATAATATAAGTAGTTTGTAAAAAATAAATTGTATAATGTGCAATGTATTTAGTTTTTAAAGCATGTATTGTGAGTCTGACGATGTGTATAGTTTTTAAAGTGAACATTTTGTAAAATATAGTTTTGTGTAGTTTACAATGTGTGTACCATTAAAAATGTTTTATTTTGTTATGGTTTGTAAAGCATGTAAAGTGTGTACTGTGTACATTTTTAATGTGTAAAGCAGGCATCATGTGGATTGTACAGCATTTTCTATAAAACATATCATGTAGCTTGTAGTATCTTTGGTTTGCTATTTGTTTGGTTTGTAAAGTGCACACTGTATAGTTTATCAAGCAGGGATGTAAAGTTTATATTGTGCAGTTGATGTGCAAAGTGAACATTTTGTAAAAGGTGAAGCATTTAAATTGTACGATATGCAATGTGATTGGTTTGTAAAGTTTGTATTTCAAAATGTAACATGTTTTATATTTATTTGTGTAGTCTACAAAGTCACATGTAGTTTGTAATGCAATGTTTAAAATGTTACATTTAGCGTGTAAAGTTTGTAAAGTGTGTACTGAGTACTTTGCCTTAAAAGTAGTTTGTAAAGTTTCCTGTATTTTTTTTACTGTGTAGTGTAAAACGTGTATTATGTAGCATGTAATACGTTTGGTTTGTACAGTTTCTAGCTCATAATGTAAAGTTTGTAATATTTGTTGCATAGCCTAGTCACATATAGTTTGTAATGCAAAGTAGATTTAACGTTTCAAACGTTAAATATAAGTTTTTTAAGTGTGTACTGTGTACTTTGTGATGCTGTTTACTAATAAGTAAAGAAAGTAGACTATACTGTGTATAATGTAAAATGTGTATTGCACAGCATGTAGTACGTTTAGTTTGTAAAGCTTGTAGTTTATAATATAGAGTTTGTTATATTTATTGTGTAGTCTATAAAGACACATGTAGTTTGTAAGGCAAGTAGTTTTAATGTTTAAAACATTATACAGTTTGTAAAGCATGTACTGTGTACTTTTTAATAAAAGTATCCTGTAGTCTGTACAGTGTAGTGAAAAATTTGTATTTGTAGCATGTAGTATGTTTAGTTTGTAAAGCTTTTAGTTTATAATGTAAAGTCTGTAACATTAATTCTGTAGTCTATTAAGACACATGCAGTGTGTAATGCAAGTAGTTTTAATGTTTAAAACATTATAGAGTTTATACAGCGTGTACTGTGTACTTTTTAATAAAAGTAGTTTGTAAAGCTTCCTGTAGTTTGTACAGTGTAGTGTAAAATCTGTATTTGTAGCATGTAGTACGTTTAGTTTGTAAAGCTTGTAGTTTATAATGTAAAGTTTTTAATATTAATTCTGTAGTCTATAAAGACACATGTAGTTTGTAATGCAAGTAGTTTTAATGTTTAAAACATTATACAGTTTGTAAAGCGTGTACTGTGTACTTTTTAATAAAAGTAGTTTGTAAAGCATCCTGTAGTCTGTACAGTGTAGTGTAAAATGTGTATTTGTAGCATGTAGTACATTTAGTTTGTAAAGCTTGTAGTTTATAATGTAAAGTTTGTAATATTTATTGTGTAGTCTATAAAGACACATGTAGTTTGTAATGCAAGTAGTTTTAATGTTTAAAATAAAATAATGTTTAATTTATAAAATACCTCCTGGTGTCGTCGTCCGGTGTCCGCGTGCGGTGCGTACGGACCCACTGCTCCAGCTGCTGCATGGAGTTGGTTCTGCTCAGGGTTCGCTCTGGTTCTGTCGTCCTCTGGGGCATCGTGTTGCTCATGTCTCCAGGGCTTCTGTCTCCTCCTCGTTCCCCAGAACCGTTGACCTGGGCCGGCTTGTACTGTCCTGATCCCACTGCACTCTGGAGCTTTCTGGAGGACGAGACGGCCGCAGCGATGGCCGCCGCTTGAGCCGGCTGAAGTTTGATGCTGTTGATCTTGGTGAGCGGTCGCTCCACAGTGCCCTCTTTCTGGAAGCCGTATTTCTCGCCCTCCCGCGGCGGCGGGACGGGTTTCTCTGGGTCTTTCTGCTTCATGTGTTTGTCTCCATGAGGGAACCTCGTCTCTCTTTGCAGGATCTTCTCGCTGTCTTTCGGGGGAGCGTATTTTTCGCCTTCTCTTTGAAGCATGAACTTGTCTCCGTCTTTGTGTAGCGTGTATTTCTGGCCATCCTTCTGCAGCAGGTACTTCTCTCCGTCTTTGTGGACGGCGTATTTCTCTCCGTCTTTCTGCAGGACGTATTTGTCCACGTCCTTCTGCAGCATGAATCTGTCTCCGTCCTGTTGCAGAGCGAGTCTCTGAGCATCTGAGTGCAGTGTGTAGTTGTCCATGTCTCTCTGGAGGGTGTATCGCTCTCCATCTTTCTGCACGCTTACCCTGCCATCTTTCTCTTTCTGCTTGTCCACAGCTTTCTGCTTTTTCTCCTCCTGGCGAAGCGTCTCGCGGTTTCTCTCATTGTTTTGGATCTCGGGTCGGGTCAGGACTCGGTGATTCAGCATGTTGTTCATCTCCTGAGGGCTGCGTGAGTCAACCTTCACCTTATCAAGCCTGCAGAAAGAGAAAAAACAAGAAGCTAGTGAGTGAGAGAAGAAAGCGAGCATTTCAAATTAAAAACAAGCTATTCAACTGCTCTAAATTTATACTGTATAGCTTTACTACACATTTAACTACATGATACAGAGCACCAATGAAACACAACATGAATGCAATCTCTTTTTGACCAAACATTTGTGTCTCTTTTAATAAGTCACTTTGTTTCTATGAAAAGTGAGCTGCAGTTGAATTTCAATCACAGCTGTGATCCAGTTGCCGAAAAAAAATGAAAAGCAAGTGTTTAAGTCTGAGAGGACTCAGACTTCAGCATCTGTGAAGTGTGCTAAAAGCTGTAATGAAACAAACAGACACACAGTTTCAAAAACATCTTCTGCCACTTATAAAGCTGTGAAAATCTCTGCTCGATAGAATCTCTTGGGATATAAGCGGCTCTAGTCTAGAAACTCAAAAAGGTAGGACAAAAGCACCGTTAGAAAGAGTGACAAGTGTAAAGAGGAAACGCTGAAGTGGTTTCTACTGAGGCAACATAAAGACAAGTTAACAACAATATAAATAATACTTAACCTTGAAAATTAAGTAAAATATTTATTACATTACTAATTTACATCATTTTTTTTATTATTGATTTTAAGCTATTTATATAACTTATTAAATATTTAGTTTTGCTTTTTAGAAAGTGATTTTCAAACTGGGGTGTTTTGACATTATTTTTTTCTTAAATGTTTTTTTTATATATATTTTCAATTAATCATATCAATAACTTTTGTTTTTCTTAAAAAAAAATCTTAACCCCGAAAAACAAATTGAGCAAAAATTTTTTTATTTTTTTAATCAATATTTTTTTAATTAGTCATTAATTGGCATAAAAAAATGATTTGACAGTTTTACTAATCATAAAAAAACTACTTCAGATATTTTTCTTTATTTTATTATTGCTTTTAAATTATTTATATCATTAATTACTCACTTTTTTGCTTTTTTGCACTTACTCCTAACTAAGGGATTTGATTGTTTTCCTTTTGCTTGGTTCAGCGTGAACCGAAGCATGTCTTCTTACCTCCTGATTGGCTCAGAGTGGACCAACGCTGCATCCGTCATAACCTTCATCCAGGACTCCATATCTTTGGCTGTGTCAGTGCTGAAATAGTACGTCCGCATGTTTGGATGCGTCGCCTAGTTGTGAAAAACCAACAAAACAGCCTGAGGAGAAAAAAGAATTGACGGTGAATACCAATTTATACCTTATACTTAATACTTTGGGTGTCCTAGCTGGTGTCAGCGGCACAAAATGCAATAATGCTTGAGTAGTCTTTCTGAAGTGAGCCGATTTGAGTTGACAGACCCTCATCGTTCAGAGCCCCTCAGGAGTTTGTCTGTCAGCTCGACTCTGACAGCTTTTGTGTGGATTTTACAACTCGTCTTTCACGACAGTTTATACAGACTTCAAAGAGCAAACACTCAGCGCTTTAGAATAGTTAACAAGAACTCTAGCGAGATGTTTCGGTCTACATAGGCAGCATACAAAACACACTTCTATGAGATACACTCTTAAAGGGTGCCATCATAACGAGAGACCAAACAGCTGATAAAAACATCACAATAATCCACACTAGTCCAGTCCATCAATAAACATATTGTGAAACCAAAACCTGTGTGTTTGGAAGAAACAAATCCATTATTAAGATGATTAAGCTTTAAATAATTTCCATGGATTTGGCCAGAAGCAATGGTTTAAAGACTTTGGCTTCACAATGTTAACTGATTGACTGGAGTGGTGTGGATTATTGTGATGTTTTAATCAGCTGTTTGGACTCTCATTCTGACGGCACCCATTCACTGCAGAGCATCCATTGGTGAGCAAGTGATGCAATGCTACAATTCCCCAAATCTGATGAAGAAACAAACTCATCTACTTCTTGGATGGCTTGAGGGTGAAATACATTTTCAGCAAATGTTCATTTTTGGGAGAACTATTCCTTTAAGGTCTAGATAATGAAAGGATGAAGATATTTCTGGTTAATGCGGTGAAGTATGTTAATGTGGCATTGTGCAAACTCAGGACTCACCGTATTAGCGAAGCTCCGTCTAGTAAACATGTTGATGCTCGGGTTCATGAATCATCATGGAGGACAAGCCACACCATTGTGAAATAGTGAATAAGAGCGAGAAAAAGACATGAAAATACCTGCATTAATAGGTAAATGACTCCACTGAGATGCAAACTCTCACAGAACAAGACACTAAAATGCATCGTCAGCTGGAAAGTGCCATCCAGCAAAAACCTGTGTCAGGAAACTGGTCTATCTCAAGTTCATAATAGTTTTACTAGAGCCAAACTCTCGCCCTTGAGCAGGACGGCAGGATTTTCTGTTCTAGACTTTATTAAATTCACAAATTAACACACTGATCTGACCCCAGAGAGAGACTAAATCTGTCCAAACTTTCTCATGTTAATATTAAAAAGTTTTGCTGGCCCGATATCAGCGTCATTTTTCCAAATCTTGTAATGGAGATAATCAAGATCCTAAAAGTGAAAAGGTGTGTTTTAATAAGCTATTACATAAGTTCAAGTTTTGTTATAAGATTCAATTTGGTATCAGAAATGAACAATGAACACATTTTTATTCCACGGTTCTGTTTGTATCTCGGTTTAGGTTTGTTTATAAATACATGTTCAAAAGTTTGCGGCCAGTACGTTTTTGTTTTTTAAAGAAATGAATGCTTTTATTCTGCAAGGACGCATTAAATTGATCAAAAGCGTCAGGAAAGACATTTAAAATGTTCCAAGAGAATTCTATTGCAAATAAATGCTATTCTTTTGGAATATCTGTTCATCAAAGAATCCTGAGAAATCAAATGCATCATGGTTTCCAGAAAAATGTGATGCAGCACATAACTGATAATAATCAGAAATGTTTTCCTGAGCAGCAAATTAGACATTTCTGAAGGATCATGTGACACTGAAGACTGGAGAAGATTCAGCTTTTAATCCAAGCAATAAACTAAATTCTCAGAATTGAGAATAAATAGAAAACTGTATTTTTGATCAAATAAATGCAGCATTGATGAGAGTAAGATACTTTGTTTTACAATATACAGTATAACATTTAAAAAGAAGATTATAAATTGTTGACTCTTAGTTCATGTTTGAATATTAAAAATGTACAATATGTAGAATTAAATTTATCAATTTAAATCAATTTAAATGACTTTTTCAAATTGTGGCCAATAAAATAGCAGGGGCTTGTTTCACATGACTGATGATAGTTTTTAAAAATGTTTCTTTACAACAACAGAGCTAAAAGCAAACATATACTGACTTCAAATCTGTTTAAATGAAGTGTTTCAACTCTTTTATTCACCTGCCCTCTTCCAAACCACGTCTACATGTAAAATGTGATTCTCTGACCTTGAAGGCGTATTTCCTGGTGATGTGGTCGTCCACGGACAGCATGGAGATGTGGAAGCTGGGCAGGAGGATACTTCCCAAGATTCCCTCTTCCTTCTCATCTGAAGACACAAAGAGAGAGACGTTGAGAACATTAGCATACATGAGCCGACCGCCAGGGAACCTGTTAAACTTGCAGATGACGACTGGGTGTTTATTTCGGCAGGGTTTGGGGTAAACAGCAGTGTTGTGTGCATCAGAGCGTGTCAATGAGGTTGTGACTGCTCTCGACTGTAAACTCTATCGTTTTGATTGCAGACAGCTGTGTTAACTGTTACTATTACCTCAATAACGCCAAAAACAGCCATTATGCCAATTTATTATTTTCAGCATTCACAAAAAACACCAATTTTATTTGCGAAACCCACCTTTTAGTCATTCGTCAGTTCGCTTAGAGAAATAACAGCACGTCTCAAGACAAATGAAGCGCAGTTATGAATGATGATGCTTTTAAGCGTTCAAAAAAAAAATATATATATAATAATAATAATAATAATAATTAAAATAAAATAAAAAAATAAAAAAATAATATATATATATATATATATATATATATATATATATATATATATATATATATATATATAAAAAACCTGAAACAATTAATGTCTGTTTTTGCTCTGCCAACAAAAATAGTTTCAAATAAAAGTCAAGACAAAACTAACTTGCGTTTCTGATTCATTGAATGAATCCGTGTTTACATCAATCTGCTGAAGACATGATTCAATGAATCACTTTAAATATCTGAATGAACTGAATCAGTCGAGTGAATAATTCAACGATTTGCTGGTTATAAATATATTCCTGAACGTTCCTGAATGAATCAGTGCTTTTGAAGCAATCTTGTTTAATTCCTGGAATTAATCGAATTTGTTAAATGAAAGATTCAATGAATCAAATTGGTTGAGTGAAGGATCCAGTCATTTTCTCATGAAGACAGCCACTTGTTTTATTTTTGAGTGAATAAAATCAGTCGGTTTGAATATTCAATCATTTTCTCATAAGGACAGATGCTTGTTTCATTCCTGAATGAATCAAATCAGTTAACTGAAAGATGCAATCATTTACAGGTGACAAATTTATTTTGCTCTTGAATAATTCAGTGTTTAGGAAGGAATAGATAGAGTCAATGAACTTCTCACTCATAAAGACAGTCACTTGTATCATTCCTGAATGAACTGATTAGTTGAATGAAAGATGACTTGTTTTGTCCTTGAATGAATCAAATTGGTTGCATAAAAGATTCAGTGATTGACTGAATAAAATATATTTTTGTCCTGAATGAATTTGTGTTTTGGACACACTCATAAACACAGATCATAATCTACTGGGATTATGTAAACTGAAGAAAGAGTCACTGAATAATCTGTATATCTATAACATGTCCATGCATGTTTATTAATAGTTGTATAATTAGTGTTAAGTAGATCTTTTAATTCCTAATTCCTAAATATACGTTCTTGTGAAGAAAACAAACATGCTTGCCATAGAGACCAATGAAGACAATGATATGCAACGGTCTTTTAAAAGTTACATGGAGCAAGTTTTTTGCGATTTGGAAACATCCCACACACTGAGTGTGAAGAAACCTGCCGGTGGCTCACAGAGACGCCACACTGAATCACTGACAGCAAACAAACACACAGAGATGATCAGACTCAGCGTGCTGGCTTTAGGGAAAACACATACTGATACCGCCCAAAAAAAATCTAAAATCAAAAACAATTCAAAGCTCAGAGTAAGTTCAGCGGCGGATACAAAACTCTAACAATTCTGCACGAAATCACCGCCAACATTCATTAGGACTGGAGCGGTAACCAACTGTTCTGGATATTTCTCATTAATGACAAACTTATAAACTGCCAAAGTATATAATTATACTGCCAAATGATGAAAGTGCCAAACCATTCTTGCAAAAACAGTGTTTACACGCTTTTCAATGACTTTTTAATCTTTTTAAAAGGCGACATAAACAGAGTAAATATAAAACAACAATACTAACAAACAAAACAAAACAAAAACTACCATACCATGGTTTTGGGATTGTTTTTACATATAATCAACCCTCAAAAGAATGTATATTATGAAATATTAGCACAACTTAAAATAACTGTTTTCTATTTGAATGCAATTTAAAGTGTAATTTATATCTGTGATTAAAAAAGATGAATTGAATCTTCTTCAGTGTCACATGATCTTCAGAAATCATTCTAATGTGCTGATTTTACTGCTCAAGAAACATTTCTGATTACTATCAGTATTGAAAACAGTTGTGCTTCTTAATATTTTCTGGAAAACGTGATACATTTTTATTATCGTCAGGATTCTATGATAAACAGAAAGTTCAAAGTTCAATATTTAGTAACAGTAAAATGTTACAGACCCCTAACTGTTGAACAGTAGTGTGTTCTCCAAAATTAGTTTATTAGTATTATTTTTAAATGTATTGGTTTTTAGTTCCCAAACCTAGCTGACAGTCAATGTTTAAATTGCATAATGTGCACGGCGTACACTGTTCAGTCATGCTACATAACATAAGGGATTATTATTTCATGTTGATTTTAAGACATATCCCCATTTTTTAATTAGTTACAAATATTTTAGACTACAGCCAGTGAAAATAAGGGTTCATAAAAGTCTGTAGAAATTCCATGTGTGGTTAGATATCACATGCCTTACATATGATCTTACCGTGGCCGAAACCAATGAAGTAGTGCGTGATGTGTGTGTGCAGTAGCAGCTGACACAGACAGGGGGCGTCAGTGATCTGCCCTCCTCTGCTCTCAGTGGTATTGTTCGGTCAGGGCCGTTCAGAGCTTCACCCGTCCTTCATCACTGACTTCCACATGCAACATTTAATCTGAGCCGTCGATACGGACTCACAGAGAGACGGAGGATATGAACAGACAGTCTGAGCACGTCTGCTGCGTGGCTAGAATAATGCTCGGTCTTCTCTGTCAGCCAATAAACAGCCTCGGCCCTCATGGGTCTGGCTGTGAAAGAAGGATCTGCTGCTTAATTGCACAATTTATGGAGATCTAAGAGAGCGTGCTCAAGAGAATTCAGCACGCAGCACAACCTGTCCACCGCTGAGACACCGTTGTGCCCAAAAGTGTACCAAACTGTCCATGCATCTCCCTCAATAAAATCCACAATATTTAAGTCAGATATTTCTGAAGAGTGGTAACTATTTAGAAACTAAACTGAAACTATTTTAAATTGTGTTATACTGAATGAAATACTGAAATAAATAAAAAAAACAAAAATACATTTATAGAAATAAAAAAAATAGTATTAGATGAAAAAAAAAAAAAATAATAAAACTGAGAAGTGTACTAAAATCCTTCAAATTGAAATAATTTTTAATTTTTTTAAATAAAGTTAATTGAAATAAAAATCAAATATTTAAACATGAAAAAATTCAATATTATGAGGAAAAATCTTAAACAAAATCTAAAATTAAAAATGCAACTAAATTTAAAAAGCTAAAGTATTAAAATGACTAAAATGTAAAATATTACAATAAAATATATAATGTTGTCTATTCTATAATATCCCCACATTCACACAGAAACTGAAATTATGCTTAAGTACTAAAATGACTCAAATAGAAATAAAACCAAATTAAGCAATACAGAATTTTTTTTAATAAATAATAATAATAATAATAATATTTTCTTAATATTAAAAATAAAAAGACAAAAAGGCACATAGCACAATTACTAAAAAAAAAAAAAGAAAAAAAAAAGATTATTTAAAATGTGAATAAATAATAAAACGGTGTAACTGAACAGAGAAACAAGTTACAAATGTTTCAATATTTATATCCATTTATTTATTTACTTGTTAAGTAGCCATTCATGATAACGGAGATGTTCAGTCAAAAGATCATTAGTGCAAAATAAACCTCTTCAGAGATAATATAATATCAAGATAATGACTGGCTGACAGTACATTATCCACTATGTAAGTTATAACGGACAAACATAGAATTATAAAATAAAAAAAAAAGACTTATGAACTAGTTCTTTTTAAAGAATCAATAAAAAAAGACTCCTACCAGTTTGAATCAGTCTAATGACTCACTCACTGAATCACTCAAATTGAATCACAGAAATGAATCAAAAGAACCAAATTGAATCATTAGTGATTCAAAATCATTATGTGAAGTCAGAATCAGTAGAAACCATCCATTTAGTAGTCATACAGTGCTACGATTTGACAAATATACCGTGTGAAACCCACAGATAGCAGAGCAAATGTGTCACTTGATCACACTGCAGCAGAAGTCAACAAAGTGTTCAGAGGTTGATTTATTCTCTCACATAAACAGGAAAATCATACACACTGCTGTGTTGATAAAGTGTTTTATAAACGGAGACACTCGACTCACCTCTATAGTAGAAGAGGCACATGTCAGACAGAACAAACCATCTCTTCTTCCACATCTTCATTCCAGTGCTGTCCTGCAAAACCCAGCAGCACAGCCGTCAATCAAACAAGCTGACCAATCACAGTGCAGCACAGAAAGCCCGCCCCTTTCCAATGCACGCTTATTTTCCTCAAAAATCTCTGCTTTGTTTGCTGCTTTTCTCCAGAATGGAAACTGTCTCTCTCTTTCTTTCTCTTTCTTTCTTTTTTTTAAGCGACTCATTTATTTGAGGCATGACTCATATTCATATTCCTCCCTCGTGTTTTACGGTTTGTTGTGTTAATGCTTGCACTGTGTAAGCATGTAAATTTTAATTCAGACAACAAAGCCTGATGATTTTGCTTGTGCTGCGGGAGCAGCTTTGATGGAGGATGTTTGGGGAAGAGGAGAGACCACCTCTGAAGTCGTGTTTTTCGTGGAAACATGCTGCTATCAAAGGAACGCTGGAGCAGCGATCACACACACAAAGATGCGCTCAACTTACTAATGCGACCGTAACACTGTGTGTTGATTCCGATCTGGCTTTTATGAGAAGCGGTTGTGAAAAATATGATGCAAAAGCACAAATAAGCTTGAGGAGTCGTGCATGGCCTGCATAAAAAGCACGGCTGAAGCACGGCTGAAGCTTTTGATGGATAAGATTTTAAGTGCAGACAAATCTCAGAAAACATGATAATCAGTAACTTTTATCTGAGTTAGTCATGTACTGTGATATAAACAGAAAAAAAAAATATATATATATATGAGGAAATGCATATGATTAGTATCATTCAAAACAAAAATAATATTAATATTAAATTATAATTAAAAAAAATATATATTTCCAAATGTATTTATATTAATAAATGAACACATTTATAATTTAATTTGATTTAATTTGTTTTATTAATTTAATGTTGCATTACATTAATGATAATCTATGGCTGAATGTGCCTAATTGTGAGGAAAATATAGGGTCCAAAAATATCATTTTCAACTTATTTTTAATATATATACACATATATACACACACACACACACACACGTTTTCCCAGTAAGAACAAAATATAGCAGAATGTTGTCAGGAAAATTATGTTAAAAAATAAATAAAATAAATAAATAAACACTTCAAGGGTTCAAAAATAAAATTTTCCAAATTTCAGATTTTTTTCCTCTTGATGTACTTTAATACATTTTTGCTTTGCATCATGGTACTTTAATGTATAAATAAAAATATATTTAATAAATAATAAAATAACCTAACCAAAAAAATCCTCATCATTTTATAATGCTACATACTTTTTTGTGTACATTTATACATGAGATTCTGAATGGTTTCAGATTAATGGTTTGTAAGCGCACCGGAGTCACAAACCTGTTTGTAAAGCCAGCCGTTTTTCACCACCGGGGCATTGGGGTTCCTCTTGATGGAGTTGGACCTTTTGCCAAAGTTGTGGACTTTCTTTGAGGACCTGGAGAGCTGCGAACAGAGGGAGAGGAGACACTTGTGAGGGCCTGTATACATTATTCAACCATGAAGCTGTAAATAATTACAACTTACAAGTGAAGTCGTTTAGCGCATGCATTATGAATCAACAGCACTTTCGAACCCTCAGAAATTAAAAAAACATCATCATCTTAGCATCTTCTGAAACAAACTGGCATTATTATCTGAGAAAATGATTAGGAATGTATATGTTCATGTATTTATAAAGGCACTTGATTTTAGTGCAATCATTTAATTAATTAGGCAAAAATAACATGTTAAATTTATTTTATTTATTTATTTTTTAGTTTTTGTCTTATATTTATATTAATTCAATTAAAAAATAGTTCAATAAATAATAAGTTGTGTTCTATTTGAGAGCCAATATCATCAGATTTTGCACAATTTTGCTCAATTAAAGCAGACTTTTTGTGCATCTCCGATCAACAGACAGTAGTATTTTGTTTCTAAATAAATCCACATTTTGAACAAATCAGGTGAGACAATGATTCAATGACTCATTTATAAAGAGAACCATTTACTCCATTTCTAAACGAATCGGAGGTTTGAATGAATGAATGACTCACTCTTTATGCAAGACATTTACCGCCATCTACTGGCAGTTTTATTTCCTTATTTAGATTTTCATTTTTTTTTAAATAAATAAATAATAAATTAATTTAAAATTGAATTAAATTACAAAATAAATGAAAAAGAATAAGATAATTTAAAACTAATTACAAATTAATAATAATAAAAAACCATTGCCTTTGTGGCATTATTTATGCAATGGTAAATGCAGTGTAAATGCATTCATGCCACCCCAGATCTGCAATAAATATTCTGTAAATATTCCTAAATACTAATTCAGAAGCAGCTTCTGAAAAAAAACTATTTATTTGATGTTGAATCAAATCAAGTATTTCTTTCTAAAGCTATTTTTTTCTCATTTAACAAAACAAAGACTTTAAATAATCTTTTGTATCTCACAAAATTGTATCTCACTTTTTGGTAATTAATTAGATCTGAAAAGTGTATTCACTTGATAGCCCTAATTTATATATGTACGCACTTGTATGCATATGCATGTTCAATTATTTATTTGAGAAACGCGGGTATCCTGAGCCACAGGCACTCATTAAATGTTTATCTTGTTTGGGTGTTTTTATGTTATACAGAGTTTAGGGATGTGCAAAATTATATTTTCGGTGGCTTGTCAGAATGGCAAGTCTTTCAAAAGCTTTTAATAATCAGTCTGATTTGGAAACTTCTCAGAGACCATCCACAAATGTTTATGCAAGATAAGATTAAATGAATGAAGGTGCGAGAGAACAACACATTAAGGCTTGCTTGAGATGTTTTTTTTTTAAATATCTGAACAACTAGTCACACATCCTAACCCATTGCATTTTTATGATGCTCTATATCAACTCGACATCACAGAGCAAAGGCAATGAGGCAAAATGTGCAGTAATGGACAATAATTGTGTAACATGCTATTGATGCATGATGGGACAGTGCAATCGGTCGTGCTTGAACTAGGCCAAGGTCAGTGAGAGAGTTCGTGACTCACTCTGGTTGTGGGGCTGCTGGGATGTGTGGTATAGTCTGAGCCGCCTGTGTAGTTCGACGCTTCGCTCATGGTGCTGGTTGGACGCTCTTTCTTCTCGGCCGCTGGTGCTTTGCTCGCTGGTCTGGAAGAGATGAGGACAAGACAAGAGGAGGAACATCACAAATTGATCATTCAGACTTATGGGAAGATTCTGGGTTATTTACAGTATGTTCTGCATGCTGTCGATTACTGCAGACAATCATTTTCTCAAAAGCTTTTATACTACAGAAACTCAAAACGGAAGCAAAACTGAAAATCAGTAGTAGCTTGATAAACTTTTCTGCATGCTACGTCACCATGGTTTATATACAGACAATAATGTCACGAGTAAAACTAAATAGATAAATCAAGGGTACTCCATGTGTTTGTATGCATGCATATATATATAAATAAATAAATCCTTAAATCTAATTTTCTTGAATTTATTTCATATGTCTATTTATGTGATGCATAAATATATTGTAGAACTGTATATGAACACACAGATTAATGCAAATGAATTTAATGCATTGAGAGAACATGACAGATTTACCTGTTGCTCACAATAAAAACTGCACACTTCAACGCAACATAATGCATATTATTTGAATAGATAATTTATTTAAAACAGGCGTCATAAAGACTAACATATTCATTTAATGACCTATTCTGTTGCCAGCATTCGTTGCATTCGTTGTCATTTTGCATGACAGAAATCTAGTCTGCAGCACAAATAAGAACTGCTTCAACAAAAAACAGACGTATTTACCAATTCATTAAAGAAGCCTGTTTGTGGTAATCGACAGCAAGCCACACCTGACATCAAGACTGTGAAGGACGAGAGACTGCTGTGCAGATAAATGAGGAAAGTTCTGGAGCTTCTGCTGGAAGTTCAGGGCTCTTAAAGGCTGTTTTAATAAGCCAGGGCACTTCAGCATTGAGACAGAACGAGAAAGAGAGAAATAGAGGAGACAGGCCCCATGCATCAAAGCAATTACTCACTCCACGTCTCCGCTGATCTACTCCCACACAACTGACAACCTTAAATGGCCTGCCAGCTCCGGCTCTGACATACCGCAGTCGCAGTTTATGACCCAGTCAAGCTGAAGGGCAAAAGCAAACCCAACTGAAAAATCAAGGCTGTAAAACAAACGCCGCCGTCTTTAACGAAAGTGAAGAGAAAGCACAATAAATACACCCATAAACCCTGAAATCCAACGGCGTGCAGACCTCAGTCGAGAGCCTCGGTCCCATAGGGCTGGCCTATATTTCGACGCTACGGTAGAGCGACGACGTCTAGGGAGAGCGCTGCTATCTGGAGCACCAGAGAACACCGGGGTAAAATATAAGAGCTGTCTGGCTTCTGGGTCACGTCGCATGAGGAAAACAATTTCTGTTTTACAAAAGGCTGAATACTAGCAGCGGTTAAACAGTCTGTTATTTGCATCAGAAGGTTAAAAGGGACGGTTCATTCAAAAAAAGACTCCCGTGTCAAACCTGTGTGTCTTTATGTCTTCAGCTGAACACAAAGTGAGATGCTTGGAAGAATATCCTGGCTGCTTTTTGTTCAGTATAATGAAAGTGAAGGAGAACTGAAGATGTCAAGCTCCAACAAAGCAAAAAAGCACCATAAAAGTGGCCTGCATGACTCGAGGACTGTGTCCAAAGTCATCTGATGTCACACAATAGATCTGTGTGAAGAACAGACCAAAACTGAAGAAGCAATTCACTGGAAATCTTAACATCTGGGCCAGCTTTCTCATGGGAAATGCAGATGTTCAGTTTGAAGACAAATCATTCTAACGAGTTGATTCTTTTCATTCATTCAGTTCACTTCCAAAAAAAAGAAAAATAACTGTTAATTGTTAATTCTTAATTGAGTGGCCAACATTGAAATCTAATTGCATATGAGTGCATTTTGTCCTATTTGACTTTTAAGTATGAATACGTTTTTTACAAATTTTGAAAAAAATCCACAAGAAATGCATCACGACAAAAAAGTCCAAAGAAAATAAAAGAAAAAAAAAACTTTTTTGTTACAAATTAATTAATTAAAAATTATTATTA
Organism: Carassius gibelio; assembly: GCF_023724105.1. Taxonomy (NCBI): domain Eukaryota; kingdom Metazoa; phylum Chordata; class Actinopteri; order Cypriniformes; family Cyprinidae; genus Carassius; species Carassius gibelio. The sequence goes on along the minus strand of NC_068399.1, from coordinate 25,895,764 downwards.
TTTTTTTTTTATTATGTTTTAAAAATAACTTTTTGTACTGTTTTCTAATGATTTGAGTGCTTTATAGAAAACTCCTTTAAACCAGAAAAAAAAAAAAAAACTTTTGTATTTTGATCAAGACAAATGCACTCATATTCAAGATATAATCTATGAAAACAAGTCTTGATATCCCAATGTTGCTTCCCAGGCAAAGTTAACTTGTTTCAAGGATTTTGAAACTTTAAAAAAGTCAGAAGAGACTAATAAAAAATATATTATTTTATAGAACGTGAGAAGACTTCAAATGACATGCACGGATTGTTTGGACTATTTTTATGGTGCCTTTTGAAGCTTATTATAATTGCATTAAAAAAGAAAGTCATACAGGTTTGGAACAACACAAAGGTGAGTAAACGAAGACATTTTGGCTGAACTACTTCTTTAACAAACATGGTTTGCATGTGTGCTTGCTCGCCATTTGACACAAGCATCTGATTTTGCATTGGAAACAAAAACAAAGAGACACTTTGTGAGACGGTCAAAACAGTCAGCAGTCATGCACACACCAGCACCAAGAAAAATACAAAACATTACACAACAGTCCATCCCAGAGTTATTTAAGGAAAGACTAGGTCAGGGTAGCACACAGATCCAAGTACGACCTTCCAGGCCGCTGATTTAAAATTAAATTGAGCATTCAATACAGCTATTAGCGCTCATTAATTAATCTCTTCTCAAATAATGAGCTTTAGCGTGCGCTCGGTAGCCACGCCGGTGGCCATCATTCAGCTGACATCTGACGCCGTCTTTAGAGGAAGAGTGGCAGCGAGTGTGAAATTAGCCCCGTGTAGAGCCGCTAAAGCACTCCCGAGTCCAGAGATAATTGACGGAGGGGACGTTTAGATGGGTTTGTGGGTTGGTTGGGCACCGGCTCGACTGGAGGTCATCGGCTAAAACGTGTGAGTCATGCAAGGCTTTAAAACTCTCTGCCAGGCCTGGAAGAACATTAAGAAAATATCACAAAATGGGTGTCAGATTGTCTGCATGTGTCTGTTTAGACCTGCAATGTTAGGTCTGAAACATTAACAAGCTTGTTTTTAGGTTTTAAAGCCATCAAGAAATGTCACCTGTTGTATTTCGAAGTAAACAGAGACATCTGATGAGCAAAATGTGGTCGGGAGCTTATAGGAAGGGAAAATGCCCATATATGGTCGCTCAAGGAGATTGGTTGAAAAATGAGAGGGATTTGTGATGTCATACAGAAATGTAATGTTTCAGTAAAATCAGTGAAGCAAAGTATTTTATATTAAATATTCAGATTTTTTTTTTTACTTCAAAATAATTTGCTCATTCAAAATAAGACATTAAATATCTAATAAAAAAATAAATAAAACAGTCCATTTCGATTGCGTGATGACCCTAATGGCTGTAAAGCTAAACTGTACCTGAAAAACATGCCTCTGAAGCAGTGTTTTTTTTTATATCACTGACACACGATTTTAATTTTTGTGATTTTTTTTTAATTATATTTAATTTTTTGATTTTCTTCTAAATTATATTGTCTTAAACTGTATATATTTTTATAGTTTAGATAAAGCTTTAGCGATTTTCTTATGCTTTTGTTATTTTTATTAGTTATTTTTAAATAAATCTAGTTAGAGTTTTTATTAGTGTTTTCCATTTTATAAGTTACTGTACTTAGTTTAGTGTGGACAGACAGACAGATATACATAGATAAACATTTGTACATATATTAGTATTAAGCAAATATAGAAATGAAAATAGTTAAAATATTTTATATATATATAATTTCTTTCATTAATTTTTTTTAATGTTCATTTCATTTTATTTCAATTATGTATGTATTTATTTTATAGCTTTACTTTTAGTTAACGATTATAACCCTGCTCTGAATGCCTCAATTGCTGTCCTACTTTGTATCCCAGATGTTCCCTAAAAAAAGAGACGGGTAAAGCAGCATTCTAGGTTTTTTTGGGGTATCTTGACCCTGAAAAACAATGCCAGATTGAGGATAGCAGGCCTCTAGGACACGTTCCCCATCATGCTTGCCACAGAACAACATTTTTGCCCCATTTATGTGTTTTAACAGGCTTTACTTTCAGGGACATTTCCAATGGCGTGATTTGTTTTGACGTCAGCAATAAAAAGCTTCAAACTTAGCATTAAAAAGACTAAGGACTGTCACTTAATGGCATTGCTCTAGATCTGACGGGGGCCACCGGAGGCGCGTGTACGTCGAGCCCCGCGGTGCTGCGTCTTAAACTGTGACTCTTGACGAATGATTGTTTCAAGGAGATTCGTGTTTCATATTCAATGTGGGTAAGACAAATCGGACTGCACACATAAATCTTGCATATCTCCACATTAGCGATGCATAGCAGGATATCAGGCAATCCAGTTCAAACAGTGCCTTGGGTTAGTGTTTGAGCAGAATTAATGAGACAGAATGGCAAAACAACCAGAGATGAATGGAGGCTCTGCGGTTCAAAAGAAGCAGATGAGAGAAGAGATCCCTGCAAAGCATTACCTGCTTAAAACAGGATGGACAAGTTTCCCACAATTCAGTCTAGAAAACAGAAATAAAAAGGAAAGAAAATGAACTGAATACATATTCATTTGAGGTTTTGAAAACTCAAATTATAGTTATGACACGCATTCAACAATGCAACCATCAAAAGAAGATGATTTATGGCAAACCCACTGGAAAATCCAGCTAAAACTACCATCTGATGGTAGACGCTGGTTTTATATGGTTTTAGGTGGTGATTAATTGAAAACATCAATTAAAGATGATTAAGAGATACTGGTTTTAACTAGTTTTCCAGTAGGTTTGCAATCTTTTCATGGTAGATTCTGGTTTTATCTGGTTTCTAGGTGGTCATTAACTGAAAAAGTCAAATAAAGAAGATTAATGGAAACCCTACTAGAAAATCCAGCTAAAACTAGATTCTGATGGTAAATGCTGGTTTTATATAGTTGAAACCATGAAATGAAGAAGATACATGACAAACCTACTGGAAAATCCAGCTAAATCCAACATTAGATGGTAGACGCTGGGTTTTATTTAGTTAAAACCATGAAATGAAGAAGGTTCTTTGCAATCCTACTGGAAAATCCAGCTAAAACCATCTTTTTATGGCATACACTGATTGAAATCATGTAATAAAGATGATTAATGCCAACCCTACTGGAAAATCCATCTGAAAACCAGCTTACGATGGTAGACGCTGGTTTTATGTTTTACATGGACATTAATTGAAACCATAAAATGAAGATGTTTATGGGTTGCTGGTTTTAACTGGATTTGTTTTCCACTAGGGCTGTCACCTTCTCATGGTAGATGCTGGTTTTGTTTGGTTTCTAGGGGATCATTAACTAAAAATGGTCAAATAAAGAAGAACAATGGAAACCCTACTAGAAAATCCAGCTAAAACTGGATTCTGGTGGTAAATGCTGGTTTTATATGGTTGAAACCATGAAATGAAGCAGATAAATGGCAAACCTACAGGAAAAAACAGTTAAAACCATATTCTGACGGAAGACACTGGTTTTATTTAGTTGAAACCATGAAATGAAGAAGATAAATGACAACTCTACTGGAAAATCCAGCTAAAACCAGTTTCTGATTCTACAGATTGGTTTTATATGGTTTCTAGGTGGTCATCATGATTGCGGGATCTGGTTAGTTAAGCAAGATATGAATTGGATTTTCTAGCAGGGAAAGATTAGAGAAGAAATAAGAGAAATAATATGAGAAAGGAGTGTGTGGAAGAAATTATTACAGAGCAAAATTACTAGCCTCAAGATACTGGATCTATGACAACACTGATCGACATACGGCTCAGATTATTTTGTGTTTAATTACAGCGAAACCGGTAGTTTTTGCGTCAAAGTTTTCCCCTAAACCCCGCTGGCGCCTCACGGGTCTGATTCATCTCAGCTGGACTTCTGGCAGCTTGTGACATCGCTGAAGGCGACTCAATCTGTCGCACAAGAACTTTCTGATAAACTAGCCATGATATACTGCAATCATAATGCTAATACATGCATATAATTAAGGGTGTTTTTTTTTTTACTTGATTTGTATTTTATACAAATTTTTGGAAAATAAAAATTTATTTTTGCTACACCAATGTCCAATAAAGTTGTCACATTTTATTTTATTTTATTGTTTAATTTCCAATCAAGTTGAAATTATTATTATTATTATTTCAAATTGTGCAAAAAAGTATGTAAAGTAAATATTATCTCGGATATATAAAATTCTAGCTATAAACATTTTATATTTTTTATATTATATATTTTTTTCTTAAAAAAATATTTTGTATAAGCAAAAATATGATGAGGAACAAATTTCCAGACAATAAAGGCTAATAAAACTGATTAAAATGTATTTTTTTTCTCTCTGTTATATGAAAGTCCAGTTACAACGTCACATTATTTTGACAAAATTTCAAATGCATTTTATTTAATTTTTAGATTTAATTGTTTTACCACTAAATTAACATTTGCATAAAATCTAAAAATCAATTCTAAAAATAAAAGTGCATAAAAAAACAACAACAACAAAAACATTGTTTTACTGTTATAATAAAAATAAACTATTTCAAAATCCTTTGTGTAAAAATATTTTTATCAACAAAAAATGAATATTTTGTAATATCCAATTACAGTTGAAATTAATTTTCAAATGAAGTGTGTAAATATTATTAAATATTACACGTATATTTGTTTGAACATTTTATAACCTAGACATTTTAGAAAGTGTGATAGTGAAAACCTAGATAGGTTAAAAAAAAATGTACTGTTGGAGAGTTTATTTTTAAAGCAGTTGAAGAAACACCCAAATATACAGTAACTTAATGGTTAATTGTTTCAGTAATGGAGGGCATCTGACGCTTTAGTCAGAGTTTATACAGCACAAGGAGCGCTATTATGGTACACACCGGCCTCATACATCAACAGAGTGCCGTAGAATGAGGAAATATGAGGATGGTGAACAAAAATGACTTTGCAAATTAATAAGCTTCCACTGTGACGATGAGAAACGAGGACACTTCAGGCCGAACTCCGCAGATGTGTGTCGCCGTGTAGTGAAAGTGACTGCGTCTGGCTCTGTGTACAATCACATGAACAGAAGTTAAAAACAGATCAGGAGCAACAGAATCAGGCCGTGAGCGAAGTGCAGCTCCAGCGCTACCATTAGTGCAGCATTGCATCAGTTTCTGACAAGACTGTGTTTAATTACCACAAATAAGTTATGGACATCAATATATCAGGTAACCCTGGTTTAAAATTGTTTAAAATGCAATTTCCAACTTAAAAAAAAAAGAAAAGAAATTAGATTAAATAATTAAATAAGTACAGACAGTCTGCAACATTTTTAGATATTTACAAAATATTTAAATGGAAATGGTTAACATTTTTTGGGGGTTATATGGAAGTCTAATAAAAAATGTATATTTGACTAGAACTATTTATTTTTACTACTTTTCAAATACATTTTATGTTTAAACTACTTTGTTTTACCAGTAAACCAAAACTTTTTGAATCTTGAAGAATGAAAACCCATTATAAAAATGTAATTATTAAATTCCCGAAATAAAAAATGCTTTAAAAATGAAATGGTGACAAAAAATAAAAAATGAAAATAAAGAAGAAATTATTGATAAAATTGCAATAATTTTTTTTTTGTTTGAACATTTTATAATGTGGATGTTTTTAAATATTAAAAAAATATTTTGTGCAAATTAAAACTATCATTTTAAAACTATTTAAATCTTATTAAAATTGTTACATTTTGTTATTTTGTTATTTTTCTCTCCTTTTTAAGCTTAGCTTTAATTTTATTGCCACACTAAACCCAGAATTTCAATTTTATGAAAATACAAATGTGAATCATATTTTTTTTTTCATTTTGTTTATTTGTTTCAGATGAAAATATATATGTATATATGTATGTAAGTATTTTAAAACTGATTTTGTGCAAATTAGAAGACAAGACATACTGCTATTTTCAGTCCCTTAACTCTAAGTGGTTCAGATGCATTAATCTCAACAACCGTCGATACTCTGGAAACCTTTATTGTCCGGCTAATTAAGACGGATCAATAGCATTAACATGACATGAAACATGAATCTATAGCTTGATGACGAGGAGCTGAATGTCCAAAAATTCAATTTCACGTCTACTTAAACTATCTTAAATACCCAAAACAACTCGATCTCTTACTTTCTACTGATTTCTTTTGCAACATAACTGCAAAAACAGCAACCGTTTTCTCTCTAAACCTTTGCAATGAAGCATCTTGGGCTCTGTGTTATCTTGAAGTAACGGAGATGGGGACCTGCGTGAACATCATGTCATCGTCTCACAAACTCTCACACGCACACCTCCGAGTGAGACCTTCTCACGTCAGAGTAAAAATAAGTGTAAATCTCATTAACATCGACTTCGCAGAAAAGCAGGAAGAGGTGATAATTGAAACCGGTAGAAGAAAGGGTCCAGCCATCAGCAGCAGAAGAAATGAAATGTTGACTCAAGATGTTCGTTCTTCAGTAGAAAACTAAAGATGAACGTTAGCATAAAAGCAGTGTTTATGTCTTGTGATGTGTAAGGAATTTTTAGGTTAAGTAGTCAGTTGCCTAAACTTATGTGACTTTATGTGCTGATAATGTGTTTCTTAAGTATTAATGTTCATGCATCTTCTTTAAAGAACCATCTTTCTTACCTTTTTATAATCTGGAGAGCCTAAATCCTATTCTAAGTGCACCACACGTGATGTAAATGTTAAACAAATCACTTGTTAAATATCTTTGCATGAGACTACTGTACATGCAAGAACTACATCTTGTACAAACCTGTCTTATACATTTTAAATGTTCAGAAATAACGCGAGAAAAATGCTTTAAATGGCTGAAGGTCATGTTGTGTAAAAACAGTGAACAGGAGTTTCAAGCATGATGCAAACATGAAATATCAGAAATATTAGTGTTTACAGGTTTTTTATTCAACTGAGCTGTTTTACCATTGTTTTTTTCAATGTAAACATGAATGCATTTGACTGTTGCATTAAAATTAAATTTGAGTCAACTACCATTTTCTTCCTTTTTTTTACTAATCGACTGTCCGCGTTGCATCTCAGTCAACACAGAAGCGATATATTCTTCTTATGGTCACTCACAGAGCACGTCACACATGCATGCATCGCTTCTTTTCTCTTTACTGTTATTCTCAAAGCGTCTAATTTAACGATTGGCAATATTTGTGTTCAAAATGTTGATTCCTTGATCTGGATCTGAGGTTTATCTGCAGCTATCTGTGAACAGGGACTGAGGAGGAACGGAGGGAAGTTGTTGACTTTGCTAGAGGACGCAGGAGAACAGAAAGGAGAAAGAGAGCGAGATAAAGACTAGAGATGTGTTTGACAGCGGTTTGAGGGCAATTATCAGGAGAGCGGCTCGCGTTGGACAGGAGAGGTGAGCTGTGAAGAGGAGCAGAGCTGGATGAAGTAATAATACACTGTTTTATCCTAATAGCAAAGCAATTTAAATAAAATCTGCTTCATCAAAAGTTAAAAATAATATTGCATATCAATGCAAATAGGTGCGGAACAACAAAGAAAAGGAATTAATAATGATATATAAAATAATTATATTTTTTTATTAATTATATAAAAATGCATATACATATACATTTTTTTACTTGCATATAATTTATTATAATTATAATATCTGAATAATTTAGTAGGATAGTAACACCCATCTAAGTGAATATTTAAATTGGACAAATTATAAAATAAAAAAAGTAAATGATCATCTGGAATACAAATTATATTTAAATATAAATTATGAAAAATTGATTTTATTTTAGATGTTAGAATAAATTAAATAGAGAGAGAATTGTATTTGATATTTAAATAAACATTAATTATAACGAAAAAATATATAATTATAAATCAAACATATATTTTCAGAATTATAAAGTTAATAATTAAATTGCTTGAAAAAAAATAAAAAAAAATAAAATAAAAATAATAATAAAAATAATAAATAATAATAATATTATATATACACACACACACACACACACATATATATATATATTTACATTAAAGCATTTCTAATGACAGGTCACATTTTACCACAAAATTAATTTATATAATATTCAGACCATATTTTTGTAAAATTCACTCAACTCATGTCAGACTAATGGAAAATAAAGGTTTTTTGTGTCGAGTGACCCAGAAAAACAATCTTTTGACTTACTCTGAAATATTAATACCTTAATTATCTCATTTTGACATTTCTTTATACCCTCTATTAAGCAACATTCAATCCAGCCCTAAAATGAGTGTGATTTCTGTATGAAGTTCAGACAAAGCACTCGGTTTCTGACTCAGTGCTGCAGGAAACTAAGACAGAGAAAGAAATGACTCACTGTTCGTTGACGACAAAGATGCAGTTGTCTTGTGAAGGAACGCCTGTGACGGGATGCTTGCAGGTCACCTTTCGCTCATTGTGACTGCAGGAGAGAAAAGACACAGGATTCGTGGGAATTAGAGACATGTGAGACTGCTGTTCACACTTTGACACTCGATAAAGAGCCGTTCGATGATTAAAATGATTGAACGAGTCACAGATTCAAGTGCTGTCCTGCTGCTAAACATCAGACCATCAGAACAAGACAAGAACAGAGAATAAACACCAAGCATGAGGAGAAAAACACTATTCACTATTTTACACCAGTAGACACATGCAGGATAGTTTCTAGCTGCCACAACAATAATGTAAAAGACGTAGAATTTAACTGAGGTGTTGTCATGTGTGTATTTGGTTACTATAATACAGCAGCACTGAGCATTTGTGTACTTAAAAGTTTAATCAATAGTACTTACAACTTACTTGTTACTTACTAGTACTAACTAGTTAAAAACAAGAAGTTAAATAAATAAATAAATAAACATTGTTTTTTTTTAAATAAAATAAAATAAGATTTTTTTAAAAACTAGCCATTTCGCTAAAAACATAAAAATACAATAAAATAGTTTAAATTAAAACAAATTATATATAAAATATATAAATATTAATATAATTGAATAAGAAAAAATAAATAGTATACACACACACACACACACACATATTTCTAACATGTGAAATAAATAAACTAACAAATAAATAAATAAATGTAGGTGAAAGATTATTCCTTATCTGATTAAAAAACAGAATAACCAATACAATAATAAAAATAAATAATAAAAAATATATCTTACATATCAAAATAAAATATAATGTGAAAGAGAATAACTAAAAATATATTAAAATAAATATAAAAATATATTAAAATAAATACTTATAATTCCAATAAATACACATATTTAAGTAATGTTAATAATATGAAAATAATCAATTATATTAAAAAGTTAATAATGATATTTACTTAACACCCACCCTAATAGTTTTGCATTCATTTCTTTAAAACAAACAAACAAAAAATTACATTAATCAAATATACGATAAAATCACCTATTAAGAACAGGTTATTATTTGTAAACACACACACACACACACACACACACACACACACAAACTTCTATCTAAACTATCTCTCAAGGCTGATGTCAGCACCAGCATCTAAACCAGAATCCATGTCAAACCAGCGATCGCAGACCATCACAGACCGGTTTGAGTCTGATTTCCCAACAGGACAGAGCCAAACATGATGTAACCCAGATGAAAATCCACAGATGACATCTAACCAGCAGCAACACACACACACACACACACACACACACACACACAGCTACACACCTTGAGCGAGAGGTGGTGCAGAATTTCAACATGTCTGTCTGTCTGTCTGTGTCTCCAGGGACCTCTCTCTCTCTCTCTCTCTCTCTCTCTCTCTCTCTCTCTGCTGTTCATCACTGATCCACACATGCTCTCAGCAGTCATACACCCACCCTCTCCCCGTCTCTCCTCTCCACCCTCGTCCTCTCTGCCACGAGGCGCAGACGTCTCAATAAACACAACTGCAGATAAATGCCTCTCTCTCACATGGAGAGTCACAGGGCTGCTGGGTAACATGTGGTCAGACGGAGGAATGCTGGTCAGCACCAAGGTTGAGGAGAACGTCACATAACACTCACACACATGCATTAAAGCATGAAAACCGTAGGATTTCCCAAATCAATTCAGAATAAAGACAGTACAAATAACACCATGATTGCATATATATATAAATATATACATGTAATTATATTAACATTTATGTAACATATAAGTGACCCTGGAGCACAAAACCAGTCTTAAGTGTCAATTTTTCGAAATTTAGATTTATACCACATCTGAAAGCTGAAGAAAAATAAGCTTTCCATTGATGTATGGTTTGTTAGAATCGGACGATTTTTGTCCGAGACACAACTATTTTAATATCTGGAATCTGAGGGTGCAAAAAAATCTAAATACCGAGAAAATCACCTTTAAAGTTTCCCAAATAAATGTATAGCAATGCATATTACTAATCAAAAATTAAGCTTTTACAAAATATCTTCATGTACCATGATCTTTTCTTAATATCCTACGGATTTTTAGCATAAAAAAAAAAAATTACATATATATATATATATATATATATATATATATATATATATATATATATATATATATATATATATATATATATATATATATGTGTGTGTGTGTGTGTGTGTGTGTGTGTGTGTGTGTTACATAAATGCTAATATAATTACATATATATTCTATATGATAATTCAAATATATTCTAAATCTAATATGCATATATATATATATATATATATATATATATATATATATATATAACAATAACATAATAGTATATCATAGCAGTATTTTCAGTTTTTTTTTTTTTTGGTTTGCTTGATAGCTTTATTTTTATATTTAGTAGCCTAGCATGACCTCATCCAGTGTTTCCTAAAGCAGGATTATGTGTCTTTATGTTGTTATATGTTCTCTCTGCTGAAGATTGAAAATCTTCATCTAATCTCCTTTTTGAAAGCCTTTAACCCTGTGTTTGTCCTAAAGCTCACGTAAGGAACGGCCCAAGGTTCACAACGGCATATTGACTGTTCCTCGTTTAGCTTGAGACGAGATCCTTAAGACTTCTGTGTCCTTTTCTGCTTCTCATCTCCAAATCTGTTCATTTGAAACCAGCCGAGAGCGATATGATTGGCTCCATTGATTGATGATAAATCTTTGGATGTGGATACCATTTGGGGCGTCCGTGCTTGTGATTTCGGCACAGTTTACTGGCTAATTTATTATTGCTAGAAGGATGCTAATCACTTTACCGACCTCTTTTTCAATCCATCATGCGTCCGGTCGCTGGGTTTGCCGGCGTGGGCTTCTGCCTCCGCTGCAGCATCTTATTTCAAAAACCAAAGTGACTACCTTAAAACTGTTCAAAAGAAAACCTTTCAACCAATTCAGTGAAGAGGTTCAATCTGAAATGTATTGGTCTTGACGCTCTTAAACCTATCGGTCACTAATTAAAAAAATAAAAAGATAATTGCAAGTCTATATCTTACCACTCTTTACTTTTTTCTCAGATCGGCATGAAACAGTATAAACACAATTTAGTTGAACTGCGAGATATCTTGCGATTCTGACTTTATAAAAAACAACAAATCAGAACTGTGCAATATAAAGTTGTATGATTTTTATTTATTTATAACTAACATTTATAATAACAGTTGGCAATTGGCGCTATTGTATATCAAAAAGTTCACACAGTTCACATTTAAGCTCAGGGAGAGCAATGCAAATAGCACAGGCTCCTTCTTAGCCGAAGGCAATTATTATAATTAATAATTCATTTTCACAGAAATTTAAGAGGAAAATTACGAGATGCTTATTCATAAATGCAAGGAAAAAGTCAGAACTGTGAGAAGTTGCAATGACCCTTTTATTTATTTATTTTTCCAGTTGCAGCAACAGGCTCCCATACAAATCCTTCATAAAATGTGTAATCAACAACAAAATATATAAAATATTAACAGCGAGCTGTAGTAAACACTTCTCCACACTCTATCAGGAGAGTACTGTACATGTGACACGGCATGGTACATTATGTCACGTGTAGAGCGATTCATGCATACATGCATGACTGTCAGCAGATCGCATAAAAATAGCCAGCATCTCTCTCTCTGCCACTCAGAGGTGAATTTGGGCGAGGAAGTCACACTTGACTTGTTTCTGTCACATCGGTGGATCACTGAAGGGCTGTGTCTGCGCTCTAGCTCTGCCAGACCTGCAGGGACCGCAGATGTGCCGGAGAACAGGTGGACACAGCATCCAAACCGCTGCCAGACACCATGAACCTTAAACTCACTCTGTTCTCAGGCAAGAGCGAGAGATGATTGAGGAGCCGTCAAGGAAGCACACGTCTTCATGAATCTCCTCGACTTGACGCGCTCTGAAGGGCTTTTGTAAGGCGTGTTAAACCATGGAAGGATGGATGGATGGAGGGATGGAGGGATGGATGGAGGGATGGATGGATGGAGGGAGGGAGGGAGGGAGGGATGGATTGATGGATGGATGGAGGGAGGCAGGGATGGAGGGATGGAGGGATGGGACGGATGAAGGGATGGATGGAGGGAGCGAGCGAGGGAGGGAGGGAGGGAGGGAGGGAGGGAGGGAGGGATGGATGGAGGGAGGGAGGGAGGGATGGATTGATGGATGGAGGGAGGGAGGCAGGGATGGAGGGATGGAGGGAGGGATGGATTGATGGATGGAGGGAGGGAGGCAGGGATGGAGGGATGGATGGATGGATGGATGATGGATGGATGGATGGATGGAGGGATGGATTGATGGATGGAGGGAGGGAGGCAGGGATGGAGGGATGGATGGATGGATGGATGGATGGAGGGATGGATGGATGGAGGGAGTGATGGATGGAGGGAGGGAGGGAGGGATGGATGGAGGGAGGGAGGGAGAGATGGAATGGGATGGAGATACCAAAACACCAAATAGCAGCAAATCTATATATAAACTATGTACAAACATGCAGGAATATGCTAATTAATGTAAAATTATTATGTATAGAAATGTATGCATGTATAAAACATATAAAAATATATAAATGTACACAAATATATATGGGTGGGCATATGCTAATTGATTGTTATGTCACTTGATTATTTCTGAACGTGCGTTTTAGATTCAACAGATCATCTGGGAGGAGGAGCAGAAACGTCTGCTTTGAACAGCTTGAATAGAGACGCAGTGAAGCTGAGCTTGTTTTGCACTCGTGCTCTTCAAAGAGACTGTACGGTTGCAGCGCGTACTTCATTTGATTAATGGGGTAAAACCAGTAATATCAGTAATGGAGAACAGAGCGGTTGATGGCTCATTTTCTGCCGTGTCATTGTGAAAGCCTGCGGCAGCACTGAGAAAATTGCAGAAAATCACAAGCCCCTTTTTGGGCTTTCACAGAGATTTGCTTACGTGATGATTGGCCGAACGTGGAGCTCATGAAAGAGAGATTTCTACGAATCGCCTGAGAGTCTGAAAACAACACGCTCACATTAAAGACACTCATAAATGACAACACTGGAGTGAAGGAAGTTGTGGAAATGATCGAACGGGTCAGTATATACACTCACTCAAAACCCGTTGCACACAGGAATACATATAATACATATTTTTGGTGGAAATTTGGGAAATTGAAACAAAATCAACAAGTGTTTTCCACAGTTCCACACTCTCCCTGCACACTGACGGCAAACAAGCACATTGCAAATCACACTAATTGGTTGTAAACACAATTTGTCAAAGCACAAGCCACAGGCTAACAGACAGAGAGCAAACAGAAAAAGAGCGATCATGACAGGAAGTGGTAATGATTTTAAAAGGGAAGCAGCATGTACTGATAATCGAAACAAGGGGCAACAACTCAAAAACAAGTTTCTATTAAGACTGTATGTCCAAGACAAAAAAACAACAACAGAGCAATACAAAAATCAGATTTGGATGTGTTTTTTGCAGTATGCATACCGTACCCAGTATGCAAACTGAATGTGGTGCTCCTACAACCAACCGCAGCCACAATGAAGCACAATTAATTTAACTCAATTTTTGCCAAACATTATTTTTTACACAAAACTGAATTAAAAATGTATAACAGCCACATTTAATCCAATAAAGCAATGATTTTTTGTTTTAGTTAACAATAATGACCCTATAATAAAGTGAGGATATGGAGCTCTTACTTGAAAAAACAAACAAAAAAACATCACATTTATATTTATAAGCCCAAACGGAGCAAAAATAAAATATCTTTATACAGTGTACTAGGTTATAATGAATACATTAAACTAAATGCAGTATATAATGTGTGCTATTATTCCATTTTGAACACAACCATTATCTCATTTATTGAGTAAAAAGGCATGAGATTATGTCCATCCAGTCATTATGATCATTAAATGTCCATACGGTCCCAAACCACTGTATAAAAGGTGGCAGTAATTGATGTGACCCAGTGGCTAAATTTAGCTTCACATTCTGTGAAAGGTTCTTTTGGAAATAAACAATGTTCAGTGTTCCTGTGGGCATTCAAAAGCTTGGGGTGAAAACGAACAATAAAGCATTTGCCCCCGGCTCCATGCTATTCACATGTGCTCTCTGCGGCCCGCGACTGACCTTTCTGAAAGGTTAGCATGCCCTCGCGCCCTCCAACGAATCAACGCACAGCTTTCCAGAAGAGCATTTCCTTCAACGGCACACGCTGAAGATTGAAAGATTGAGATGGAATAGAGTTTTTGGTGATGTAATTTAAATGATCATATATGAAGTTCAATTAAAAACCAAGAAAAAACTGATTATTAGCTGGCAACAGATGTTTTATTATTAGCATTGGCCAATAGGTTTTTCTGTTTGGCTGATAAGCGAAATGTTCAAATTCATTTTCAATGCCAAAGTCAAGGTTGGATGTATGGGATATAAATACTGCAAATTTGATATAGATGCCAAAACAACATTTCTAGAAATATCTGAACTCATTTAAAATCACAAGTGAGTTATTCATAGCAAATGTAATTCAACAAGAAATGGGTCTTTACATGCAATTTGACTTTTGTAAAATGGTGTGACAGAGTGAAACAAGATATTCAACAAGAAAAGAAATGTTTCCATTGGAACTGACTGAATTTTGAAAAGTGGGGATTTAATCCTAGAATGGAAACCAGATTTGAAGATGTGACCAAAGAATGGCTAAAAAAGTTATTCGGCTGTTGGTTTGCACGACTGAATGTGGACTTTCTAATCAAAACACATGGGAAATTTACTCAGAAATTTGGTAGAGATGCCAAAATGACATTTTTAGAAATATTCCAAATCATTTTCAATGTCAAAAGTGAGTTATTCAATGCTTTGCTGCATAGTTTGCTAATTAATGAATAAAAAACTATTTGGCTGTGCGTGTTGTTTTCTAGATCAAAGATACATGGGAAATGCTGATTATACTTAAAGATCTGAAGATGCCAAACATGTCATTTTTAGAAATATTCAAAATCATCTTCAATGTCAAAAGAGTGTTATTCCATGCAAATGGATGTCAATATGAAATGGATCGTACTCTTCACAACCAATTTTACTTCTCTTTTCACACAAAAATGACAATTTTGACATTATTTACTCATCTTCAAGTTGTTCTAAAACTGTATGAGATTTTTCTTCTATATTTCAGGGACTATTGGTAACAGCAGACGATAGCCATTGACTTCCATAGTTTATGGAAAAAATGCTATGTAAGTCAATGGCTGACATCAACCGTTTGGTCACCAGCTTTCTTCCAAATAACTTCTTTCATGCTTAGCAGAAGAAAGAAACTCATACAGGTTTGGAACAACATGAGGGTGAATAAATGATCAAAACATTTTCATTTTGGGGTGAACTATCACTTTAAACAAGGCAGGTTATGTGACTACAAATCTAAAAAGTTTTCAAACACTATTTAAAAGGACATTTCTAGGAGTCTATAAATGCATGAATAAAATGAGCCACTGCTGCCAATCTTAAAACTAATGATGCATTTCAGTTTAGATGAATCATCTCTGACTGAATGAATCTCTTGCTACCATCATCCGATCTGGAAGCCCAACTCATAATTAGTAAATGACTAATTCTGAATAAATATGCCACACATATCGTGTGAAATAGAGGTGGTATTCGTTCATTGTGAATCGTTCATAACGGCGTACTGTTTGAAAGAGATACCGGCCCACTGCAAAAGTCAAACTGTTGATAAAATCTTAATTTAAAATTCTCTGAAGAACAACCAGCAGAGAATAAACGTCATGGCGTTCACATCTTAAAAACATCACACGCTTGAGTGCAGTTTAGGAAAAAATGTCTAAAAAGCGCCAAATCCTGGACAGGCTTATCGTATTACGAAAAAGGGCCAATATAAGCCGCCCATGGAGAATCTAGAGAAGCCGCTTCAACTGTGCAAATGGAAAGAAAGAGCAAATCCCCTCATTTGTTACTTAATCAGAAAGTAATTCCTTCAAGAAGTTTGATTCCAGAATAAGTGATTGTACATTTCATAAGCGGGTTAACCAAGGCGAATCTGGGAGTATCCGAGGGGTCCGAGCACAGATTGGTATGTATAAGAAACTGGCACTAACTAGGACATGTACAATGCAATGAGCCATTTTTACAAATTAAACAGCCAGTCAATGTTTAATATATGCAAATAATAATAATGGTCCATAGGAACCACCCTTAATTATGCGATTCACTTCTAACATGTTTTGAGGCTGTAAGATGCACCAGTTTAATTTTCTTTCACACCAAAGCATTAACTGGCACTAGAACTCTTTCAGTGCAACTTCTGTCAAGAATTGTTACTAAACATTCATTGTTTCCAAGTAGCATCTCATACATTGAGGTTAATGTTAAAACAGTGAAGATAAGATTGTATCACTTTGGATTGACAAGCTAAAAACCTTCTTAGATTGCGTTAAACCAGACTAAGAAAACCAGTTAAGACTATAAAAGCCGCTTAGTCTGGTCTTTGCGGGTTCTGTACAATACAATTTTGGTCCGTAAAATTTTACAGATGTTTTAGAAAGAAGACTCTTCTGCTCACCAAGGCTGCATTTATTTGTAAAAAAAATACAGAAAAAAAACAGTAATGATGTGAAATATTATTACAGTTTAAAATAGCTGTTTTTATGCAAATATATTTTAAAATGTAATTTATTTCTGTGATCAAAGCTGAATTTTCAGCATCATTACTCCAGTCTTCAGTGTCACATGATCTTCAGAAATCAGAATAATCATTTTTATTATAATCAACATTGACATGCTATTTAACATTTTTGTGGAAGCTGTCATGAATTACTTTTTTTTTCAGGATTCTTTAATGAATATAATGTTCAGAAGAACAGTATTTATATATTAATAGAAATCTTTTATAAGAGTATACATCTTTGCAGCCATTTTTGATCTGCAGATTAAAAGCATTAATTTTTTTTTTAAACTTAAACTATTGCAACGTAGTATATTTCATCACAATTTCTTCCAGCATTGTGATATAACACATTCAAACCAGTCATATAGACATCACACTGAAGAAAGACATTTGGGTTTTTAATGCATGATTTTTCTTATGTAAATGAGAAAAGATTCATTGTTTTGTTATTGCAGACATACTTTGATTCAATTTTGCCAGAGCAAATCATGTTAACACAGAGCACACTGCAGGATTTAGATTATTGCTGTTAGATGCATACATCAGTAACACTGTTAAACTCCACCGCACCATTAAGTGCAACTGCTTTTAGTGTGGTGTTATTTTAAAAACACTAATGTTAAGTACCGCATGCAATCTAATGTGCTTCATAAAGTGATGATTGCACCTGCTTCTGCAATCACCAGCACATTACATCACCAACACAGTCTGATAGAGCCGCTGAGCACTTCCTCCCAAGTACACATTCGCTCATGTCTGGCGCAGGCGGCTCTGCGTTGGTGTTGCTAATAGTAACTGCTGCAGATGGCTGTTGTTGTGTCAGTAATGGCAGGGCTGTATTCTGGCTCTTTTGCCTTAAAAAGCACGACAGGAAGTTCGGAAAAAAAGCTATACAAGAGGCTCATTTGAAGGCAGATGAGCCGAAAGAGAGGCTCCCGTTGAGATGCTTCAGAAAACATCAAACCCGAGCGCCGGTTCTGAAAACCCATCAAGCAGTTCATTTCTTCCAGCTCACAATCGCCCACGTGCTGATTAGAGATGCGCAAATGAACGACGACACGCAGGACTGTCAGTAAATCTCAATTAAAAGCACAGGAGTGTGTGTTTCCTGGAGGAGGTGATGGAGCGGCTTGTTAGCCGCTGAACATCTGAAGTTTTGCATGAGCAGAAGAGTACGCCCCATTATTCTCTGGCGGTAATGGGCTTAAAGGGGTCATCGGATGCCCATTTTCCACAAGTGTATATGATTCTTTAGGGTCTTAATGGAAAGTCTGTAACACCTTTTTTACCCTGTCAAAATAGCTCTTTTCAGAGCATGCAGTTTTGTAGCATTTTCCTTTAAATGTTAATGAGCTCTGCTGACCCCGCCCCTTTCTTCAACTGTTTCTTGGCCAGATCTGATTTTTTTTTTTTTTAAATGTGACCTGCCGAAACCAGATTTAGATATTCTTTCTAAAAACTGCAATTGTCTAAAATCTACACTTTTTTTTAATGCAAAATAAAAAAAAAATTAAACATTTAAATTCCTCTAATCTGTACAAAGTTAGAGTTGTTCTCTCACTTAAACAACTCTCAAAAATAAAGTGATTAATTCAAAAGATTAAAAACACTATAATAGTTTATAAATAATACTGAAACAGCATCTCTGAACTGCATCGCATTAGTATGTTGACTAGAAATCAAAGAGTGCGGATGAAGCATGAGATGTGTTGAATGTGGCTCACACATGAAAAAGGATGAGAATCGTCTCAAGACTGCATGACGAAACACAAACTTTTGGCAACTTAAAGACATTTTTAGTGCAAACAGCCATAAAAGTGACACATGCATGCATATTTAAAAATAAAAATGTCACAATTGTGAATCAGCGTTGATTTGCATTGCTCAAAGCAGACTGTAGTTGTGAGCTCAAGGTTCATTTATGTTTACAATGGGTTAATAAGCAGAACCAAACCACAGCAGCTTTGGGAATAACCATTACATCATCTCAAACAATCATCATACTGGATTCAGCTGGTAATGTTACTGCATTCAAGACTCATCTGCTAATCAATCAACACACACACACACACACACACACACATCTCACTGTGAGCAGGCAATCCATCAGCCTTCACATTTAAAATCATTACTGCAACACACCGGCATGCAAACGTGTGTTTTGGTTATTTCAGTATTTTTTATACACTGAAAAAAGTGCAACAGCCCTGTCATTACTCTAAAGCACATTTTATACTTAATCTGACTTAAATTATTTAATTTTCTGTCTTGTTCTTGAGCTTAAGTAAATTATTTACTTTAATTTAAAGTAAATCTAAGTTTTGTTGGTTTAATTTAAACTATTTGCTACACATCAAATCAATAATTTTGCGTTCTGTGTAAACCACGTGACCACTGACGTAATCGTGGTTGGGTTTGAGAATTTTACGATCGACGGCCATCTTGTTTCCCCTCACATCCAGACTGCGGCTGACAGCAGTTCCACAATATCGGTGAGTAACTATACAAAATGCTTTAATTTACTGTAACTGCATCTGATAAATATGTAACGTTATATGATGCGTTTGAATAAGTTAACTGTTTTATGGGTGCGTTTTGTCACATGTACATACACCCACGCATCTTTAATTGGGCGGATTGCATGAAGTTACTGACACGTTAGAGTGAGCAAAGAATCATGGATCAATGAAAAATTAAGAGCTTGATTATTTTAAAACCGCTATTAGCCGCGAAACAGAACTGAAATCGTTAATCCCACAAGGGCTTTCTGTGCTTGTACACCGGAGGCACGCGCACGAGACCCACAGCGTCAGCACTGTCTCCTGCCGTTTGAATATTAAAATATATACACAAAATATGTCGAAAATGTCCGTCTTAATTAGCTTAAATATAACACAGTGACTTATGAATTAAGAGAGTGTAAACTTTTGGGAGTACATTAGATTTGAGTCAATACACTGAAAAAAAAGTGCACATGGCATGTCATTACTCTAAAGAAGTCGTTATAACGTTACTTGATCTAACTCAAAACATTACATTTTCTATCTAGCCATCAGTGTAATGTAAATATTTGGTCAATTTAAAATTAAAAGAATGTATTGTTAGTGTAAAATATACATTTATGTAAATTGAAATTTAAAATATTGGTTCCCATTGTCACGTGATAACGTAATCCAGGGTCATGCGTGAGGACGTTCAGCATTCTTGTTAAACCGCATGGATGAACTCGGCGTGGTAAAACATGAATAAAGAAAATTGGTAAGTAATTTTAAACGTACATCTGGGCCGTATTATTAAAATTATACGTGTATGATTTCATAAAATGTTATGTTTTACTGGTGTTTTACATACGGTTAGTATTAACGTACTAGTTTGACTGCTCTAAATCGTTTAGAAGGTTTACACGTTTCCCTCATTACAATGTTAAACCGAGTGGAAATAAAATAATACAAGAAAACTGCTTCAGGTGAGATGGATTGATATTGAAACGTAGTATAAAGACTGTTTCGGGTATGCTGGAGTGCGATACTGTACTGCTACATGTATAAAGTACATGCACGCTTCAGACACTTGTATAGACTTAACGTTTTTATGAAGGTATATATTATGATGATTTTTATTGATTTATGAAACTCATGTTCGCAAGTTATTCGCTCTGCTTACTTGTATGGTCTCTCATTCATGATTAACATTAGCTTTACATGAAGGCCCACACACATGTCTTTAGTGACATGCCTAAACACTTATTTTAACTCATTGTGTCGACCAGCATACTCGCAAATAAGTGATCTGTTTATGTGAGCCAGGTGGTTAATTCATTTTGTCTTTTGTAGGACGGGGTACTGCTGAACAACAATTAGGACAGGTTTTGAATAATCCAGCCACATGAAAAACGTAAGTAATTTGCACCATTTAATTTTTGCTTTGGAGGATAAGTCTTGTTATTTATCTTTCTTCTCTCCTATGCTCTACCTCACCATTCTCATTGGCAAGTAACTCAATGTGAAAATGTCTTGGATGCCCTAATTATATGTTTTGTTGTTTAATGCATTGTGTGCATATGTCTTTTACAACTAGTTCTCAAAGTAATCTTTTTTTTTTTTTTTTTTTTTTCAGAAGTCTATTTTCTGTTTCTCTTTCTTACAGATTAATGCAGAATTTTTTCGCAACACGACCTTACCTCTACAATCAAGATTTATGGCCTCTTTGGACAGACAGACAGCTCTCAGCTTCTCCAGGTTATTAGGAGCAAAGGTGGAGCCCTCCGTGAGAAAACTAAGGACACTATTAAAGTTATGGATCAGGTATTGGTTACATGCAAACAAATTTGCTTGTGGTGATCAATTTAGTAGTGTATTGGTCTAATAAAAACAATACATCTTGAACATTTTGTAGAGTTTGGACATAGACATCAGAAGAGAGTGCCTGCTGAAGTGCCTGATCACATACCTTGGTGAAGATGCAAGCTGTCTGATCAAAGAATACCAGGTAATATAGACAATGTAAACTACTGAAATATTCTACAACCATGTTTGCCTTAAAGTTATATTTCACTACCAAATCAACATTTCCCTATGTTTTACTCGCCCTCAAAGCATCCTAACTAAATTTCGATTTGGTAGTGACATATCACTTTATAGTTAAATTACTAAATTGTGTTATCATTTACACATCAGCCTGTGTGACTTTCTTCCACGAATATGTCTGTGATTATCTACAATGGTCAACACATTGTACGAGCGTTTGCTTGTACAAAGTGTTTAAAAGCATTTTCAAAGCTAAAGAAAGTGTAAAAGTACATCTTCACCCAAAAATTTTCATCACTTACTCTACTCTTGTAATAAGCCGTTTACATTTTATTTTTATGCTGGACACAAATGAAGGTATTTGAATGAAAGTTAGCAACAGACGTTTGGGCTCTACATTGACCTCCATAGTAGGAAAGCTACATTTTGGAATTTTCAGATGAAGGGATATTTTTTGTTATTATTTTTTTTTTTTTTCACATTCCCTCAATTTACTCTCTCCTATGTTTTTAGGCTGACCAGAGGGAGGAAGCAGAGAGAGAATTTGAAAAGACCACCATGGCGTTTTTTGTGATCCGTGAAACTGATGCTCTTAGTCGTGCACTGGACATTTCCATTGTCATTGACGGTGTAGAAGTACTCAATTAATTGCCCTCTGTTGCATGTGCCTGTGCATGTGTATTTGTATCAGGATGTTATTATGACAAAATAAACTGTCAAATGTTTGATGCTTGAAGTCATTCATCTTAGTTGATAAAATTACACATTCTGAAAGTAATTTTTGTTTTCATATTACATCAATGTTTTAAATTGTATTTGTTTGGATATTTGGTTAGATAGAAAGTAAAATAATTAAGTTAATACAAAGAAAAAACATTAAGACAAAGTATAATTTGAGATCTCATTAAACTTAAAAATATTAGTTGATTCAAAGATACTTTTTGCTTTGGCTAAGTAATAGATAGTTAATTCTTTTCAAAGTAAAAATTTTAAGTTGATAAAAAGTAAAGTAATTAGATGTAACAAGTTGACGCAATTTTTTTACTTTGATCCAATGAAACACTTTTTTTCAGTGTAGTTTTCATATCTATATAGTTTGGTTTTTCAAAAATGTTCTGTTTTTAATTAATAGGTAAACAACATAACATGTTATAATATGCATGTGTGTGCGTGTGTGTGTGTGTGTTTATTAGAGGTGGGCATAGATCAATTTTTTTAATCTAGATTAATCTCACTGTGATCTTGAAATTAATCTAGATTCATCTAAATTAAAATGGCTCATTCGAATTCTGCTGATGACATTCAGAATATGTGTGTTACCCAAATAAAATTGACAAACAGTAAGTC
Source organism: Carassius gibelio (assembly GCF_023724105.1). NCBI lineage: Eukaryota > Metazoa > Chordata > Actinopteri > Cypriniformes > Cyprinidae > Carassius > Carassius gibelio. Next base: position 25,872,658 of record NC_068399.1, on the reverse strand, counting down.
TTTGAGAAGGGGTTTATCAAGCTAGGTGGTGCATTAGAAAAGGGGCTAATCTCCTGTTTCCAAAATGAATCACAAAGTGCTTGAAAAAGCTGTAAACTAATTCCACATTGCACAAGGTGCAAACAACATTACTCCTGTTTCACACCAATGTTTAAGTTTGTACAGTAGGTGTCAAGGTACAGAAACCAAATAATAGCACCGGATAGTCTTCAAAGTAAAAATGAAATATACAATCAAACCTACATTTATTCAGACACCTTCAACATTTCTCACATTATTACAGTTTTGCTATATATAATCAAAAATTATATCTGGTTTCTGAATAATATTTGGTTTGACTGTTAAAACTACAAAGTAATTCAGTCAAGAGCTGTGAGTGATTTTCGTTTTCATTTTCTTGGATTAACATTACAGCAGCCAGTAGCTAAATTAGGCGCGGTCACTTTAAGAGACGATGAACGCATCCAATATAATATACATCCCATTTTTTTCCTCAACTGTTTACTTTCACTTAAGAAATAACTGACAGTTTTTTCGAGCATAATTTCCAAGGTGGATATTTTGACATATTTTGTATGTATTTGTCGGCACAAGAGCAAAAATAAGCAAATTCGATGTTCAAGTGTTTTGAGACGCCTTTCTCTGCGCGAGCCCTGAACACCAGAACACCGCGATGCTGAATTGGGCTCTTTCACATCTTTTTGTTTGTTCAAACTGCGATTTGTATTTGTTCGTTCATGTGCAGGAGGGACTTCGAGGAGAACTTCGCAGAAGAGAGCTCGGTTCAGTGTCGCTGTCCGTGATACGCGGCTCTCTCTCTCTTTCTCTCTCCGCACCTAACATGGCACGCGAGTACCCAGCTAACGTTACTCTGTTCAGCTTTTCCGCGTCTTGTTTTTGGATGCTTTAATGTATAAATCGACAAGCGTGTTTATTTATTTAATTATTTTTTTTTTTACTTTCAGTGATTATTAGTTAGTTTATTTTTGTATTTTTTAACACATTTGTTTTGTTTTATGAAATGTTTTTCAGATTCGGTTTTGGTTTTAAGTATTAATAATCTTTTTTGGTATTTTCCGTTTTATTTTAATTTTACTTAAATGTTTGTACATTTACTGATATGTAATTTATTATTATTATTTTAAAACATGTCTAAAGTTCTATATGTCTAGTATAGTATATCAGTTTTAGTTTTAGTTAAACATAGCTGGCATCTAGCTGAAATTATATTTTAAAAAAATACACATTTTCCAATAAAATTATATTTTAATTATAATAAATTGTGACGATTATTTTTTAAGTAACTAATTAAGTAACTACAATAACCCTTTTCAAGGCGCATAATGTTTCAAAGTTGACTTGTTCGTTATATTACATGACCCACATCATCAGAAATTCAAGTTTATGTGTCCTTGCACAGTTTATTTGCAGCAAAAACTACAAAAACAAAATCAAACAAGGTGCTAAGTTAAAACATGAAAATGTGCTTTGTGTTCCTCTGTAAAACAAACATATCATCACCTATGAACTGCATGTAAAAGAAAAACCACAGACCTTTTCATTAATACTGAGCCTTTAGCCGTTTCTGCTGCAAAAACAGCTACACGTGTTAATCAGCTTTGCCTCTTCAGCCTCACTCATAGAGGGTTGAGGGGTGAATCCTAAACTGTCTCGTCCACTTCTGAGTCTGAGCTGTGGAGACTGCAGACAGCAGGAGGCCGAGCCAATGATGTCTCAATCCATCTCCCATCTCTCCACACCATCTGCTTCCCATCAAAACACGCTTTTAGATCCACTTTCAGGGCTCTATACATCATCTCTAGATCGCGCCGGGTGACACTCATGACTATTTGTCGCAACAGATGAAAGTAAAAAGCCATAGCAGCATTATTTAGAGATGGTAAAACAAATGGGCTCTCAGTACCAGTATGTTTCAGAGGAAATGCATGACTGCTGCCCCATGGAGGAATCATGCTAATGCATCGCACTGCTAAACATATTTTATTAATATTAATATATATATATTTCTTTTTTTAATACTTAAGTATATTTATAATTACTTATTTATACACACATAGACATTAAATACAGGCTAAATAGACACACAATTTTTTTTTAAATAACATGCAGTAATGCATTTTTACTGTAATATACAAGATGAGGAACTTGTATTGGGAACATATATATAGGGTGAATTTCGATTTGTTGTCAACAGTGAAGGATATCATCTTCATTGTGGAAATCAATCTGCAGCTTTAGCTCCGCTGGGACAGAGGGTTTGCAGACTGGCAGAACTTTTAGAAACAGATGGTATTATAAGTGCTTGACCTAAATTGATCTGAACCCGTGGCGTCCACACAGATGGGCGTATCTGGTTACACACTCAAGCCCAAAATGCTGTGGGGTGGTTTGGGTTAAGAATCTGACTGGACGGCACACACATGTAGCAACACTCCATATCCTCATCAGAAAATGCATTAATGCTTTTACCAGAAGTAAATGATCATTTTAACAGGAGGCTTGTGTGCCATAGAAGTATGTGTGTTCCTGTAGTAAAGCAGAAGCACAGAAGTGAATCACGAAGAGCCTGTGGGAATGACGTGTGTGTGATGGAGGTCATTTGTTCAGAGCTCTTGTTTCTCTAAACACACAGCTGTGTTCATCCGCTGTAACTAAAGCTCGCCTGAAACCCGTATGTGTGACACACTCAAATGCAACACTTAGCTTTCCTGTAAATGCAACACAGGGCTGCACATAAAATACACAATGACTAGAATGTAAAGTCATTAAAGATCCATGCTGCAAGTCCAACTGAAGTGTAGTCGTTGCTCATGAATATTAATCGCTCTGCTTGATGTTTCAGAACTTGTTGTCTGACTGGCAAACGTTGTGCGCTAATCAGCTGGTGAATCAAACAGTCTGGCCAAATCATGGCTCATGAATATTTAATAAGTTAACTGACTGGCTCCAGGTAAGCTACCAGACAATATCTGCACAACCTAAGCAATATTTCATGCATCATACCTACATTTCACATGCAGGATGTGTTCTTACATTCAACAGAATGAGACGCGTAATTAAAAGCAAGAAAATCTATTCATAACTTTGAATCTACAGCAAACAAATATAATATTAATAGCGGTGTGAATGAGTTTATGGGTATGAATTGAACGCACTGAGATAAAAATACAAAAAAGAATGTCGTTCACGTCTTTCTATTGAAACAAAAAACTTTCACAACCAGTTATAGTCTGATTTACAACAAATTACTATTTTTTTTTTTGAGTACTCATGTGTGAGTACTTGAGTACTGAGTTCTGTTATGCAGCACAAATTAATGGCTAGAAACTCATCTTTCTATTAAATATAAACCAAAAACAAACACAGTGAGGAACTACTCTTATGAACCAGTTCTTTTAATGAATCACTCAAGATCAAGCAAGCCAAGTTTGGAAAAATGGAGATGCATTTTGCATAAGTGAGTATATGACTACTTTGACAACAGAGTATGAGTAGTATTATGTAACACAACATAATGGCTAGAAAATCAAACATACAGTGTTACCAGTGAAGTCTGATTCACAAAAATAACTCTTATGAACCAAATGATATAATAAATCATTCAAGAAGTCTCAACATGCCAAGTTCTTTCTAATTTAGTGTCAGGCAGTATGTGTGTGAACTAAGTAAATTAATACTTTAAATACCTAAACAACCAACATAGTGCGAGCAGTGAAGTCTGATTCCTAACAAATTACTTTTATAAACCAATTATTTTAATAAGTCATTTAAGATGCCAAGTATAACACATTTAGATGCATTATGCATTATGCAGTACATATATGCACAAATAATACTTTGAGTACTTTGACTTTCCACATTTGCTCTGCATGGCAGAAACGAATGAAGTGATTAATTGCAATCTTGACAGACAGGATTAATATTTAATCAGGAAAATGGTGATATTTGCAGATATTTTCTTTATTTGCTGGATTTATCGAGCCGTTTTGTCTGCAGACTGTTTGTTTTGGGATGCGAGCGGAATGTTGGACGCATGTTGCCAAGGTAACAGTGTGATATTTACCATGTCGTCTAGGATGGAGAGGAGAGGACAGACGGGATGAGGACGGGTGAAGAGTGGGCCGTAATGTCAGGGGAGTCAAGCAAACACTGTTAGCGGGGAGATGGGTATTTTTGCATCGCCGTGGCGTCACACTGACCCTAGAGGTCAAGGAGATGACGGAGCACAGGACTTAACACACCTACACACAACAGGCACATTGTCAGGTACATTAAATGTCAGTGGCACGGACAGGTTTGGCATTTCGAGGTGGACGGTGTTAGCAGCTGAGGTCGTTTGGAATGGGAAATAATGTTTCTTGTTGGTTTTGGCGCACCATAGGATGTTATTAAGGCATAGTCCAGCCAAAAATGAAAATACGGTCATTTAATCACACTACACTTGTTCCAAACCTGACGGATTTTCTTTCTTCTTTTGAACACTAAAGAAGATATTCTGAATAATGTTGATATCCAAATCGTTGACTGTAGCCATAGTATTTTTTTTTCACGCTATCGAAAACTGTTTGGTTACCAAAATTCTTCAAAACATTCTTTTTGTGTTCAACAGCTAATAGAAATTCATATATGTTTAGGTGAATAAATGACTTTGGGAATTTTTGGATGAACTAGACATTTAAATTGAAATTTTCTGGGAGGTTGTATTTTATAAGAGAAACTACACTTTTTGAAGATGCAAGGTGAAATGATTACTATAGTATAGTACTATACGTTAGTACTATAATGTGTTTACCAAGAAAATAGACTTTCTACTTCAAATTTACACATTAAATTCAATGTGTTACTTGCCATTTATTAGTAATTTTTTGTGAAATTATAGGTTGCTGTATTAATAATAATAATAATAATAATTAATAAAGCCATTTTTGTTTGCTGTAGATGTCAGAGAGTGTGCAGCGGAAAAAACAAGCCATTATTATAACTAATTTAGACTCCAGTCTCCATATGAACTGGAGAAGCTCAGCAGTTTGTTAACATCAATCGTCAATTTCACAGCAGTGAAGAAAGGTAAAGTATCCTTGTCTCCATTTTATTAAATAATTAACTGGTTCTCTTGTCCTGGCATTCTGTCTCAAAACAATACTGGGCAATAACAACAACAACATTCACCTTGTTTGATTGGGCCAAACAAAACTGCACATTAATATTTCATTCTGCTCTTCAAAACCAGCAACGATCCATTGGAAAGTTTTCAAAAGCAGATCTCATGAAACAACAGTGCAGCTCTTTGGAAAAACGACTGGACAGATATGAGTTCAAACCTGGTTAACGGTGCGCCGCGGACCCTCAGGCCTCTGTTAGACCAACAGTAAAATGTGTTGAGGGTTAAGGGTCACCGCTGATGCTCAAATTCAATTTGGCCTCCTAGAAACTTTGTAATACAAAAACTTGTACTTGTGCCACTGAAATGCAATAGTTCATACTTACAATCCTTCCAGTTTATGTTGGAAAATCTGAAGAAATGGATAGATATAAAATTACATGCCAGGCTCTCGTAAACCATGTTATTTTTCCCCCCTCTGTACAGAGTTTGGTGAAATTTGTTGAGACATCGTCTTTGCTGGAGACAGTGGTTTGGCAGATGCTTTTAAAGTTCATTTTTAAACCAGCAAATCTTCAAACGTCATGTGTGCTGAACTATTCTTAAATTTTCCTACTCTGCTTACAACTTCCAGAACAGAATGTGCAATAAGCCACTAGCGGCTATATATATATATATATATATATATAAAAAATTGGCATATTAATATATAATATGCACTCACATGTGCAGATTGCTCTGCATGTTATTACAACTTGAGGTTCATGTTGATTCTAATATTAAACAAGATTAAGAACTTAGAAAAAAAGGAAAAAATATATATTTATGAAACTTAATAAAAGTATAGTATTCAATACATATATAATTATAAAAACCTATTATTATTATTATTATTATTATTATTATTATTATTATTATTATTATTCATTATCATCTGGAAGTCTTTGGACTGGAATTCTTTAACAAAGAAAGTTTAAATATTTAATACATTTAAAAATATATATTATTATTATGTTATATTATTTATTATTTATATTAGGTTTATTATTTTGTTCTATTATTTCAAAGAAAATAAAAATGTTCTTGCGCAAAAAAACAACAGCGAAAACAATAATAATGTAGTTTTACCTAAATTTAGTAAAAATTCAATAAAACTATAAGCAAAGCAATTCCAAGAGGGTCCTCGCACCACGGTTTTCGAGTCCTAAAAATGGTAAAAACATTATTTTTAATAACAATAATAACACTTTACTTTTTATTTTAGAATTTATGAATGCTAATTTAATTAATGGATTAATTTTATTATTATCATTACATAATGCACACAAAATAAAAAATAAAACTATAAAAAACCCAGTTCTCTCACTATAAGAAGCAATAACTAAAATAGTAAAACTAAAAGGTTAAAAACAACACAATAACAATAATAATAATAAGTATTAGTAGCAGTAGCATATAATTTGGATGAATCCTGGCAATTTCTAAACAACCTGAAACATGGCTCACCCAATCAGAATTTAGTGCAGATCTGTTTGTTTTTTAATCTCTTTATAAGTTGTTTAGTTGCAATGGTGTTAACTGCTTGTACCTCTGCAGCAATCCTGCTGTCTTGCTATGAAGCGCGCTGGCTCATTCATCCTCCCGCTGCTCTGCTGTGGAGCCGGTGTTGAGCAGCAGGTCTATCTGTGGGTGGATGAGCGGCGTCTCCTTCCCAACAATCGCTCCTCTACGCCCACGCCAGCACTCATCTCTCCGGGACAAAGCAATGCAAATCAGGCTCTGTAGTCAGGTCATGTTCAGTGTGTTTTACTAGAGCTGGATTCTCCCAATATCTGTCCACTAATGTGCACATTCAATGTATGATTCAACACAAGCCTGTGCTACACGATGTCACTGTTTTGACCACTGGGAATGTCTTCTTTGACCAAGCAGATTCCCAGATTAGTAAAGTGGCTCCAGACAGGTTGATGGGAATATAACCTGCCGTCTTTCTAACCCTTCAATCATTCATGGGTTTTAAAGCCATGCACGTAGCCTCTGCGTTCCCCCGCGACGTAGGGACTTAATCACAAACACACTCGCTAGTTTTATGGATGAGCCTAGCGCACGACATGTGGATTTTCTTACGCAGTTAAAGATTTCCAGTCAGTCATTAATCCACAGATGACAAACTCTATCCCTCGACTGCGGCTGTGAATGCAGCGGAGAGAAAATCTACACTCCACAATGTTGGCTTTGGTACTATACCAGATACTATCAATACATATCGATAGCGAATTGGTGGGTTTTTGTTAAATGTGAGCCAAAATCATCACAATTAAGAGAACCAAAAGTCTTAAAACTACTTCAATCTGTGTGCACTGAATTTATTTAATACACGAGTTTCACAATTTGAATTGAATTACTGAAATAAATGAACTTTTCCACGACATTCAAATTTATTGAGATGCACTTGTATATATGAATCCTATAATAATAATAAACTACTATTCAGATAGATAGATGAGTCAGTTGTAAATTCACTAACAGCTCTGAACGATTCACTAACGGAGTCCGATTCAAACCACACACAAGTGAGCTTAACCCTTGTGCATTGTTCAAATTCACTACCCTTTCATTATGATCGAAAGGGTAGAAACTAAGCAATTTTTTGCCAAGGCCTATCTAAAGGGTTAATGGTCCAACCTAGTGATCAACTGTAAAAATAATAAATTTGACCTCTTCTCAAAAGGGAAAATCACAAACAATCAAGAATGCATGATTATATGGTGTCATGGCTTTGCAATCAAAAATTTTCGTTATAATGGAAGTCAATGGGGCAAAAACAGCCACCAACAACAAATGTGGGAGAAAAAATTAAAATCTAATGCTGCACAAAAATTAACAATGCATCAAAGCCAATCTTGTTACTAATCTTTGACATGCCCAAGACTGTGATAAAAGGTAAAAAATATCCAGTCCACAATCACTTTTTAAATTGAAAATATGTAATTTTGTGTTGTTGTTTTTTTCCCAAATCAGTGACATCATTTATGAACTTGGTAATTAAAGAGTTAAAATCTTGGATTTTTTTTTAAACATTTGGTAGTTTTGATCAGGACTGAGGTTGATTAATAGATTTATGCAAAAAAAAAATAATAATAATAATTATCTGCTACATTTTTACAGCAGTTTAATTTAGTGGATTTTTCATCCACGAACATAACGAAAGGGTAGTGAATTTTCCCAGAGTGTATGGTTCAGTTTTTGAAAAAAAAATTCCAAAATATGTGTCAAAATAAGATTTGTCACCAAAAATCATTCCATTAGCTCAAACGCATAGAAAGTTGTGGACAAAATAAGACTCAACTTTAACCCCTAGTGGACGAAAATGTCCCCAACAACGCATAAGGGTTAAGGTTGACTGGTGAATCTTCTTGACTGATTTATTTTTAAAAAAGTATCTGTTCGTGTGAGTCATTTGTTCACAAATCAGATAACGCAACTAGCATGGTGTTTGTTATTGCGTGCAGGACACATTATATTCACATTCTGAAGCCCTTTTAGCAAGGCCTGTCAAAGGTCTATTATTAATTTGTCAAAGACTTGATTAATAAATCACTGGCATCCACGGAGACGAAGGCAAATGTAAAAGTAGTTCACAAAACAGCCCATTTCTCACAGAAACAGATTCAGAACTGCTCCAGGAGCAAAATAATGATCGGTTAGCTGAGGAAATGTAATGTAAACCATTTTGTCAACTTTGCCTTCAGACCACATTCACACTTGCTCGAGTTCAGGGTGCCAATCAGTGTCTGTTCAATCGCTTACTAATGGACTTCATCTGCATGTTGTTAGCAGACGAATATTTCAATAATGAGTTAGCGCTGGCCAAATATGTCATTTCCTCTCAGACGTCTGTAAGCAAGACTGCAATCAAATATATTAGTCTGGGAGCACAAAAGGTTTCACAAACGGTTTCAGCATGAGTGGCCACATTCATTATGATCATTGTGCGTCCACATTTCCATACTGAAAAGCGCAATAACCATTTAGTTAGGTAATAGTCTTTTACAGCCAGAACAGAAATGCTAACTTTTGCTGCTAAAATAGCTCAAGGGTTTTCGAGACAAACCACCTACTGTGTGCCATTTATTTTGGACAGACTTAACTTTGGTACCATCTTAAGACATATTATCCATAATCCACCCATCCTTAACATGCATACTAAGACAAACGGGAAGGAAAATACTAGATTTTTCTTCTAAAAACACTGAAACACACTCAGCTAAGCACTACTAAACAACTGGTGTTAATGAAGCAGCTGTTTTCAAGCGGTGCTTAACGTTCATCCTCATATGAGAGTCTGTTTTTAAGAATAAATCACTGCATTAATTGTAGATGTTCCCAGCAAAAACAATTCCTTAAAAGGCTAGAAAGCAATCCATGACAGCATCATATCTCACACTAGTTTTATGTAGATTTATATACATTTCAATGTCACCCATCAAATAGCGAGATAAATGTAGAAATGAAAAATGGCACAGTGATGCAAATCATAATTTTTCTAGCAAAATCTTTAACTGCATTCTAAGGAATAACAAGCTGAAAAACACTGAATAATCATTGAATAATCAACCTTCAAAGCAAACAGAGAATTCAAAAACAGTCCAAAACTTACTGCATATAGAATATACTAAAGATATTTAAAAAGTGTGTGTGTGTGTGTTTAATGCTATTATTTATTATTATTATTATTATTATAAATAATAATAATAATGATAATAATAATAATAATAATAATAATAATAATAATAATAATAATAATAATAATAATATAAATAATAATAAATGATATATGCAAGTTATCTCAGCAGTACAGCCAAACTTAAAAAAAAAAATCTTTCAAGGTAACAAAATATAAAATAAGCAATGGCAAATATTTAGGTCAAAAGACAAACATCTTTATTAAACATTATTATTGTTCTTGTTATCATTTTAATATTATTGTAATAAAAATAAATGCCAAAACTGGATGTAAATGACATCTGGGCTGATATTTATATAAAAAAAATCCAAATCAAAAAGTAAAACGAAATTATATTTCTTTTATAAAATAATATCAATATGCAATATAGTGTCTACAGTCACATTTTGGAAGTTACTGCATGTTGATAGGATTTTACAAAATATACGAGATGTTGTGTTTCAAAGACAAATATCTGACAAATGCAGGACACTGTGACTAAATCTGTCAATAAAACTTGACAGACCTATAATAGAACATTATGATCAGATAGATAGACAGACACACACAAGTATGTACAGTATATATATATATATATATATATATATATATATACACACACACACACACACACACACACACACACAAACCTCTATTGAACCAGTTTCGTCTTCTCGTTTTGAATATCTAGGGCACATTAATGGATATGTGTCCATTTGCTGACACAGAAGATCCAGGGCAGAAAAGGCATGTGTTAGATTGTATATTGACAGGTCTTCCTCTATTTCCGCAGCAGTAGCTCATGAGCACTGACTCCCAGCGATGAAAAGAGCTCGCTCACAGGATCTGGAGGGGCTAGGCATGCTGAAAGAATGAGGCCGCTCAGTGTGATGGAGAGCGAGAGCTCATCTGTGCAGCATAATTGTGTGCTGCTGACTGCCATGTGCTGCACTCCGAGTGTGACATTGTGCTGCGCGGCGCAAAAATAATGCACATTGTGCACTGCTACACAAGGCTGTTATACACACGCAATGGCCTTGTTGAGATCTGCCACTGTGTCAAAAAGTATTATTATGCAAGTCATTCGCTGCCTGCTTGCAGGGTCATATACCGTTAACATGGCACGTCCATTAGGACAAAACCCTAGAGCGAGACTCTGTATGCCAGCCGTCTGTCAAGGGTCTGATGTGTGTAATCGTAAGCTGATTGGCCACAGCTCTGCTGGATCCAGTCTCGGAGCGTTGACCGCTGTGGATTTCCTGCTTTACAGATTGGATGGAAATGCGAATGGGATTAGGTGAATGAATGCTTGCAAGCTTCATATACTCTGATTGGACAAGCAGAGTATTTGGTATAAAGCTAAATTAATTTGTTCATGAATGAATGTTTTTGAACGAGTCAGCTGTGTGAATAATACAATGACTCACTCAGTTACTTGTTTCTGTACTGAATGAATTAGCCGTAAAAATCATGTTTTGATGTTTTGATTATGAATGAGCAAACAATGATTCAGTGTTTTTGAATGAATTAAATTCAAATACCATTCACAAATGAATTAGTTCTTCTGAACAAATTGAATGAGTGAATGATTCAATGACTCACTCATGAACAGTCACTTTTTTCATTACTGAATAAATCAGTGCTGTTCAACTAATTGAATGAATCAATTAAACGATCATCTGTCCAATTCTGAATTAATAAGTGGTGTTGAACAAATCAAAAGAATGAATGATTCAAATTTCTCACTTATAAACACAATAACTTGTTTTTTCCTGAATGATTCACTCCTCCCAAACAAATCAACAGAGCGAATTATTTAAATGACTCACTTATGAATAGTCACTTGTTTCATTCCTGAATAATTGAATGTTGTTGAATAAATCAATTTCAATCAATTCAAATTATGACAATCACAAAGATGATCACTTATTCTATTCACGAAAGTATGAGCGTTGTTGAAATAATTGATTTAGTGAAGGACTCAAATGACTCACAGTCACTTGTTTTGTTCCTGAATCAATCTCCGCTGAACAAATCAACTTAGTGAATGAATCCAATGACTTAAAAGAATCACTTGTTCAATTTCTTAAACAATCAATACTGTTGAACAAATAATAAAGTGAATGATTCAAAAGACAATCATGCTCCATTTATAATTGAGTAAGTGTTGCTGAATGAATCGACTGAGTAAATGACTCTAATGACTCACTCAAAAAAGACAACTACTTGTTTAGTTCAGTAAAGAATCACTGTAGTGAAACAAATCTTTATTTTTAAGTGAATGTTTATATTAATTAATTTAAAGGCATACTTGTGCAATTTAACCTGCAGAGTCAAATCACCATGACTAAAATTAAGAGTTTTAAACACTAAGTTAATTTAGCCATAAATATTTATATTTTTTTGTGAATGTCAGTTTATGAGGCTGAAGTAGATAAATGACTAGCAAGGATGTTCATCCAGGATCGTGTCCTAGTTGTGTAAATCATGTTAGGATATTGGCATTACTGCATTTTAGACCTTTATTCCTCACTCTATGCTTCATTTGATTGCACTATGTGGATGTATGGTGGTGTTTTACGAGCAATTTACATTTAATATGGCGTCTGTCTTTGCACCCCAATTCACCCTCAGGGACCAATAAACTATGTCTATCCATCTCCACAAGAAAATCCACTTATGCTACAGACACATCCAGCATAGAAAATCAAGTCTGAAGGAATCCGTCAGCACGCTGGCTGACAACTAACCGACCGCTCGCTCTTAAAGTTCACGATTAAGACGTGTTTTTTCAACACTAATTAAACATGGGGAAATCAACGGCTTCTGTTTGTGCTTTCCTAGTAATCTATGAAAAGATGGGCAGGATAAAAACCGCAGAAGAGAGTTGATACGACCAAGGCCGGAGAGATTAGAGGGACAGATTGGTGAATGTGCCTCGCCAGAGCCGCTGATAAGATGCCTTTACTAGTTGCGAGATGAAAAGAACCAAGATGGAACAGCCTCGCAAAGTGGGAACAAGACTTAGATCATGCCTGCGGAACAGATTTCGACAAATCTGAGTACCTGTGATGTGCAATGTGCACCAAGTGACACTGATACTCAACAGCATAAAAAATGGTGCAAAACCAATGCATGTTGTTTGTCAAGCGTGCATCAATCACAGCTTAAAAGGAAATGTGAATTATTGATGCATGAACGCATTGATGAATCTGTCAGCACAACACCAATTACAGTCTCAAGATCCGAGACTGTGTGAAAAGAAACACGTATCTTGGCCTGGTTTGAGTAATGTAGCTTTTTTGGATGAAGCAAGTAAATATGATGCAACCGTTTTCTCCCTCAAAGAATCTTGCACCACCAGGCAATAAAAGCGGTTTGCCGCAATAAGCGATTATATAAAGGCCATCTAAATTGTATCAGTGTGCATTTCATGAGGCTTGGCATTGTAATATCTTCATGGCTGAAAAAATGATCCACAGCGCCATGATATTAATAACATGGTCAGCCAATATTAGCAATTACGTCTTGATGGATGAGTGTGTTATTGTAGGAGGCGACTGGGGCCGATGTGCCGGCAGAACCCAAAATCAAAAAGACCCAAAGTGTCGACGTTTCCCTTTACTTATGTAAATCCTTCCAGACAAGCAACATCTCCCTCAACGGCTCAATTACCGTGCTCGATTTTAAACAATGTTTTTTTGTAAAGACGCCACTGTTCGATGCCTTTGTTGTTGGCGAGGGAAGCGCTGTTCTCCCTCAGGCTCTGGGGAAATATCTGAACTCTGCGTGAGTTTAGTCTCTGTGCTTTTATCGCTGATAAGAGGAAAAAACAAAGCAAGAAATCAGCAGAGGATTGCGATGCGAACGCTGTGCTCACCTCGCCTGGCTGTAGAACTCTCTCTCCCCTCACTCGGTGTCCCTCCGAGACTTTCAGACGGTCTGGCTGGGGTGCGAATGGCTGCATACCCCCCTAATGCACTAAAACCCTCTGACAGACTGAGAAATGAAAGACAGGGAAGCAAGCTTTGAAATGGCTATGTCACACTAAGACTGGCGTCCCTCTGAATCATGACAGGGAGGCCGGTGGATGTTTCAGGATATTTAAAAGACAGTTTAAAGACACGCATTCTTAAAAGAAACATCATCAGCATGATGAGACCAGGACTGATTTTAAACTCCAATTCAACTGCTGAATTTAAAAATGATAGATGGATAGATAGATAGATAGATAGATAGATAGATAGATAGACAGATAGATAGATAGATAGATAGATAGATAGATAGATAGATAGATAGATAGATAGATAGATAGATAGATAGATAGATAGATAGATAGATAGACAGACGGACGGACGGACGGACGGATGGATGATATAGATAGACAGTCGGATGGATGGATGGAACAATAAAATGATAGATGGACAGACAGTCAGATGGATGGAAGGATGATGGATGGAACAATAAAATGATAGATGGCAGACAGTCAGTCAGATGGATGGAACAATAAAATGAAAGACAGACAGACAGACAGACGGATAGAAAGATATATAGATAGATAGATAGATAAACAGTTGGATGGATGGACGGATGGATGGATGATAGATATAGATAGACAGTCGGATGGATGGATGGAACAATAAAATGATAGATGGACAGACAGTCAGATGGATGGAAGGATGATGGATGGAACAATAAAATGATAGATGACAGACAGTCAGATGGATGGAAGGATGATGGATGGAACAATAAAATGATAGATGGCAGACAGTCAGTCAGATGGATGGAACAATAAAATGAAAGACAGACAGACAGACAGACGGATAGAAAGATATATAGATAGATAGATAGATAAACAGTTGGATGGATGGATGGATGGATGGATGATAGATATAGATAGACAGTCGGATGGATGGATGGAACAATAAAATGATAGATGGACAGACAGTCAGATGGATGGAAGGATGATGGATGGAACAATAAAATGATAGATGGCAGACAGTCAGTCAGATGGATGGATGGATGGATGGAACAATAAAATGAAAGACAGACAGACAGACAGACGGATAGAAAGATATATAGATAGATAGATAGATAAACAGTTGGATGGATGGACGGATGGATGGATGATAGATATAGATAGACAGTCGGATGGATGGATGGAACAATAAAATGATAGATGGACAGACAGTCAGATGGATGGAAGGATGATGGATGGAACAATAAAATGATAGATGACAGACAGTCGGATGGATGGATGGATGGATGGAACAATAAAATGAAAGACAGACAGACAGACAGACGGATAGAAAGATATATAGATAGATAGATAGATAAACAGTTGGATGGATGGACGGATGGATGGATGATAGATATAGATAGACAGTCGGATGGATGGATGGATGGATGGAACAATAAAATGATAGATGGACAGACAGTCAGATGGATGGATGGAATCATGAGTGCCCCAGTGGAAGAGAGTGTGGATCTGACATGTATTCAGCTCTCAGAGACGCAGCGCTTCACGCTCGAGACAACAGCCACTGAGCACAATAAACCTTTCGCAAGAGAGAATGCGCGATTGCTGCAGCTTGGACGAATCCTGGCCGGCAGCAGAGAAAACACTACTCAGATCTGACTTTGGGTTGAGAGAATATTGGGCTCCTACGTCTCCACTCCACATTTCTACCCATAATTTGTGGTAACATCATTATTCCTACACACAGCTCCTCAACTTACAATCCAACTGTGACTTACTTTAATACTTAAACAACTTCTTAAGCAACTGCTCAAGAGTCTGAGATGAAATGAGAAGAAAACTAACTTTTCTAATTTTCGTGTTTGATGTGGTATATCATAAAACAAACCCGCCTGAATCAAACATGAAAATTGTAGTTGATAAAAACAGTGCTAAACTACGCTGAGAAGTTTAACATGGTTAAACATTTTTAAATAATACCACCACAGTAACTTCGGAATGTTTGTAATATATAAATATCAAAAAAAACTTTAAAAAACAAATACACCTACTCTTAAAAAAAAACATCAATGGAATTAAGAATGCTTTCTAAATTCCAATTCAGTTTCTTCTAAATTTTTCCAATTCAGTTGATATCGTAAACAGGAAGTAGAATTAAAATCAACTGAAATTCAAAGAAATTAATTTAACTGTAATAAGAGTGTTTTGTAAAAAAGTAAAAATAAAGTTTGTCAATCCGAATTTAAAACGTTTACACAAGATAAAGTGCACTTAAAAATTTACCATCTGTCAAAAATAACTGCAATAAGCAGTATTTTTTTAAAGAGAGAACGTGTTTCAGGCCAAATTTTGGACGTTCATTGAATTGTATTTTTATAATATTTTTTATATTTTAAATAAAAGTGAAAAGATAAAATAAAATTATAACTAATAATAATAATCAGTAATTATAAATAGTAATTCTAATCATATGTAATTATAAAAAAAAAAATACAAAAATAGTAAATTTGAACTGAGCAAATAAACAGGAAGTAAAATTGAAAATGAAATTCAAAGAAATTCATGCAATTGCAATAACAGCTACTTTTTAAAAAGATAAAGCTAGTTTTGTCAAGACAAATTTTAAATGTTAATTTATGTTCTTTTTATATAAAAGTGAAAAAAGAACAAACAAACACATACATACTTACCAAAAAGAAACTAAAAGGAAAGAATATTAGAAGTGGAAAACTGTAATAACCCTGCTTCACTGGGGTTTGAGACTGGCATAATTATCCCTCTGGAACAAGCTCCTCTTCTTCTTGGTTTTGCATATCCTGAGTATCAGAATAATGGACCAAACCACGGGGTCACGCCGTGTTGTCTCCGCTCTGCCAAGCCTTCAGCCCCAACCCAAGGCAGCCATCATTATTCCTCCATAAACCTGGCTTCCTCACCACACAATCAGAGCGTGCAGGAATAACAGGCCTTATATATCTGGCCTGATTTCCATCGAACTTTTCTAACTCCAGAGCAAACAGCAGTTTAGCGTGAGCCTCCAGAGAGACGGAATGAGCTCAGCGTCTCCGGCACACCTGCGCAGATCTGACAAGACGTCTCATTAGCCGCTGCACACAGCAGACGGACAGCAGCACAAGTTAATCACTTTACAAAGCAGTGGGCTGCTGACTAACACAGCTTGTTATAGGTGAGATTTAGCTTTGTGCACTGGGTTGCTAGATGTTGTAATTAGTCCGATTTAGGGAACTAGGCAAACAGAAGCTTGCCTTAGAAACCCAAAAAACCCTCAGGCTATGTAACGGGTGCTGAATATCTTCTGGATGGGTGAGATAGAGCGAGAGAGTTCCTCTGGGAGAAGAGGGGAAGATGGAGAGTTGGACTGGTTTCTGATGTTATATAACGCTAAACTGCCGAGTTTAAAAGTGCGTGATTACATGCTTGTGTGCGGATGCAGTCGTGCACGCCAGCACTTTTCACATGCATTTGTGTTTTAGTGTGTGTGCTTTTTACTCACACCAAGTCTTACTGTGAGTCAGTGGTGAACAACATAATGGGTCTCTATACAGTCAAGAATCAAGGACCCTGAAGGGCTTCACAGACTCACTGAAGGCTGATGCATGCTGGGAAATCATCACAATGAAATGCACAACGGAATATCAATATGGCATCAAATGCAATAGAATATTAGACAATTGAGAAGTGCACAGAATAAAAAAAAAATATTTTAATGGTATGTGAAACATAATAAATGTTCAATCAATAAACGTACTGGACAGTAATATGAAACATAGCTGGAAAATATTTATTTTAATTGTTTTAAAATATAATTTCAGTTTACAAATTTTTTTGTTTAAATGAATAATGACTTAAACATTTTTAAGTAGTCCAAAGAAACAGTGAATTTTTATTTAACTTTCCAATAATAATAATAATAATAATAATAATAATAATAATAATAATAATAATAATAGACATGTAAATTAAACTACTGATTCATTCATTTAAATAATAAATATTTTTATAACTATTCTCATCCCAATGGGAAAAAAACATTATCATTAAATAATACTAATAGTAATAATTTAAAAAAATAATACTGATTTATTCAATTTAAATTAATATTTATATATATATTTTATACAATTTTAAATGAAATTACAGATTTATGCATTTAAATTATTAATTTAAAATAAGAAAAATGACTTTTGGCAACCCCATAAAAAAGGGGGAAAAGTTATTATTAAATATTATTAAATAATTGTTTTCATTAAACACCAATTATTATTATTATTATTATTATTATTATTATTATTATTATTATTAACAATAATATTAAACATTTACTAGATTCATCATTTAAATTAATAATAATTTTTACAAATAACTTTTAGCAGCCCAGTGAAAAGTCATTAATCCAAGAAAAAAAAAGAAAGTGCTGAAAATATCAGGTGGTATTGTTTCCAATAACATGAACGATCACATCTAGAGCAATGCAATGCAAAAAAAATTAACAATTTTCCAGCACTGTTCTGGCAAACCTGTCATTCTTTGCATATGTGTACCGTGTACAGTATGCATACTACCTACTGGTGAATTTAGTTTGGTAGCATGCAAGTATGCTGTTCAGAACACCTCAGTCTATTCCACAGTATCCTCATCCAGGGTTGATGGATCTCTCTCTCTCTCTCGAGACGGTTTCTGCATGAGCCGTGTGGAATTTCAAGAGCGCTTCATAAAAGGGAACGACAGAACTTTTGAATAAAAAAATCTCCTTTGTGTGCGTCTATCCTGATAATCCACAAGCCTGTGAAAGTTCTACATCAATCCATCAGTCATGAAAGGACGTCAGTGCTTCTGCCCTCCTCTGACTCTCAGTTATGGATATAGAAAGACACAGAGGGACGTTTTATATCGACAGTGACCAAAAATCATCATCCTCTTTCCAAAAGCTCAGCCAGGCAAAAACACACCAAGCTTTTCTCCATCAAAGTCAAAATACTGCATGCAAAATATGATGCCAACAATTTTTTGCACCCTCCAAAAAAACACATATGATTGTGAAATTGATTATGAGGAGATACAGGTGAAGACATTTGTATATGCATAAACACTTACCGCAGGTGAGCGCTTCATGATAAATCCAGCTGAGATCGTGCGTCTTACACAACACACTCGTACGTGTGTGAGAGAGAGAGAGAGAGTGTGTGTATGTATGTGTAAACTGCCCTCACTGGCTCTCATCCATGACAAACTGCCAACAGTTCTGTTCCCTGACGTCTCTCCACAAGCAACGACAGAAGAGAGAGAGACGGAGAGATGCTGCTTTCACACAGCTGCTGCAGCGGCTGATCTCTCTCTCTCTCTCTCTCTCTCTCTCTGTGTGTCTCTCTCTCTCACTTTGCTCAAACTGAGCATGCTCAGAACACAAGGTACCATTCCACCAGGAACTATGCACCATAACATCATACACACAGGGTCTAAATTTGACTTTTCATTTGCCAAGCGGCAGGTAAACATTCCTCAACAATAAATGTTTCGTATTGATCATGTCTTTTGATAAACTATTTTTCAGATTAAAAATAAAACAAAACAAAACACAAAATAAATAAACTGGGAAGTTTGATTAGGACTGGGTTATGATCATAACCCAAAAAAAAAAACATTTTCAAATTTTGTCTCATTTTATTACCATTTACAATAATTAAAAACAGCTGAATGAATAATAGTAATAAGGCAAGAAGAAACATATACACACTATTCAAAATTTTGAATCTTCTTTTCTTATGAAAATGTATTCTGAAATATGTGAAAAAAAATGCTACAGATTAAAAAAAAAAAAAGAAATAATAATAATATATGTGTGTATATATATATATATATATATATATATATATATATATATATATATATAAAATATAATATTGAATGTGGTAAATCTATGAAAAACAACAATTTCTTTTTATATGTATGTAAATGATTAATATTTTAAGAGGGACAAGAAATAAATAAATTCAAAATAAAATATTTTATTATATATATATATATATACATATATATATATATATATATATATATATATATATATATATACACATATACATATACATATATATACATATACACATATATATATATATATATATATATATATATATATATATATATACATACACACGCGCACACACACACACATATATATATATATATATATATATATATATATATATATATATATATATATATAAAAAATGTTTTCTACATATTTTGTCATTTTGGTGGACTGATGTAAAGAATGTTCACTTTGAAACTATTTTGAAATTGCTACTTTCAAAAATAATTGCAAGGAAATGGCAAGTAATTAAAAATGACGTTCTGAAGTAGAATAGATATTCAAAAACAACTCCAAAAAGCAATTTTTTATAAAGTTACCAGACAGCAATTTTACTTGCTCGCCAAAGCCAAACTGGACTGGACTCATATTCTTTGTTTTGTCCCGTTTGCATGTATAGGTGCAATTTAAGATGTCTCGGATCGACAGCTGTCATGAATGAGCTTTTACAAGTCACTGTTGCACCCTTATATGAGCTGGGAACAGCACATAAGTTCGTTATTTAAATCAGCGTGTGTATTTGCATGCATGTGTGTGTGTGTGTGTGTGTGTTTGCGCTGGCGGCTCTGACCTGCCCTGCTCCAGTTCTGCTGGTCCCACAGCTCTGGCCCTGGGCTCAGTATGGAGCTGCGAGCTGAAGCTGAACTCTCTGAAACTGGGGCACAGATTGATGACACAACCGGCACAGGCGAGGGAACAGAACGAGAGCGAGAATCATGGGTAAAATCGAGAAGAGCTCTCCAAACACATGCCATGTACCCTTCAGACTCGCTGTCAGTCAGCCGAGACGCTGGACTCTTCACATGCAAACATTCAGATGTTAACCGTGAACTGAGCGCCGGAGAGATGTTTCTGCAGATGACAGCAGCGCCTCCTGTCTGCTGCTCGAGGAACTGCAAACCCTCAGGCCTCTGGAAACCAATCCATTAAAGCCTGCGTGCCAGAGATGATGTGTTTGCTGAAGGATGTTGATTATTGTGTTATCTTGTTTACCCTGTTAGTCCATATGGTGTGAAACAACAGATGCTTGTTTAGGAAGCAGGGTGTTTATAGGAAAGTTAAAAAATTATATTTGGCTGAAAATTTTATACAGAGAGAGAGAGAGAAACCATATTTTTTATGTATTTATTTAATATATATATATATATATATATATATATATATATATATATATATATATATATATATATATATATATATGTGTGTGTGTGTGTGTGTGTGTGTGTGTGTGTTTATTGTTGTTTGCCTTGTTATATACACACAATATTTGTATAACTATTCATAGATGGATTTCAAATTACATTTAGTTTTACTTTTCATATAATAAATTCACAGACAAAATAGTTGATTTAAGAAATTATATTACAATTCTTAAAAAGAGAATTTATGTAATTATTTTTTAGATGTTACTATGAATAAATATATAAAATGTGTTGTTAGAAATTCATAGAAAGTCATTTATTTCATTCAGTTTACTTCATTTATAGGTGTAATAATGTGTGTGTGTGTGTGTGTATACATACATATTTATATACTCTATATATTATGAATAGAAAATAGATGGTTTAGTTTATTCTATACTTTACCCACATCATATATTTCTTTTTTTAATATATATATTTATTCTTATTATTTAATATTTGTGAAAAACTCCCCAAACTGCAGTGGATTCAGTTTTCTACAGCAGTATCGCATTGTGCCGATCAACAACAAAGACATTTGGCCATTATGTGTTGCCATAGAAACAAACTCATTTCTGACTCTGAGAAATCGGAGCGATCAGAGTGAAACTTCAGAGCTGTCATCTCATAATTACGGTAATCCACACGACAATACAGCAGTACTTAAAATAAAACACATAAATAACAAACTGCTCTTTTACACACACAATTATCAGCCACTGTGCCATGTCACAAGAGTTCTCTCTACTGGCACCACAAACATCAACAAACATCACCATGTTTACCATTCAACACACACACACACACACACACACACACACACAGCTGGCAGACTGAGATTGAGTGTAACAGGAGTCCAGACAGTCCCGAATATTGTAATATTTCTACACCTCTGAATGTGTTCACGAACTTAAACTCACTAAATCACCACACTTACACCCACAACAGCTAACCAGGAACTGCATGAGGTCACGACCTCTGGATAACTGACCTGACATGATCAACACAGGGTTATTAGTTATAAGCAATTATGAATTATACGAGGAAAATAAAGGATTTTTCTTGCCCCTTTGAATTAAACCGTGCATCAGGTAAATGTACTCCACTGATGAACCATAGTGTGAAAGACACTAGAAGATATAAGCCAATCATAACACAGGACATTTCCCGCTCTTTTTGAGTGATGAATTTACACAGTGACATTTCTATTAATTTGTGATTGTTGGATAAAACTGACTAGCAAATCATTTGATTCACACTGATTCTGCAACGAATCATTCAGATTCACTAAAAGAATCGTCTTGAGCAATGAATTCCCACTGAGTTCTCCATTCATTTTTTGACAACCATTCAGACTGATTCGCTGATGAATCATTTCATTTTCACTGAATCAAAATTAGAAACAATCACTTAGATTCAGACTTATTTGTTAAAGATTTTCTGATTCATTTGCAATGACAGGATTTTTGACAGCCTTTCTGATTCAGACTGATTCAATCATAAATCATTCAGATTCACTGGATCAAGATTAGAAACAATCACTTAGATTCAGACTTATTTGTTAAAGATTTGCTGATTCATTTGCAATGACAGGATTTTTGACAGCCTTTCTGATTCAGACTGATTCAATCATAAATCATTCAGATTCACTGAAAAGAATCAATTTGGTGAAATTCCCATTGTGAAGTTTCTATTCATTTGTGATTACTGGATAAAAAAAATGCAACAACCATTTTTGATTTATAATGATTCGCCAATGAATCATTCAGATTCACTGAAAATAAACAAATGTTTGAACAATGAATTCCCATTGTGAGTCTTCCACTTATTTGTGATTGCTGGATAAAGATTTTTAACATGATTCAGACAGATCCACTAATGAATCATTTATATTCAATGGATAGAGCTTTTAACTACCATTTAGATTCAAACTGATGAATCAATCAGATTCACCGAAGAAAAAAAAAGTTTCTGAGTGCTGAATTCCCATTGGGACATTTCCATTATATTGTAGTTACTAGATAAATATTTTAACAGCGACTCTAAATCATTCTGCTTCACTGAAAATAACCAACTCAAAAGAACAACTCACTCACAAAATGTTTTACAGTACACAAGCTTTTGAGAAAACCAATATCTAGCTGATGAACAATTTGGGAGAAACCAGAAAGCTGCACATTTAAAAAAAAGAAAACAAAAGTCTATTCACCAAAGAAATGTCCATGGCTTTACCAGGCCTGGAAATCACCGCCATAATTGTAGGTTTTCTCTGACTGTGGTGAATCTGTTTAAATATAGAGATCTTAAATATACAGCAGCAAAACTAGCATGATTCAATCCAAAGACCAATGAGAGAATGGAAAAAATGACATCACAACTAAATTAAGACAAAAAAAAAAAAAAAAAAAAAATCCTGAACTAATGTCACAAATGGGCTTACAAGCGACAGTTTGCCCAAAAATGCTATTCTTCCATGGAAAAATATGATAATTTTTTTGAGTGGGGTGCACTACTAGTCCTTTTGAATCATCTCTACACATCTGATGCAAGTAGAAATCTCAGCCATTCAAACCCTGTAATACAGCAACAGTTGAAGCTGTTACTACCCACACAAACACACCGGACTAGACATCAGACGGTCAGAGCTCATAAAACCCCGGCTTTAAGATACAAATGGTCTCAAAAACAATCCTAATGATCCAAAGCCTCTGCTCAAGTGCATATGAACACATCTGTGTGCTGCTGTATCTACAAATCCCATCAGCCTGTTCATTGCATCACACTGCTGCTATAAAAACACATTCATTCAACACTCGGATCATATGCATGCTTTACATAACAGACTGAGATTGAGAGTCTTACCTGCTCGGATGACGACGCGGTCAGGGTGGACATGCAAGAGAGAGAGACACAGAGAGCGTTTGGTTAGTGCATGAGTCCGAGAGGAAGGACATCACATCAGCTCCACTCTGCCCTCATCTGGACACATGCACACATGCAGATCTCACCGCAGTCATGTGACACCTGTACTTCTGTGAAGAACACGAGAGGTGTTTCCATGCCAAAAAATGACCGCCATCATATCATGCTGCTGTTATGCAGTTATTAGGCACTCTATAAGTCTCTATGATACTCTGGTTGTGGGTCCTTCAATGCAAGTCTAAGTGATTTTTTGGACTGTTTAAATGCAAAGAAAATTTTTAACTACGAAGAAAAGTTCATCCTATCTTAATAAAGTCAGATAGACAAGAACAACAGACATATTGTTTTACATAATGATACTTTAATGCATTTTCAATAGTAATGTATACTGAAACATTAAGTGAATCTATATGATTCTGCACTTTTTCATAAGTCAAATTAAATGTTAAATGGGTTTAAACGAGGTAAAACAAACATTGCATTTTTGATTAATTGAAATGGTAGTAGAATTAAAATGAATTAAAATTCAAAGAAACTCCAAAGAATAGAATAATTTTGAACTACATAACACGTCAACTTAAACCGTTTTATAATATATTAAAACATTAAAATAATATTATTTTTTTAATATAGATTAATCATTTTTATTATTAATAATAATTATTATATATTTTTATGTATTATGTAATTCAACATATTTTTATTTAATTATATAATTAAAAATTATATAAAATTTTAAATTTAATGCATTCTGTGGAACAAAGTGCCTATATAAAATCTGCACTTTATTATTTTTATTTAAATTAAATTACAAATGAATTTAAATATGGTTAAACAGAACTGCATTTAGAAAATTGGCTATTAAAAAAGTTATAAAATTAGATATATTCATAAGATATTTAATAAACACAAAGGATGGGGAATAGTAGAATTGTGCACTGTCTTGTTGGTCTGCTTTTGTTTTCCCAATGGATAAGCAAAATAAAAAGATAAATGATGCCCTCTGCTGGTCAAATGCTGCTAACAGAGACAGATTTGATAACAGTGCATGTCAGACACTTTTCATACGTTCAAATCAACATTTACAGTCAAAAAGGCTGTATACATATATACACTGATTTCTATGGGTGTGGATGCAGCAGCGTGTCCAGTGCAGAAACAGGCACATCTGTTCTTCACGATTCATTTCTTGACACTAAATGAAGAAACTATTTTTTTTCTTCCTGATAGACATAAAGCTGATGACGGACTCATTAAGAGGAGGAAATCATCAGAAATGTTGATGTGTGGTGATTTCCTGTGCCAACCAGGTGGAGTGGGACCTGTTTAGTCACATCTCTGTAAAATGAGCCAACGTCCTCCTCCGCAGGTTTACTCAAACATTACCGCACTTCTGCCAGTGATTTCTAAGACCCTCCTCCTGTGATTTATGAATCACATTCATCAGTTTCCACATGACACACCTCCTGCTTCACTGAATCGATTCAAATGAATCATTGATTCAAATGAATCATTCGGGGAGTCCGAATCATTTCATCTCTGTCAGCTGTACATAATGCACTCGTTCCACACACACACACACACACACACACACTCCTGTCAGAAATACAACACTCCTCCGCAGACCCTGACGACACACACACTTCCCATCACACCCTGCAGACTGCGCAGAGAACAGCTGCTCAAGACGCCGTCGAAATGTGCCAAACTAATCAAGCTCAATGAGCTGTGCGCTTGTAACACAGCAATGCATGCAGGGAAAGAAACCCCTCAGAGACACATCCAGTGTTTGCTGGAGTCTTCTCATGAAAACGTCCTAGTCAATTTCATCATGTCATGTTCATTAAGGTTGGCTCTCAATAAAATAGCATATCATTTCCTCTAATCAGCATCTGCAAGGGCAAATCTATCTTTAGCATCGCACAATCCATACATCAGGCTTTTCTGATGTGAGCTGGACATCTGAGCACACTGAATCTCTTCATATGTTCACACACTGATGAAAGACTGTGAAGACCACACTTCCTCAGGATAACATTCATTGTGCACAATAAAAGAAAGAAACATGCATTCGTTTGTGTCCATCTCAGAAGATTCACGTGATTATGTCTTTGCTGCAGGCTGTAATTCAGAGAGCCCTGGGCAATTATAAGAAAACACAGCTGTTTATTGAAGAGACATTATGTAAAGCCTCTCGTCTCAGACATTTCACTGATTCCAGATTAGCTGAAATTAATAAAGAAGTCATTCGGAGATCTAGACTGCTGCCAAAACCAGGTGAGCTGCCTAACTAGACTGTATTTTAAGGCAGTGTATTTGTGCTCCTGATTTCGAGAAGAAACATCATGTCGATCCCAGAATGCATTGCGATGAAAGTTCACTCAATATGGCATGTCTAACGTAAAAATACTAATATGTGGGTATTTTGTATGTTATCTTAACAGCATGTTGTTAATAAGCTGTTATCATAAGCTTATAGAGCGTCTTATCAGTTTATCAGTTGCTTATTTAATACAACGGATGCTTATTTCAGCACCACTTGCTAATATAGTATACATCCATTTTATTTGAATAAAACCACAGTATAGCTTATAATTTTACATTTGTACTGATATAAAATTATCATTATATTGTTTTATTATTATTATTATTATTATTATTATTAATAATAATAAACACTATTCTTAAAAAGATATTGCAATTAATTAATATTACAATAAAAATATTTTATTTACAATATAATTTTATTGTTATATTATTATTATTATTATTATTATTATTATTATTATTAATAATAATAATAATAATAATAAACACTATTCTAAAAAGATATTGCAATTAATATTATTACAATAAAAAATATTTTATTTACAATAGAATTTTACAAAAAAAATATTTATTTTAATGAAATAATGAAAACAGTAACATTTATTATTTTGTTTAATACATTTAATTTATTTAAAATTACATTTTCAATATTAATATTAATCTATTCAACCATTAATTGAATTAATTGCCAATTTACTGAAATTTCATACATGTATGTGTGTGTGTGTGTGTGTGTGTGTGTATTTATTATTATTATTATTTTTTTTGATGGTTTAATTTTAGTTAGAGATGATAACAGTGGTAAATACAGAAAGGCAGCTCACTAAGGTTTGGAACATAGCTTTTGTCACATTGCATCTCACTCCCTTCAAAAAACATCCCAAACCTGCAGCAGTGACATATCTATCACTAGTTTCAACACCATGTGATTGAAAACAAACTAGTTGCATTGCAACACATCATGCACACGGTTTCTCTCTCTGTCACGGTTGCATAACACGGTTTACAGCAGATGAATGGACGTGTGAGTGAATAAGAAGCGGGACATATTTCATTCCCGCGGCGGTGACACTACAGCTCTCAGACGGCGAGGGAGGTCAGCGCCGGGTCACGGGTTAATATCAGCTCACAGAAACCAAACACAAATGCTGATTGATCTACATGGAGCTCATTTTGCTTCATTGTGTGTGGATCTGCGGATTGCACATCTTGTGAAACGTGGGCAGATTCCTGGAAAACCTAGAGCACCAAACAAATTTTAATAGCCATAACACCATGTGTAATTGTTCTCATTCTCCTTTCAATCCATTCTTGCTTCTGAGATGCTGAATGAAATCATGTCATTGCATAACTGATTCAATCTCTCATCCGACTGTTTAAACCGAGCGCTTACAGGAAATTGGAGCCGACTGTGGGTTTGCAGTAGCAGCCGCTTGGTTATTACGCCGATAAAGTGGCTTAATCATAACACCGAGTGTCATTATTATCAGATTATGATTAGAGTATAATCATCTCTGATGACCATCCCGGCGGAAAGCTAAAATGATTATGTCGCATAAATATGTCTAATGTGAATCTGTTTATACAATTTATTGGATGATTTTATCTAAAACGAGTCTAATGTCACTTCAATGGACAAAACAGACTTGTAAAATAGCCATGTAGCCAGAGACACGGCCTAAACGTGTACCTTTAAACCCATACTGCCGTTTTATAATGCCGATAAAAAGTAGCAAAACTTTTAATTAAGTAAAATAAAGAATATAAATAAAATCAAGAAAATATGTTATACAAAAATAAAGAATAAAATATATATATTTGTTAAATGTTATAGAAAAAAATAAAGACCTAAAAACACATTTAAAAAAAAGAAGGAAAAAAAGAAAAAATAACTTAAAGATTAAAATAAACACTAAAAAGAATAAAGAACAAAAATAAATAAATAAATAAAGAACTTAAAATAATTAAAATAAACACAAAAAGAGAATAAAGATAAAAAATTAAAGACCTCAAAATAACAAATAAAAAATAAATAAATACAAATAATAGCAGCAGCAGCTGGAAGTAAAGCAGCAGAAAAATAAGAAACTGGTCTGCAAACATGCTCTTGTAGGCTAAACATTGCTCTCCGCTGTTGTTTACAAAGGCAAGGCCTGCGTAGTGCTCTTATCTCATGCACACGTGTTATGTGTACTAGTTAACAGTGTGTAAATGTGTGTGTGGATCAACCCAGCGCTCTGGGATTACAAACTTGGCTGGCGTGTTGAAAACAGCTCAAACACGTGGAGAGTAAAACACAAGCATTTAGACAAGAAATCTGAGCAACACTTAAACATAACTAAAAACAACTTGCTACAAAGTTACTATGAATCACTACTTAGTCATTTAACATATTCATCTCCAACTTTCAACCAACAAACTCTTATTTACCAGCCCAGATGTTTAACAGTCATGCTGCATGAACATTTTCACTATACTGTATATCAGCCTATAGCATACGTAAAGGGATGTGCGCTTCAGCCGGCCCTTCAGAGGAACAGAATAATGTCTTTATCTCTCTCCAGGCTGTTATGTAAGACAGAGAATACGAGTGTCGACTTCTTCACCAAACTACCTCCCATCATCCCATGCAGGTGATAAACGACACGCAGACGCAGACCAGCGTTTAGTGTGGAGAAAAATTCCCATTCGGGTACGCAGCACTCTCATTCCCCAAAGCGTTCTCCCTCCATCATCGGCGTTTCCTGTCCCACAGCCGCACAAATTAGCATCGCATTATTAATCATACTGGAGAGACATCACTGTAGCGGGGACAGCAGGATGGATGGAAACCCACCTGTTGCGAAATCGAGCTGTTGTACGGAAACACCCATCATAAAGCGACTAATGCAATTCAGATCAAGACAACATGGTGCAGGAATGAAAACGGTACTTGTGTCGTCAAAATAATAATTAAAAATAAAAATAATTCTTATTAATACCAAAATATCTCAAATGGTTCCAATACTTGACTGTATCAATACACGAACGTCATAAGGTACATTACTTTTAGTTTCTGCAACATTGTGCCCTCTGGCTTACAGAATGAATAAAACATACACTTCATGTGGTTCCAGTGCTCCATAATGCTCATGGCACTGTATTTTGGGTAAAAATGGGAAATAATAATACTTCTCTCTAAAGAAGTTTCAAGTCCACATATGCGTTCTACAGTAGAATTTTTTTCCAGTGTTTTACCACCTCATTAACGAAAATAAAATTCACCTCATTATACAAATATACCTTGTCATTGTCACATTTATCTTTCAAAAAAATGTTTGTACAAATAGAAATACAGCAGCTACTATGGTTTCCTCTGTAAACAAAGCAGCACTGCACATATAAACACTTTAATTATTATTATTATGTATTTATGGTACACTAGTGGGATATTTATTGCATCACTCCTCCAAGTTAAAGCGATGTGGAGTGTCTTCACGCACATCAACAACAAGAATAGCTCAATATAGCTCTTCGCTGATTGGCTTGCATGACAATGCATGGGGTGAATTTCCAGCTCCAACATGGTGCAGAAAATAATTTTGCATGGTATTTGGACTGAAGTCGTGGACTGAGAGTCCGGTGTTCAGCCTGTTCCTGCATGAATAAGACATGGAGACAAATGTTCTCACATTCAGTCCTGCCAGAACAGACCCGCTCTCTAATGACTCATCTGAATCAGATTCATGTGCATCTGTCCCTGAACTCACACTAAACTACTACCGTTCACCAAACTGGACTATGGGTTTTTAATGGTCACTTATGATTCTAATATCTAGGTGAACAATGGCTGATACATATTAAATGGTAGCAAGTATGCTGATATGCTTTCTGTGTTGAGGAAAGCATTATTATTACTATTCTTCAACCAAAAAGACCCTGTAAACCACCTAGAATACAACGCAGAAGGTCCTAAATACCATGTAGTGACCCTAGCAGTAGAAGTAGTAGTAGCCCTAAAAAAAAAAAAAAAAAATAAGCAACAAGCTAAACCTCCTTAGCAACCTGTGTGAACACTCAAGCAACCACCCAGAATGCCCCAGAAACCATATACAGTAGCAACTAGCCAAACCTCATTAGCAACCACCAGAAAACCAGAAACACTTCAGAAACCACCCAAGATGTCCTACAAACCCCATAACAAAAAAATCATAATGCAATCATCCAAACCTTCTAAATAACCATAAGAACGCCCTAGCAACCAGACAAAACACCCTAGCAACTAACCAGAACGCCCTAGAAACCATAGGCTATTGCAATCAGCCAAAACTTCTAAATAACCACAAGAACACCCTAGAAACCAGACAAAACACCCTAGCAATCACCCACAGTGCCCTCAAAATCATAAAGCAACCAGTCAAAACTTGTTAACAACCACCCAGAACACCCTAGCAACTATACTAAGCTTTCTAGCATCACAGCAGTGACTTTTGCATTAGGTAAACAATATTTACATTTTCTTATCATTTAGTTCATTTAAGCCATCTGGAGCCCTCTAGAGGGACAACTCAAACACCAGCCACTGCTGCTGCCGCGACCTACGGCTTTACGGCATCTCAGCACCGCCATGGACTCAAAAACTATCTCGCTCTTTTTTTCTCAGAGGTAACGAATGCAGAGCGCTTGTCTAATTTAACACACGGGAATTTATATATATATAGACAAGCACGTCTCTCCTTTCAGCGAGATTCCTCTGCCTGCAGGACACGCACACACAGTAACTCACACAAAGACGCATAAACGTGTCTAGACTCATTTTGAAAGAGTTGCGAAGGTGGAGAGCAAGTTGAGTGAGTGCGAAGGTTTCACAAACACGCTCCCGGGTAAGTAGAGGATGGAAAAATCCACGTAAACAACGAAACGAAAGGGCATGGATTGAAAGCCAGGGCTCCCTCGTGCTAGCCACCACCACAACAATGCACATGTTTCTATGACACAGCAGTGCTGACAAATCCACTTTTGAAAAGCCAGAGCGGAGCAGGGCCAGAATCAGCCCTCCACCCTTCAGGGAAGTGTCAGCGGTCGGCAAAGCCTTTCCCAGCTGGAAACATGACAACAGCTCTCAAACTAGGAGCCAATCACACAGAGGTGGCAAAGCACGCTACACATGTGGGTGGAGTGAAAGCACTCGATGGACAAAAATAAATATACACACATGGAAGAGCACTGCAGGGGATGCTGAGACCAAAACATTGAGTGAAGGAAGAACATGACTGAAAAAAAAACCCACATATATATATATATATATACACATATACATATATATACACATATATATATACACACACACACACACACACACACACACACATATATATATATATATATATATATATATATATATATATATATACATACACACACACAAATGTATTTAAACAGTTTTATATAGTTACACTAGTGTTAGGGTCGATTTTTTTGTATCAAAAAAATATAATGCATTTATTTATAAAAAAAAAAAAAAAAAAATAGATAAAAGGGTCATATTGTAAAATATAATAATTTTTAATTACGTAATACATTTTGAAATGAAATTAAGTTTTTCTGCTTAATATTTTTTAGAAACTGTAATAAACATAATTTTACGTCTTTAGCGCCACTTTTGATTAATGTGTCCTTGCTGAATAAAATTATTAATTTCTTTGCAAAAAGAATTTTGTAAATATATATGATGTTAATCAAATGTATTACGTCATTCTGTAACTTGGGTTAATGTTTTTATTTTGTGATATTTTATGTATTTTGTAACATCAAGTGTGACTTGCACATCCAAATACTTTTTAGGACTATAAATAATCCAATAAGAATAATAATGATGAAAGTTGCTTCAAGAAACTGAGAATCTCCCTGGTGGATGTTTCAAAGAACAAACAGATGCTAAAAGCAACTAGCGATTTGTGCAGATTCACAGTGTGCTCGTGTCAGAAGGACTGAATTTACGCACATTAACGTCAACCAAAAAAGTTATAGCTGCCAGTCGGAAATATTTTAATTATGACGGATCGCAAGCGGTGTTGAACGTGACTTCTAATTGTAAATGTAGAAGATTTACCGATGTACCGATAATGAAAAAGAGAGATAAAGCCTAATTGTGCAGATCTGAATTACTGCAATTTAGGACTAGAAAAAAAAAGAGGTAGAAAACTGTCACAGGCATTCAAGGACAACCGCATGTGAAAGCAAGAGATGACATGAAATAAACATTTTCTTCCTCTACACACACACACACACACACACACAAAGCAGGAGAAGTGCTGAATATTAAACAGCTCACGAGGGAGGCCGTGATCACTCCTTCAGCAGTATGAATGGAGGAACTATTAGAGTAATGAGGGTTAAGAGAACATATTTACACTTTAAAGCATCTTATTTTTCCCCCTGTAGTCCATTTAGGAGGTTAGTCAAGGCTTCACGCCCCAAAAAAACTATCATAATTGAGTTTTCCTGACCCTTATAATTACACAGACTGTATTTGCTAGCATACCTTTAGGACCTTTATACATAAATGAGTCACAGAGCTTAAGTCATTAAAGCCAATCAGATTTTAAATATTTCATACAAGAAGCACAATTATCTATTAAATCTATAATCTAATATTTAGAAATATATAATAAAACTATGTAAAAATACTCACGGTTTAACCAAAAAGTAATAATAGCCAATTGGATTCAAAATGCTTAATGGCAGAGGCAAAACAATTTCTAAAATCTATATCTAAAGTGTTTAAAAATATATTTTCTAACATGGATAAACAGTCTAAATAAATATAATCTAAAAATAAAATTACAGCCAATTAGACTGAAAATATTTAAAGCCAGAAGCAAAATAATCTCTAAAATCTATAAACCAATAATCTTATCCAAAAATCTATCATAAAACCCTATATAAAAAAAAATCAATTTAATTTTAACAAAAAAAAAAAAAAACTCATTTTAGTCACTTAAATCCAAATAATTAATGCAAGAAGCAGAATCTAGCATTAAACAATACTCAATAAATATATAATGTGTAATTTTATATTCAAATTTTAAATGTCACAAAGCAGTGTTTTAATGTGAATACACCACTGAATCAAATTTAGAATCAATTTGCTGAATCAGTCTGAACTGATTCACAGAACTGAATCAACCTCCAAAAGGCTGCGAATTCCTAATTTTATACCAACATAATAACTGTATATAATGTGAATATTTAATATATCACCCAGCCCTACTCGTAGATGGACCGCTGAAGAGACTGAGCACTGAATAAATGTGAAAAAAATAAGTTTCTCTCTATGAAAATACTTGCTTTAATAAAACAAGAAGCCCCAGTGACTGTCAGACTGGCTGCTGTCTGGGAGCCGAGGGCAGTGTTAGAAAGGACACGTCTCTACACCCGTCCTCACTCCTGCAACACATGGGCACAGAGCAGGGCAGCTGGGACGCTATAGCTGGGGTCCGGTCTGTGGCCTGTGACGCCGTGTCTCTCATGTGCAGCGTTCCCTCCAGCCGTGTCCATCTGCTGCCGCAGGGAATGTGAGGTCTGTGTGATCTGATGCAGAGAACAGCCTCTAACGCCTGGGACCACATACACTTTCACTAGATTTCACTGCCCATATTCATTAGGTACCTTTTTCCCCTGCAAGCTTTGTGCATGCATATCTGTAAAAAAAATTATATAATATTTTAATGTATTTATCCATTTTCTGTGCAAGTGCTTTGATAGGAATTTCTTTTTTTTTAGGGGAGTGACTACATTTAAGGCAAAACAATTGCAGCCAATTAGGTAAAAAAATAATTAAAATAAAAATTATATATATATATATATAGTAAATACTATTTAAATTACTATATAATCTCAAAAGTTCCACTCATATTTTTGTATGTATATATAAGTATATTTTACACATGCACACACACACACATATTATAATATTGCATATATTTTTTGCAGTATTTGATTATAAATTGTGATAAACCAAAATATTAATTAAATACTACTTAAATCAAAATAATAAAGAATATAGTTCATGAATAAAAAATAATAATTACATTATTATTGTAATGCATGGAATTATTTTTATAAATAAAAATATTAAATATATGATATTTAATATAAACAGAGACTTCCATTAAGATTTCCGAATAATAATAATAATAATAATAATAATAATAATAATTAAATATGAGGTTTGAATTCACTGAAATGGACCGTTCCAATTGGAACTGATCGAATTAAATGAATCAAACTTTTGAAATAAAAAAAAGGAGGAATCTTGTTTAGAAAATAATGTTTAAATAATAAGTGCAATAAAATCCTTGCAATATAATCTCAGTGTACACAATTAGCATTCTCTGATGGAGTGTGGGCATCCTAATAAGTTGGATTTGCCAGCGTGATGGGGAAGGGAAGCAGAACCAGCTCATTTTGCTGCTGTGCAAACTCTTTATTTTTGCCAAAGTCATTTGCATTAGCTGTGGAAAGCATTAATCTCTTTAGCCTTCAAAGGCCGGATCCAGGTCCCAGACCTCCCCAATGCTGTTCCACTGATGCCGCTCCCAAAGTAACGTGAAATCCTAAAATAAAAATACATTTTCTCTTTTCATGCCGTTTTTCTCTCGGCCAGGGCCTCGGGGCACCGAAGGGACCAGCAGGACGCCCACACACACGCAAACACACTCAAATGACAACACAAAAATACATAAACCTCAATGAGACTCGGAGACACACCGCTGGGGAAAGGAGCCGCTCAATATGCATGCCATCAATGAATTCATACATGTAAAACTCTTCAGATAACTGAGTGACAATCTGTTGTGACAGAAAGTGTCTTTCGTTAAACAGTCAATCCTGAAGCGACACGATGATGAGCGGTTTCATGAAGAGATAGATAACAGCCGCTGAAGTTCTCACATCTGAGCTAGTGCAACTTTTCTAGCTTTAAAATATCACATGGGTTTATATCTGTTTTTGGGCACGCAGTGAAGATTTCAGTTTTGCATCTCCAGAAATCACAAGTGTCAGGAGGAACTTACTAAAAGCTGCGCCGCTACAAACTTTACGGTCTTTCAGTAGAATGAATGTAACTCAGCTTTTCCAAACAGTGTCACCTCAGCATAGGTATTTATAGTATTTATATATCACAAAAGTGCACACAGACTGAACAAGTAGCCTGATGAAATACATGTTTTTAATGCAATATATTATATATATATATATATATATATATAATTTGAATCATATTTAGACTACTGTTACTTTAGTATAACAGTATAGTTTTGTTAACATATTGATTGAATTAAATTGTAATATATATATTTTTTTTAGTTTTAGTCATTTAGTTATTTAGTTTTGTTGTTGTTGTTGTTTAATGGTTTTAGTTTTTATTAAAATATATAAATCAAAACTATTATACTTGTACTATTTTAAGATATGACCAAATTTTACCACCCCATTTACTTTTACAATATTTTACTGATTATTCTCAAAGTATATTTTAACCATTGCATTAAAAAATATATATATAAAAAAATATTTTTTAATTTACTTTTAATTAAATGCAGTACAAAAAAACCTAACATCATGTATAAATAATCTGACATATGTATTTTATTATTATTTAGGTCAAATTGACTACTTCACATTTCATTAATTAATGTACACTAAATGTAAATAATGTCACATTGCAAAGACTGTTAATGAACCTAACAGTCTTTTATTGTTATTCAAAATATAAATAATATAAAATCAATATTAACATATATCAATGTTAATAATAATAATAATAATAATAATACACAATTTACACCAAATATCAAATTCGAAAAAAAAATATATATATATATAAAAAAAGAAAAAAAAAGAAGCCAACACTAAATAGAACGACAAGATTTTATGTCACTATAAACAAAGTATAAACCCTATTTTTGTACGGTTGATTGCATATCACATCTCTTTCTGATGGCGTTTCCTGTCTGTTTTGCTTGGCCACACCTGTAAGTGTCTCTTGTACCTAATTGGGTACAAATGAGGACCGATCCTTTATCGCTTGCACCTGCCCATAGTCAGAACGTCAGATGACTTTCACAATGGATTGAGCGAGAACAGAGCATATTAGTCTAAATCTCTGGTCACTCAAGCACAGAAAACAGCGCTGAGCTTAGCAAAATGGACCGTAACGGAGATGGATAGTCCTGGCCTCTGAAAGAGACACTTCTGCTCCTGTTTAGTCTGACCGCGCTGCAGGGCGAACAATGACCTTGTGTGGTGTTAGTTCACTCTGGAGTCAAACCAGGTGTTTTTAAGAGGCTAAACAGTCTAAACTGAACTCAAGTCACACTCATAACAGTAAAGAAACATCCTTTTGCATTCAAACATCTAATATTTCATAATTGTCAGATATTTCTTTTGGACCTATGTGTGACAAATACTAAAATAAATGTTATGTGTAATCTCATTCAACATGAGCTTATAAGCTTATCATCAACAATTATGATAATACCAAGCCAATGCATGAATTGTAGGTTGATTAAATCTTCCCTGCATTGCAAGTGACTTTAGATAAATGCAGCTGCCAAATGCTTAAATGGAAATCTAGCAATAAAAATATTCAGTTTAAAGTATTTTTCAATAGCGTTTACCACATAGTTGAGCATGCATTTTTATAGTTAAGTTATCATTTGACATTCAAACCTTGTGAGATCATTCGTATACAAATATATATATATACAAAATACTAGATGTTAGATGAACGTTACAATTTTAGAATCAACTCAATAAGAAAGTCCATAAATAAAATGAATGTGGTGCTGAACTATATTCAAAACTACTTTAAACATTTTATCAAATTGCATTATAATTAAAAAATTTAATGAATTTTAATAAGAGAATATCTCGCATTAAAACTTAAAAATGTGAATCATATTTAGGCCAGTGTTATTTTTGTTTCATTGTTATACTATTATAGTTTGTTTGTGTTATAGCTTTTTTTTTTCTATTTCAATTTTATCATGTGATTTCTTAACTTCTATATAATGGTTTTAATAATAGTTTTCGTTTATTTAGTTACGGTCAAATCTTTTACAGTGTAGCTATTTTAAATACTACATTTATTTCAAAATTTTTGTCCATATATTTCAGTAAATTTAAATAAACATCCCAGATTTAGCTAAATATCATCCTTTAAGACGACCTCAAATCATAAAATGCTGTTTACTTGTATATTTGGCTTAATGAATTAAATTAAAAGATTAATACAAATGGGGCATTATGAAATTGAGACATACTGAGAAAGTTGATAAATAATAATAAAAATATGCGTTTATAATGGAATTCTCACTTGTGAAAAAAACGTAAGCTAATATCTTTTTCATGCATGCAAAGTTAAGATTGTTGCACTAGTGAAATTAAAGCTTTTGTCACTAATCCAATAGATCCGAGTATTGTTTGAAGCAGAGAAAAACTTTCCTCTTAAAGAGAAGAGACAATGCAATCCCCAATTTCAATAGAGCAACAAACTGCATTCAGTTCAACAGCATTTCATAACCAGCCACTCCACCAGTCCGTTACATGCAACACAACCGCAGAGGCCCTGACAGGTGACCCGTGCCATAGAGCGAGGCTTCCTTTAAACTACAGATGCACAAACACAACACACTCAAGGTTAACGTGTTTGTATTCAGTGATTTGGAAACAGGCTCTCCCTGCCAGGTGAGATTCATGCACGGCCTCAGGTTCAGATCCAGAATTCAAAAAGACTAAATTAGAGATTTTCTTACAAAGCAGCCGGCCAAGACACGCTGCAACCACTAATATTCAACACAAATGACAAAGCTGGGAAAATCACACGTAATCCACAGCACTGGCAATGTGTTCGGAAACCTGAGTCATGCAACTAATACAGTGACATTTCCACTGCTTCACAATCAAGATGTTTCTGTTTGCATCTGCAGTAAAAGAGCATGGCATCTACCCATTTAGAACAAATGACTACAATTACTTTTATAGGGAAAGTAATGATTACAATGTAAAGGGGATATAATAACATTACAATTCTGGCCAAAACTATAAGCAATAATAATTTTCATATTATTATCGATAACCAATATATGGGCACTAATATCTTTTACTAATTATTGAATTTAACTAAGCACTTAATGACTGCAAATGTAATCAAAATGTAAAAATATACTTAATTGAACTGAATAAAAACAATTACATTTAATTATTATAATATCCAATTAATAATAATATTGGCTGGTAACCGATATCTTCCTGATATATTATGCATCCCTACAACATACAGTAATTATTTTTAGTTATTACTACTCATAACCAAAGTAATTGTTTATAATTAACAGTTAAATATCAAATATCAGCCAATACAATACATACAACAATCTCTAATATCGGTTGATAACCGATATTTAATTATAAACAACTAGGCCTACTTCTGTTATGAGTAATGACATCAGAAATCATTATTTCTGCTGATGAGAGATTTTTAATGTACTGTATCGACCAATATTAAATATTTAACTGTTAATTATTATTAATAATATTTATGATAAAAAAATAAATATTCCAATATTGGCCAATGCTAAGAAAATCTCTAAAATATCGGCCGATAACTATCATGTTAATGACATAATGTGCAAATCTACAACAGAAATAATTATTTCAGCCTTTGTTACTCAAAATTGTTTGTTTAGAATAACCAACTTAACATTCCGATGTTGGACAATTTAATACATACAAAATGTCTTATATCGGACGATAACCGATATGTTAATATAATGTGCATCTCTATAACAGAAATAATTATTTAAGCCTTTATTACTCATATAAGAAGAACTTGTTTAAAATTAACAATACATATTCCGATACCATCCAATATAATACAGTACATAAAAAAATCTCTAATGTCAACCGATAACCAATATGTTAATGATATATTTCGCATCTCCCCAACAGAAATCATAATTTCAGACTCCATTACTTATAAGAAAAGTATTTGTTTGTTCACATTAAAGTGACAAAATGTGCACTTTGATTGGAATACATCTCGTTCAATCAAGCAATTACTTGAAGTCTAGTCGCATACACTGTGAATGTGGCGCATACACTCTGAGGATATTAACCCTTTCGAGTCGATTAACGCATATATGCGTTTTGAGTCATTTTCACCTGATAACCCTGAAAAGAACTTAAATTACACTCTCAGTTTTAATCGTACAGATAAGAGCAATACATCTATCGAATCTGTAAAGGGTCTAGTTTTTTTTGGATACAGACATAATAACAAAAAACCTTTGTGCACTTATAAAATAAAGATAACAAACAAGGTGCGCTGTCTACAGTCTTTATCTCCGCTGATCGTCATGTACAAACATTTCATTAAAATGAACTGTAACTCCGTGAATACTCAACGAAGAGACATGAGAGAGATATCTATAGAAAGCCTGGAATGTCTTCTTTTAAACTAAACAAGTGCTGCCGAAAACAAATATTCTGAGATAAAGTAATCCATATGAAAACAACGCAATGTCTGTTTTTCATATCTCCGCTCATTATATCTAATGTGACCACGCCCCCGCGCTTAACGCGCTATTCAGATTCAAACTGAAGCGCGCGGCTTGAATACGCCCACACAGAAGAAAGAGCAGCGAGACTATTCTTCAAGTTTTTATTTTATTTTACTGTTTGCTTCGCGATGAGAGGACTAAGACATAATTCACCCCAAAAAGATGTGATGTGGTTGAGGATTTGAGAAATGGATTTCCTCAGAAAAAAGAATGAAGCGCTTTATTCAGCAGAGATCATAAACATGAGTAAGTCTCTTTTTATTTATTTGTACTAGTTTTCACATAACGTGTAAACATTTTACTAGTTAGGCTTTTTCCAAATACTTTTTCCAAACTATAATTCCTGACTAAATGTATAATCAAGTGAAACATTATGAAGTTTCAATAACAATATACAATACTATACCATTCAAAAGCTTGATGTAAATAATATAAATGTGACAAATAGAGATAACTCTAACAAATGTAAAAACAATGCAGTTCTTTCGATTTATTCCCCCTAAAAAAAACCTGAAAAATATTATCAGCTCTTTTCAACATTAATAATAATAATGATAATAAATGGGGTTTATTTGGTAGAAAATAAGATTGTTAAAAGGATTTCTGAAGGATTGTGTGACTAGAGAAAGGATGCCAAAAAATTTGCCCTCAGAGTGGCACAGTTGAATGAGAGGCTCATTATGCAGCTCATTATGCAGGCCTTTGTCTTCTCAGGTGTAAATCACAATGATATTCATGATAGTTGACGCCTACTCGCATATGACTTTTACCAACAAAAAGTGTTTTAGAAAATTTAAATCAATATATTGTTTTCTGTGAGTGAGTAAACAAGATGATTTTC
This sequence comes from Carassius gibelio, assembly GCF_023724105.1. Taxonomy (NCBI): domain Eukaryota; kingdom Metazoa; phylum Chordata; class Actinopteri; order Cypriniformes; family Cyprinidae; genus Carassius; species Carassius gibelio. The sequence continues at coordinate 25,831,846 of NC_068399.1, read as the reverse complement.
ACATCATTCAGAAAGAAAAATTCTAGGCTACAAGCTCCAGTTCTCAACTTTTCCGGCAACCAATTTTATGTATGTGTTTTATTGCCTTATTCAAGTGATTTAACATTTTTAGTTTTTCACTAACCATGCATAACATTTTTTTTCTCAAAAATACAATCATGTACATGCATGCATTTCACATATTATTATAGCCCAGTTTGTGCTGATTACAGTGATATTAGACTTTACCCATTTAGATATTTATAAGAAACTGAAAAAAGCACAAATGTCAGGGCATGACAAAACTTCTCAAGGCCCCAAAAATACCCTTAGACTCCAGAGGGTTAAAATATGAATAATGGCATCTTTGAGCCACTGGGTAGGTAGAGCAAGTCATTTGTCATTTAGCAGACACTTTTACCCAAAGACCAACCCGGGGTTAAATGAGTCCTGCATGGAAGTTTCAAATGATAAAACGAATGAAGACAAAAAGTACTAGGACACTTTATTCTCATCAAACATTAGTGAAACTACATCAGCAGTTACTCTTCTTGAGGGGAACTGACTTCTGAACCAATCGGTTATTAAACGCAATGACATTTAAAGTAGCACTTTTTGGGGCCACAGATATGAAGGCAGAACCATGTGCCATTAAACACAAGATGAAATCTCAACTTAGACTGGGCAGTAAGGGGTACAAAGGAGCTGAACCAGCATCTCTTCCTCTGTGAATGTCTTTTTCCCATACAGAAGGGTGCAACGGCAGGGGTCAAAGCAATTAACTTAAGTACAGGAAGAGGAGGGATGGTGAAACCAGGCACTTGTATATGTCCTCGTAATTTAGCAGCTAACACTTTCTCTGCCCCGGTCCACCCAGGCCGCTGCTATTCTATTAGCATGGCAGGATAAGGAGGATGGGCTCATCAATCCCAGGACTTTAATTGAGCTGCTTTCTCAAGCTCCTCTTGGGCAGAATAATTGAAAGACGGGCAGCAAATAAGAGAGGCCCTGTGCGAAAGTGAAGGGTGAAGACGACAAAAAAGCCCAGATGATGGTGATGGATCAGCTTGGCCGAGTGCTGGGATGCGAGGTCATAAATAAGGAACGCTGCTGGGCCACGCTGATTAGAAAGCCAGATTCCCAGACTGCGTCGATCGGGGAAAATGGAAAAGCGTCTGGGGCCGAGGAGCCACTGGAGAAGAGGAATTGCTGGATGCAGCATGCAGGAATTTAAATGACGGAGCCGCACGCTTCTGTCAGTCTGCCCGAGACGCCAATCCACCGAGACCCGCGCGCAAAAACACACACACAAGCACATCAGAGCGTCTGAGAGCAGAGAGAGATTTATTTTGACGTGAATCAGATTCCCGATCCGCACGAGCTTTATAATACTCCAACGCCAGAGTCGTGCCATTCCAAGAGACGGGTATCATGGCGAGATGTGCAGCGCAAACTAATGAGCAGATAAAAGCTTGATGCATCAGGGAAGGCAGACGCTGAGGAAGGATGCTCTGCTTATTTTCCATCCATCGTCTCCTGTCTTTCGCCATTTCTAAGGATTTTCCAAATTATCATCAGACGGAGCGCAGACACACACTTTAGTTTTCAATCAGTGTACTTTATGAACATTTATGCACAAGCTGGAAGGAAGTATCGGCAATTAAGATTTAGCAATCTTAAAGGGTTAGTTCACCCGAGAATGAAAATTCTAGGTGTATGTGACTTTACTATTTCAGAATAATCAAATCTTAGTATTAGGACAAGATTTTTAGACTTTTTTGAAGGAAACCTAAATGATGAAATATACAGGGGAAATCTTTTTGCGAGGATTATCGTCACACATCAGATCTAGCGAATCTAGCGTACCATGAGATCTCGTCACATCCCTATTCAAGGGTGAATAGAAGATGTAAAAATTTTCATTTTTGGGTGAACTACCCCTTTAATGTGTTTATGCAACTATATACAATATACAGAATGGACAGAAAATCTAATTAAATTAAAAAGCATAAATACAATTAAGTTAATGCTTCTAAATTTAATATAGCTATATTTTTATATTTTCTAATATATACAGTATACAAATATATTTTATACATATACATACAACGTTATATTATATAATAATTTATTCCATTATATTTATAACAAATTATATAAGTAGTACATTAATTTATATAATAATAATAATAATAATGATAATTTATATAATATATTATATCATTTATTTATAAGTAGAATATTAAAAATGGAAGTAACAACAAAAACAATCCTCAGCTAAAAAAAAAAAACAAAAAAAAAAAACATTTTTGCTGCCACTTTTGTTTGTTAACCAAAAATAATTCTGTTCCACAACTGAAAACTAACAAATGGATGGAAACATAGCTATCATAGTCACTCATGTTATTAAAACAAGGCCTTATTTGCACTCCTTTGAAGTGACCCCGTCCACAGCAGTTTCTTTCTGACTTTTTTCCCGGTTGCTCTTGCATCAGTGCTTCCTTTCTGTGCGTCAGCCCTTTCTGTGCAGCCGAAGGTGGGGCTGAATGCTGTAATCATGAGCGTTTGTGCATGGCTTGCTTTTTCCTGTAATTTCCCTCCAGCACTCAAGCCCTGGTGCGGTCAGACAGACAGCGGAAGAACGTGACTGTCTCAGAGACATAAAAGAGACCCCCACCACGTACCCCAAACACACACGCTAGAGCTGTGCAATTAATCTAATTAATCACGCTATGGCCTTGTGCAATTACTAAACCACAAAGTCTGCATGCTTCAAACTGATAGGAAGGCGCTTCACTCCGTCTCTAGTCTATTATACACACTTCCCAGTGTGTATGAGCCTCACGATGTGCCATTTCCACACATTAGGGGTCTCAAAGCGCTTTTTTATTATGCAAACACTCCACATGAACTCCATCTAAGGAGGTGATCTGACTATGGTGTGCTTCTCTCTCATTATCAATGCAAAACACTCCAGGTTGACTTTACAACATTCACACAATCCAAACATTTTGACAGCTACTAAACAAATCTAACTAATGACTAGTTGGCACAAAGTCAACTACACACAGATGTCTTCCTTCAGTTTGCTGCCAAAATAAAGGCTCAAGAGGCAGTAAAAGTGAAGCAGTTACACAGAAATATAGAAGGCTACTATATAAAATATAGTTTCGTGGAGAAACATATAACTGTTGCACAATAAAATTTAAATGAAAATGATGATTATTTTTATTAATAATAATAGAAAACAGAAATACTACATTAAAAAATACATATAAAATATACAATTACGTACAGAATTGTTTTACTGTTGTATAAAAAATGAATTAGTATTATTAACTGCACTAAACTTAAATTATTACTGTTGTTATTATTATATAATTAATATTACATCAATATAATAAAAATGACATGTTGGTATACATTAATTAATATTACAAATTAAAATTAAATCATTTTTGATTATTATTTACTATTATTATACATTTATATTACAACAATACAATATAAATATAGTGACAACATTCACATTTAAAATATTCAAGAAAACGAATACAACAAAATATAAAATATACTGTTATGTACAGAAATATATTACTGTTGTATAATAAAATAAATAATAAATAGTAGTAATATTAGTAGTAATGAATTAGATCATTGTAGTCAAATTAAATATTAAATTGTATTATATAATAAATGTAAATAATACAATTATTATTAATTATTTTATGATAAACACACACACAAAAACACACACACACACACACACTTTCAAAACCAGATATAAATGTGATAACAACAGGAACATCTCATAACAGAGATTTTAACTTCTCTCCAACTGGCAGCAACATGAACTGGATGTTTGCTACCACACACACACTTATCAAAGCCTTTACTGTCCCGTCCCTCCGTGTAAATCCCTCAGGAAACACACAACCAAAGGTGTGTTCACATGCACTAACACGACCCTCACACACACACACACGGTTCACACACTGCTGACGGTGGCAGCCCTCCTCCACAGATTTACACAGTTTATTATGAGAAGTGCAAGAGTGCTTCTCTTGGGAGCGGAGATAAGAGACAACAAACCGGCCAGCCATGGGAACTCCCAAACCGCTACTACATGTGTATGAGGAAATACACTCACTTCATGAGAGTCTGCGCAGGTGATCAAGTGGACAGGGTTTTCTGCACCTATTGCATTCTCTTCACTGGGTGAAATAAAATACTGTGAAAAAAAAATTAGTAAAATAAAAATAAATGAATAAATAAAAAAATACATAAAAAAATAACAAAAATAAAATATATTAAAATATAAATAAATTAAATTAAATTAAATAGAAAGAAGTATAATTATTATTATAATAATTATTATTATAATAAGTATTATTATTATTATTATTATTAAGAAAGCTGACAGAAATCCATATATAAAATATTTAAAATATACTGTTATCCTTATTGGTTGAAAGCAAGAATTAAAATTAAATAATTAAATAAAATTATTATTTAATTAATACATTTTTTTTTTTTTTTTAAATACACGAAACACACACACACACACAAAAAAGACCATCTTTCACATTGTGTACACTGATTTTTAAATATTACAATATTTTAAATAATTTTTACAATTCTTATTATTTAAATAAAAAAAATGAAATATAAAATATTTAAATGAAATAAGAAATAACACTAAAACACAAAGGCATTTAAAAAATAGTGTATAAGGGAATGTATTTTAAAAACACAACTTATTGCATTATTATCATGCTGACAGTTCAAATTTATTTTTTTATTCATATTTTTTTTTACCATTTTGTTGATATTGTATGATCCTTTACATTTTTTTTATTTATCCAAATTACATCAAATATTAAATTAAATAAATACACCAATTAAAATTGGATTTAAAACTAAGTCATGTTGATAACTTGCTTCTCAACCATCCAGATGTTCATTATAAGTGTATTAGCATGTATGTTTGTGCGAGTCTGCGTAGGTAAACGGTGTTCTCCTCATCTGACCCCAAACTAACAGGACGGTGTGTGGCTTCCATTCAGAGACTAATGGCATGTTCAATAACTATAATCAAAACAGCTCCTTCTTCAGAGCGAGGAGCAGCCCATTAACTCTTACATCCACACTCAGCTCCCATTACTGCTGACGGCTCAACGCTAAAGGACAAAAACTATCGCCAGTGTCAGCAAAGCCACCCACACAGAAGCATACAGTCCATCATACAAGAGTCAAAGTCTCACTTACTGAAACACATATAACCTTTTCCCCTTTTAAACTCACTTTTTTTATTTAAACATGCTTAAGAATTACAATGAGTATAATTGTATTATTTGTATCTTAATATTTTTTTCCCCACATATATAAAATATAGAGAGGGATTGTTGAGAAAAAGGGTAAGTGATTGATTCTGTACAAACACCATATATTGAATGAGAATCCATACAAATATGTTAAAAAAATTTTTTTGTATAAATCTTATGCAATTCACATACATTTTATTTTTCTGTAATTAAAAAGAATGAGCTGGATTGTTAATACAAAAGATAAGAACATATATTGCTTTATACCATATTTATACGAAAAATATCATTGAAAAAGAATAAGTATAAATATTATAACTGTATAATATATTTACATATATTAAAAATGGACAGGATTGCTGATAAAATGAGTGAGTGTACAAACATATTCTGTTTTATACCATTAACTGTTAATATATACACATAAAACTACATTTTAAACTATACATTTAATACTAAATAAAAAAAAGGTAAATAAATACTACAAATCATTTCACTATTATTATTATTATTATTAATATTTATGTATACATTTTTTACATTAATATATATATATATATATATATATATATATATATATATATATATATATATATATATATATATATATATATATAATTATTATTATTATTATTATTTTTTTTTTTTTTTTTGCAGCAGCAGCAGCAGCAGCAACAGCAGACATTCCTCAATTTCACTGATTTCCATTTCTAGGCCTAGAAATATTTGGAAATTTCAGGGCCAAAAAATACGATGGAAAATCAGCAAAATTGTGACTTAAAAATCCTTTACTAAATAATAAATTAGTAATAATAATAACTTTTTGGCACTTTGGGAACCCTGCAACTATATGCAACCCCAAAATGTTTAGATTTTTTTGGTCCATATTTAAAATTTAACTTAGATTTTTTTTTATGTGTAATATATCATCATGTGGGATTTTGGAACAATTAGACTTCACATCGGCCTGAAAGCCACTGCAGCACAACAAAACTGAATTTTATGCAACCAAAAACAAGCTGGGTACAGCTGGTTAAGAAAAAAACTACCAATGAAGGCCATTGATTTAGTGCTTACTGCTGCAGTACATCATCAAAGATTATTATTAAGATTATTATACATAAAATACAGTTAACGATCAATAAAGTTTGGAAAATTTCATGCACAATCCATCTGTATATGATAGGGGAGTAGTGTTGTGGTTGAGGATCAAAATGAAAGTCCAAACTGAGGCTTAGCCAGTTCAAGGCTTTTCTGTCCTCTCCTCTGCACTAGATCACAAACCTGGCATCAGTAAGTCAAATTGAGTCGTGCTATCTTTAAAAAGGGGCGTTTACTGAAATCTCACTACTCGCTCTGGATTAATACCACCAGTGGCCTTTTGAACCCAAGGATTTTATACAGACGACTGTACACTCGGCACTACGCCATCAGTAATGGCTTGCACACACTCTCTCCTTCCTTTATTTGGTAAACACTGACCGCACACACACCAGCTCTAGACGGGCCGTTCTTTAACACACTTGCATCTCATGGAGATTTTCATTAGCTTGTTATTGTATGCAATGCTAGAGGCGAGTCTCACAGCATGCAACTTTAAATAACTTTACAAATACGAGCAGAGTTAGGTTGGACTATTGTGCTAATGAATACACAAATATGTGCGTTCTGAATGCCAACGTATAGGGCTAGACCAGAGCCAAGGGATTTCAGAGTTTCAGCAGAAGTAGGTTAGAATCTCAGGAGCCTGAACTGAACAGATCGTATCATTATGGTTTGTTTGCTTTGTTGGAAGCACGAGTGTACACTGGCTTAAGATGAAAATCAGAGAGCTCGTGTGCATGTAGGTGTGTGAGTCCGAAGTCTAGCCCTTTCCACGGTCTTCACAAAACTCATACAGTGTTTACTATTTTATTATTTACAAGCATTGCTTTAGCAGCACAAGGTTGTGGGCTCGATTCCCAGGGAACATATGTTAGGAATAAAATGTTAGCCTATATGCACTGTAAGTCGCTTTGGATAAAAGGGTCTGCTTAATGCATACATTTAATTTAATTTTACTATCAGGAGGCACAACTTGCAACCAAAACCAGCCGTTTGCACAGTATTTATATGACTGACAACCGATATGTATAACCAATGCATTTCAGTATGTATCCAACAACTAATATGCATAAACGATATTATTATTTATGCAGCAGTTATAAAAAATATGCATAAACAATTAGTTTGTGTCCAACAACTAATATGCATAATTATTTTATTATTTATGCAGCACTTATACAATATGCATAACAGATTATTTCTGTATGTGTCCAACAACTAATATGCATAACCGATTATTTCCATATTTATGCAGCGGTTATAAAAAATATGCATAATCGATTATTTCTGTATGTGTGTCCAACAACTAATATGCATAACTGATTATTTCAATATTTATGTGTCCAATTACCAATATGCATAACCATTTATTTCAGTATTTGTGTCGACAATCAATACGCATAGTTCATTATTTCAGTATTTGTATCCAATAGCCAATAAGTATAACTTATTATTTTAGTATTTGTGTGTCGACAACCGATACGCATAGCCGATTATTTCAGTATATGTGTCCAAAAAAAAACAATATTCATAACCAATTATTTCAGTATTTGTGTCCAACAACTGAATATTTTAAATAAAAAAATTCACAAATCTAAAATTAATTTAATTTAATTTTAAAAACATTAATTTTCATAAAATGTATGTTTTTTAAACTTAACAATTAATGTTAATACAAATTAAAACTTCATTCCAAATTATTTTAAAAAATTATATTTGATTAGCATTTTATGTTTATTTTGAATGCCCTAAATGCAATGCTAAAAATGCATGCTATTAAGAGTTTAAACAATAGTTTAAGTAGATTCATGTGTATAATTGTTTTCTGTGGACTGTAAAAAAAAAAATGCGTAAATTCAGCTAAAATAAATAAAACCGACTGTATGTCAAAGTATCATTTGCTATAAATAAGTCTTCAACAACAGAAATTGTGCATAAATCGCTTTATATTTCTGTGAGAAGCTGCTGGTGCATATTTTGCCCAGTCCTATCTATGAATTAACTTTGTGAGTCTTCTGGATACCTAGCTCCCAGTCAACTGTGACAGATAAACCAAGATTCTTCACAAGGTGTTGAATAAGTTCTTATTCGAGATAGTGATAAGGCACAAGAACAACAGGACAAAGGGCGCTAGAGATGAAACGATGCTAAAGAAATGAAGGCGAAAGATGCAAGAGGTTATGAATGAGGCGAAGGCCATGGTAAACAAAGAGCTTGTGTTTCACATGAATGAATCAGAACTGCACATACATCCAGAGGTGGAGTGAGGTCACTTCCTGTCCAGACTCCCCGCCGTGTGCCACTTTCCCAACACCGGGAATACAGCCAAAAGAAAAGACGGCTCAGTCGCTAGTCATGTATAAGTGAAGTCTGACAACGATAGTGTTGGTTTACAACTTCTGGAGTGTTATAAAATGACAGCGTTTAGGTGGCATTACGAGCCGTCAGAGCTTTCAGTGAGGCGTAATACGACACAGGATGAATATTACTGCTCTTATCTGTCCTCAAACGCAACAACAGCTTTGGCCTGGAGGCAAACGGCTTCTTCAGCACATGGACATGCTTTAATCAGGCTAAATTCAGCTCTTGTAAACAGCCTTTTAGTCACAGAACTGCAACTGACAGCTCGCCAGCCCCGAGAGAGAGAGACGACCACAGACTTTGTCTTTGTGAATCAGAAAGCACTCCAGAACGAGCCGTGAGCCTCTATGTGGGCTAAAACACATCCATATCTTCACATTTGACTAGTCTAAACCAGTAAGAAGAAGCTGGGGCCCTATGATTCGGAAAACACGGACAGAATCGAAACTTCACAAGCAAAAATCCGTCAAAATAAAAGATTTGTTTAACTTTAAAATATGACAGACATACAATGATATGTAGTGATGGGTATCGTAAAGGTTTTAACGGTATTACTACTCTTACCTATACTGCTTAACGGTCCGGTACTTTAACGGTATTCTTATCGGTACTTTGTGTTGTGTTACTTTGTGTTGTGTTAGGCAGTCGAAAACTTTGCAACCTTTCAACCGCGTCGCTTCCATTATGAGCACGCATACCGCGCTCCTACATTTGAAATTACGAGCTTGAACGCGCAAAAGACGCAATATGTGAATGGCCTTTAATGCGTGTGTGTGCGCACCAATGCTCGTTCTTGTTGTGTGTGTGTGTGTGTGTGTGAGTGACTGACAGACAGCCTCTGCGGCGCGCATGAGAGATCTCGCAGATCTCACAGACAGACGTATTAATAATATCGTAAATTAGAAATGTTTGGTAAGATAAAATGTGCACGATAACATTATTAAGCAAATCTCTTCACCATTGTCACTCTTTATTATTAAGTGGGAGTTTTCATACTGTTATGTCTGTGCGTGTGCCGCGCTCGTTGTGGTGTGTGTGTGTGTGTGTGTGTGTGTGTGTGTGTCAGACAGACAGCCTCCGCGGCGCGCATGAGAGATCTCGTAGATCTCACAGACAAACGTCTTAATATACTATAAGATAAAATGTGCATGATAACATTATTAAGCAAAAATACATAGTACATAATTTTTTCCCCCTCCAGTACCGAAAGCAGAACCGATACCGTCAGATCTTACTGATACTACGGTCTTTCATAATTTAGCCCCGGGCCATTTTAATACCGGGTTACGGTACCCATCCCTGATGATATGTACATTTTATTGTACAAAGTAATAATAATAATAATTTATTATTATTATTATTATCTGGATGTACAAACATTTGGATTAAAACTGAAAAAAAGAACCCAGAAAAAAATAATTAGCCAAGGTTTTTAATTATTAAAATGTAATTTAACCACAAACCATAAAAAATAATAATAATAAATTTGGGAATTTGGGAAAAAAAAATAAAACTGATTTCATAGGACCCTAAAAAGCCTTGTGATTGTGCTAAGCTAGGTTGGTGTTTAACAGAAACCAACATGTTGCTTACTAAACAAGCTTCTACAGCCAAAAAAACAAAAACGAAAAAACAATGAGAATGTGTCTCGAAATATGTCGAAAGAAATTAATATTACAAAAGCTCATTGATTCAGTGGTAGGCGGTGAACAGACTCCTCTAGAGTAGGGCTGTCACTTTTGAGAAAAATCTAATTCGAACGGATATCGAATATCATCCAATGTATATTCATTGTAAACATTTTATTTCATTTATTTTTAAATTTATATTTTATTTTCTTAAAATATTATTTTTAGTGCAATTAAAAGAGTAATATATATTATAGTTTAATAGTTTTTTTTTTTTTATAATAATAATATAATTTGTGAAGCCCTGCAAACAAGCATAGAAAACCTGGAATTTATTTTTTTAAAGAAAAAAGCATAAAAATATATATATATCACTTAAGATTTTTTCCCCAAAATAATGTAGCTCTACCGCCTACATATATCAGGGAAGCAGCAAGAGATCTAGCAAATCCAAAATAACTGCAAATTACCAGCAGTTCTTTTCACTTGGGTACTAAAAATGTCTTTGGGTGTCGGGTTTTAGTCTTTAGCATTTAATTTCATGAGCAACTGTGAACAGATTTCAAACACATTAACAACTGTGGTTCAAACTTGCTTGTTAGAACTGATTCTCTTTGCCAAATGAGTAGCCTAATGATTGCTTTAAAACATCACATACATCTCTGCTTCACCAAAGACAGTTTATTACTTGAATGCATGGATAAATTGTGCACAATAAAACCAAGAATGTGCATGAATGATATAAACAAGGCTACTTTAACCGCAAGCAAGTTTTGAGCGCTTGAGACGCCACTGGCCCGTGAATGAGTGGATATTCAGACCCAGTGGTCTGACCACAGGTTGATCTCGCAGTTTTAAAATCATCCGACATGCAGATCCATCTAAAAGGCTTTTAATCTGGGGATCTGTGGCATTATTGCCTCTGGTTATTACAGCATAAAGATGCACACGCTTTAAACTTCACCCACACGCACGAGTGCACGCTCATTAAACACGGCATCAAAACTTCTACAGAAAGCCTGGAGGGAAAAATGCATGCAAATGCTACATACTCCAGCACCAGACGCAATAAAAGAGAGCATTGATGAGATCATTAGAACGAAGCCCTTCGAGAAACCAACTCGCCCTATAATCTGTCCGAAAGATCAATGCTGGCCTTTATCTAGTTACAGCAGATTAGAAGAGGAATTTCTCAATCTAGCCGTGGAGAGCTGGAAATCAAAGACGCCTCGGATGTAAGAGGCTTTATTGGTTTGAAACTGGCCGCTGTGTTCATTGAGTGCATCTGAAGATGGTGCTTGTGTTTACGGCTCCCCGCCGAGACACTCGAGTGATGTACACGACTGGAGCGATCGCGAACACCTGGGCCGAAATATACAACCCGTGTCTTCGAACCAGGACTGAGGAGACGAGCATCAGGCAGTGTGTGGGAGCAAGAGAGAAAATGGGGAAAATGAAAATTGTGGGACTGAGCTTAGCAATCAGATATCAAAAGTACCTATGAAAATAAAATTTAAAGTTTAATAAATAATAATAACAACTGAACAAAAATCACAAGAAAAAGTTAAAATATAAAAAACTAAAACAGAATAAAATAAAAAATTAAAATATTATTATTATTGTTTAAAAAAAACACACATGCCAGTGAAACTGCATGATTTTATATAACATTTAGAAGCCACAGCAAATAATAACAATAAAAAAAATTTATTACATTATTATTACTGTAAAAAATATCTACACCAAAGTTAAAGTGAATATTGAAATAATACAATTTAAATAATAAAAGAACAGTAAAAACAAGAAAAAAAATAATAAAATAAAATACAAATTATAATAATTAAAATACTACTAATACTAATAATAATCATAATAATTAATATTATGAATAACAGCTGTGAATTCACACAATACTCAACACCAATACCATTATAATTAAACATTAATAGTAATATTAAATATATTAACCACAACAGTACCTACAAGAACAAGAGAAAACCATTCGCTTTGTTGACTTTTTTTGGGGTTTTGTTACTTTTAAAGCAAGCAATGCTCAATATCATGTTTGATTATGCTGAGATATTAAAGTTTATATTGGGAACTGTGCAGTTTTACCTTGCGATCGTCAGTGAACTCCACTGCAGTCTGTATCATAAAAAAGCCTAATGTCAGACGCATGCCGCTGGCAACGGCTCTGGAAGGTTTAAGCTTGCAGCTCGTAGCTCTGTTCTGTTATTTGTATTTCTGACAATCATCTATAAGTGTTACGCTTTCGCTGTAATAAGCTCCCCAGAGTCGCGGCGGTCAGGTGACTTTGCTTAGCGCTAAAATTATCTCTGCTCCATTTCTGCCTGAGATTTCACAATTATTTTTGTCACCACGAACGCTGATGTCTTTTCACCTCATTTCAGGAAAAATCAGCTAACAGGGACTGCTGCTTTGGGGAGAGGTAATTAACTTTTCCTTAGTTTGCATAGTTCTTCAAGCAGATCTCATTTCCAGCAGGTCGAGCATGCATATCCAGAGCAAGCTAGCAACAAAACACAGCTCTTTCTTCAACTACGTCTACTATTATGCCTAAGAGGTGGACTTTATTATTAAAATAAATCAAGAAACAATCCTTCCTTCCTTCCTTCTAAGGTCAAATTAAAAACTACTTTGGAAACTTTTTGCAACACTTGTCATCATTAATATCATATCCAAAGCCTGTTATGTACAGAATTTATTGCTTTACCTTTCCATTCGTAATAATAATAGGAAAAATAACTTGATCGTTTCGGTATTTTTGTAAACTATGTTCATTTTTAGACACATTTTGACAGTCATTTCCATCACAAAATGTTAAAAAAAGAGTTGGAGTTGGGGTTGCATAAATGCATACATTTTATTATAGATCATGTCAAAGAAATATGCAGGATACATAATTTTTTGGTTTTCATAAATTGTTTTCATTCGACTTAAAAATATAGATCATAGACTAGATTTAAAAACAATAAAAATGTAAATAAATAATACAAAATGTAAACAAAAAATGCAAATAAATCACAATGTAAATATTCAACACATACTGTGCAAAACTGCTAATTTTTTTGTAATCAATTACCCTCGTTTTCAGAGTAAAGATATAAATGTATTCCGTGTTGAAGAAAGGCCTAATATTTAAAGCAAACTATACCAAACAATAAAACCAAGGTTATAGACTCGGACGTCAACACAATAGCAGACAGGTCAACAAGACCAGATAGTTAAGGTCAAAGAGAGACAGTAAGATTTTCTTCATTCAAAACAGACCTTGTGATTGCCAAAAACAGACCGTGCCTTTGTAAACAACATTATCTGCTCACAGTGGCTTTCTTATTCTCTGTCTCCTTCCTAATTTATCATTTAGGCCTATAAGGCTAACACTTACTTATATTAGACAATTATAGTGCTCATCACAAGACAATCTGGCCATAATGACAATTTCATTATTTATTAAAGCATGTTCATAAATGAAGATATTAAACAACTGTAGCAACAAAATGGGCAGAAAATGTAACCCGGCATCAACTGGTTAGACTGACTTGATTTACTGCATCAGTGGATACAAATTAAGAGATGTGTTTATTTATCTCCATCACCATGATCAAATATATTGCAACTGACATGTTTGACACCGACATTTCCAGCTTAATGGGCGGCTAAGTGGCTTGCTGTCATTTAAACAATTAAAACAGTGTTAAATATAAATGCATTAAAGAGCCCCAAAAGAATTTCACAAGTAAAATGCTGTTAAATTTGACCCTGTGGAGAGCGTTTAACGACACAGGCTTGATTTTGCTAACAGACTGGGACTCAAACCGTCCAGCAGGATTTCTGGCCCTGAACCAAGCCCAGGTTGTCCATCGGATTCGGTGCTCTGCTCATCCTCTTTTCTATCCGCTTTTATCACCTCGCACCGAATGGGTTTAGCACGTTAGGTAACCTCATTAGTGCAAGGCAGTCCTGGGCTGAGCTGAGCATTAGCAGAGGATCGTCTGGAGGAACCGCAAGATCTGCTGTCGAACAACGAGATGCATGTTTGACACATGCACACATACAAAAGACACAGCACCTGCAATGACTGGAGTTGCATACAACTCAATATGTTTGTATTCAAAAAGCTATGTGTGAATCTCGAAACGTGCCATTCACAAAGCAGCTCACAGTTGGGTTTAGTATATGGTGTGTATGAACGTGCAATGGGAGTCAAGGCCATATTCCTTACTATTAACCACAGCAACAGTGACCAAAGTAAAATCAAAGATGGCGACGTGTATAAAACTGAAAGTTTTAACACTTGACATTATAAGAGTCCATTCGAGCTGAAATCTTCATTAGCCAACAGCAGCTTTTAAATTTGGGTGGAGAGCTGAGTTTGGTTACACAAAGCGTTTGTCATGCCAGTAAATAACCAAACTTTGTGTGAATTAAACCGTATTAAGGACTCAAAAACAGGATTGACAACAGTATTCTACTGCTGTGTAAACGTAGCCATTGCAGTTAAACAAATCAGTTGAGTGAATGAATCAATGACTCACTCATGAACGCATACATTTGATTTAGGTTTAAAAAAAGGTTTTCACGAACAAATGAGCTGAATGAATCATTCAGTGATTCACTTATGAAGGGTCACTCATTTCGTTTCTGAATGAAAGGTGGCGTAAAATAATTGTTTGAATGAATTATTCAATGATTAACAATAGGGGTGTAACGATACGCGTATTCGTATTGAACCGTTCGGTACGACGCTTTCGGTTCGGTACGCGGTACGCATTATGTATACCGAACGGTTCGTTGGAGTAATTAATTATATTTGAAAAAAAAAAAAGAGAGAGAGAGAGAAATATAATGATATGCGTTCAACAAGGTAGCCCAATAACCCAAACAACGTAACAGGCAACGCCCCTGACACTCCCGAAGAAGAAAAAAACACCATCTTATATGTTTATTTTAGGCTACTCAGCAGGCGCTCGCTCACTCAGTACACGCTGAAGGCTCGTTGCAAAATATCCAATGCGTTTAACAGACTAGAAATGAGAAGATCCTCCAATAACCAACAGGTCTGGTGTTTGGGTGCACTTTGGATTCCCTTTAAGCTATAATGGTGATGGCAAGAGAGTGGTGGATAAAAAAACAACGGTATGTCGCATCTGCAACATGACAGGGTACACCAGAGGGAATAAAAAAAAAAAAAAAAAAAACACCAGCGGGAATATCTGGGATATATGCGTCAGTACTATCTGGGAAAAGACGAAAAAAAGGAGAAACATGCACGCAGCAAACTATCCCTGCAGCATTTAGACACTATAGCTTACAGGGAATCCAACCCAAACACCAGACCTGTTGGTTATTTTAGGATCTTATATTTCTGGTCTGTAAAATGCATTAGACATTTTGCAACGAGCCTTCAGCGCGTGCTGAGTGAGCGAGCGCCTTAGGGGCCGTTCACATATCGTGCCTAAAAACGCATGGAAAACGCTAAGCGCGTCTTTCTCCTCCTTTCCAAAGCGCTCGGGCAGAAGCGCTCCTGAGGCGTCTGTCTTTGCTAAGCAACAATGACGTGCTCTCTCCATGAGACACGGAAATTTCAGCGAAGGATAAATGGATTTGCAGCTCTAAAAATCGCTTGCAGTAGCTCTGCTACTAAATTTATTTCAAAATTGCAATCCATATACAACTATGATCAGCTGTTCCTTCATCTTGGCTGAGCTCTCAACGTTGTTAAGGGAAAGGATGAAGCTGATTGGTTAGTTCTTGTCACATGACCCGCGGTGCGCTTGCGGCATTCTGAAAAGTTGAGATGTTTTTACATTTTGCTGTATCTAAAACGTATCGAACCGAACCGAACCGAACCGTGACATCAGTGTATCGTATCGAACCGAACCGTGAATTTTGTGAACCGTTACACCCCTGATTAACAAACACATTCATTCAACCAATCTGTTCATTCAGGATTCAATGTTCACTCATAAATACAGTCACTTGATTCAATTTTTAACAAATCAGTTTTTATGAACAAATTATGAATTTGTTGTTGTAATAAAGTTTCAGTTTCATTTATTTACCTATGAATACAGTAAATATTTGATTTTGAATGAATCAGTTTTTATGAACAAATGAGCTGAATGGATCATTCAGTGATAAACTTTTAAATGGACATGGGGATGTTGAACAAATTGGTTTGAATGAATGATTCAATGATCAACACGAACAAAACTAGTTTCTTCATTGAGGTTTCACTGATTCATTCAAATACAGTTACTTGATTTGATTTTGAATGAATCAGTGCTTATGAACAAAAGGGAAGAATGAATCATTCAGAGTCAATATTCGTGAACAAATCTATCAAATAAATGATTCAAAGACTTACCCATTGATAGTCACTTATCACCACCACTTGCACATACTTATGGCAATTCAATGTATCATAATAATAACAACAGACAAAGTAGACTAATAGTTTATTCTGCTATAACAGAGATGTCTTCACCTAAAGGCTAAACTATACGTGATTCTACACACCTAACCAAAAGAAACCTCATGCTGTTGACCCTGCCACTCACAGATCCTCAACTACAGCAATGCACCTCACCGCAAACCAGCCACATTACAATTGTAGACACATATTACTCCAGACTGGTTTTACAAATTCATACAGTCATTCCTGATTGAGGACCACCCTACTTTTAAGAGCAATCCATGTTTTAATGTCTCTAAGAGGCATTTAACTATGCAAGTTGATTGTAAAACTGGCAGGTGAATTATTAATAAGAAGCCTGGTGCGAAGCAAGGCCTCAAAGAAAAGAAAAAACTAACTTGAGATTTCACCCAGACTTCTTCCTGTGTGACTTTATAAAGTGTTTGAACATGCAACAGCAGACTAGCTGTTTAATAAAGTGACTAACAAGGTGCAAGTCAAACGGACATCAGAGCCAGATCACACCTTCCGGATCAATGCAAACTGAATCAGTGTTACAGCTCAGGGAAGTCAGGGTCACATCACTTAGTGGCATTTTCTGAGAGCCAAATGAAAGTATGGTGGCAATTACCACATCAAACGACTGAACACTGCCCAGCTTTTTGTTTGAGCTACGAGAGTCCAGAGCTGCCTGCTAGCAATGTAATATTGCTGATATTACTCCAACTTTCAAACCGGGAGAAGGTTTACATGAACAACGCAAGACAGTACCATGCAAATTGCCTGTAAACCACGTCACATATGCTAGGCATGCAAATCTGCTTGTGCACTGACTCTACAGCCCTTTAAAGTAATCACATAAGCACATAGTGTGGGATAGAGAACGTGAGAGATTCAGATCAGATTAACACAGAAAAGGCATGTCCCATCCACCAGCATCCCCTCTTCTTCTTGTTTGGCTCTTAATGCAAAAGAGAAACATGCTAATCCATACTGTGACCCTTTTGGCTTCATGACACAGCATGGTTTTGGTGGAACTGGTCTTGCTTGGCAAAGCTTCTTGGGTAAATGGTGTTTTGTAGTCGCGACATTAATATGCAGTGCAGTGCTTGGCAGGACTCGGCGAGACGGCGCTGGGTGCAAATCTGATGTGCTTTAATGAGGCCGGCGCAGTGCACGTGGTGAAATATTTAAGTGGGAATCGTTACTGTGTTTCCATACTCGTGCTTTGATGATGTACTCCACTGGAGGTGAGGTCATTGCATGGTGCCACGGGGAGAATGAGTCATCCCCTGGATGAACGGGGGGGATTGTGGGTGTGTGTGGAAGTTTTGGGATAATTCAAGAGTTAGGAAGATCTGACAGACCTCTGGAGAGCCTCTAGTGCGACAGTATTCAACATAATTTAACAGAGTAACTTCATACGGCAATGCACAGCACGTCTAAGACTTATGCATAAGACAGAGCCAACTTCGCTTAAAAGTAGTTTAGGTTTCACAACTTGCTGCGTAAATAATCTAAAAATCACCCAAGGGCATGGCTCACTATTTTATACAGACTTTCCTGCACTACTTTTCTCCAGATTTACACCAAAAAAAAAAGAGATGTTTTACTTAAGTTTCAAATTGAATTTGGTAGGATAAAATGAACCACGTTGGTCAATGCAGGCTGCATGCAAAAACAACCAACAAGAGCAATAAGAAGAGTCCAATTTCTGAACAAATGACAAATAACAAACTTTTAGTGATGTCGCTCTCAAAATGACATGTTTTGTATATTTCAGGTTTGTGAAACTTACTGTACTCATAATAAAAGACTGGGTTAGTTTAAGGATGCAAAAGCACCTCTAAGTATTACATTTTTAAGTATTGTTTAAGTATCAGCAACTAGCATTGTCAACGCATTACCCATGCAGAACATCTTAGCAAACACCAAGCCGCTCCAAACTGAGATCTGTCAAGTGTTATGATGACCTCGAAGCTTCTCATGCTCATCAGAGATGTAGGCATCTTGCACACTCCCTCTAATTTGTTGTTCAACCACAACCTGACAGTAATTCATGTAGCCTGAAAATTCTAATTAAATCAAGTAGAAAAAAAATGTTGAGGGTAAATGGAAAAGGGGGCTGGGAAAGACAGACGGGGGTTCGTGAAAGAGCTGTAAATCACATCATTATAAACATCTCCTCCCCTATTTGCCATTCAGTCCGTGATTAAGACAGTAATTCAGCAAATCTCATTACTCCAGTTTAAAGGAGCAGCAACTCGCCATGAACACTTCATTAGAGTCAAGAATTTGAGCTATCGGCAACAGACCAAGCTACCAAGTTTAGACTATTTTAAACAAGTAAGGCCACACAAGACCACATCGCCATCCATCAACATAGCAGAACGTCCTAAAGAGATAGCCGCGAATGCAGTGCACATTCATGCCGTGCACACAGTAATCTACAAGACCTCCATACAATTGAAGGATCATGCCTCCACACCACCTTACCAGCACATCTGCTTCATATTAGCGCAGGGGTCACGTCCACACCGCTCCTGTGAATGCAAAAGCTCTCAGCGTCGGACAACCTGGGCTGTGGGTTAGTAAATGGTGCTATCATGCCACCCTCTGCATACTGCAAAGACTGGATTAAGCATGGGATTATCTACTAGGAGAGATAGGGTGACCACATTTGTCAAGATCAGAGGCGGCGTTACAATGGGACGTCCCTTTTTCTGGGAAAACACTTTTCCAGATTGGAATCAAAAGATTTGACGGTTTACTTCAGTTACCAAAGAGTACATTGAGTTTAAGTGAAAGGATTGCATGTTTCTCAAGAATGCAAAAGAGGTCAGATTTATTGGATAAACTGGGACTCATTTTTATTTATCAGATTAGAGAATGGCAACATTTGCATGCATTTTGGATTTAAAACAGTGCATGCAGTGACAGTGGTCACGCTCAGCCTTTTCAGCTGCAGAGGAGGACAATCCTACGAAATTCTGGGATTTGGTGCCAGCAGATAAACTGGCGATTGAGAGCATCAAAAGAGCGCTTTAGAAAATTCCTATACAAAGCTAAAACCTTGTTGCCAACATTGGGATTATGAATCCATAAGTCAGCCAACATCCCCTGATTATCTAATCCTTGCTGTATATTCCATTACCCATCTATCCTCTGCCTGTTCTTCAGCACTGGCAAAAAATAAGCACAATGGCATTCTCTGGAGCAGGCCAACTGATTGGATGAAATCTAGTACTCAGAGCTGGAAGAATGCCTTCTGAAGAAATGTATGAGTCTCACATGGATAGCTGCATCACAGCTAATGCATCCTCTTGTATGTGCTGGAACCCACAAATATGCCTCGGTCGGCTTCTCTCGTTATTACAGTCCGATGGGAATGGAGTGCCAAACAGGAAGTGGTGAGAATTACTAGAAGAGGGGACTATTTGGAAATCTGGAAGCGGGAGGGAAGTGCTTGACATTAAAGCCAGCCAAAACGGACTTGGTCTGCATCAGCTGTTTTGCTGTGGTAGGCGAATGACTCCGCTGTGAGGTCATGTGCAAGTTCTGGCAGAGAGATTTGTTGTCCTCTGGAAAAGATCCTTGGGCTGGTTTTGTTTTGCCGTTGGTTTCATCCCATTCTTTGCTGTCGGTTGAACAAGATGGTTTGGGTTCACTCATCAAACGGGTTCACTCAAGGGTTAAAGGGATACTTCACCCAAAAATGACAGTTCTGTCATTGTTTACTCTCCCTCAAGTTCTTCCAAAGCCATCTTCAGAACTTAAATTATGATATTTTTGCTGAAATCTGGGAGCTTTCTGACTTTCATAGACAGCAATGAAAATAACATGTTCAAGACCCAGAAAGGACATCCTTAAAGTAGTCCATGTGTCATCAGTGGCTCAGCCATCAGTTGCATGTCAGAGACCTCTCAAACTTCTTCAAAAATATCTTAATTCATGTTTCGGAGATGAACGAAGGTCTTATGGGTTTGGAACAACATGAGGGTGAGTAATTAATGACAGAATTTTGGGCTTAACTATCTCTTTAAAAAAAACACTCAGAAAGGAAACAGAGAAAGGTGTAGCATACGAAAAGACTCTCTATTAGGCAGATTAAAATTTCACAGCTGATTACATCATTCAGCTTGACACAACAGTCAATTATCCTGACATTTATGCATTCTGCTCTGACTCACATAACGGAAGTAGATGGGAAGGAATGGCAAGGTGCTTCTCAGACAATATGGCTACATTTCCACTCTCTAGCAATGTACAGCATTTATAATGTAATGTCATTTAATGTGATGTAAGAGATTTCCGACTGAACTTCTTCAGAGTACAGAAACCTGTACAAAGCAGCTACAGAGAGGCTGTACTTAATTATAGTTGATCCTCGGGTCCCTGTGGAAACCAAGAGGGCGTCCAATATGAGATGTGAAAGCTCAGGTCAGTGAACATGGCCTGGCTGGGCGTCTCGAGAAGGAGAAAGTCAATTTCAGCTGCAGGATAAACCAGATGCTTTGGGATATAGTGTGTGCATTTGGTGAATGCTAATGTCTTCCAACAAGGTTTTCATAGAGTCAGACTTGATTTGTAGATTAAACTAGAATAAACCGAGTGTTTCCGTTTGGCTGTCGATACTGCCTCCTGGATCAATGCTTCCTGATACCACAGCCGCTGTTAATATCCTCTGATCGAATGTATTGGTTTCTACTAGAAGATTGGGTGGAGGCCAAAACTGTGCTTTAGTGCTCATTGTAAAAGGGAGCAAAATTTAATTTTCATCCCTTTTAAAGTGCCAGCTGGCAGCCGTTTCAATGGCTGCATGAGAGAAAAAGAGCTGAAAATACAAGCAGCATGAATATAGATTGTTTGGAGATACGACATCCGTTATGGTGAGAGCTCTCGCGCTACACATCAGGAACAGGAAACACATTACTCTGATTCTTTTGGCATCCACCCCATCCTCCTTTGGATCAGAGGACAGCCAACTTATCTTGGGAGTGGCTGTGAATCACACCACACCACAACCCAAGTGAGACAGATGTTTTGAAGAGGATCGTTTTACATGCTACCCAGTTCAAAATTCACATTTGAGGTCTACATGCTTTGCCAAATGATGCTCTCAAAGCCTTTTAGACAATTTTCACTTTGACAAAAAACCAAGATCACATTCATGATGACAAATGAGCAGAATTTGAAATTACAATTTAGATTACAATCACAGAAAACCAAACATTTAAGTTTGCAATAAAAACTAATCTACAAAGCCAACAAAACTCTCATGAGCACAGACCTTCATATCCCTCCTTATTGTAGAGCCTTAATCAGAAAACAAACATGGGGTAGAAAATTGAACAGTCATCCACTGAAAAATTATTTACTCAGTCTCGTGTGGCTCCAAACCTGTACAATTTTCTATCTTTTGTAAAAGGCAAAAGGAAGTATTTTGCAGAATGGACTGGCTTCTCTTTTCCACACAACAAAATGTGTACTCAAATTGACGTTGAGCTCCAATAAAAAACAATGAAAGCACCTTAAAAGTATTATAAATAAAGCACATATGCACTTTATTATTATTATTAAGTCTTTCAAATTGCTTTACTGTCATATGATTCCTATGAAAAAGTCAGCTCTCCTAATCGATCTCCACTGATCTCAAACCAGCCGTGACGTGCCATATTTAAACATTCAACCCCTTTTTATGTTCTACAAAAGAAGAAAAGCGGTATGACGGTGACTAAATGACAGAATTTTAATTTTTGGGTGAATTATGATGATAAACGCCACATTTGCACGGTCCTCCAACAAATGCATTGCTGCGAGGACAGTCCTCAAAGAAAAGCAACATCTTCTGCACCCGTCTGACACGACACTAAGTCACGGTGAAGAATGTTTCACTGCGGCTAAGAGAGACAGAGCTAGACTTGATACTGTATCTCTCAGTCTCTTGGCCCTTTCATCGTATTCTTATCTCTCTCAGGACGGAGTCTAAGTCGAATAGCGTGAATGTCCCGGCGATAGAGCCGTGGGACTGGTGCACCGAGGGAGGCTGTGCCATCCGCTGAGGTCACTCAAGGTCAGCCGCCTCCATTGTCTGGTTCAATCTATGAAAGGTTCGACAATTCACGAGAGACGCTCGCTGATCCGACCGTGATGAGGATTAATGTGATACATTTGTTTGGTTTAGGCTCTGAAAAGCAAATTAAAAGCATCAGGCGCAAATTAATACACTTCTGCGGAGTCAATTAGATTAATGATGTCGCTACTGGTTCAGGTTGACCTTTGCACGCCTTCCTGTTAGAAGCTGGTTCATGGCTTAAACAAACATAGGCATGTGAATAACCTCTGAATGCTACAACCGGTCGGGCTGTAAATCATGTTTTTTATTGAAAATAAAGCTGTTGTTGAAATACCGCTTAGTGACTAAATTATGTCATTGGATGTCCAGGCATGCCATCTTCTCCTGCTTCCAGAAGCCTGTTTACAAATGTATAATAAAATGCCTGAGGGCATAAATATGTTAGTACAGGGAATACAGAGAAATGCACTGCGCCAGACAAAAGCAATGATTATTATTTTATTTGGAAAGCATCGCACAGTAAATAGGTCTACCGTGTGCTACAGACCGATTAAGATACAAATGATGTTATAACGCAAAAAGTTTTAATACCATTCTTACTAAGAAAATGTCAAATTTGTGAATGCTCACTTAAATATAAAGAGACAAAATAAAAGACAATATATTTATAAAAATAATAAATTGTGCAAAAATGAAAAATATCATAAATTAAAGAAAATGAAAGAAAAAAAACATCAGAAAAATAAGAAATACAAAATTATAAAGATAAAAAATACATTAAATAAAAAATAAAAAATAAATGAATAAAATGATTTAAAAAAATAGAATAAATAAAAAAAAGAAAGAAAAAAATCGAATTAAAAAAATACATAAAGGATGGATAGACGGAAGGAATATTGCGAGAATCACAACGCCTACAAAACATGCTATAGTTTTAACTCTAGCCTTCACACTGACACAAACAAACCAAAAGCACCTTGAATTTGTTCAATATCACGGTAGCGGTTCCATTTTCTCCTCAGCCTTTCCTCACGGATCTGATAACAGCCATCACATCAGACAGCACATCTCAACCGTCGGCATCAGCGAGTGTGCTCTTATCACGGCGCAAAGAAAACAAAATGGGAATGTCATGACAGGCCGGCTTGCTGAAGAGAGAAGATGTGAAGAGACTAGTAAAAAGTACTGGGACTCCCAAAACCCAAACGCTGCAGCCCTCAATCATTTGTGATACTCTGCACAGATTACAGCTGCTAACACACAAACAGACGAATGGAGGACAGTCAGAAACAGACAATTATACGGCTGGACATGCATGATGCTACTAAAAGACATTACGATGTTGCAAGCCAGAAACATTTAGGGGTGTGTTTCTGCATTTATTGGGTTCATCAGCTGGCTTATGTATATCATAAACAACTCGTCAGTGGACCATTTGAGTGGCTACTACACTGTGTAAATGAAGTCCTAGTGTTAATTTTGTCATTTAAATTAAACATTTGTTAATGACACATAAAAAAGGATGACATAAGTAAATAATTTTACTTAAAGCGACAACTAAATACCTCAATGTTTTCCAACATTTTTGTCCAGAATAATCCAATGAAAATCAATAATGCCTGACTTTAAACCATTAACATAAAAATGAAAATAAATATGAAAAATAAATATGAATATTTGGTAAAGGCTTGAAATATAATGCATTATAAATGTATTTTTAATGCATTAATTATGTCTTCTAATGCATTACAATACATCATGAATACTTTTAACCACAGTTGTAATACAGGTATAATATTACTTATTTATGTATCATGCATTAAAACATTTGACAAACAAACCTTTCACATATTATAATGCATTTTATCTTTGGTTACAATTACTTGTGAAAAAATACAATGCATTACAACCTAGATTATGAACACCTTTATAATGTATTATACACAAAGGTTTTAAGTCTATTTCATAAATTGAATATTTGGTTTAATTTGGCTCCTTTTCATCAACTACAACCCAATTTTTCAGACTAAATTCAGATGCAATTTTAACCAGGTAAAATTTGACTAAATTGAGTCAATACGAAATGACAAAACACTGATTAATATCCATCAAAAGTATGTCTAAAATAAACGAAAAAAAAACTGTTAAAATGTCACTTCTACCAGCCTTTGAAAAAAGGTACTAACCAAAAAGAAATAAAAAAAATAAACTTGTATTGCACATAACTATCAAAGTCCTCATGTAAGAGAATTTCCTCTTCATAACAACACAAAACCACTTATGCTTCTTGGACTTACTACAAAATAAGTAGTTTCCAACATCCAGCAGTTTATTAAGCCTTTCTTTCTACAAACTGGCTTGGAAATGAGTCGCACGCCGTGTAGAAACACCACCACACTCCAGAAAATACTGGCCTTTAATTTCCCCACATCACCTCGCTAATAAACCCGCAGATTCTGCATAATCACTAGGACATTGATCGCAGCAGGCAAACCTGAAGCACGACGGTCACTGTTTTGAAATGCATTGTTGAAGGTGAGGTTTTGTACACAAGCGATCGAGGTTACACTGCTTTAAAAGCCTATTAGCGTGCAACAGAAAGACTCAAAGAAGCAGCACGTTTCAACTGTATGAGAATTGATTCTCCCTTTAAACATATCCCCACTGAAAATAACAAACTCAGCGGTCGACTTCAATATTAGACTAGTCAGTTATTGGATGCATCTACCATCTCTAATTTTCTTCATCATACAAATCTATTGCACACCTGTATAGAAACGTGCAACTAAAACAATAACACAAATTAAGATGTACATCAGAAGTGCAGGAAGATCTTCCAAAAGAACCGCAGGCAAAATAAGAGTTAAAATAAACACAACCTTTGTATTTTGAACTACAGTAACATACAGAACCCCTCATTCATGCATGCGTCGGTACAAAAGCAGCAGCTGTTTGATGTGTATTTGCTTAATGTCAGTGTAGAGTCCAATGACATTGAATCGAAGCGTGCCAGCGAGCACCAAGAGCCCACAAATGCTATTAAGGCAAGACAAATAAAGGTGAATAGGGTAAAACAAATAATCATGTGATAACCGCACTGACCCAGTTAATTAATCACTCCACATTAATTGCTTGCGTGGTGGTCAAAAATGACAAATCCACCCCCCCTTCCCAGTGAAATGACTGTATTAAATTTTAGTTGAAAATACACATCTTACACCAAAACGCAATGCAAAATCAACAGGTTGTGTTCCAAATTTGACATTGATATTGCACAAAGTTATAAATGTTTTGTATAGAGTACCGAACATTTCCAATACAATAAATTCACTAACGATCCATTTAATTTACAAGCTTGACTTTTTCCTTCAGGACAATTTAACCTTTTGGAATCATGTCCTTTTGTGTGTGTGTGTGTGTGTGTGTGTGTGTGTGTGTGTGTGTTCCCTACCTTTCAGATGAAGTAAAAAAGGACCAAACTGTTAAGACAAAGTTTTGCATTACATGTTTTCAGAAATGTTATGTTCAATGAATGTAATTAATTAAAAATGCACTCGTTTTCGCACGCTTCCAGAAAACAAATCTTAACATAGGATAAAGCCACGTAAAAAACTTTGTTGACATATTGAAGGTTTTTACAGAAGGGATATTGGTTATCTTTTTTTTAATCACTCAATTAATCAGAAAATACTGTAAATAGCCAGAAAAAAAACTGAATTTTCACATTATATTGTTAAATACATATCAAGTGAATGACAAATCGACAAACCTCTCAGTAAAAAACCTTCAGAATACAGAGAGGAATAAAACCATTTAGTCTGGTCTGGTGTATGTAAGTGATGCTGAAGAGGAGATGAAAACTCGTTTTAAGCAAACGTTCTACCCTAATTAAATTAAAAATTAAATTAAAAATTAAATTTATGCATTTAGCAGACGCTTTTATCCAAAGCGACTTACAGTGCATTCAGGCTATCAATTTTTACCTATCATTTTTTACCTAATTGAAATCTAAAAATGCAAACAGATAAAGTGCAATGATAAACACTTCAATGTGTATTTCAAAAGCTATCTTTACACTAGCCTAAAGATGTTATGGAAGCAAAATCTCAAAACTGACCAATGTTTTTGCCTGTAGCATCTCGCCTAAAGGAAAAATAGCCGAAGCAGTCGTGAATTGCCTAGACAAATGACAGTGTCGTCAATACGACGTATAAGTGAATCTATTGGCGTGTCTGTCAGGAGAAGGATGGGCGGCCGGTGCTATTGAATCACACCGCAGGACGCACTGAGCAAGAGAGAGAGATAAAACTGGTTGTGCTGCAGGAAGGGGCCGCATGTGGTGAGGAAACGCTGGGAAAACGTCTGCATCACCTGCTCGATCACGGTCAAGCATTAACATCAAAGAGAGCCGGGCACCGGCGGCACAATGCGCACACTGAGCGCGAGACCTGAGCCACGTTCTTGTTGTCTAATGAGTACTGTGAGCAAACGATCACCGCTGGCATCTCGTTAAAATCTCAGAAGCGTTGGGCCGCAAAGCCGGTGGGCTGACCCAGAAAGTCTAGCTTGGTCGCCCAAGTCATAGGAGCACCGATCCATCCATTTAAACGTCTATCCTGACCCCATCTGAGATATGAATCATGGCTCTGCGTCAGCAAAATCTAAACCTGAGGAGAGCGTCCGGCCGCCGACTATGAATTAATGAGCACTCCATCATCTCCCAAGCTGCCATCTACCCATTCATTTAGCAGCCCACTCATACAAATCATCCGAAGCCGATATTAAGTGTCTAACAGCGGAGTAACCCATCCACTGGCATCTGGAATGGTGCTGTCACCGAGCTAAATGCTACAACCCAAGGGCCTTCTTACAAACCTGGAAAGAACTGAATTGGACATTGGATTCTTTAATGTAGATCTTTAATGCAACTTTCACCAGGAATTAGTTTTCTGGTTACCTTATGGATGGTTCTGGTGCCCATTCATATAGCTTGTCTTCCTTATGTTTACAAGAGGGATGAATCAAAAATATGGTTAAAAGCAATAAAAAAA
Source organism: Carassius gibelio (assembly GCF_023724105.1). Lineage (NCBI taxonomy): Eukaryota > Metazoa > Chordata > Actinopteri > Cypriniformes > Cyprinidae > Carassius > Carassius gibelio. Next base: position 25,803,884 of record NC_068399.1, on the reverse strand, counting down.
ATGGACTAGAATACTTTTATTGCAAAACAGGTATTTTAGCATGGAGAAAAAGCAGCATGCATGTGAAACTGTTCAGGTTTTATCATATAATCATATTTACCGCATGACAACTTGTTTAAAATATCAATATCTCTCATGTAGAGTCACACCGATGGGTGTATGTTAAGCGCAATATAAAATCTAAATAAAGCCAATCTTTCAGTTTCAGCCATAATGTTTGATTTTGGTGCATAACAAATAAAAATAGTACCAGAAAGATAAGCTTCTCAGTGACTAAATGTCTTATACCAACTGGTTAGGTGAGAAAATTTCCAGCTAAGAACTAGAGGAGACAGGCCATAACACCTGGCTGAAAATATTGCATAAACTTCAACATATAGAAAAGGCACTGTGTGTACGAAATTATTTCTTTTTTCATATTTATCAAACTACAGCTTGTTTAAATTGATCTGTATCTCATTACAAAGGAGTTACACTAAATAGATAAAGTCTAATCACTAAAATATATTAAAACATTAACAGAACAGGCCAAATTCATTTTAGAGCATCACTAGTTTGCAATGAATAACATACATTTCTGGACTGGAAAGATTGGCTCTGCAATGGGCAATTTTGTAAACTGGTAGGAAACCAAAAAAAAAAAAACAACATCACGAGACTGATAAAACAAATTTAAACAGATCGCTCCAATTATGATCAACAAAGCCGTTGAGACTGGAAAAGCACAACTTGGCGCCATTCAGATGAATAAGCTGCAAAACAACTTCACCTGGTTTATTTATTGTAGGTGTAACTTTTAAATTAATTCCAAGTGTTGAATCAAAGCCAGTTTGGACGGCATTAAGAGAATTAAATCAAATTATGAATTAAAACATAATTACTACAACTAAAATTCAAAGACTGCAATGATAAGCCATGTTTGTCTAAGGTCAGGTTATGTAGAAAACATAGCCACATTATCTCTCAAGTCTGTTGGAATGAGAGCCGATTCTGAGACGAGCACCAGAACCATTTCAGTCCAAAAGAAGTTGCTTTATCCAATTAGAGCAGTCGAAGAAATGTTTATATGCAGTCAAAGCCAAATTCTGTTATTTTGCACTGGAATCACTTGAGCGCTGAACTGAGCTGTCAGCGCCCGGATCTTGTGTCAAAACACTCAGAGGGCCAAGCGTCATTTACCCTTTCACACCATTTCTTCTAGCCCTATGGCTCTCAGAGACGAGCGAGCGAGGGAAGCGGGCCCCACATGATTCGACAGTCATAGGAAGCATTAGGAAGCTTTTCATCACTGTGGACCCACTCCACCCATCCATCGACCCACTTAACTGTCCTAAAACCACAGCAGCTCACGTTACTGCTGCTCTGGAAACTCGGAAACGCTCACACAGCGACGGCTAAACATGTGAGGACCATTAGAGCCATTTCATTCAACAGCATCCCTGCCGAGGTGGAAACACCTGCAGCAGAACGAGTGATGTTTTGATTGGATACCGTCCATGCCTTCTTTTTGCTCACTTTTCAGCCACATCCACCAAAACCTACAGTTTATAACAGTTACAGTCAGGTTGCTTTGTAGAATCATGGCTATTTCGCCAGAAATTCAACGGTTAAATACATAATTATTTTAAATAAAGCAGTTTAAATTGAGTTAACAAATGCATATACTATTAATTAACCTTATAGCTTTAAGTAGGTCTGTGTTTAGTTTGTAAATTATTGTTAAACATTAATTCCTCTATGGAGAAAATGAATGGGACTTTTACTTTGACAGCATGTGACAAGCTTGATGCATTGCCATGCCATTCTAAACATGCTGACATTTAAACAAAAAAATCTGTTTGAACATTCTTAACTTTTGTGTGAAAAGGTTAAAGGTCAAGTCATTCCAATCCCTATAAGGACACTAAACAGAAGTCGATTTCTTCTGCCATTGTTCAATCAAACAGACGGTCATTAGTTAAGCCAGTGTTGCTATGACCCATCTAACATCTACACAACACATGCACACACACACACACAAACAAACACAAAACAGCACTTTAGGAAAGAGCACGCCACAGTTGAATAAGTGACCTTTGCAACTTTCCCCTCTCTCCACACATCGCTCCATTTATTTCCCACTCCAGTCAGAAACGCCCCAGAAAGATTGCATCTCTAAAACAAGTACACTTAGATAACATCACATAAAAGGTTATTCCATTCAGTCAGATGCACTTTCGTTGAGAGTAACCTCAGCCACTCGTTTGGAGTGCGTGTTATTTCACCGCATTCCCCTTTAATTTGCAACACAAGGAATGAGCGAGACATGGGGAGGGAGCTCATCCTCCGCCTCTTGTCGCGCTGCCCAATCTGTGGCCTGTTAGGCAGTAGGCGGAAACTAATGACCAACATGAGTGTCTTCATGAGCTGTTTATTTTGCAGCATTCCCAAGATGCCTCAACAGCTGCCAAGCAAAAGCAGAAAAAAAAGAGAAGCCGTCTTCAGCTAGCCACACTACAACAGAGGCCTTTCAATCGCCAGCACAACCTCTGCTTCACACGCCGCTCCAGATGTAGACCACAGGTCATCTACTCCACCATCTCTATTATTCCTCATCTTCCTTTTCAAAGAGCCCTGGAGAAAGACAAAGGGTTTGTTGGTAGTGCTCCAGAAGGAAATATCCCATTCCTTGTGTCCTTAGAGAAACTGATACTCAGTGATAATGCAAAAAACATTCTGTAGAAGCCACAAAAAAATTATAATAATAATAATCTCAGGTGCAGAATTGCACAAGATAAGAGATCCAGAAAAGAGATCCACCAATCAAGAGTTTTTATTTTCACAAAAATTAAAATTGCATCAGGTAATCGGCCACCCAAACATATATATATATATATATATATATATATATATATATATAATTTAGTGTCTTTAAACTCTTTCATTATTTGTTTATGTATGTGCATATTTTAAAATATCTGAATATAATTTAATATGATAAATATATGTGTGTGAGAGGATTAAAATTATATTACGCATTAACATTTCCATTTTGTTGCAAGTTCATCGATTCTAATACCCCAGGCAATGCAGCCAAGGTTAGTTTTCCTAAAGAACTACTTTACTGAAGATTTTTTGAAGACCTTGTGGAAAAAAGCAGACTGGAAAAAAGTGGCCTCTCGCTGTTGTTCTCCTTTGGGACTAGAAAGTGTTGCGGATGCTCTGCATGGCGGCCACAGCAAAGCCTGCACTGAGCGTCCTCCGGCTAGCCGTGCTATTCCTGGGTGACACAGAAAAAGCCTCCTCACACGCTGCAGTGCTTTTTTAAGGAATTCTGACAGGCTTGAGCCAATGGATCAAATACCACAAGCCACTTGCTGCTCCCGGCGTCGCTCCTTCATGACTCCCAGAGAGACTTTGTGCCAGTATAATGAATGAGCCCATATCACTCTTAATCTCTGGCCGGCCGCCATCAGCCGCTGCGGAAACATGAGCGGACTCCACATTGGTCACTACGATCTCTTCCTTCCAAGTTTCTCAAATTGCACATCTTAGATCAAAATGAAGATCCAAAGGAACATTAGAAGCAAAAAGGGGTTCATTTCAAATGGCTCTGGGCCTCCAGGTGTCATCAGCCCAGCAGTAAAGGAGTCAAGACGCAAACAATCATCCACAGAGACCATGATAAAGAGACAGTTACAGTTAGATCGTCGTTCGCTGGCATGTCCCAAGCAGACAGCATGCCCTCAGACGTCCAGAAAGGGTTGAGTTGTCAATCCTGACGTGATGAGATGCATCTCCTGAGTTTTAGCTCGAATCCCTGAGTTAAATCAGCCTCAGAGTTCAGCTCTGGAATGGGTTTGGAACAGATACTACAAAGCAGCACGCACCATGCATACAAATTGTACACAAAAAGAGCATAAAAGCCAATTAAAACTGACTAATTTATAGCAGAATTAGCCTAAATATGATCACTGCTAAATAGAGAGTTCAAAATACCAGCCTCATGTCTATTGACTGCAGAATGATTTTAGTCACAAAAGATGACACGAGTGAGGAACAAGACTTTGTGGTAGAAATCTCTCAAATTCAAGCTTTCAGATGAGGTTCCAATGCTGACCATTTTTTGCACAATAAATCAATCAAATGATGACAAAATGAAATGATTTGCATCATTCCGCTACCAATAATCCAAGATAATACTCTAATACTATTGTTTTGGTCATGATAAGGCACAACTGACAAAGAAAATCAAGCAATTTTTGTAATGATAAACATTTAAATCAAACAAGGCAAGGCAACCAGTACAGATTGACCAATGCTAAGGATGCATATTAATGCATGTTTGAATATTAAAGTGATATGGTTGCAAAAACAACAACACTGCTGAAATTAACACTTATTTCACACTATTTACTCAAAAACCACAAGTAAAAGTTATTAATCTGATAATATACTAATTACTGATGTAAATAATCCCAAATCTGGTAAATAAGATCCCCATAATGAAACAAAATGTGCACTTTCTGCACAACTAGCACAAGTTGAGCTATTAATCTAATTAATAAAATATATTATTGACACAAATATCCTCAAAATAGCCAAAGAAGATCCCTAAAATCTAATGCAATTAACACTTATTTCGCACACACACTATCTATTACAAATCCCCTAAAAATTTTGTAAATGGTACAAGCGGAAGGTATAAATCTGATCACAAACAAACCATTGATGCAAATAATCTCAAAACGTCCATATAAGATCCTAATAAACAACATTTTTAACACATTCACTGATTAAAATAGTGAATTCATCAATTTAAAAAGGCTGTTAGAGTCTAAAAATATCGATCAGCTCCTCTCCACACCCAAATAAGCAAACCAAGTCCAGCTAAACAAATGAAAACCACATGAAGGGCGCACTAGATTTGTCTTTAAACTGCACTAGAGCTGTACAAACAAGGGTTAACATGATTCACTCGGTGGAAACCAACAAGTTGAGCCTGTTCAGCCAACAGAGCTTTGAATCACACGGTTCCTGTCAAGCCCTCCGTCACCCTCACGGTAATTACTTTTTTTCATAAACCGGGGTGGGATAGAGCTCCAACGACTCGTGTGTGCCTTCAGTGTGCGAACGGAAGCATTTCTGGAAACGATATGTCATGACTGTGTGTGTGTGTGTGTGTGAGAGAGAGGGGGCGGCGATCTGAAATCACTGCTGCTGTCAAACAAGCAAGCGAGGGCAAAATATCCTCCTTCCACCAGGAGCCGAACCTCCAACTCACTTGATAAAACAGCGGGCTCCTTCGAATGTATATCCTTCTTCCCATCCGGTGGGTAAATCTGAAAAAGGAGACAGGAGGACAATGAGCTTTGCATGCAGAAAGCATCTTCTAGAGTGCCTGGCTGCACATCTCTCATCGTGCTGTGATCTGCAGTGCTGTTCAATGCCCACAAGCACTGCTCGCATCCCAATACTGCAGATCAACACGTCTCATACAGATTGTTTTGTTTCTTTACAGTATCACAAAACTGGTAAGGCTTTCAAAACGCATCTGTGGAGTGTTTTGGGGAATACAGAGCATCTCCTGTAAGTTGTCAAAGAATCCGAGGAGTGCAGCAGCAATGACAGCTGCCAATCAAAAGCCAAAAACGACTATGCAACCTTTCAGAAACGTGAGCGCAGGTGTGCTGCACGCATGAAACGCGACGCGAACGCGAACGCGAACGCAATGACATTGCGCGCGTCGCGTTCTGCCACAGCTCTGCAGCTGCATTGACTGCGTTTCTCCTCCTGCGGATTTTTTGTCCTCCCGTTAAAAGCCGCTTACCTGGAGTTTTTCTGTGCCCTGTAATGACGGCTTCTCCCGTGACTGGATGCAGCCAGGTTGTGCTCTTCGCTTCTTCACTGTTAAGTGAGAGAAAAAAGGGGTGAGAAGAGAAGGTGAAAAAAAACAACCGACGAGAGGCATTCGAGTCGAACCGAGCGCCAACTTTTCATCCCGCGGATATTTACTTGATAAAGAAGACGCGTCCATCGCGGGTCACGCCGTAACTCCAAGAGGAAGGCAGGCAAGACAGCCAGTCCGGGTTGAGGTCCGCCGCCATGTCTGAGCACCGAGAGCAGCGCTCGAGCTGCGCGCCTCCGACCCACTCGCGCGTACTCGGGATTCCTTAGCAACGGTGTCCAGAGCGCAGGCGGGAGAAGCGTCTCTGGGGGAGGGGCTTACGCGAGGACCAATGACGTGCGCGCAGACGCGATTAATTTAATTCGTCTTTAAATTACATTATTATTATTTACGTTAGCATGCTTTATCTATGTTTTGTGCTCACACATGAGTTTATTGTCAATGATTTCAAAAGTTTATTGGAGCGTTTATTGTAGTGGGCCTAAGTAACCTTGTATAAAATATAAAAGCTATCAAAGCTTAATATTAAATGCAACAAAAGTTAGGTTAACAATAAATCAATTATATTATTAATATATTCGCATGACGATTGCTATACATTGCTTTATAGCAAATATTCATACCAAATACAAACGCATATTTACTACCTTTATGATGATGATGATAATAATAATAATAATAATAATAATAATAATAATAATAATAATAATAATGTATGTTTTTGATCAAATACTGCACCGATCTCTAAAATTAAAATCTAAACTTGGGTGTTAAGTATGTTTTTTTCTATAAAGTTGAATCTAATCTATAATCTAATGTTGTTGTTGTTTGTAATAAAACAACAGCAACATTTATTTATAAAGCACATCTAAACACAATATAAACTGATCCAAAGTGCTGTAAACTGTAAAACTAAATCTATTAATAAAAACAACAATTACACACATAAACTTATCGTTTTTCAGTGTGAAAATAATAAATCATAACAGTGAACAGTAAATAAATAATTCACAGTTTCTGCCCAAAATATTTTAACAAAATTGCAATACATTTTTATATAGTATTTGATCATCAGAAACAGAATTTGTTTTTGTTTTTTTAAGTATCAAGATATGTATTGCTGCTTTGTCATCAGCGAGCGGCTTTAATACAATCATGATAATCACTATATAAATGGATAATAATTACAAAAATAAACATTTCAAAATAATAATACAGCACAATTGCTGGATTTCAATGGGGGGGGGGGGCAACATGTAAATGAAAAATATGATCCACTGAATATTATTCACTTTCAGACATCATGTTTTCACTGGGAAATATATCTTAATATGTTTAACATTTTATTATTGATTTCTGGCTTAATTCTGTCTTAAACCTTTGAGGTAAATATACTTCATTTACAGTGATGTATATAACACATTTAGTAGTATTTACAAATACATACAAAAACACATTGCATTACAATGGATGTTTTTCTCTTCACTGCACATTTTAAATATCTCATATTCACACTTTCACAGGTCTGAGTAATGTGCTAAACTCATGCAGTGCTGTTCGTGTTACACAAAACTAAAGCAATATAGATGTCCTTACCATTCATTCCATCAGGTCAGTCTTCAGATACTGAGTGTGAGAGGATGATGATGATGATGATGATGATGATGGTAAGCGGTTAGCTCTTGTCTCAGCCGAGTGTCTGACCCTGATCTGAACTCATAATAGAGTCTTTATTCTTAAACGTGTGTCCAGACGCTGAACGACCTTCTAGCACTGCCCTCGTCTCTAAACCAGCTATAAATCCACCCAATTAGTAATCCAGTCTGACCAAAGGGGCTTAAAACCGATTAACGCTGGTGTCTACAAGACTGGAGTCTGGTGCAGAGTTTTCTTAGATTATTTTACAAATGACGTATTCCACATTTGATCATTTTTGGTAACCACTGCTAACTATTTCACAGGTTTTATATATATATATATATATATATATATATATATATATATATATATATATATATATATATATATTATGTTTTATTTTATATTAATTTAGATTATATTAATATAATTTCAATCTTTTATCTTTTTTGGTTTATTTTTAATTTTAGTTAATATTTTAGTAAGTTTGTTTTTGTCAATTTGAGTAAATATTTCCATACATTTCTTTTATTTGAGGTACAATTTTTTTAATGCAAGTAACTAAAATATTTTTGTAAATGTGTGAATTTTGTAAAGTTGGAAATAAAACAATTAAAAAAATATATTAGAGGACATTTTACAATAAAATACTTCCTAGTATTTCTACCTTAAAATTTCAGGTTTAATGTGTTACTTGCCATACTTTATCTAATTTTCTCATTATAATCTTCTAATTCAAAATTTCTTAACCATTTCTGGGTGAAAACTGTTTCAAAAAAACATATTTTTTATCCTATTAAATAATAAAAAAAAATGGTTTATTTATATTTATTTGTAACATTCTAATTGTTCAAAATTCAGTTCAAACTAAGCATGCAATAAAACACATTAAGGCTCTTGGTGTTGTTAATGAAATGTTACTATTTGGCATTTGATGTATTTTATTTTTTATTTTTTATTAATATTATACATGACACAAAATATAGTATAGTGTTGAGCAAATTATACACCAAATGTTAATTTTGAAAGATAGAGTTTATTCAAATCTCTCTTAATAGTCAATGGTTATAGTGAAGCTTCCTCAGGAAAACATCCCCCACGAGTGACTACATGTGCAGGTGCATTAGCAAAAGGTAATATCAGAAGTAAATTTGGGTTTACCAACCATCTAAAGAGCTATAGCGATGCCATTACGAGACATAGCTCATCTCAGACAGGCTTCAGTTGTAAGAAAGCCTCATCAATATTCATCATGAGAAGACGTCGCCCATTTAATAACTGTGGGAAAGAAGAGCAGGAGAACATTTGGAAGTTGGATGACAATCTTGAGCAGTTTTGACGGGCCGGTGGGTTTGCAGAACCTCGCTCAGGAATACACTTCAAGCTGGGAGACTTCACCATACGCCTGCTGAGCCGTGACTAATTATGTGTGTCGCACACTCAAGACGAATCCGAGCCTAGAGACACGCCGCAGCCGCTTAGTTTTCAGTCCACGTCTTATCACCATGCCCTTTCACATAAAAGTTGTTTCTAATGTCATTCAAAAGTTCTTATCTAAAGTAACTAGATGTTTGCAGAGGCAAGAATCACTACTATGATTGCTCTCATGGCTAGAGATATGAACAAATACCTTTTCAGTCTTTCTGGTTCAAAATATCACATTTAATTGAATGCATTACATACTGTTATAAATGCTTTATTCATTTTCGAAATTTACAAGCAATTTTTGGGTGTTTTAGATTTTTTCAAGGTAAATCCTGCGCAATTTTTCAGTGTAAATATTTGTAACAGCAATAATAATAAAAAATAAAAAAATTACTTTAATGAAAATTCTTATTGGTACTTAATGCATAAAATTACTGGTTAGATTTTCATCAAAACATCCAATAAGACACTAATATTACTCTTTAGTTTTGTTGTAATTTTGTAAAGTTTGAATATTCCTTTTGTTTAATACCAAATAAATTAGTTATAACAAAGTATTCTACTATTGAAGAAGTTATGCACCAACTTTAAGTATCAAGTATCAATAGTTGTACAATTTAACAGATTCTCATTTTTCAGGTCCATAAAATGTTTTTTTCAGATTACATGTCCATTTTAATTTTAGTTTAGTGTTAAAGTTTTTGTAATTTTTAATACATTGTTTTTTTAATGTCTACATATTTTACATTTCTTAATTTCAGTTTTAGTTATTTTTTTTTCATAAAATTAAAATAAATTAATACGAGTAACGGTGCCTTCACATCTATGAAATCATTTTTCAGATTCATGTCCATAAAATGAGTTACATCCATAATAGTATTTTTCATATTCTCATCCAGAAAATGTTTTTTTTTTTTTTTAGATTCACATTTATGAAATGCTTTTTCAGATTCACACCAATGTTTTTTCAGATTCCCGTTTATAAATTTTCTTTTCAGATTCATGTCCAGAAAATGCTTTTTTCAATTTTATATCTATGAAATATTTTTTAGATTCATGTTTTTTACACTCATGTACAAATTTCTTTTTTCAGATTCATGGCCAGAGTTTTTTTTTATATTCACATCCAGTAAATATTTTTCAGATTCACACCTAGAAAATGTTTTTTCAGATTTATGTTTTTTACACTCATGTCCAGATTTTTTTTTTTTTTTAGATTCACGGCCAGAGTTTTTTTTAGATTCACACCTATAAAATGTTTTTCATGTTCATGTCCAGAAACATTTTGCCAGATTCACATCCATAACATATTTTTCATACACATACATTGGCTTGTAATTGAAGAGTTTGACCTGTATCTGTTATGTACTGTTTCCAGCCTTCTCTCACAATAATCAGCCATTGTGTTGATTCTTCACAATCCATTGACTAAAGCAGATGAGTGTTTCTGTTGCAGACAAGTATAACTGCAGCGGCTCCATCTTTCCATCTAAAAACTCATTTGTTCTGCGTATCTTTCTGGACCCCTGATGGTATTTCCGCTGCGCTCAGGTCACATCATATTTATCACAAAGAGCGGCTCCGAACAGCTACCATACTGATGGCGGTTTGTGTTTTTACGCCGTGGAGCCACTTGTTGCGTGCGTGATATTAAATGATGTCGGGAAGTCAAGCTCTTCAGATACACAGAGATAAGTGAAATCACTACCACCTGTCAGGCGGCCTGTTTACGTCTCTTCTGGATAGAAATAATGTTTTTACTAAAGCATATGTTTCCTTCTAAGATTTGAAAGATGTTTAAATTGTAAATGAAGATGGTTTGCTCTCTTAAAAACATGAAAAGTTCATATCTGCTTCATGATGTAGATATTTATTTCAGTTATTAGTGGTGTTTTACTATTAGGCCTAGACTGAAAAAAAAAGTGGTTTTCACATTTAACAATTATTTACAAAGAAATGTCAAGTAACACTGAATTAAACATGAACTGTTTAATAAAAAATAGACTGAAATAGCATTTTTTTGTACAACTTTATTTACAACTTCAAAACCATTTTTTTACAGTGTACTATAGTTTATACTTTTTCAGCAAATAGTATTTTATAGTTAAATATCCTCCAATAATCTTTGAAAAATATTATTTTTTTACAGTCTACTTTCTTTTAGTTAGGATTTAAATCAGGTTTTACTATTAGACTTAAAACAATATTCTGTCTGAAAAATTTACAAAAATTCTAAATTTTTGAAGTAGATAGACAGAAATACTATAGTATTTTCTTGTAAAATGTTCCCCAATAATCTGTTTTATTTACAACTTAAAAAATTTATTGATTAATTTTTATCTATTTATTTTTCAAGTGTACTATTGCTTAAACTTAGGATTTTTAATTCTCAACTGAAAATTAAATGTTTAAATCTCAACAAATATTTAATGTAATTTATATATAAATTTCTAAGAAAATGCTTTTTATTTTTCATTTCCTATTGATTTTTTTTTATTATTGATTAATTGATTTATTTCATTTATTTACTCATGCTTTTTTAAAAATTAGTTTTACTTCTCAAAAAGTTTTTATTTTTTATTTATTTTATTATTTTTCACAGTCTACAGACACAAAATATATAATCTGTTGGACTATAAAACAGCTGACAAAAATTTAGACTTATGCTAAAAAAAAAAAGTCCTAAAAAGCTGAATAACATAGAAACATGAGAATCTTTCAAGTTTGTTCCAGGTTTCTGTTTATCATAAGATCGAGGGAAGCTGCCTTTCTTTTTCAGAGAAAACAACACTATTGTAGTTAAATGCTGCACTTACTCTAATCGATTGTGTCTGGCGCAGAGCCGGGGTCATGATGAACAAACAACAGCTCTGTCAAATTACCTTTGCTCTTTTTGTGTCTTTAATGACCGTAACTTATTAACAACAGACCAATGAATTCAGATGTTACATTTAAATCATAAGCTTTTATTTATTATTTCAAAGCCTAGATGTTCTCATATAGGCTTAATTACAGTGATAAATAAATAAAATATGTATATATGGATCGGATACATAATTTATATAGTAGTGGAAAATTCTGTTTTAAATGATAAAAAAATCTTACTAGTGTTTGCAAACTTTTGGACACCCTCTGTATTAGATATTTAAAGCTGAAAGTCCTCAAACTCAAAAGTCGTTTCGTCTCATGTCACTGCAGTCGAACCACTGAATTATTCTGTCTTACTGCTCTAGCAAAGATTTTTCGCGACCCTTCAGAAAATATTCAGAGCTGTTAGCCTCTGACAAGTTACACACAATTTGCATCAAGCGTCTACCAAGACGTCTGCAAACTTCAGGATGGGTTCGTCCGCCGACACAAACAAACAAACAAACAAACACGGCAGGCTCATTAATATTTACTTTCTCCAGTCTGATTAAATGTTATTCTGTTTTATTTTATTAATCCATTCTTGTTTATATATGCTAACCTTATTAGCTTGTTTCCAGGAGTCTGTCCGTCCATCTCTCCTGGCACGTGTTCATATACTACAGCTGTTTTGGCAGAAAAGAGCAACTTCTGATATTAACGTTGCATCAGCACAGACTTTAACCAGCCAAACTAAATTTGCAAATAAATAAATAAATGTCAAAATATATATCTTATGAAAAGTTTTGCAATGCTCTGGGTTTTGGGTCAATTCAAAGAAGCTTGTTTGTTTGTTCCAAATTTTAAACATGCATCGTAATTAAAATGAAAATACAATTAAATACAATTAAAGATGTACAATTTCCTGCAAGTAAATAGAAAATAAAAATATTTTTTTACAATAATTTTTAAGTATTATTTATTGATAGACAGACATAAAAATAAAGACAAGAGATGTTATACTGTAATTTATATATATATATATATATATATATATATATATATATATATATATATATATATATATAATATAACATTAAAGATATAGGTAGTTATGGATGGATGGATAGACTGATTTACATTAATTTAGATAAACATTAATTTACTTGTATAAAATAAAATAAAACAATAAGAGAAAAAGTAAATAAAAAGGATAAAGGCAAATAAAAACGAATGTAGCAAAATGTCAATGAAGTAAAAATAACAATTCTTATTTTAAGTAAATTAAAGTCAAGTAAAAAATAAACTAAAATAATAAAATAAAAGATAAAATAAAAGATAAAAAAAATTAAACCTGGGACTTCAGGCTTTAAACACTTGTCAAGACACAAAAGCACAGCTACTGCGTGAGGAACAGAGTGAACTTCTCTGGATATAATTTGAAGACAAAGAGGCAAAGGTGGCCAGAAAATCAGCTCCGTTTGACCTTCTTTGGCAAGTTTGTAATCGAATAGTCCCTAATGTTCCTACAAGTTCTTTCTTTCTGTGCTTAACTCCTGCAGGTTTGTAAGGGTCTTCTGCGCTGGTCATCATCAGAGGAGGTGAAGGTCAGCACTTTCTGCATTTCTCAGCTCTGCTCTGTCGTTGCTTTAGGGGTCTGGGATAACGCTGCAGGCAGACCTGACTCTGTTTGCTTAACCTCCATTCACCTCATTTCTCAGAACCGTGGAAAAGTCTACTGAGGCATCCTGCAGTGAAACCAATTACATATATAATATTCATTATTATATTCAATACAGCTAATCTATGTATTTTTTAAACCTTGTGAATATGTTTGAATTATTTTCTATCATTTTATTATCTATAATATATTTTTGTGTTATATTCAATACATTTTATATATATATTTTTTTGTGATTGAAATCATTACTTTGCATAATTTTATTATATATTACACAAGATTTTTACTATACCATATATTTAATCTATATTCTTAAGCTGTGGATAAATTTAAATAAATAATTTTCTACATTTTTATCAAAGACTATACTATTTTTATATTTTTTATTTTTTTATACTATACATTTAATTAATATTTTTAAGTTGTGAATCCATTTTAATATTTTTGTATAACTTTATTTCATTCTTAAATATGTTCCATACCATTTAATCTATATCTATATATTTTTTGTTAAATAAATAAATCAAATTATTTATTGTATTATTTATTTTAATATATTTAGTACATTTATTTCTATATTTAATGTAATCACTTTGTATAAATTAATTCATATTCAATACATTCAATCTATATTTTCAATGTAAATTAAATATAATAATGTTTTATAATTTTATTATATATTAAATAATATTTTCATTATATCCAATACATTTAATATTTTTTAAGCTTCTATAAATTTTGTAAATTCTTATTTTATATAAATTGTATAATATATTTATAACAGATTTGTTATTACATTCAATACATTTATTGTATTGTTCTATTCAGTACATTAAATATATATTTTGAATTTTATCGAGTAAATAATTTTTTTTATTATATTCAATACATTTAGACCAATCATTTTCAAGCAGAATAAATGAATTGTAATGAATTATGTTTCAGATCAGTATTTCTCTCTCATTCTTAGTTGTTTCAGTTTCACTGAGCTCATCGCAGTGCATTATGGGATTGCCTTCACAATAATCGCTGAGGTCCAAATGCTTTCCCCGGTCACTCTCTGACATCTCAAAGTGATCTAAGAGAGAAGGACAGGGGTTAAAAACTGTCAGTGCACACTGCATTCACACACACACACTAATGATAAAGGTGAGAGGTCAGGAGCTGAGGACGAGCAGAGCTGACAGGACAACATCACACAGTTGTGTAAGCTGAACCCGGAGGAGCATTAGCATGCGCTGCTACACATGAAATCAAACAGCTGTTAGAGGCTTCTGTGTCTGATCCTGTTCAGAAAAAACCCTGCTTTACTCGCACTCTCCCAAGGAGCAAGACTTAATTACATTACGTTTACGTTAATAACCACCAAATTAAACAGCACAGATATATGAACCAACAGAGAGATGATCAGGCAGTGGAGCAGATGCATTAAGATGCTGTAGCTAAATAAATAATTAACTGAACTGTTCTTATTATTACTATTATTTGTTATTATTATTATTAATTAATGCTAGTTTAATTTCACACATGGTGTCCAGTTGACACTTGCAATACAATTTTGTGTTAAATATCTTACATTTTTTTCAGTATTATAGTCAGGGTTATAAACTATTAAGCATTTTTGTTAATTGATAATATATATATATATATATATATATATATATATATATATATATATATATATATATATATATATATATATACACTTTATAACTTTATACTCTATATATTGATATTCAATTTAATTTAGGTTTATGTTGATGTACTAAAATTACTAAAACTAAAATAAAAAAAATAATAAACTTAAATAAACATCCAAGTTTACTATTAAACAAACAAGTTTATAATTAAAGTTTTAGTAATTTTAGTAAAAAAAAAAATCTAAAGCACGATAAATCATTATATTTATTAATTTAATAATAATTAATTTAAGAATATAATTTATAATACTTTAAGATAGTACTATAATACTACATCAAACTACAAAATGTTATTATTTTAATTATATAGCTATTGAAGATATACATTTATATAACGTTCTATTTTATTCAGTACATTCGATCTGTATTTGTAATGTTGAAATTAAGCTAATTATTCTGTATAATTTTACGATGTATTCATGAAAACTAAAGAAGGTTTTTCTTTGTACATGGGACATTTGTTTTCTCATTTAGGGTACAGTGTTTTTTTAATTAAGTTTGTAAATAGTGAGTGTGAATGCTGTTTATGACGGAGATCAGCTTCATTTGTTCCCACGGGCCTCAGACTCTCAGTGTTGTTCTTACTGAGGGACTGTGGCTTTGTTTTTTGTTTTTTTGTGGCGAGTGTCAGGTAATGCTTTTGTTCTGACATTCACAAAGAAGAAGAAAAGAAATCTTTGCTTCTGTTTTTTTTTGTCTCCTCCACCTCCCTTTACTGCGAGTCATTATACGCCGCTTCCTCTCTGCTGAAATAAGAGAGGGACGACAATCACCAGCTCCACCTTACACTTCCTCATGTGTTCTCTGACTATTTCCACAGTATGTGTTGTGTGGACAGTATGCCATTTCTGCATGACATACAACAACCATACTTACTGGAACATTGTATCCCACAATGCAATGCACTCACCTTCCATTTACACTGAATGAACCAGAACTGATCTAAAACATGATTTCACAAAAAAACATTTTAATTAATACAATTAAGATTGTATTTATTTTAGATTTAAATGTAAATTATATATTTATAAATTAACTATTTTGTAAAATGCATTTGCATATTTTATAGCAATTTTAATATGATTATCTTTAATGATTTTTTATAGTTTTATGCATGTTTAATTTCACACACATACTGTACAGTTATCACATGAGAAATAAAATGCAAACGATTTTTGTAAATCAATTTTGTTGTTAAATGTTATGTATTATATCAGGGTTAACTAAAACTAAAATCATACAAAATATGTTACTTGAAATAAAATACTTGTTAACTGAAAAAAAAAACACTGAATTAATAAAAAATAAAAATAAACCTTATTTATGTTTTTATCTAGTTGGCAAGAGAACATAATTTGTACAGTAGTTTAACTTGATGTACTAAAATAACTAACATATTTATATTCAATTGTAAATAAAATATTATTGAATTAAAAATGGTCTAAAATAAAGTATAAAATTGAATTATCATCAGCAATTTGTATAATAATTAATAATATTAATATCCTAGTATTTATATAGTTTTATAACAATATTATTTAAAATAATTATGTTTTCTTATGGATGTTGAATAATGTATCAATAGAGAAACAGAGAGAGAGTTTAAAATATTAACATAAATTACAAAATGTATAAATTAAAATTGAAACTTTTTAGTTTACTAGTAGACTAAAAACAGAAAATTAAAAACATTCAAAATATTAAACTATAACAATATCTCAAATAATGCACTTGCAGCATTGTACACTGCTCACTCTGTATACTGCACATTTAATGCATAGAATATCTGCATACTATGTACTCTATACTACATAACCCGTAAGAACAGCATGTTAGTCTACTGTCGGGAACAGAGCCAGTGTCGTGTGCACATGAGAGTGTCAGGGTTTGGCAAGGAGGAACTCAAATGCAGACAGGAATCACAACAAAAAGGGGAAAAACAAAACCCACGAGGGGGAAAACACGGAGTAAGGTAAAGACTAAATAACTAAACAGGACTGGGCTGACATGACAAACAAACTCTTAACACGAACTACAAACAAACACTCACGGTAATACAAGGACTTCAGAGGTACAGAAACAATCACAAATGTGGAATAATCTCAGACGTGGAACAATCACAAATGATGAACAATGAACCGACGAAAGACAGAGCACACTGGGAGATCTAAATAGGGGAACTAATCAAGACACGACAGGTGACAAAGATAGGACAATCACGACAAGACTAGGATAACAAGGGGGGCGGGGCAAGGGAATGAGACAACACAAGCACATGGCCCAAAGACAAGGCCATGTGCTTGTACACAAAACACGGGTCTGCCATGATCCTGCCTCAAGACTAGGAAAAACCAAGGACACGAGGGCAGAATCATGACAGAGAGACAGTCAGATCTGTTTTAAAGCACCTCCGTCGTCTCTCACAGTCCATAATGCTATTTCTAATGAGGGAACTGTGGGAATGTGCTCTTTTCCGACTCACAAACTGCTGCTTGACCAACACTGAAGCCGCACTTTGAATGCAATTAAAACAAGTATCGTTTGTTTTCGTCCGAAGAAGAAATCACAAGCTGTAACGTGAGATACTGCAGAGCCATAATACACTGTACTAGCTCTTCTGCACGGTTGCTATGGTGATCTGGAGGTTGCAATGTGGTTGCTAGGTACTGTAGTCTACATGGTGTTCCTACAGGTTGATGCTGTTGCTATGATTACCATCCGCGTGTTCAAGGAGGTTACAGGGTGAGATACTGCAGCGAAAAGACTTCCTCACCATGAGCTTCAGTGTTAATTCATGACTTCATTGATCATCGATGGAGGATGGAGGTCATGTGACCCTGGAGGTTCAGAGCCGCGCGGTGCGTTGTTGAACATCTCGTGTTAAACACAGATGTTTGAGAGCATCTCAACCCGCACTGACTCAAAATAAAGCCACTCATATTGAACGAACCTGTAATACACTGAGTTAAGATGCTCACTACCATGTAAACACATGAATATTGAATATTATTTTTGGAGTTATGGCTACTGCTCGTGCGAGGACATACGGAGAATGTGAGTTTTTCAATTCATAACACGCAGTTCAAGAGTGCATTATCATATTAGTAAAATCATTTAATCTTTCAATTTACAATTACACCGTTACATTGATTTACCTTTTTAAAAAAAGATGCTTTTGAAGATGCTTTTATCAATTACAAATGAGGACAACAGAAGCAATCTGAACTAACAATAAAGAGCGATAAAATGCAATTGCTATGACAAGTCTCTGTTAGCCCAACAAAGGACACATAGCAAGGTTTATATATATGCACACACACACACACACACACACACACAGGCTGTTCTGGGATGTTACTATGCTTTTTTTTATGAACATTAGTGCTATTACAATTACAACATAAAAAAAAATTGCTTTCAAGTCAGTCAACCTGCAAAAGTAAATGTAAAATTCCCCTACAAGTCTAACCAAGACCCTCTTTCAGACTGGCTCATTATTTCGAGACGAATCTTAACATCATGTTGCATGTATGTACTAATACAGGAAGAGTAATGACGAATGAAGCTGGACAAGGGCCAGTGGTGATTTACAGCCTTGAGAAGAGATCAGAGACTCAGGAAGATGTTGCTCTGGGAGGAAAGGACGGGAAGCGTGATGGAAATCTGCTTGCTATCAAACGACGGCAATCATAATATCATTACTCTCGCCCCACACCTCTGCCTCTCTCAGCTGATCGGACTTCCTGTTTTAGAAATGCACGCAGACGTGTCTATCTAAAGAGCTGCGGCTTCATTAAAAGCACCTGTCGTGATCGTGACAGAAGCGAAGTTCCCACACTTTTCTTGCTCACACTGCCACCTCCATTTGAACAGCATGCTTGATATGTATTAGTAAAATTCAGTCGTTTCAGGGATATTTAAATGTATAAAAACATAAGTGTTTCTACAAGTATTTTTTATCTAAAAAGCATTTAATAATAATGATTATAATGACACATTATAACAATGAGATTTGTGCAAAGTTAACATGTAATTTATATTATATACATATATACATACATTTTTTAAATATTATTTTTTTTAACATTACACACACACACACACACACACACACACACAAACATAAATATTTTTTATATTTATTTAAATATTAAAGATATTAAGATTTTTATTTTAGTACATTGTACTATACACAATCTATTTTTATAAAAAAAAAATGAGACAGTAAATGTAAACAAAATAACACATTATGGTAATGAGAATTAAAAAATAAAGAATACTTCTTTAAGGTAAAAAAAAAAAGAAAGAAAGAGAAAAAAAGTAGATTTAAACAATTTATGAGATATTTAAATGCATGAAAACACACATCTGAGCCTACATTTAAAAAAATTTTAACACATCCGCCAGCAGGGTCAGAAGAATAAAATGCCCATTGGCATATATTTGTTTTTTTGTTTTAAGTATAAATGTACATACATTTTTAGAATTTGTTTTAGAAAACAAGATTTAAGCAATTTTGCTTCTCAAGTAAATGCATCTTGATTTTAGAAGGTTTAGGTATTTGTAAACGATTAAGAAAATCATTTTTTTTTTGCAATGTAGAGTGGGATTTATCTCTCCAAACAGCTTGGATTTTGTCTCTTAGTTACAGCTGCAAGATGCCAAAACATTGCAACAGCTATCACTATGTCAACCATGATGAGTCCATCCATAAATAACTAAACTGTGCATGAACAGAACGAGATGAATCACTGTGAAGAGGAGCACGAGCGTGTGCAGTGTGGCCAGTTACATGATATCTTGTTTGGTAGCAGACTTCTGAACCTGGAGGTGGAGACAGGATTACTTCATCCTGATGTAAATCTCTGCGCCCCCTGCACGCTTCTTCATCAGAGAGGAGCTGAGCATATGGTGCTGGTCTCTGCAGGAGGCTGGAGAATCTATAGCTATAATCCAGATATTTCTCTGGCGTTCGTCACGCACGGCTCGAAGGCAGTTGTGCCCTGTGAGGAATGCTGAGAATACCAGACTGCTTCACTGTTTGTGACATCACATGAGCACTGAAGACGATCAAAGAAGAAGAAGGAGAGGAAGAAAAACTTAATGAGAAATTGTTTTCTACTTTTATAACCAGTAAAGCACACCGCACCCCCAGCTCCTAATTCTCATTACTGCAATGCCAAGAAAATTGTAATGTCACTACTATAATATACTATATATAGAATTATTTTAGAAATATTTTGTAAATATTTTAAATGATTGAAACAATAAAATTGTTAAATACTCTAAATGTACTCCAATGAAACAAAATGTAGCCAAAAATAAATAATATATTTTTTATATATATATTTGTAACATATTTGACACAAACACATATAAATAAATGTATATTTATATATATTATTATATATATATATATATATATATATACAAATTTTTTCAGATGCACCCTTATATATATATATATATATATATACAGGTGCATCTCAAAATCAAAAAATTTGAATGTCATGGAAAAGTTCATTTACTTCAGTAATTCAACTCAAATCGTGATACTCGTGTATTAAATTCAATATATATATATATATATATATATACATATATATATATATATACTCATACATATGTATGTGTCTGTGTGTGTATATATATATATATATATATATATATATATATATATATATATATATACATATACATATACATATTTTTATTTATCTATATGTATATGTATTATGTTAATGAGAGTTCTGAGAAAATAAAAAATATAATATTTAATTAAAAAATATATATTTACATTTTTTTAAATGGTTCAACTTTTATAATTTTTTCTTATTTTATTTTATTTTATCTAAAAATAATATAAAAAAATAAGAAATGAGAATCTATTCATTTTTTTTTTATCATTTACATTGAGAATGGTCTGTAAGTAAAAACGACTTCACAGTTTAAAGTAAATTAATGAATGCTCATTGGCTTTTGTGTTGTGTGTTGTTTTCTCGTTCTCACAGCGTTCTCCACTCAGTCATGCCCTTTCATTTATCAGTGACATTTGAGGCATCTAACTTCATTGCATGCTGTCCGTGGCTTCATCTCCTGACATGACGACTGCAGAAGTGCTGCTGTTCTCTCTCTGCGTTTGGAGAGGAGTGAACGAGCATCACCATATCATAGCCATGGCCTGACAAACACAGCACGACAACAGAGAGAGCAGTACTTCATCCGAGACCGAAATGAATGTCATGCTAAAGTTAATCAATAGGGTTTATGCATTAGCTGCATTGGATTTTTGAGTGTACACAGGAAGTAGTTTAGCGCTCACATGAATGAGATATTTATGTGATTGACAATGGTTTATATTGATTACCGTGAATAAAGTGTTTTAAAAGGAAATGCTTCACAAATGCAGATTTTATGATAGTATATTTCCACTAGGCCACGACAGTTGTTTTATCTCGGGAACAAAAAGGTACACTCTTACCATTACTGTAATTAGATATCCATGAATAGATGAGAATTAAAGATCATTTAAAGCAATTGAGCCGCTTTGAAGACGTGAATGTATTATTCTGTTATGAGCTGTTCACTATTCAGTGTTCCCCTCTAAAACAGCATTCGGTCTCTGGAGACTCGCTGATGAATATTCACAAAGTTGTTTCGGAGATAAAAAGATAAATTGGTGTGAACCACATTAATTTTTAAAGCACACAAATGTTATTTTTGTTGTGTTTAGAGTCTGGAAATAGAGCTATATCCTCAGGACATGTGCTAACTGTGATCCGTCTCTTTAACTTGTGTGTTTCTGTTCGTGTTTTCTGCCGTAATGAAATCACTGACATGTCTATCATTTTAATGAGAGCCTTATTCGTGTACATTAATCATATGCATTCGCCACGCTTAAATGAAATGCATGCACATACAAATATGCAAGATTCTTTTAAGTTTTTTTTCTTTCCTCATAAATATTTTACCAAATATAAATATGGTAATCATTCATGTTATCATACTTTTTAAGGGCAAAATGTTCTGCTCTATATTTTATTTACACAAACAGGGCTGCAAATCATTGCAAATAAAATAAAATAAAATAGAAATGAACACAGTAAACTGACAAATAACAGATTTATAAAATAAAATAAATAGAATAAAGCTATGTTAATATTTTAAAGCTAAAAAAAGCTTAAACTAGTTTTAGGCACTTTTTTTTTACTTTTAGCTACTGTTCTTGCAGTGTATATATATATATATATATATATATATATATATATATATATATATATATATATATATATATATATATAAAATAAATAAATAAATAAATAAAATAAAATAAATAAAATATATATAAAATAAATAAAAATATAAAACATGCTAAAAAAGAAAAGAAAAAAAAACTTCAAATATTTTGAGGTAATTTTTGTTAGTTTTTGATTATCTTGCAGTGTACAGTATCTACCTACAGATCATATTTAGATTAATTATAACACACAATCTCTAATGAATTGGGGTTTGATTCCCTATCAAATTATTATAATGAGTCAATTCTTTATAGTGAATCAAAAATATGCAGTGCAGATTCCTGAACAAATTATAATAAAATAAAGCCTGAAAAAGAAATTACTACAAAATAAATAAAGCAGCTATATTAAGTTTTTTTTATTGTTGTTTTTGTTGTATTGCATGACCTGCTTTTTAAAAAAAGGGTAAGTTAAACTGGTTAAACATCATTCAATTATGAGCAATTATTTATTATAACACATAATCTCTTAAAGTCTATGAACATATTTTCAGGCATTATATGTCTCACGTTAAATTGTGAGAGGCAAAAAGTCTTGAGGTCAACAGCT
Organism: Carassius gibelio; assembly: GCF_023724105.1. Classification (NCBI taxonomy): domain Eukaryota; kingdom Metazoa; phylum Chordata; class Actinopteri; order Cypriniformes; family Cyprinidae; genus Carassius; species Carassius gibelio. The sequence goes on along the minus strand of NC_068399.1, from coordinate 25,780,859 downwards.
GTGATTAAAGCCATCCTCCACATCTCAATCCGTCTGCTTTTTTACCTTGTCATAAGCACGCCATTAAAACCTCCATCATGTTAATGAATGGGACCACCCCGGGCCGGAGGGACGTCACTTGTCAGATGCCAATTGTGGCCTAGAGGACTATTGGCAATAAAAGCCTGTCAGTCAGAGCAGCTTATCTGGATTTATAGCTACAAGGTGCATATCACTTCTACTTATAGGTCACATAAAGCTGCTGTGCACTGTGGGTTCATATCTGCCAGGACGGCCCATGAGGAGCACTCATCCCAGCTCAGAGAGCCACAGGATAAAGTCCAAGCAGCTTTTGAGCTGGCCACAGCATGCTGGAAGTCCCTCGGCGGCCCTACAGGCGATGGCAGGATTTGGGTCGTCCTGGCACAGTGCAAGTCCTGATCGGTGCACACAGAGAAGACAATATACAGAGCAACACAAAGACTGCAGCTGTGTGCAGAGCAAAGAGAGCGTTTGTTTTGTTTGCATGGGGATTTCACTCACCGGCGGTGTTTGCATGAGCTTCAATAGATGACAAAGTGATCCTGCATTTTCTCTTTTTGTCTCGACATCCTCCCATCTTCCTTTCTTTCCAAACTTTCTTTTGTTCTTGTCACCAGAGGAAAGAAACCTCGTAAATAAGATCTGAGATATTGTGCATGCCGGTAACTCAAAGTATTACAGTTAAGTAGTGATGGGAATATTATTTACTTATTTAGATATATTTAATGTAATAGGACATATCTTATTTTTTTGTCATTTAAGATAGATTTAGGAATAAAAAAGAAATGCAATTATATTGCCAAATGAGATAATGACAACAATAAACAAACAAACAAACAAACAAAAAAATCCACAATAACACTAAACAAATAATGTAATTGGTTTATTTATTTTTTTTACAAATATTTATTTTTTATATTTAATATATTTTTACAGTATTATTATTAATATTAGTTTTATTTATTCTGATAAGAAAATGATTTAAGAATCAATTTTTTTTAAAGTAGTGTGATTCTGCTGTCAACTGAGATCTTTATGACATTAAATAAATAAATATTATGTTTGTAAAGAAGTTTTACAAAATACAATCCAATAATTGGCTTTAAATATTTATTATTATTATTATTATTATTAAATATTAACTACACAACAAGACTAAACAACAATAACGCATAATACCATATTTGATTAATTTATTTATTAATTTGTTTAATTTAATACAAAACGTAGTAAAATGTAAAACCATTTGATTCATTTATTTTTTATAAATAATGTTTTATTTTTACATTTGTTATTTTATTATATTTATTTTACTACAATAAAAAAAAGATTTAGGAATAAATCTTTGAAATGAAGAAATGCAATTGCATTGTCAAAAAACATAATTACAATTGTAAATAAATAAGAACCCTAAACATTAAATATAGGGCTGTATTTGAGTCATTTATTTTATTTTTTTTAAATACCACTGATAAAATGCATAATGTGCATCTTTACCTACATGTCATGATAATCTCAGCTGTATATACAGTATATGATTCTCTAAAAACTATTTTGCATAAGAGTAATTCATTGAATAGTCATACTTTTACACTGTGTTTGATTCAATAAAAAGGATCTGACTCACAGAAGCACTGCTCGGGAATCAACGACACTGGCTGCACTGAGTCATTCATTTGGGAATCACTAAACCCAAAGAGAAGAATCTGAGCAGGTACAAACCTAATATGCAGACAACTGGTTGCAGACATTCGAGTTCAGCAGAAATCTGTGGAGCGTGTGAGTCTGCTGATGACTGTGTCGAACAGCATTAAAGGGTTTGCATACGACATTGTTACCTCTGTGCTTCCAAGCAGTATTTCTGTAACATAATATGAGCGCCTCATCTTGAGCTGCAAACACAATCAGCCAGCAGGGATACGCTGGCAGACTCCCATACACCCAATAAGCATCAAACAGCGGCCTAATTTGATTAATGTCCTCACACCGCGTTCAGTTCAGTGGCCTGCCAATCCGCCGGATGTGTTCGGAGTGCCAGGCCGCAGCTGAAAAGTTCAAGAAAAGTGAAATCGAGGAGCGGATGGGTTTTCCACTGGCAGCTTTCTCAAGCATTAAGAGCTTTTAGAGAGTCTCTGTGCTCTCGTGAATAAAACCTAGGCTTTTCTGTTCAGAAGCAATGGACTGGAAGTGTTCACAAACCTCTTCTGAAGTATTTCCAACGGCTCGAAATCCTGAATGATGCCTTATAAAACCACAAACCAAAAAACTGTTACAAAGGTAAAAGCCCGAGTATAGGAGATGCTTAAAAAATGCACCGGTGCAATCCTAAGGCAGATTTTAGGACTATCTGGTCTCCATCTCTGAGTTAAAACAAAAGCAAAGCTGTTGAGAGAATACAATGCTATTACTATATTTGCATGTTTATGACATTTCACAAACACACTTACTGTAGCTTTCCTGGAAGGCACATAAAAGCTGTCTAAAAGTGAAGATAGCAGATCAAGCTTTGCTAATGTAGCAACACGTGAGGCTAGCTAGCTTTAATAGCTTTTGTATTAGCGATTCCTCGCTCCATTCACCGCTCCACCTCTCTCTCTCTCTCTCTCTCTTCCCCGAAGTCAAGCGCCCTCCATAAAACTGCATTATTCCATCTCTATTCCAATTCCTTTTTTCCTAAGCCAGAGCTTTGTGATCACCCTCAAGATATAGGTATTTTATGAAGCAGAGGAGATGGGTGGAAATATTCATCCATGAGAAATATTTATCCAGAGCTTTTCCCCCCAAAGACAGAATTTTCCTTTAATGTCTCTTTTTCTCCGGCTCCAATCAAACCTGACGCTGAAAAGCGAAATGAACAGAAAAGGTCGTCCGCTATACTTCTTAGCTTTGAGCAGAAGAGGTCAGACTCAAACGCACAATCTTGGTCTATACATGCTTTGATTTCACACGCCATTAAGTCTGGGTAAATTGCGCCGTCTGGATGGAGGCCACAACTTTCTCACAAGAAATCCTGTCATCTTTGCTCTCGCCACATGGCACAGCATCACCCTATAAATAAAAAACTAATCTGCATTGAAATCTGCTTTTCATCCCACACAGCTTTTCTGACAACAGAAAATAGTAAGCTTGAAAGGTTGGTTGCAATGTTGAAAAATGCAGGACTTCTCATTGGACAATCTTATTGATCAGAGGTTCATATTTCATATCATGGTGTCCTATTTAAATATCAGCTTTGTCTTAGATGCTTCTTAATATTCTTTAAAAATAGAAATAAATGCACCAAGAATGAATCTGGGTATTGTGACAGTAAATTTGGTTTTTAAAGTATGTGTTGAGAAACTATATTAGCTATAGCTATATTAGTCTCTACTCAGTCTATTTGATCTCATTGCTGTCTAGGAGAAAGAAGGGAGATATCAAAGTTTGGGAAATTTGGGATTTTGCTTTCCCCTAGTATTTCCTTTGCTGTCCCCAAGTTTGAGACACAGGTGAGATGACTAAGGCACTCAATTTGGTTTCCATTCGATCTCATTGCTGTCCAGGAGCAACCATTAAGACACCAAATAGATTTCATTAGTGATTTTTTTTTTCAAAACACTTTCAAAGTCTTTTAAAAGTAAAACTCTAGAGTGTTTTTATTTCCAATGGCAGCAGCAGGCTAAAACTGCAATATCTCTGTTGGCTTTTACCTATTCATTACACTCCACTTCACCTGATTCAGCTCAGAAACATGCTTTCATGCTTTTCTTTTCACTGCCGTCTTAAGAACATTCATAATTATGTGTGAGCATATAGAAATGACCTTTTCATTCAGAGCACAAATGATTTCCAAATCAATGAAATGTGCCACTTGATAGCATGAGGAAACTTCAGTGAGAGGAGTCGTGCTATCTGCTTTTCTTGAAAGACGCTTGGATATTTACATACATTGCATTGCAATAAGTGGCATATTATCGAAGAGCAAAAGAATACAGCAAGTCTTGGGTTCTTACGGACCTTATTGAGTTACATATCATCTTTTAAAGAGCTTTGCTGTGTATTGATTGCTATTTTCCCTCTCCACACACAAGCTGCCCACCAATCGCTAGCATCATTAGCTTAGGATTCCTGGCTGGCACCACGTTAATGGAGCAGACGATTAATTGCTCACAGCCTCTGTTTGGTATCGATTGGCCAACTCGACCCCCAAATCCAACAGACTACAAAAACGCACAATATTCATACAAACTCACAAGAATGAGTAATGTCTTTGCATGTCGTTTTCTCGGTCAAGACTGTCTAAAAACATAGCATTTGATATGTTTTTTGTCTTGCAGCAACATCCACAGAGATGCTATTGATCAGGGTCTGAATGCATGCAGACACTGCTATCAGAGCATGGACGAGCTGTTAATGAGAGGATTACTATCAAAGTGAAGGCAGCTTACCAGCTATTTAGCATGCCAGCTGTATCTCTGATATCTGAAATGCAGATTGATATCACTTGTTAGGGTAATTGGACAAACATTTTACACAGATCCATATCTGTCTGGCACATTTGGTGTGAGAGCAGAACTCAGGATCGCTTGAAAGATCTGTCACCAAACCCAGTGTACTGTTTAGAAAGAGTTACATATTTGTACACTTTTATATTATATAACACTAGAAGTATGCACTATATGAGACACCAAATAAAATACAGATATAAAATATTACATACAATGTTAGAATGTTAAATATAAAGTATTGTTTTAAATTTAAGAAATATTATAAATATTATATCGTAATAATACATATTACAATACAATACAATATATATATATATATATATATATATATATATATATACATATTATACTATAATAAATTATACAATATAATATGTTAAAATATTTATTGATTTAATATATAAAATATATAACAATGTTAAAACATTATAACACAAAAATTCTATATTATAATACATTATAATGAAGAAGATTATATAAACATAATAATGCATTAAATTGTGTATTTCATAAATATATATAAATATTTAAGACATAAAATGACAAAAAGAAAATTAAACATTTGGAAATATAATATAAATATAAAAGAAATTTTATATATATATATATATATATATATATATATTTATATATATAAATATATAATAATATTATAAATATTATACGATTATATACATAGTAATGTAGAACATTAAATAAACATAATATTTACAGAAACATTAATATTTAGGACACAAATTGACAAAAATAAATACATCTACAATGTATATTCTACGATATTATATACAGTTTCCTGTAGTAAATTGACTTTTGACTGCGAGAAAAATGTTTTTGTGTACCAGTGGATTCATTTTTCGCCTATTTTGAACAGCTCTTCCTGAACTGTTTTGACGTTTCAAGACATTAAACTCCTGCTAAAGTTTTCTCTTGAGCATCAGCAGATCTCAGCGTTATCATAAAAATACATTCCTGGATTTCATCCGGGAATACGGCAGTAAATCGCAAAGACTGCGATTATAACATTCAGAAAGATAAGGAACATACAGTTTAACATTTGAGCAGTGCAAAAAACACAGAGCGCTGTGGTTTATAAATGTAGACTCTACTTTTACATGATATTATCAACTTTACTTCAAATTGCTTGTTTTATATTGCATATACATTCTGAGTGATCTAAGCACCAAATCAATCCTTCTGGAATATTATATCTGTCAGACATGTCAGAGCCTTTTATTACAATAAGCAGAGTTGAGCTGCAGTTGTACAGACTGTGGGATTGCAGCGACTTTTGCATTGGTTTAAATGAGAAGAACAATCCGTCATGTCACTCTCTTTTATAACCTTGTTAAACCTGCGCGATTAGGTCCTGATTATGCACAGAAGAGATAATGAGAGATTTAAACTGTCAGACAATTTCCTTGAAAGACCAACAAAGGTCTCCAATGCTCCATTGCCTTCTTGAAAGCATTAGCTCCAGCTAGTGAGCCATTAGATCCAAAACCTAGTGAGCTGCCTACCTAGAGAGCACACCGAGAGCACTGCTGATAAACGCATGCAAAATTACTCTATACTGCCCCTAAGGTGCAGTAGGACTGCATGCTCCTTTCAAACGAAGGCAGCCCAGAATTATTATTTTTGTATTTAATTTTTTTCACTGAGCTCTGCATTTTTACTTGTGTATTTTTATGCATTGCATTGCTTTTTTCCCCCAAGCTTCAAAGACAGCATTGCACATTCCTTTTGCAGTGAAGACATATATTTATATATATATATATATATATAACATACATAAAAATACACCACACTTAAGCATAAAACATAAAACATATTGCATATTATAAAATACAAATATTAAATATTTTTATGCGTTTTTCAAGCATACATTTTTGTAACTCAATACGATTATGCAATGCATTCAGGGATTGTACTACTGCAAAGAAACATATAATGTTTTATATAAAATGAAATAAAATAAAATAAAATAAAATAAAATAAAATAATATAAAATAAAATAAAATAAAATAAAATAATATAATATAATATAATATAATATAATATAATATAATATAATATAATATAATATAATATAAAATAAAATAAAATAAAATATTTATATTGTATTTCTTAAATTTAATACAATGTGCTATGTCTTCTGGGTTAGTAGCTACGCTGATTTGACTCAAAGGTTCTTTAAAGAGCTTCCCATACACAGTTCCTGCCTACAGTGTGCAGAGCGTTTCCAATTACTTACAAGGTTCAGCTTGATTCAGGACTCTGCCAATATAAGCTCAGTGGGTTATGAAACAGCTATTGTCACGATCCGTGGCCTGATTTAGCTAAACATCTTTAACCACAGGATGTTGTTTGGCTATCCCATTCGGAGGCCATGTTTTCCATTGTCATATCACCGGGGAGGACATGTCGAAACGATCGCTGGCATTCAGTCTGGAGGTCACCCTGTTCCCACGGGCTCATTTGATGACTTCCGGGCCCGGGGCCAACACCCCTTAGCAGAAGGGTGGACGGTTCACGATCGTGACCAATTGGACAGACCTTTCGGAGATCAATCGTGAGGGTGCTTAATATGAGGTGAACAGCGGGATTTCATGCCAAGACTGTGTGCTTGTAACACATCTCTGTTTCTTCTCTCCTCGGGGCATGTAGAAGCTGGATGGCACCCAGAGCCACAGAGCTCGACGGCAGATACGGATGCAGCAGTGCTAATGAGTCGCCTCCTGCCCACATGAAGCCTGGTGGCCAATTAGCATTCAGTTCACACACACACGGCGCAGGGAGACATTGGTCCCTCACAGCTCTCACAACACCTTCTCAGTGGCCACATATTTGCACACGTTTCCTTTTCCCCTCGTCATCCGTTCACACCTCTTAAGGGCGCATTGAGCAGTCGCCAAAAGCCGTGACTTTATTTAGTGCCTCCATTTATGTTTACAGCGTGATTTTGTACACTCAGCCGCGAGCGGGACCTTCTCTTTAACACAATATCATTTTCGTTCTGAATTTAATTGCTGTTGCATGAATAGATGCAATTTGTTCTGGCAGGCTAACGAGTTTCTTCTTGAATAAGCGCTAACTGGTGCTACACAAGCGGGTGCGATTGAGCAGAAAGTGCTTTTGGGGGAAAGGATGAAGGGACTGGCACCTGTGAGACCCATCTGATGGGAACACACGGTTTTAAACGAAAAGATAAAATGCTGTTTGCCCTCCTGTGTTTGCGAATGAAGCTCTGAGTCACCATGCACGCTGGTTTTGCTGACTAATTGAGCACTGACACTGAGAGACGCTCTGAGGCCATAAAGTCAAACGCTCACAAACCGTTTTCTGTTACTGAATGCACTTTTGATTGAAAGAGGAACATCAACGGAAAAAAATATGCAAAGTTTGATTTTATCTTTGGGAATGTGATGATGAATTGTGAAAGTAAGCGTTACTGTATTGCTGGCATGAACGATTTAATGATTCACTTGTTTCTTTTTCAATAAATCAATGCAAATTTGAATGAATTGGGTAAATGAATTCACATATAAAGATGGTAATTTGTTTCATTCCTATATGAATCTGTATACGAACAAATCGGTTAAATTAATGATTCAATGACTCATAAAAATCTCCTGTTTCATTCCTAAATGAATCAGTGTTTTTGAACAAATTGGTTGAATGAATGATTGTCTTTGAATGAATTAAAAGCCTCGCTAATAAAGCCACTTGTTTATTTCCTGAATGAATTATTGTCTTTGAACAGAGACGCTTAATGACGAAGCTTAATGAAAAACTTTATTAATTCCTAAAATATTATTTAGATTTTTGAATGCATGAAAAACTGAAGAACAAAAAACCCCACCGATAATTCAATAACTGACAGTAAAATGTTTCATTTTAGGGCGAATTCGTTTTTTAAAGATGATGATTCCTTCATTATCATCATTACAACCTTGATCAAGACACTTAACCTCAGACTAAACTAAAAAAACAAATACTGTTATAAATATACAGCAGGTTTCTGTGCATAAAAGCATCTGCTAAATGACTCCTTTGTGTTGAATGTAGATGTTCATGGAGCCCTTAGGCCTTTATAAATCTCTTCAGACATCAACAAATGCAAACTCAAGCACATCTCCTGCACCGTGGTACTTCGGCTTGTGTAGTAGCGGTTTGGGTCTCTCAGGGGCGTCATAGATCAGTCATTCAGGAATTGGAGAACGCTGCATCTGGGAAAGATTACATGGTGCTCAATGTTGACTAGTAGAAATCGCTTATAGTGCTCATCCCTGATGAACCCAGGCAGCGTTTTGTGCTGAGGCATGGCCGTTTGCAGAGTCTGAAGGTAAATACGACTTAGTGCTCCTGTGCCTGCTTTCGGCCCCAGGGCATCACGCTGGCATTTGCCCACTGACTCTTTGGCCGTTAGCATTCTGGATCTTATTAGCATATATTGAGCCTCTTTTGCAAAGAGGAATTGAGTCAAATCACGGCATGCATGCAAATGGAGAACCTTTGTTCCGCAGTTGTATGAATAAAAGCAGCTCTTAACTATATTTTTGCATTTTATGAAGCAAACATAAGTGCTGTTTGCCCACACAAAACCCGCCACCACAAAAGCTAAAGTGGTTGCTAGCTTGTTTCATATTCATCCATGTCAAGATAGAGGCTCAGTTCCAATCTATGGCTGTTTGCAATCACAAATACACGAGACAACTGTTGCACTAGTTATACTGTCCATTGACAAATCCACAGTGATGCATCACTGTAGACCGTGTGAACTGGTATCTTGAGATTATTTGCCAGGAAATCCATCCCACACTCCATTACACAACCAACCACAAGAACGACTGTGCAAGATCTCCAACAATTAGGAAATCTTGACCTTTGAGTCAAATACATCTTCTTATTCCAGTTTATTACGCAGAGACACATGTAAGAAAGACTTAGGTAACACAACAACATTGGCTCAGGCAATCGTTTGGTTTTGGGGGTGGAGTGGTTGACCAATAAGGGAATTCCTGTTTGAAATTAGTGTTTATTTTTGGAATAAGTGTTACAGAAACGGGAGGTGAACCTTTCAAATCAGGCCTCTGCAATCTAACTGTTCAAGTAATACCAAACCTTTAAAAGTGTGGGGTCAGTAAGATTTTCTTTGTTCTTACAGTTAACATTTCGAACATTTATGATGTCAGAAAATATAAGTATTTCCATTTTTTTTTTACTTTCTATTTTTTAATGAACATAAAAACAACAAAAAGTTTTTAAAAAAGCAAATAAATGAATAAATAAATATTAATAATAATAATAATAAAGCTTTCTTGAGCATCAAATCAGTATATTTAAATGATTTCTGAAGAATCGTGTGACACTGAAGACTGGAGTAATGATGCTGAAAATTCAGCTTTGCATCACAGGAATAAATTACTTTTTAATTTATAATAAAACATAAAGTAGTTATTTGAAATTGTAATAATATTTCACAATTTCACTGTTTTTACTGTATTTGAATTAAATAAATGCATAAAAACATCTTTCATAAACATTTTTAAAATATCTTACTGACCCCAAACCTTTGAACATACTATAGTACTAAATCATTATGATACTTTGCTATTTATACAGTATCATCAGGCACTTTAAATTAATCTCAACAGCTCCTCCAACATTCATAAATGCAACTAATGGACCAGATTAAATATGTTTACATGAAATGATGTCATGTGACTCCTGTACTGCAGTCCAGACTGGCTTGTGTAATAAATGAGTCAGTCTGCTCTTCTGCTCTGGAGTCTCTCATCTAATCAGCATCTAGTGCTGCTTTTCCAATTTACTCTGAAGCATTGCAATTTAGAGGGATTTGAGTTAATGAATCCCCTATCGGAGACTTATTTCTTCCATCTGGACCTGTGGTACTGTATTTATCCAAATAAGAGCGCTAAACTTGACAAGACTGGCCAGACAGTCCACCGAGACAAGTTAGGAGTAGTTTACTTTAACAGTAGTGATGGTCTTAAGGAGATATTTTAAGATTCTGAAATTAAAGAAAAGTGTGCTGTTACTTGTCTGCCTGATTAGACATGATCTACAAACTAAATTATCTAAGTATAATCAGATGACAAAAGTACAAAAGTACAAAAGTACATTTTCTGAACATTTACAAAGTCCAGTTTTTTAAAAGCTTCTAAAACGGTTGTGTGAACACTAAGTGAAGATTCCATTTTCTAATTTGTGAAAATTATGCAAATTTTACTTTTGAATGTTCTCTGAATATTCTGTAACAAGTAGTAACATTTAAATTTGACCACATCTCCCTCGAAACTACCTAGCCAGCCCTTAACATTGTGACAAAAAGTTAGCATTTTTCTAAGTATACCCAGCTAATAAAAATACATTCTAAGAAGTTTTTTTAAGTGTTGCTTTAATGTTTTCTGAAGTCCAGTTTTTTTTTTAAATGCTTATGCAAGCATTAACTGAACATTCCATTTTCATCTTTTTTAAAAAAAAGTTACATTTGAATGTTCTCTGAACATTTTCAAACAAGTAGTAACATTTAAAAAAACGTTAGAAGAGCATCCATCTAAAATGGGGGAAAAAAGTTCCATTAACAATACATAAATGATGTTTTTGTGCTAACATTTTAAAAACATTATTAAAAACCATATAAGACCATGTCCCATTAACACTGTTTCAATGATCTTTAAATGTTCACAATGTCCAGTTTTTGAAATGTTTAAAAAAACGGTTATGCAACAACATGTGATTACATTTTAAATCATTCAATTTTATCATTCTGCACACATTATAGGAATAGTACATAAAGTTACATTTAGAAAGCGTTAGACGAACGTCCAACCAAAATTGTTCCAAATCCGTAAGACCTTTGATCACCATAAAGGTGTTCTACATCAGGAGCACCACACGGATGTGTCATGGTACTCTCAAAAATGTCCTGGAAGAAAAGAAATCTTTGAATAAAGATTTCGGACTTCATCAGAAAGCTTTCGGATTTCAGCAAAAATATCTTAATTAGTGTTCCAAAGATGAACGAAAGTCTTAAGGCTTTGGAACGACATGAGGGTGAGTAATTAATGACAGAATTTTCATTTTTCAGGTGAACTATCCCTTTAACAACCTGATAATTTTGAACTACATTCTAGTAGCATCACGTTTGTTCGTAACTTTGAGAGAACCTTGCCAGAATGTTCTAAGAATGCAAACTAGCAAATAAAAAAAAAAAACTGTAATTTTTTTTACGTATGTTCGGTTATCGAGTGCTTCTGGAGATCTGATGGGCATCTCACAGCGAGGAAAGCATAAACAGCCCCTCAACCGTCTGTTCTCGTGCGTGTGAGCGTGTGCATGGTTATCAGACCTTCCCATCTCTCCTCGGGACACTGTGGTATCTTCACAGAGCAGCTTCTCGTTCAGTGGACGATGAGCACAGGAGTGGGTCTTGGAGCAGATTGTGTCCCGGCTGCCCTGTAGTCTGGGGTCAGGCTGCGTCTGTCCCATACCTGCATGACCCTCACGCCTCACAGGACAAAGCCTCTCTGATCCCGCGGTGCTGCGGCTCAGTAATGCTAATGCAGCTTCCTGGCGGGAGAGAAACACAACTGCTTTGCTTAGTGGATTTATTCCAGACATACTGCTTGCTTTGTCTTCCTTTAGTTATGAACACACATAAGTCTGCAAGTCAACACAGCTCACCACAACAATGAAAAAAGTTATTCATTTTAAAGAGTAATTAATTATATTAAGCAACAAAAAACACTAAATTAAAGTTCGTCAGAAATATACTCAACAAAAAATACTCTAAGATCATTTTATAATGTTGATTTCAACACAACAACAACAACAACAGCAAAGACGTTACAATGATACATACAAAAAACATTAAAAAAAAAAGATCTGAAATGTTCCTGGAAAGAACATTCCAAATTAGATGTAATGGACAAAAATGAATCAAATATTTGACCACAACAATAAAAAAAAAAAAAAAAAAAAAAAAAAAAAAAAAATATATATATATATATATATATATATATATATATATATATATTATACTGTATATATATATATATTTTTTTTTGACAAATACTGTTTTCTGTTTCACCAAAAGTACTAAAAAAATCTAAACATACTGAAATAGACTGAGACTATTTTACAACTAAATAAATAATTACTTGAATAGATTACTATTATTAAGTATCAGAAAAGCACCAAATAATCTAAAGAGACTGAAATAAAATAAATTCTAATTACACTTAAAAAAATTAAGAATAAGAAATAGTTAACTACAAAATCAGAAAACGTATCAATACTATTAAAAAAATTATGTCATTCGTTTTATAGATTAATTTTATTAAACACCAAAAATAGTGTGACTAGACTTAAATAGACTGAAATTAAACTATTAGTTTACCACAAAAAATGTAAATAATATTCTTTTTAAAAGATGCTGTCAGTAATTTTATAGATTAATGTTATTAAACATGAAAATAGTCAGACATACAGTAGACTGAAATTAAATCAATAGTTTTCCACAGAAAAACTATTATATCTGTATTAATTTTAAAGATTAATTCTATAACAAAACACAATGAGCACACTAATTACCATGCTTCAAAAAAAAAAAAAAAAAAAAAATATTGGTTAAAAGACCAGTGACATTTGATGTCATTTTCTGTGAACAATGACTTACATTTTCTTCTCTTTCTCACAAAAAGCCATCATATGGAGTAGAGTGCACAAGTCATATGGACTACATTTATGATGCTTTTAATGTGCCTTTTTTAAGCTTGAAAGCATCCATCCTCATTCATTCATATGGAAAAAAGGACTCAAGACATGTGCAAATTAACTTTGTGTTTCACAGAAGAAAGAATGTCAAATGGGTCTGAAATAACATGGTAATTTGGTGAACTATGCATTTAAAACCATGCCCTAGCAAAACTTACCACAAACCAGTCGACATGGATCCATGTGCAGGCTTGTGTTAATGATACATTCACACTATAAAACAGCACAGAAGCAAATCAATCAGATCTAGAGAGGAATGAGAAGTTGGACTGAGCTGAAAGCAACATATCAGTGTATCAGATTTCAATGAAGCCCCGTGGCTGTTGCTTGTGCACATTATTCACTGTCCTAATGAGAGGAAAGCACCTAAAGCCACACTCATTTATGTGCCTGAACTCTTTTCACCAGCAAAGCTGATCATTATGTTCTTATTAATGGCCCACAGAATCAAATAAGAGCATAGAAGTGCGAAATAATAAGAACACTTCCACTGCAAACAGACTAATAACATTTCACAGGGGTCACATCAGAGTTCAATGCACTTTAACTCAAAGTTATTTCAAAACAATAAATGCAAAAAAAAAACAAAGGAAAGAAAAAAGGAAAAAAACATTATTAAGTGAAACTAAACTGCAACTTTTCGATGTCAAAAAGCTGAACACATAACCATCACATAAACATTGGCAGTATGCAATTTCTACATTAACTTTCACGAAGGGTTTTAAAATAATGTTATAGTAAATGATATTATTACAACCTGTTGAGCCTCAGTAAGGTTAGCAAATGTTTTAAGAAATTAATACATTTTTTGAAGCAAGAAAACATTAAATTGATAAAAAGTGACAGTAATAGATATTCATAATGTTAAAAAAGGATTTATATTTCAGATAAATGCTTATTATTTTTATCTTTATATTCATCAGAAATCCTGAATTTTTTTTTTTTTTTTTTATAAAAACATTATCAAAAATATTTCTTGAGCAGCAAATCAGCATATTGGAGTAAAGATGCTGGGAATTCAGCATTGCATCACAGGAATATATTTTATTTTAAAATATATTCAAATATAAAACACTGAATTTAAATTGTAATAATATTTCACAATATTTCTACTCTATTCACTGTATTTTGTACAGTACTGTATTGTAAACTTTACACACACATATACTATACAAACACTTTTAAAGCTCCTCAGCCTTTTATTTTGATTTTGGTTTGAGCCATAATAAGTGAGGTCAGTCCCTCAAATGGTGTTTCGATGTTTTCTATCGTTTTTCATTGAGACTATGTGATTGTCAAGTGTTGAGTGAGAGTAAGATGTTATGTGACATCTGCGCTTTATTACCCGATTCTCTTTGCAGTTGAAACAGCAGAAAAGGACATCACTGATTTAATTTGCTTATAAAAGACACGGCGTCTGCTACAGATGGCTATTTATGAGTCCAGGTCACAGGAGATCTGTCTCCTTTTGTCTCTGAATCTGTTCGCCAACACATTTGTTTGTTCGTTTCTGTATTTGAAAAGCCAAAAACTTGACCTTGAATATAAGAGTGTAATATATGTTACGTCAAACATGTTTTCCGGATGAAATCGTGCAATTGTTGAAAGCTGGTAGACGCTTTCCTGACCTTTGAGCTCAGTTTGGCGGATGTGTTTGGGAGACGCACCGCAGGTATCAAAAAGAAACCTGTCTACCTTTAAGTCTTTGCTTCCAGGATGGTTTATCTCTTCCCCTTTTGAGAGTCTCAGAGCTTCATCTGGCTTATGCCGTTCAATTCGAAATATGAAAGTGGTGTGTTTCTTTTTTGTTTTAGGCCTTTTTTGTTGTGTTTTTGCGCCATGGCATCATAGAGAGATGGTTTTTCTTGGTATAATATTGCCTATTGAAATCATAAGTGTTGATTTCATTCAAATCACTGAATGAAAGTGATACATTCAAAACATCACTCTCTCTGACTTTTTTCCAGTTCAAAGATGAGTGTCCTTTTATATTTTCATTAAATAATAAGTGGTGTTTATTAAGATAGCTGCTCATACTCAATGTTAGCAGGTTATCTTTGGCCTGAAATATTAATCCAGGCAAGTACACTATGCACATAAGTTTGTAAATACCTCAAAGCTCAGATCTGCGAATCAGCTGAAGTTCATACAAGCCGGTGAGTTCGCATCTGTGGATGTGGTTTCTAAATCTGACGTGACGTTTAGCTAACAGCGCGGGCCGCGTCCTCCATTACTCATGCATGCAAATCTCCTTGATGAAGTCGTTTCTGTTTATGTGAACATGTGTAGTCAGCTCTCACACAAATTAAAGGCCAGCTGTGTTTTCATGACACTTTCTGTTAGAACTCCTTTAACGGTGCTTCACGGTAAAAGCTGACTGCGACAAAATATAAACGCAACACATCGTTTAACATCAGCTTGACATACTAGTTACAATTAAGAAACAGTTCGATGAAAATCCGCTCTTTATTTATGCAACTTTATCTCCTTCCCATCCCATATGCTGGCAAAAGGAGAAACCTTTAATAATACAAATATACATATATACCGTACAGACCAAAAGTTTGGACACACCTTCTCATTCAAAGAGTTTTCTTTATTTTCATGACTATGAAAATTGTAGATTCACACTGAAGGCATCAAAACTATGAATTAACACATGTGTAATTATATATGGAATTGTATACATAACAAAAAAGTGTGAAACAACTGAAAATCTGTCATATTGTAGGTTCTTCAAAGTAGCCACCTTTTCCTTTGATTCCTGCTTTGTACACTCTTGGCTTTCTCTTGATGAGTTTCAAGAGGTAGTCACCTGAAATGGTCTTCCAACAGTCTTGAAGGGGTTCCCCGAGAGATGCTTAGCACTTGTTGGCCCTTTTGCCTTCTGTCTGCGGTCCAGCTCACCCCTAAACCATCTGGATTGGGTTCAGGTCCGGTGACTGTGGAGGCCAGGTCATCTGGCCCAGCACCCCATCACTCTCCTTCTTGCTCAAATAGCCCTTGATGCCTTCAGTGTGACTCTACAATTCTCATAGTCATGAAAATAAAGAAAACTCTTTTAATGAGAAGGTGTGTCCAAACTTTTGGTCTGTACTGTATGTAAAATGTACATATTATTTTAAAGGGGACATCAGATGCAAAATTAATTTTTGCATGGTGTTTGAACATAAATGTTGGCAGTGTGTGGACACAAACTCCAAATAATGAGAATTTATTATACATATTGTAATCTGTTTAATTTTTAAAGTCATTTGAAGCACAGTTTAAATACATTGGTAACCTAGTAATATGCTTACCTATTAATATTGATCTATTTGTTTTATGTTGATTGCATGTTTTTAAATATTATATTGTAAGGGTTTAATTATTAATATGTAAACACTATGAAGTTTCATGACTACAATTCTTTTTGAGAACATGCAGCTGATAATAAGGTGCGTTATACATACAAAGTTCAGTGAATGTGCAATGCACAGCTGCTATGGCTGCTCTCTTGTCTTTGCTTCATAACACACAGAATTAACTGCAGGTGTTTGTGTATTTACACCCAACCACCCGGTTAATTGACTAACCCAAGCGCTGAGAAGTTCTCTGAGCCGTATCGAGAGCTAAGCTCTCAAACACATACACTCCTCCATCACATTAATATATAGACAACACGATTAGAAATCTATTACCCAAAATTACGAAATAAGCACTTCTGTTTAGTTTTGTCAGTTGGATGATTGTTTAACTGAAATGAGAGGTGTGGTCTGGTTTTGTTTTGGCTGGAGTCTGTAACTAATGACTATAAATATTGATTCTGTGCCTAAAACATCTTAATGACTTACTGATCGCTGGTTTGTCCCCTGCAGACCTGCACAACCGTAAGATAACTAACAGCGCTTATCAGCCTCTGTAGGCCTCTATCTCCTCTGACATTTCTGAAGTGCTTGGTTTAGTGTATCGGACGATAAGAATTACTGGCAATTACCTTAGGCATCTACAGAATCTCTTATTTTCCTCTTTACTAGACGTTGTGTTATTGACCCTGAGAACAGCATCAGTGTTTGGTAAAAGATATTCCATGTACAGTACATCTGAAATCATATCACCAAAGTTATTCTAAAAATAGGATAAAATTACATGCAATGTAAACTTCAGTAGATTTGTTTAGTTCTAGTACCTCAGCGTTTGTTTTTAATTTTTTAATTTTATTAATTTATCATTTTTGTTCATAACACCAGTTGGCAGGTGTTACAACCAAAGACATTGTGCAACACATATAAAGTTATATTGCAATGTGAATGAAGTAATGCCGATATATAATGCCACTTACTTCTTGGCATCTACATTAGAAAATTCAGTTTCTGGAAAAAGGTTTCGAATACAAAAAGTTTAATTGCTGCAGTCCGTGAGGATTCATCTGAAGATGATCTGCACCAATTATGGTGAAGACTGGAGAAACGTAGCGCAAATAAAATAAAAAATTAAAAACAGTAGGCGAATACATTCAAAATTGCAGAATGGCCTTAAAGAGTTTAAATCACAATATTCTGCAGGACTCTAGAAAAATATGAAGTCATGCACATTTTTTATGAATTGACAGGCATGTTTTATGCCTTTTAGCCAATTGGCGTTGTGATTATTAAGTCATGTATTGCAAAGATAGAGACTTTCAGTTTGGTGTCCTATTGGTCTCAGTTGGTGATTTATGACTTTCATCTGATCCAAGTTTAAGAAAGGCCCCCCAAAAAATTGTAAGACACACAAAAAAAAACACACTTCCATAACCTCCCATTTGACAGTGACCACTGACCCCTATCTGACCTCTCTCTCCGTCCTCTAAAACCATTCATTTTGCAAGTGAGCTATCATTGTAAGCTTGTAAACTTGGAGAACTCTGAGCTACAGTCAGCTGCATTCACTGTTTAACATTCACTGTTATCAACAACCATTAAATGCTCTAAATTTCGCATTTCTTTCTCTCAGTAATCAAGCTCTCATTGGGATGTGCAAATTAAAAGAAGCACCATCCGAGCACTGGAATGGATTCAGTGCCAAACGGCTGGGGGATTAAGTGCTTTATAAAATTCAGAAGGTGTTTGTAAAGGAATGTTCCAAGTCGCTGGATATATATTGCCGGTTCTTCACATCCTCGGGCAAGTCAATGATTTCTGTGTTATATATTGATTCTCTGGCCTCAAACTACACGTCAGCATGGCCTGTAGGAATGTAGCCAACCTGCACTGAACACACAACTCATTGTCTTTTTACAGACACATCCAGACGGTTGCTGTTGCTGCAAATAAAACAGTAATGGTGCGAGAAGCTGAAAAGCTGCAACCACAAAAATGTACATTAAAGTTACATAGCAGGGAATTTTTTTTGCCATTTTAAAACTAATCATTCTCTAACATTTAATTATTTACCGATTCAATTGGACAATTAATTGACTTGATCAATTATATATATATATATATATATATATATATATATATATAGAATAATATTTTTTTATAGTGTTTCCCATGCAAACTAAAGTGGTTGCTAAATCAGTTGCTAATGGAATTTGATTTATTGTTAACATGTTGCTAAATGGTTTCCATTGAATTCAACTGAAAAAAATAAATCACTCAGAAAGCTATTAGCAGAGTTTTCTTCAACAAGCCGCATGATTTGAGGGATCATTCATGCGTAAAGCACAAATGCACGTCATTGAAGTATAATCTTAAATTAGCAAGTAGTGCTTATTATGGCTTTTTTGGGTGCATAAAACCTTCACTAACATTTTAAATGGACTTCAAAGAAAAATAAAATGCAACAAATGTGCAGAAATGCGTCCCTTGAACTGACAAATCACAGCAAAAATATATTCATGACACTGCATTGATCTAAAAGATAAAAGATGCTGATGCTGCTTAAAAAAAAATCCTTTTTCCTGTTTTTAACTATTTTTAACTATTTAAAAAAGATTTCACTTCCTGAAGCTTTCCATGGAAAGAGCTCTTGTGTGTGAATTGCTGAAGGCTGAATGCTGCAAGTGGGAGGGGTCAATCTGTCAGTCAGTCGTGGGGGCGGGGCCTAGCATTGTTCTCACAGAGATAGGAGACTCTCCAGCTATCCAAGGTCACCGTTTGGTCACTGAATCCCACGAGAAGATGGGAGTGGGTCTTATTTTGCTGGAGTGTCTGAAAGAATTGTCCTTTATCTACAGTTTGCTGCACTGGATGATTGTGAAATGTGTGTGGGTGCGTATTTCATCACACACACTCCTGGATATGAGGAATGTGTTTCTAGCTTGATTTGACATCAGTGGTTCACAAATAGTAGGATGAAACTGAAAAAATTGTTTCAGGTCAATTCTGTTTCGGGGGAAAACACTATGATATATAATGAAAATACACTTCACATGATCAGATAGCCATCATACAGTAAAAATACATGAAGTGACTAAGAGTCAAGTACTGTGAACTACCGAGTCACCATTTGCTCCAGTGTTAAGTGTCAAATCTAGGTCCTGAAGCGAAACAAGCCAAGAAATACTAATTCCAACATATAAACTCACATGGATTTCCAAGATCTCATGTACTAGGGATCCGTGAGTGTGCATATTGATGTGCATATGCCTGTGAGTGCATGTGTTAATGCATGCTGCTCAGGTTTTATGCATCAGGCGCTTTTATGGCAATGGAGGATCTTTTTCTCGCTCTTTCTTTCATACCTTCATTGTAACAGAGGTGATGCGTTAAAAATGTGCAGTGGGGCAGTCTGTTTGTTCCAACAATCACACCATCGCCCAAACCACACAGAGCTCCCGTTGGCATGAAGGACGAGCCCACCCCCCTCTGAGACCTGCAGCAAAATTGTAATAATTGCACGAAGCAACAATGGATCTGAACAACAGATGGCCGTGTTTGTAAATGTTTGTGTAACGAGCATGTGTGCAGCATTTGTTTGCACCTTAAAGGGATAGTTCACCCAAAAGTCATAATTCTGTCATTTACTCACCTTCATGTTGATCCAGTGTGGAATTTTGTTAATAATGATTTCAACATGTTTCCTCACAGTAAGATGGTTTCATAAAACATGAAATATAATGTGCAAACAAATCAAATGCACAATTTTATGGTGCTTCTTGTCCCATTCTGGAGCTTAATGGCATACATCCATATTTCACATGAATTGTGTGGAAAACAGCAGCATGGACATTCTGCTAAATAGCGTTTTTTGTGCTCCATGTGATAAAGAAAGTCCTGAAAGGTGAGTAAAGGGCTAGTGAACTGTCCCTTTAAGCGAGCATGTGTCCTGTCTTTGGTGCAGTTTTGGACTGTATACAGAACCAGCTTGAATGTATTAAAGTTCTGCTGATGTATTTGTGTGTATTTTAAAATCTGACCCAGATCTTCCAGGATCAGCTAAAAAAGTTGTGCTCCCTTTTTGAAGGGGACGCTGAGCTCATCCTTCCTTTCAGCTTCCAGCTAACTGAAATTATATTAAGTAGAAGCTATAAAATTATTAACTGAAAAACTAAAATGAATATAAAAATACATAAAAAAGAAGTCAAGCTAAATTAAAACTGTTGAGAAATATTTGTAAAAACTAAAAACTAATGAAAATGACAAAAATCACAACAAAACTAGGAAACAGTTTACACATTCGTTTAGATTAGTTAACGAAGAAAAATACTCTAAAGCATTTATTAATCATAGTTAGTAATAATTTTAACATTTACTAACACATTATTAAAACCAGAAGCTGTATCTGGTAACATTATTTAATGGAAGCGAGTTTACATTAACAAAGAACAGTTAATGAATCTTAAAAAGAATTTGACCAAAAACACGATCTTTGGAATATTGTAAGGAATTTATTTCTTATTGATAGATAATGTTAGTTAATGCAATAATGATCTTTGTGTACCCCAACATGGCCTTATTGTAAGGTGTTAGCCAAAAAATATTAACATTTAAAATTAAATTAAAAATACAAAAATAATAGCTATAATACTAATACAATAATACTATATATATATATATATATATATATATATATATATATATATATATATATATTATTAATGCCTGCAGCATAAATAATAAATAAACAATAACACTGAGCTACTATCTGTATTTAATTTATAGCTGTACACATTTACTGTATGACAAATATTGACAAATTTTTTAGCTCACCTAAAGGAATTTAATTAAAACACAACTGAGACTGTGTTGGAATGAAAGAGCATCTGAGCAATAACTAGTATAAAATAAAATGAAAAAAAATAAAAAATGTAACTTTTAATTGAATGAGAAACTTTTTTTAGAGTTAAAGTTAAAGTTAATTAAAAAAACATGGTGATAAATTAATTAAATGCCCTTTTTAAATGCATTTTGGAGGGAATTTGACTGTCTCCTCCTCATTACATCATCATGCATCTTCTTCTTAGTTTAGTGTTGCATAAACTCTGCAGACCAGGTACCGGGTCCGAAAATAGCATGCCAGATGTTTGTGTCTCATTTGCATAGCCTTCCTTATATGGTATATGCCCATACATGGGTTCATTTGAAAGCTTAGAGTGTTTTCTTTACAAAGAATACCATTAATTGGGGTTTTATGATACATAAAGTAGTCAAATTAAGCTAAGAAATATATTTCCCCTCCCCATAAATTTCCGTCTAACGATTGCGAATACGTTTTCATAAGAATGTGTATTTAAAATATTTTTCACAAAACAGTCAAGTCATATATCACAAGAAAGCTCTCATTCTCAGGAATCTGATGATGTAGATCATTTTATTGTGTGATAATCACAGATCGAATGATCTTCAACAGAATCGCGATGTAAAATTTCTCACCTCATTGCAAATTATAATTTATAAATTTTGCACCGCTTCAGTCAGCCGCAAACAGCCACGCATACCTATACACTCGATATAATCTGTTAGATTAGAATCTCTTCTTTCAAACAAGACCATTTTTACGTTTCTGCGTGCTTCCATTGCTGAGATATAAAGCGTTTTGTACAAGTGCGCAAAAGAGAACCAAAGGGCTGTGAGCGGAGACTAGCTCTCTAACTCATAATGATGTGCTTAAAGCCTTTCTTCTGCTATAGACATCTGATCTCTTTTGTGAAGCGCTATTAGTCCTTATAGCTGCCATTCACAAGCCGTGTCGGAGTCGAAGGTGTGAAAATCAGCACTAGGAGGAGGGGGGTTGAGTGGACAGCGACTGCCCAGTCCTTTCCGCCGGAATGACGCAAACGAAGCGCTGGTCTCTGGGAAATTGAGTTTTTGGCTGCTTCTGAACAAAGACCACGCGAGGAAAAACTACACGCAGGGATTCGCCGGATTAAAAATGAATAATATTCATAATACAAGTTATGGATTACCAGCGTCACCGTGGAGAGGTCAGGACGCGCATCTGGTAAGCGTATACGCGTGCTACTCGCTTTCATACATTTGATTCTTTATTCTGAGGCCTGGAAGCTCCGCTAGCAATAAGCTAATATGTTTATTTTCATAACTGTGCAGTGTTCGACCGCATCTCAGTGAAGGTACAGTACTGGGGGAATAAACATAAATTTGTTTGTTGACGCTCCGAAGTTCGCGTACAAGCTTCGGGGAGCGTGTTAGCGCTGAATCAGAATCAAAACAAACAGACACACTGATAAAACATCAAAATATTATATATGAATGAGACAGGCGAGGTCTCCCAATCTTTACACGATGCAGAATAGACATAAATGAAATGATATGAAGCTGGAGATTGTGGATTCTATTTTAGATTTTGATAGACCAGATATTTTTTATAATTTTATGCATGTTGCTATTGTGTAATTTGTTCAAAGTTCAAAGACTGTTCAGAAAACCCACACACAAAAAAAGCACATTGTATTGAGATGGTTCATCATATGTGAAACAACATAAATAATACTATTTGTCACAAACAGCAGCTTTTTATGTAACTTCTGAGTGTTTTCTGTAAAATAATATACAGATATCACATTATTCCATACTGCAAGTGTGCAAAAGATGACTTCATACTTATTTAGACTAAAATTTTATACAAAAATAGTATTATTCCTTCCTTCAGTTGGAATAGAATAACTTTTGCATATATTAGGATAGAAAGAAATTTCTGTTTTCCTCTAATAGCTGACAGGTGGAAGAAGCACAAGACATTGGTCTGAAGTTGCCAGCCCCTTCAATGCCTGAGTTATACCATTTCAAACTTCAGTTTACACAAATAAAATAAAAAAGCGCCTTGTTTTTTTCCCTATTTATTATAACACAGACAGCATATATTGTCATTTTTATCACTTTCAACAGTGTTTTATGTAATTTCAAAGGGTTTCCTTTAAAATGATACCAAATTTTTTGAGCTTACTCTTTTGCATGTGTATAGGGAAGCATTCAAAATTAGGTAGGAAAATGGAAAAATGGAAATCCCCAAAATAGCATTTGTGCTTATGTGGTTTAAAATACAAAGACGAGACTCTATGATAGTGCGCTAATAAATCTCTGGTCCCATCCAGAAGTATGTGGTTTACACATCATCTGTGCGTTTGTTTTATTGTCTGCTTGCACGTTCCTCCCACCCAAACTGTGAATCTGTAAATATTATGGGTAAGTGAGTATTTGTGAGTGGAGGAACACCATGTAAGGACACATGCACTACAGCGGGGTCAAATCTCTGCCGCCAAACACACACAGACAAGATCAGAAGAGAATCGAGACCTTGGAAACGGGTTTGGGGGTAAATGGAGAGCAGAGTTTAATAGTGAGGGAGTCACTTCAGTCTCAAAAACTCATTTATCAAGTTCAAAAGTTGCTTTTTATTCTCACAAGCCTCTCAGAACACACATCTTCTTCAGCTCGTCTAGTGCATTCAGTCTGCTGCATATTAGCACTGATCCGGCGCAGATGTGAAAGAGGTTTCGGTTTCAATCTCTGAATGCTAACACTGTACATCTCTGAAAAATGACACGTCCCATAAAGCGCTGTGGACATTATAATCAAGCCAGTCTGGGTTCATGTGACTTTTCACTTGCTTTTGCATCTGAAAACACCACCACAACTTTCAAAGTCACTACAATATCCAAGTTAGAAATAAACTAGAATACTAAAACTCAGCAGAATCTCGATTCCTGTTTGTGATGTGACAGCGATTTCTCTCAATCTGGTGGGTCTTGATTCACGGTTATGGGTAATTTCACTGAGAAATCTGCAATTAAACAGCTAAATTAAGTCAACACTGAAACGACCTTCACATGTGATTTATTTCAGAGTGAAACGGCATAGACAATAAAAAGAAAAAGGAAAAAATGAATTGACTAGATCATAAAAGTGTCTCTTAGAGGGATTTGTGACATCAAGTTCAATGCCAAATAACATAAAAGGCATATTAAACATAGTAGATACACAGGGTAATACCATGGTACATTTTATACTTATGTAATCTGTATGAAAGGAAAAAATGGGTCATCCTGTAAAATTATGCTAAAAATAACACCAAAGAGGAAAAAAGAGACTCCGGTGCCTCAAAAAAAAAAAAAAAAAAAAAAAAAAAGGGGGATTGAACCCTGTCAAGAACAAAATAGAGCAATCAAAAAATAAGAATGATATATAAATAATTAAGTGAGTAATTTTTTGTACAAAAATTAAAAATAGAAAAAAAAGCATATATTTTGGGTGGAGTTATTTTATGAAATTTAAGTACATTTATATTTAAATAAGATTTAAATGAATCATTATATAAATTAATGCTAGTATTTGTTGATGCTTCAATAATATCATAGTATTTGAACTACTTAATCCAGCACTACAACATTACAGCAAAAAGAATCATTATTGAGAATAATATTAAAATCATTCTATATTAAAGTATTATGCTAGAAATTGTTGTAGCTACTTCCTTTATTTTGCATTAATAAAATCATAGTATTGCAGTAATGAGTGAGAATAATAGCAATTATAAAAATACTCATGAAAATAATATTACAAAGCAATGACATATTAATTAATTTGTATTTATATTTCATGCTTGTATTTAGTTTTTAATGATTTTTTAAATCCAAAAATACAATACTGCAGTAATGAGAATCATAATAGCAATTATAAAATAATTACAAAATCATGAAATTAATACCTGTGCTTTATTATTATTTTTTAAAACATCATCTTAACATATAGTCATGATTCATCTGTGAACTCAAAAGCAGACACGGGTGAAAATACAGCAGTGTGTGAGTGTGACAGTGTTGATTATGTTTAATTAAAGCCTCACCTCACCTCAACACACTCCTAGAGCTGTTATTCCCAGCACAATGAGTGTTTAACGTGACACATCTATCATTCAGCACCCGTGATGACCTGCCCTGTGGAGTCACACAAACACAAACACAGTTCTTGTGTTGAGAGGAATCTCAGCTCGAGGGTTTACTGGATGCTCATTAACCAGGTTATTCTAGGTTAAATCTGCGCTGGGTTTGGCTGGAACATGACTTTTCACTTTCATTCAACACATCTTCCAAATATATTTGGCTGTCAGACAGAAATGGAAATGTTTTATTACTTTGAAAACTCTCACAACAAGATAGCTGTCATATTACAGAACAGTGTTTATTGAATTTGCTGAAGCGCTTGTCTGCATCGAAATGTAATACCACCACCAAACTATTTCTGTTTGTGAATTGCTGGTAGACACTTGAGACATTAAAGTATATATAGTGTGATAAATATAAAGAGCATTATTATTACTGGCAAGATTTTTAATTTCTTTCTGACTTATTATTTTTACTGGGATCACTATCAGACATGATTTTTGACTACTTTTTGACTTTATCAGGCTGCCAAAATGTGTTTACTTTTTTACATAAAATTGGATAAAAAATATAAAAAGGACTATAATTTCTGGAAACCGATATCAATCACAAACTGCCAAAACTGGGATATTAATATAAAGTACAGTAAAATCAGAATGCCATTTTTTTTTGTTGTTATTATTATTAATTTATATATTGTTTTACACAAAATTACATTAAAATCATAAAAAGCACTATAATTTCTGGAATCGATATAAACCGCAAACTGACCGAACTGAGAAGTTATATATTTAAAGTACATTAAAATATAAAATATAAAATGTACAATTTCACTGCGATCGCTATCAAATATAATTTCTAACTTCTGTTTGACTCATTACTTTATCAGACTGCCAAAATTAAGACATAAAATTGGATTAAAATATTAAAAAATATATATATTTATATATATTTTTTTTTTACTAGAATCGCTATTATGCCTAATTTCTACAGTTTTTATGACTTATGATTTTAACAGACTGAAAAAAATAAGACATTAAAATGTATAAAGAATTACTATTAGGAATCACCATCAAACATAATTTCTAACTTCTTTATGATTTTATCAAATTGACATTTTATTTTTTATTCACAAAATTGGACTAAAAGTACTATTTCTACTGGAATCTCTATCAAACATGACTTCTAACTTTATTGCACTCGTTATTTTATCAGACTGCCAAAATTAAGACATTTTTTCACAAAATGATATTAATAATATAAAAAAACACTAACATTACAATTAAAAATACTAAAAAGAATACTTTACATCACAATCCATCAAAGTCTAATAGTAAGTCATTTGTGGTTTGATCAAATCAGGGGTTCAAACGGCTGAGAACAGAAGAACACTGAGGATTTTCTCTCACACCCACACACATCGATTCAAGCTGGACTGATGGATTGTGGGAAGATTCTCACTATTTCCTCTCTGATCACGCCCCATCAGCCTTCACATTACACGCTCCGGTCTGGGCGAGCGCAGGGGTGGGCGTCTGCCCTTGTCTCTGAAGAGATCTTCCTCTCTTGCCCCTCTATCTATCCATCTATCTCTGGCTTATCTCTGTACTCCAGGGAAACTATTTTCTGTCCGTTTAGGGCGGCGTTATTCTGGACACACCGAGGAGAGCAGTAGGAGCCTACAAATATGAGCACACCAGTTCATTAGACAGACATGTGGGGGACTGAAAGAGTCTTCAGCATTTTCATGACATCACTAGGTTTTAATTAGCTGTCACACTTGCTTTATGGTTCAATCATGTGTAGTGCCCAGATACTTGTGTGAGATATAGATTTGTGCTTAATGGATGTACCGACTCTCATTGAGTGCTTGAGGTTTCATCGAGGAGATGTAAAGGGATTGATTGCCATTATAAAATAAAGACTTCTGACTGTAAAACACGATTAAATGCAGTCTCTGCTGTGCATTGTGATATTAACATCTATAAACTATGGTTAAACCACTGTAATGCATGTGGGCCCAGCCATGTTCGGTTTAGTGCCACTCGTGACCTTTGACCTGCAGATCATCCAGCTCAAGTGTTTTATTCCTGCAAAGTTTTACAGTGTTCAGAATTCCAAGTCACTGAATTTCAGTTCTGAAGATTCAAATTTGAACTAAATGAACTGAAATTCACACAAGGTTGTTGTAACTAAAACAAATTTGTCACGTTTTGAAAAAATATATTTAAAAAAAGTAATAAATGGATGGATGGACAATAAGACAGAATTACAGAATGAAGGATGGATGGATCAATGGATGGATGAGAGAATGACAGAAAAATAGGTGGATTGATGGATAAATTGAATGGTTGGTTGGATGGGTTGATGGATTGATGGATAGATAGAATGAAAGGTGAATGGATGGCTAAAATGTTTGAAGAATGACAGAATAATAGAATGATAGGTGGATGAAAGGATGGATGATGGATGGATGGATGCATAGATAGAATGAAAGGTTAATGGATGGATAGAATGATAGAATAATATAATGGAAGGTGGATGGATGGATGGATGGATGATAGATAGGGATGATGGATAGAATGATGGATGGACGACAAAATAATAGAACAATACATGGATGGATGGATGGATGGATGGATAGAACTAAAGGTGAATGGATATATAAATGGATGGATTGATGGGTGGCTGGTTGCATGACAGAATAATAAAATGATAGGTGGATGGATAGATGGATGTATTGAATGATAGAATGATGGATGGATGATTGGCTGGATGGTTGGAAGGATGAATTGATGGATGATGGATTGATGGATAGATAGATTGAATGAAAGGTGAATGGATGGATAGAATGATGGATAGAATGATGGATGGATGGATGGATGAATGACAGAATCATATAATGATAGGTGGATGGATGGATGATAGAATGAAAGGTGAATGGATGGAGGGATGATGGATAAAATGATGGATGGATGGATTGATGGATAGAACAAAAGGTGAATGGATATAAATGGATGGATTGATGGATGGCTGTTTGCATGACAGAATAATAGAATGATAGGTGGATGGATAGATGGATTAAATGGATGGACAGAATGAAAGTTGATTGGATGGATGGAAAGATTGGTGGATGGATGGCTGGAAGGAAGGATGGCAGAATAATAGAACGATAGGTGCATGGATGGATAGAATGAAAGGTGAATAGATGGATGTTAGAATGATGAATGGAAGAACGACAGGTGGATGGATGAATGATGACAGAATAATAGATTGATGGATGGAGAGAACGAATGGTGAATGGATGGATAGATGGATGGAAGAACATCAGGATATAATGAAAGGTGAATTGATCAATAGAAGAACAACAGGTGGATGGATGGATGGATTGAACGAAAGGTGAATGGATGGATGGATGAGGGATAAACAGAACAAAATGTGAATGGATGAATGGATCAGAGACAATCTCCATCAGAACAATAGTTCTGCAGTGGTCACATCAGCTCAAATGGCCGCACTGATACATAGACACGGTTCTGAAAGTGACCGGCTCTGTATTGTTGGGTCACAGGATGTCAAGAGTTCATCTTACAGATATCCCCATCAGAGGTCTCTGCCCCAAGCGGCTCACTTATTGGGCTGGACCACACGAACCCGTCTCTTCTGGCCGTCGGACGAGGAGCTTGACAGTCTGATCTTAATCAATGACCATTGATTTCCCACTTATCTCGGCCGCAGATGGGTCGATGCATCGGCCGGCGGTCCCGCCGCATAATGGAGCCCGGCTTGGGAATTACGTGCTACTTCACAGTCCACGCCATTGAACTCTGCTCCCATTTCATTCCCAGTCGAGGGACAGCTGATTAAATGTTTTCATCTTTGTTCGAATGAAATGCAAGACATCGATAACATGCTCAGGCCTCAGCAGACAGAATGGATTCTTATTTAGCATCAGATGATGGATTCAGAAGAGGAATTATGGGAAGAAGTCAGTGAGGCAGTGATCCTATGTTAATGCCTCAATTTTGCCAGGAATGAGCTGTTTTGTAATAAAGCATAACATTAATAAATAATAACAAGCTTCCCGATGTTTTTATATCCACAAGGCACCGGGAGATACAGCAGATTGTAGAAATGTTATTTAATACTGAATGCTGTATCTCCCTGCAGGGGCCCGGTATTTATATCAGTTTCTACAGCACAGCTAAATCTCATCATCATCATCATTGTTTCTCCATCTGGAGATGGTCCAACACAAACAAGTGAACAGAAAAACCATCAATTATTCAATTTCCCTGTCAAAGAATCAATATGTGCAATAGTAGTCTTTCCTTTCTCCAGCTCCATGGTTGCTTACTATTTATAGCTCGCTAGGACCAGTTTTATGGAGCATTCACACTAACTTCCCATTTAGTTTGAGAGCACTGCTATCTGCACTACTTCTTCTGCTGTTGCCATGGTTAAATTAATGGACGAGCGAAAATATGCATCACTTCATCAAATTATGCCATCTTGATTCACTGGGTCATTCCTAGCATGCAGTACAATTACATGTCCTCATTATATATGTCTGAATATTATATTACACATACTATTTTAGAAGATGGAAATCATATTAGATTGCTTCAACCACAATATAACAGCGAGCTGAACTTACATGCAACTCCTCAACATGAAAAACTGGTGTATTATTTTGATTGATCAAATGTAAATACCATTTTAAATACCTTTAAATAAATGTAAATACCTTTAGTTTTTTTTTTTTTGCAAAACCCCCTTAACTAACAGAAGCCAACTCCATATGACATCATCCTCCAGTGACATCATGTTGAAGTGAAAATGGCATAAGCACTGGCATTAGTAATACATGTTATGAATTATGTGTAACTGATCACATGTAATATGGATTATGTAATCAGATTCCACTCATTCCAAGTACGTGTAATGGATAATATTACATTGTAAAATCAGATTAGTTACGTTTCATGTTTACAGATCTCTGGCATTGGTTAACGGTTATATCACATGCAGATAATCCAACAAAACATTCAAATCTTTACATCTTTTATTTCAAAATTATTCGTTTTTGTCTTACATTTGTATGATTTGATTAATTATTCGATTTTCATTGACCTCACAAACCCTCTGCAGTTTCTTAACAAAGACCGGTTTGGGAAACCTTGACGTAATATCTTTCTTTTTTATATCAATATGGTATAAAAGCATCCTATTGAATTCAACGATATAAACAAGTTAGGTGATAAGTAATCTACAGTATAAATAATCCAAAATTATTCTAATTATATTGCATAAAATGTGTAATTTAATGCATTACTAACTACATATTTTGTCATGTAATTTATAATGGTAACAGACTACAATTGGTAAGTGATCTGCCCAGCACTGTGTATATAATTAATCACAGCCGATAACTGTAACTTTATCACTTTAGCACCATCCTGATCGTGTTCTTGATCTGTGCTAAGTTATGGCCAGAGCATATTTCTAAAAAAAGGCAGGTTCATTTCAAAAGGGAGTGTAGAACAGTAAAAGACTGCACTGGGTTTTTAATATGTACCGTACCTATAATCAAAGTCCTTGTGAAGTTCACTCAGTTCACAGTATGTCCCTCTTTGAAAGCCCTAGGCAGCAATTTCCAGTGACTCAGATACAGCTCCATCTAAGAACGAGATCTGTTTCTTAAACAACATATTTCAAATCAAGAATAAAATCTGAATTGTATCTGAAAAATACTATATTTCTACGCAGATCTGGCTAATGTGCATTCAAGAGTAAACAGGCAATTGCACAACATGACTTCTCCTATTCATTTTTATACACATAAACCGTATCCTCTACAATGTCTCTGCTGGAACTCAAGGGAACTGACTCTGTATCCTAAGACTATCACCCAGGTTGTGACTAGTTCATGCAAAGTGCATGAATAAACCAGATGTTGTTATATCACACAGATCAAAGACAAGCTGAGCAGGGAACGGGAAAAGTCTTGATTAAAAGGACACCAGCAGAACTGCAGTTAATGGCATGAATTTAAATCACATTGTTGCTAGAATCTGTCCATTTACAGTCTAATGTCTTCAGAACAAATCTTCAGAATGAAGGAGAGGGTGAAGTCAGGGACATCCTTTGATTTACAGATGGATGTTTTTTAATGTGTGCTCATCATTAATGGAGTAAATGCATTAGTTTAATTTTAGCTAGTTAATTCAAAATCTAAAATCTACAAACCCAGGTAATGACTAAATGCATTTAAAGTCTTTTCAAGTTTCAATTTGGGGGCAAATTAAGAATTTTATTTTTATTAAGTTGAAATCCTTTATTTAGCCTTTCTTTTTCCTAAAGGAAAGAAATGTTAAATGAACAACTGTGTGACTCATAGGGGCAATTCTTTAAAAAAAAAAAGTTATTATATTATTAAATGTGTTTTACACATCTGCTTGTGAGTCAGCTGATGCTGAGCATCCGGGGTGACTGAAGATGCTGGTTTATCTCCAGTCTGCTGCATAAAAAACATTTACTTGGCTGCTGATGGATGCCAATGTCTTGTGGTTATAAATAGCTGTAAGTGGTTATATGTACAGAAAAGTTTTTCCACAGTAAATTAAAGAGATGTTAGGTCTATTGCTAATCCTTGTGAGCCACCTAACCGTCTACACATGCAAACTGAAAAAAACCCAAACTCTTTTAATGTTACAGATTATTAATGCTATAGTTTACTGTGTCATTTTAATCAAAATAAACCATTAAAAAAGTTAATTTACATTGTTCCATGAAAGCCACTGCACACTGAGCGTCAACAACTGCACACGGTCGCAGATTGCATTATTTCCCCAATCCACACCACGTTCAACAATATTTGTGCACTCCTAGAAATTTAAATGGTACCCTGACTCCGGCCCTGTTTACTGTCTGTCCAAAAACAGCCTCTGCATCAGAAGTGAGTCTAATATGCCTAAAATACCATATTTTTGAGTTAATCTGCAGATCTCAAACCTCATTTGCGTAAGTACGTATTCAAATATGCCATGCGAAGATGCACCACAGCAGCCATCATACAGTCTCAGAAGGACTTTATGAAACTTTAATGGTGGTTTAATGATGCTTTTTCATCATTTTAGGAGCTAGACAGAACATGCCCTCATTCACCTTCAACGTAATGACAGTATTTTAGTTTTTTAGGGGTGAACTACTGGCTTTAACTGTGCACAATTTTAAGCCAGAAACTAGAGAAAAGAGTGTTTAATTGTGCAAAATTAAATCTAAATTACTCTCTGGATCGTAATGTTCTGTTTCCCACAGTATAATGTGCAGTGGTGGCCACCCAAATGCAATGAGCGTGACCTAATCAAAATGGTGAATGGTTGTGAAAAGCTGTGCTTGTCTATAGTTATTCGACCTGCTAAACTGCACCCAATGACTAACGCTCTTTAAAATAAAGTGGATTTATATCTTTATTTTGGCAAGTTCTCACATGCAGCGAGTGATCTGGTATGAACAGATGCAAATATCCCACAGTTGCACAAGAAAGACTTTGGCACAGGGAAAGCCAAAACACATGGATGGAAGAAGGTCAGTGCACAGAATCAAGGAGATTGATGGCGCATTTACGAGAAAAAACCCTGTTCAGCCACTGAAGGCTCGTCTCTTTCATCACAAGATCAATTCTCTGTGACAAGGCCCGCTGGATACGCAGGTTTAAATAGAGTTGTTCAACTTTTGAGACAACTTAGGTCACGAAAGGATTTCTTGGGAATTGCATTGCAAACCTGAGAATGTCAGGCTTTGAGAAAGTATAATTTCAAGTGCATGGTATATTAAGATTCAGGCCTTCGGAAGCATTAGTTAGACTTTAAACCATGAATACATTAAGTCAATATCAATAGTGGCACTAATAATAAATGACACCGTAATGAGTCACATGGACCCGGAGCAGGACCTCAGTAGATGCTCAAGTCAGAGGTGAAATTGGCTTATGAAACGGAAAGATGCGCGCAAAGCACTGCTGGCCACTAGTTTGAGGCTTTTCATTTTTCCATTTACATGAGGGTCATAATGGGTGCACGATTCTATTAGTCTTCCCTCAATTTAATTAGTCTGTGAGATGATGGCTTGTTTCCTGAAAGAACTTTGTTGAATGCCGGAATACTGACGAATCACGGGACCGACTGAACGTTTACGTCAAATGCATACGCATTTGCCAAATTTGAGCAAATAAATTACGTTTTCCCAGGATATAAACATGTTTTTTTGCATTGAAAACACTTATTCGGTGCATGTTATCATAAAGGAATAAAATGCTCGTAATAATTCATCAAAATGTAACAACTTGATTTTTTCCCTCTTATTTCTTAACCTATTTTCTTCCGACTTATGATGCGTTAAATTCTCCTGTGAAGTTCAACATCATTATATATTCTTCACTGTACATGGCTTTAATGCACCTTTTTATGCAATATTATGTAATTTTTCCATTGCATATCTCTCATAAATACGTCAAATTATACACACACAAAAAAAGGGTTGCAAAAACTTTGGCATCCCTGTGGTGGTGGATGTGTATTCCCGTCAGAAGAGAAACATCCTTCAGATGAGCAAAAAACAACAGCAGAGCATCAAAAGCCATGATCTCCGATGAATCCTTGGGAGAAAAACACCTCCTGTCACTTCCAATTAGGAATGACATACAATGTGCTTGCACCCTCTGACAGGCTGCATTAAACCCAAACGCTACCATCAGAGGATGACGAATGGCATTGGGATGGAAAACGTTAGAAATCTTTGTTGTGAAGCCATTTTGAGTAGAAGTGATGCATTAAACAATTATGTTTTTTAAATTTGACATGAAACTGCAACTGAAAGCCATTCATTACGCTTCTATAATGCGAAATATCTATGAATTGAAAAGGAACCAGTCTTGATTTTATCCATCAGGAATTGATTGGAAGATGAAAAATTGCTGTTACGTACCAGAATAGAGGCTGAATGAATTGGGAAGCACTACAACCTTCCTGAAACACCACCAGCATGCACTTTTGAGGAGGTTTTATGACCGGGATGGGACAAAAAACTGGTATTAAAAAAGTAAACAAGGTCGATTATGACTAAAACATTGACTTTAGAAAAAGCTAATATTTAGGATAGCATTATTACTATAAATTACTCATTAAGATACTATAAAATTACTAAAACTTTCTATCTATTTAGAAATTAACATAAAAACTAATCAATTTAATGTGATGCATATTTGTCAGTTATGAAACAGAAATAAAAGTGCTAATAAACTGAATGCATTTTAAATACATTAACCAGCTTTATTTAACACCAATAAATACCATTTCATTCGATTTAATATTTTTTAATTATATGAATATTGCTTGTTCTGCAGCTAGTCTTATTTTAACCATGTTCATTTATTTTTTTCTGTTAATAAACATGATTGTTTTCACAATGAACAGATTTATGCTGCTTCTAAGCAATCTGAATAAATGCATGCAATTGGATTGTTTGTAATTTAAGATGCATATCATTATTTCAATGAAATCAAATATATGCAAATGGTTTATAATAACCATGCACTATGCCAGGATTTAAGCGTAGACATTTCATAAATATGCATCACAATACTTTTTATTATTAGTTATGTTAAATCTGTGCAATCCAAATGGATATATGCAATTCATATACATAAATCTTAAATGTAACCCTTGCACAACACATACTTTTACAAACCTATCTGGTGTTTGCCAACAGCAATCTAAATAGCAGTGTGAAGCAGGGTGGTGTTGGATAAGCACACACTCTCGGCCTGTCGTGTGTAAACAGGTGACAGGCAAACTTGGCTAAGTTTCCGTGTTTGCACATATCTGTTTGTCCCGTCATCCTGCTGGAGTGAATTGGCGCTCGTAATTGGTTCCCAGGGTGCATTGTGGAAGACCACGACTTTGGCACAAGCCTGGGCAACAAATAAAAGCGTCATTATGTGCAACCAGCGGGCTGTTATTTAGGTGCCATAAATACTGCAACCAGAAGTGCTATTAGGACACACAATTATGCAGCGGTTTATCAACTGTTCACTTTGGCCATCGCCGCAGCTGCTCGGCCTGTTGGCCAATAGATTGGCTCTTTCGGCAGATGTTTTGACATTGTTTCTAACAATGTTGAGAGCACAAGGGCTTCATCACAATTAGCATATTTCTGGTACAGTAAAGAACTCATTAACAGACTTAGTGTGTGGAAATACCACACAATTTAATTTAATGTTTATGGAATATAAGTATGCATCTATGCATTAATTTGTGTTTGCATCTATGCATTAGTTTGAGATACAGAACTGCAGTAGTACGTTGAAGTACAAACTGCAGAGTGTACTTTTTACAATGTAAAAAATAATAATACATGCAATAGTATGCATAATAGTATGGTGAAAGTATGCATAGTAGTATACATAATAGTATGTTGATGATAGTATGTGAAATAGTATGTAAATATTGTGTAATAGTATGTCAATAGTGTGTAAAAGTATGCAAAACAGCATGCATAATAATATATTGCTAATAATATGTGGAAAAAGTATGTAAAACAGCGTGCATAACTGTGATAGTATGTGAAAAAATATGCAAAACATTATGCAATAAGCAATATAAACATGTCAAACTGTACTCTCATCACTGCATGTGTAATTCAGCTATTTGTCATGATATAAATAATATTTTGTAATAGCATACTACTGTGATCTTTATAAGGCAAAAATAGTAAGTTAGTATTCTATTGCAATATTAGATGATGTCAAAAATCGCATCTAAAATTAACTCCACTACATGTCTGTTCATGTTGCATGCGATGCATTGTGGGATACATTATTATCTTGGCCTTGTCCCAAATGGAACCCTATGGTCATGTTAACAGACCTCTTCAATGGTGGTCATTTTAATTCAGGAAGACTGCTAGTGCACATGCATGATGTGTGCCATTTGGATGAGGGCCATAGTGTTTTGACTTAGTGTACTGAACAAGCTAAATACAGTATGGCATCTAAGAATTTCATGCATAAATACATTTGTACACTATGTGCAATATAGATAGTAAATACTGCAGAAATAATATGTATTGTAGTATGAAAAGTATGCTAGTGTGATATTTCCAACAGAGCCTAAGAAGGTGGTCTTTCAAATCAAACATTAGATGACTAGATGTAACGTCTTACATGCTACCTTCCCATAACTAGTGAAGTACATACTTTTAGTGTGCAGCATGTGTCTGTACATTGGAATGCAGCCAATTCTGTAAATGAGAAAGCTAAGTGTTACATTTCCTTGCCCAAATTGCACCATTTGTACTGAATATTTTGAACTTGAAATGAGAATATTTCCAGTCCTTTTGTCGCACATTGGCTTCCTGTTTCACTCTGTGAATATCTTTCTTTTGCCCTGTCACAAAACATAATAACTTGTTTGACTGTAAATACAAGCAGCTCGTAGCAATCACCCTTCAATACATACACTTGAATGAAGTAATAAGTTCTAATACAAACTTGGTTGCAAACGAACTCAAACGGCAAATTATGGAGATCAGCTGCATGAATCTACTTGACTGACATGGTTTGTTTGCCTTCACAGATTAAAGGCCGACAATCTTTTGAAGCGCCGATGTATGGAAATCATAACTGTGTTGTGTGAGGTGTGACTTGCATCTGAAATGACAAACATGTGGGACACCTGATCATTATTTGGCCGTGTCTAGATAATGCTGCTTTTGTTGTTTATTTTTATGCATCTGTTTACTTATGCAGCATAAATGAAGCATAATTAATCAACTTTGCATCTCATAACTTTGCTGACACTGATTAATGCAGTAAAGACCATATATATATATATATATATATATATAGTCTGTGAAATAGTATGCTAAACAGTATGCATTAAAGTTGCTAATCATATGTGAAAAATATGCAAATCAGTATGTCAAAAATAGTATGTGACAAATAGATAAATCTTAAAAATAAATAAAAATAGGAAATTAGAGTGTGTGTGTGTGTGTGTGTGTGTGTGTGTGTGTGTGTGTGTGTGAAGTTCTACATAGAAAAATCATGTTAAACTATTTATAAAATTAAAAATACAACATGACAAATAACAGATAAAATATAATATATAATTAAAATCAAAACATAGGGAAATCCTTTAAAAATTAGAAAAGGATATTAAAAAAGAAAAGGTTAAATAAAAAAGTGAGGCTTTAGACTTGGACCTTGCTCAGCAACTCCACTCAGATTGTTATTCAGTGTGTGAATGAATGTGAGAGAGCAGAAGACAAGTGAGAGAGTCTAAAGGGATGAGCTGATGTCTGTCTGCTGTACAGTGAGACATGCATGAATTACAGCGTCCAGCATCAATCACACACACCTCGTCACGATCTGAAGGGTGGGTGCAGGAACGTGTCGTGGCACGGTGATGTCGGTGAGACGTCGGTGTGTCACCTGAGAAACACTCTGATTATGACAGAATCTGTCATTACCTCACCACCCTACAGAAACACAGGGAGGAGAAAACAAACACACTGTAAGAACGCTTTTTAGTCAGAAACCACTGTTGCATTACTATGTTAAGTGACGGTATCAGATAGGAATACAATGTTAGTTTCTTGTATTGCATTGTTTCTTTTAGCGTCCCCATCAGGTTGTCAGTTTAGGACTCCACTGGCCAGAAGGAAGGCTTATAGTAATTCTACTGCAATCTTGAATCTTAATTTGTAATATGATACTAAATGATTACTATAATCAAAACACTCTAATGCACTTCTGAGAATATAATGAAAACTATGACAGAACCGTGAGATATTTCAATGCTGTCAAGTTTAAAGATCTCTGGTTCCTCACACCCATGTGGCTGGTTGTAAGGCTTAGTAAGTGGTTAAGGCCCAACCTTTAAAAGGCTAAGTATAGGCTAACGAATGCGACTTATTTTGAGTTCTTGTCTAATGCATTGATATTCACATTTTTCAAGTTTGTCTTACGTGTGTCCAGATGCTTTTTGAGGCCACTCTAGCTTTTCAGACAGACAATTAGGCCTATATGATTAGTTATTTCATATATTTTATGCTCAGCCATGAACTGAAAGTGTAAAACTCAACCTGATGTAAAGATTAAGTCATCTGTTCTCAGCTGAAGTTTGAGACGTGCCAAATCATGAGACTAAAACCGCAGACTTGGAGCGATGCCTTCAAACCACGCTGAGAAAGCAGTTTGTTTTAGCACGACTTTCTTTCATCCGTGAGGTTGAGACATGCTGATTTACACACCTGGATGAGGATTCACCTGAGCATTTGTCATTATGAGAAAAGGTCATGTCTGTGTAGGGGTTAATACAGATCTCTGTATGTCTGATCCAGTGGGGTTAAAGGGACAGCTGAGCTCTAAAAATGTAAATATGCTGAAAATGTACTCCCCCTTAGACCATCCAAGATTTGGAGAAATGTAGCATTCCATCAGTTGCTCACCAATGGATCCTCTGCAGTGAATGGGTGCCGTCAAAATGAGAGTCCAAACAGCTGATAAAAACATCACAATAATCCACAAGTAATCCACACCACTCCAGTGCATCAGTTAAGATATTGTGAAGCCAAAAGCAGCATGTTCGTAAGAAAAAAATCCAGGCATGAGGGTCCATAATCCATAATAATGCTTTAATCCAGTAACACTTCCTCCAGTTAAAAAGTCCATCCCCTCTCAAATCAAATCCATCCGCATATTTGTTTACAGATTTGTTTTGTTCTGTTTTAGTCAGTAAACAGTGCTTGATCTGTGCATATTTCTGTCTCCACAAGATGTTAACTGATGAACTTGAGTGCTGTAGAGTATTGTGATGTTTTTATCAGCTGTTTAGACTCTCATTCTGACGGCACCCATTCACTGCAGAGGATCAACTGGTGAGTAAGTGATGGAATTTAAAATCTACATCATGGCCTGAGGGTGAGCACATTTTCAGCCAGTTCTCCTTTTTGGGTGAACTATTATTTTAATAATGTATTATACAGTACATAAAAGATTCAAGTGAAGTGTTACATGCTATAGGATGTTTCTACTTAGTGCGGAAATCATCGTTTTGTTTAGTCGAAATAAAACTGACAGTTTCACATTTAATGCGAGAAACCGTTCGCAGCCAACCTACATGAATTGCACAGCGCCTTCAGTTGAATGAGCGTTGATTAAGACTTGATGCTCTCAGCGTGAACCCCTTCGGCAGCATGTAGCACTAAACTAGTATCTGTGATGTATAATTCAGCTGCGTAGAAAGGGAAGTTCAGCTCTGTGGGCATCGGAGGCTCTGAGACACTGTCCGGCACAGCAGGACGCTTTCATCCCAAAATAAAACTCTCTTTAAGAGCTCCACTTTACTCATTGATATTCACAGCTATGTTTAGGGCTCGACACAGTGTCTGGATGAAGCACCTGCCCCCCCCCCCCCCCCCCCCACACACACACACACACACACACACACAGATAAGAAACTGGTATGTACTTACTCTTATAGGATAGTAAAATAACAAAGGAGATCTTTTACATCTCAGTACTTTAATAAAGAGATAAAAGTTTTGTCTTTTTTGTTTTAGATATCAGCATTGTTATGAACTGTGGTCCAGTCTGTAGTCAAATTAATGAAATGTGAAGTATTATTTCTCCTAATGAATTAGTCTGAGAAAAATCTCCTGTTTGGACAGGACAAGTTTTCCCTGAAGATGCAAGGTTGTGTTTTACAGCTACCTCAGGGGTCCCATCCGGATTTGCTGTAAATGTAGATATTATAATGCTTTTCCTCATTTATTTTGAACTTTTGACTAATTTTCTCATTGACTGTCTGGTCCTGGTGGATTTAGAGATTTCTGTTGGCATCACATTTGGTGTAAATAAATAAAACGGGTATGCTGGGTAGATTACTTACAAACTGAAGACCTTTAGTCAGATTACATGATAAAAGTTGTAGTCAGTAATGTTATCTAGGTTACATGTTGTTTTTTCCCTCAATTTTAGAAGCATGAATCACAAAGTTATTTATATGACCTTTACATGACCATTACATATTGTAAATAAAGTCAAAGCTAAATGAAATGACAGACAGTAGGATTTTTAGAAAGAAAACTGCAAGAATTATGCAGAATTAACAAAATTAAAATTAAGTTAAATTAAATTAAATATGAATATTAATAATTTTATAAATTATAATTAATTTAATAATATAAATTATTAAATTCTAAATTATTTATAATATAAATAATTATTTTATGAATAATTTACTGCCATTGTGTAAATAATATTTTATCACATAATTCATAAAAAGTAACATGAGCATTTTAAATGTAATATAATTGAATTGCAAGTACTTTAATTTTTGCAATCTGATTACATGTGTATTAGATTACATAAGATTACACTCTGCATGTGTATATGGGTGAGATATTATATATATATATATATATATATATATGAAAAGTATAGAAAATATTAAAACATAATATTATAACACATACATAAAAAAATATTATCATCTTCATCCTTGTCATCAACTATAGACATCCGAAGGCTGACCACATGAGCATGAAATGAAAATAATATTCATGTTATAAATATAAAGTATAATACAAATCATATAACATGTATCATCATAACAAATTAAG
Source organism: Carassius gibelio (assembly GCF_023724105.1). NCBI lineage: Eukaryota > Metazoa > Chordata > Actinopteri > Cypriniformes > Cyprinidae > Carassius > Carassius gibelio. The sequence continues at coordinate 25,739,561 of NC_068399.1, read as the reverse complement.
TGAAAAGTTCAGAAAATCATATAAAAGTTTAGTTAAAACTAAATAAATACATATTAAAACTAAAATGAATTAATAAATAAATATACTGTATATATATATATTGTTTATTTTTGGATTTAATTACGTCGAAATCTTTCTGTAACTCTTTTAATTCTCCTAAACTAAAAAAAAAAAAAAAAAAAAAAAAAAATTACTGGGAACAGCTCTAGATCTCAGGACATAAACTAATGAGAAACATATGGATATATTTTGCTTGGTGAATGAACCAAATGTTCACAAACATCCGGTTTTGAGCTGGGTGTGTGTTAAGTGTGCATTTGTATGTAAGCCCTTTATAGCTATGCTAATTTGATGAAACAACTAACGTTTAAACAGCACCGAATCTATTTCATTTCTTCTGTCGCTCTATCAGTTTCTTCCCTCAAGCTATCTCTACCCACAAAAACAAATCACATTTAATGGGATTTGCTGGTTTTTGACAGCGACGTCACCTCACTTGTTCCCTTAAATGTGCTGGAGAGGGTTTTTCGGTTCTCGCCTGCAGGGTTTGGCCCAGACGTGTGAGCATAACCGAAACACAGAGCGATTCTCCGCTATCAATTGTAAAATATTCCCTATAGCTACTCCAGTCCCTGCACATTAACTCACGCTAGACTGAAAGATTGTACTCTGAATTTCTGAACTGTGATTAAAAAATGCATTTGACTGATGTTTGTTTCTGTAATATTTGTGAATAGCTCACATCTTTGTGCACGTATTGATCTTTCGAGTGTAATTCTAAAGAATACTGATCTTGCTTAATAAGAAGTAACATTTATGGGCTGTTTTTCCCAGCGCTGATGAATTCTAATGCTGGAATAAACTGGAGGACCTGATGCTGAATCCCAATGGCAATACTTTTAGTCTATGTTAAAGGGAACTGGCCTCTGTGAATTTTATATTAAAGGAACTGAACGTCTTCTATATGTCGTTGTTCATTGCAGTATGTTGTCCAATCTTATCCATCTAATCTTATCAACTTTAGATTAATGATCAGAAGGTGTTCTGTTATAACTCAGGAGACATAAAGATACTCTACTTTATCTACTGCTTGATTTTTCTTATGGGTTATCTCATATTTCACCTATTAATTTCATTTCCAGTAAATGTATCCAACCTCAGGTCATCCAAGATGAAGATGAGTTTTGTTTCTACATCAGATTTGGATAAATTAACCATTACATCACTTGCTCAATAATGGATTGGTTGCAGTGAATGGGTGCCGTCAGAAAAAAAAAAACATAATGATGGATTTTATTCTTACAAACACACACCTTTTGGCTTCACAAGACATTAACTGATGGACTGGAGTGCTGTGGATTATTGTGATATTTTTATCAACTGTTTGTACTCTAATTCTGACGGCACCCATTCACTGCAGAGCATCCATTGGTAAACAAGTGATGGAATGCTAAATGTCTATAAATATCAGTTTTAGTTATTTTAGAAGTTCAAGTTTGAGCTGATATATATTTATTTATTTATTCATTTTTGGAACGAGCTAACCCTTTAATGTCTATTTTAAGCAACTGTCCCTTGAGCTGAAATGTTGTAAAAAAAAAAACAAACAAAAAAAACTCACCCTTAAGTGGTTCCAAACCTGTAAGAGTTTCATTCTTCTGCTGAACACAAATATGATATTATGAAGAATATTGGTAACCAAACAGTTGACGGTAGCCATTTGCATCTATAGTAAGGAAATAAAAAATTACTGTAGAAATCAATGGCTACCATTTGGTTACCAACATTCTTTTGAATGTCTTCTTTTTTGTTCAGAAGATGAAAAAAAAAAAAACGGTTTGGAACATCTTGAGTGTGAATACATTTTAATTTTGGAAAGAACTAACCCTTAAAGTAAAGTATAATAACCCTGGATATCAGTATTTGAGAGCGGACGGATAATCCTGCATTCAGACAGTCTGTGTGCTCTGTGTAAAGAACACCATCATCAAACAATATGTCTCTGCCTGGCCCTTCCTTTATCTGACTCTGTGTGTTTCTCATCCAGACACTGAGCTCCTGGTTACTGATCATACAGATGTTCACACAAGGCTCTGGATGCTGACTGGTCAAACCTCACCTTTAATATGACCTCATCTTTACCATTGTGAGTGCCTCTATCTCAAACTACACAAAAAGTTCCTCTCGGCAAAGGTAAAATACTCGTATTTTTCTACAGAGGTTGGTATTCTCAAACCGTAAAGTGTCACTGTTGCCCAAAGCCATGTAGAAGCACCAGCTGTGAGATGAGAAACCAACATTGCCTTTGGGAGAAGGACATCTGGATGAACGTTTGCATTTGTCTCTAGATGGGCTGAGCAGCATTTCCGCCTTCAGCATCTGAACAAACTTCACAAAAAACAATGTGATTTTCCCAGAGTAGCTAAAATCAACCACATTCATCTCGAGCAGAAATGGCCATGTCACAGATCCTACTACAGCTGAAATCTGCAGACTTGTTTATAAAGTGCATGTACAGCCAGATTTCAAGTTTTCGTTTAATCCCTATATGATTTATAGAAGAAGAGGTTTCGGAATTCATAAAAGCAAAAGCTGATGTGAAATCTGTCTTATATGTACATGACTTTTCAAAACTTTTGCATGCACAAGAATATTGCAATCTGAATCTGAATCTAAACTGCCCTTGTGGCAACACTGAGAATGCAACATGCTACATTATGAATTGCGGGCTTATTTCAAAACACAAAAAATACACAAAATCTAGCTTGCGTAGATGGAAACATTTGCATTTATGCACATAAAGAGTACATTTCAACCTTTAGTTTATTCAGAATAAGCTGAACTGTAAGTGTGCATGTGTTATTGAGGTGAGCTGGAGTTGAATCTGAACCACAAAACATCTCTAAGCTGCTATTCATTTGCCTCTTTTATTATTCCAGCCTGTTTGCACACAGATCAATACAAACTCATTCAACTTTCATTCAACACAAAAGAAATTCAATTGATGTTCACGCAGCCTGAGAACAGCCGACTGTGACACCAGGTTTCCCATGTGTGAGAAACGTGTGTGAGTCTCTTCACAACTGTATTATATCCTAATCAAGTCGATCTGTTCTTTGCCGTTTTCAACTCTAGTCTTCAAGCACTCAGGTGCTCTCTGGACTTGGTCTTTCTGCGTTTTCCTGCAGCTTTCATTGACCTGCTGTGAACCTGACTTATGGATTTCTGTCAGAGAGCTGTCATCTGCTGTGTTTCTGGACGGATGGGTGATATGGGGTGTGAGGTATTGCATCTTTTTCCACGGTGTCACACATGACATGGCTCATCATCTATATCTAGCCCTAAGTGATATAATGCAATTACCATGGTTATCAGTAATCTCAATTATGTATCAAATGCTGTTTTGATTTTGTGAAGGATCTCTCTTTCCAGTTCATTTCATCAGGAAGAATCTCTCTAAAACCACCTCAAAATCAGAAGAAAAAAAAAAAACTATGGTTTTGCATAATGGAAATTCATATTGAAATTGCTATTTTATTGTCTAAATTTCTTCTGGTACATTTAAACCAACAAAATCTCTTAACCTTATTATTTTATTATTTATTTATTTAGTAAGTTAGTTAGTAGTTCCCATTATTTTCAACAATAATTTAAATGAATACAATGATTTCAATCTTCAAATGCTTAAATTTATAAATGGTTTAATGTTTACATATTTAATATAAAATGTAGTATAAACATTTTTATCATGTAATATTGTAGACTTTGTAAAATAAATTGCTACTGATATTTTTATTATTAATAATTAAAAATGAATTTTTTTGCTTCATGGATACATTTTTTTTTTGGTATTCTTGGCAGGTTTTATGAGATTGACTCAGAAAACTAAATTTTGCTTATATAGAGTGTTTAATCATTTCATTGTTTTTTTTTTTTTGCATATTTTTGCATATCAGAGACATTTAGCCTCCATTACTGTGCTGGTAAGAGACGAACATGTCTGATCAGACTGAGCGACTGAATTCAACATCCATATTAATCTACAGATGGGCTATTCCTCTAGCAAATGCCTTTCTTTCTCCTTTGTATCACATTCGTTTCGAATGTGTGGAGGAGATTGTGCCCCCAGTTTGCTCTCATTAATACTGTATGTATCATCCTTGCTTGAGCGGGTCAGGAAATTACTTTTGGGATGAAAATAAAGTAATTACACATTTTCTGCCCGTCATGACAAACTTGCAGAGAATTCAAATGGCTCGGCACCTCAGGATTATAGCTGCACTGCTTTGATGTCTCCTGCTCATGATTAATACTAAATGGACAAAGTTTGTCTCCAGCATTGATTTAGTGGTGATCCAAGAGTAAGTTCTGCACCAACCTGAGACTGATGTGCCATTTAGAAGATCACAACAAAGCAGTTCATGCAGAAAAAAAAAATACACAGTACGTGCCACGATTCTTTTTTTAATTATTTAACACAATTTAGTATTGATTAGTTCTTAGTTTCAAATCAATGATGGAGTGTAAAATAATACATCTTGCATTCAAAAGTCGCATTAAAGTTGCATTCATTTTGTTTTTATCATTTTTAATTATTTTAAATATTTCTGTGTTATTATTTTGGTATATTATTAGTTTTGGTGTTGTTTTATTTTATCAAGTCAAATTAAATGTAAATAAGAAATGTTGAAATAAAGTATCTGTCAATAAATTAAATAAAATAATATAATGTAGTGACACTGTAGTGACATTGTAGAGGAGTTTTTGTGACGCTGTTGTGACGTTGTAGTGGAGTTATTGTGACGTTGTAGTGACGCTGTTGTGATATTGTAGTGACATTGTTGTGACGCTGTTGTGATATTGTAGTGGCATTGTTGTGATGCTGTTGTGATATTGTAGTGGCATTGTTGTGATGCTGTTGTGATATTGTAGTGGCGTTGTTGTGACGCTATAGTGGTACTGTTGTGACATTGTAATGACATTGTTGTGATGCTGTTGTGATATTGTAGTGGCATATTTGTGATGCTGTAGTGACGTTGTAGTGGCATTGTTGTGATGGTGTAGTGGTGCTGTTGTGATATTGTAGTGACACTGTAGTGACGCTGTTGTGATATTGTAGTGACATTGTTGTGACGCTGTTGTGATATTGTAGTGACATTGTTGTGATATTGTAGTGGCATTGTTGCGATGCTGTTGTGATATTGTAGTGGCATTGTTGTGACGCTGTTGTGATATTGTAGTGGCGTTGTTGTAGCGTTGTTGTGATGTTGTAGTAACATTGTAGTGGCATTGTTGTGACGCTGTTGTGATTTTGTAGTGGCGTTGTTGTGCTGCTGTAGTGACATTGTAGTGGCATTGTTGTGACGCTGTAGTGGTACTGTTGTGACATTGTAATGACATTGTTGTGATGCTGTTGTGATATTGTAGTGGCATATTGGTGATGCTGTAGTGACGTTGTAGTGGCATTGTTGTGATGGTGTAGTGGTGCTGTTGTGATATTGTAGTGACACTGTAGTGACGCTGTTGTGATATTGTAGAGACATTGTTGTGACGCTGTTGTGATATTGTAGTGGCATTGTTGTGACGCTGTAGTGACGCTGTTGTGATATTGTAGTAGCATTGTTGTGACGCTGTAGTGACGCTGTTGTGATATTGTAGTGGCATTGTTGTGACGCTGTAGTGATGCTGTTGTGATATTGTAGTGGCGTTGTTGTGATGATGTAGTGACGTACAACGTACAAATGGCATTGCTGTGATGCTTTAGTGGTGCTGTTGTGACATTGTAGTGACATTGTAGTGACTCTGTTGTGATATTGTAGTGGCATTGTTGTGACGCTGTAGTGATGCTGTTGTGATATTGTAGTGGCGTTGTTGTGACGCTGTAGTGACGTACAACGTACAATTGGCATTGCTGTGATGCTTTAGTGGTGCTGTTGTGACATTGTAGTGACATTATAGTGACACTTTTGTGATATTGTAGTGGCATTGTTGTGACGCTGTAGTGATGCTGTTGTGATATTGTAGTGACACTGTAGTGACGCTGTTGTGATATTGTAGAGACATTGTTGTGACGCTGTTGTGATATTGTAGTGGCATTGTTGTGACACTGTAGTGATGCTGTTGTGATATTGTAGTGACGTTGTTGTGATGCTGTAGTGACGTACAACGTACAATTGGCATTGCTGTGATGCTTTAGTGGTGCTGTTGTTACATTGTAGTGACATTGTAGTGACGCTGTCGTGATATTGTAGTGGCATGGTTGTGATGCTGTTGTGATATTGTAGTGGCATTGTTGTGACACTGTTGTGATATTGTAGTGGCATTGTTGTGATGCTGTTGTGATATTGTAGTGGCATTGTTGTGATGCTGTTGTGGTGCTGTTGTGACATTGTAGTGACGTAAAAATTTTCTTTTCCTTACAATTCTTTAACTGATTAACTCCAGTTTTGTCAATTTAATTTTGGTTTACAGTGAACCAAAGAAACTCAAAAGCTACCTTACAGACTCCTGACATGTCTTTCTTTTGGGTTAGCACTATAGAAAAGCCTTCAACGAGCCACTTTTAGCGGCGGTCACATCTAAATGTGCTGAACAAACTCCCCCGAGGGCTCTATGTCTATAGATCATACAGAGATGGACACAGAGTGCTCCAAACACAAAAACATGCATTAACATCATTCATAATTAATATGCTCATACATATGTACAGTGGACTGCCAACTAATGCACTTTATGAGATAAATTAATTCAGCTGATTAATTAATGTTCTGGTAGGAGTTTTGGTTGAATTGCATTTTTACATTAAATGGAGATAATTAGAGTTTGCAAATACAAAACTCACCACTGTAATGCGAAGGTGTCTGCTAATGTTTTAAAAGAAAAGCTTTAAACTTTCAATTAAAAATGCATTCAAGATAATAAGTTTGATTAAAGATTAAATAATATTGTGTTCAAAAACATCTTGCATCTACAGATGTAGACTTGACTGTTTGGTTGAAATTGGGGTTTATTTAAAATATATATATTAATATAAATAAATAGTCAAATGCATTTTTTTTTTAATTGCATTTAAGTTATTTTACATATATTTCTGTAAATAAATATTAATCGTATATAATTAAAATACATAAATTAGTTACCTGTTAGAATTATTTTACCTTGTTATTATTTACATTACACAGTCCTAGTAAACTAACAAACAAGAAATAAAGAAATACATCCACGAACACACAGACACACACAAATACAAAAAAACACTAACAAATTTCCAACAACTTGTGTTTTATAACTACAAGATCTGAAAAAAAAAAAAAAACTGTTGAAACAGCCTTACTTAGTCAACCATCCAATGATTCTTTTGTTCTCAATAAGTACAAGCAAAATGTGTTGCAATGAGTGCATGAAGTAGAGTTTAGCTGGTTCCTCCAGCTCAATCCTGACGTACACAAACATCTTGCTCAGGATCAAAGCTCTGTAACTCTCTTTTGTTCCATAATTGCAAACAGGCCTGATAATTAAGTTAATCGTCGCACTGCATTGCTGTATTCACCTCACTTGAACTCAATCACTAACAGGATAATGTACAACCTCAGGCAGACATTGATTGAAATACGAAACAAATGCTGCGCTTGTAAAAATCCATAATTTGTCTCCTGTCTTTACGCATCTGTAGGCCTTGAGTTCCAGCTAAATCTCATCTCGTGCAGTTACACGTCACTCTGTAATGTGATGAACAGAGAAAAAGAAAGAGTAAATGTATGTTATAATTTATGGACAGATGTCCTGCTAATGCTAGAATCTGTTGGTCACATGCAGTAGATGTTCATATGCCTCATTTGATCATTTTGGCTAATTTGAGCTTTTAAAATGGACTTGATTTACTTTCTAATGTACTACATTAAATTGGTTTTTGAACAGAGTTTCACACTAACTAAAGTTGCTAGTAATGATCAAGAGTGCAAATAAAAAAAAATTTGTTATGATTATCACAATATTATTGCATCCCCTTACTCTCTCTCTCTCTCTCTCTTTTTGGACTTTTCTTCTCAAAACTGCATTTATTTTGAGTTCATATTTCTCAATTCTTAGCTGATATTGACTTTTTATCTTGCAATTAATTTTCCCAATTGTGGGTTTATTACATCTCACATTTAAGACTTTTCCAGCTGTATTCTGAGTGCTTTATGTTTCCACCACGGATTAAAAAATGGAAAAGTTAATTGCAACATTATATCTCTATATTCTAGGTTTTGTTTCAGAGTTTAACTGCAATTGACCCACCCTCCTTAGTTAATGTTGCTATGTCTGACAAGCCATGCCTCTCTCACACTACACACCATAGTCTCACGCAGTAAAAAAATACACTGCAGAGCAAAGAGAAAACTGACAACACACCGACAGACAAGGCAAGCATTTTGCAGCTCTTTAATGTACAGTTTTAGTGACAGATCGCTATATTGCCTCAGTTCAAGGGGCACATATAACATACATATGATCAAATAAAGGGCTACTATTACTACATATGAGTCGATTGTCTGTTGAAGCATGAAATAAACATGAATGAACATCCCAACATGTTATATTTCAACTGCGAAAGGACATTAAAACACACAATTTTTTCAAGTTTAAGTTCACAGAGGTTAATCTATTCTCCTGTCTGATTTGTTTGTTGGACGAGATGGCAGATTGGGCATTATGATTAGTCAGGTCGCCTGTCAATCAAGCTCTTTGCCAAAGATCAATTGCTACTTTTTTCTTCCATTTCCAGTTTAAATCTCACAATTCTGACTTTTTTTTTACTCCGATTTCTACATTTATTTTACAATTTGGACTTTTCTGCATTAATATTGAGTTTATTTTTCTCCATTTTTGTTTATATTGTGACTTTTTATCTCAAAATTATGACTTTTATTTTCCCCCATTGCCAGTTTATTTCTTCTCACAATTCAGTAATGTTCCTTTGAATTCTGGGTTCTTTTAATCCACCACAGATTAAAAGAATATTAAAGGTAATTGCAACATTTTATCTCTCAGTTCTGACTTTTTTCAGAGTTTAACTGAAATTCCTATTTTACCCCTCAATATTCTGATTTTCGCAATTCTCACTTTTTTCCCAATTCTAATTTTATTTGACTTAAGCCTTTTTAATTTGGACTCTGCTTCTCAGAACTGTTTTCATCAAGTTTACATCTTGCAATAGTTTTTTCTTGTTTCCACAACAGAATTTTCTTTTTTTTTTAATGTAATTGCAACTTTTTTCAGACAAATCCTGACTTTTTTTTTCACCTAGTTGCAACATTTTATCTCACATAACTTTTTTTTTATCTGTGAGGAAAAAAGTCGCAATTACCTTTTGTATTTTCGTCCTTTACTTTACCTTTTCGTCCATTGCTTTATTGCAATGTTAACTTACTAAGAAAGCAAAACGAGTTTCATCTCGACTGTTTTAATGAGTTTTCCAGAGGTGCTTATTCTCAAAGCAGACTGAGTGAAGTGTGAGTGACCATCACGTTTCCTCATCCGTGTGACTCTACCTTCTCCTTCCTCCAAACCGGACTTCAAACGTAGTCAAACCACAGTTTTCAACAACATCTTAAAGTTCAACAGCCATGCTTTGCACATTGGCTTTCTTTTAGAATACATGAATAAAACTTAATGAAGAAAACGTGGCCCTTCAAAGCAAAGACATTTGGGAAACGTTTCCAAACCATGTCTTCGAGGCTCAGTGCCCATTTGTTTGCACGTTAATGTGATATATTAGAAAAAATTAGTGCATTACCTTTTATTGCAAAGCTCTCTTTTTAATATGCACCAGCTGCTTTGTATGAAATTCTTATTAAGAGAAACAGGATTAATGATAATCTTTATCTGTGCGCCGCCAGGGATCTTCAATAGTATCTCTCTGCTAAACAAAAGAGACAGATTATGAGAGCTCAGACAGAGATGTGTTATGAGACACGACAAAGTGGCTTTGACAACTGTCTGTTTACATCCTGGGTTTGATGCAGATGTGTTATTGAAGAGCTCTTCATGGCCCCTGACCTTTGACCCTCTCAAAATCAGCCTTCAAGTTCAGCTGACCATTTCTCTGATGCAAAAAATAAGTCTGTTTTAACTTTTTGGACCTAATGGCTGAATTTCCTTATTTATTTTGATATTTATTCTGCTATTTAAATGTCATTTTTATATGTTTATATATATATATATATATATATATATATATGGTCATATATACTGCATATATATTGTTTAACTATTTAAGTATAGATATGTATTAATTTTGAATATTAATAATAATATACACTTGTTCATATATATATATATATATATATATATATATATATATATATGTATATATATATATATATATATATATATATATATATATATATATAAACTGATTCACAGAAATGAATTAAAAGAATCACAATTCTAGTGCATATTTGATTAGAGAAAAATTTGATAGATTATATTAAATAGATAACAATACAATGATTGAATAACAGTATATTTATAAAATATATATGTAAATAATTAATATGCAATTTTTATATTTAACAAATTATATATAGACAGATTATTTAAAATGTATTATATGCATGAAATAGTTATAAATAATATAGTTCAATAATAATATACTAATAAAATGATCTTATTTATAAAATAATAAAAAATTAACAACTAAATTATAGAGATAGTGTAACGATGACTGACTCGACATGGGATCCATTTGCAAGCTTTATTTAGAACACTCGTAGTCGTACAGGCGAAGGGTCAGGATCAGCAAACACAGTATAATAGAGATATCAGAATCGTAGTCAATACCAAGCAGTGGGTCGGGGTAACAAGCAAGTATCACAGTCCGTATAACAATCTGGGTTCAAAGGTAGGCAGCAAAGGTTCTAGGGTCGATAAACAACAAGGGTTTGGCAACTGGGATAGCAAGACAGGGTAGAACGCTCAGAAATGTTAGCCGTGGCAGAAACAAGACTTCGCAATGAGGTGACGCAAAGGTCTGGCTTATATGGCAGTCTCTGATATGGAACACCTGGCCGGTGATCAGTCCAAGGTACGGGGCTGTTGGGTAATGTAGTGAGTATCAGTGTAAGTGAGTGTTTGGATGCCTGTAGGTGTCAGTATTCGGGTGATGGTACCCTCTGCTGGCCTCTGGAGGAACTCACGGGGTTCGTATTCGTGACAGAGCCCCCTCCCTGCGAACGCCTCCTGGCGTGAGGTGGAGGGCGACGTCGGGGTCTTCCTCGAGGTCGAGGGGCCGGTTTCTCTGGATGTTCTCTATGGAAATCAGTGGTTAAGTTGGGGTCAAGAATGTCCTCGGCATTGACCCAGGAATGTTCCTCTGGACCGTACCCCTCCCAGTCAACCAAGTATTGGAGAACTCGTCCCCGACGTCTTGAATCAAGCAGCTCTCGCACCTGATAGGTCTCCTCGCTCTCCACCTGAACCGGTTGGGGACTCTGCTCACGGGACCTCCCCTCACCCTCCTCCTCAGGGGCAGCAGCGGGCTTGAGCAGTGACATGTGGAAAGTAGGAGAAATACGATATGTGTCAGGCAAAGCAAGGCGGAATGACACAGGAGTGATTTGTTGTGTGATTTTGAATGGACCCACGTACCTAGGACTTAACTTTCGGCATGGCAATCTCATCCGAAGGTCTCTGGTGGACAGCCAGACCCATTGACCAGGTTGGTAAGTGTGTCCAGGGCGTCGACGACGGTCGGCCTGTTCCTTCAGGCGCCGTACAGCTTGTTGAAGGTGTACGTGGGCCTGATTCCATGTGTCCTCGCTTCGTTGAAGCCAATCAGTAACAGCGGGAACATTGGTGGGTTCACCTGACCAGGGAAACATGGGTGGTTGGTACCCTAGAACGCATTTGAAGGGGGTGATTCCAGTGGAAGGCTTGATCAGGGAGTTCTGTGCATATTCGGCCCATAGGAGAAAACGAGACCAGTCCTCTTGATGGGAGCTGCAGTAGGAGCGGAGGAACCGAGTGAGCTCCTGGTTGAGGCGTTCCACTTGACCATTGGCCTCGGGGTGATAGCCAGACGTGAGACTTACGTTGACCCCTAGGGCTTGAAAGAAATCCTTCCATAAACGAGAGGTGAACTGAGGGCCTCTATCCGAAACGATGTCGTCAGGTATGCCGTAAAACCTGAACACCCAATTACACAGGAGTTCGGCGGTCTGAAGAGCAGTAGGGAGTTTGGGTAGAGGTATGAGGCGACAAGCCTTGGAGAATCGATCGATGATCGTGAGTATGACCGTGTTACCCTGGGATAGGGGTAAGTCTGTGATGAAGTCTATGGCAAGGTGTGACCAGGGTCGTTGAGGGATAGGAAGAGGTTGAAGGAGTCCAGCTGGCAGTTGATGAGGGGTTTTGTGCATGTTACACGTCTGACAGTTCTGAATGAATTTAATAGTGTCGGGGTTAATGGTCTCCCACCAGAAACGGTTCTTGAGGAGATGGAGTGTGGCTGTGATGCCGGGGTGACCAGAGGCAGGAAGACAGTGAATATGACTCAGGACCTGATCACGGTGCGGGGCAGGTAAGTAGGTTTTATCCGGTGGACAGGCGGCTGGTGGTGCTTCTTGTGAATTGTGTTGTTCTATAAGAGTCATGATATCCCACTGGATGGGAGCAACCACCACATGGAAGGGCAATATGCGTTCGGGGACTGAGATGGAGGGGTCGTCATCATGGATACGTGACATTGAACTGGAACCGGGAGAAGAACAAGGACCATCTGGCTTGGCGTGGGTTGAGTCTCTTGGCGGAGCGTAGGTATTCCAGATTTTTATGATCCGTAAAGACGGTGAAAGGATGAATAGCCCCTTCGAGCCAATGTCTCCACTCTTCAAACGCTGCCTTCATGGCTAACAGTTCTCTATCTCCCACATCATAATTCCTCTCCGCTGGGTTGAGCTTGCGGGAGTAGAAAGCACAGGGATGAAGTCTCTCCTGAGGGCCTGGTCGCTGTGAGAGAACGGCCCCAATGCCAGTATTGGAAGCGTCAACTTCGACTAAGAAGGGAAGAGAGGGGTCAGGGTGATGCAGGATAGGAGCGGTGACAAAGCGTTCCTTTAATTCCTTAAAGGCTTGACGGGAGGCCTCGGCCCAGGTGAGACGATGTGTACCTCTTTTGATCATGGAAGTGAGAGGACTGACGACTGTACTGAAATTTCTGATAAAGCGTCTGTAGAAATTGGCGAATCCCAGGAACCGTTGTAGCTCCTTGAGAGTCTGAGGCTCTGGCCACTTGAGTACAGCAGAGACCTTATTGTCGTCCATGGCAACTCCCCCCGGACTGATGACATAACCCAGGAAGGTAGTGGATGTGGTGTGAAACTCACACTTCTCGGCTTTGGCGTACAGTTGATGTTCGATGAGGCGCTGTAGCACAGTTCTGACGTGTTGAATATGATCCTGTAGGGTATTGGAGTAGATGAGAATATCGTCAATGTAGACCACAACAAACTTGTTCAGCATGTCCCTGAAGACATCATTAATGAACGCCTGGAAGATGGACGGACTATTGACCAGTCCAAACGGCATAACCCGGTATTCATAGTGCCCGTTGGTTGTAGAAAAGGCCGTCTTCCACTCGTCACCCTCTCTGATGCGAATCAGGTTGTAAGCACAGCGTAAGTCAAGCTTGGTGTAGTATTGAGCTGTACGAAGTTGTTCTAATGCAGCTGGAACCAGGGGAAGGGGATAACGGTACTTCACCGTGATCTCGTTGAGACCACGGTAATCAATGCAGGGTCTCAAACTGCCGTCCTTCTTTTTGACGAAGAAGAAACCAGCGGATGCAGGGGAAGTGGAAGGACGTATGAAGCCTTTCTCCAACTCCTCCTTGATTTATTTAGTCATGGCTTCGGATTCTGGGAGTGACAGTGGGAACACACGACCCTTGGGTGGATTGTGACCTGGTAGAAGATCAACAGCACAGTCATGGGGTCGATGAGGTGGTAAGGTGTTTGCTTGGGTTTTGCTGAATGCTGCCTTGAGGTCGTGATATTCCGCTGGTAGGTTGGGAACCTCGAATGACTCCTTGTTAATCGCCAACGAGCGCACTGGAAGAGGAGAAATGGTAGATAGACATTTTGTTTGACATTTAGTGCTCCACTTTAATATCTGACCTTCCCTCCATGATACTAGCGGATCGTGCAGTCTCAGCCATGGTAGTCCCAGAATTATGGGTGTATTAGACGTGGGCAGAACGTAGAACTGAATGACCTCCTGGTGCAGTAAACCGGCTGTGACGGATAGACTTTGTGTAAGGTGAGTGATGATACCAGTTCCCAGGGGACGACCATCTATGGTAGCTACAGACAGAGAGTTGGCACAGGGTATTAACGATACTTTGTTTGTTCTTGCAAACTCAGCTGACATGAAATTCCCAGCCGCTCCAGAATCCAGTAAAGCAAATGTGGTCACTTGAACGTTGTTAATGGTTAGCTTCAGGGGTACAATCACACAGTTTACTGGATGGAGAGAGTGTAAGGATTCACTCACCAATTTGGACGAGACAGATGAGGGACGTGAAGGACAGTTGGCTCGTTGATGACCTGGGGATCCGCAATACAGACATAGACGATTTGCCAAGCGACGATTCTTCTCCTCAGATGAGAGATGATAGGTATTAACTTGCATGGGTTCAGAGTCCTCGACAGACTGAGCTGCTCTAATGACAGTACTGACATGAGAGCGGGGTTTACGTGAACGTTGCAGATTGTCAATTGCTATCGTCAACTCGATGAAATCGTGCAAACTTCTCCCCTCATCTCGACATGCTAGTTCAGCTTGTAATTCATGACTTAAACCCTTTCGAAACAGAACTTTTAAGGTGTCACTCACCCAGGTCGTTTGTGCTGCCAATGTGCGGAAGTTCATAGCATACTCAGCAGCTGAAGATCTCCCCTGAGAGAGCTCTAGCAAGCGTTCGCCAGCACTCTTTCCCTCCTTGGGATGATCGAAAACCTCACGGAAGCGTGTGAGGAAATCATTGAAGGAGGAGAAGGATGATCCATCCGTGCGCCATACAGCGGTAATCCAGTCAAGAGCCCTTCCGGTTAACAACGAGCAAACAAAGGCAACCTTACTGTTGTCAGTGGAATAGAGCATGGGTTGTTGTTCCACAAACAGCGAACATTGTAGTAAGAAGCCTTTACATTTGTTAGGGTCACCGTCGAATTTCTCAGGAAAAGCCAGTCGTGGGTTAATCTGAGAGGGCGTGGGAACCGCATGTGCAATGGCGGCCGCTGGTGGCGCGGGTGTCGTGACAACAGGACTATGGAGATTCTGAATAGCCTTCACCAATTCCTCCGTGACGGCGGTAAGACGATTTAACTGTTGCTGATTAGCAGCGATCTGACTTGCCTGAGCTGCCAGGTTGGTGCAGAGATGTTCATAGGCTGCTGGATCTTGTCCTGGCGAAGTCTTCTGTAACGATGACTGACTCGACATGGGATCCATTTGCAAGCTTTATTTAGAACACTCGTAGTCGTACAGGCGAAGGGTCAGGATCAGCAAACACAGTATAATAGAGATATCAGAATCGTAGTCAATACCAAGCAGTGGGTCGGGGTAACAAGCAAGTATCACAGTCCGTATAACAATCTGGGTTCAAAGGTAGGCAGCAAAGGTTCTAGGGTCGATAAACAACAAGGGTTTGGCAACTGGGATAGCAAGACAGGGTAGAACGCTCAGAAATGTTAGCTGTGGCAGAAACAAGACTTCGCAATGAGGTGACGCAAAGGTCTGGCTTATATGGCAGTCTCTGATATGGAACACCTGGCCGGTGATCAGTCCAAGGTACGGGGCTGTTGAGTAATGTAGTGAGTATCAGTGTAAGTGAGTGTTTGGATGCCTGTAGGTGTCAGTATTCGGGTGATGGTACCCTCTGCTGGCCTCTGGAGGAACTCACGGGGTTCGTATTCGTGACAGATAGATAGATAGAAATATTTCCCCCTTGTTATTAATTGAATTTTTATGTTATTTATTTATTTTCTTCCTACAATAATACATAATACAACATTTTTGAGTAATGAATTGCTCAGAATGATTTTTTTAACTGATTTGTTGAATCGAGCGCTTTGAACTGAATCATAAAAAAATATATTAAATGAGTAAAAATTCCCATTCTAGTGCATTTTTGATTAGACAAAAAAAAAAAAAAAGATACGAGATAAAGTTAAAAAAGTAAAAACACTGCAAAGCATTTCTTTAATTTCCCCGAAATACAATAGCCTGGTTACTGCAAAATCATCCAGAATGAATCCAACGTTTGGTCATGTTCAAATCATTAGCAGTAAAATCTCTCCCTCAATGACCTGAGGCTGGTGAACATCCACGTGCACAGATGCACACATGAGCATGTTTTTCTGGGGCCATTAGATGCCATGCACCATAAGCAAAGAGATGATGGCATATCATTTCCCACAATGCCTTTTCTAACCCTCCTGTGAGAGAGGGGTGAGCGGAGGGAGATGGATGCTCTGCCGAATGGGTCCTGACAGGACGGGGCAGGACTGATTTGGTATGCAGAGGGTCTCTCACCTTGAGGGGCAAGGTATTTGCTCTTGGAGTCTGCGTTAAGAGCGGGATGAAGGCTCGGCATCACCAAACACCGAGATCGGTGCTGCGTGGTCATGAATTTAACAGCATGCCGCCTGAGGAAGCCTATCTTATCATTTCTCCTGCAGTCATTAGTGTGCAATGTTAGTTTTTCCAACAAGAGTTAACAGTCAGTGTTGATTTGTGTTATGACAGGACAGGAAGTGACCTGTCTTCATAATAATACATAGCAGAGATTGGACGGAAGCGGGGGATTATACATGTGACTATATTGGCTGTAACCTTTTAACCTTCATAATAAAAATGGCCTCTGGTGTTAGAGCTCGAAATTAACTTGATGATATTTATAATGAACAAAAATTATAGAGGAAGATTAGTCTAAATATTACAACGTGAAAAAAGGACATAGTGAAATACTCAAAATCACTATTAAATCTAAATAGAGTAAGTCAACATTATTAGAAACTGCTTTGGCTTAATTATGAACTTGCTGTCTGAACTGAATGTAATAGGAAATAAATAAAGTGAAATTATGCCAAAACTGTAAACTGATAACTCGTTTCAGTTGACAAATAACTAGCACAAATATAACAAACATAAAGCACGACCTGATACACCCCAAAAAATGACTCTTTCAAATCCTTTAATGAATCGGTCAGAAAAAAATCCTCATAGATATTTTAATGATCAATTGAAAAAAAATTAATACATTAAATGAAACAAAAAGACTCACAAATCCTACAATAAATTGACCAAAAACACTCACACTTCTTCTAATTCATTCTTCTAATTTCTCGAAACAATGAATCACTAATGAAACTTCACTAATCTTCTATTAAAATCGATCAGAAAAAACTAAAATGTTTCACAACCCTTCTCTTGAATCAGCCAAAAAGAATCATAGATCTAGAAATGGTCTAGAAAATTCACAAATCCTCTAATGAATTCAACGAAAAGGATCATACTTTTAATGAATTGGTCAAAAAGCTCTAGAAATGTTCTGCTGAATTGGTCAAAAACATTCATAAATCTTATAATGAACTGATCAAAAACATGCTAAAAGTGTAATAAATCGGCCACGAAGACAAACTGATCAAAAAGACTCACATAATCAATTTATCGAAAAGACTCACAGACTATTAATAAATCAGGCAAAATCTTTTAATGAATCATTCAGAATGAATCACAAATCTTTAAATTAACTGGTCGAAAAGATTATGAATGAATCAATCTTTTATCTGATATTTGTGAGTCTTTCTGAGCATTACTGTTGTCTTAGCACTGGAATTGTTAAGTGGAATTGGAACAAGAATCATTTAATTCTTAAGCACCAGTCTAGCATCCTAAAACTCCTAGCCGTGGGCTGCCATCGCGTCGGCGTGGCGTATCTAAATGAGAATGCACTCATGTATATTACATGAGTTTGTCGTCTCCAGAGCCCTGCAGACAGACTTTGCTAGGTGTTGTTCGGCCGCGCCCCTGGTGTCTCTAATCTCTGTGATTAAAGTTGACTTAGATCATCGCCTCCGGCCCTGCATGGCTGCCACGCATAATCATCTGTTTTCATCTTTCTGCGACAGGCATGGCATGACCATCGAGAGGATTCTTCAGGGCTCCTGGCCGGTCTCAGTCGGCGGGGAGCGCTGGCGTTCTTGTGTACGAGATTAGCATAGCTGTGGCTCTCGGCTCTCATATTGAGCAACAGCGACGAGACACGGTTTGAACTGGCTTCCTTTAAACTGGAAGCGTGAATCGGAAAATAATTGGGTTACAGGATGCTGAATTGGACAACAAAAGTTCTGCAAAAAAATTACACCACTAATTATGCCTATTTATTCCCTGAAAGTTCAATATGGTCAAAGGAATTAACACAGATATAAAAAATAAGCACACAGCACGTTCATAAAATAATTGCAAATAAATAAATAAATAATAATTATAATACAATATTAATAACATAAAAATAAGTAAAAAATAAAAAAATGATTATTATTATTAATATACAAAAATTATATATATATATATATATATATATATATATATATATGTGTGTGTGTGTGTGTGTGTGTGTGTGTGATTATGCAGCACTCCTATGCATAATATTTATAATAATTTATATATATATATATATATATATATATATATATATATATATATATATATATATATATATATATATATATATATATATATATAAATTATACAGTATATATATATTTTTTTTTAATTTTAAAAGAGTAAATAAGAGCATTTTGAGAACTGAATTCTGGCATAATCTATCACAATTTTATAATTTTATATTTTTTTTCCATTGCTATATATTTTCTTTTCAAAGTCGAGATTCAGCATCCTGTTCACTTTCTGAGTCGTTGAATTGGAGCTGTGGAAAGAAATTGAATTTAATTCAGTTCTAAACGCCATACAATCCCAGTTTTAAAACCCATCCGTCACGCTGCTATAGGATCCACTCTTCAGCATCTCAAACATAGCTGGTCTTCAGCCTCTTACCTGGAGTGATGTGAAGTAAAATCAAACAGTGATTCTAGAGGAAGTACACACAGCCGGCAGTGTTTTGATGCGTGTCAGCGTGTCGACCTGAAGCACAGCTGGTGGTGAAGCGCACGGTGAGAATGCAGCTCTGGGCTAAAAATAGAAGCAGTGTTTCATTTCTACATGCATTACATGTGTGAGCTTTCCCGTGGTGAGCACAGGAGTGAAATAATGCAGACACCGACTTCAATCAAGATTTAACATCTCCAACACAAGTCCCAATAGAGACTGACCCAGTATTCACAACCCAACCAACGTTTGTGGTTTAATATGAATCATGTCATTTCAACTAGACAATCAGACACTGCTTTAAAGGAATAGTTCATCCAAAAATGTACATTTGCTGTTAATTTACTCACCCTCGGGCCTCACCCAACAGTAAAGAAGATTTTTTTAGCTTTTTAAATGGTTTGGTGTGATGTTTTGTTTGCGAAGGAATCATTCTTTTGAACGGTTCTTTTTGGCTGAAATGAAAGTTTTTATGGTGATGTTTATATTTATTCACTTTATATGCTTTAGACATGTAAAACAAAATAACTATTGTGTGTTTTAATAATATAATTGCATGTATCTGGCGTCTAGTGAATTGAACCAGTTCTTAAAATCAAACTGTCTGAAAGAACCAGTTCACGGAAAATAATTGGATTTCCCCATTTGCTTGAGGCTCTGGATTACAAGTAATAATGTCGTAAGTAATGTTCAGTTTCTTGCACAGACTAATCGTTTTGCTTCCTAAGACCTTAATTCAGAACATGGGAATTAATTTTGTGTTGTCTGTATATGTCGTTTTTTACTCTCAAAGTGACGGCAGCCATTGACCTACAGTAAATCTTGGATGACCTGAGGGTGAGTACATTAAAAGTCAATTTTCATTTTTTGCCTGAACTATCCCTTTAAGATTCTGAGCTCTTGAGCCAATTTAAAACATTTTCAGTGTTTCTCCTCATCAGATGGCCTGATCCTGGATTGCTAAAGCTCAGGTGGCCGATATAAGCAGCTTAAATGGCTTTCTCGCTTGATCTCCACAAACAAAACGCTAGATGCTGATTGGTTCCTCTCTGTCTCAGTGGGCGGGGCATGTATCTATCAGAGAGGCGAGTGTCAGGGGAAATTCTTTAAATGCTCATCAGTTTAAAAGCAGGCGATAGACTCTCATCTAAGGAAGAAAATTAAGTCATCACAGTGTTTCTCCTTGACTTTGTGTGTGTTTTTTTCGACAGACTTCACGGATGCAGTGCAGTTGCCAAGGCAACATCGCCAGGCAGCCGAGTGTGAGAGAAAGTGAAGCGGACTGACTTTACTCTTACACAGAAACACTTATATTCTTATGGGGGTTATTTAAAGACATTGCAACGCTTCATCTACTCAGCGTATTCAATTAACCCTCTGTGTGGAGAGACTACATTTTAGTCAATTGCTATGCAGTTGCTTAGTTGTTCTGGTTGAGATTTAGCGTGTTTTAAGTGGTTGCTAGTGTATGTGACATTTTATCCACCTGTTTTAACATACACAAATAATGCATAGAAAAGTTAAACAAGCTACCAGGTTACAAACCAGACTTATCATTAGGGGTTTGTTCAAATCACTACCCCAACTAAGAGCCCACGTAATAGTGATGCTTGGCTAAGCAAACAAAGCTAACCACAACCTGTCTTTTGTTCTTAAGATGGTGCCATGTGAATTACACGCTAGCAGCACTTAATTGCAGTGTAGCATCTGATGCCATCAATAGCTTTTGGAAACATTGGTATTAATGTTTTGTCTACGTCTGACAGCCTGTGCTAGGCACTCAAAATGATGACTCCCAACATGTTATCAGCTGAGTGTCTCCGTAGAGCTTCATAGCATCTCTTCACATTAGCTCGCAGCGGCAAGCGTCATAAAAGCCAATTGGAAAAGTGTCTAGAGTCAACATTCATACCACAGCCTTTGCTCTCCGAGGTAAAATACACTGGATGGGGAACGTCACAAGGCTTCTTTGAGGCTGAGTTGGCACTAGCAACAGTTTTGCCGTTAGCTTTAGCACTGTACTTATGGCTAATTTGTTCCTGGCTGTCATCCTTTTTCTGTAAGCATGTAAAGTTCCATACTGGCTGAGAGCAATGCACTATGGGATTTATTCACACAACTTTGTTCAAAATAGTTGGCTTCACCAACTATCTTTCAATAAATTAACAAGTATATGATAAACTTAGTACACTTACGCCATTTTATCACTACAATTTGTGACTATTTTACATTTGGTAAACTGGCAGCTAATTCAATACAATCTCATTTGTACGGTTTCATATCATCTGCTTATTTCCCACTTACTGTTAGGTTTAGAGATGGACCTTCTAGTATATGTTTATTGGATCATTCATTCAACTGATTCATTCAAAAGCAACAATTCAATCAGCAACAGAACAAGGCCCGGTTCCCCAAAACGTTCTTATCGCTAAGTAGTTCTTAACCTATTCCTTAACCTCTCTCTTAACCTTATGGCACGATTCCCGACACGTTCGTACACTAAGTATATCTTCTGTAAGTCATACTTTCGTAAGGTTGGTCTGGACCATTCGTAAGCTCTCTCTTAGCGTTATCTGAGCTCAAGACACTACTGTACAGCAGTCTTTGAAATCAGCGAAGCGAAGTACAAGTCAAACTATGGTATGACAACAATTTTATGTTATGGACATTTTAAGACTAATAATAAAATATGTTTGCAATGGATACATACAGGCCTATTTATGAAGTTGACTTTATGTGGTATCAGAATTAATATGGTGGTAATTAGCCTTTTTCGTAATGTAATTAAAGCGAAAAAAACAACTAAATCAATTAGCAAACAAACACTTTGTGTTGCTTGGTTTGGCAATTATTTTCCAAATTCGCAAATTTCCTTACAAATCACATTGAATTAATACATATGACTTTGCCACATCGTGAACTAGTTACATTTTCTCATGAGATTTGGTTCGTTTTTCTAACAAGAAATGGCTAAATCAAGCACTGAATGATAAAAAAAAAGTTAAATAAAGCACTTTAAATCCACTGAATGAGAGTGTATGATTTTTCCAAGTCTTGTTAAAACCAAACTAACCAACTTTGAGGTGAATCACAACATTACAAACTTTGATTTGAAGAAAAAAAGTACAAGAAAAAAGTTACAAGGATGTGTAATTAATGGATTTAATGAGGGAAAGAACTACAATCCCATGAAGCACTGCAAATGATGATAGATAAATAGAAAACTTAATTTATATAGGTTGATTATGTATATAAAATCAATATATAATTTTACATTTATTGCAAAATATGTATATATATATATATAGAGAGAGAGAGAGAGAGAGAGAGAGCATAAAGAGACTCAGTTGATTCATTATGCTTAATGAGAGTGGGTGTTTTTTTTTTTTTTTGGTGCAATTTGTTTCCATCAGCTCTCTGATTGGTGAAGATTATTTTGCAGAATCATGGGTAATGTAGTTTTTCACTAGATTCCCAATGTTAAACGCAACTATTTAAAAAGGTTGAAATAATGAGGCCTGGTGGCTTGAAGTGAAGCACATACCATTCATTAACAACCATGTACTCTCAGTAGATCTGATTAATGGTTTTATCATCAAGTATCAATTCCCCTATGGAGAAAATGAACGGGATTTTTACTTACAGAACCCGACTGATGGACTCTATTAAAAAGAGAAAACAGTTGCTGAGGTTTGATTGGTCAGAAATGTTTTCAGGGCAGGTCTTAGTGACTCCAGGTCAACTGCAAACATCTGAGTGCAGGGCTGCATGTGTTCGGCTTCAGTGATGCCAAGCATATGTTCAACACCAGCGCCTCACACTTGAAAAACAGGCTCATGCTGGCATGCATCAGACTGGAAGAGTTGGCAACTTCAATAAACAGCTAGCAGCAATTGTTATTCAAGAAGTTTCCAAGGAAACACACTGGCAACGTCTTTCCTTTGTCGGCATCTGGAGATGCGAAACCTGCCCATGGCTGTCATTAGCAGCTTCTGAAGAGATTCCACTGCAGGTTTTCATTTATACACCTTGAATGAAAATGATTTTTCCACTCTGTGCTAGTATATACTGTGTGACAGTGGAAATGTAGAGATTTTGCTGTAGCACACCTCAGGAAAACACTAATCATACTCTTCCACTTGGCTACGCTGACGTCTCTGCATCTCGCTTCTATGTTACAGCAGTGATATGAGAAGACCTGTTTGTTTTCCATCCCTGTCTCCTGCTGTAAGTGTGCTGACTCTCAACACTATAGTTTTTTTTTTTTAGTCCAGGTTGTTCTGCTCCAGTTTGCAGAACAAATCAAAAGCTCTTTGAGCATGTAGGAGGTTGTAGCTAAATATGCCCTTGTCTCAGGTCCCTTGTATATAGTATTCGAGCATCTATTATTTTAATACTGTTTGGCTGAAATAAAAAAAGGGACTAAAGAGTGCCTGTTTTCTTCTTCTTCTTCTTTTTGTCACACTTAAAGGCAAATATCTATGGACTACACCAGAGCTTGACTATATATTCATGCCTCGACTCTCAGGAAAGCAAAGACCCAAAAATATGAATGAAATGCATGACACAGACACTTCATGTAAAGACTGAAATATTGGAGCCAAAATCCAAATGAACTTCATGTTCATGAAAGTTGCTGTCATACACAAATGAAATAAATAGACTTTTCAAACATATATTGAAATATATAATTACTGTCTTATTTCATTTTAAATATTTAAATTATATTATTATACATACAGTACAGACCAAAAGTTTGGAAACGTTACTATTTTTAATGTTTTTGAAAGAAGTTTCTTCTGCTCATCAAGCCTGCATTTATTTGATCAAAAATACAGAATTTTTTTAATATTGTGAAATATTATTACAATTTAAAATAATTGTTTTTAAATGTATTATACTTTAAATTATCATTTATTTCTGTGATGCAAAGCTGAATTTTTAGGATCATTATCACATGATCCTTTAGAAATCATTCTAATATGATGATTCATTATCAAAGTTGGAAACAGTTCTGCTGCTTAATATTTTTTCAGAACATCTGATACTTTTTTAGGATACTTTGATGAATAAAAGGTAAAAAAAAAAGAAGCTATGTTTTTAAAATATAAATATTTTGTAATAACAATATACACCACTGGTCAGTAATTTGGGGTCAGTAATTTTTTTTCTTTCTTTTTTTTTATAAAATCAATACTTTTATTCAGCAAGGATGTGTTAAATTGATAAAAAGCGATAGTAAAGAAAATATATTATTAGAATTTTTTTTTATAAATGCAGTTCTTTTTAACCTTTTATTCATCAAATATATTAGACAGCAGAACTGTTTCCAACACTCATAATAAATCTGAATATTAGAATGATTTCTAAATGATCATGCAATCAACTATTATTTTAAGTTGTAATAATATTTCACAATATTACTGTTTTTTTTCTGTATTTTTGGTCAAATAAATGCAGGCTTGATGAGCAGAAGAAACTTCTTTCAAAAACATTAAAAATGTTTCCAAACTTTTGGTCTGTACTTTATGGGTGTGTGATTGAATCATTCACTCAAAAATCACTCTTTATGAAAAAGTGATCATCTTTCTGAGCTGCTCAATTGATCACTCAACTGATTTGTTAAAGACCACTGAATCATTCAGCATAGAAAAGCTGTGTGTTTCCTGGTGTGACAATTATTCTGCTGTGACTTTGTTTGGAAGTTTTTGTGGCAGTAATCCAAAATAAAAAAATGCAAATCACAAAATCATCTCAACAAGCAACTACCAATGAGCAAAGACTGAATCTTGCAGTAAGCATACATACTGTAAGATTGGTGTAATGTCAATGAACTTATTGATTTAAATTGCATCAAAAAGTGTTTTAAAATAAAGATGAAAGCAACAGAAAATGGTCCTACCATTTAGCCATAGTAGTGCAACATGGACAATGATTTTATACTAGATGTCAAAGTTGAACAAAACTGGTATCTTGGGACACTCACGACCTTTCCAGGTCTAATCGAAATGTCAGTAACTTCATCCTTTGCCAACTCAACCCTTTCTTAGCCTTTTGCTGTACCCTTGCCATCTGCATTGATTTTCATTGCATTTTATTTTTATCTCTCACACCCATCCCTAACCTAGCTCATTCTGCAAAGAAATAATACAGAAAAATAAGAAATTATATTTAGCATAAAAACAAGCCTATGATCATTAAGAATTTATTGCATAAAAAAAAATATGATGATGATTAAGCTCAATTTTATTACTTTAACGTGATTAATACTTAAATAGTATTAAATCGTGCTTATTTATACCTTGAGAACAAGATATTCATAAAATAGGATGCATTTGCAAAGTTTCTTCTTTTGATTTCAGGTTGAAATGTGACTTGGACAGGTTTTTTAAGCATTCATTTATTTATTTTCTCTCTATCTCTCTCTCTCTCTCTCTCTATGGACAGTCTCTCTTAGCCAAATGACCTATTTCTTTCCTTCTTTCTCTATATTCATCCTTCAGTCCTCAGACTGAGGCGAACAGTCCATTGAGTTTCATCACTGTAAATGGCACCTAAAGTATTTATCTGCTCTCACTCTTAGAGCTGCATCTGAGCACATTTTACACGGATATAGAGCCTGACCTGGCAGAGATGTGCTGGAAAAACCCAGCCATTTCCGTATGTCCTGCAACAGTGTGCTGGCCATTTCATTTTTAGCAGCATATTTCAGATGCATTTGCATGTTGCATTGTATGAGTGCAAGTAGTGTTAACACAGACTGTGAATAAAACAACAGAGATGCTACAAAAGGACACTCCTGACTTCAGTGTAATTAAATTCGAAATTACAAACGCAGCTGCAGATGAACAGTCACATGAGGTTGATTGCCAATTAGCAGAACCTGTCAACTAGAAAGGATATCTTGACAATTAGCGCAGTGATATGTGCATTTACAAAGCAAACATTAGACAAATAACAGTCACAACGAGGACAGATTGAGACACCGCAGGTGCACTGGTCTCACAACCACAAAACGGTTAATTATGTGTACACGTCTATGAGAAATCATGCCAATTTCTTGTAAAAGGCAATGGCAATGTAAAAAAAATGTAAATGCATTGCTACAAGAGTAACTTACATCAGCTGCACTGAGGCTGAACTCAACAGAGATGGAAAATGTACACCGTAAGCTTTATTAAGCTGGGATTTATGGCAGAGGTGTTTTCACTCGTTGTCCACAGACGACGCACAAAAAAGCATAACATGGTCATCTGAGACATATTGCTTTTTATTTCCTACATCTGAAGTGGTTTACATTTTTGACTTTATCCCACAGTTCTGACTTTTTTCTCATAATTCAGATGTTTGTATTTTTTCCTCACAATTGTGAGATACAAACTCAGAATTTCAAAATATAGGCTGATAATTGCTAGATGTAAATTTGTCATTCTGAGAAGGAACGTCCGTAATATAAAAAGCCTTTACTAGTGGCATAGGTTTTAATTTGTGCTGTGTGACTTTTCCGTGCTATACACAGCTGTCTCGCAGTCGTGCTATCTGTGGATTTATTTAATAAACCTCGTTTTATTTTCAACATTGTCTTCATCCTTGGACTAATCGTGACACCATACATTTTTTTTTTTTTTCAGAATTCACTGATGTTTTGAAAGTTAAAAAGAACAGCACTTTTTTAAAATTAACGTAATCGTCTTTACTGTCACTTTTGATCAATTTAAGAATCCTAACTGAATGAAAGAAATCATTTACTTCAAAAACAAATCCTACTCGAGTCTATAATGCAGTAATTGTTATGCACATCTATAAGAACTGGATATTTCACAACCCCTCCGACAGGATTTCATGAAAGACTGAAACCGTTCTGAAGGAAGATCACACTTTATATTCAGCGTGATAAGGACACGAAGGCTGAACGGTGTTCTTTATCATAAGGCGCTCTGTCATAACCTCCTGTATTGCTATTGTCAAGTGCTGTCGAGGGATAGAGGAACACAATAGAGGTGCTAAAGCATCGGTGTTCGAATCCCAAGCCAAATGCACCACGATGTCGCCTGGTTGCTGGTTATTTAGAAACAGTCCGGAGAGATTCGGATCCAGCTGGAATGGACGAAACTAAAGCATATTAGCTGTCAGTCAATCTGTGAGTGGCTCTGGATGGGCCTCGTCTCGTCACGCCGAGGTGAATCCTAATGGACCGCACACATGTTCATGTTTCCTCAGCAGGCTGTTCTTAAAGACAAACTTGTGTCGAGAACATTAGACGCCTGACAGAAACACAGAACTTTCCTGCAATGACACTTTAACTATTGTTTTGCACACTTCATGTCTCTGCTCTTGCACATTTATTTCTCTGGTTGTGTTCGTAAAAGCACACTGCCACACTGCTCTTGCTAATTCAAAAAAAAAAGAGAGTGAAAGTGACGTGACATACAGCCAAATATGGTGACCCATTCTCAGAATTAGTGCTCTGCATTTAACCCATCCAAAGTTCACACACACACACACACACACAGCAGTGAACATACTGACTGAATGTATAGCAAGTACAATTGTGGATTTTATAGCATGTGAATATTATATATTTTACATACTGTGTCAAAATGTGTTTTTTAAGTCATACTTTAAATGAAACATTATTGGAGATTAACAAGAAAATACTATTTCTGTTTTTCTTCAAAATGTAATATTATCTTTTTTTTATTTAATATTACAATTTTTTTATGTTTTAAGCAATTACTACTGTATATTTAGAAAAAAATTTCTAAGTAAAAATTGTTTCTACGCAGTGTGCACTACTAAATCCTATTATTTTATTATCGTTAACACACTATAATAGTGATACTTCTACTAATTCTTTTTATCTTGAATTAGGTTTTATTTTTTGCATTTCTAAAGTTTCGTTTTAGTAGTTAGTGTTTAGTGTTTTATCATTTTTCTTTCAAAACATATTTTTTCCCCCTTCTTTTAGTATGTCAGTATAGTATATTTTTAATTATTTTTTTTGCTTTTATGCAGTTTTTTTTACTAAATTTAATTGTATTAACTTTAGTAATCAAAAAGTACAGTAAATAATGAGTACAATACTCAGAATGGGAGACAGTACAACACACACCCATCAGGTTTTTGAAACCTAATCTGATAAAGCTAAATTGGATTTAAAAGAAATGTTTAATAAATAAATAAAAATAACCATAATTATTTTGACAACTGCATATCATTGGAAGTAAATCTGCAATGAGAAGTGCATTCTGCAATTTAAAAAATGCAACTGTTTATATCATGCAACACAAAGATATGGAAGATCAAGTTGAGCTCATTGCATTGTGGGATACTGCAAAAGTAGTATGCCATTCCTAAACATCCATCTGTGCATGTGACAGTCCATCAATCCTCATGTCTCTTCCATGTTTGATCATAAAACACACACATTTCTTTCGGATGAATGCAGGGCATTCTGTCTGAAAGCACAGGTCTTTTCTATGCTGTTTTCTGTGGTTCAGGTGATGCTGTCATACAGGTCAGGACTACAGGAACCAGGACGCACACCGCCGCAGCCTGACGAGGAACAACCACCGTCATGATGATCCTCCTCTGATGTTTGTCAGAGATGACAAGCCTCGTGTTCCCAAATCAATCCTCAGGACAGAAGAGCAGGAGATCTGATCTTATTTTGTTTATTAAGAACATTATATAGACAAAGAAAAAAATCATTCACACTGTAGAACAACACATAAACAAAAATACAAGAAAAAAAACACTACAGAGTACAAGACAAGGGTATATAACTATAATCCCAAAAGATCACGTCAAAGAAAAAGATTAAAAGACAGAGACAAATTTCAATTGTTTTTAAAGCCTTCTTGTTACACAAGTTAAAAAGTAAAGCAAGCAAAACATAAAAAGTGGTTTCTGACCTGAAAATGCACATTTATGTATATAAAATGTTGTTAATAATATAAGATTAAGTATATTTTGTTTTGAAGTAAATGTTATTTTTTACAATTAACAATTCCAAACAAAACATTTTTCTAAAGTAAAAAAATCCTTATCAATGTTCTCAGTCACAAATACGGACAAATCTTTCCTCAATTATTCAGACTAATGCACAATGGGTGCTGTTTACAAAAAGAATAATTTGTATCAATTTCTTTTTTTGAATTTCTGTAAGAAGCTATTTACAGGATACGCACGGTGGATAATAGCAAAGGAAACTTATCTTATCTTATTAGTAATTAAGTATCTATTTGGAATCAGCCACATTTTCCTCCAGGCAATATCACAAATCACAAAATAAATAAATAAACTGTCACATTAGGAATGGAAACATTTTCCTTTAGAAATAATGAACGTATTGATCTATTAGAAGAAGTAGATGAAAAGCAATATTTTCCCACAGTAGCATCTAAAAAAGCTCAAATTGAGGGGATATGCTAAAATAGTCTTAATAACTCCAGATGGTATGGCTGAGAATACAATAGCAAAATCTTTAGGGGTAATAAGAATGTTTAAACAATTAAGAAATTCATCATAAATTAATAAAGGGCCATTTGCATTAAATAATTGCATTACAGGCCAAATATCTGCCTCAAACCATTGCTGGAAGAAAAGAGATATCAGTTTTTATATAGAGTATCTCT
The DNA here is from genome assembly GCF_023724105.1 of Carassius gibelio. Taxonomy (NCBI): domain Eukaryota; kingdom Metazoa; phylum Chordata; class Actinopteri; order Cypriniformes; family Cyprinidae; genus Carassius; species Carassius gibelio. The sequence continues at coordinate 25,709,772 of NC_068399.1, read as the reverse complement.
GTTATTCCATATAAAATATTAATGAGGAGAAAAGTTGTGCTTGTATAGAAGAGACCAGGCGAGGAGGACCTGCTTATGGAATTTAGATCATTTAGCTGGAATTTCAACATTATAAATACAAAGCAATAACAAATTTAATCCACCAAATTTGGAGAAAATATTTTGTGGAATAAAGGTCCGAACTGAGGTTGGATTTTTGAGAAAGTGTTTGGCCCAATTCATTTTAAGAGCATTATTAAATGTGCAAAAATCTAACCACCATTTTCATAAGTATGATTTTATTACAGCAAATGAAAGCAGAGTAAATGATGTTTTTCTTTTTGTTTGTGAAAATATAGAAAACAAAATACTAGGAAAACATCAATAAAACTATATTTTAGCTGACAAATTCAATCCAATTCTTATGGTTCTTCAATGGTTCTGTGCAGAAAAACACTCTTCGTTTTATAGGATTTTTTTTAGTTGACTACATGAAAATAAATGATTAAACATTTGAATAAATTAATTAATTAATTAATGCATGCATTAAATAATATAATACATTTAAGATGTTCAATTATAGATAAAAAAATAAAAAATGCACACATACACACACAGCCAGTCAAAAGTTTTTGAACAGTATTATTCCTAAAGAAGTCTCTTCTGCTCACCAAGCCTGTATTTATTTGATCCAAAACAAAAACAGTAAAACTATGAAATATTATATCATTTAAAATAACTGTTTTCTATTTAAATATTTTAAATGCAATTTATTCCTGATAATTTTTCAGCATCATTACATCCGGTCTTCAATGTCACATGATCCTTGTGAAATATGGTATATGGTAATAAAGACAAACAAGCAGCTTACAGCAGAAGTATCGGTGAATGTGGTGTACAGAGCATTGATTTTACTGACTGAAGGTATGTGTATGTGCTGCCAGTCGTTGGGTTTAGAGTTAGTCATTTCTTCTTCCTCTGGCTTGAAAGCTCAACTTTCAGCCGTCTCCATACACCGAAAGACAGAAGGTAGAGGAGGAGCGGCGTTTGACTTGAAGCTGATTTCATTTCAGGGTTAATGGGCCCAAAAAGCGTGTCTGTCTCAGATCAGAGAGTGTAAAGCAGCCAGACTAAATCTGACCTGACAGCGTTCTCCTCTGTACTGTCATTCACGTCTGAGCGGCTAACCGCGTCTGCTTCTGCCTTCAAGACAAAGGAGTCCGCTGGGTGAAGCAGTCGGGCCCACCTACATCCATGAGATTACACCATCAAACTTCACCTGGATGCCTCACATCATTATTATTTGCTTCCAGTTGTAGATTAACTGATGCTCTTTCCTGTAACTCAAACTGTATTATACTAGCAAAGCCAGGGCCATAGGCTCAGTTCCCAGCATGAACTGATAAACTGTACTGAATATCAAATGCAATTATAAATCTCACACTCACACATACTTGTCATATAGCATCAACTTTTGAGGAATTAATTTTTTTTTTTAAATATGCTTGTTTAGTGTGTTTACTGTAGCAAAATGATGTATACTTTTTTCACATTAATATTTTCCATTGCATATTTCTCATCCTTAAGAAAAAACATGATCTTTTTTTGAAAAAAAAAAAAAAAAAATTATATATATATATATATATATATATTTAATAAAATTAAAAATAAAATTCAACGTAAATTTCATGGGGCCCTAAATGAACAAGATCGTCTGAGAAACACGGAAATGATTCGGTTGTTAGAGGTTGTCAGGGTACTGGTATGCGGTTGCTAATGTGTTGTGTCTGGTTGTCAGGGCGTTTAAAACATGGTGTTGTTGGTGTTTTTGGCCTGTTGCTATGCAGATGCTACTAGTTTCCAGAATGTTACTACAGTATGCAGCTGTGGGTGGTTGTTCCAGATTGTTGCCCTTGCCATTTCTTGTGATTGCTAATGTATTGTGGATGGTTGTCGGGGTGTTGTTATTTAGTTGCTAAGGTGAGTTGGATGGTTGCTAGGGTCATGCTATGTAAGAAAATCCTTTTAATAGTTTAAGCGGGTTTCTACAGTGTTCGTTAGCAAGATGTTGGTTCAGTGTTGTTATGTGGCTGTGAGTTGCTGCCAAGGCATTTCAATATGGTTGCTAGGATGTTCTATGTGGTTGCCATGCAAATATGCATGCAAATATGTGTGATAATGTACGTCGTGACACACAAAAAAATGATAGTCTCACTTTTTATTTATTTATTTAATTTTTATGTGAGACTATCCACCAGTCTGCACCAAAACGAGCTCCCCTGTGTGAACTGTGAACAGAATGCACAATGACACTGCAGTGCCTTTAACAAGATTAAGAACTTTCCGTCAAGATTTGAAGAGGAAAAAACGCAAAGAACCGAGACACAACAGGACACAGGACAATTAGCGAGGGAATAATGAAGAGGGTATTATGGCACACAGAAACTCCAGCCTGTTCGGTGCTATTCTGTGAGTCATTTAACCTTATGGCGAGTGAAGAATGATCAAAAATAGATACAGGCATGTAGAGTATGATGCATACTGAACAGTCTGATGTGTGTCCTCCATATACAGTAGAAGCAGCAACTAACTGCCCTTCTGATAATGAAACACCCACTTAAAGGGACAGTTCATAAAAAAAATATCGTCCTCATTTACTCTAAAAAGCACCATTGAATATGTGATGGTATCAGTAAATAAATGACTTAAGTATAATTCTGTGCATCACATAAAGCTATAATCTGAGAATATAGTCAGACTGGGAGAGGATGATGACAGAATATTGATTCTGCTTCAAAAAGCTCTGTTAGATCCGGAAGGAACTTTGTGCACTTTGGACTGATTGCAGTCTCTTTAATGTTGCATGAAATGCGCTCGCTCAGATGCCTTCCACCTGGAAGATGCGCTGCCATCAGACTGTGCCAAAGCCTTCGCTCCGGAGAAGTGTTTGAGATCGACCTTCGGTGAATTGACTGGCATTGACATGTCGACTGTTAGTAGACGAGCCAACGGGCTGTGACAGCTCTCTATAAATCACCCAACAGCAATGACATAGAAACAAGAATATTAGCACATTTTTGAAATATACAGTATGTATAGTGTGCAGATGTTCTGTATGCATGGATATAACAGATCCCACAATGCAATGCTTTCAACTTCACAAATTACTTTGTGACAAATGACTTTCAACAGTAAATAAAAAAAAAGTTAGAGGAAATTGTTCGAATCTTTAGAATGTTGGAATTTAAATATTTGAATTACATTTTTAAACTTTTAAAGAAAATGTAAAATTCTTATTTGTATGATCTGATTATTTGATCAGACTGCCAAAATATATTTTATATAAATACATAAATCAACTTAAAATTAAAATATGAATTATGTTTATTTAGAATATTTAGAGTGCTGTAATTATAATATTCATCATTTTTATTAAAAGTAAATGTATTATTTTATGAGTAACTATTTGATCAGCTAAAGACAATTTATTCTAAATTACATGCAACTTTACATTAGATATTAAAGATTAAACATTAACTTTTTTTGTGCAATGGCATTTTGAATGTGTGTCTGATTTAAACAGTCAGTATTGTTTCATGTGACGACAATACAAAACGTTTGACGTCGCATATTGTATAGTTTCACATACAGTTCACTCACTAAAGCTGCAAACAGTACACAGTACATACTATGTAGTGTGCACTACGCTGCTGTTTCATTCCAAACACAGCTGTGTTCCAAATTCTCTGTCACTTGTGAGAACTTTTTACAGACCTGTGCTCTTTAGCTGCAGGCTCGGAGTTAACAGACGTGATTTTGTCACACTTTTGCAGTTCAGAGTTACTAGTCACAAACTCAGCTGCATCCTGTAAAGACAGGTTTCAAAAGAAGGTCCACAGACCCCCAGGGGCCCATGAAAGTACTGCAGGGAAACCGTGGACTGCTAAAAACTAATGACCTAAAACATTATTTAATGTGTTAAATTCATTATAAATATTTTTTTAAATATCATTAAACATTATTGTAATTAAAAATGCAAAAATAACATTAAAATAATATACATTTTATAGTTAAAGTGTGCAGTATTGTCTGATGTAAATTGAGCGTGAGGCTGAGAGTGCAGGAGGGATTGTGTGTTAATTGAATGTGTAATGCATTTGCTGCTTCAGACTGCAGAAATAAAGCTATCTGGCACAACTCCTTCCTCTCAGAGAGACAGATTACACCAGAGACTCAGGGAGAAAAGGTCGACTGTCAGAGGAGCAGCAGATGCCGGAGAGAGAGAGAGAGAGAGAGAGAGAGAGAGAGAGAGAGAGAGAGAAAGTGAAGCCGAAAAAGAAAACTGTTCACATATTCTTATATTAATCAATAGCATGCTAAGGATGCTTGGAATGGCACGGTGCATTATATACACAATGCTCCTGTTGCAGCTTAATATAAATCAGTTCTGACTCAGCATGATGATTGACTGGTACTAAAAATACAAAAGAAGTTCTATAAGCCATATTTAATTCAAACAGTAACATCTTAAAAATAAATATGGCATTAGCAAAAACTTAATTTTAAATTCATTTAATTTTGCATAAATTGGATAAATAATCACCAATAATTGTATTGTTTCATTAATTGTAATTAAAAGATTTAAATATTTTTAAATGCAAAATTAAGTTCCAACATCCTGTCAATTTCTATATAAAAATGTGTACTTTTAATCTATAACTTTAAGTTGCATTTTATTTAGCGTCAGATGTCTTGACTTTTGGAAGACTGATTAAATAATCACTTAAAATGAACACAAATCTGATGCTACAATTCCAATATTATAAATATTCAAATGAATTATCTAAATTTCACACACACACACACACACACACACACACACACACACACACACACACACACACACACACACACACACACACACACACACACACACTTGTTTCTGTGAATTGTGGGGACTTTCCATAGACTTCAGAAACCTGTGTGCACTGTTTTCAGATCAACATCATTTACTATTATGAATTTTTTTCCCCCACAAAATTTCAGGTTTTACTATCCTTGAGTGGACATTTGGTACCTTCAATACAGAATAAACAAGTACACACACACACACACACACACATACAAAATTTGATTTTGCTCTGATTGTGGTGTGATATGGATTTCAGCCTCCTCAGTCTTTAATTTTTGATTATGAATATACTGATTTCAATTTTTTTCTTGATTTAGAGCTTCTCACATGCAGCATCAGAACAGGATCTGATATATTCAGACATATTTAAATGGTTCCTGAGAGTGATTTAAATAAAATACACACTGCTTTTGATGTCTTGGGATGCCATCTAGTGTCTCTGGGAGTAAAAGACTTTCAAGTGCGTCCAGAAACCCAGCAGAGATAAACAGAGCCACACAGATTGAGCCAGTGACACGTCCGTCACGGACGAAAGCGTTAAATATAGTGATAAAATATAGATGAATGTTTCTCCCTGGAGTCGTCCATGAAGGACTTCTGCACTGCATACATGGCCTTGCTCCTGTGTCTCCACAGAAGGACTTTTAGAAGTGTGTGGATAAATAGATTTGTGTTAGTGAATTATTCAGCTCAGGCTCTACGAGGATTAGAAATGACTTTCACCCTACTGTATGTACTCTTCTCCCACAACGTCTGCTAGAGAGGGTGGTGTATACAGACCACACACACACACACACACACACACACACGTGCTTCTGTGAACTAACTATACTCATTTATATTTAACTATCCTCATCAATTTTCAGTATGATATATATGCATGTTTATAATCATTTATGCATTGTCAAATGGAACTACATGAAGAGTTAAAAAGGTCATATTACAGAAAATATGCTATTATAGTTTTTATTATATATTATAATTTTTTTCCCATCTCCATTTCAATTGTACTTAGTTTTTAAAAAATCACTAGTTTCTGTTTTTGTTACTTTAGCAGCTTATATATATATATATACAGTATATATATATATATATATATATATATATATATATATATATATATATATATTTATACATTTTTGTATGTATTTCAGTGTTAGTTAAAATGAGAAATGCTTAGCAACTAGCAGAAATAATAATAAAAAAAGATTTTTTATGTTTTTTTTTTTATTTCAGTAAAAAAATGTTTTTTTATGTTTCCTATGCATGAAAATTTAATTTTTTATGGTTTTAGTTAACTATAGTAATCCTGATGTAGATATCCAATACAAAATTATCCAATATGTAATTTCTTATTTAATGCATATATATATATATATATATATATATATATATATACATTTTTTATTTATTTGTCCAATAAGACCCTTAAATTCAATTTAACGATATGTCTGTTATATACGTAAATATATATTCTGTACACTAGCAATATAGATGACCTGAAAGCTAACATGCATGGACTAAAAGACATGCAATTGTGATTTTCATCATTGCATATGCAGCAACTTTAATAAACGTGTAATTCTAGAGCTGACCGCTTGATGTCGCTGTCGTCTAAAGAAGAGTCACTAGGTGCTGCATGAACAGCTGCTGTTCTCTCACACACATCTGTGCACTACAAACAGTTAATGAAGGGTTGTCATAATTTACATTAAATGCTTTTTTAATAAACTCAAGAATAAGTTGTGATGATTGCTACGATGTGTTTAGTAACCAATCCCAATAGTGCTGATAGAACAAACCTTGCTACAACTGCGTTACACAATATATAAACAGAAATCTCAGATCTTTAGTGTTTTGGATAGAGATGAAAAATGTGCACCAGTTCATGATGATGTCAAGGATTTATGACTGAGGAGGTTTGTTACACAGTAAACCTGTCGCTCCTCCTATAAATGCTTCAGTCATATCAACACACACAGACTGACTATTACACAAGTCGATAGTATCCTGAACTTCTGAGACACCGGTGAAGATTCAAAGACAATGCAATTAGATGATGTGGAGTTAGAAAAATATGTGGAGACGTCATCCCGTGAGAGCAGGACGGCCACAGACACCCCAAAACTTCTGTCACACTCTATTGAAGAAATACTGAAGAAACCTGTCAACAAGACACTTAAAACATCTGGATGCACACAGACCAAGATAAAGACGGATGCTCCTAAAATCACTCCATACACAGGTGTGTTCTTTTTTGTATTTTTGAATAGGTTTTGCAGCTTGTGTATTGATCGAGTTAAGAAAAAGACACTCTTTCTTATCTTTTGGACCGACTTGAATGTATTTCCTGAAGTTATGAGATCTACTGTATCATATTCTGATGGTAGCTCGAGGGTCCGGTCGCAGACGGGTGAGGACCACGTTCACCGTGATCCAGCTGGAGGAGCTGGAGAGAGTTTTTCAGGAAACACACTATCCTGACGTTCACACCAGAGACCAGCTCGCCTGTCGAACGCAGCTGTCTGAGGGAAGAGTTCAGGTACAATACACTGTCTCCTGAAAACACACTGCTTCTGCAATAATCTTGTTTTCCACGACCAAGGGATCTATGGAGTGAGTTTTGGTTCTTTATTACATGCGAGAAAATAAAAGATCTGAGAGAAAAAAAAAAGTTTGAGAGAAAAAGTTATCACACTGATAGCAAAAAAACATTTCATGAGAGAAAAAAGAATATTTGAGAGAAAAAGTTTTCATGCCAATAGCAAAAAATAATAATATTTGAGACTAAAAAAAGTTTTGAGATAAAGTATTTTGTCATAGAACATAAAAAAAATATACATTTGAAATTTTTAAAATTATTTCTGAGAAAAAAAAATCTCTCTCAAAATACTTTGAAAAAAACTCTCAAATATATATGTTTTGCTATCAGTGTGAAAATATTTTCTCTAAAAAAAAAAAGTGTTTCTCTCGAAACGCTTTTCTTTGCTCTTGATGCAATTTCTTGCTCTCGTGTCAGGATTTTGCTTTCACTGTGAGAATTGTGTCATGGGCGGGGCCACGTTCCTATTGGCCAGTCGGGTGAGCATCGTCTTGTCTTGGGAGTCGAACTGAATCATTACACCATTGTTCGGTTCACCTGCATAGATGCCGCCTCTGCCTTATGGATAGTTAAGTTGAGCAGTGAGCACGGACACTCCAATGTTTGGGTAAGATGATGACACACAGCTGGCTGAGCAAGTTCAGTATCACTGAAGATTAAACATTAAAAAATAGCACTCATATTCATGAATGAACGTGTATTATATTATTTGCTTGCTAATCGCTAGTAAAGCTAACCAGCCATCATGCTAGGTAAACTTGCAAACTCACCTGGTTTATACTATGTTTAAATCAAATGCCAAATTAATGTTTTGATTTAGATAGTTTCACGCCTTATTTAGTGAGTAGTGAGCTAGTTTCTACCTTTGCACTTGCTAGCCTCAAAGCACCTGAAGAGTAACTGCTTGTTCTTACAACCTCCCGCACAACTTTCAACTAACGTTAGTATGCATGGAAGGTGGCAACCCTACAACTAGCTAACGTTAGACAGTGATTGACATACCGTTTGAAAGATTTAAAAGAAAAAATAATTACCATGACAGTACAGGCACAAACATATTTGTGGGTTGCTAATGTAAGAGTTAGTCCTAGACCTGCAATTGACCTTGTCAGTAGAGGTGGGCAGATCGATACTAATATCGATAATATCGATACCAACATTGGTATCGGTATTGATCGATACCGACGTGAAAATATCGATACTTAAGTTTCAGTTTCTCTCGTTTTGCGACCTGGCCGTGTTTGTCAAAATGCTGCTGCTGTCACAGAGCAGAGCAAGCTCTCAAGAGTGCTGCTCGTGCACGACACTGCTCTCCTCCCCCTCTCCTGTGTTGTACCGTCACGTGACTCACCACTAGCGCTACCACCAGCAGTCAGGAGCGCGCGCCGCTCAGCCGCGCATTTCTAACAGCAGTCAGTCAGAGGCGGAGAATGGCAGCAGAGAGAAAGAGGAGCGTTGTATGGCTGTATTTTCAGGCCGAAAATGAGACAACAGCGACTTGTACCATTTGTAGAAAGTCTTTAAAATACAGTGGCAATACAACTAATTTGTACAAACATATGAAAAATCACGGACCAGAAAATGCAGAGCTGCAGAAACGGAGAGAATAGGAGAAAAATCCCCCTACACCACCCCACCCCCTGGCCCCGACAGACCCGCGACTCAAAGGCAGAAGTCACTGCCAGAGGCATTTCAGTTTGGCAGAGAATATCCAGGTAGATAAGAGAGATGAAAGACATATTTTAGTCATCTTCAGCATTAGTTAATAATAAATAATAACTGGTCATTTGTTACTTTAGTCAACTTAAGAATTATGCTAAGACCTAGAAGTAATACATTAATTCCATTGAAGCGTGTTATTTAAATGAATACATTTACTGGAACTGAAACAAATATACTGAATATAATGTAGGTCATATTTGATATTTGAATATAATTACCCTTTTTGTGTTAGCTGTGAAAAGGATACTAGTTTCTATATTTAAACTACACGTAGATGTGCACCAGACTTAATTATTTTTATTATTTATTATTTTATCAATAGCTGATTCTCCAAGAGCAGTGGATATTACAAGGCGCCTATCAGAAATGATTGTGAAGGACCTGCAGCCTCTTTCCATAGTGGAAGATGTCGGCTTCAGGAATTTTGAGGAGAATTTGTTTTACATTTTTTATATTTATTGTGAAGTAAAACTTTGTGACTTTATTTAAGAAAAAAATCCTGAAAAGAAGTGCACTAAAGAGGAGAAACATTTTTTTGTTAACATGCTACTTGAAAAGAGAATTTGTTTTTAAATGTTTTATATTTGTGAAGTAATCATTTTGTAACTTTGTTTATTTAAATAAAACAGAAGTAACCAAAAGTTGTTTCTGAACAAAAGCTTTTATAGTACTGATTAATAACCAAAAATGCAAATCACAAAAACAAATTAAAAGTCATGAAAATTCATTTAGATTTAGGTTGAAGACGCGTTCACCTTAATTATTAAAAAGTATCGGTATTGGTATCGGTATCGGCGATACTGGCCCTGTATTTACTTGGTATCGGATCGATACCAAATCTAGCGGTATCGCACACCTCTACTTGTCAGCTCTAGACCTCAGCTAGATGGTAAAAAATATTTAGAATAAGCCCCGTGTAGCTTAGTTTGCGAGCTATACATGCAGTGTAGCTAAACATGTGCAACAACCATACAAAGACTATTTTAAACAAAACTAGGTGGGACACTTTCAAACGGTATATCAATCACTGCTCACTACTCACTAAATAAGGCATGAAACTATCTAAATCAAAACATTAATTTGGCATTTGATTTAAACATAGTATAAACCAGGTGAGTTTGCAAGTTTACCTAGCATGATGGCTGGTTAGCTTTACTAGCAATTAGCAAGCAAATAATATAATATTCATTCATGAATATGAGTGCTATTTTTTAATGTTTAATCTTCAGTGATACTGAACTTGCTCAGCCAGCTTTGTGTCATCATCTTACCCAAACATTGGAGTGTCTGTGCTCAACTTAACTATCCATAAGGCAGAGGCGGCCTCTATGCAGGTGAACCGAACAATGGTGTAATGATTCAGTTCGACTCCCAAGACAAGACGATGCTCACCTGACTGGCCAATAGGAACGTGGCCCCGCCCATGACACAATTCTCACAGTGAAAGCAAAATCCTGACACGAGAGCAAGAAATTGCATCAAGAGCAAAGAAAAGCGTTTCGAGAGAAACACTTTTTTTTTTTTTTGAGAAAATATTTTCACACTGATAGCAAAAAATATATATTTGAGAGTTTTTTTTTCAAAGTATTTTGAGAGAGATTTTTTTCTCAGAAGTAATTTTAAAAATTTCAAATGTATATTTTTTTATGTTCTATGAGAAAATACTTTCTCTCAAAACTTTTTTTAGTCTCAAATATTATTATTTTTTGCTATTGGCATGAAAACTTTTTCTCTCAAATATTCTTTTTTCTCTCATGAAATGTTTTTTTGCTATCAGTGTGATAACTTTTTCTCTCAAACTTTTTTTTTTTCTCTCAGATCTTTTATTTTCTCGCATGTAATAAAGACACATTTCTAACTCCATAGGGATCATTTAATAAAATATGGGTAGTTTAAATGTTATTATGCAGGCATGTAAGTAAAAAGTGTATAATTTGTAATAACTTTTAACTAAACACAGATTCTTTTAGTAATTTTAGTAATTAATGAATTTACATGAAGGTAAACATTTTTACAAAATATAATATGCAAATATTTGTGTGTGTATATATATATATATATATATATATATATATATATATATATATTTTTTTTTTCTGTATTTGCAAGTAAAATAATAATAATACTTATATATAATAACCTTAATATATTATCTTATATATAAATATGTGTGTGTGTGTGTGTAATTTTTTTTCTTTTTTTTCTGTATTTGCAAGTAAAATAATAATAATAATACTTATATATAATAACCTTAATATAATATCTTATATATAAATATGTGTGTGTAATTTTTTTTTTCTTTTTTTTCTGTATTTGCAAGTAAAATAATAATAATACTTATATATAATAAACTTAAAATAATATCTTATATATAAATATGTGTGTGTGTGTGTGTGTGTGTGTGTGTGTGTGTAATTTTTTTTTTTTTTTAGATTTAAGAAACTTTATGAAATGTTTGCTTTACAAAGATTGCCTCAATATTTGGGCTATTTAAGCATAAAATAAAATAAAATAAATCTATCCATCTATCTATCTGTCTGTCTGTCTATTGAATATATAATAAATGTTTAATGAAAGTTTAAGAAATGTTTGCATTATGAGTTTGCCTACAAGTCCAGTTGTGTATCATGTGTTTAGATCTGGTTCCAGAACCGGCGGGCGAAGTGGAGACGCAGTGAAGCTAAAGCAGCACACACACCTCTGACAGTGCTGAGAGATGCAGAACACACTCACCTCCAGACTCCTGCCCTCTGTGTTCACGTAAATACTTCCATTCACCTCCATCACATGTTTTGACCTCAAAATGTTTAATCAGATAACTGGATCTTCTGGTGAAAACATCAGATGTATATACTGTAAACAATTATATGACCAATAAATGACGACGTGTTTTTACATTATCTCATCAAAATAAGTTATAAGCAATAAGCAATTTTCAACTTTATTTGCATGCACATGGTTCAAGCCAGTTTAATGTCATTTAATTTGAAATAGTTAAGTTGTGTGCAGTTAAAAATTCTCCAATCATTTAGTGTGCTTAAACTCCGCCCTCACAAGCCACGCCTACATCTCAACGCCCAATCAGCTACCACAGCATAGAACCAAGTCCCGCCCTCAATTTCTTGTTTTCTGCCAATCAAATGTATATCACAGTACGGAATAAAAGCTATTTCTATTTTATCACTTTTTTTTTCATCATTTAAAAGTGTCTAAATTTAAATACCCTGTTTCTGATTGGCTGTTTTCAATTGCAGTACCTGAGTTTTCACCAGAAGCTCTGGCTGCCGGAGTCAATCTGTCCTCGCATTGGTTCTCCTGAACTCGTCACACTTCAACACGGTTCATACTTCTGACCTCATCACCTTCATGGGCCACTGCCAAACAGACATTTTCACAAGATCAAGGATCCTTTCTGTGAATAAAAGGACATATCGTGTCTTGTTTTATATCGACTGTTAACAGCTTTTCCCTCATGTGCTTTGTATTTAAGAACTTCCTTCTTTTTTATTCTAAAACAGAACTCGTACGTGAAGTGATGACCATGTTGCAAGCTGTAATTCAATTTCCTTATCTCATCACAATAAAACCCTGATAAAACAGTAAGTGAATGCAATCATTTGTGACACAGCACTCACTGACTAAACCGATGGATTCCCAGAATCATTCAAGAAGACAAATGATGAAACGCCATTTCCAGTCCTTCGAAGATGCTTAAATTTCATCTTTAAAAAGAGAAAAAGAGACCATTCAGGCTCATGCAAGTAAATCAGTGTAGTCCAACATCTATAATTCAATTTCACACCCAGTGCATGAAATTGTGGATGTGTGCATGTGTCGGTGGTTAATTAAACTACATCAAATATGTACTTAACTAATTGTTTAGAACAAGTGTTCTACGTTATCGCCGCCCTCCAAGAGATGAACTTGTAAACTTGAATGGATATGGTGCCATAAATGAATTTCATTGTCGAAATTTCTAATTATCACTGAATTGGTTTATTGGCTCGTAAGCCATAAAGTACAGTTTTATCTTAATTTGACTGAGTTCACAGGCGGGTCACAACGGGTAGAGAGGGCAAACGCAAGGGTGACTGAAAGTTGAATACTGAAGGAAAACAGACAACAGATAACAGCAAAAATCAAACCTAGTCTTGAGTTATCTGAGGGTAATGGAGCGGATTCATGAAGTAAATCCACATGTTTTTAGGCTGGAGGACAGAAAACACTAAATGTTTTTCTTGAAACCAACACAGAAAATCACTCCTAGTGAAAGCATGCTTTTGTGTCATTGGACTTTTGACTCAAATTCTTACAGAGACAACTATTATTTGACATTATTTTAAAAACTGTTCTGAAGAATCATTTGGTTTCTTGTAAAGTTAATTTGGATTATGTATATCAACTCATTTTTTTACACACAATGATGTCAGAACAGTGCACTTGGGCACACACTTAGACATACCTCATAAAACGGTAAATAAACAAAACTTTTTATTGGACTTTGAGATGGATTCAGTTTGTGTGTCATAAATGATGACAAGCTGATTCAAAGTGACTTTGCACTAAACGGTGAACACGAAAATCTGTCTGAGAAGGAATATTTTCTTTATGTAAAATGTATGTATTTTTATGGGCTACATTATGGGAAATTTGTTGGAGTCTGGTGGTAAAGATGACACTTATCACAGTAAATCAACAAAGCTATGTCATAACTAATACTCTTACTCTTTATGCCACAGAAAGATTAGGTAAAAGTAGTAAGAGTACAGAGACTTTTTTTCAACAAAAAAAGTTCGGTTATAAAAATGATTCATTGATTCTTTTATCACGTGGTCTTGGATAGCATAGACGAGTTTTAAAATCTTTTTTTTTTAAATAAAGTTATTTATTTTCATTTTATATGTGGCAGTGCATTTTGTTTTAACAATGATTCAGCTCATTTAAATACTTAAATGACTCATGGCTTGGCTCATTACGAATCGTTTGTGCTTCAATGAGTCGAGTCGGTTGTTCCCCCAAATGATTCGGTCCGATTAGTGAACAAATCCTTCTGTGAACCGGATCAAACAATTAACAGAAGATCACTGATATATATTAGTAATTTATTTTGTGATTTCCCCACTAGTAGAATGTATATGTGATTTAATTATCATTTGCTTGCTATTAGCCTATATATGTAAAAACTAATGGAAAAGGCAAAGTTCCTTAGGTGTTCTAATTAAGGAATAATTAACAACATCTATAGTCTTTGGAAAAGGCCTGAAAAATAAATGCATTAAATATATATGAAAATTTTTTTATATATATAAAAAAAAACTTTTTTTTAACAATTTGCTGTGATCTGAAAAAAAAAAAAAATCTATATATATAATAAATAAAATAATAAAATACTCACGTTAAAAACGGGAAAATACAGAAGAAATAGTTTATCTACTGATTCATATATTGTGTTGTGGCGGGTTCAGGTTTTTTTCTGCACCTTCACACACTTGTGTTTATTTTTACTGCCGTGGCCTCACCTTTACATCATAAACGTGGGCTACTCTTCCAAATGTTCAACTTTTCACCTTCGTGTTTATCTGTGTTTACAACCTCTATGCAATGAAGCGAAATCCCACTATCTCGGTGTTATCAGTGCACCCTTCTGACTACGTTATTTAATTGATTAACATGAGGATTATTCAATATTTGCTGAGTGATAAAATAAATGTTGGATCAGGGATTTCTGTGGAGTAAAACACGTTAACATTGTGAACAGTGAAGCAGACTTACAATACACTACGACAAGTATATAGGTTACGTGAAAGGCCTAATCAAACTACCTTTCAATGATATAATAATTAATGCGCAGTCTTGTTTGCATTATCATCAATATTCGGTAGACTTCTGCCCTCTTGTGGCATTTTTAGCAAAAATAAAAATAAAAATAAAAAACTCACAGACTGAAATAGACCTATGCATTGTTTATATAAAACTAATTTGAGGATATGCATGACTAAATTACGTAATTACAATATAAATTTAATTGTAATTAGTTACAGTTACTGAGAAAAAAAATCTGTAATTAAATTACAATTACTTATAAAAATGTTTTTTTTTTTCACACACAACGACATCGAGATTTAATTGTTTTTTCACAAATTGCAGTGACTGCTCTAAAATATGAGACACCAATGTTTCAGGAGTTAAGGACAGAGGATAGGACGTATTTTGATAAATAAAGATATGGAGAAGAGTCACATTTTATATTAAATCTAATATTAATAGATACGTTTTATATACACAAATGTAGGCTAAATGGTTGGAAAGGAAGGCCAGTATCTCCCAAAACTGACTTAGGGATTTATGTTAATACTCTTCAAGGATTTTCAAGTCGGAAAGCAACCAGAATTATGAAAATGCTTAAAGAACTACACTCCGACTCACTATTGTTAATATTATTAATAGGCCTACCCTCCTTGTTTTTATTATTATTTTATCTTCCTTTTTCTTTCCTAAAATGTGATTGTCCTGTTTGTTATATTTAATTATGGAATGAAAGTTAATTATTCAGCATATACAAAAAAAAAAAAAAAAAAAAAAAAGGAGCAGCTTATGAATATTAATTAAGTCAAGCAACGTCGGCGCGACTCGATTCATATGCATGAGCTGCAGCAAGATGCGCTGACGTCACAGCAGGAGGAGAGCAGAAGTGAGCCGGGCCACTCTTCTCCATCCTAGCGATGATGGCGTCCCCACACCCATGAGCAAGCAGAAAAAGACGAGAAAGAAAGAAAGGAAGAAAGAAAGAAAGCGAGGCCCCTTTCAGGATCGCGATGATTAATTTTTGCTTCGGACTTCAGTTCGTTCGTCTTTTGTTGCTGATATGTCCGGATCATTGACTTTGTGTTGGAGGTTGGGGTAAGGCGCAGGTGCCTCCATCCATCCGTTCATCTATCCGTCCATCCAGCGCAGTGGAGGGGCCGGGCCGGCCCGATGGCTGCTGGGGGAGGTGGAGGAGGATGCGGGGAGTCGGTGGATCATTACCGGGCGGAGGTGGAGCGGCTGACCCGAGAGCTCGCGGAGGCGAACCGGGAGAAGGTCCGGGCGGCGGAGTGCGGGCTCGCGGTGCTGGAGGAGAACCAGAGCCTCAAACAGCAGTATGCGGAGCTCGAGGCAGAGCAGGAGACCCTCAGACAGGAGCTGGAGCAGCTGCAGGAGGTACAGCTCATTCTTCTCTAATAACAGTCACTGAAGATGCTTTTCAGACAACAGGCCTATTGTGCGCTAATGTTATAGAACAGAAAACAACAATTACATTGAATTGAATATTGCTAAGAAATAGGTTATGCTATGTTATGAAACAGAACAGAATATTGGGCAAAATCGGTTCATGTCATGTTATGAAAAGAATAGGAAATAGGAAATCTGAATAGAATAGGAAAAGAATAGAGAACAATAGAATGGAATTTTGACAAAAAATCAGCTGCTTGCGTTATTATTGCAAAGAACATACTACTGCAAAAATCTGATGATGTCATGTTATGTTTGGAATAGAATACTGGTCAATTCGTGTTATGCTACAGAAAAGAATGAGCATTTAAAAAAAAAGTATAGAATATTGTCAAGTTATTATTGAATAGAGTATAGAATAAAATAGACTTGCAAATGTCTGTTCATGTCATGTTATGTTTTGGACAGGACAATATTTATGTTATGTTGTTTTTCATTATGTTATTAAAAGAATAGAGATCAATAGATTAGATTAGATTAGATTCAACTTTATTGTCACTGCACATGTAGGTACAAGGCAACGAAATGCAGTTAGCATCTAACCAGAAGTGCAATAAGCAGTAAGTACAGAATAAAGGTCTATAATATGTACAATAACTATACAGGTGAGTATTATGGACATAATTTACAGATATTAAATACTATAAGCACGATATACAGATAGGTGTACTATGAACATACTATACAGATGGGCTATGTAAAAGTGTATGTACACTATAGGCAGAACTATGAACATAATTTACAGTATTGCAATGGACAGTAAAGTGCATAGAAAATATTACAATGTGCAAATGGATTATACAGTGTTCCTGGATGAACAGACAGTAGTGCAAGTAATAACAAGTTACTGTTTTTTGCTTGTTGTGAATAAATAAATAAATCAGAGTATTGAAGAGGGGGAGGAGTCTATGTGTGGTGTGGGGGGTGTTGAGGGGTGTCAGAGGGAAGAGTTCAGCAAGGAGACAGCTTTAGGGAAAAAGCTGTTCCTGAATCTTGTGGTCCTTGTTCGGAGGCTCCTGAAACGCCTCCCGGAGGGGAGGAGGTTAAATAGTCCGTGGTCAGGGTGAGAGGAGTCCTTGAGAATGCTGCGAGCTTGACGTAGACAGCGTTCAATAGAATAGAACGTTGTCAGAAATCTGGTAATGTTATTATTTAAAAGAGTGGAATAAATTTGACGATTGCAAATAAATAAATACAAACATTTTAAAAAATACATAAATAAATAAATAACTGTTCATGTTATGGTTTGCATAGAATATTGACAATATACTGTAAATTATGTTATTTTGTGTTTTTTTATTAAAATGATAGTAATCAATAGAATAGAATATGGTCAGAAATATGGTAATGTTATAATTGAAAAGAGTAGAATAAATTTGACTATTGCAAATAAATGAATACATTTTAAAAATACAAAAAAAATAAAAATAAAATACAAATCTGTTCATGTCATGTTATGTTTTGGAAAATAATATTGGCAACATATATGCTATATTTAGTTATAATATGTTGTTGAAAAGGAAATAATTTTATATTAGAGTGAAACAGAACAATAGAATAGAATATTGCAAAAAAAAAAAAAAAAGGAAAATAATATAATTTTGCCAAAAACTTCAAAGATAGATTGACATACAATATGTGTGTAGAACAGAAAACTGTAGAAGGAATTGTAGGATAAAATAGAATAGAACAGATTATAGTACATAAAATTAATAAATGCTAGTCACAAAAATGTGACCCCCCCCCCCCATGCCCTATGAAACTTAAAAAAGAAAGCATGTGTAATTAATGTGCTGTAAACCATACGCACTAGAGACTGTGAAATACTGTTCAATGGAGTCTGTGCTCTGACCTGAATAATGTCGTTTGGTGTCCACTGTGCTCAGAGATTGTGAATCTGCTCATGCCTGTTTGTTTGCAGCATTTATTTACAAAGTTGCAACATAGTTCCAGATATCTAGTTTTAAATTCTCAGACAGCAGCTATCTCAAAAGGTCTGAGTAAACAGGAATAGTTCTTCAGCATGTTACCGTTACAGAGCCGCAGAGTAAATGGTGTTCTTGACCGATGCATGTATATTCCCACAGCCTGAGTTTATTCATAGCTTCATTAGTAGAGGCTGTGTACTCTTGCTGACTGCAGTGGACTGCGCTGAAGGTTAGCACAGCGATAATAAGATTGACAGAGTCACATAGAAACGCGTCTGCTTCAGGAGTCCTTCATATAGTACACTTAAGTGTCAAAGACTGTCATTAAAACCCCCTAAAAATCCAAAGCGAAATGAAACTAAACTCCAGAGTGGATTGAATTACAGGCATAAGTCTGGCTGGATTTATGACTATGTTTTAAAGAATCATATTATAATCTTAACTTTTATTGTAATGGATGTGAATAAGGTTATAATAAGAATATGAGATTAAAATAAGAACTGGAGGTTTTGCTAATGCATATCTTTATTTGGCTGCTTCGGTTCTTCATTAAACCTCAATGAACTTTATTGATCGTTGACTTACAGATCAGGGCTCTGTGCTGGAAATTGCTCACAAATTTGGCATTGATCGATATTCTTCAGTACCTTCAGATAATAAGAGAACTGGGATATCACTGCATATCATAATCAAGATAATACCCAACTATTGGATAACATATTCAATTTTTATTTAGGTCGAACTGCATTTTATTGGTTCGTTTTGGATGAATGAATTATAAGTAAATTGTAAGTATGTTTTGAAATGTATAGCCAGCATTTCTGTCTTTATCCGTTGTAATAGATGGATTGTTTTTGTTGTAAGTATATGGTATCTTAGAAAGTAGTGCAAGTCAGTCTGTGATGCCTTAAAATGAAATAAGCAGCTCACATTTGATTTTTTTAATTGTCATTAATTAATATTGCTCATATAATTTCTTGTAATATGCATTGGTAATTAAATGCAATAGGAATGGTAATCTTGAGACATACCAAATGATGAAGGCAACCGCTGACACATTATTCATAAATGTCTATTTCTGACATACAATACTCCCCACTTGTCTGCTAAGATCGGCTGCTACTATAACCTGAAACTGGAAAAGAGCAATAATATGCTTAAAAATATATATACTTTTTGTGTTGTTGTTGTGTTACAAAAGCATGTTTCCTTTGCAAAACCACAACCCTGTGAGCTCAGAAGCTTCCAGGAGCCTTGTGTGACCTTCCCAAGAATTCCCATCACAAACGGCCATTCATTCAAAAGCTTCATTATAGTTGTTTACTTGGATTCCACCAAGCACATGCATCATTCAGAGCGAGTCTCCCAATCACTTTTCCCACAGTCTTTCATAATGAACAAGAAGAGCTGACAATTTATTGGCTGATGCCGGTTTACCTCCATTTGCAATATTGGCAGAATATAACAGTGTCTGTTGTGGCTTGTAAGCTGCCATTCAAACACAATGTCAACAGTTGTTCCTTTAATATCGCAAAACACTCAGATGTCGTCTTACGTCTCTGATATCCTCAGTATGAGAGTATTTTTTACTCCGACTGAGAGTCTTCTGAAGGCTTTGAGGATTGAATCTGTCTCAGAACGATAGGGATATCTGAGGCTGTGTCTTTTTCTAGTGGGAGTTTTTCTGACAAATCTAGATCTGAGAAAAACTGGGTTCTTGTGATCCTCTTGTGCATTTCTATGCTTTCGGAGGATTATATAATTAATATGATTTATGCAATAGCTTATTATTGTGGCCATTTACACATGAACTGTACAATGCTTACTTATTCGCTGTTAATGATATGTTAAGAGTCATAGCACTGCAGTTGCTAATTGCTGATTGGTTGGTGAATGGTAATATGCATTAAGAGCATGCTGAAGTGGTTTCCAGATGAGAAAATCACTCATTTCTGACTGGATTGGTGTTTCTGGCGGTGCATCATGTTTGGCTTGTAATGTACATCAAATGAAAAATGCAGAGGTGCATTAGTTGCAGCAGCTCGGAGCTAAAAGCGTCAGTCAGCAGAGAAGCATGTCTCATTGCAGCTCAAGTGTGTTTGCATGTGTGCAGATTTCAGAATAGGTATCCAAAATAACCTGGGAAAACCCTGGATATGTGGGTTTGAAGTGATGAAACAGTAGATAAAGTGTTGAGAATAAAGGCACTTTGTGACCTTTAAAACAAAGGCTTGTGCTTTATCTTTCTGAAATAATTCAGTGACGGATTTCTTCAGAGTTCATGCCGAGTTCCTGATTTGCTCGGCCCGGAGCTTGGACACACTGAGTTATGAATTATGGATGGGACAGATCCAGGCTCTTAGTGGGAGACATGTGAACGTCAGGTTGTATAATACACACAGAGAAAAATTCGCTGCATAATTCATGTGATGAGTGATGCCATGCACTTGACTTCAATAAAACATCCAGGTCAGATTTAAGCATAATATCATAAGAAAAAAAAAAGCCTAATTAATTAGCATAAAGAAATTAAGCCTATTTAATTAAGCCCAGGATTAAAATATTACATTATTTTCATGAGACTATCTCCATTTTGTATTTTTTGTATTATGTTTTGCACATTTATTTTATTATTTTTATGCTCAGATGTGTCATCAATGTACAGTAATACAATGCTAAATGTAATAATATATTGAAATAATATATCTTCTTTAGTATGAATATATATATATTAAATATATGGAATTTATAATTTGTATACATTTTTTCTCATTTTATTTTTTAATTTTTAATATTTGTCAAACATGCTTATGCTTCATGAATAGCATACTGTATAAAATATGCTTCATTTTCTTGCATCTATATATATATATATATATATTATATTTTTTTTTTTGATGTTTGCATGTTTTTGTAACGCACAACTGCTTATTTTATTGGCTCTATCTGATTCATATATATGTTAACCTTTGTTGATAATATACAGAAATTCAATATACATACCAGTTAATATATACAGTATATATCTCTCAAGCACACTTTTACAAACTCAGGCAAGGGCAAAGCTGTCAGTAATTAATTATTATTTTTTTTAACGCAACAAGAAACTCACGAAGGCGTCCTCTTCACCAGCTCTGTCTCTCACTAACACTGTACAACATGCATCTAACAGACATCATGTTTCTGTTGCAGTGCCATCTGATCTGATTCTTGTACAGAAATAACCTGACTTTGAGCTGCTTTGGAGCTCTGCTGCTGCTGCAGAGAGGGTCACATATAAAGGTTCACTGCACCCACGGGCCTTCATATCGATCCCTGTGTCTGTGTGGAGCTCTCTCCAGAAAATGATAATGCTTAGCTTACCGCCTGTCTCTCACTGTTTAAACCAGACAGACAGACAGAGAGGCAGAGAGACAGACAGAGAGACAGACAGATAGATAGATGTGTAGAGAGAGAGAGAGAGAGACGGAGGGCTGCTGTGCTTCAGCTTTCTTTGTGAAGAAAGAGAATCTCCTGGGTGATTTTAACAGTCTCTCTGTCTCTCTCTCTCTGTGTGTGTGTGTGTGTGTGTGTTGTGCGTGTTTGGATCTCATGCAGTCAGTCAGACAGATCTGTTGAAGTTTCACTTTACTTGAAACAGTTTGTTCTTTTGGAATGTTTGGAAACGTCATCAAAGAGTTGACAACATACATCAAACAGAGATTAGGAGGAGTATGATAAAAACACTTTAAACAATTCAAAACAACTTGTGAAAACAAATATAAATCTTATTTAAATATAATAAAATATAATATAATAATAAATTTAATATATAAATAAGACATCCAAGTGTATTTATATAAATATTATGCATTTAAATTCATTTAAATATCTCATTAAAAAACTCATTTAGTGATAAATAACAATGTTTTATCTGAAAATAAATATGATAATTTATATTATTTTATTTTCATTGCCACATACTGTATCCTTCTCAAACTAGTAACCACTGAGGTAAATTAAGTGTAAACGTTGGTCACTTTTCACCATGTTTATTTTATCCTATGTATGGAGGTGTATCACAGTGACTCAGGGCTAAATCTCTCCAGTCTGCTTCCTGTCATGTGATACATGAATGTACTGTTCCTCATGCCGCTTACATCCGATACTCCCTATAATTAAGTGCATACCGTGCAGTGTTATTTTAGTAATGTTTATATCATAACTTATTAATATGTTTAGTATTTTTATGTGCTTTTGCCATTTACATTGTTTTTTTTTAATCTATTTAGCTTATATTAATTTCATCATTATTTCAATGAACTGTTTCAATTTAATTAATAATTTAACATTTTTAAAGTGTATAATAATTTCATCCAGTGAATAACAATTTCAGTTCATCATAATAACATTTATAAAATGCATTTAAAAGCTTTTTAAAGAAATCCGGTCAAAAGAGCTCAGATTGTGACTGTAATGATATTGATGCTTCAGAATATCATTATGAAATATTATTGACAGACTGTTGTCGGAAAAGAACATGATATTGTGCTTGATTTATTAGGCATGCCAGTTGTGATATCATGCATGTAACTAATATTATCTAACAAATGCTTTTGGCAAGAGCCAGAACTGGACTCGGATCGGCCGAAACGTTTAACCTTGCAGATTACTGACCCCCTGCCATGCTTTTTATAATATTGCACGACAATTATCTATTTAATTTGTGTTTATTCCACATCACAAGGTCTAAATCAAGACACAATCAAGTTACTGATTTGTGGGATAAATAAAGCCTGATAAGAGTCCTGTGATAAAGGCTCAGCGCGTCACTCATTATATCACACCATATTATTACTGAACTGATCAATTATAGTCTCAGGACGTCCGTCTTGAGGAACGTCACAGAAATGTTTGCTCAGCACAGTCTATATTTTGTCTTTTGTGTCCTTGTCCCAATCACATATGGCAAGTCTTCCCATAATTCACTGCTGCTGTACAGTTAAAGTCACTTCTAACTAGATTTTTGACTATATAGTGTATAAAACTGGCTGCATAGATGCAAGGATGTTGTGAATGGTTACCAGGGTGTTGTTATTTGGTTACTAAGGTGTTGTGGACGGTTGCTAGGGTGGTAAATGTGGTTGCTAGGTGGTTACTTTCTGGCCCAAGTCAAAAAGTTCTCTACCTCCTCAAATGTGATTTTCTGGTAATACTTTACAAAAAGGTTTCATATGCTAACATTATTTAACTACATTAGTTAACATGAACTAACAATAAATAATACAGTATTTTCCTAATCCTAATGTAGATTTCAAAATGTACCATAACAATTCAGTTTATATGCTATTATGGATTTTGTTATTATTGGGAATTATATTTTAGCATTTCATAATGTGGATTCTATTTATAATCTTAATTGTAAAGTTTTAGCAATTTTTTTGTTTTTGTCATTTTTCATGTTTATTAAGTACAATTTTTATATATTTAGTTTTAGTTATTTTAATAATTCAAATTGTTTTTTTGATTCTATTTTATTTTAATGCATTTTTATTGTATTCTATTGTATTGTATTGTATTTTATGCTAGTTTTATATATATATATATATATATATATATATATATATATAACTTTTTTTTTTTTGAAGTAATGAAATTTGTTTATGGTTCTATTTTCCATTTAAACTTATGATAATATCCCTGATCTTTTGACATTAATTATAATGCATCGTTAACTACTATTTTTTTTTTTTAATATTTTATTATTATTATTAAACATTAACAAAGATGAATAAATAAATACAATATATTGCTGATTGTTAGTTCATGTTATCTGTTATCTTTATTATTACATTATGTTAAGCTAGTTTTGACTTCGTTTTGATCCCACTATATTGTCCAGTAATAAGAGATTTGCCTGGTGTTCATAGACCCTCTCAAGGGGAAATTCTATCCCAAAGTTTAATAGAATTAGGTGTTTGTTCAAATGATTTGAGCAATAATAATAGTGAGTCTTGATTTAACAAACCCCACTAAATAATTCAAGAGTTCAACCCCGAAAAAACACCTAGCTCTCTTTCACTGACTGACCATGAGGGAGAGTTTGATTAAATTTCCAGCTGATGGAAAACCCCAGTGGCGTCTGCTTGAAAGGCTCCATTGCTCTCCATCCAAGCTTCCTCTGAGAGCAGAATAAGACTCATTCGGCTCTCTCACACAGTAAAGCGGACATTCAGCAAATTCTATGGTCATTCTGCCTCCGATCATGCATGCTGTTATCAGTTCTGTCCCATGATGCACTGCTCCATAAGTCTGTTATTTCTCCTGTCATTCCTCATACCTGGAGCGTTGAGCTCCTCTACACCTCCTTATTGATTTTTCACACTATGAGCTTTTCTCAGTGTCTTATGGAAGATCACTGTTGTCATTAATTCCCCTTTCCACGTTTTTCAGATTATGGACAATCTTGCCTGAATTTGCCTGAACCGCATCAGTGTCTCCTGTACTTTATAGCTTCCCCTTTTTATTGGAGTTTTTCAGATATTTAATCCATGGTTATTATCATTTACTAAAACCAAACATTTTTTTTAATTGAAATAAAAGCATCAATAAAAGTAAAACATTAAGATAAAAATAAAATATGAGAGAAAGAAGCTAAATGAGAATTTGAAATGTTGCCTTGGCAGATAAACCTGGAATAATTTTAAACTGAAGCAATAAAATTATTAACTGGGAATAAATGATAACTATAACTGAGCTAAAGCTAAAACTACAAAAATATATTAAACCTAAATACTAATATTTATATATAAAAAAAACTAAAATTAAACTGAAAATCTAAAAATAAAAGCTAATTTAAAATATTAATATTGTGACAGTATATAAGTAATACTAAAATGTTACTCTCAAATCACACATACAGTATAATCTACTTTTTAAGTAAGGAAACTTAGATTTTTCACATCATATATTAGAGCATGGACATCTTAGCATATGCTTTTGGTAAAAATGGCAAAACAAGACATTTCACATTTAAACCTGGATTTCAAGTACTGTTAAAAGTATGTGCTTTACTGTTGATGTAGTACATGCTTTGGGTTGTGATAGTACACAATACTGTTTCATAAACCTACAATGTTCTTACCACAAGGAATTAAAAGCATACTCTGTGTATACTTCAAAAATCCAACTTCAATAGTATTTTAGGTCCCTTTTGAAATGCTATCACAAATCTAAATCCCAGATTGCTTTGTCGGGTACGGTTTGTGTTTACATGTATCTAGCTATTCATTATACCTAAAAATGAATTAATATATATCACTTATAGATTTAAAAACTGTTGGCATTGGATTCCTCCTTGTTATTATAAAACTGAAAAATGAACGCAAGGATTTCTAGCCCAAAATATCATGCACAGATGCATACTTTTTAAATGCATGCTACTGTTTATTAAATGTACTGTTATTTGGGATGGACTAATCGTTATATTGCATACTATGCTAAGGTACAAATTGTGATGCATCCAAATTGCATTTTATGCATGAATGTATTCCTTAATTTAGCATTTTTTAAAATCTTCCTCAGGCCTTCAGCCAGGCGTACACCACCCAAAGGAAGGTGGCTGAAGACGGGGAGACCAATGAGGAGACGCTGCTGCAGGAGTCGGCCACTAAGGAAGCGTACTACATGGGCCGCCTACTTGAGCAGCAGGCCGAGCTGAAGAGCAGCAGATCACAGGCGTCCTGCACGCAGGCTGAGAACGAGAGACTCAGCACCATTCTACAGGAGCTGAGAGAGGTCACAAACTCTCTTAATAAACAGCATAAATCCATCATTGGTTCGACATCGCAAATGTATCCCCGTGTTTAAATCTTTCTCTGTTTCCCCCTTCTGTGTCTCTTAGAGTAACGAGATGTTGGAGTTACAGAGAAGCCAGATGAGAGAGGAGATCAGGGAGTTTAAGTTTCGAGAGGCCAGATTACTGCAAGACTACACCGAACTGGAGGAGGAGAACATCTCGCTGCAGAAACTGGTGTCCACGCTCAGGCAGAACCAGGTAAACACACTCAAGTTATCCCCTTCACACGACACAACTCTGGTGAGCAGTGTAGAACCATTACACACATTTCCACTAAAGAAAAGACGGTTCTAATGTTCTAATGCACTGGCCTTTCTGGACTCAGAACAAAAAAATAACGTAAATACAGAAACTACAGAAAACTATCTGATATAAAATAAGATCACTTCTATTATATGCAACATGCATTCAGTAGACAGACAAAATGTTACTATTTTTACTATGTTACTATATTAACCCATCCACCAGTAATTATAAGTATTATTAAAATTCTAAACATTACGTGTGAAATAGTATTAGTATTTTTTACTTATAAGTACTGTACTTAGATATTTTCATATTATATAAGGTACCTTATACAATACCTTATACCTTATACCTTATATTGTACCTTATACAAACCCGATTCCAAAAAGGTTGGGACACTGTACAAATTGTGAATAAAAACAGAATGCAATGATTTCAATATTTTATTCAGAATACAAAATAGATGACATATCAAATGTTTAAACAGAGAAAATGTATCATTTTAAGGGACATGCAGTATGTGGTCTGGCATTGTCATGTTGGAAAATGCAAGGTCTTCCCTGAAAATGACAAGGTCTGGATGGGAGCATATTTTGTTCTAGAACTTGGATATACCTTTCAGCATTGATGGTGCCTTTCCAGATGTGTAAGCTGCCCATGCCACACACACTCATGCAACCCCATACCATCAGAGATGCAGACTTCTGAACTGAGCGCTGATAACAACTTGGGTTGTCCTTGTCCTCTTTAGTCCGGATGAAATGGCGTCCCAGTTTTGGAAAATGAACTTCAAATTTTGATTTGTCTGACCAAAGAACAGTTTTCCACTTTGACACAGTCCATTTTAAATGAGCCTCGGCCCATAGAAAATACCTGGACTTCTGGATCATGTTTAGATATGGCTTCTTTTTTGACCTATAGAGTCTTAGCCGGCAACAGCGAATTGCACGGTGGATTGTGTTCACCGATAATGTTTTCTGGAAGTATTCCTGAGCCCATGTTGTGATTTACATTACAATATCATTCCTGTATGTGATGCAGTGCCATCTAAAAGCCCGAAAATCACAGGCATCCAGTATGGTCTTCCAGCCTTGACCCTTACGCACAGAGATTGTTCCAGATTCTCTGAATCTTTGGATGATATTATGCACGGTAGAGGATGATAACTTCAAACTCTTTGCAATTTTTTCCCTGAGAAACTCCTTTCTGATATTGCTCCACTATTTTTCGCCGCAGCATTGGGGGAATTGGTGATCCTCTGCCCATCTTGACTTCTGAGAATCAATGTCACTCTGAGAGGCTCTTTTTATACCAATCATGTTGCCAATTGACCTAATAGTTGCAAATTGATCCTCTTATTGCTACCTGTCCCAACGTTTTTGGAAAGTGTATTTGAACTCCAAAATGAGCCAATATTTGGCATGACATTTCAAAATGTCTCACTTTAAACATCTGATATTTTATCTATATTCTATTGTGAATAAAATATAAGTTTATGAGATTTGTAAATTATTCCATTCCTTTTTTACTCACAATTTGTACAGTGTCCCAACTTTTTTGGAATCGGGTTTTTACATATATTTAAATTGATATGCAAATAGTTATCACATACATTTAAGAACTATTTATAAAATTATTTATATATGTGTCTATGTTACATTATATTATACTTATTTTTTATTCATATTTAAATAGCTTCGGACTAATTGATTACTTTAGATTTTATTTTTATATACATTTATGAACTTATAACTCTTTCTATATATTTTAAGTTATACTTACATTTAAGTTGATATTCAAATATCTCGTGACCAATCAAATACTATGAAATAATATTTATTTTTAATACATATTTATAAAGAATTTAGATTTTACATTACACATTTTTTTATTGATATTTTAAAAACTTCTGACCGTTCACAGTGAAAGAGGGCATACGTGCACTAAATTATATTACTTTAAATGTTAAAATTAATTCTCGAAACTAGCTGTAAATGCTTTATGCATCATATTTGTTTGTGGCAGGCTATGTAGAAACCGTCTCGGATATTCTCTGTTTTTATCAGGTGGAGTACGAGGGCTTGAAGCATGAAATCAAAGTTCTGGAGGAGGAAACAGCTCTGCTTAAAAGCCAATTAGAAGATGCGCTGCGCCTGAAGGACATCTCTGAGAACCAGTTGGAGGAGGCTTTGGATTCTCTGAAAAGCGAGCGAGAACAGAAGTACGCTTTGCGCAAGGAATTAGCACATCATCTAACCGTGTGCGACGGGGGTTTCAGCTCAGGCTGTGCGCACCTGATCGCCCTGACCTCAGCGCCACCTAGTGGCAGTGCCACCCCGACAGCCGCCACATCGCCCAGCAGCGAGGACGGTGGCAAGTGCAACGGGCACATGCTTCAAGGCGCGGCGGGATCAGTTTTGAGCCGACTGAATAGAGACTTCAGGACATCGAGTTTGAGGAAGACTGAAATTCTGACCCCTGACCTCTTTAGTGAGCTAAATGGCCCTGAAATCCTGAAACAAAGACAACAGCTTCAGCAGGTCAGTGTGGAGGGTGGGGCCTATGTTAGCCACACCCATATAATGAATATATAAACGGCATAAACATATATATACATTTCTATTAGCATGCATTGATTTTTGTACAGCAAAGCTTTATGTTGCCAGCCCAGAGGTATAATACATTTACCTCTTTAATATTTCTTTCATATATCCTTTAGTTGTTGTTTTCTTCTCTTAATTAACCTATTTTTAAAGCTTTTTAATCTCATCTTTCATGCTCAAGATCCTAAATAGTGAAAAACGACTGCTGCATTGCTTTAGGCGTTGTTCTGTTTACAACGGGATGCTGCAGTGTCGTGGGATGAAATATGAGACCACCATACACACTAATGGGCCATGCTACTAGCTTATTTATATCCTTCCTGTCACAAGAGATCACTGTTCCTACATTGCAAGTTTATTTGAGTCATATATATTCATATGAACTTTGCATCTATGGGTTTACATTGATCATGCATTAACTGTGCAAAATGCACTGATCATGTCTGATTCACTTGTAAACTCATTTAGAAGAAACATATGAGACAGAGTTTATTAAATTAAGCATATCTCCATTAAGTCTCCTGAGCATTACAGTGCTCCTTTGCATGCATTAGATTAAGTCAGGACAGTACAAGCAAAACCATATGGCTATTTTGTCTTCCTTTTCAGACTGGTGCAAGCAAACATCCAAAACATATATTTAAGTTTCTTTTATTGCACTTTATCTATTTGCATTTGTAGATAAAATCAATTAAAATGTATATCTTTAAAATCCATTTTCTGTAAGTAGAGCTTTTTTAATGCACTGAGCCAGAAATCTATATAAATGCAATATATATAAAAAGAGAGATAGAGAGTGTGTAATATGTCAACAAAATGAAACAAGAATTTTGAATCTGGCTTCGTCCAATGTTTTCTATCCTGAAAAGATATGCAAATTAGTGCATATTAAATTGCATAATGCATAATTTGCATACATATTGGTAGACATAACATTTCAGAAAACTTGTAATACAAAACTGTTGTCTTAATGTACTGTGATTAATCAATGAGGAAAGCATGGTGATATCTATGTTAAATAAGACCTTGTTGGTTGACCTGCTTCACTAGATAGATATTACTGTTGTTTTTCATGGCTACGATGGTTTATCGTCTAGACCAGCATCAGGACTAACCAGTATACATCAAATAAAGTCATTAGTTGACTTGTTTATTTGCCGCAGGTGGAACGTGAAAAAGCGTCTTTGCTCAACAGCTTGCAGGAATCACAGGCTTTGCTCCGTCACACACAGGGGGCGCTGACGGAGCAGCAGGAGAAGGCCAGTCGCTTGGGCGAGCGATTCCGGAAACTTCGCCGCATGCGCAGCAGCAAGGAAACCAAGGGGGAAGAGGAGGACGAAGAAGAGGAGACAACATGCGTCCCTAGCAGCCAGGAAGGGCTGAGTCTGGAATTGCTGCAATGTAAATACAGGGTGGCTGTGACAGAGGTGGTTGGACTGAAGGCGGAGCTTAAGGAGATGAAAGATAGATATAATGAGAGCGTGGAGGCAAGATTGCGGGCGGAGGAGCAGGGCAAGGCGCAGCTGCAAGCATTGGAGACACAAGTGGCACAGCTGGAGCACAGGTGCAGGGAAAGCCGGGAGAAGGCGGTGAATCTGGAACGCGAGCTGCGGGCATCCACTAACACAGGCTTGGAGACGCAGGGAATCCTGGGAACTGCCCAAGAAGAGCTGGCGACATTCAGTGAGGAGTTAGCGCAACTTTACCACCACGTCTGCCTGTGCAATAATGAGACACCCAACCGCGTTATGCTGGAGTACTACCGGCAGGGCCGAATACCAACGCGCATTTCCACCCCTGGCCACAAGGGGCAGGACGATCACCGTGTGTTTTTGACCCCGCGTCTCGCACGTCGTCTGGCGGCAATTAACGCTGCAACATCTGCAGAGTCTCGTAGCCCGTCGGACTCACCATCCAAAGATTCTCTCACTGCTGAGCAGAGCCCAGTCCGTACACCACAGGGTTCACCCGTCGTTAGTGCCTCTTCCTCATCTTCATCATCATCCCCAGCACCCGAGTCGGCCACGGGGTCCGACCTCCGCCGGGAACCCACCAACATCCACCACCTAAACGCCATCATCCGCGACCAGATCAAGCACTTGCAGAAGGCGGTGGACCGCTCGCTCCAGCTGTCCCGCCAGAGGGCGGCCGCTAGCGAACTCGCCCCGCTGATGGACAAGGACAAGGAGGCCTGCATGGAGGAGATTCTCAAACTCAAGTCCCTCACGAGCACAAAGAGGGAGCAGATCGCAACCTTGCGCCTTTTGCTCAAAGCCAACAAGCAGGTAGGCTAATCAGCTCTATTTATTACCCAGCATCCTATTGATTGCCATGAGGCCTGTGAGTATTGAACCATGAGAGTCCTTAAATTGACTGAGACTCTCTGACTTCTCATTTATGTTACTCTGTAGCTTCTACATTTCTTGGTAGAACTGTTACGTTTCCACATTTTGTGCCTACAGTAGTCTTGAGTACCTAGATTATTAACCATTGGCATTAAGTCTTTGTCTACTTTGCCACTTACTCTGACATCTAATTTCTCTGTGAAACGTTTAATTTTGTAACACGAGTTGGCATCTTTCGCCTAGAATAGTTGCAAATGTTTTTAAAATGTTACATTTAATTTTTTTAATGTTTTTTAAAATGTTTCTATATAGGTCACTATTTCTCGCTTAATATTAGTCTAGCGTACCGGGATTTTAAACTATCAGCATCAAGTCTGGTTCAGTTTTCAACTTATGCCAATGTCTCTTTAATGTTCGACCACCTTCATCCACCTCACTATTTGTGGTTTGATTCACTCATGAAATGTTCCCTTTTTAAGTCCACTTACATTGTGAACGCAAGTGCCTTAAACCAAACAGAGTTAAAGCCAAAGATCTGATGTCGCTAATTTGGCAACATTGGCAAATCTAGCATTTAGTTAAAAGTTGAAAAGCTCCAGTACCATGTAAACATGGCATTTCAGGCGGAGCGGTGTACCTCGACGGAGGCGTTTGATCTATAGCCACTAAAATGAAACGTTGAAGAAAAGGGACCATTATATCCGACACATCATTTCTTTCTCTTTGTTGGCCACGGTGTGATATAAAGCATGTTGTATGACCCTTCCAGGCCAGAGATGATTAATGGACATTACGATTTATAGATCCAACTCCAGAGAGAAAGTGCTGTGCTCTGTGGGCCACAAAGTGATTACTGCATCCATGATTATGTGCAAAGACACACAAGAGGAGTTCTTAGTTACTACCACCTTCAATGGTCGTAATGAATCAGTGCTTTCTTATGTGGTCTATATTATATCAGCAGTGCTTAATTAACTTATTGTTGGCAGAACTAGTTGTTTTTTGGTTGTAATGCTCACAGACGGCTGAGGTGGCTCTGGCCAACCTGAAGAGTAAATACGAGAACGAGAAGACAATGGTGACTGAGACCATGTTGAAGCTGAGGAACGAGCTGAAGGCCTTGAAAGAGGACGCAGCCACCTTTTCTTCCCTCAGAGCCATGTTCGCCACACGGTGAGAAATATGCAACATTCAAAATTCATTTTGGAGATCATTTCAATGAACCATACAAACAAACAAATACTGTAAAATAGCGTATAATCCAAAGTGACAAAAATCGCATTTTGTTACACTACACAACTACTCGCTGGAAAAAGTAGCTTGCTACTGGAAAAGAATTTCGTATTTTCCAGTTGTCGTATACTGCTGAGATTCTGTTTAAGTTAGTTGCTTTACAACATCCACTGGTGCGGGATGCTGACAGCATCATATACGAGTTTAGAGACTGCAGCCGAAGCTATATCTGACAAGATGAGCATTTTTTCCCATCTGTGATTTTGATTATTTTTGCTGTTCAGGGCACAATCAGGTGGACAGATGACTGAATAAGGAGCCAACCAGAGCTTTCACAGCACATCAGAGTGGATGTTTACTAATTAGGGATGTGTGATGCAGAAAAATGCAATTGCTAATTTTAGATTTTCTTGGTGTGGGGGGTGGTGGGGTTTTTGCATAGTAGGTAATTATTATTTTTACTGCTACTACTATATAAAAAAGAAACAAAACAAGAAATATTCCTAGTGTAATATTAAAAAAAAAAAAAAAAAAACTAAATTGTTACAACATCCAGCTTTTGGTTGCAAGCCGCGTAGAAGTTTTTTAAAAATAATTAAATTTTTTTTGGTTATTTATCAATATGACTATTTAATAATATAGGCCTATATCTAATAATTTTTACTACTACTTAATAAAAATATTAAACCTAATAAATAAATAATTAAATAATAAATAGATTAATAAAATAAATAAATACATATATTTTTTTATTCTATAAATTATAGATACTAAACACAAAAATTATACTATTGTAACATTTCACTGTAAAATAAAAAAATATGTATTTATGAAAAAAATATTTTCTAGTTTTTGTTCTAAAACCACAAAAAGCCCTTTAAAGTTTTTTAAGTTCATAAACACTTCTAATAACAACTTTGGAAATATGGTTGTCACATATTGCATTCCCAAATGCACATAATATGCACCATTTACTGTCAACTAAGATACTGAAGACACCAGATTTTAATTATTATGTATTGAAATAATCAGTTTGGTTTCAATTAATTGTGCAGCACAAATACTAATTTCTAATTTCTCCTCCTTCTCTCTGATCAGGTGTGATGAGTACGTGTCTCAGCTGGACGAGATGCAGAGACAGCTCGCGGCGGCGGAGGACGAGAAAAAGACACTCAACTCTCTCCTCCGCATGGCCATCCAGCAAAAACTCGCCCTCACGCAGAAACTGGAAGACCTGGAGTTCGACCAAGAGCAGTCGCACCGGCCCCGCCTGGCAAAAACGTCCCGGCTGAGGAGAAGCACACCCAAAGTAAGTGGAACGCCAGTCCCGCCCCTTCCCGACACCCCTTTGACAATTACAGAGGTCCTTACGGCAGCAGCCGCCATCACCTCGCCCACCACACCCACCCAACCGTCTGCCCCCAACAGCCCACCCTCCCTGGAGGCCCCTTCGTCTCCCGCATCATCTTCCTCGTCCTCCTGGACGCCCCCAACCACCACACCATACCGTCACTGGACGATGGGTGTCCGGGCGTATGTTGTTGAACCACACACTTACACCAACCTCCTGGCCCGTCGCTATGCAAATGAGTCGCACTATTCCCCAGGCTCCGCCCCTTCCTCACCTTACCGCTCACCCCTATTGGCCAGTCGCCGCTCCGTGTGGAGCTCGTCCCAATCCCGCCCCCTTCCCAGCCACTTCCAGCGCTCTACATCCCGCTACACGCCTTCTTCGTCCACCTACAGCCCTTTGTATCCCAGAAACTACAGCTCCCAGCATCCCCGCTACTGACGGGTGCCGCAGAGAGGAGGACACACACTGGTTTCTGTGTTTGAATGTTTCGGGGAGTGTTTTCTCGTTTTGTTTGTTTTTTAACTCAGGGATTTAATGGAGCACAAGTGGCCCGGCCTTCTTCAAAAGAGACTGTTGATCAGTTCTCAGGACACTGTGTTCTCTGTCCCGATCTGAGCGCACGTGGACTGTCCAATTACACGAATGAGGGACTTTAAGACAGATTCAACAGGATGTGACGTTATCAGAATCAGATTCGGTCGTGGGTTGTTGGTGTGTGTATGAGAGTGAATGTGTTGTTGTCACATGATTTGAACACTGAGAGTCAATTAAGTGGTTGATTTGTAACAACAGGATTTTATATGAAATGTCGATTGCAGTATCTGAGAAAGATGGCTATGTTTGGAATAGGATACTAATGTACTATACAACGCACATTGCATACTAATGTTTTCAAATAATACACTGATAAAAAATTACTTTAGTGACAGCTCACCCTCAGGTCATCCAAGATGTAGATGAGTTTGTTTCTTCATCAGATTTGTAGAAATGTAGCATTGCATGACTTGCTCACCAATGGATGCTCTGCAGTGAATGGGTGCCGTCAGAATAAGAGTCCAAACAGTTGATAAAAACATCACAATAATCCACAAGTAATCCACGCCACTCCAGTCCATCAGTTAATGTCTTATGAAGCAAAAAGCTGCATGTTTGTAAGAAAAAAATCCATAAATAAGGCATTTCAAACCATAAACCGTCACATATAGCCAAAATACAAGTTCATAATAGCATACCCAGTTTTCATTATTTTTGTCAAACTATTCCTTTAAAATCTTATAAAATAAGTGGGAAAATGCTGTAGGACGTCAACTTCTTTTGTGTTACATAGTGTGTACTGCATGCAAACTGCAGTATGCTATTCCAAACATAGCCAAAGTCACAGTGCCATCCAGTGGATAAACAGTGAAAATGTGGCCCATCCCATGTAATGGTGAGTTTGCAAAAATAGTTGTGTCTGGTTTATAGAAATATAAGACACTATTTGAATTTGCAGTTAAGATCAGATTGGGTCAGATGTGAACTCATTAATGTTGTGAGTGATTATAAAGAACAGTGATGCTGCATTGAATGTATGTTAATGGTGAAGGGATGCAATTGTCTAGAGATGACTAAATTCTCAGGGAATAACATTATTTGTTAGCTGTCTAACGGTGGCCAATAACATTGCAACGTTTTTTTTTGTATTTCAGCACATATGATCTGCAGCAGTGATTTACAATATAACAGATGCAGTGCTCATGTCCTGTCTAGTCAGTGTTCTTCTGTTTGTTGCACTTTTATCAGTTGCATTGATGTTTTTGTTGTTGTTTTTCCCCTTACACAATTATATTTAAGACACCATACTCCAAAACTCATAGCGCCGAAAGCATCTCTTAGAAAGGGACGTGCATGGGCCCAAACATCTGTCTTTTCTGTCCAAAGATTGCTGTATTTCATGAGAGGTGCCCGTTTCCTCCCATTTAACACCTTGTGTGACACTGACGGGCTGCACACTGGCCTTCTAGAGCTATATCAGACCCACACCAACATACACCACATCACACAGTGCTTGAAGCATTTGACAGGTATCAAACCCTCAACCCAAGCCTGCCGTGATTACCCTGCATGCCATTTGTTAACTGCTGGTTTTTGCTGAATACATTTTTTAAATATACTTTCTTTTTTTTTCTTTTTTTGGAATAAATTGGTCCTTCTGCAATTGCTGTGATTTTTCCTACATAAAAAAATACATTGTTTCTTGAGTTTCAGTAAATCAAGAGTAAAAAAAAAAAAAATTCATGGAAACGTCACCGCTATTATAGAAAGACTCAATTCTGATCCCAAGTCAGCATTTACTTCATTATTGCTCACACAGGCCTCAGTATTGCATGAAATTGGAGTGAATAGTTTAGTTCAGTCTTTATGACTTCTAGATCTATAATTAGGTGGCGAACTTTAAAAACGATACAATCTTTTCTCTATTCTTGCTGTTTTATGCCAGTTTCCTGCACTGAAGTCAAATCTGGGACTGATGAACGTTTGTTTTGGTTCGTACAGAGGGCCTCGTGTAATTATCTGTGATCAGACGGCAGTTTTAGGGGTGTTGTTTTCAGATCAGGACAGAAACCATGTGAGACCTCCTCTCTGTCGCACCTGCGCAGCTGAGGCCTGATGCACACAAACAAACACGTTTGCACATGATCACATGATCATGACATCACTGCATCAAAATCTGAATCCCTGTGTGTCGCTGTCTCATTCAGTCAGTCGTCGAGTTTTAGGGAACCTGTCAAATGCTTCTTGCTTCCCGCATCACTTTCTCTTTGATTTTCTCTCATTCATGTCGCGCTGCGACGTCTGCACTTGGTGGAGTTGTAGATGAATGTGTTTTCTACTGTGTGTGTTACTGTAAACAGACACTTTGTGCAAATGCAAAACACTTTTTGAGGGCAGACTGTTATTCATGTCCCTGTCTGCTGTCATATGCATGTGTATACAGTACACGGCCTACAGCAAAACACTGTACATGTCTGTTGTGAACTGGACTGTAATGTTGTATATTCTTCATATATACTGTAAATAACAGGTTTGAATGCATTGATTGAGTTTGCGTCCTCACTGTTTTTATAAATTGTCAAAGCATCAAGCAACATGAAATCTGAATGTTTTAAAAGAATCTATTGGAAAATGCAGCTGTGAACAAGGTAGCTATAGTTTCTAGCTGTTCCAAACTAGTTTAAATGGTTGATAAGGAAGAAAATCAGCTCATTGGGACCTGGCTGGGCTAGTAGACCATTTTGGATCAGGAATAAACCAGCTATCTCAGAAAGCGGTTTGACATTGATGCTGTAATGTCACAATAGTGAGGTAAGTAGAAGCTGTGTCCCAATCTTTTGAATCATAATATTAGAATAAAAACATTCTATTCAGCGAAGAATCCTGTAAATAAGATACAAGTTGGTACACTGCAAGATGCAAGCAGACACTGAAGACTGGAGTAATGATGCTGAAAATTCAGCTTTGACCACAGGAATAAATGACATTTTAAAATATATTATGAAACTATAATTATTTATATAAGTAGACTTATTTTCATAACATTTAAAAACAGAACAGTAATAAATATAATTTTTTTTTATCATAAACAGAACTACATCGTAGTACATTAAACATAGTATTTCAAAGGTGTCTATATTATATATTTTTAAGTGTGCATCCAAGCTTGCGTGTATTGACATGAACTTAAAATGACATTAATGCATTTAGATGATAATACTTACATGTAAATGCAAACAACAGTGTTTGCATGTCCAGGCAAAATTATATGCCTCAGTTCTGCCATACTGCAAAAGTGTGCACAAATTGTTGATAGTCTAGCTGTGTGAGAACTAATCCGTCAGTCTCTTCTAGAAAGTCGTCAACTTCCTCCTGCCTACCAAGAACTAAACACGCCGGACCCTGTTAACCTACAGGTAACCAAGTATGGAGTTGCTTTTTGATCAAAAGATTGAGAAAAAAAAAATAACTTGAGCAGCAAATCAGCACATTAGAATGATTTCTGAAGGATCATGTGACACTGAAGACTGGAGTAATAATGCTAAAAATTCAGCTTTGCATAACAGAAATAAATTGCATTTTAAAATATATTCAAGTAGAATTTATTTTTTTTTAATTGTAAAAATATTTCACAATTTTACTGTACTTTTGGTTAAATATATGCAGCCTTGGATGCATCAACATCAGGAGTCCTCTGATTACTTTTCCCTCTTAACTGCCCAGGTCTCAGCACCCTGAAGCTTTTCTCCTCGATTCCTGCCTCCCCTAGACTAGATCTAAGGCACCGCTTGGAGCTTAAACACCACAGGAGTGCCTCACGCCCGCGACCTTACCGCACCGTGAGCCGAGTTCACTGGACACACTGCGGTGATGGCAGAGAGGCACAAGCCAAAGTACAACACAAGCCCTGAATGCTGATCACATGATACTCTGACATCATGGTCATGTGGTCTCTTGTACATTTGCATCCTTGTCCAGCAGCTTTTTGCCTATGACACTTTTTTACACGCTAACTTAAAAGTGTTCATGTTTCACAGTTTTGTCAGTTGAATGCGGTGATGTACAATCACTGATGGATGTTACAGAATGTGGACTGTTGAATACAAAGGGAAATTAGGAGGGAGAATTTTTTTTTTTAAATATAAAACCTTAAATACTGATAATACTACTATTATAATGGAATAATCACTGGAATTGTTGTAGAGTAGTAAAAATTAATATGTATTATTTTGCATAATATTTTATATATATATATATATATATATATATATATATATATATATATATATATATATATATATATATATATATATATATATATTATTATTATTATTATTATTTTAAAAAATTGTTACTTTTATTTAAATTTGGTTTATTAATTAAAAGCTGAATTTCCAAAGAATTTTTTTTCTTTTTATTTTTTTTTTTAATCTAATATTACCATTTTATTTATTATTTTACCTTATATTATGTAGAATATTATATCACTTTATTTCATATCTGTAATTGCATTACTATAAATGCAATTTTTGGTTGTTTTTATTGACTGAAGTTTGACTTGAAGTTATTTTCTGTAATAATCAACAGCATGTTGCTGATAGAGTATTTAAACTAGAACATTCAGGCTAAACTTACCAAAGCCTTTAAAATCCCCTGAAACCGAGGGAACAACATTTACCTAAAGACTGGACATTGGAAGATGCAGTAAGCTTATGTATCCTATTTTAAGCCTTACTCTTCGAAAACATATTCATTCAATGCCATAAACTACCTCTCTGTACATTTGTTTCAGATCATCACAGTCCATCCGATGGGAATGTTGCATGCGTGATTTTGTCCATGAGATATCATCACTATATAATCGTCTCTGTTTGCACTGCTGTTGAAGTGTGTATAATCTTGAACTTCTGCAGCCCAGCAGCTATTTGAGCTGCAAGCACAAACACACACATACACAAAACCAGAGCATTCCAGCACTCCATCAGTTTTCAGTATGACTGTTAACCAAGACTAAGGATCACTAAAATGTCTTAACCTGCTGCTTCACTCACACTGGATCTCCTGAACGATTGTCCAAAGATCTGGACAATCCCTTCATGCTCATTCGGACTCAAACTTCCAACTTTATCCACTATGAAGCCATCTAAAGTATTAACCGTGTGGTATATTGTTTTTTATTTAATTGAAAATAATTGATATGCATTTTTGACCATTCATGTATGACTCGGTAGTCTTAGTCTCATGTATTTAACTAATTAAATAATAAAAATAAATGAAAGACAAATATAAATGATGAATAAGTAGCTGATTAGTGTCTTCCTGGCAAACAGCAATACCGCTTTACTGCATTTATCTATTACTAGATGATATTATATGGTGTACCATTTTCCTGTTTAATGAATATAAAAATAAATTGATTTAATGAAACTCTAGAAAAGTCTCTAGAAGCTGCTGTGTTACAAATCATGTTCATATAGCCTAAATAAATAGCAAAAAAAAAGGTCAAATATATATTGTAAGATCTCTTAATTTTAGGGAGGAATCATATTGTGCACTCATTCATTAATCTGATAACATCGAGTGAGTATAGACTGATTCATCAAATTCATTAATCAAGCATCAGATTCCCCTCAGCTCTTCACTAAACTACCTTATGATTAAATTTCATATTTGAAATCACCAATGACATCTGACCACAACGGTCTCATAAATGTTGCTTTTTATTCTCAAATACATTAAAAACTTATTTTTCAGTCAAGAGAAACTTGAATTTTTAAAAAAGAAAAATTTAACCAATGCCAGGTTTTCGCAACAAAACCCACCCAGTTGATACACAAAACTAGCCCAATTGCGCTTTGAGGGTGGTTCCCCAGTAAAAATCGCATTCTGGGGTGTAAAATACATGTTTTTTGGCAGGGATCCTCCAGTAAAATCTGCATTCCAGTGGCTAAATCTCACGTTATTGAGGTCACCTTTCCCACGGACATGAAAAAACAACCCACTGCAACAGTGTGAAAGTAGCTCAATTCCGTGGGAAAACTGCCGACGTGGCAACACTGTTTGTAACGGCCGCTGCAGTGACGCGATGTGATTGGCTGTTTATTTGAAAAGGTGGGAGACATATCAGTGGGCGGGACTCACTTAGGCTATTTAAAACATAATACATATATATACTATACATGTTTTTTTTTGTAAACTGGAAAGAATAACAACTAAAAGTAATGGTATTTTCACATTAAATGTAAACACTTGTTTTGTATGAACGCTTGTTTTTTAACTGTATTGAGACATGCTGCCCTATGACTCCACTGGGCAGGGACACCGGCAAGGGTTATAAGTATCGTTTTGATTCATCCTTTTTCATACTACTTGTTTCACTTCTGTTTCAGTTTTATAACCGATTCTTACTATGTGTTTCCAGATCCCTACTATCACTACCACACATTGTAGCCAGCGCAATCCTAGTCTCAGCCTCAAATGTCACGCCAACGGACTGTTGGCTAAATGTCTGATGCTTATGGGACACAAAAGTGGAAACACTTCAGGAGTGTTGAAGTCGTCATTGGATTGGTTGAATTATACTGGATTTCTGGGAGATGTGTGTGTTGAGTTCTTTAATGATCCACCTGGAAACAAAAAATGCTGTGGCACCAAACCCCCTCATGAAAGAAGAAAGCCGTTAAGTTTACAACTGTGATGATGAGTGCTTATCAGGATCAACTAAATGCTGGATATTCAAAAGTATGTGAAATATTTAAAGTTCGTGGCATTGAATCTTGTCCAATATGTCCAAGACTTTTACACACTGGTCTGTTATTGTGGCGACATTTCCACAACGTGAAAATTGACGCTGAACGAAACAATCTCTGATTGGTTGTTTGACATGTCAGTTAAAGGGTCTTATGGGCGGGGCCTTGTCCACTGAAAGCTGCCATAGATATCAGTCCTTCGCCCATCAGTCTGAAGGTCTGGCTATGCGAGACTAGCGCAATCCTATCAACCTGCACACTTTGCCTATGTCTGCTAATACACTTTTCTGTTGACCTCTGGAATTGCCGGTCTGTTGTAAAAAAAAAAATCTGATTTTATTATATCTTTTATTAGTCATTCAAAGCTAGATCTCATGGCCCTGACAGAGACCTGGATCAAACCAGAGGACAATGCTACACCTGCAGCACTCTCCAATAATTTATCTTTTTTTTTCCCAATCCCCCCGATTGACTGGAAGAGGTGGAGGTATTGTTCTGCTTCTCTCTAATGATCGGAAATGTAATCCTTTACCATCTTTGGGTATCAACAGCTTCTTTGAATCTCATTCAGTTAACTGCCCTCTTAAAATCCATTTTGTAGTTGTCTATCGACCCCCAGTACCACTTGGTAACTTTTTGGATGAATTAGATGTGCTGCTCTCAACCTTTCCTGAGGATGGTTCTCCTAGTTATGCTTGGAGACGTTAACATCCACCTAGATAAACCTCAGTTGGCAGACTTCCACACTCTGCTTGCCTCTTTTGATCTCAACCGAGAGTTAACTACTGCTACTCACAAATCAGGCAACCAAGTGGACATTATTTTCACATGACACTGCTCCACTGATCATATACTGGTTACTCCACTGCACACTTTGGATCACTTCCTCCTCACTCTTAACCTCAACATGGTTCCTGACACAAAACACACCCCTCTACATGTCACCTTTTGATGTAACCTACACTTACTCTCACCCTCCCGGCTATCTGCAATGGTTTCTTCTTCACTTCCTTTCATTGCAAAAACACTTGAACAAGCTGCGTTTAACCAAGGCTCTGCCTTTCTCACACAGAACAACCTCCTTGATAGCAACCAGTCTGGCTTCAGAAGTGGACATTCAAAAGATACTGCCTTGCTCTCAGTCGTTGAAGCCCTAAGACTGGCGAGAGCAGATTCCAAATCTTAAATATTTATATTGCTACATCTGTCCACTGCTTTTGACACGGTTAACCACCAGATCCTCCTGTCAACCCTATTGGCAAAGGGCATCCCAGGAACCACACTCCAGTGGTTTGAGTCTTACCTATCAGCTAGGTGCTTCAAAGTATCTTGAGAGGTGAGGTGTCCAAGTTGCAACATCTAACTACTGGGGTGCCTCAGGGCTCAGTTCTTAGACCACTTCTCTTCTTCGTCTACATGAACTTATTAGGTTCTGTCATTCAGAAACATGGCTTTTCTTCTCACTGCTATGCTGATGACAATCAACTCTACCTCTCGTTTCATCCCGATGATCCAACTGTCTAGTCCTGCATATTTGCTTTATTCAACATCAAGAAGATCAGGCCCTTTCTTTCAGAACATGCAACACAACTCCTTGTTCAAGCTCTTGTTATGTCCAGGCTGGACAATTGCAATGCTCTCTTAGAAGGTCTTCCAGACTGTCAAACCTTTCACATTAATCCAGAACATGGCAGCAAGATTACTTTTTAATGAGCTGAAAAGAATGCACGTCACATCTCTGTCTATCAATTTGCAAGGGCCACCAATAGCTGCTCACATAAAATTCAAGGCATTGATGTTTGCCTACAAAACCACCAATGGCTCTGCACCCCTTTACCTAAATTCATTACTTCAGACTTGTATGCCCTCTAGAAGCTTGCGTTCTGCAAGTGAACGTCGCTTGATTGTGCCATCCCAAAGAAGCACAAAGTAACTTTTACAGACTTTTAAATTAATTGTTCCCTCCTGGTGGAATGACCTCCCCAACCCAATCTGAGTCCTTAGCCATCTTCAAGAATCGGCTAAAACACGTCTCTTCCATCTGTATTTGACCCTCTAACTCTAGCACTCTCTAGTCTAATTTAATTATATAAACACTTGTCCCTTTTAGACTTCCACTCTATTAATTTACTGCTTGTTTTCTTGAAAAAAATTAAATCTCTAATATTTTTGTATTCTATTTTCTTTTCATTTATTATACAATTAACAAAAGCAAAAAAGACCTCTAACACTAGCTTGCTCTATTCTTTTTCTATTCTCTCTGTTTTCTTTTTATTTACTATATTATTTAAAAACCCTTTCTACGTGTAGCCTACTGTTAAGCTAACTGAGACTTGTTTCTAGCGCTTATGCTAAATGACTAAATGTGATGTTCGTGTCC
The DNA here is from genome assembly GCF_023724105.1 of Carassius gibelio. Lineage (NCBI taxonomy): Eukaryota > Metazoa > Chordata > Actinopteri > Cypriniformes > Cyprinidae > Carassius > Carassius gibelio. Next base: position 25,666,076 of record NC_068399.1, on the reverse strand, counting down.
AGGTGATAGATATCTTTCTAAGAAATAATTTGAGTTAATCATAGTAAGTAAAGTTTAATTAATTTATATTGTGATGTACTTTAGTGCGCATACTCACAGTATCGAGCCTCTACCTTCATTCATACTAAAGATTCGACGGGTGAAGGTTGGTTGAAGTGCGCAGCAAACATAACACAGCACGAGAACTTTACACCTTCACTGAGGATTTAAAGTGATTATTTAAAGTTCCTGCGAATCTGAGATGTTCGAGAAGGTGAAGAAGGGCGCGTATGATCTGGAGGAGTTCAGGAGAAGATCTGCACCGAATGGAGAGAAGAAATTCAGACGGGGATCGGTTCCCGGTGAGACATCTTTACCGTTTTACACAGCGTCACATGCTTCAGCTTGTTGTGGGATTGCCATTTCCGTCAGTATGGAAACATCACGAGTGTTTGTACAGTCCACGAAAACGACTCAGAAATCTTCGTGATTAAATGTCAGTTTCCTGTTTTTGTTTTTTCTTTAATCTCGCATCAGCGAATCTGTTTATCTGCCATTTTTACAAACGCATTTATTTTTTTAGTTAATTATTTATTATTATATATATTGTGTTATACTAAATGAGGAAAATGTTATAGCTATTATTTTGTAGATTATTTTGTTTAAACATATTTTCAGTTTTATGTAAGCAATGCAGGGATATAGTTAACAAAAAAATAAATAAAAACAAATTATAAACAAAACACGTTTTTACCTGAAGTAGGCCTATACATTAAATATAGCCTATATAATATAAATAATCGTATTTTATATCAGTTAGTTGACAAGGAAACGTTTATCGTTTTTATTTAGTTTAACTTGTAAAATATTTAAAACTGAAGGAAAAAATGTATATACATATATTTTTAAAATTATAATAAAAATGCCTCATTTGTAAGTCGCTTTGGCGAAATGTAGGCCTATATTACTAGTTTATTTGGTTTCTGCAATAACTTTTGATTTAATATCAGTTTAACTTTCTGCCAGCAGAGGACAGTATAAACACTAATACATACACACTGTATATTGGACTTAACCTCAATCAAAACAACAGCTCATGTAGTCCAGAGAATTGTTTTATTATTTGACACATTATCTCAGAAAACAACACGTGGTTTCAAAAGATAATTAAAAGGGTAGTTCATATACAGAAGAATCTCAAATGACACATCAATATGAGGAACTAACTCAGTCGCTCGAATCTTCACTAATGATATTTGATCGAATGAGGAGCAAAAACAGGTGTGTGGGGAACTACAGTGTTTATTTCCCAGATGAAAACAAGTTAGTGAACTTAACCAAACTAACTGATGAGGCCTGACAGAGTCTCAATGTCAGCAGTTTCTTGCACAATAAATGTCACACACATGCGCTCGTGCAGAAAAAAGGGAAATGCAGTGAACAGATAGAGAAGGGCATGCAGTGATCGGAGGATTCATGTTCACTGTCAACATACATGATTTAGGAGAGCAGTGTGTGACCGGAGAACAGGTCAGTGTGTGTGCTGTTGTTTATTTGTTTTTCATCTGTTCATATGTCATGTTTATGTTTTGCAGTTTATGAATTTCATCTGTGAAGCACACACAGACACACACATGCACATATAATATATATTTATATTTATTATATATATATATTTATTATTTGCAGATGAAATTCATAAACCGAAATGTATATAATAATTTTAATTTATGTTTATTTATTTATTTGTTTATTTATATATACACGTGTGTGTGTGTTTATTATTTTCTATTTAATTAATTTATGTAAAATACAATTAACATTTTAATTTGTATTTTTAAATAGGGTTATTTTTTATATTTACAGAATTTTTTATATCTCTATTGTATTTATTTATATTATTATTTACTTAAATAGTATTAAATATTTTTATTTATATGTATATAGGGTTAGGGTTATGTTTTTTTTTTTTTTTTTGGAGAATTTTTATATATACATTTTTTGTTTGTTTGTTTACTTATTCTTTTAAAATATGACATTTGGTGTGTCATTTTAAAAATGAATTTCCTGGTTTCTCTCGTCTCCAAATTATATGATGGCTGAAAAAGTGAATCTCTGTCAAGTGATTTTTGTGCAAACGGAAAGGGTTTGTGAAGTTTCTCATGACACTGAGAGCTTGTGGATGCAGCACTTCTCCTTCTGAGGGTCTGTTGTTGAAAGCATGAGTGAGGGAGTCTTTGTCATAGACTCAGAGCCTGTGGAACTGAGAAAGCAGACTGAGGAAGCACAGGCCTCCACTAACTCACATTTCTTAAAAGATTGTCAACCGCAGTCCAACATGCTGCCTTTATTTCAGCATAATTCATCTTTTATTTATTAAGAGACAAAAAGGAATGCAACGGAAATGATAATACATCAAATAAACATATTTTTAAAGTTATAGGAGAAAATATGAGTTGTCATCAAAGTTTAGGCTATTGAAGTTTTTTAACTTTTCTATGATTATTTTCTCTAACATACACACACACACACAATAAAGCTCATTTAATGCACACTGCTCTTATAGTGGGGCATGTTGTCACACAGTATCTGGATTCAATGCAGTTATTGTTGACTAAACTCTTATAATAATCAACTTTAACTGACATTTTATGTGTATATATATATATATATATATATATATATATATATATATATAAACGAATGGAAATATAAAAATGAAAGGTAATAAAAAATTTGATCTTGGATTCTGCTGTTTATTGTGGTGTTGTAAAAAATATTTATAGTAAAAAAAATAAAAATAACAGGAATATGCTGAAACAAAAAATGAAATCAAAATATATTTGTACTCTTTGTAACAATAAATCAAAGATTTTTCTTACAAATATTTAAAAACAAATAAAAATATACAAAATTACAAAGCACAGAAGATAATTAAATTACAACTTTAAAATTAAAGTGAAATCTGAAGATATAAAAATAAAAGCAACTGTGCAATGCAAAATATGATCTTATAGCAGGTCACACTGAAAAAAATTAAGCTGAATAGGAATATTAAAAAAGAATAACCAACAATGACAAAAAGCACAGAACAAAATTTAATTAGAAGTCATATTTCATAAACTAGCTGTATTTTTTGTTTTTATGTTATATGTTAGCAGTGAAAAACAAAAATAATAATAATAATTTTTTGTGACCCATCTATGATTTGATTAACAAATATCATAACAAATATAAAATGATCGTGACAACCTGCCCCTACCCAAACTACACACAAATCTTCATTTGTGACTCTGGAGCTGGTCTTAAGTGTCAATAATTCAAAATTGAGCTTTATACATCATCTGAATAAATAAGCTTTCCATTGATGTATGGTTTATTAGGACCTGGACAATATTTGACAACTATTTGAGAATCTGGAATCTGAGGGTGCAAAAAAATACAAATACTGAGAAAATAACCTTTAAAGTTGTCCCAGTGAAGTCCTTAGCGATGCATATGGTTAATCAAAAAGTTTTATTATATTTATAGTAGGAAATTTCCTAAATCTCTTCATGGAACATGATCTTTACTTAATATCTTAATGATTTCTGGAATAAAATGAAAAATCTGTAATTTTGACCTTTACGGTGTATTTTTGGCTATTGCTTTAAATATCCTCGCGCTACTTCTGACTGCTTTTGTGCTCCAGGGTCACATTTAAAGAGTTTCAGAGCTATACCAGCATACCACCACAGAAACAGTGCAGCAGTGTGGTTTATAAATCTATAATCACACAATGCTGTTCAAGAGGATGTGTTCAAGCGCACAATAGAGGAAGCAGCCGTTTTCACTAAACACATCCTTCAGATGCTGCTTTCACTTCAGATTCTCAATCAAAGGAGTAAACGCTGATTTTTACAGTTTTAAAAGAAGATAGAAGTAAAAAAAAACATTATCCACACGTTTCCACACATCAAATGAGTCTGTGCTGGCTTAAAATGTGCCCAGAAACATCCCACATCACTCGGTCGGTTTAATGGTTTACCTGGCTTTGCAGAAGTGAAGTGTGTGTGTGTGTGTGGACAGGAGATGTTGGATGCGGTGGCCAGTGTGACCGTGTTACAGTGGAGAGTTTGCTGAATAACAGGAGCTCAGTGTTGAGAAGGTCAGCGGTCTACAGCGTCTCAATGCCTCCTCCACCAGGTACATCAGCATCAGCATCCCGTTAACTCTATACGCTCCACAAGACTCGTTTTAACAGCCTTCTGAAATATGAAGTAGTGCGGGTTGAGTGTAAAGCAGCTGGAGGAGCACAGGAAGTGATGTTTAGATCATGTAGGTTGTTTAACATGAGCCAGGCACTGTGGGCTTTACCCACAAACCTCCTGTAAAAAACTACTAGTATTAATGCATGTAGACTTACAGCAGCGCGTCATGCTTTACATTTAGAACTGTTTCCCCGCATTGATTCTTGTGTAAATAAAATCAATATGGTTAATTATTATTATTATTATTGAACCACAACAAAGATTTTTACTTTTAAGACTTAGAAATGAAAACTAAAAATGTTTTTAGACTTAGAAAATAAAAAAAAGGTCTGAAAGTTTATTAAACTTTATTATTATTTTTAATTTATTATTATTTATGTATTAGAGGTTTTATGTAGGTTTCTCATCATATTTCCTTTGATCTTAAATTTGAGAAAAAAATTATATATTTTTTATTATTTATATAAAATGGTTTAATTTTGGTATATTATTTAATTATTAAACCATTTTATTATTCAAATGCTTGATTATAAAATGATGTTTATTCAAATTAGTAAGTTATTTAAATTATAATTAAATATTATATTATGATATACAATTTATATTAAATATTAAAAATTATTCAAATTATTGAATTATTTCTTAACTTTGCCACATTCACACAATGGTAAACAATTAGATACACAATATCCTTTTGTAATAAAATGATAATAAAATGGGTGAACATTTATTAATATTTTATATTATAATATTTTATTTTATTAATAATATAAATGACTATTGTAAAATCTTATTTTTTGTTAATTTATTAAAATGATTGATTATTTATTTTACGATTATTGAACTTATTAATTTAAAATATTACATGTGGGTTTGATTACACTGACCTCTGCTGTTTGTTTTGGATAAAATACTTCCTAGTCACAGATGATCACAAAATATCTGTTCTGAAGCGTCTTTCATGTCTTTATTTTCCGCTATAGTTCTTCCCAAACCCAAATTCCAGTGTCCAGTGAAGATTTCAGCTAATGACCTCATGGATGAGGAGGAGACGGTGACAAACATAACCCGAGGACGAACGTCAGTGATCTCGAAATACCACAGAAACATTGACAGGAGGTGCGGAGGGTTTGATTTGTGTGTGCATCAGAAATGTCTATTTATTAGCATTAAAAAATCATCAAACTAAAAAAAAAAAAACAAGTTATTATAAAATTAATTTAAAAAAAATAATATATATTTTTTATTATTACATTGAAACTAATGAATATTTTGACAGGTATTTACACTCCAAAAAAAAAAAAAAAATGTTTAAGCAAACAACTTTACATTTATGAACTACTTGTGATGTAATGGTCCTAAACCAACTTCATAAGGTGCATCCTGGTCACTTTTTAATTTGTTATTTTATTAAATAACATTTTGTAATTAAATTATCATTCAATTCAGTTAAACAATGAATGAATAAATAAATGCATTAATGTTTATAAAATTTTATTTAAATTTTGTAATTTAATTTTAAAAAATCATTCAATTAAGTAAAACAATGAATGAATAAATAAATAAATATTTTGCAAAAAAAAAAAAAAAAAAATATATATATATATATATATATATATATATATATATATATATATAAATTTTACATTTTAATTTGTAAAAATAATATATTAAAACTAATATAAAACTAAATAACATATTAAAACAATATTTTCATTTTTTTGCACCCTCAAATTCTAGATTTTCAGATAGTTGTATCTCAGTCTAATATTGTCCGATCCTAATAAACCATACATCAGTTGCATGCTTATTTATTCAATCTCAATAAAAAAAAAGGACACTTATGACTGGTTCTGTGGTGCAAAAACCCAGAAATAATGTTCTCCAAAAATGGCACATGAAATGCATAAAGAACAAAAAAACAGAAAGTAATGCAATGTAGCATTTTCTTTGTGAAAATAGTTTCTGTCAGTCCTACACCAAATGTTTTGGTGTTTAAGATGATGAGATGATTGCTGAGTAGTATCTTATGTTCACACTTCATAAATAGGACAGTGAAGGGGAATTCACCCCCTCTTTTCTTTTTTTCGCCTCTGAGACTTTCACTTCCTGTTGAAGTGGCGTTCTAGACACACTGTTGTCACCTAATACTCTCTCCTCCAGCGTCACCAAAGCTTCATCAGACGGCTCTCCACCGGAGCGCCTCGTCTGCACCCAGTCGCCCTCCGGCTGGCACGTCTGGTCCGGCTGGTGGTCAGAAGAGGTCAAAGGTCACGCTGAGTTTGGAGAGCAAGAGACGGACGCTGAACATCTCCCGGCTCGCTCAGAAAGCAGCAGCAGCAGCAGTGAAAGAGCTCCACAGGACCACGAGGACGAGACGCAGGACAACGTCCTCAATGAAGAGACGCAGAACATGGAGAAAGATGAAGACAAACAAGTGAGACGTCACCACTATCACTTTAACTACAGCTTATACTTCATCTTAGGCATTTGAATGAAGGCCGAAGCCTAATTCATAAACATTGGCATGACTTCTGGTGCAATGGTAAGCGATTAGATCTGCAGTTTTCATCTGTATATGACAATATGAGTGAAAATAGAGTATAATATAAATAGCATTCGTCTTAATTATTGCAAAATGTGTTATTTAATAAAAAAAAGTTAATTTATGAATTACTATAATTATTGTTTTAAATGACTCAAAATGCACACATTATTTTAATATTTAAATATCTACTATTATTTTATTAAAGCGTGTTATCTGTTTATATATTTATTATTGTTGTTTTTAAATAATAATAATAAATTGTATTTCCATTATTGTATTTAGTTATACTTTGATGAAAAGATTACAATCAGGCAATAAAAATGGTGAAAATGTATTCTTTTTATTATTTAATGACACGATTCGCATTGCATTATTTATTGTAACGATATTTTACTTGCGCATTATTTAATTGATTACTTTTAAGATGATTTAAATGATTACGTAAAAACAATAATTATAATCATTAAAAATGTCAAATTATTCAAAATAATTCTTCGTAAAGGCTTTAGATAAAACAGTCTGCTAAATAAATGAATGTTAATGTAATGTGAACTCTGCAGTCCCTTGAAAAAGGGATGCAAGTCGTATCTAGAGACCAAAATATGACCGAGATTTGGGATGTGGACTCTTTTGACTAAAAACAGTATCTTGGGAAGCACAAAACAGCATCCTGACGGTCAGTTACATCTTCCTAAAATCATGCCATCAACTCATTTTCTTTGTTAAATACTAGCAAAAATGTTCAGTATATTGCATGACTTAGTGTGACTGCTATCAGATGATTTTATCGACCACATGGCCCTGTTTTTTTCCACTCAGCGTACAGTAGTTTTACACTGAATGTTAGTGGCTTTCCAGCAGCATTCATGACCTAAGTTACATTACCGCAGAGACGTGTCATGCTTTCAGATTGAATAAGTGAGAGGAAATAACAGGCTGTTTTCATCAGGAGCAGATCACAGAGCTCAAGCTGTATAAGATCGCCAGTGAGCTGCTGCAGACGGAGAGAGCGTACGTGACCCGGCTGCACTTACTGGACCAGGTCAGGGCACACACTTTACATCCTTCAAAATAAAGCTGCTTTATTTGGCTTCGATGCTTCCTTTAAGAATCTTTAACATCCCTGGAACCTATGACAAATGATTTCAAAGGATTGGATGATTTACATTATTGATAAATTACTCACAAATACTGTGGTTAAATAATTAATAATAATAAAAAAAATGGCCGTTTATGGTTCCATGAAGAACTTGAAACTTTTAAACATTCCATGGAATTTTATTTTCATATTTTAATAATTAAATGGCTCATAGGATCAATTTTACAATTATTAAAAAATATATATTATTATTATTATTATTATTATTATTATTATTATTATTAGCTAAATTATTTATTTATACATAAAAAAAGTATCAACTTTGGTTCCATGAAAATCCTTTAACATCCATTGAACCTTTTCAAAGGAATAAAATGTATTTATTATACATTTTTAAGTTTAATTACTAAATGTAAAATTAGTATTTAATTATTTTTAAAATAATTAATAAATGTTTAATTGTTTAAGCTAATCATTTTTAATTGATTGTGATCATGTTTAAAAAAATACATTAAATTATTAAATTGTCTCCATTAACAATATTTAACATCACTGAAACCTTTTTTTAATTTTTTATTAAATGATAACAAATCATTACATTAAATTAATTATAAATTTTAAAATTAATAATTTAAATGGTTAATTTGATCATAAATGGCTCCATGATGAACATTTAACATCAATGAATCCTTTATAAAATTATTAAATTGCTAAATTGTTAATTTAAAAAATATTTACTTATTTAAATTATTAATTTTAAAATGATTAAATTGCTTGAAATATTAAATGTCAAAAAATGTTTTTTAATAGATTATACTTTTTTTAATTAAATGAAAAATGGAACGCATGTATTGCATACAAGTTATTTATAATGGAAAAAAACTTTTTTAGATTAATAATGTTCTTCATACTAATATAAAATGGTTCTTTTAAGAAATTATTGCTGAAAGGTTCTTTGGAGAACCGAAGATGTTCTTCTATAGCATTGCAACAAGAAGCCATTTAGAAAGCCTTTATTTTTAAGAGTGTGCATGTGAAGTGAGTTCTGTGTTTCTGCAGGTGTTCTGTGCTAAACTCACCGAGGAGGCTGGGAAGGGGACGTTTCCTGTGGAGGTGGTGAAGGGCATCTTCTCCAATGTGGGATCCATCTACACCTTCCACAGCCAGTTCCTCCTGCCGGATCTGGAGACACGCATGAACCAGTGGTGAGCGCCGGCCGATTCGTCCTCACGCTTCTCCTCATCCTCCGCTCTCACACTCACCCGCTCACGTCTGCGTCCTCCCGCAGGGACTCCACGCCCCGCATCGGGGACATCTTAGCACAGCTCGCACCCTTTCTCCGGATGTACGCCGAGTACGTGAAGAACTTCGACAACGCCATGGACCTGCTCAAACAGTGGACGGAGCGATCGGCGCAGTTTAGCTCCATCATTCAGGACATACAGGTGTGTGTGTGTGTGTGTGTGTGTGTGTGTGTGTGTGGGTGCATGCTTTTACTTGATGATAACCCAATTAATAAACTTTTAACAGCAAAGTACTCATCACTTCATTAACTCTTATTCTACCGCCTTTAAAATCATTTTGGTCTGGTTTTCCAGTTATATAGCTACGTAATATATCAAATAATTGGTTTTCAGATTTTTCCAGTGCAATATTTATATATCAAAATAATATTAGATAGTTTGGTGATTTCTTTTTTCCAGTTTATTATCTAAAAATATATTCGAATATCAAAATAATTTGGTGTGAATTTTTTTTTTTTAATAGCTGCAAATACATACAAATAATATAAAATAATTTGATCTGTCTAGTTAAATGGCTTATATATATATATATATATATATATATATAATTAGCCATTTAACTAGACAGACAGATAAAATTATTTTAATCTAAATATTTAAATCTTATTTAAATCTTAATCTAAAATTATTCACATAAAATAAATATGTATGATTTTCAATTAAATAGCTATAAATGTATATTTAAAAAATATTTAAAATAATTTTTTGGTTTTGTTGAATAGCAGTAAATATCTAAAATAAAAATAAAATAAAATAAAATAAAATAAAATAAAATAAAATTAAATTAAATTAAATTAAATTAAATTAAATTAAATTAAATTAAATTAAATTAAATTAAATACTCCTCACTACCTAAATTCTTTATTATATTTTTTTAACCAAAATATTTTTATCCGTTTTTCCAATAACTCTAAATGTAGAAAAATTATATAAAATAATTTGCCTGGACTTTCCAGTTAAATAGCTGAAAATATATTTAAAAAATATTTATATTAAACTGGTCATCACTATCTATCTATCTATCTATCTATCTATCTATCTATCTATATATATATATATATATATATATATATATATATATATATATATATATATATATATATATATATATTATATAATATTTATTTATTTATTTATTTATTTATTTATTTATTTATTTATTTATTTATTTATTATTATATATGATTATTTTTTTTTAAGCTTAATTAAAAAATACATTTTTCCCCCAGTAATTTTCTGCATGAGAATGACCTTCTAACACTAGATTGAATGTTCCAGTGTCGAGAGACCACTGATTGTGTAGTAGTTGGAGACGATGGTAACGACGAGCTGTTGATTATTTTGTGTAGAGTCAGGAGGTGTGTGGGAACCTGACTCTGCAGCATCACATGCTGGAGCCGGTGCAGAGGGTTCCTCGCTACGAGATGCTGCTCAAAGACTATCTGAAGAGACTCCCGGAGGACGACCCCGACTGCAGCCAGGCCAAGAGTGAGAGATACACACATCTGCTTACAAGGACATTTTACTTTTCATGTTCTGAGCACAGTAAACTTATTTTGCACGCTTCTGTGAGCAACTGAACGTGAGGGTTTGAGATCAAATGAAAGTATTGTTTAGTTCCCAACTGCTTTCAGTTCCATAACTGGATGAGTCAGCTGAGATATCACTTCTCCTTCTCCTTTCCAGAGTCTCTGAACATCATCTCAATGGCTGCCACACACTCCAACACGGCCATCCGCAAGATGGTGAGAGACACTTTCACAAGCAAGATGCGCTGAATCCATTTGAACATTTATATCTTTAAATATCTTTTGTATAGTATTTCAACTTGAAAATGCATTGCATTGAAATAACCAACCAACAATCGGTCCCTACAAGTCATTAGTGTTTCGCTCTCTATAAATTCTTCACTGGTTTTATATGCATGTGTTTCAGGAGAACCTGAAGAAGCTCATGGAGATCTATGAGATGCTGGGAGGTGAGGAGGACATCGTTCACCCATCCAATGAGCTCATTAAAGAAGGACAAATCCTAAAGCTGGCCGCCAGAAACACCTCGTCCATGGAGAGATACCTTTTCCTGGTTAGATGCTTCTCGCGCAGTATTTTTGCCTTGTTTTCCATCTAAACATCCTTCAATCAAAATGCATTGACAAAAAAAAGCATTCTAGATTTTCCAGAAAACAAGATACCCGTATTTTCCGGACTATAAGTCGCACTTTTTTTAATAGTTTGGCTGGTCCTGCGACTTATAGTCAGGTGCGACTTATTTGTCAAAATTAATTTGACATGAACCAAGAGAAATTAACTAAGAGACATTAAAACGTTACCGTGTACAGCCGCCAGAGGGCGCTCTATGCTGCTCAGTTCTCCTGTAGTCTACACTGAAAACATAGAGCGCCCTCTGGTGGCTGTAGACGGTAACGTTTTTTCTTGGTTCTAAATGAATGCGACTTATATATGTATTTTTTCCTCATCATGAGATATTTTTGGACTGATGCGACTTATACTCAGGTGCGACTTATAGTCCGAAAAATACGGTATGTCATTTTGCTTTTCAAGTAGTAAGTAGAATTTAATGTTTGGCTGAAAAGCATGACATAAACGATTGGGTTGAAACCACGCCGTCCTTCTCTTTTCAGTTTAACAACATGTTGCTGTACTGCGTGCCCAAGTTCAGTCTGGTGGGCCAGCGGTACACTGTACGCACGCGGATCTGCGTTGAGGGCATGAAGGTGCTTGAGACCTCTAATGAAGACTATCCGCACACTTTCCAGGTGTCGGGTAAAGAGCGAACGCTGGAGCTGCAGGCCAGGTGAGGACAGACCCATACAGATATAGAGAACAGCAGAGAACGTGTCTGTTTTAGCACATTATGACTCTAGCTTTCTGTGATTCACAGCTCCGAGCAAGACAAAGTGGACTGGATCAAGGTATCAGTGTTGTTGTGTTGTTCAAAGCTGCTTTAAATCTGAATTATATCAATGTTAGAATCAGGACTGGTTTCCACCACAAAATAAAAAATGAATAAAACACATATATTGTATGTGTATATAAATATAGATAGTAATAGACTGTTGGGGCAATTAGGTTCTCCTTTTCTTGCAGTTCTGATAAAAAATGTTAAGTTGTGAGATTAAAAATTCGCAAATAGTAATATTTTATTATTATTTGGCAGAAATTTGTGACTGTGATTTTTTTTTTTTTTTTTTTTCTCAGAATTTCATATTTCTGTCTCATAATTATGTTTTGGTTTTATTTTTTATTTTTTAAATAGCTGCAAATACATACAAATAATATGAAATAATTTGATATGTCTAGTTAAATGGCTAATATATATATATATATATATATATGTATATAAAATAATTAACATAAAATAAATTTGTATGATTTTCAATTAAATAGCTATAAGCGTATATTTAAAAATATTTTAAATAATTTTTTGGTTTTGTTGAATAGCAGTAAATATAAAATATATATATATATATATATATATATATATATATATATATATATATATATATATATATATATATATATATATATATATATATATATATATTATATTATGTATATATATATATATATATACATAATATAATAAATATAATATATATATATATATATATATATATATATATATATATATATATATATATATATATATATTATATTTATATATATATATATATATAATAAATATATATATATATATATATATATATATATACATAATATAATATATATATAATATAATTTTTTTTTTTTTTTTTTTTTTTTTTACAAAATATTCAGGTAAATTTGCAACAATTAAATTGGAAACAACGCCGTTCTCTTTTCAGTTTAACAACATGTTGCTGTACTGCGTGCCCAAGTTCAGTTTGGTGGATTTTGTTTATCATATTTCTGTCTCATAATTACGTTTTGGTTTTATTTTTTTGTTGGCAGAAATAAACCCGTGACACTTAATTGCAATATATAAACTCGCAATTGTGAGAAAAAAGTTTTTATATTCAATTTTTATCTTGTCTGTTCAGACTTTTATTCTTAGAATTGCAAGGAAAATATAAACTAAATGACATAAAATGAATAAAGATCACTAAATAAAGATATTGCTAAACTTAATAAAAAATAACAACTATATAAACTAATTTAATGGTTTTTTTAGTTGCTAGTTTATGATATTCAGAATTGCGATTAAAACGTCTTTCTCACAATTGCAGGTTTATATCCTGTAATCAAGAGTTGCAAGGAAAAAAAAATCTGAATTGTGAGATTAAAAAGTTGCAATTACTATCTGATTATCTTTTTTTCCATTGGAAAGTTTCAATGTAGACTGTTTGTTTTCTAGGCGTTCAAGGAGACCATTGAAATCTTTCAGCAGAAGAACGAAACATTCAAATCAGCCTCTAAAGAAGTAACGGATGAGGTTTCTGTAAGTAGAAAGAGCAGACCGGTCATGCATAAAGAAGACTGTGGTAGGGGTCAAGGGGGAAATCTTCATTAAAGACACTTCCCTTATCTGTGCTCATGTGATTTTCAGAAAGAGGAGCTGGGGAAGAGAGCCCCGCGCTGGATTCGGGACAATGAGGTGACCATGTGCATGAAGTGCAAGGAGCCCTTCAACCCTCTGACCCGCAGGAGACACCACTGCAGGGCATGTGGATACGTGAGTTTGCATGTCTACGTTTATCTGGAAATCTGAACGAGCACTTCCTGTTGAACTCCAAACTCAAAGATGCTTCAGAGATGATGATTGTAATGTTTTGAAATGTGTCTCAGGTGGTGTGTTATAAATGTTCGGACTACAAGGCATCGCTGCGGTACGACGGCAACAAATTAAACAAAGTGTGTAAGGACTGTTACTTCATTCTGACCGGACGAGTGGATGCTGAGGAACCAGTCAGCGGGAAGAAAAGAGGAATTCTTGAGGTTTTGGGGTTTTTTTCTGTCCGCATGAACCATTTTTGAAATAATCTTGATTTCAGAGGTGTAATGTGCACCTGAAAATGTAGAGATACCTTACAGTGAACATCTGATGTGTAATTGTGACACTCATTGTCATTGTAGTGGATTAAAGAGTAAAGTGCTTATTCAAAAATGTAGTGAAGAAGAGTAATATCTTTGATGCTTTCTTTGGAATATTACAGAGTATCCAAGAAGATACACAAGCACTGTAATTAATTACATTTAATCAAATACTTCACACCTCTGCTTGATTTTTTTCGCTTTCGTTTTCTCTTGACCTTTACCAGATTGAAGCAGCTCAGGTCTCAGGAAACAGTTTCCTTTGTGGCTTCCTGCAGTACAGTACGGACCGAACTAAACCGTGTCAGAGGGTCTGGTGTGTGATCCCGCAGCACGACGCACTTGTTCTTTACCTGTACGGCGCTCCACAGGTGGGAGATGAAGTGTAGTCCAGCTCACATTGATTACCCTTCAATTATGCGATATAGACAAAATGGAAATGACTAAAAAGTAATAAATATATTTGTGTAGTTTGCGTCACATTATGTTAGCTTGACAAAGCAATGCCCTAGCAAACCTCAGATCACCTTTGTAACCACTTAGCTACACCCGTCACAAATTATAAATACAGAATGTGCATTTGTTGAGACGAATGTCTGAGGATTTCAAAATAAGTCAAGAGGAGATTGTTCTTCCTTTGCTGTAAACAAAGCTTGGTTCTCACGAGACTAGCATATTCGTATCGTAGCTTACGCTAAGGCCACGTATCCACCAAAGTGTTTTTTTCGCCAGCTGAAAACAATCAGCTTTGAGCATTTGAGTGTTTTTTTTTTAAACCTTTATCATCCACTGGAACACTACTCTCTTGTGAACATGAATACGACAGTTAGCCTTTATTAACCCATCAGAGCCGTGTGGAGTAATTTTTATGATGGATGGATGTACTTTTTTAAGCTTTAATATCTCGACCCCCATTCACTGCCATTATAAAGCTTGGAAGAGCCAGGGCATTTTTAATATAACTCAAATTTTATTTGTCTGAAAAAAGAAACTCATATACACCTAGTATGTCTCGAGAGTATATCACAGGGTCATTTTCAGCCTTGAATAAGACCGGTTTCTCTGCGATTTTGTTCTTAGGATGTCAAAGCCCAGTGTACCATCCCGCTCCTGGGTTACCAGGTTGAGGATGTCCAACGGTCTGTGGATCATCCAGCCACCAGCTTCCGTCTGTGCCAGTCAAAATCTGTCCACTGCTTCACTGCCGACACAGAGGAAGTGAAACTGCGCTGGCTAAAAGTGATACGCAAGGCCGTGATCGGGGAGATTCCAGAATGCCAAACACCAGTCGATGATGACCTTGTCAATGGCTGCCATGAAGACGTGCCTGATGGTACCTGAAAAGACTAGGCAGTTTAGTTTTCCATCTTACACGTGTAACTCCGCAGAATAGAATGTGTTGATTAGATTGTTAAACCTTATGAAACAGATTGGATTTGTTTGGGAGTGTATAAATAGATTTTTCATTGCATACATATGCAGTCAGTTGATTAATATCAGATATTTTAATTGAATGTATTATAATGTCAACCTCAATCAGACTGGTAAAAACATTCAATGTGTGATTTATGTAAATCATTATATTGTCTTAGTTTACAAAAGTTTGTTTGCAGACCAATCTCAGCAAAGTCTGATTTATGCGTTGTGATTTATTAGCCTTTCTCTTCGTGACATCATGTTTTATGTATATTTTCAATTTGTAATGTTAATATGCTTTTTGTCATTGCAACTGTCCGTAAGATTTATGCACTTTATTGCTTTTTGTAAAGTAGGACATTGACATTAAAATTAATTAATAAAGATTAAGCTCTATCGCCTTAATCCTTAGACCTCTCTGTTGCTACCGTCTGAATCAGTGGAGACCGATTTCAACAGCCAAGCAACCAAATCCTATAAACCAATTTAAATACCAAAGCAAACACCCTAGCAGCCACTCAGAAAACCTTGTGCCTCTTTGGGATGGCACCACGAAGCATTATTCACTTGCAGAAAACAAGCTTCTGGAGAGCACATATGTCTGAACTAGCGAGTTTAGGTATATTGGTGATGTGCAGTGGTTGTCTTGTTGACAAGCATCATCAGTACCTTGAATTTGATGTGAGCGGCTATTGGCAGTCACTGCAAGCTGATGAAGAGAGGTGTGATGTGGTCGTTGAAGACCACTCTGGCTGCTGCATTCTGGATCAGTTGCAGAGGCTTGATAGTACATGCAGAAAGGCCTTGCCAAGAGAGCATTACAGTAATCCAGTCTGGAGAGAACAAGAGCTTGGAAAAGGAGTTGTGCAGTCTGCTCTGCTAGGAAGTGTTTAATCTTCCTAATGTTGTGTTAGGGAAAACCTATGCAATGCAAACAACTACTGTTGGATCATCTGGTTGGAATAAGAAGAAGAGTTGAGTGTCATCACCATAGCAGTGATAAGAAAAGCCATGCTTCTGAATAACAGATCCTAAAGAAGATATGTAGATGGAGAAAAGAAGTGGTCCAAGCACTGAGCCTTGAGGAACCCAGTAGCAAGAAGTTGTGACTTAGAAACCTCACCCTTCTAGAGTCCCTTTCACACTGACCGTTGGTCACAGAAAATTGCCTGAACATTGCCAGATCGCCTTCTGTGTGAATGCAAACACATCCCGGGATTGATTCCGGGATCGATCCTAGTAACATTGCCGGGTTCATTGCCGGAATGAGCTCTGTGTGAACAAAAGCCAGAACCAATGCCATAAAGGATGTGTCGTAGTGATGACGCACATTATCGTGTGACTCATTACCGGGTGTTTGGAAGGTAGATTAACGTTCGCGATGCAAAAATATATGCAAACTGTAACGAAGCAGAGATCAGTTAGCTCCTTTCTATCCGCACAAAAGCTGAGATCTTTTGGACCTTTACGGGTTGTATGTGAACACACACACATATTCTGGGAAATCACTGGCACTGTGAATGAACTAAAATCTAACGTTCCGTGAACAATTGCCGGGACACATTACCTGTGTATTATATGGAATTTCAGTGTGAAAAGGGCTCAAGACACCTTGAAGGACCTACCAGAGAGTTAAGACTTGAACCACTTGAGTGCGGTTCCTGAAATGCCCTTCTACATGAGGGTGGACAGGAGGATCTGGTGGTTAACTGTGTCAAAAGCAGCAGACAGATCCATCAAATTGAGTAATTAGGATTTGGAAGCTACTCTTACCAGTCTCAGGGCTTCAGTAACCGAGAACAGTGCAGTCTCAGTTTAGCGGCCGCTTTAGAAGCCAGATTGGTTGCTGTCCATGAGGTTTGTCTGTGCAAGAAACATAGAGAGTTAGTTCAACATAACTCACTCAAGTGTCTTAGCATTGAATCAAAAAAGGGATAAAAGTCTGTAGTTTTCTAAAAGTGTTGGATTTAGAGAGGGTTTCTTAAGCAGTTGGGTCACCCAAGCCTGCTTGAATGCTGTGGGAAATGAACCAGAATGAAGAGTGGTGTTGATAATGTGAGTAAGCGTGAGTATAACTGAAGAATAAATTGCCTGAAGGATTTGAGTAGGGATAGGATCAAGCGGACAGTGTGAGATTAGAAGTGATGACGAAGTGGTCTGAGTGTTGTCCATTGAGCAGTAGCGTGTGTACTAGATAAGGTCCAATTGGTTACCTGATTTGTGAGTAGCTGTAGTAGACACGCTTGAGGTCAAATGAGGCAAGCAGAGTGTTGAGGTCAGCAGCCTGTTGTTTATTTGGGTGGATGTTGAGGTCACCGAGTAGTACCAGAAGAGTACTGACCTTAGGGAAGTTTGAGAGTAACACATCAAGCTCCTCTAAGAAGTTACTCATTTGATCTGGGGGACTATAAATAACTTAATGAACAATGGATTGTAACAGGGTGGGTAACAGTAATGTGTGTGATTCAAATGAACTGTTGCTGGTAAGAGATGGTAGACTATCAAATTTCCATTCTTTGGAAATAAGTAGACACACCCCACCACTCTTCCCAATTGGCCGTTGGGTGTGGGAAAAAGTGAAATTAGTGATAGATGACAAAGTCTGCTTTGTTTACTAAATAGACTGGCAGTTCTGGTTGATTTATACGTTGAGGTGGAAAGGAAATTCCCATTAGCAATGAATGGTTTTAAGCTAATGTCTTAAAGAAGGAGTAAAACTGGAATTACTACATTGAACAAAGGCTTACCTCAACTCTGCTAACTGTTTTTCTCACTTACTGTACATGTTCAGTGATGTAGAAGTAACCAAGTAATCGGCAAAATCTCTGAAACATGACAAAGTAAGGTATATTTCATCCCAGAAATGACCATGATGCCATTTTTACTTGTCTGTAGTTGCAAACCTTTATGACTTTATTTCTTTGGAACACAATATAATAGTTTTTGATAGTGATAGTCAATGGGATAGAAAAAGCTTTGGACCCCATTTATTTTTATGTCAATGGACATAAAATAAATAAATAATAAAATAAAATACCTTCTCTTGTGTTCCACAGCAGAAAGAAAACATTAAATCCATGCATAAAAATAAAAAGAACTGCAAATTGAGATGAATAACTGAAACAGACACATTGACAGTTTATTTACAAAGCAATTTAATATAAATTTATTAAATACACACACACACACACACATATATATATATATATATATATATATATATATATATATTTTTTTTTTTCATCTTTTAATGTTGACATTGGTAATCTGTATATACAATAATTTCTCTACCTGATTGAATAAAACTAAAGCTTACAATTAATAATTATTGTAACCAATATCGTTTCCGTTGTTTCCTTTTTATTTTTGATAATATTTCTTTGACAAATCTAGAAAAGGGGGTTTCCTTGTACAACCTGGTGGTCACCATTTTTACATCGCTTTACAGAATAAAATAATAAAGGGTGACAAATAAATGTGGATAGGGCATTTCACCCATTACATCTGTAAATAAAAACATTTGCATGATGCAGCATCCATGCTAATAGGTCCAAGTCATATTAGAGACAGAAACAAAATTACTCCATCTCGAAACGTATGCGGATAATCTAAGCAAAAGCAACTGAATACCGGAAAACTTCTCCTGACTTGCTATTTGTAGCTTTATTATTGGCATTAAATTTACCCATTTCTTAAAACATGTACATTTGAATTTTATTACAGTGCAAGATAACAAGACTGCAAGTATTAAAAACAACACAATGCATGATGTATAATATAATTTAGGTCCATAAAAAGCTTTTTGGTTAAATTATAAAAATACAGCAACCGAACACTTGAAAAAGCGGCACTTTTTTAAAATGCAAACACTAATGTACTTCACTGAGGAAATGTAATGTTTGTCTTCAAGCTGAACGTTTCTCCACTCCCTGTTTAATGCCTAGCACCAAGTGTAGGAACCAGTTGAACTGCACAGTCCAACCCTTGTCCCGACAGATCTCGATTTGGTCCAAGAAGTGTTGTTTGGCCTCTTCCTCGGAGCGTCCGACCGTTAGAGCTTCCCGTATGTACTCGATGTCCTCTTTGCTGGTTAACTGAGGCATGCCGGTCATCAGCATCATGGAGAACAGGATGATCAGCAGGTTGGTGTGGTGTCTCAGAGCCAGGTAGGCCTTCAGGCAAACATTCTGTGATGAGGGAGAGGGAGATTACGTTTAGTCACAGCAGAGTAGTCTGTTGTCAACAGCTCAAATTGTAGGAACGTACCTGAAACTGGAGGAAATGAGGGCTGTTTTTTTTGCCTGTCGTGCTCATCACATAGAGAAAATCAGGAGTCAGCACAAAAGGAACTCGCTCCTTGCTGATCCCCATGAAACTCTTGTAGTTTCCAAGTATGTGACCGAAATCAATGTGGAATAGGTTGCCTAATTGAAAACACATGCATTTTGTTATTGTTCCTTGAGGTGGTTAACTAATGAAACAATCAGGTTTTAATATAAGTAGAGCTCAAACTCAGCATTTGCATAAAAAACCATACAATTTTATAAAGCGCATATCAAGGTTGTACAATGCAAGCAAAGGGAGCACATTTTTGCAGGTTGTAAAATTGTGAGTTTAAAAATGACATGAAAGCACTTAAACAATTTGTCTGTTAAAACGTGTACATTATTTGAGCAGTAAAGCTTTTTTAAAATCTGCATTTTTACAGTCGTTTGGGGATTTTAGGGTTTATAGTATTAAAAGGTGTAGAACTGATTATAAGAAAAAGATTGTTTATTTATACAATTTTACGTTAGTAAATTATTTTTTTCTACACCAAAACCATATTAACATGTCTTGCAGATATATTTATTTATTTATTTACGGAATATGGAAGACTTAAGCTTGAAATACTGAACCTTAAATAATAATAAAAAATAACATTAGTAATTAATATTATTTTATTATTTAGGGTTCAGTATATTAAGCTTAAGTCTTTCATATAATATAAATATTGTTTTATTGTTATATTATAATTTTATTTCAGATTTGTTTATTTCGGATAATGGTTTTATTTAACAATAACAAAACTGATTCACTTCAATTTGTAAGTACAACTGTGTGTGCGTACTGTATATATATATAATTATTTTTTTGCTAAAAAAATGTAAATTATGCCCAGATGCTGTTGACTGAGCTTAACTTGAACAGAACCTGGAATATTCCTCTAACAGCCATTTCATAGCAGAGAGATTCCAGTAATGACAATAATTACCCGACTCTGTAATCATTATGTTGTCATTGTGACGATCACCGATGCCCAGGACATAAGTTGCCACGCAATACCCTCCACAGGAGAACACAAAGCGTTCAACAGCCTGCTGGTGCTGAAGAGGTGGTGTGGGATGGAAAAATGCACAAACACATCAGCAACGTCAGACCTTTTTCACATTTGCATAAAGCAAACACAGACATATTAACAACCAAACCTCTGACGCAAGCCCTAACCCCCTTATCAGAAGCTGAACTTTACCAAACCTGCCCACGATGGTACATGAGTGTTTAAAAATAGCGCACTGGAAGTGTGTAGGTGCTGTGTTTTGTCTCCACAAAGGCAAACCCCCTCAAACAAAGACTCTAATGCGACAGGAAGTGAGAGATTTCCTTCCTCTTTTGCACATACAACAGTATAAATTGAAATAATATACCTTGTCCTCATTCACACACTTTTCACGAAGCCACTGGCTGAGGATCTCATCTTTAAAAGCTCCGGTGTTCCCGACAGTACTTTGTTGAATGTTAGCGATAGTAGTGGCATCCTTCACTATTTCAATCATTCCTACCAGAGGAACATGAGGAAGTCATCATTTTATTTGACTTGATGCTGTGTGCAATGCATGTACTTTTTCCATTGCTTAATAACATTAAGAAACACATCAACCACCATTACCAATTTTATTTCCAGTGGAAATACATCCATACGGTAACAAGGAAAGATCCAAAGACTCCAGTTCCCAGATAGACTCCATTATCAGTAGAATCTGAGAGAAACAATGGTCTATTTGAGAGACAGCACTGATAATGTTGGTCAGGACTGCTAGCATGCATTTAAATGATGTCTACCTGTAATATCAGCATGTCCTGACGAAGGTCATCCCCGTCTTTAAAGATGATCCCAATCGTGTCACTTGACAAGGTGGTGGGGTCGGCTCGTTTGAACTGCAGCCAAAGGGGTTTCTTCTTGGATGCCATCACTTTGCATTGTTCAATCTACAATTCATAATAAGGTGCAATAATTAATGGGTGTATTATCCTGGACTATTGATTAAAAAAAAGTGTCTTCTAGAGGATTCTTTTAGAATTATTTTGCAAGTAAAATGACTTAAGATATTATGTTGTGTTTTCTGAAAAAAGAATCACAATTTAGTTTGTTTTTGCTTAAAACAAGCAAAAAGATCTGCCAACAAAGATTATTCTTCTTACCCCATTGGCACATATTTTTGCTTGTTTTAAGCAAAAAAAAAAAAAAAAAAGGTTAACAATTTGCTTGTCAATGAAATGTATCTAAGTTCAAGACTTTTTTTTATATTTATACTAGAAAACAAGAGCAAGTAAGAAAATCATTTTTTTTGTGTGCCGTATGGTTTTACGTACCACAAGGGCCCCTGCCCGTAGGCCTGGGTCATAAGGCACTTTAAAGCTGTCTGGCAACCCTGACGTCTGCAGAACTTCCAGTTTCTGACGCAGCTGTAAAACAACTACATTGTTCCCACAACATTAGATATGTACTGCATTTGCCTATTGCAAATTTGCTAGGGACAAACACTGCCTGCAGTTATCACCTTGTGCTGACACGTCATACTTTTCCGCAGACATTTGCTTAATCTCACGAGTAACTTTTTGCAAGGCCTCTGTTATCTCCACCTGCTTCCTGAAGTCCTGAAGCATGGCTTCACCACAGCCACGGAGGTAAGCTTCAAGTATTACGGCATACCTCTGCTGATAGTGCATGGATTGAGCGATTTCGCTACGCAGGAACCAGAACAAGAAATGGCCAATCCGCTGGCTCTGTGAAGGGGTCACAGGAGTTAAACCCAGAAACTCTTTAAAAATACTATAGACGAAGGATGAGGTTCTGACTTACTCTAAGCGCACGTTTGAGAAGAAACCGGGCAAGTGCACTGTCATGGTACGGTTCGAATTTTACAGCCTACAAAACAAATAAGCAGCAACAAAGATTAAGATTTTTTGGCTGATCCAACACAGGGCAACTATTTTAGCAATATTTCTTAAGCACTTTTCCACTGAGAATGGGTAACAAATTTCTAACTGGATATTTTAGATCGGTTATGTGGGCCTTGCATCTCACCTGGTTGCCCAAAGTTGCCCAGCAACATTGCTTAAAAAGTTGCCATGTGTATAATCAGCCTTTGAGTTGCACAGGAATCTCCCATTACATGTAAATGTTTACTTTGCATGGCTGATTTTAATAGCCAGCTGAAGTTTATTTATTAATGTTGAGTTGTTATGTCTGAGCAGTTATGCAAAAGCAACCTCAGTGTGTTGTAAATACCCAAGCCTCACCTGAACAAGCTGCAGGAGATACCGCAGGACATCGTCATCTTCCAGAGTCTCCAACTTCCGGACGGCCAAAGTGCGCACATTTTCATCAGAGAAGTGGCAGTCCAATAACTGTAAAGCCAAACCCACATCTAGCGAGCTTCGGTCCCAAACAGTGCACCTTTCAATAAGATGGTGCGTTATCATTACAGCCTCTTGTTTCCCCCACTTGACCGAGGAAAGAAACTTCGGATAGGCTTTGGGATCCTTCATGCACTCTTGCCGGAAGTGCCAAAGCAATTCTTTATCTTCGGAGCTGAGCGGATGCAAAGGGTCGGTAGCAATTATCTGTTCGAACTGTTTGCGCAGATGGTTGGGCATCTCTCTTTGCCCACGCTCCCCTTCCTTTTCCGAGTCTGGAGAATCCTTGCTTTTGGGAAGAGCCACAGGGTAGCAGTACTTGTCCAGGAGAATGGCAACAGCCATGGAGTTGTCCTTGTCCGGGTTGGTTGCGGATGTGAGTTTGTCCGCGTTAACGCTGCTGTTGTCTTCACTCTTCTCAGGCATCTTCCACATGTGCAAGATGAACTCTCCTTGTCTGAGCAGGGAGCGGTGGTCCACCAGTAGCAGGTTGACGTAGTACAGCAAGCGGCTCTTGTTTTTGCATTCGTATTCCTTGGACGTTTGAGTCTGCGCTTTTCCACACGATACCTGCAGGCTAAGTCGGGCACCTTTGGGCAAATCCTTGATCTTTATGTTGAACTCCAACCAGGTGTTCCAGAGCACCTCCTCGGTGAAGGGTTTGGAGGTTGTCCTTTCTTGGGCCAGCAGCTGTTGTCCGTGGAAAATACTGGCTTCTACAAACACAATCAACTCGGAATTGCGTGGCAGCACTGGTATGTCAATCCCCAAGATCTTCACCCTGAATTTACGATTGCAGTCCCAAAGGGAAATGGTAAACACCTTCTCGTGATCTTTCTCAGTGATGGTCAGTTGTTCATGAGTACCAGCGACTCCAGTGCAGTCATCGACCTGAGACCAGTCCTCTTTTTGGACCACATCTTGTTCTGGGTTTGGAGGATGCTCTAAAACCAAATGGATCTCTTCACCATTTTTAAGACACTGTCTGATCCAGTGGAAATCTTTGATGGCATAGTTGCCATATAGGTATTCCTCTCTCCCACAAACCCTCAAGACAAAATCGGATTCACTGACATCTTCTGATATGCCTAAAATTGCTCGCTTTTTACTTATCTTGGCAAAGAAGCTCTGAAGAACCTGGACAGGGGTGTCATCTATAGACACCTTAATAGTCTGGCTTGTTGTGTCCTTGTGTATCACAACCAGGATGTGATTGTTGCTTATTTTGCTCATCAGGTATTCAGGGAGAGGCTTTGTGGTCATCCATGGATCCATCGAGTAGAGTTTGGGATCGCGATCAGACAGCTCAATTTTCCGAGGGGTCAGCAGCTTTCTTCGCGTGAACTCCAGTTCGTCGTCATGGACGTTGCTGACATCTGTGACATCATATCCGATTAGGTGGTTCAGAAACCGTTGATATTGAAGCGAATCCTCGGAAGGCTGCGTTCTAACAACCAGGTGAATCTTGCCGACCTCTTTTCTCAATGCCTTCCAATATCTGATACAGTCAAGGGTTTGGAATACCTGCTGCTTGTCGTAGATCTCATACCAGTTGCCTTTCTTCTGGTAGAGCAGCATGCAGTGATCCGGAGAGTATTTTTGGTAAAATTCAGGACACAATTTAGTGGTTACAGCTCTGTGCCAAATCTGAACCTTCACCTGCTCTACCGTCCAATTACCAGTCACGTCTATTTGCAATGTGTCTGGATTCCTGCTGTTTTTATTGGTGGTGGGAAGTACAAACTCCACGGCTATCTGATCCGTCGATACAGCTGAGTTAGATGTAAATGCTTTCATCTTTCTTCTTCTCCTCTTGTTTTCCTCTCTACGAACTACTGGTGGTTCTTCATCACTGGCTTGGTGTTCCATAACCAATGCTAAATTTTTAAAAGAAACATTTTTTTTTTTTACTATTTAGTACTAAGGCTGGTTATTTTCATGCACATATATTAAAAACCAACATAGATCACCATCGCAATATTTTGACAATTAACGATTTACATTCTAACTATTAACCCATCACCCATCCTGAATATTTGACAATGCATGAATATTTATTTATGCATAATAATAATAATAATAAAATGTATAAATATAACAATTAAATGATTAGATCTGAATAATTTCCCTCAAAAAATAAAAAAAACTTCCATCAATACTAGCTTTTAAAATAGCAGGTGGACATAAAATATATTTCTGGAGGAATCACACATCAAATATGACTTTTTATTTATTGAGGCATTTCCAGATATTTTAAAGAGACATTTCTAAATGTATTCTAGTTGTTACGGGGATACATTATCTAACACACCATCTAATACGAGTTAACGTTCACTTTATGCAAAGGAAGTAAGCAAAGCAGGAAGCACATATGAGCTAACCCCTTCAAACAACAGTAACAATCTTTTTTTTCTTTCTTTTTTTTAAAGCAGAAAAGTTCCCAAATAACGCAAAAATAATGTCACTGCAATCAGTTTGTTTCCTACACCGATCAGTTTGCTAGCGGAAACTTAATAAAAGGAATATTTCCATGTTGTAGAAACACCCCGCAAATGCGGAAGTTTCTTACATTAATAACACTCTGAAAAGTGTTATATTTACAGTTAAAACACAAGTACTTTATCTATGGTGCAACGTCACTGTTGCATAAATTAATAAGACAAACTGATTATAATACTGATAGATCAGAAGTAACGGTTTTGCCGGAAGATTGCCGTATGAAAGCGGAAAAAATAATAAAACTCACCGTTCAGCAAACGCAGAGCCAATGACCCTGAACGCGGTCGGGTGAATCCTTATGCATGGATGTAACGAAACTCAGTACAGACCACATGACAGAAAAACACTCTTATTCCAGCAGTTATTAATCGAAAATAAACGCGAGCAGTCACAGAAGCGCGTTTCTCCTCCTCTCATCATCTGATCACGCATGACGGATTCAGCTGCTGCTCCCATTGGCTGGACACATATTGGGTCACTTTCTACACCGAAGAATACATGGTAGGATATGTATTTTTAAATATGCAAATATGTTTTGCATAGAAAAAACGGAATTTAGATTTTATTACGATACTTATTTTAAATGCAAAGTTTATTATGAATTTTAAATCAGGTATTTTCCAGTTCATGCGTTCAATAATCAAGGCACTGTTCTTTGCACTGACCTTGCGTTAGTAATTTATTTTTTTATAATGCATTGACACTTTATTTGGACTGGATTTGCAATAAAAACGCCTCAACATTATTTTAATGTTTTTCATTTTATAATATATTCTTATTTGCCAAATTGCAAAAGGATATATATATATATATATATATTTAAATTTGTGTTTTTATTTAGTTGTTTACTTGTCAACAACACAAAAACTGATGCAAGCAAATTTTTAAGATCTAATTAAAGTTTTAAAGTCCATATTATTCACCCAGTGTGTCAAACTTTCACTATGTTACTTGTGCAATAGTGTCCTCTAGTGTTAGAGTTCGAGATACACATTAATAGTGTAGATTTGTTTATTCAAGTTTTTACATCACAATATTTTACATCTGGGTCGGGATAGGTCTGGCTATATGTAATATTTTTTAAATACTTCTATGCAAGTTTATGCAATCGGTTTATTATGCACTATATATATATATATATATATATATATATATATATATATATATATATATATATATATATATATATATATATATATATACAGTCGCTGAGCTGACATTTACAGCCGATTAGACGGTCAGAGGCATTAAATAACCTTTAAATAACAGTTATTATTATTTTATATATATATATATATATATATATATATATATATATATATATATATATATATATAAATTTATAAACCGTCTAATCGGCTGTAAATGTCAGCTCAGCGACTGTTTAGCCATACAAGCATGACATTGTAAGATTTCAGATCATTGCAAAACACCCATTTGCATTTCCTTGCAGAGCATGACAGAAGTTCCCAAACGTATTACTTCATGTCTTTAACCAACAAAAACAGCAGACTGCTAACTTATTAATTAGGTCAATGTGTTTTTTATACTAGCTTAGAAAAAAAATATATTTAATGGCCCCTCAGGCTTTTCCTCAGTCCATTATAAGTAACATATGATCTGAAGAACAGACGTCATTTGCAGTGCCTTTCGCACAGCCAATCAGAGAGCGGCTACAGCAGAAGCCCTGTGATTGGCTGAGGATTTGTCTAGACGTCATTGTGAGCTCAGCCAGGGATTGGTCAGACCTCTAGGTTATTTGGTGTCCAAGGCGAGAGATTCTGCAATTTTGCGTCCCGTCCAGCAGATGGCGCCCCAGCCGGCCGTCTGTGTCGCCTGTGAGCAAAGCCGGCCCTGGGTCAGACCTTCCCATTAAAGACATACACAGTTATGTACATTATGATAAACCTTGATAAATCATTTTCTTTACTAAAAAGTAAAGTTTTGAAGAAACTATTTAAACACTCCTTGAGCTTTGCAGTAAAAAAAATTTGCACCCTCAGATTCCAGATTTTCAAATAGTGGTATATCAGCCAAATATTTTCCAATCCTAACCATGCATCAATTGAAAGCTATTATTAAAAAAATTATCTTTATGACTGGTATAGTGGTCCAGGGTCATTATAAACCTTAAAGGTTTATAGATAAACCAAGGCTATCCTAAAATCACTAAAAATAAACTTAAAATTAAATTGCATAGGGTGTGTGCAACAGTTCAGAGAATGTTTTATTGTCTTTGACCATCTTTATTAATTAATGTAATATTTACTTCATACTAAATAAGTACAAATTATTAAATCATAACATTATATTCTCTTGAAAGAGGATTATTGTCCTAAAATTATACATTTAATATTCTACTACCTTACCATCTCAACAATAGCAGTGTCTCGAAAATAAATTCTTAAATAACAATAAACGTCTTTTCAAAATATCATGATGAACTGAACTGCCCCAGTAAACATAATGCAATAAAAACTTAAGGGGTTAAATAAGAAAAAAAATCAATTTATAATTATTTAATATAGAATTATATTTTTTATAAAAAAAAATAGTCACGCAAAACATAAAATTAAGAACTTTCTGATAAAACAAATGATCAGTATAATTTAATACATTTCTGTTTCGTCCATTCGCTTTCCCGTAAGCGGCACACCTCGCCCACGTCTAAGTCACTGTACCCCCTGATTGGCCAGTCTACCCCACTCGGTCCCGCCCATTCTGATTCCGTCACGCACCCTCCTCAGCGACGGCGGTTGGTTGAGAGTCCGCGCGGCGGAGAAGGAACAACAGAGCTGACAGCAGCACGCGACTCCAGTCACGTCAAGGAGAAGATGGAGCAGCACACAGGCGCCGCGGAGTTCAACATCTTGTTAGCTACTGACTCCTACAAGGTGAGCAGAGAGCCCCAGCCGGGCCCCGGTGTTCTGTTATATGCCGGCGAACCCGTGAGTGAGAGAAAAATGAGAGAAAGAGGACGAGAAATGAAGGTGGTTTCATCCTTCAGGCCGTTAACGGTCGAGTCGGTGTCAGTCAGGTCTGTAGGCCGAGTGTGTGTGAGGAGAAACGATACGTACATCTTCATCTTTATTGCTCTTTACTAGATTTATGTGTCTTTATGTATATAATAACGGATTACGAGTGTGAATTACACCTAAAGGGCAAGAGGCGCGTGTCTTGAGGGGCATTTCTCTTCAGAAGCAAAACTGAAAGCACATGATTGTTAAGGAAATGAAAGTACTGCACAATGAAATCAGATAAAGTTGATCAGCATTAAGTGTTTTCGCTTATTTAAGCGATGTAATATAACGAAGAGATATGATTTTGACTGACATCTGTGGAACTAACCTACTACTAGACCTAGATATTTAGCAATATTCACCGGTATGACAAATTTTGTATAAATTGCTGACATGTTCTATTCGAATTAAAAATGTATATCTTAAAATATATTCGGTTATTGCATTGGAAAAAAATATAAAGTTTCAAAATGTAACACGTTTAGTGTTATTGTATTGTAGAACAATTAAATGTGATGTCAAAATTTTTTTATATTAATAAATTGGACCGCAATATACATTTTAATTTTAAGAATATAATGCTTAGTCTAGTCTAACACTGTTATAAGACAAAATTAATCATAAGGGAAAAAAATTAAATAAGCTAAAATAGATTTTTGTCTCCAAAACCAAAACTTTCTATATATATATATATATATATATATATATATATATATATATATATTATTCAAAAGTGACCATAGATTAGTTTATGATGCACTCTATTGTAAAATGATTTTCTATCTCACATTCAGTAAGCTCTAATGTAAAACATTTAGAAAACACAAGTTTACACATTAACTTTGGAAGCCCTAAAATATTAAAACTGAAATAGAAACTGAATTTACTGTTGAATATAAAAGATTCATCATTAAACTGAAAGATTTAGGGGCAGTTATCTACTGAAACTAAAATACTTAATTGAAATATAAAAACTAAAAATGTTATAATTTAGTATTTTGCAATGTAAGATGTACTGCTGATGTTTATTCATACACCATATCTGTCAAGTCTTGCCAACACGTGAGGCAACCAAAATGTTTATCTTCCGTTTAAGAAATGATCAAACGCAAGTATGTCATAACCTTTGGATCCTTAATGATCTTAAAATATCAATAGTATGCATGTTTTACTTTAAGTTGTGGCTCACTTTTCATCTCAACCCATCAATCTCTGTCCTTGTGTCCAGAGTTGCGTCATTGTCTGCTGTTGTGTCTGTTATGTTCTGGATATGGTCTCATCTTGTTTATCTCATCTATGTTTATTCAGTGTATTCTTTCACCACTGCTGCTAGAGGACGGGAGTGGATGCCTTTGTCTTTTATCCTCCCACCACGGATGTAATAGTATTCTCGTGTTTCGCGTTGAGGCTGATAACACGTTCATTTAGCCTTTTAAAGGGACGCTTCATTACTTAAGGATCCCGCAGAGGTCATTGGAGGGTCAGAGATCACATGTGGGAAATAGCTGGTTGTTCCTTGTTTATTCCATCTGCTCTCTGTGTCTTCTTGATAGTTTGTTGATTTTCTTACTCTTTTGTTTCAGGAGTCAGTTCATGAGTTTTGGCCTTGTGATGCGTTCGGTATTTACTCTCCATTCAAGGTTCTTGAATCCATTTAGCTCTTATTGGAAACAGGGTGAAACTGTAGAAGCAAGTGACATTTAGAATAAGAGGTGATGAGAAGGAAGTAAGATGACACCTGGAATGAGAAAAGGGTGTGGTTAAGATTTTATGGTCGAATTCATATGGAGTAACATGCGCGATAGAGAGCATGATCATTTATAGTTCTCTAGAAACCTGAAGAATGTGTTCAGATTTCAACTTGCAATCATCCACTCCCATGAAGCATTGCAAATGACAGAATGAATGGTTGTCTCTTTCAAACCACGTTGGGTGACACTTTATTTGATGGTGTCCTTGTTACACAAGTAACAATTACTTACTATTATAATAAAAGCAAAATATGCATGATTAAATTCAAGGAACTAGGGCTGTGAATCTTTGGGTAGGCAGCGATTCGATTCACGATTCATAGGTTTTCTATTCAAGAACGATTTGTGCAAATTTATAACGATTCGATTTGATTATTACGATTCAATTCTGCATTCTTTAAGTGCATTCACAGGATTATTTAAATGATTCTCCTAAATTCTTGAAATGCTTAGTTAAGGGGGCAAATAACAGTAACATTTATGGTTCGAGAACCATCGGTTAGAAAAAACAAAAAACTTTTGTCCATTGTTAAATGTTCGTTTAATGATGCTATGGCATGACATGGCAAACGTAAAAATGTATGTAAGCCAAGATTATATAAAAGAGCTTTGAAAAGTATTATGTATAGGCTAACATTTTGTTACACCAGGGGCTATAATTTCATTTCATATATATTTCATATTTCATTTTATTATATAATTTCAATAGTGACAGAAATGTCAAATACAATCATTTTATGTATGTGTTACGTATGTTTTATCATAATTATAATTATTATAATCATTTTTTGGGAATTCAAGGAATTCTCTTCTTTTTTATTACTTTTAATTAGCTGTAAGAAATCAAATACACTGCTGGACAATAATCAATCATTTGATTTAGAAACTTACATTTTTGCTCTGTCCATGCAATAAATATGCAGCTTTTGAAGATAATCTGTAAGATGCAGAGAGCCATTGACAAACTACAGAAAAGTAAAGCTACTTCCCTCAGTATTACTGGCTACAAGTCCTAACGAAAGATCACACATCAGCTGCCGTCAGAGACAAACGGAGCGCGAGCGCAATCCTGTGACAGTCTCGTGCGGTAATAGTGGAGCTCGTGAAGGAGAGAAGTGAGGCACAAACACTGTTCAAGGTCTCCATTCGTTCTTGCTTGTAGTAATTTAATGTGTATATATTTTGAAAGCATTAAATTGCTATAGAAATTGTGATTCATTCAATTCTTAGTGTTTTAAATCGATAACTGTCTTGAGATTGGCGATTCACGATTCAAAAATCATGTTTCAAGATCGATGCATATACATCGTCAGGGATGGCAAGACGAGTTTATCGTTACACCTCTACAAGTAACCCTAAGCCAAACCCTACTCCTAAACCTAACCTAAACCTAATTAGTGGTTTAATTCAATGCATTGCTTTCTATTTATTTGTAATTGCTTGTGAAATTTACTAGCAGGGTAAAAATTCTGCTCAAACTGAAAAAAAAAAAGTTGAAATAGACTCAAAAACTTACCTGTTTTCTATTAAGGTATAATATAAAAATATGACTGTTGAATAGTTTTTAATGCACAATATTGTGAAGGATTCAGATTTTGGACTGTACCTTCAATTAATTAAAGCATAAAAATGTCACCAGACAGCAAGTAAAACATACTAAAGAGTATCTGTTTGCTTTACAGATACTTAACACAGTTATTTGCACCGATACTTTCCAGTTACATTTCGGTTACTTTACTGAAAGTTAAAAAAAAAATCGAATGGCCCGTTAGTGAAAACAAACACTAAATTGAAATTTTAACACTGTGCACTACTTCTTTATACTTTTCCATACAGTCGTAGTTTTTGTTTGTAATTCTTGTTAAACTTGTACCTCCTCAAACAAGTTTTGTCGCACATCTCAGTTTGAAATGTGCTAAATCCTCAGAGCTTGATGGTTCATGGAATTGTTTGAATGCCCTTGACTGCATGTGCACGCTCTGTTGTATGTGTAATGTTGATTGACCAATCGATGAGCACACTAACTTTAGAACCATAAAGGGCATTCGCTGGGTTATGTTTTAACAATTCCATCTGGTGTTGCATTTTTCCCCTTTTATCCTCAGTTGTCAACATCACAATCACATGGTTGTGTTGTCCAGGAGATTTCAGGCCTTTACTGACTAATTGCTCAGCTTGGGAGCATCAGATCAGGTCAAAACACATGCACATCTGGATTGTTCAGTTTTACAACTTGTTTATGGTGTTTCACTTGTCTTTCAGTTTGCCACACCTTAAAAAAAACCTCTGTGGCTGTTTGCCTTGTTCTGTGGCATTGCCGTGTCCTCCATGCACACAGCCAGTTGTTGCTCATGCCTTGACCGCATGCAGCTGTTCACATGAACGGTCTGTTCCAGAAGAGAGAGGACCCTAGTGGGACCTCCTCGGCTGCTGCTCCACAAGGATTGCTGCCCTTTGGGAAAGTTGGAGGGGAAAAAGCTGCATTTGTTCTTGGAGTGCAGGGAGCAAGCGCAGTAGCTGTCAGGCATAACCATGAGGGTGCAACCTTTTCCCAGGCTGACCCGTACGCAAGGGAACAGCCAAAAAGTGCCAGGGAAAGGTCAGCATGCACAAAATATCAGAAGGGAGCTTAGCAGGTTGTCTGTTTGAGCTCTAGTGTAACTGTTCATGTAGTTACATTCTCAGCATAGAATGTATTTATATCACAAGATATAATATCGCAAGAGGGCAAACAGGACTTTGCTTGTATTGTTTTTGAAAGAAAATGTTGCTTGTGCAAAAACAAGTAAATAATCTAAGTAACTACAACCTTTTGTTGCACAAAACTGGTTCTTGTGTTAAAAAGGCTCAAAAAAGAGCATTTACGCACATCCCAGACCACTCCCCATTCACATGTGTTCATATGTGTTTGATTAGAAATAGTGCAGGGTCTTTTTTCTTTTGCAACTTTTAAAGGTGAGGTATGTAGTTTCTGTGCTTCTGGTGACAGCTAGTGAAAAAATAAAACAGATTACCGTTGCAAATGCACTTCACACTTTTACGATTGTTCTCATCCTTACAGTATCTCTACATTTTATCTGGGGCTTGACAGTAAAGAGCTCACATGCATGGCAAAAACATTGAGTTTGCCTTACTTTGAGAAGAAATCTCGACTGAAACCCAATTTCCTTCAGTTCTCCATCTTGTAAAAGCGTTGTCTCTCTCTGCATATTTTGGTATGTCGTTGAATTTTGGCTTACACTTCTGTCACCAAATCAAATTTCCTTTCCTGTGTAATGTGCGAGTTGATTAAACACCCTCTGGTTCAATACAAGTCTGTGCTTTAGTTCTTATTTATTTTCGTAATACTTAGCGTCAGTTAGATTAATAGTAGTAGCAATGTCTGCCTAATAATATGTTGCTGGTGGTCTTGAATTGCTGGCAGACCAGCTAGAATCAAACCCAACAGCTGTTTAAATTACAGGAAACTGTGTGGACACAGACGCACCCAGGCTTGTTGACATCCATCCATCCATATTTGCAATGTTAACACAGCCGTGCCAGAGGATTTCTTTCAGTTTATGAATTGTATGTAACATGTTGTAATTTCTCTCTTACAGGTCACACATTACAAACAGTATCCACCAAACACCACCAAGGTGTACTCTTACTTTGAGTGCCGCGAGAAGAAGACAGACCCTACCAAGCTCAGAAAAGTAAAATACGACAAAACGGTCTTCTATGGGCTTCAGTACATTCTCCACAGATATTTAAAAGGTACGTAGAACGCGGCTGGCAGCACTACTATAGGATGCAAATGGAAAACGCAGCCTTGCTGGTAATTTTGGGTTGTGCTCTCGCTCAAGAATGCTGCATGCCCTTCAAACTTAGTCATAGTCTACCCGAAAAATAATAACATTGTTTGTTCCAACGGGAAAAAAATTACTTTCTCATGATGGAGCCAGTGTTAAATGACCAAACTTTGATGGTAGAGTTATAAGCTAAGAATATAGCAGTTTGAGTTTAAGACATGTCTGGTTTGAGGTTGTTGTTTTCGCATGCCGCTCAAATGTGCCACTTTTATAAAGGAATTTTGTCTATTTTTACACTGAAAAGGATTTCATGGTGCGCTGGGGAAGGCTTTAGAAATCGTGTGATAGGATGAAACAAGACAATTGAACATCTGCTCTTTCACCCACAAAAGACAGCTGCCCTGATCACAGATTCAGTCTGGATTCTGCAAATATACAAATACTTAAGTTGCATTACTTCTGTTTCTGTTGTTATTTCTCTTTAATATGTTGTTTATGCTTGAATTTGTCCCCTAAATCTCAAACCTCAGAATTAGTTTTGCATATCATTGCATCCTTTTGTAAACTTACTGTTAAGAACTTTTAAGATTCAATCAGCGATTGTCATCATAGTCTTTACACACTTAAATTACAGACGTTTTGATTAATTTTATACCAGTGTTATTTTAATAATAATTATTAATATTTTGAATCAGTCCGTTTTTATATTTCATGTTTTCATTTTAATTTTTTTTGAAGTTTTAGTAATTTTAGTAGGTTTTGTTTATTTGATGAATTTTGTACTTTTTTGTTTATTTTATTATTTTAGCACATCAAGTTACCAAATCAAAACTACATTTCACATTGATAAAACTGTGCCTTGGCAACTAGCTGAATTATTATTATTATTTTTATTTTATTTTTTACTTTTAATTTGCTTTAATAATAAGTAATGGAAATGTATTTTATTTTAACTATAATAACCCTATTAACACACACACACAAAAAATTAAGTCACAGTATCTGCTTTAATAATCTAAAATGTATTAAAACACAAGAAGAGCTGCTGTTTTATTTATGAGGATGCTGTACCTTTAAGACAGTACTGGTAGGACAAAGCTACACTGTGAGCAAGGAAGAGTCGATAATAAAATAAAGCAAGGATGTAGGAAAATTTGGATTTTAACACACACACACACACAGGGACACACCAACTTCTCTCTTGAGTAGTGTCTTTTCCTGTATTGTTCAACCACTTCCTTGAGGTTTGTGAAGCTCTTGTTTCACAGTTGTCCTGTCTCTTTTTGCACTCACAGGACAGGTCGTCACACGAGAGAAGATTCAGGAAGCAAAAGAGGTGTACCGGGAACACTTTCAGGATGATGTGTTCAATGAAAAAGGATGGAATTACATTTTGGAGGTATGGAGAAACTCACCTCTGGGACATTTCTGTCTGTGCTCTGTTTTGTCCCGTCAGGGATGTTCAGTCATGTCTTGTCACTGCAGAAATACAACGGTCACCTGCCCATCGAGATCAAGGCTGTGCCGGAGGGAAGCGTTATCCCACGTGGGAATGTGCTGTTCACCGTAGAAAGCACAGATCCGGAGTGCTACTGGCTCACTAACTGGGTAGAGGTGAGACACGACCCTGAACCGATCCCTACAGTGCATTTACAATCATTTAACACTAATCTAAAGCAACTTACTTTACATTCTAAGTTTACATTTTGTTTGTATGTGAATTTGATTTTCATAAGAATACATATCTATGGCTTTAATTTCCATTTAATTTCCAGTTTGGATGGATCGGGCCAGTATACAAGAGTTTAGGTCATGTCTAATCAAACAAATTTATAAAACAAATTATAATATTAATAATCTAATATATGTGAATAGGATTTTACAGATGGTAAGGCATTATGCAAGTACGAAATTCACATTCTGTGTTGTCTGTTTTAATTTTTTTCTATTCTGTTTTATTTTTTAACACAAATTTATCATCAAAAATGGTGAGGCAAGTGAATTATTATGTATCATCTTCGTGCCAGTGAAAATGTTGGAAAATACTATGAAACTACTGAGCCAATGGAAATATAAAAATAAATTAATTCCTATGAAAATTATTATTCCTGAATCCTTGAAATTGCATTACCATTTTAACTCTGTTGTTATCTTTTTATATAGAATATACACTTATAAACTAATCATCTTTATCCAATTTATTGATTTGTTTTGCATTCACCCAAAATATATATCTGAAATATAATTCACGCAGATCCAAATAGGAATAATTCAGTCATAATGGTCTAAATTGTTTTGGCACTGTATATTAGCCACAGAACACACAGATTTCATGAATAACTAGTGGAGTAAACCGTAGGGTGCCTGTTTTGGCAGCACGATCCTTTTTTGGTTAATAATTATATATAATAAGGCATGCAGTTTACATTTCTCACTGTAATGACTACAGAGTTTTCCAAACTTTCCATATGCTGTAACAGACAAAAAGCGACATCTCATGCCACTCGACTTCTTAGGATTTAGTGTCAAACCTGCTGAGTCATGCTGACAGTCTGACCTCCAGCCACACCTGTACAGTGGTCACGAAATACTACACCTGTCACCAAGGGAACAGTTTGAGTCTTTTGTATAGTAAAATCAGCTTTATTTGAGTTCTTCTACAGATGACTCACAGGGCTTTGAATGTATGGCAAATATGTTGTCATGCTTAGCTGGTAAATTTAGACTGTGTGTGTGTGTGTGTGTGTGTGCCCTTGGCTCTCAGTACACACTGTCACCATCTATCTCTTCTCCACTGATTGCAAACACGCATCTACATCCTTTATGATGACCATGGGAAGGCACTGATGCTGACGAATAACTGAACTGTTTGGAGGCTTTTCAGACTCCCAAGGCGACATTTAACTGATAGTTAAAATATTTTGTATAAGCTCCTCTTAAACCTTCATCCTTTGTGTTGTGAGGGTGGAGCAAGTCACATGCTGGCACATTATAGTTAGTCATGTGACCCGGCGCTCACACTAGTGACCCTGGCAGCTTGAAGCTAATCTCTGATGGCAGGATGCACATCTGAGCACAAAGACAGAGTTTGGGCGGCGTTGAACCATGACTCAGACTTAATGACATTATGTATGAAATTTACTCGATAAAGAAGATAAAAACCCACAGATCAATGCAAGAAAACTGTTTGGATCACTTTGCAGCCATCAGTTAGATGAATCCAGTATTAATTATGGTAGCTTGCAGATTTTAAGTCAAGTTCGTTTCTTATTACATGCCAAATTTCAAGTGCAAAATCGAGTAAAATGGTTAAAAACTATTATCAAATCACAAAGGCTGTTTAAATGATAAGAATATATATTCTGACGAGCTGCTGTGATTTGGGTCACTTGTTAATGCAACATATACCACTTTCCAAATCTGTAATGATAATTGTTTATAAATCTGTTGCCAACAAAAGGAAAACTGTAAGGGCTCCCTGTGGTTTTCTACCAAAATAAAAGGTCATTTAATGTTTGAAAACAAAGAACAATATGTAATTTAAAGTGCCCCTATTATGGGTTATGAAAGGTTCATATTTTGGTTTTGGAAGTCCCCAACAACAGGTTGACATGCATGCAAGGTCAAAAAACTATTTAATTGTCTTATAATATGCATTAATTTTCCAAACCCCTCCTTTGCTTGACGATAAACTGCGGTGATTGGTCTGAAGACACAGAACTCCCAAATTAAAAACATCAACAAAAATTCACTATTCATCTACTATTCATTTCTAGACCATTGCAAGCGAACAGATATTGATGATGATTTTAAAGTTGGAGGAGAAAATGAGTTGAGATGTCAGCATGAAACCACTTAAGATTCGGAGTCGACTCTTTCTTTTGAAAGACAATCATTTTATACACGGTGCACTATTAGATAAAAAAAAATGTATTGGTAATTTAAAAAAATCCATGATAGGGTCTCTTTAATGTAGTGTAATTTATATATATAAATAATGTCATTTTACAATCATTTCAAAAATTATTTAAATATTTATTCTTGGTAATGTAATAGTTATTACTCTTTATTATAATTAATAATAGTTATTATTGTTTTATTACTAATTTATAAAATACTCGTTTAATATGTAATTTAATTATTTTTGTAATTTATACATGTAAATTATATAATTTTACTGTATTTAAAAAAATATATATATATGTGTATATATATTAATGTAATTATTATTACTATGTATTATAACACTTTTTTTTTCTTTGACATGACTTAAATTTTTGATTGACATAATTTTATTAGGTAAGCGAGCTATTGATTAATGTTAACTGATAGCCGATAGCCATTGTTTTAAGAAATTACACATTTAATGCCCACTTTTCATGATCCAATCAGTTCCAGATGGATAAAATCAAATCCCATCCAACATTTTTCTCACTGGATATCTACAATAAGGTGGTAGTTTCGCGAATTATTTTAACACGCGACTAAATTACAGGTACGCGCGGCGGTAAGGCCCAGATAGACTGGCCACCTATTGTATCTACAAAGTTATTGAAGTAAAATGGGTTGCAACTTTGATTGTTCAGAGACTACAATGAGAAATGAATTAAATCATTATGAAATGAGGGTTGTGTGGGTTTTGCAGCCATAGTTTGGGGCAAAAATATCATCCAAAATTGACAGACTACCAGTGATTGCATTAAAAATCACTGTCCTAGAATCTCAGATGTTTAGATGAGTTGAATCGGGTTCATGAGACAGGGACACCAGGATGTTCTTGTGCCCAAAGGCTTGTGCCCAGGGCTTGTCAGGGTATGATAATATTGACTTGACCGGCTGGTCTTTAACAAAGCATTTCTGCCTAGCATCCCCTTGTATGAGTCCATCAAACCCTCTGTGGAGTCTGTGTTTTGACTCTATGACACATTCCCAAGCACTCGGGTCGCATCAAGCTTTATGGATTCAGTTTCCAGCTGACTTCACTTTTGTTTATGACTTAGAATAAATTCGCAACTTTCAGATATGATGATACATGAGGTATAAGGTTATTATTTGGGGGGGGGATTGCATGTTCAGAAATGCTAACAAAACAACAAGTTTCTGATAGTTTAATGTAATGAACTGTTGAATTTTCTCCTCAACAGACTATCCTGGTTCAGATCTGGTATCCCATCACCGTCGCGACAAACTCGCGAGAACAGAAGAAGATCCTGGCCAAATATCTCATGGAAACGTCAGGAAGCCTGGAAGGACTGGAATATAAACTGCATGACTTTGGCTACAGAGGGGTTTCATCTCAAGAGGTGATATTTGTGTGTTGCTACATCTCATCTGAAGTGCTATAACCTTTGAGAGATGGTTTATTGTTACACAAACCCAACAAATCTGATTTAAGTACATGCATGGAATGTCAAAGATGAGACTCTATCCTAGTGTCTTCTTACTCAGATTCATAACATTCAACTGTAAATGCCAAGCATTTTATTGATACAGTACATATCAAACATCATCTACCCTGTACTTTTCTCTTGATGGTTTAGTTTCTGGACTAGCTGTGTTCATACTTGCATCTTGGTTTCAGACGGCTGGAATCGGCGCATCTGCACACTTGGTAAATTTCAAAGGAACAGACACCGTGGCCGGGATCTGTGCTATCAAGAAGTACTACGGCACCAAAGACCCGGTTCCTGGTTTCTCCGTTCCAGCTGCAGAACACAGGTGGAACAACTTGAAGCAAGCGCTTGATGATAGTACATTGCATTGCAAAACAATGTGAACTTGCCTGAAGAGTTTCCTTTTACCGTGTCGCATGCGAGGTATAAGATAATGTGGCCCAATGCATTCTGGTTAGTTGGTGCTGCACTATTACACTTCACATTTTCTGCTGACAGCGCACTGTTACATAACTACCAAATACCAGTGTTTCCTCAC
Source organism: Carassius gibelio (assembly GCF_023724105.1). Classification (NCBI taxonomy): domain Eukaryota; kingdom Metazoa; phylum Chordata; class Actinopteri; order Cypriniformes; family Cyprinidae; genus Carassius; species Carassius gibelio. Next base: position 25,625,778 of record NC_068399.1, on the reverse strand, counting down.
ACTTGATCTGTTGTGCAATTTTAACTGTAGTAAATGGAATTAGAGTTTTGCACTAGTTTCAGAGGTGCTTGTTGACATACAGCATGTTTTATTCAGTGCTGCCACCTAGTGGTAGATATCATAACTTGAGTACAACCAGCACAGTGGTTTAGGAGTAATGTTTTTGCAATTTTGTTTTATTTATAATATATAGCTATTTAGATGTTTTAAATTTTTTTATCTGTAATGCTGACAGAAGATTGAATAGCCAGGAAATTGCAGAAAATCACATATTAAACTTATTTAATAATCATAGAAATTATAGTAATATTATAACGTTATAATAACAATTTAGTTTTTTTTCGAAATTATTAATATAAACACACACACAACACATATATGTAATGTATGTGTATTTGCTTAGAAGTTTAATAGTGTAGGTGTTAAAAAAAAAGTATAATATCTGTAAAGTCTATAATGCTAGCACACACTATACATATGTAAGCAATACAGAGTTGACGGATGAAAGAATACAACTTTGAATTAACATTGTATAAAAGTTTAGATGCATAAACGCAGTGGTTCCCAACTACGTTCCTGGAGGCCCCCTAACACTGTACATTTAGCATGTCTCCTTAATCAAGCACGCCTGATTCAGATCATCAGCTCATTAGCTAAGACTCCGGCTACATCTACTTTAATCCAGAGACATTTGAAAACGCCATTTTTGTTTTAAAACACTCTGTCCACACTAGCATTTTCAAGAGTTTTCCAAAAGTGTCTCATCCACACTGAAACATCAGTAAATGTTAAATACGCTTTCTGCGCATGTGCAAAGCCTAAAAAAAAACCTCACTGCAGACGATGCACACGGAACATGACACTTTATTTACGAATTTACTAATTTCACTGATTGTGTCTTTGTGTTGCAGCACAATCACTGCCTGGGGAAAGGACCATGAGAAGGATGCTTTTGAACACATCATCAAGCAGTTCCCGTCTGTCCCCGTGTCTATCGTCAGTGACAGCTACGACATCTACAACGCCTGCGAGAAGATCTGGGGTGAGGACCTGAGGGGTCTGATCGAGAAGAGGAGTGCAGACGCCCCGCTGGTGGTCCGACCGGATTCGGGAAACCCTCTAGACACAGTGCTAAAGGTAGTCACTATTGCATCCAAAAGCTGATTGATTATTCTAGAATTTTTATATTTCATGTTTCCATTATATATATATATATATATATATATATATATATATATATATATATATATATATATATATATATATATATATATATATATATATATATAATGTATATATATGCATAGTCCATTAAGTCTATTAAATCTTATTTTCCAGGTCCTAGAAATTTTAGGAAAGAAGTTTCCTCTGGTTGAGAACTCTAAAGGCTATAAGGTGCTTCCGCCCTACATCCGAGTCATTCAGGGCGACGGTGTGGACATCAATACTTTACAGGAGGTGTGTATGTTGTCCAGCTCATGACTGCATGCTATATGAATGTAAACTCATTCTGTGCATGCTTTGTTTTGTTCTACAGATTGTGGAGGGCATGAAAGAGCACAGATGGAGCATCGAGAACATCGCGTTTGGCTCAGGAGGAGCACTGCTGCAGAAACTGACCCGAGATCTGCTCAACTGCTCTTTTAAGTGCAGTTATGTGGTAACGAACGGACTGGGCGTAAGTGTCGAGCGTTGGAAGATTTCGCAGTTGCATTTGCTGACTTGAGAAAATAAATCATTAATTTATTGTTAATGTTGTTAATTACAGGTCAACGTCTTCAAAGACCCTGTTGCAGACCCCAACAAAAGGTCAAAGAAGGGTCGGCTTTCTCTTCACAGGACGCCGAGTGGAGATTTTGTTACTCTGGAAGAGGGGAAGGGTGATCTGGAGGAATATGGAGAGGTGTGTGACTAACAATTAATCAATAAAATGAATTACTTAAATGCATTTAACTTAATACTAATGAGGAAAAAAAAATGTGTTCACTCCCAAGTCCTTACATGTTATTAAATCAAGTTTGAGGCTATAACATTTATAACTACCTTAAATGGTATAGCACAAGTCTTCATTATAATTTCAAGAGGTCTTAAATTTGGAGAAAGAAAAACAGGAATTGGGATACGGCCTCATATGATAAATAAACTTCAAAAGGCTATGGTTTAAATGTTCAGTGTTCAAACATTCTGCAGTTTCAGAGCAGTTCGCATTCTATGAATTATATGCATTTATGCCAAACAATTGCTTGTGATTCACTGTTGAGAATTTTATGCTTTATGCTGTTTATATTGTGTAATATGTTACAGATGGTTGTAAGACTGCGTTTTTATCTTAATTTTTAATTTTAGCTTAATTTATCATATTTACCTTAATTTGAACGAGCAGCTGGAAATAGTTGACATTTCAAAATAAAATTATTTAATAATAAAAATATTCATTTTTATTCAGTATTTCAAGCTTGTTCATAATTAAAAGACCTGCATTAATGCAGTAAATCTTTTTATTTAGATTTTTTATGATTGCTACTGATTTTCAGGTTATATATTTAAAAAAAAACTGTATGACATTTAAGTTAATTTAAATTCTTGAATATCTGAAATTAACACATTTAATATTTAGATGCTATTTATTGCTTGTCATTAATATAATTTATATGTATGGATATATTAGTGCATAAACCAGTTTAAATACACATGCATGTATTAAATAAAGCATGTCTTGACTTAAGCATTTTAAACGTGCATTTTGCAATTGAATGCATACCTGATTAATAGTGAGACATATGGTGTTCATTTTGTTTGTGCAGATATTACATTTTGATTTTAAAAGCTCCTTAAAACCCTGGTAATTGCCTATGGTCATGTTTTCAGTTCATTTTGACCGTTTCTTTGTCTTTTTGCAGGACTTGCTGCACACTGTGTTCAGAAACGGGAAGATTGTGAAGACGTACTCCTTCGATGAGGTCAGAGACAATGGCAAGCTGAAGGAGAGCGAACTGGAGGATCTTCTGCTGTGAGATCGTCTCCCATCAGCCCTCTCTCTCTCACAGTTACCCCATGCTCAGTGTACAGAGCTGTTCTATGTTTCTGTCAACTGACTCCACTATGCTTTAGTGTCTCTTTCTAACGGCGGATGAGAGCACTTATCATGCTATTTAAATCATTTAACTGTGTATTTGACCAAGTGTGTTACTGATCACACGTCTTTGCAGGAATGGAGACGTTTATGTGTGCGTATACCACGAGAAGATTTGCTTTGCTTGACTTTAGGACTGAAAGGTAATAGTTCTGTGTTTGTTGAATGTGAATGTTGTGTGTAGGGTTTATCACTTTATCCAAGGATTGATTTATTCCTTTATGCAAAGGAGACGGCAGAACTAGAGGCACACTTTCATTCTCTTTCATCGGCCTTGTGTTTATTTTATGTCATGTCTGAAATTTGAAAGATGAAACATAAAAGAGCATGTTTAGGTCGCATTTCACCTTAAAATCAAGAGGAAAAAATAAGAAACTTAATTTTGCATGAAGTAATTAGCATTTTTGGTGTTAATATTTTACCACCAATTCCCGTTACTATATACTGTGTCCAGATACTGTGTATTTTTTTTTTTTTTTTACTGTAATTCTTACAATTTTCAATGGTGATTCTCAGTAATCATTCTTTGGAAATGTTAAACGTTGTTACTGTTATGCATTTTTTTTTTTTTTATTAGCATAAATTAAAGTCTGGACAGCACACATGCTCTATAAATACTGTATTTAGAAAAAGATTTACACACCGTATTTTTTGAGTATTTCAGTAAAATGATTACATAAGGACATATATAAACTTTCTTTATGCAAAATATATAATCTTATTTCTTTCTTTTGATTTTTGGGTCGAAATATGATCTGGACTTGAAAGGATTCATCCAAATATAATACACCTTTTCCTTTCTGCAGAGACCATTATCCTTATTTTGCCAACTTGTTAAATGCTACATCAAGAAATACAATGTAAAGCTGACATATTTAAGTCAACCACAAAAAAAGTTTTTGTTTTTCTTATTAATATTACTCACTACGACTCTTTATTTGAAAACACCAGTTTTATTATACAGCGGGAATCATTTTAGAAAAGCTTGGTTTTACTATTTTCTATACTTACTGTTTCAAACTACAGAATCAGAATTTCTGAAGTTAGTATCTACAGTCAGAATAATGTGGCCAAACTGCCTCCTCTCTCGTATATATCGGCGTGTGTGTTTGTTTTGAGAGAGCTGGCTTCTTATTAGTACAAAGAGAGATCTGTTCTTATTTTTGTCTAATGCCCATTTTGTACCAACAGAAAGTTCACGTCTCTGGCACGTGTGCTGTTATGCATATGTGTGTGAGGTGTGAGTGTGTGTGTGTACATACATGTCTGATTGACAATACTTGCTAATTATAATTTCATTGATGTTTTTATGTATATGTTGGGTCTCCCTTTTTATTTCAACCTCTTGGGATATTTTAAAACAAACATGACGGATGCCATTTTGACAGCATATTAAATCAACGACAACAGTCCATCCTTTTTTGCTGAAATGTTATAATTATTATTATTTCTTTTTTCCTTTTTTTTATGGAATAGTGAAAAAGATGTAACCATTCCCTTTTATAGCTGCTGTAAGGACAGTAAACTGTTTCACTAGCTTTCAATCTAGTAATGAAATCACTTCATTTAGATGATGAGTTTAAAACTGTGTTAAGGAAAATTAGTGTGAAAGTTTAAATAAAAAGCAATATCATACCTATTCGGGTTTGGGTTATATATCTCTGGATGGTAGCAGCCATTCATCGCACAATCATCGCAGATCATTTAGCTAAAAGTTTTATAACAACCTTTTATTATTTACATTGAAATAATCTATAATGTAAATTCTGAAAATATTTGTTATTATTATTAACGTATAATGAATACGAAATATATAATGACTGCAAATACATATAATAAATATAACTGGTTAAAAATATTTATGCAGTACTTGTTTGTCATTTAGTATATATATATATATATATATATACATATATATATATATATATATACATGTATACACACACACACATTTAAATGTGAAGAAAATACATATTTTGTCATCCAATATTTTGTAATTTAACACTTTTTAATGTAACTTTTGTGTGTGTGTGTGTGTGTGTGTGTTTGTGTGTGTGTGTGTGTATATACACACACACACACACTCCTACATACAGTGTTGGGTGTAACTAATTACCAAGTTAAAATGCATGCTTTTTTTATGTACCTTTCTCACTTTAAATACTTTTGCAAGTTAATAAGACTATTGGTAACACTGTAGTCTCCAAATCCATTGGCTGTTTATTATTACTCAAAAATATAAATATTCGACATAATAATGTCTTATTCTGCAAGACCTTATTTTAAATCCTTATTAAACTTAATTCTTTTAAGTATTAATAAGTAGTAATTAGGAATATTCTGAGGCAGAAGTCATAGTTAATAGTTAGATAATAGTGAGAATTGGACTCTAATTTATTTAGTTACTTGAAGTACTTGAAATACTTTTTGGAGAGAGTAATTTAAACCGTAATCTAATTACATTGTTGAAGATTATAATTAGTAATTAATACATTTTTATAATAATTTACCCAACACTTTGTGTGTGCGTGTGTGTGTGTGTGTGTATACATACATACATACATACATTAAACAATAATAAGAAATAAAATAATACTAATTTTTATTTTTAGACAGCCAAATTTCGCTGTACTGAACTCGCGAATGTTTCTTTAGCAAACTTTTAGCACTTTATTATATAACTTTTGTGGATAATAAAATGATTGAAAATGCTGCTTGAAAGTATATGCCCTTTAATATTTTTTTTTAAATATATATATATATATATATATAGAGAGAGAGAGAGAGAGAGAGAGAGAGAGAGAGAGAGAGAGAGAGAGAATATATATTATATCGGGATACTGAACTGAAATCGCTCCAGCTGTTGTTAACTTCCTTTAACGGACATTACGCTCTTTGTAATTAAACTTTTGGTTACTGAAGTCATAAGTGCATGTGTATGTATATACATAAGTGTATGTATATACATTAAACTCAAAAAAGAAAAAAAAAAGAATACATATTTTTAGACTACCATTAAAATGACCAGTTTAATTTTCGGGTGAACTGTTCCTTTAAGAGTCTTGAGTTTATAACGGAGCACAGGAATGTCGAGAATCCATCTCTAGACTTGCGTCTGTGTCTCAGAATCATATGACTGAAATATTGTTCGCTGGACTCCTGAACGCGTTTCATTCACTTCTTAGAGAAGAAACGATCGAAAATATCGCATCGTGATGACATATATACCGGAGACAGGCGCCAGATGCATATTAATCAAATCTACTGCGAACTATCCCGCTTTGTCGGATAAAACAAAGTAAAATCAGATCATCTGGATTTACTCTGGTTTCCTGTCGGGGGAGGAGCAGCAGCATCTTGTATCACAGAACCACGTCACTGTCAAACTTTTAGAAAACTTGAGATTCAAGCCCCTTCTGTTTTTCTTCCTGGAGGATATCTGTGTCGTTGGGAGAGATGCAGACGGGATTTCGATTAAAGTTAACCCCCGTTAAAGAGCCTCTGGGTTTTGTGAAAGTCGTGGAGTTGGTAAGTAAGAAAATCCAAATCTGTTGAACACGTTTTCAAGCTTTAACGTTACTTCATAAGGAGGGCAAAGGCCCATTTAAAACAATGCATTAATTCCTTATGAAGTGTAGTCAAAATATTAAAAATGTTTGTTCCCAACTACTAGTACTTATAAGTATAGTACTGAACACATATTATCTTTAACTAGGAAGTTGCATATTTATAAAATACATATATTTTGTATATATAATGTTTTTTTCTTCTTCTTTTAAACATTGTTTCATCATGTATTCCTCATGCATGTTCAGATTGTTATGTGATAATAATATATAATGAAAACATTTTCAGTGCAGTAATATTCAAAAAGAAGCATTTTCACTCATCCTCTCAGACTTTTGGACCCCCTTGCAAGTATTTTTCGCATAAAATGCACATTCCCTTCACTAGCAAGTCTTGAGTTTTCTTTAGCCACCTACTTACATGAAGTTCCTCCCTTCTTCATTTCCTCAAAGGAATTTGTTATTAGCAAGGAAAATGGAGTTTATTGACTCTGATGTTGCTGTCTATAAAATATGAATCCCAAAAAGTGGGACAGATTAAAAGTTTCTGTGTTTTGTTTAATTGCCTCTTGAGAATGAATGATACAAATTGCAAACAGGATGTATCATGCAGCGCAACTAAACATCTGGTTTTGGAAAAGGAGCTTGATGTTGGCTGTGAACTGCAGGTCTTCATTTAACTGCCAGAGGTTAAACACAAACAGTGAGTGAATCCAGGTTAAAACTCAGATTAGTGTGTCCGATGATTCATGAACGCAGGCCCTGAACAAAGCTTGTTTCATGGTGAACTCTGCGGTGCATCTTCAGGTTTGTGCATGCTGGAAACTGAAGACGTGTCTGCATGCTTCTGTTGTTTGCATGGAGCGTTTCCTACATAATGCTCTGGTTTTCTCCAGCTCACGGCTGTGCTTGCATTCGGGACCTGTGGAGGATATACTGGCAGAAATGTGGTTTCCATCTTCTGTGGCGGAAGCAGCAATGAAACCTTCAGTCCCACTTTCACCTACCCATTCAGGTTTGGCCCAGTTACACTCTGAAATTGGCAAGTAAAACACTAGAAAGGCTGTTGGTAACACACTCTAATACTCTTTTTGTTAACAACTTTTTACAGTGTAATATAAACTCTGTCCAGGGTTCTTTTTATTTACTAATACTATCAACAACAAAAAAAAGTTGGATAATTAAAATAAAGCTGGAATAAAATAACAAATATAAAATAAAAAGCTTATGAGAAACATAACAATAAAAAGCAAAAAACTAATGTAGAAAAGTAAGGCCTAATTCGAAATATTAAAGCAGTAGTTCACCCATGAATTAAAATGTACACATCCTCAAGTCCTCCAAAATGTAGATGAGTTTGTTTCTTCATCAGATTTGGAGAAATGTACCATTCAATCACTTGCTCACCAATTTATGCTCTGCAGTGAATGGGTGCCGTCAGAATAAGAGTCCAAACAGTTGATAAAAACACCACAATAATCCACAAGTAATCCACACCACTCCAGTCCATCAGTTAATGTCTTGTAAAGTGAAAAGCTGCATGTTTGTAAGAAATAAACCCATCATTAAGACAATTTTAACTTCAATCCATTGCTTCTGCCCAAAATATGAGTCCTCTATTCCTAATATTGCTTTTTCCAGTGAAAATGTTGTTTCATCTGAAATCTGCACAGATCAAGCAATGTTTACAAGCTAAAAACAGTCCAAAACTTTTCTAAACAAACATGTTGGTGGATTTTGATGTTGGAGGAAAACAGGAGGTGGTCTTTTTTTTCCACTGGAGGAGCATTATGATGAATTCTGGACTCTTATTTAAAACACCTTAATGTTTCATTTGTTTCTTACAAACACACAGATTTGTTGCTTATCAGGTTGTCAACTGATGGACTGGAGTGGTGTGGTTACTTTTTATCAGCTGTCTGGACTCTCATTCTGACGGCACCCATTCACTGCAGAGCATCCATTGGTGTGCAAGTGATGGAATGCTACTCACTTTGTGTTTCGATACCTTCATTTACAGGTTAAACCAGGAGCTGCTGGTGGAGAACACCACTCTTTGCAACCGCACAGTTGCTGCAACTCATCTTGTTGGAGACTCGTCGTCTTCGGTGGAGTTTTTCGTGGCTGTGGCCGTCTTGGCTTTCCTCTATTCAATGGTGGCTCTGCTGGTCTATCTGGGCTACATGCATGTGTACCGAGACTCAGACTTCGGCCCGATGTTTGTGAGTATGCAACCGGCAGATGAGCTTGAAGTTTTTATGCAATATGCATTTGAATATCATGACGCAGATGCTCTGAGTCTAAAGGGTCTTTATCTGCTAGGATTTCGTGCTGACAGCGGTCTTTGCGTTCCTGTGGCTGGTGTGCTCGTCTGCTTGGGCTCGAGGTCTGCAGACGGTGAAGGACGCCACCGGTACGGCTGGCATTGAATCCACTCTGGCGCTCTGTAGGGACAATGTCAAATGTGAAGTCACTGATTACGCCAGCATGCGCTCGCTCAATATATCTGTGGTGAGAAATTACACTTACTTATCAACTGTATTTTTTCACGATTTATTATCATGCTGATTATCAATTTTTACCACAAAAAAAGGACAATTTTAAACCGCATTTGCAATGCACTTAACTTCCTTAATGTGTAGTTAAAATGAAAAGGATCTTTATTCACTGGCATTTGATGCTTTTGAAGTTTGTACACTGGACCAACACTTTGGAATAATAAAGGTGTTACAATTTGAAACAACTGTTTTTCACTTGAATATATTGTCAAATGCTTTTTTCCCCCTTGGTCTTCAGTGTCACATGATCCTTCGGAAATCATTCTAATATGCTGATTTGCTGCTCAAGAAACATTATTATCAATGTTAAAATGTTGCTGCTCCATATTTTTGTGGAAACTGAGATGCACCACCATTCAAAAGTTTGGGAGAAGTACAAATAAAAAAGAAATTAACTTATTCTGCAGGGATTGCATTAAATTGTTCAAAAGTGAGAGGATTTAAAGACTGGAGTAATGATGAAAATTTAGCTTTGCATCTCAGCAATAAATTACATTTTAAAACATATTCAAATTGAAAACTGGTATGTTTAGATTGTAATATTATTTCAAAATTTTTCTGTTTTTACTGTATTTTTCATCATATAAATGCAGCTTTGGTGAGCAGAAGAGATTTCCCAGTTATTCCAAACGTTTGACCCTGAGTGTATTTTATAAATAACTGTCTCCTGACTTTATTTTCAGATATGTGGTTTCTTGAATCTCATCATATGGGCTGTGAACGCCTGGTTTGTGTATAAGCAGACACGCTGGCACTCTCAGAAGGTCAACGCTCAAAGGGGTCCAAATCCTGCACCCATCTAAACAATTACCCCCCAGCATAATGGTGCCCACCGTAGCCTTTATGAAAAACACACAGTAACAGTTTATGCTTTATGCAGTTTGTCTGTAAGAACAATAATCATATGACTGCCGTCTTAATTTGTGAAATGTCCATCTTCTCCTTTTCTGTTTTATATCTTTTGATTTCTGGCATACTTGAAGAAATATCTTCAATTATATCAGAAATAATATTTTTTTTCTTTTTTTTTGCTTTTAATGGAAATGCAAGTTTTTTGCAAATGTACTATTACGAGAAATGCTACATTTATGATGTATTTTTATTGTAAACTCAAGTAGAAAAATCTTGAGAACAATTTTTTTGTCAACCTCTATTCCTTTAAGTGTCACACAGCATATTTTCTGAGCATTTTTGCATTTAAAACTAGCAGTTTCTTATTTCTTATCAAATTCCTTATTGCGTTTATATTGTTATCTATGCCCATTTTATTCAGTATTACACTTCAGTGAATTTTTAATGGTGCTGAAGTTTTGTTTTGGAAGGTCTTCTCTCTTTTCTTCAGGCAAGCGTTGTTTTCACTGACTGTGAAGAGCATTTGGTAGTGTTTGTGTACATGCAGGACTTTGTGCTTCTGGGGAGAAAGTGTGATTTCTTACTCAAATAAACCCTGGCTTCCTTCTGGTATAATGGCATTTGTGTTTGATCAGCATTTCTCAAAAGAACAAACAAAACATTAACTGGAGCGAAAACCTCGATCTGGTAGTTCACAGTGTTCGGCTTGTTTATTCACATATTCATTTTGTGTGTGTGTGTGTGTCATGGATGTGCATTTCTAAAAATTGCATTGATATTAAGTATTATACCTTTTTTTGTCCGACTCTCGTGACTGTTCATCTTTCCGACACTTGGAGAACTCTAAACAAATGCACTAAGAGGTGTGTAGGTAATGATTGTGTTACAGCGCCACCTGCTGGAGATGATGTGAGAGGCGATGACTTTCTCCTGACAGGGCTTGTGTAATGAGACGTCAAATTAAATTGCCATTCCTCAGAAATTGTTTACCTACAGGATCACAGAAATCTGCGTCTGAAAGATAACAAAACTAAAGCCTACACCACGTGAGGATGACAATTAAAACTACATCGATTGTCGACTGTATTAAAAAAGGCATTTTAGCCTACATTACTGTCATGACAATAATAACTAGTAGTGATTTTTTTTATAAAGAATGTTAAATATATTTTATGTAAACATGTTTAAACATCCGTTTATTAGTTATAGAATCAATTATTATTATTATTATTATTTTAATTACATTTTACATTTATATTTAATGTATTATTATTAGTAGTAAAACCATTATTACTAGTCGTTGAAGATAATAATAATAATAATAATAACAACAATTAGTATTATGATCGTGATTATTATTATTATTGTTATTATTACTGTTATTATTAGTTGTATTAACTGTTGATTATAAAATTAATAGCACCATATATAACAAAAATCATCATCATCATTGTTGCTATGAATAACATTTCGAATTATTTTTAATTATGAATTTAATGAATGTATTAATGTATTTATTATTAATATTTATTTACATTCTCTAAACAACACTAAAATTAGATTAATTTATAATCAACAATTACTACAACTATCAAAAAAGATGTTGATGATGATTATTATTATTATTTAAACTGATATTCCTTTTATTTTTATTTAATTAAAGTATTCCTTTAATATTTATTACATATGTAAACATTACAATGTAATTCATTTTATACTTAACAGTTTATACAAGCAACAACAATATACTAGTAATAATAGTAATAAGTAGTAATACTACTAATAATATTATTACATAATTATTGCTAGTGATTACGCTCATATTATTTATTTATTTAATGTATTATTTTATATTCATGTTATATAAACACAAATCTGCCATTATTAATGCATATCTAATTATTATGTAGAAATGAAAGTAATAATAAAATGGCATAAGGACGATTAGTATATACGAATATTATGTGCCCTCAGAATGCACGATTCACACGTTCAGCCTTTCACCTTTCTGTCTCGGAAGCCGAGCGCCGCCGAACGCTGGCCGATCTGTGTCGAAGGTGGCGTCATATGTTTCGCTCGCTCGCTCGTTCGCTCTTCTCTCGCTGTCTGTGAAGGAAGAAGGAAGAGCAATGGCGACGCTGTATCGCCGCGCGCTCGCACTGCACACAGGAGCCACAACACACACCGTAAGTCACATTAACGCCCTCAGACACCCGCTCGACTGCAGTACGAGACTCGATGATGTCAGGCTTTATAACGGGAGATCGCGCGTGCATCTGCGCTGCTGTATAAACAACGCGCGTGCATTCATTTCGTCATCTGTCACGATTGATTGACAGGTGTCGCGCACTTCTGTACTTCACGCGTCAATGTTAGTGGCTCAGGAGACGGAGTGTGTATAAGTTTAGACACTGTGTGTTTGTGTGCGTATTTGTATGTGTGTGTGTTGCTTTGCTGGACCAAGACAGCCATCTAGCTACCAGTATCTGTAACTGTGCATGCTCGTTAACTGTTTGGTTACAGTGTCAGTATGATGCATGCGGTGATATTGAATATTTTCAGATCTTGACTCTGATACTGCTGGGAAGAAGCTATTGAAGGGTTCAGAGGTGATCAGACTCAGTAAAGCAGGTGAGTGTGTGTTTGTCATGATGGTGGGCGTTTCTTCTCGTGTCATCATGTTGTTATTGCTGTCAGAGCTCATATAGGCTTAGGGTAATACTGTACTTTCACAGCATGCATAATCACTGTTTGAACCTTTTCCATTGTTGTCACCATACTAGGATTGCATTAGTAGTTCATACAACATGCAAAAAAATAAAATAAAAAAATAAATCTATAAGTATAATATTATTTCATGCTACCATTGAAACATACATTTTTTGTGCCTGCTTGAACATTAGTATTAGAACTATAAGTATTTACAGCAATAAAAATAGCATTTTAATGATTATATATTTATCAGTTTTGTTTTATTAAATATTATTGTAGTTATATTTAAATAAATATCTAAATTATATTTTACATTTTATTTGAATAACTAAAAATACATCATATTGCATTTTGTTGAAATAAAAAATATTTTTATAACTAACATTAATATTTGATATTGTAACTATATTCAAATTAATAAACATTTAATATGTTTTTAATATTGCATATTTTATTATATTTTAATCAGTATATTTATTATGTTATTACAATGCACATTTTAGTTATTTGTATACTTTAATTGTATAGTTTTGACTTAATAAATACTGTTTGTATTGTATTTGTATTAAAATTAATATTTTCGATTATCAGATTTTATGTATTTAGATGTTATGTACTTCCATGTTGTGCTTAAATAAAAAGTAATAACAACAACAACAAATATTTTTATTTTAGTACCAACTTGGTATAAAAGTAATAATTCTTTTGCATTTAATATAATAATGAAAAATCTATTATATCTGTTATTTTGAGTAAAAAATCATTAACAAACATTGCATTATATAAGCTATATCAGCTGAACAGATCTACATTCAGATGGTTAGTAATGGATCTGTTTCACATACTAATAAAAAAACAGTCAGTGGTCTTTAGTGCTAACATCACGGTGTTCATAACAATACAGTTGTGTGACATTCTGAACATAAACAACATTTAAGTGTCTGACTACGACACACACACAAGCAGCTGGTGGAAATGCTCTGTTTTTCTCATTGTTAACATCAGCACTAGCTCTCAGTGTGAGAGGAGTGTGTGTTCTCAGTGTGTACTAGCGGAAGTGTGCAGTGATTCTGCATGGATGGTGAAAGAAAGCTCAGCGGATCTGACAAGCTCCTCTGAACGCTTACGTCACAGTTCTCCACTGATCTTCAGATTTAGCCATGAGTGACTAAATACTTCACTAAACGTGAAGCGAAATGGGTCACTAGTCTGTCCTGCTTTAAAACATGGCCGTAAAATGATTATTACACACATTTAATGGAATAGTTCACCCAAAAATTCTGAAAATGCACTCAATGTCAGGCCATTCAAGATGTAGATGAGTTTGTTTCTTCATCAGATTTGGAGAAATTTAGCATTCCGTCACTTGCTCACCAGTGGATGCTATGCAGTGAATGGGTGCCGTCAGAATGGGAGTCCAAACAGCTGATAAAAACATCACAATAATCCACAAGTAATCCACACCACTCCAGTCCATCAGTTAATGTCTTGAAAAATTTTCATTCTGACGGCACCCATTCACTGCAGAGCATCCATTGGCGAGCAAGTGATGCAATGCTACATTTCTCCAAGTTTTCAGCACGTTTGAATTTTCAGTGAACTGTTTCTTTAAGAGAGTGTTTTCAGAAAGCTGCGATAAGCAACACTTTTCTCATGTTTGCATTGGGAGTAAAAGAAGACAATGTTTGTTACACCACAGGACCATTTTGAAAAAAAAGCATATTTTCTTCCAGTTGAGCTTTTAATCATGTTGTCAAAAACAAGACCGCACTATTGCCAGATGATTTTTCCGCTTAAACCACAGCAGATGTGATATTCATGCTACTATGTGAAGTGGTTTTAAAAGTTGTCATATTTACTGACTGTCTCTCTCTCTTGGCTGTAGATATGCTTTTGTATGGTCACGTCCCAACTCATGAGGATTTCAAACCCGTCGTTTGCGATGCCTGCAACAAAGTCGTTAAGCCTCAGGACGTCCTGACTCATTACGGTAAGCAAGTGTTGGCCAGAACGTGACTCGCTGACAGCCATCGCTTGTAATGAAACCGATTTATGAGGAGGATTTTATTTGAACTTAATGTTCTCACTGAGTTCTTGACGTTAGTGAACCGAAGTGTGTGTTAAAGGCTGATATTTCCAATATTGAGTTCAGAAACCCATCATGTGCTTTGATTGATATTTTGGGACTGTTTTTGGTTAGGGTTCTGGGCACTGAGTGAGAGAAACTGTGCTTTTAACATCATTCAGACTGTTTGTTAAGTTGAAGGAAGTCTCCTTATGCTCTCCAAGACTGCATTTATTTGACCATAAAAGACAGTAAAAATTGTAAAATAGTGAAATATTATTACAACTTAAAATAACTATTTTCTGTTTGAATATATTGTAAAATGTAATTTATTTCTGTGATGCAACGCTGAATTTTCAGCATCATTACTCCAGTCTTCAGTTTCACTGCAAAATGCATAATCAAATACAAAACAATTGTTTAATATAAAACTATTCACTTTATAATTCATTATAATAATAAAAAAAAAAATCAGAAATAAGTTTAGGATTTTTTAAAAAGGATTTAATAGTTTTATTTCACAAGGATGCATGAAATTTATTGAAAGTGACATTTATGAAAAGACTTAAAAAGATTTATATAAAAATGCACAAAAATATGAAGCACAGCTGTTTCAATAATGATAATAATAATAATAATAATGAATGTTTCTTGAGCAGCAAATCAGCATATTAGAATGATTTCTGAAGGATCACATGACACTGAAGACTGGAGGAATGATGCTGAAAATTCAGCTTTGATCACAGGAATAAATTACATTTTTATTTATATTCAAATATAAAACATTTATTTTAAAATTTGTAATAACGTTTTACAATATTATGTGTTTTTACTGCATTTTTTCTTGGGTGTTTGTGGTTTTAAAAGGACAATGCACCAAAAGAAAAATAAAATAAAATAAAATTGCTATCATTTACTAACCCTCAAGTTGTTTTCAAGTTTCCTTTGTCTGTTAAACACAAAAGAAGATATTTTGGAGAATGTTAACATTTTTCAAAATATCTTCTTTCGTGTTCAACAGAAGAAGAAACTCATACAAGTTAAGGGTGAGTTAATGATGACAGAATTAACATTTTTAGTTGAACTATCCCTTTAGAAATGAGTCGTTGGGACACCGTTGTGGGGAATGTAAAAAAAAGGGTTCTCTTTCAAAAAGTATCCTGTCCCGCGGCAGAATGGCTCCACCAATCCGCCATCACTGGTTTTCCAGCTCGTCTTGTTCACTTTCGTTTTAGCCTCGTCTGCTCGGATCACATCTGTCTTTGGTCTTGTGCCCAGAACACGTGCGCTCGCGGACCGGAGAGGTGTTTTGCGCGGCGGGAGGTGATGCTAATGCATGGAAGGCCCGTTGGCAGCTTGCCCTCGCCCCCTTCCCCTTCCTCTCTGGTCCCCTGCCGCCCCTCTTTGAGAGCGTAGAGCTGCAAGGGTTCAGTGCAGGGGTCAACGACTTGCAGCTATTCAACTCAAAACACCGCGGCCCAGAAAGAGAAGGCGGGATGCCTTCAGCCACACAGGAGGCATGCTATTCTCTCGTCTTTTTCTCTTTCGCTTTCTGTTTTTTTCTTCTTCTATGCTCTCAACCGCCGCGGAGCAGACAGGCTGGGTAAGTGTGTCTCCTCGACCAACATGCGAGTGTTATTCACAGCAGACGCTTTTGAACACTCACGTGTTTGCTTAGCTTTCAGTTTACGCGGTTTTGGGCTCTGTTTGTGAGCAGGACTGGGCTTAGCTAGTGGTCATCTTCCTGCAGTTGCAGTCCGGATGTAAACAAACGTAGCTCAGCTGGTGCCTGGGGCTTCCTGTGGTCTGTCAGATAGCCAGACGCTAATAGCAGAACACACACACACACACAGACTTACACATGTGTCAACGGGTTTACGATGACTGATGTCACTACTACACAATTTGAAATGTTGGGACAGTGTTACGAAACTGAAGTTTTATCCTGGGTGTTTTTTGTAAGTTAATTATCACTGTTGCTTAGATTTGTTACAACTTGTCGGGGAGAGGTGCGCTAATGCTTTTCTGAGCATTCTGACTTTAGTTTTATAAAACTGATGAAGAAATCCCACAGACTTGCATTGGAGGAGAGACCTGAGTCATATCTAGAGATCAGCATATCACAGAGACTTGAAGCTGCAAGACTCTCTTAGAAACTGTACAGCAACAACACTACAGCAAATAGACAGAAACTAGTGGTGTAACGACTCACAAACATGACGGTTCGGTATGTATCTTAGTTTTGATGTCTCGGTTCGGTATGTTTTCATTACAGCAGGGAAAAAACACTGAACATAAATAGCTTTTTTCAATTATAATTTACATAATTTACTTAGGATAAAAATCTACCTCACCTTATGATCTAAACTATAGGGAGCCCTTTTACATTATTATAAGGATAGGATTAACAACAAAGCCAAAAATAAAATTAAATTAGTATAAAAAAAACACTCAACAAAAAAAAAAGATATATGCAAACATGTTAATTGCGCAACTAAAAAAAGATAAATGCAAACATGTAAATTGTGCAACTAAAAAAAGATAAATGCAAACATGTAAATTGCGCAACTAAAAAAAGATATATGCAAACATGTAAATTACGCAACTAAAAAAGATGTATGCAAAAAGGTAAATTGCGCAACGAAAAAAAAATGGAAACATGCAAATTGCACAACGAAAAAAGATAAATGCAAACGTAAATTGTGCAACTAAAAAAGATAAATGAAAACATGTAAATTGCGCAACTAAAAAATATATATGCAAACATGTAAATTACGCAACGAAAAAAGAAATGCAAACGTAAATTGCGCAACGAAAAAAAGATAAATGCAAACATGTAAATTGCGCAACGAAAAAAAGATAAATGCAAACATGTAAATTGCGCAACAAAAAAAGATAAATGCAAACATGTAAATTGTGCAACTAAAAAAATATATATGCAAACATGTAAATTGCGCAACTAAAAAAAATATATGCAAACATGTAAATTGCACAACAAAAAGGTAAATGCAAACATGTAAATTGCGCAACTAAAAAAGATAAATGCAAACATGTAAATTGCACATAATACAGTTTTTGAATTAACTTCTATCTAGATGAAAAATTTAAACTATTTAGTATTCTATAGAAACCTCATAGCAATGCACTAAAACGATCAGAACACCAGAGCAACTGCATAGCAATGCAATTAAAACCATTTAGAACTCTCTAGAAACCTTATAGCAATGCACTAAAAACAACTTGATAGCAAAACACGCACAATTGCGAGAAAAATATCAGATTAGTGAGAAAAAAAAGTCAGAATTGCAAGTTGTACAATTCTGACTTGATTTCTCGCAATTGCATGATTGCAATTCTGAGAAAAAAACACCTCACATTGCGAGATTTAAAATTGCAATTATAAGGGGAAAAAAAATCTGAAATGTGACATAAAAAGTCGTAATTACCGCCATCACATCAGTTGAGCTTGAGAAGAAAACCAACCACAGAAGACAATTTGCGCTAATGTCTGCTATTGCGCCCCTTGTGGCTGAGAACAGCACATTTCTAAACGCATAAGATCAAACTAAAAGTTTTGTATTTTGTGCATCTCAAAATCCTTTTAAAAACATACCAACTGTAATCGATTGTCTTCAGATGATTTTAGCAGCATCAGAATGTCAGCATACCTGTGAACACGGTAGACTTTGGCCTTTTTATTTATTTTTTGTCTCAGTCCAGCTGCACAGGATATACACCTACAGGCGTATTTACACACCTGCCTCATATTCAGACCATCCCGATGCTGAATTTCCCCCTGCGGCCGGGACATTGTTTCTCTCTCCTGGTCGGCGGTCAGACTTTATTGTGAGCGAGGGGTTCTCCTCTTCCAAACACAGCCTCTGAAATCAACTCTTTTGAGTCCTCGTGAACAGTGTTGTGGCTCTCGGCTGAGACTCGCTGGCAGACGAGACACGATGTGAAGCCAAGGCCGGTTAGTGAGCTGCCAGATCGAGCCAGGAGCTTTATTATTATTCACTTTGAATGTAAACAAGGACTTTTTTTTTGTTTTTTAGTACAGTAATCTGGCTCAGTGTAGTGTTTTGAAACCCCATACATCAATTATATTCTGTTGGTCCCTAATTTGTGTTGTGTGTGTGTGTGTGTGTGTGTGTGTGTGTTTGTTCGCTAATGAGTGTTTGTAATTGCAGGTAGTTGGGGAATAGCCGAACAGTGAGTAGAGAGGAGTGTGTTCACCTCGAGCCCTCCAGAGCCATGCATAGCAAGAACCGTAAGTGTATTAAACGATGTCTCAGAGTTATTTAAATGTATTTCTTGTTTAAACAGCAGCAAAAATAGTGTTTGATTCATTTATTCAAACTATCCATTCAAGTAAATTAATTCAAACTCCTCATGTAGGTAAATAGAGCATGATAATAATCATTTTATGAAATAAAATGTCTAAATATTAGTATTTGTATTATTTAATGTATGACTTATGTATCGTTTATTGGTGCATAACCAATATTAAATTAAATTAGTGTTGGCAAAAATGTTCTCTCTCTCTCTCTCTCTCTCTCTCTCTATATATATATATATATATATTATAATAATAATTTATTTTACTACACACATACAAGCATGATTTTGTAGCTTATAAATAATATAATTATTTAAATTAAATAGCAAAAGTTATTAAATTATTATTATATTAATTATGATTTATGTACTGTTTTACTGGTTCAAATAAATAAAGATTTATATGCGCAAATATAAGAATGAAAATATTATTTTATAATAGTGAAAAACATTGGAAAACATGTATTGATTATTTGTAACTAGATTAGAAATGATCAATTTGCTTATTGATAATTTTTTATAAATAAATACAAGAAGAAAAATTATAACGTATTAATATTATATATTATTTTATTTGTGGTACACCCATTTATAAGATACGGTTTTCATTTACTTGACTTGACTATGACTTAATTTTCATAATTATTATATATTTTACATATGTGACCCTGGAGCACAAAACCAGTCATAAGGGTAAATCTTTCTAAATTGAGATTTATACATCATCTCAAATCTGATTTTCATTGATGTATGGTTTGTTAAGATCGGACAATATTTGGCTGAGATGCAACTATTTGGAAATCTGGAATCTGAGGGTGCAACAAAATCTAAATACTGAGAAAATCATCTTTAAAGTGTCCAAAACGAGTTCTTAGAGATGCATATTACTAATCAAAAATTTAGTTTTAATATATTTACAATCGGGAATTGACTAAATATCTTCATGCAACAGGAGCTTTTCTTAATATCCTACTGATTTTTGGCATTAAAGAAAAATCTATAATTTTGACCCATACAATATTTTTTGGCTATTGCTACAAATACACCCCAGTGACTTAAGACACAGTCACATATTATTTTATTTGTGCTACACCCATTTCTCACGCACGGTTTTAACTTTCATTGTTGGTTAACTTTTAGTTTCAGAAAGTTTTGTTTTCAGCCCCAGATTTCCTCAACATACGTCTTACTAAAACTGAAAAAGATAATCGAAAACCTCACAAGGCTCTCTTGAATGTTGTAAGCGGGTTGTGTGGCATATTTGCAGCTCAACACGAGTATGCACATATTATTTTGAATGCATTATGATTTGGGACGCACTTATGTTAATCTTTCATGATGTATAGGATAGATAGGATATCATTTGGGACTCAGTCCAGTAGTTTATCTGCCTCATCTTTTCCTGTGTGAAGTCTCATGATCTTCTGATGGTTGTATTCATGTGTCAGAGAGGAGACACTGCTCGCCCAGCAGCTCCAGGACCCCTCTGGTTCCTGTCAAGGCCAAGATGTCGGTGGGCCAGAGCGAGGTGGAGCCCCTTCCCTTCAGGGTTCCTCGTGATTACCCACACTCACGCTTCAGCAAGGCACCGCTAGCTGTCTATCCACCCAAAGGAGCCCGAGCCAAGGCCTGGTGGGTAACAAACATAAATCATAAATGCTTCCTCTGACAAACACTGGATTAGCTGTAAGAAAGAGTTTGTAAACATCTTCTAGTGTTTTAATGTGATTGTCATATTCATACCAAACATTTGAATCAATGTTAAGAGTTTCCTGACGCATTTAAAATTAAACATCAATTTATATTTTTTATTTTATAATTAATTGTCCAGCTCAAGTTACCCATCAGTATTTCATCATGTAACATATCACATTAGATCCATAGACGCTAGATGATGTTAATAACTAGTGTTAGAAATGCCACCTATACATATAATAGATTAGAACAGAACTTTGGATATTATTACTTATACTTGTAATTATTCACTTCCTTCACCATGAAAGAAGGACACTTAACTTCCCAGAAAGCTCTTGACTTACCCCAATTTTTTATGTAAATATTTATTTTAATAAACTTATATGTGCATACATTTTATAATATATATAATATATAATAACATTAATATTGTATTTGTTTGGCTTTGTTCATTATGTTCATTTATTGAGTTTTAGAGAGATATTATGTGCATTTTTTATGCAATTTGAAAAATGTATTGTTAGTCATCAGAATTATATTAACAGGCATAATTGATCAAAATTAATTTAGTATTATTTTTTATAAATTAATGGTGATAATATTTACACTACTGTTCAAAAGTTTGGGGTCCGTAAGATTTTAATGTTTAAGTTTCTTCTGCTCACCAGTGATGCATTTATTTGATTAAAAATACAATAAAAGTGAAGTAAAAATTGGAAATATTATTACATTATAAAATCACTGTTTTCTATGTGAATATACTGTAAAATGTAATTTATTCCTGTGATCAAAGCTGAATTTTCAGCATCATTACTCCAGTCTTCAGTGTCACATGATCTTCAGAAATCATTCTGATATGCTGATTTGCTGCTCAAGAAACATTTGTGGTTTATTATCTTATTATTTTTAGAAACAGTGATAAATTTTTTTAGGATTCCTGAATAGATGCATAAAAAAAACATTTATGTCAATTCAAATTACAATTCGACTTCCTTTGGTTGTGACCTTTTATTTATTTTTTAATTCAAATACTCATAAATTGAAAGGGATTTGAATTTATGTTTGGGAACTGTACTCTATGCAAGTTCAGATCTTTAAATACACAGTGTCTGTTCTCTAGCATGTCTTTACCTGTGGTGAGTCTGGAGAAGATGCCGTGTTTCAATCGATCGGAGGGAGCGCACATCAAAGTCACCTCCACGTCTCCCACGGCGGGGTCTTCTCTTTCTTTCTCCTCCACGTCTTCCTCTCCATCTTCCGCTCCTGTCAAGTCCTCCTTGACATCACCAGCATCTCACAAGAACCAGGAGAAGTTCTTGAACGGTCGTGGTCCTGTGACGCCTCGCTCCACCACGCCCCCCTCGTTGATTGACAGGCGGCCCAGCCCGTCACGATCACCCTTGGAGAAACGCCCCGCCCCCTCGCCCTCCCCACAGGACAGGAGACCTGCAGTCTCCACTTCTCCATCCCTATTGGACCGGAGACCTATAGCCCCTCCTTCTCCACCAGACAAGAAGCATCAGAACGGAGCCAAAGGCGGGCGACACCGGAGAGTGTCGGGTGAGCAGAAAACGCTTGTTTAATGTACAGTCAAAGCAAAAATGAATCAGACACCAGGACACTAAAGTGAATCTATGTAAGCAAAGATCGCAAAATAAACTCAAGTGTGACATATAACACCCCAAAATTCTTCATGCAGTGAAGTTTGGGATCAAAAATGATTTAGACCATGTTTTGCTTAAGTGTTTTAAATGAATTGCTAAATGTGAACTTTTTAAACCACAGACTCAACAGAATGAAACATTGCTTGAGCTAAATTGGTATAATCTAATTGTGTACTTAAATGCATCTGACCGCTATACAATCGAATTCATTATATACATTTAAATCAAAGTTATCTTACATTATCAAGATGAATTTGTTCTGACACAGTTTAACTCTGAGTGACTTCTTGTTAAATTTAATGTGAGAAATGTTGAAGGTGTTGCTCTGATGTCTGTTTTGAAGCCAGAAGACATGCACTTGCAGCAGATTTAACTTTGTTTTTAAACTAAACTAGAAATTCAGCTGGAAATAATGTAGGAAGCAATGTGGTTTTGATTGGTCAGGAGAAGGCGGGGCTTTGATATTATTGGTTGATAATATTTTTCTCCGCCTGTATGGCTTTGATGATGTCATCATAAAGTAAAAGGCATTAGTGGAATGAGCTTAACGCAGTATAACTTCAATTAAAAATTATATCCTAGATGCTACTGTTGTTAATTAAAACTATAACAAATATTTGTAATTTCCTGTAAAGAAGGCTGAAATCAAATAAAGCTGAAATAAAAAAATATATAAATATTAGAAGGAAAACATAAAAATTTAAATGTGAAATAATTAGAGCTGTCAAGCGATTTATTGCATCCAAAATAAAAGTTTTTGTATATGTAATATATGTGTGTATACTGTGTTTAAATATATATTTATAAAATATTTACATGTGTGCATGTGTGTGTGTGTATATATATATATATATATATATATATATATATATATATATATATATTAGTGCTGTCAATCGATAAAAAATAATTAACTAATTAATCGCACAATTTTTTTTAATTAATCGCGAAAAGACTGAAACTTTTTGGATATGTAAATGCAAAATGTAAATAATTAATGTAAACTCAAGACAAAGAAACTATTTAAATTCAAAATATGATTGTTTATTGGAATTTTTGTTTAACTTGTAACACAGATTTTCTCATGTAAGCAACATACCTGCAATAAACCATCAATATCCTCCAAATTAACTGTTGGCTTGAAAGCCATATTTATTACAGAAATAAAAACACAGGCATGTAAGTACCATTTGAATTTCAAAACAATCAATGCCAATAAAAAACAAAAATGATTTCCATGTTGAATTCTAAGTGGACTGCAAAAAAATTCCAAAGTATAGTCATTGCCAGTGCTTTAAGTGAGCCGGTACGCACCAGTACTCAGTACCGCCACTTCCAAATATAGCTCTTGAGCGTACCGCCACCTCTCCGTGCGCCCAGAACGTGCTTGTAGCGTACCGGTACGCTCATTTGGACATCTGTTTTAATAGAGGTTTTAATCTTTTACCTGCACTGCCGATTTTCACAGCGCCCTTCACAATGCAAGCTTCCTAATTCATCCCACCCAGAGCAAAAACTACATTACCCATTCACCCTTAAGTTATACAAGTGAATAGCGCATGTGTCGCTTTTCCCACTGTTAAGTGTCAACAACTCAACGTGGCCGGAGAAGGTGTGTGAAACTCGTTATGAGTGTACACAACGTTCGGTTCGGTTAAAAATCAAATACAGTTAACAACAACACTTAATATGTTTTCTTGGCTTCAGACTCTGAATACTGCAAGAACAAGACCAGAATCAGATGATTCGCTGACTGACACCTCACCAAATTCGGGACAGTCCCGAAATCTAAACTGTTGTCCCGACTCCCGAATCTGGCCCTAATTGTCCCGGAAGTTATACTAAATCAAAATCTTGAGTATTTATTGTCTGATAAACATAAAAAACTGTCTGCGGAGGTTGAGTCGTCCTGCAGCCCCCGCTGGCTGTTCATTGGCTGCAGCATCTTTTTTCTAAGTTCTGAAAAAATACCGTAGACGGCAAAGCACAAATTTAGATATTCTTTTATCTAATTAATCTATAGCCTTTGCACAAAGACAATATGATCTATTTGTCCCCTTTTTGTTTTAAAGCTTGATGAAGAGAGAGAGCGCAAGTTGCTGCAGCTGCGAGGAGGACAGTGATGCACGCGCACAGGAGTGATTGACAGTTCGCGGCACTGTGTACAAAAAATACTCCGCTACACAATTATTTCGTTATTTTCGTTTAAGCTTATTAACGTTAGCGTTACAGAAAGGTCTGATTTACGCAACGTTACAACAGTCATTGTTTTTGTTTTTTTAAACAATGACATATGAGTTCATGATTTTAATGTTGCTGTTTCTTGTGGCAGACTGAAGAGTAATCCGGCAGAGTTTTATAGCCTACTGAAACTTTCCGTCTAAAAGTCCTTCCTTGGTCTTATCCATATTTCTTTGCACGTTGAACACACATAGGCCACAACTGGAAATAAAAAAAAACTGCAACCGCGTTAATTGCGTTATTTTTTTTTAACGCGTTAAATATTTCAAATTAATCGAATGCGTTAACGCGCTAATTTTGACAGCACTAATATATATATATATATATATATATATATATATATATATATATATATATATATATATTCTTATATTTTATATTATATATAAATCTATTTAATATAAAAACAATATAACAATATATACATGAATGTGTATATATATATATATATATAATAAATATACACAGTACATACACATTATTAATTGCATTATTTTGGATGCGATTAATGGTTTGACGACACAACTAGCTGAAAGTACTTAAATTACTAAAATGCTGAAATAAAAAATAAATTAAAGCTAAACAGCTGGAAAATGAAAGATGCATGTAATATATATATATATATATAAAATGCTATAATAGTATCTAAATAATACTAAAATAACACTGATCTTAGTTTTGTTGTTGTTCAATTGTTTTATATACTTCAAAAAATAAAAACAAAGGGAGGAATAAAACAAATAAAGCAAACAACAAAACCCAAACCAAAACGATAAACAAAAAGAAATAAATAAATCCCATCGCTTGTTTTCTGTGGTTTATAGTTTGTAGGCTCATGGTTTGTCTGGCAGCACAAATGTTTAGTCATAACTAGCCTCTGCTCGAGGGTCAGTCGTCTCTCTCCGTATGTTGTTTACTGGGCTCTCGCCCCACCGGAGGTTTGATTGATGCTGTGTAATCTGCTGCTCTCGGTCGCCAGATCCTCTGCTGTGTCCAGCAGCCGCTACAGACACTCACGCTCTATTACAGAGAGTTTGAGCTAGTTTAAGTGTTTATGTGAGCTTCGGATAGCACCGTGAGCTGGACTGCATTGTTTTAATCACAATTCTGCATTTAAAACAGCCTTCGCCACAGCTTTTCAGAGTTAAAAATATGTTATGTTCCCAAATATGTTCCCAGTGTCCAGTCCAAAGTGAGAATATACCTGGGAAATTATGAGATACTCATGCACAAAAAAAATGCACAAGATATTAGGTCAAAACTCTGCATTGTAATATTAGCATAATTGATTAGCGCATTTTAATTGACTAAAAGCATATAATAAATGTGTTTTTTATATATGTAGTATTTTAATAAAAATGATATTAATAAAATATTATATGCTATGTATATAAATCTATTTTCTTACACTATATATATATATATATATATATATATATATATATATATATATATATATATATATATATATATATATATATATATATATAATGGCACATATATATATTAGTAATAAATGCATACATTATAATACATAATAAACAATTCAATAAATAATGTTATTTTGTTATTTGCTGTACAGGGAGAGTGTTTGATCCGAATAAACACTGTGGGGTTTTGGACCCAGAGACAAAGCGGCCTTGCACTCGATCTTTAACCTGCAAGGTTTGTATCGTCACTCGTTAGTGTGTAATTTAATCATCTCTGTCCACTCAGTATTTCAGTGGAGTTATGAAGTGTTTGTTTGTGTATGTTGTAGACTCACTCTCTAACCCATCGACGAGCCGTCCCGGGACGGTGGAAAAACTTCGACATCCTTCTAGCAGAGCATAAGGGACGGCCGAAGGAGACGGGGCAAAAAAAGGATGTTCAAGCAGGCAGCCAATCAGTGCAGATCACACAGTCACATGACTCCGCAACCAACCTATCCACAAGCTGTACAAATGCCAAGACCACGCCCACTCTTAAACCGCAGCTGGCCAATTCACACTTACACAGGTACTGACTACAGGACTGTGCTATTATTTTAATGTCTAGGTATCTATCATAAATTTTTTTTTTAAAGTAAAACAGAAACATTTTTGTTAAAATATTCAAAGCCTGTTTTCCATGTTTTATTTATGTGCGTCATTTATAATATGTATAAATAAACATTTATCATATTTTCCTACATAATTTGACTAAAACATTTTATATTAATTAACATAAATATGCATAATATTAATATTTGTAATAATATTTTTTTTTTTTTTTTTTATATGACACGTAAATTATGGTGGACTTTGAATTTTTGAGTCAGAGTTTTTGTTGAACTTTATAAACCGATTCACAGATTTTAGTTAGTTAAAATAATATTATATCTATTATCTAATTATTTCTAATTATCTATATAATATAGATAACATAAAATATAAATATTATCACTCATATATCTTATCATATTATCATTATTGTAGTATGATGGTGAATAATTATTAGAAGGACAACTTTAAAATG
Organism: Carassius gibelio; assembly: GCF_023724105.1. Lineage (NCBI taxonomy): Eukaryota > Metazoa > Chordata > Actinopteri > Cypriniformes > Cyprinidae > Carassius > Carassius gibelio. Next base: position 25,598,458 of record NC_068399.1, on the reverse strand, counting down.
AAAATTAGATTTTGCCAATTGCTTTGGCAGCTACCTGAAATAACAGTTTAAAGTTTAAAATAGTTTAATTAGTATAATGACACATTTTATAGGAAAACTTAATGGGCAAATAAAAAGCACGTTTAAAATCAATGCAATATTCACATGTTTCTTGATTTTTAAATTTCCAGAAATGTTTTTAAAAATACTAAAAATACTTGAATGCTAAACTGAAAAAAAAAGAAGTTAAAAATGACAAAAACATATAACAAAATTACCAAAACAAATGAAAATTAAAACAAATCAATTAAATTAAATAAATAATATTCAAGTATATAATAATACTAAAATATAATTAAACAATAAAAAAAAAAAAAATCAGAAAAAAGGTTTTCGTGGAGTGTCATCAGTCTTTTATTTGCAGAGCGTCTGGCGGCAGCGGTGCAGTCGTGTTCAGCTCTGCACCTGTTCCTCCTCCTGAACCCACGCTCGGCTGGCAGCAGTGCAGCGGAGACACACGTCTGTCCAGCGATGAAGGAGAGACCGACCTCCCTGAGGAGTCGGAGAAGATGCTGTGCCACTATTCTCCACAGCACCCGCGTCCCATGAGTGTGAGCTGCACCAAACCCACTACATTACAACATCTGGGACCCTGTATATTGCTGTATATGCATGAAACCCACTGTAGATGGAGGAATATAATGGAAAACCCAATCTCTCCTGTGTTAGTGCTGTGCGTTCAGCAGTCGGTTGATGGGACGGGGACACTACGTGTTCGACCGGCGGTGGGACCGGGTTCGGCTGGCGCTCCACTGTATGGTGGAAAAACACGTCAACTCTCTCATGTGGAGGTGAGCGTCCCGCATGGCCCACAGTTACACGCTTGTCCATATGCTCACACAATTATTGCTTATGAATTATGTATTTATGGGTGCATGCATTCAGTTCACTTGTTCCATAATAGGATGCATCTATATATAGTAGGGGTTGTATTTCAACCCAAAATCATAAGGAAAAAAAATATTGCATTGAGAAAAAATTTTCTGTTAATTTTTTATTAACAGTTAATCTATAATTATTTGTAATTATAATACAACAATTTAAATTTAGTAATACCGAAGGAATATAGAGACCTTCAAATGTTTGCAATGCAAAACTCTTCTAAACAGGCTTTGTTTTCTAGGCTTCATCTGCAAAATATTATTTTCACCCAAATATCAGAAGAAATTAAATATATTTTGAATTAAGAGAAAAACCTGATCAAGATTTTTTTCTGCATTCTGACATTTATTCTCATGATGAATTTTTTTAAAAGACATTATTAAATAAATAATTATACATTAAATTATTGTTTTTATTAATAATAGTTTTTAAACCTCATTAAACTGAATAATGTTATTAAATATGACTGTTGAATCATAGTAATAATAATAATAATAATAATAATAATGTATATTAAATAATAATCATACAGATATAAATATATAGAAAAATAGCCTCATTAAAATATGAAAAACTTTATTTTCTTTATGCAAATATTATTTTTCTTTTTTCTTTGTCTCATTAAAAAATAATACATTTTCTTTTAAGGTTTTACAATTTTTTTTGGTGAGTTTTGTTTCATAAGCCTTCAATGAATTATGTTTCTAGCTTCAGTTCAGTATTTTGAGTACTCGGATGACTTTACAAAGGCTCAAAACATTTTCTTTCACTCAGTAGACAGACAAAATTTAGGTTAACATGCCACATAACCGGTAGGCTTCCTACCGCACACTGGTGATGTCATATCCTGTGTTGTCACAGGAAAGTCCCCCTAGCGGTGGAGAGCATGACGAGCCCGACCGAAGTTTCTCCCCTCGGCTCTCCGTTCGTCCCCAACCACGCACTCGCGGTTCCTCTGGACGGCGTCTCCATGGTCTCCTACTCCACCTCTTTCTCTCATAACGGCTCTGGGGTTTTCTGCATCCGGGACCCCGGACCCACACCGCAGCGGAATAAACCGGCTAAAAAAGCCTCAGGGGACGGAGCGGGACCTAAGAAGCGGAAAGCACCTCCGGCCTCTGAGTCACGAAAGAGCGGGAGCAGCGGGAACAGCTACCATCTGCCATCTGCGCACATCAGTAACGGGACCGCGGCCCTCAGTGTGCGGGCCAAGCCACGGCCAGGGGCCCCGGGGCCGAGGGAGCAGGACAGGTATGGGAGCGTGGAGCTGTCCCTCCCGCAGGCGCTCACCGGGGATCACGGGGGCGTCTCGTCCCACAGTCCACTGCCCTACGGATCCTCCGATGGGAGGAAGAGAAAGAGCTCTGGATCGAGCACCAGCAGAAGCACCAAATCCACAGCACTGGACGGGATCTTCAGGAAGAGCAGCAGCGGTTTACTGTCGTCTGTCGCCGAGTCGCCCCACAGCGCCCTCCACAGACAGGTGCAACATGTTCAGAATCTAGTAATGTGTCGTTATAGACTGACAGATGTAGACCAAGTTTTGTGTGTTTGTGTTGATTTCAATTCATTGCATTTATCCACTGAAAAACACTCAACATGACAAGATATATTAAGAAATAAGATACAATAATAGAAATGATTTGCAGGCCTGGAAAATTTGTATAACTTTTAAATAGTACTTTTTTAAAATAATGTATATATTGTTTAAATAAGAAATATGATATACCATCATAAATCACATTCTGATATATATACAATTATTTATTAAGATAATATAAAAGTTGTGATGTAATTCTTAATTTTTAGCATACACATTCTCTCTCTCTATATATGTGTATATGTATATATATATATATATATATATATATATATATATATATATATATATATATATATATATATATATATATATATATATATTTTTTTTTTTTTTTTTTTTCCTACCCTGGAAATCAATTACAATATTATATAATGATTATTATTTGTTATAGACATATCAAATAGTATGGTATTTCAATATTATAATTTTGCAGGCCTGGACAAAATTTATACTTTTTAAATAGTATTCTTTTAATAATGTATATATTTTAAAAAAAAAAAAAAAAAAAAAAAAAAAAATTATATTATTATTTTATTTTGAGTTATTTACAATCATGCAATTTTTCTAGCCTCTATATTTTATTCTAGTGTAATATATATTTTTTTCCTAGCTCATAAAAGATATTATTCTTTTAAAAGATTGTGATTATAAAACGATATAATATTTTAAATGATATTTAATGCAATTTTAAAGAATCATCTGAATATATTTCTTATTATATTAGTTTATGCACTAGAAGAAGAAATAATAACGTGGAAAATCCTTGGATAATGTGATGTATTCCTAAATTATTTTCATACCATTTTTTTTCATGAATTTTCATGAGGGTTTTTGATTCTCTTTTGTTGTTGTTTTTTTTTTTAACTGTGCATTCAGAATCATTGCATATGCACAAATACTAACCAGTGATGTATTTCGTAGCCCAAGGTCCCTCACTGATGCAGTGTGAGTTTGAGAAGAGCTTGGGACGTCCTGTGAGGTCCTGCCTTGATCCCACCACTGCCTCTACGGTTGAGTCGTGTCCTCCTTTCCTACAGCTTCTTCCGTTCAGTTCCCATTAGGAATAAATGCTTCATCTGCCAGTTTCTCAAACAATGATTTCTCACGTTTCCTCTCATGCAGATTCAGATTTTGATTTGACCAGTACACAACACGTTTCAGACATACGGAGTTTCTTTTTTTTCTTTTTAACGTAGGACAACATGAAGGAAAACCCTTCAGACTCAACCGTGTCGATCTAAAGTGCACTTAATTTCAAGTCTGAGGAGGGGAAAAAACGTTTCAAACAAGGGAATATTTTACAGACGCTTTTTCAGCAAGCTGTATTTTTCTAAATTGGATGAATTCAGGTTATCGAGTTTTTGTTTTTGAAAAAAAAGAAAAAAAAAAGAAGCCAGGACTGACACCTCTGTGGTAAATTAACTTTAACCAGTGATGAATTTTGTATAATAATCGATCCTTTATTAATTTTCTAACTGACCTGATTAGTGCTTCACACATTAAGCAGAAGTATATTTGTATGCCATTTTAAAGTATTACAGAGACCCTGTTGTTGGAAATGTGTGTACATATCTTTTATTATAATTGTTTTGTTTTGTATTTATTGTTCGTATCGCTCGGAGGTTCAAGGATTTAGTGGTTTCTTATCTTCCTCAGTCATATGTATCTTCACAAACCTTAAGATGGTTGATTATGAAAGGGCCTTTCCATTTATACTCTCTGATTATGTTTTTAAGGAATACTAACAGAAAAATGATGATGTACCCACAGGATCCCAGTGTTTTCTAGAGGAAAGGTACATTGCTGTGAGCCAGTATTGGCAGTCGGCCGAGGTCTGTTGCCAATTTAGTTTTTTAAAGATGTTGTTAGGTCATACGTGCTACTTTTAGTGTTTGACCATCAGAAATGAAGAGCTTCTCAAAGAGTTAACGGAGAGATGATTGGCTGTTTACTCTCTATTTACACTACCGTTTTATTTTTATTGAGCAAGGATTCGTTAAATTGATCAAAAGTGAAATTAAACTTAAAATTCCTCAAAGAATCACAGTTTCCACAAAAATATGATAAATATTAGAATGAATTCACAAGGATCATGTGACACTCAAGACTGGAGTAATGATGCTGAAAATACAACTTTGCATCACCAGAATAAATTACAGTTTAAAATATATTCAAATAGAAAACAGTTATTTTAAATTCTAATAATATTTCCCCATTTTTATTGTTTTTACACTTTTTTTTTTATCAAATAAATACTTATTTTTTTTCAAAAACATCCTTTTTTTTAATAGCAGTGTAAGTGTTCCTGGCCTATTTTTGCATAATTGTAATAAACTATATGGCAATATTGTGTCACCATGATAACTTTAAAAAAAGGAAGTCCCACTGACTCTCCCTGAATATTCAGTTTTACATTGAAATTGCAAGAGTAAAATGGATTGTAAATGGAATTTCATGTTGACATTAAATGTGAAGTGCAAAAAATTGCACGGAATTGCAAAATAATGATGATTTCCAAACAGGTTTCCAGATCATTGTGGTTTTGCATTGAGATGTTTTTTTCATAATTTACAATTCAGCTCCATGTTCTCTTGTTTAATCTCTGAGAAGCTCTTCATCACTAGCATAAATATTTGAATATTTAAAGGAACAGTTCACCCAAAAATTTACTGAAAATGTACTCACCGTCAGGCCATTTATGATGAAGATGAGTTTGTTTCGTCATCAGGTTTGAAGAAATGTAGCATTTCAGGTGTATCATTGAGATCCTGTGGCTCAGTGGTAGACCATTGTGTTACCAGTGCAAAAGATTTTGGGTTAAATTTCCAGCGAACACACATTACTGGTATAAAAAAAAAAAAAAAAAAAGATTATAGCCTGAATGCACTGTACAGTATGTTGCTTTGGATAAAAGCGTCTGCTAAATGCATACATGTAAATGTATATAATTTGCTCACCAATGGATCCTCTGCAGTAAATGGGTGCCGTCAGAATGAGAGTCCAAACAGCTGATAAAAACATCACAGTAATCCACGATGTATTATAAGACTTGTATTTTAGTTAAACATCTCTTAATGATGGATTTGTTTCTTACAAACAAGCAGCTTTTCACTTCACAATGTTCATTGATGGACTGGACTGGTGTGGATTATCAGCTGTTTGGACTCTCATTCTGACGGCACCCATTCACTGTGATATAATGCTACATTTCTCTAAATCTGATGAAGAAACAATCTCATCTACATCTCGGATGACCTGAGCGTTTTGTCTGAACTGTTCCTTTAAGCCAACAACACTTTTTTATTTTTTGGTTTTGAGTACTATTTTATTCATAAAAAGTATTGATACAAATAATCATGTATAGTTGTTCTGACTGTGTAAAGACGATATGCTCTGTGAACCCAGCTTGTGTTTGCTGTGACAGCTCTTCACTCCTGATTATTACCGTGATGCCTTGCTGCCAATGCGAAACTGTCCATAGGTCAGAGCTAGAAACCAACCCCGGATCCCTTCCACACCATCTTTTATGCGTGAAGTGCTTCCATTTGCATTTGAAGCTGTAATGTTTCGAGGTCAAGCGGCGGTGAAGGTTCCCCAGTCCACACCGAGTCTGGATGAGGATGTTCGGTTACATGTTTTGCCTTTTCCCAATGCACGCCAGTCATTCGAGATTATTCTATTGAATTATTGACATGATTATATAAACCGAATGAATTTGTAATGTGGTCAAGATCTGATCATGGTACCCCTTTTTTGACCTTATGGCTCTTTCTTTTGGTCCAATAGTGCCACAAATCTGTGTACTACAGTTCGACAGGAAACGTTGAACTGTAACTAAGCTATGAAGTATTAGAATTATACATTATTAGGTCCTTGTCAACACATCCCTCTTGTAGAAATTAAGGAATGTCACCATGGCATAGCAGTGCAATTTTTATTTAAATATGTTTTAATTTCTTTTAATTTTCTCTCTTAATTTTTTTTTTTTAATTCTTCCTTTTTTTATGATTATTATGGAAGCCCATTTTCTTCACGAAATAAAAAATTATTATTATTTTTTTTTTTTGCAATTCTATCATAATTATGATTTTATGTATTTCACAATTTGTATTTTGTTCCTTGCAATTCAAATTGTGAGATACAATCTCAAAAATCACTTTTTGTCGAGTGTTTATATATATCTGTTGCGAGTTTATATCTTCTAATTCTTAGAAAAAAGTCAGAATTGTGAAAAAAGTTGCCATAATATATATCAATATTTATTCTCATGTTTTATTTGTTTTATAGTTTTAAATTTTGCTTTTTTATTTTTATATTTACTTTTTGCTTTTTATTTTTTTATTTATTTCTTTGTGTGTGTGGAGGGAACTGCATTTTATTTTTTTGTCTCATTCATTTTTTTTTATTATTTACTTTTTTCAATAGTTTAATGGCTGATTTCATAAACAATAGCGTGAGATTCCAATCCTCATTGGTTTAATTTGAACGTAAGCTACATTTCCAGTTACACATTGAACTCAAAATCACACGCGGAGTTTTCTGTGAAAAGACACACGGCTTGCTTCCACGTCAAGGAAAATGCCTGAAGCAATATGAATTAACTCTGTAATGTTCTCCATTCTGTTCAGTTGGTCTACTGATATGTATTGTTGCATGTGTGCATACTACTACTTTGCCATTATTAGTGAATGTCATTGCTAGCTAGATGGTTTGTCATAACACTGCAAAAGCAGCACTGTTCATGAGCTTATTCCTAACCACATCACGGTCCACTTTTCCTCTCACAGATGCTTATGTTGTAGATGTATTATAGCCACACCTTCAGTGCTTCGACCTGACCCAGCCATAACAATTGTAAAGATTTCGAAGGCCTTATTTTTATACCTGGACTGCTCGTACAGAATCTCTCAAGCTGACAGAAGAGGTGTTAATAGGCATTTTTCTCATTCCTAAAACAAGCTCCTGTGTCCTTTCTACAGTTTGTGTCCTGTTGGCCCATGTGTTCTCAATGATATAGATGTGTATTTTCAGGTTTGATGATATTTGCATTTCAGCTGTTACAGAAATACATTTTTCTTACCTGCTTGCTTGTGTTATTTATTTGCATTCAAGTTTATATCTATCTATCTATCTGTCTGTCTGTCTGTCTGTCTGTCTGTCGTGCACAAGCTCATATAAATTGATTTATATTATTTTACAATTTCTAATCCGTACATCTAAATATTGGTCAGTGATATCCGTTTATCTGTAAGAAGTTTGGTTCATTAAATAACACCCTAGTATTAATATTGTAAACATTACTAGGCTATGTAATTAATGAGCTAATATGTTAACGTATATCAGTCAATTAATCTTACTAAATTTATAGCTACATTTAAAAAATATAATAATAATATAATATAATGACCCCTGCGTATGCAAATAATAATATTGACAAAATGTTCACTATTGTCAAAATTTTTTTTTTTAACTTAATTTAGCCTAAAGTGTATTTATTTGCACTGCCATTTATGTGATAGTCAGTGATTTTATTGTAGATAGGCCTATATTTTTTATTATATAATAGGTAAGAATATATTATTACAGTATATCGACACTGTACGTTTACTGTATATCATATATTGTTTAAATAGTTTCTACATATTAATGGAAGAAATACATTTCTTTAAATGTATGTACATACATAAACACTATACTATGCATTTTAATTCGCCTAAAATAGATTTTAATTAACTTTATAGTAATGTATAGGAAATAACTATAAGAATCATTAGAATTACAAATGTAATACAATAAAAAAAAGAATGGAACGAACGAACGTTCTTTTTTTAAAAATGTAAACACGTGCTTTATGTGCGCGTGCTGTTTTATGAGGTCATAAAACAGCACGCGCACATAAATACTGTCAAAAACGTCCTTTTAAGAAACTTTTATATATTTTTAAGTGCATTTATTTGCATGATAGTCAAATCTATTTACTGTAAATATAGATGTTAGTCCCCTTGATCGACCTGAGGTTAAAAGTGTTTTTAGCGATAGTTCTCGAGTCGACTCGAACGCGTAACCTCTCAGACAGGCTCGGAGCTCGAAGCACTAGGTCACGGTACCCTGATAGCTCTCCAGTGTTTGCTCAGGAGGACACGTGCGTGCGGTGGAGGCGTCACGCACCTTCCAAAAGCTCTTAAAGTCGAAGTCGAAGTGTCTTCCGGGAATCCGCGGATTATATCGGTAAGAACATCCAGACGCTTCGTTTAAGCCTCGCAACCTTTGACGAAGCGATTCACACGCGTTTTAAAACACGCAAACGCGTCGCGTTTCCTCCCAGAACGCGGTTGTTTTGCAAAAAATGGCGTCATGGTTTTGTTGTTCAGTCTGTGGATGGTGAAGAGACGGCTCGCGCATCATTAGACAGGCTTCAGATGGCCTGTTAGGTGCAGATGACTGTTGTTAAGTACATTGTTTGTGTTTTGTGGACCTTTTCGTCATGTGTGAGGAAGGAGAGTGCGCGCAATGGCGCAAGGCTCTCCGGCGGCGCGCGCAACGACGAGCGAAGCGCAGCAGTTCGGAGCTCACGCACACTCGGTTCGGTTTGTTTGGCTGTCGATGAGTTGTAAAGTTTGTTTTGCGTGTTTGATATCGTCTTTTATGCTTTTCCTTATGCGTCATCGTCGCCCTTTGTGGTTTTAAAACGCATAGCGAGTGTTTCTTCCTAGTCTAGTCCGTTCGCGTTAACTAGTTTCAAACGCGTTTGAGGATGGGGGAAAAATACTGAGAGATCAGCCTCAAGTGAAGATTTGGACACCGTGACAACATTTTAACCAATCAAAGGTCAGAGTGATTGATTAACATGCTTAAGTGGACTCCAAAACAAGTTTCCTCGTGAAATGAGATGTTTAAGAAGAAAGTTTACTTCTTTGTAAAGCAGCTTTTTAGGCACAATTTCTCAGTGTCAGACTGAGTTGAAGGACAAACCGGATGCCAAACTGAAATTGGTAAACATGAAACCATCAGCAGCTGATGTTAGAGGTGTTTGACATTAGAAGAGTAAATATTCTTCAAAATAATACTCGAGTACAGTAATGAAGAACAACTTCTAGTAATTTACACTCATGAGGACTGACAGTATGTATGTATTCAGGAGATTATGTGTTTACACTCAAGTTATGCAGATGTAAAGTGATGTAGTGACTCATAATGAGCTGTGTGTGATGACATAATCATGTAACTCATATGATATTGTTAAAATATGTCGAAATGTGCTTCGCAAATCGATCAATTTGGACTTGATAAGTTAGCTGCCAGTGAAGTTTCAACTAATTGCATTGACATAACAGACTTTTTGTAAAGTTTTATAACACAAAGCAGTTGTTTACATAACACATATCATAAAAAAACAACAACCTAGAAATAAATAAGAAAAAAATGCAAATGTTAAATTTAACATCTGTTTCAAAATCATTAAAGACAGAAGGAGTAAGTAAATAAATAAATTCATTTTAAAGTTAAATTACAAGGACCAATTATTTTTGCATCTTAAACCTTTTTTTTTTTTTTTTAGTAAAAATCAGTAGTTCAATGAAATACAATTTTGGTATGATCTTTGTTATAGAAAATTACAAATTGAGTTGAAATGGATGTTTTATTCTTGGTCTGAAGTACAATGTTGTAAATCATTTATACAGTGGTAGTTGATATTAAGCCTGAAATAGAGAAAAACTGTTCTCAAAGTTTCGTTCTTTAAGCTCTTAAAAATAAGGAAAAGTCATTTAAGAGACCGTTAAAAGTTATAATAATGTATAAAAAAATTTTTCTTTTAAATCATCCAAGGGGACATAAAAATGTCCATAACTGAAGCATCAAAGTAATGCGTGAAATACTCTGACACACACAAAGCAGTTTTGTCTGTTGATCGATGCTGTTGGGATGTTCAGAGCTCTTGATTATGATGATCATTTCAGTTCATGAAGTCAAGGCTATTCGAGTTGTCAGCACTTCTGATTGTTTATATAGGACCATAACACCATAACAAAGTATTCAGATTAGTGCTTTATTGTTGTTTTGATTGTTTACATTTTCTCATTGGTTCTTCCCAATGTTTAATGTCTTGTTACAGTAAGCAATGACATCACATGAGAATCACTGTTTGGAAAAAGACAGTTTCCACCAGCTGTTTTTTTTTTTTTTTTTTTATGATAAAGTATAATGCATGCATCATATATTTAGAGGTTGTTGTCAACATGAAGTGAACATATGTTCATCTTTCTTATTTTATGTGGCGAAATACACATTTAGTGTTGGGTTATGTGTATAAATGGCATGCATTTTGCAATATGTAGAGCGGGATAGATAGATAGATACAGACTGATCTTTTATTAACTATTAAATGTGCTTGTCATGTAGAAACTTTCAGTGTTTGTCAAGACTGAGAGCTTATGTTGTTGTTTTTCAACCAAACTCCAGCAGAGGGCGACTCTTAGAGAGCTTGCTTAAAGAGATACTGTCATCATTTACTCGCCCTCATGCCATTTCAAACCTGTTGGACATTAGTTTTTATGTAGATAATGAAAGCAGTTGTTTATCAGATGTTCATGCTGCTCATTTCCATTCAGTAAAGGTTGATGGTGACCAGAGACGAGACAGAAGAAAAACAAAATGTATTGCTTGCAGTTGGTTTAATTAGGCCAGCAGTTGTCTAAGGATTTTGAAAGCCATTGAAAAGCACACATCTTATTGCATTGCAGTGTCTGTTGCTGCTGCATTTGAATAGCATTGTGTCAGTGAGTGGTGTTTGATGGCTCTCTTTACATGTGTGAGTATTGAGTGTGTAGGGTCTTTTACAGGCAGAACATTTACTGGATGAAAGACATCTGAAGTAGGACCTTAAACAACCAGTGTGTTTTTATTCAAGGGCAAACTAAGTATTGTAAAACGGACAAGGATGGAGAAAAGCAGATGCATTTCAGTGCAAAGTTAAAATGGACAAACTGACAGATACAATCAACATCTACAGTACAAAAAGTATAAAATTACATGCAACATTTTTTACGGAAAATAAGTCGCACTTGGTCAAAATTGCATTGTTAAAGGGCACCTATTATGCAAAATCCACTTTTTACATGGTGTTTGGACATAAATGTGCATGCAATTTAAATTTTTCTGTCAATCCACAACAAGATATTTAAATTGAATAGTATTCAGAATAAAAAAAAGATATATATATATTTATAACAAACATAAATGATACAAATGTATATTATTTAATGCACCACCTTACAAATAAACTTGCTTTGCACACTTTTTTGTGTTTTGATATTAATTGCATGATATAAGTTGCTTTGGAGTAAAAGTGGCAGCTTTTACAACATGTAAAAACCTGACACATTATACATTCATAAATTCAGTTTAGTACTACTTTAATAATTCTTGTACTATAAATTAAACTAGATTTAAAGGTTTTTTCTTAATAGATCATGCTTTAAATGCTCTCTGCAGTACCGTTTAGGGTTTGGCATGGATGTTTATTGCTCTGCGGTTCTCTCTTTCTCCACAGAGACACATTTGAGGTGGTTCAGAGATGGAGGACACCCCAGCCAATGAGAAGTCTTGTCAGACGGATGAGGTCACCGTAGAGGGCACTGTGTCCGGGCCTGACCATGCGAGCAAGACACTAGGTAAACTTCCTCTTTCTGCCTGTTTATTGAATCTTGAGTACTGCATGTAATACTTACTAAATGCTTCTTGACCATTGGGATCCATTCTGACCGGCACACATGAATGGATATAATCCACACAAGAGTAAATGCATTTTAAAAGCGGCCCATCGTCTCTGATCCTTACCTATTAGAGGATTACAGCAAATTCCTCCACGGCCTGCTATTGTCCCTCACTCAGTAGGGGTCACTAGAGTCTGTGACCCTTGCTGTGGAGAGGTCATGCCCCTCCCCCTCAGCTAATTCCTGTAATGGAGGATAAGTTTACACATGCATACATAAACTAGTGTAACTTGGTGGTAACTTACACTTCAGGTTACGGAATCAAGCAAAGTTCAATTGTCACATGTTTTTAATCAAGTAATGATCAGCTTCTTATAAATTAATTTGGCCTTTATAAAGATTTCTATCATGTTTATAATTGTAGTATGATGTTGAAATTAAAGAGTTTGTGGGGGATTGTGACTGAAGCATTGATTGAGTTGCTCTTTGCCTCATTATACTGGGAGGTCAAGAGGCCACGCCCCCTGTGATGAGGTGTGGGTTCGGGGGAGTGGCTTGAGGTCTGTGTGAGAGTGATAGGATGTAGCAGTGTCACTTCCTGTACACGTCTTCATGCTTTGTTTTTACTAATGGTAGAAATTAATTAAAATCTCTTAAATGCTTTAAAGAAAGTGTATTAATTAAAATTCCAACATTAATTTTAAAAATACAAAAACTAAAATAAATGAACAAACCTTTTCCATATTACAACGAAAGAAATATAAACTTTTTTAACTTTTTTTTTTCTATTCCATTGCGGTTTTCCTTTCATATTTCCAGTTTAGCTGATTTCCCCTTGTCTGATCTCTATTATAGTGTTCATAAATATTTTAATAAGATTTTATTTTTACATTTGCAGTTTTATTTTAGTAATTTCTTGTGCTTTTAGGACAGTTTTGCTTGTTACATCTTTTACATTTTTTTTTTTTAGAATTAGTTTTTTTTTTATTCCAGTTTTTATTTTAGTTAATTTGCATGTATTTTTGTCTTTTTTAAATTTTGAATTGGATTTTATTTTGTAAGTTTTCATTTTAAATTTAGTTTAAGATTTAATTTGTTAGTTTTTTATATTTAGAATTAACTTTGGTTTTATAGTTATTTTAATTTCAGTTTTAGTCATTTTTATGGGACTTTGACTTTTTTGTGTAATTTTAATTTTAGCCTAGGTTTTAGTTTTTTTACATTTTGAATTGGCTTTTGTTTTTATGGTTTCAGTTTTCATTTTAGGAATTTGTGTCTAATTTTTCATTATTATTTTATAAAAATATAGCTTTATTTTTATATTTTAATTTCAGCTTAGTAGTATATATTTTTTTTATTGTTTTGTAATTTTTTTTATCAGTTTTCTCATATTTCTATATAGCTTTAATTAATTTTTATTCCAGCTTTGGTTTTAGTCATTTTAGTACTTAAACATACTTATTTTCAATTAGTTGCCAAGGTAAAAATAAATTTTATGTTCAAATGTATCAACTTTTAAATGTATATTATTTCTGATATATTTACCATGAAATTACCAAATAATTTAAATATTTTAAACGCTTTTATGTATTACTATCTGCAAAGCTAGTGAGTCGATCAAGTCTTATTTACCAGCAAAAAAAAAATCTTGTGTGTACAGAAATAACTATTTAGTGGAAACTGATTCATAGATCATCTCACCAACCCTTCATAGCACAAACATCAGTCAGCAGTGTTCAACCGCAGAGCCCTAGATTGATTCTGAGTGTTGACTGCCACCTCCTCACCTAGCCGTCCTGACATTGGCAAATTTCCGGCCGTTCCTAAAGGAAATTCCATCACACAGTCATAAAACACCTCCAATATAAGGTGAGTCTCTGAGGGCCGCTGTAAACACACCGCTGGGCTTTGCTGGCTGATCCAGCCATAAATTCACCAACATCCCCATCATCAATCTCAGACTGATTTGGTCGCTTTATCCACAGCTGTGTTCATGCCCCATATCTTCACACACGAGTGATTTTTTTTCACCTCCTCTTGTAGGGAAGAGTTATTGTCCTCCACTGTGTAGCTGGTGATGGAAAATGCTCTTTTAGAGTCGTTTAAGATAATCTGTTCTTTAAAATGTCTAGATTTCTAAGAAAATATATAAAGTTTTGCTTGTGCATACCCTTGAGTATGAGCAATAATAATACTATTGCTATTGCAAACTCCACTAATAAACGTCCTTTCTGTAATAGTCTCCACAAACTAGAGCTTCATTAATCACCACCTTGAAATATTGGCATGCATAACCCAAACCGAAGAGATATTATCCGATTCATCCAGTGGAAAAATGGAGATGTGTGTTAAATCAAAGCTTTTGTTTCAGAGCCAGACGTTTTGGCAAAGTGGCAGACAGTCGCAGGCAGCGGCCATCAATAATGCAAACTTTAATAAAAACTCATTTAGAAAGCGCAAGCTGAACCTCTGTATGGATATGACTCATATCGGCGAGATCTGCCATGCAAAACATACTGAGCACAGCAGCGAACTAGACTTCAGATCATCATTTCTGTATAATGAGTTTGTCTGGTGAGGATTATTCAAAGAGATTCAGCCTGACGGAGTGTTAATAAGAGAGATAAGCAGCGTTATAACTGAGGTGCATGATTAATCGGATGAGTTTTGTGCATTTAGACTATACTAGAGTTTAGAATCATGGTTTATGCATTTTCTCTGTTTACAGCAGCAAATCTGTTGGTTTAAAACCGTTCTGAACATTTCAAACATCTATGTTGTAAATTATTCATGGATATACTGTAAGAATACACTGTTTTTCTATCGCAGTCTATTCTACCGAACCCGGAGATCCTCCTCTGCTACAAACACCGCTGCTAACCTCCAAATCTGGCATCCAGCAGATCATTGAATGTTTCCGCACAGGTGCTGTGTCTGTTCACAATGTGTTACCTAACTCTGTTTCCTCTCTTAATGATAGTAGTAGACTGATCCGTTAGAATACGGTTTGTAGTATGTATGTAGTCTAATCACTGTCCTCTTGTGCTTACATGCAGGTACTGCACATCTGAAACACATTCTCCTCAAAGAGGTGGACACAATCTTTGAATGTAAACTCTGTCGCAGTCTCTTCCGTGGCCTTCCCAATTTGATCAAACACAAGGAAATGTATTGTTTCACTCGAGTGCCTGAACCTGATGGTTAGTACAGCACTGCATTTCTACGTTTCATTCTCTCCTGAAGAGATAACATTTCATTGACATATAGCAATAAAGCACAATTGATGATTATTGATTGCAATTCTGCTTGATCATAGAGTTGTTCATTAGTTTTTATCAGATTGGCTTCAATATAAGCTGTTTTTAGACTTACAGAATGTTTTATAGCACAATGACCTCTTATTAGGGATGCTCATATTGACCGTTTAACCGTTAACCGAAAGTAAAAATTTTGACCGATTAATACTATCAGTTAAACGGTTTGACGTTTTTTTTTTAGGTAATTTTTGTTTAGTTTGCTGCATGGTTTCGAAAATAAAATAGCCTAGGCTACTATATAGCTTATTTATTAACTCACGGAGCGCGTCGGCACGCTCAACCACACCCGTGACACATGCCTGCAGATTTTTTTTTTTCTGAGCAAGGGAAGCAAAATGAAGCGAGCGAAAAGAAGCACTTTGTGGGATTATTTTAACAGAAAGGGCGACGAAGTTACCTGTAAATTATGCGGCGCCGTATTAAAATACAGCAGTAGCACAAGTACGATGCAGTAACATTTACGAAGCAAACACCCACAAGCTTCGAGTGATGAAGGGCAACAAACTCTGCCCTCCATGTTATCAGGGAGAAGATGCGATGCACGGCGATCTCAGGAGATGACGCACTGATTATCCAGAAGCAGATGTTGACATCTACATGAGAGACGATCCTCCTTCTCTGGATATTAATCCTCTTGACTGGTGGAAAGCAAATAAAGGCGCTTCCCGAAGCTGGCCACTCTAGCGAGACGTTACCTGTGTATTCCCGAAACATCTGTCCCATTGTAGAGGGTGTTTTCTGCCGCGGGTCTAACTGTCAACAGGTTGCGCTCCAGACTGACCCCACATCACGTTGATATGTTGCTTTTTTACATAAAAATTGGACAAGGTTTTGAGGTAGGGCTGCTATTTTTATTTAACGAAAAATCTTAATCTAACGGGAAAAAATCCGGTTTGAAAGCTTCGTTCAAACGGATTCAGTGTTTTCTTTTTGTCATCTTAATTTGTTAATTATTTAAGTTAAAAATATATAGATTTAGTCTAGGCCTAGTTTGTATTTAATTTGTATTATTTTATTCTATTTTTCTCTCACTGTCAGAAATGCTGCAGGTGCGTGGAAATTTAAACGGAATCCAGGTTCTGTTGTTGATCTGTTCTGTATGCTGCTGTTTGCACTTTGCACGTTAAAATAAACCCTTTGATGGAAAAAAAAAATTGTTTGTATTTTTTTAAAGTGTCACAGATACGCGTTAATTTTATTTGTATTTAATGCCAATTCAATATTATAATCTTATCAGTTAACGGTTAATAATCGATTAACGAGCGGCGGTTGTCGGTTGGGAAAATTAATCGAAATGAGCATCCCTACCTCTTATATATCAAATGACCAAGGGAATTTTGATTTCCCCAGCAATTATGCTACTGTACCTTTAAGACTTCTATATGTAAATTTGATTGGTTCAACTTAACATATTTCACCCTGCCATTAATCACGGTTTGTCAAGTTGTTGTATACTGTATGCTGTTATATAAATGTGTGTATATATATATATATATATATATATATATATATGTATATATATATGTTATGGTGTATCTACATAGTAATCTTTAATATATAAAAAGGAATAAAATTTTTCTGCAATATGGCCCCTTTAACTAAGGTCTACTTCTGGTTCCAGGCCTTTCTGGAGATGGCAAGAAGAGCATAAAAGAACTTCTTGAAGCTATCTATCCCCGATCTGATAAAGAGGAATACATACTGAAACTGGAGCCCATTGCTAGCAACCAGAATGCAGTGTACCAGTACCTGTCCAAAGAAGATAACCTGCCCCCTTCATCTCCGAGCCCAAACCACACCACCCCAGAGAGCTGGAGACACTACCACTTCAACAGCCAGGAACCGTACGTGGAGGAGCTCCAGTTGGAAGAAGAAGAGAACAGTTTTATTAATGAAGAAGATATGGGTGAGAACATGAAGAAGGGAGAGGAAGATGTAGAGAAGGAGCCTCAGGATAGCGAAGAACCTGAGGAGCCAACAGAAGAAGCATGTGACAAAGACCTGACCCCCTGCAAATGTCTAATTTGCAACAGGACGTACCGGGTTCGAGGCCACCTTAGAAGACACCTGTGGACCGTACACAAGATTGCATCTTCTGGCTCCACAACCAGCTCCAGTGATTCCACGTCCAGCTCCAGGAAAATGGCCAACGGTAAAGATCCAGACAATCCCAACACCAGTCCCAGCTCTTTTTCTGACACCCAGAGCCCCAAGGAGGACAAGGTCTCATCCAAGGCTCAATTCTCCATAGGCTTTGACTATAAGGCACTCTTCTGCAAGCTCTGCAGGCGGAGCTTCAGCTCCATGCAGAACCTGGAGAAACACATTGAGCTGCACACGGATAATGGCACGGACTTCTTTGTCAAGTTTTACTGCTGCCCGCTCTGCCGCTACAAGACACGGCGCAAGAGGGACGTGTTACGCCATCTCTCAGTGCTCCACAAGAAGAAGTCCAACTACTTGAGCAGGATCTCCCAGTCGCTGGAGAGCTACGCCGTCAACAAGCCCGCGGAGGTCGTGTTGAACAAAAAAGAGGAGACAGTTAAAGGTCGACAAGAAGAAGTGAATGTCCACCACGGCCACACTTCACCATATCTGACACGCAGGAACTTGCCTCCGAAAGCCCCTGGCATAGTGGGCCAAAAGACCTTGAAGACCAGCAATAAGAAACATCAAAGCGAAGAAGGGACTCGTAACAAAGAAATAAAGCCTAGTAGCCCAAAAGGGGGTGCTATCAAGAAATCTCTGCATGTGTGCAACGTCTGTGGGCAGAGCTTTAAAAAGACAAGATACCTCGGGTTGCACACAAGAAGCCACCTGAAATCCACAACCAGGAGCGCAGGTATCAGAACAAGATCCAAGGTCATGCTTTGGTGAGTTGTGCACTTCACAAACTCTTTCAAAGCCTTGTGAGTTACCTTGCAGTCTACTTCCTCCACAGCTACTGTAGTTCCTTCTAGAGCAGGATACTAATTGAAACGAAGCCTCATGAGTAAATAATATGGAACGGTCTTACTAGGGACCCAGCTAACGGAATATTCTCAGAACGTTTTGGTAATGTTCTCCCCAAGTTATGAACAAGTTATCTGGTCTTTAATAGTGTTCTCAAAACGTGTTCTCAAAACGTTTTAGTTGGATGTCCATCGAATTGCTTCAGATGTTACTACTTTCAGAGTTCAGAACGTTCAGAGAACATTCAAAAAGTAACATTCTCATAATGTTAAAGGATGAAGTGGAATGTTTCTTTTACATTCCCACACTCAAGAAAAAAAAAGATTTGTAAACATTTAAAAAAACTGGATGTTTTGAGCATTCCGAGAACATTCAGAAAAAATATTTTAATAATTCCATAGGAATGTTAGTAGAAAAAAATTGACTTCCAGTTGATTCTGGTTGAGTTGGACATTAGCTTGTTGCTAAGCTAACAACTACTTTCTGGAGCAATACATACAGTAAAGTATTGAAGAAAACAGTAGACATTTTTCCTGCTGTGTTCACCAACTTTCACTTTTCAGTTAGCTCATTGCAATAAATTCTGCAGTTGACTTCTTGGTAAAAGACACATAGTCCTGCCTTCGAATTTGATCAAAACATCTTAGAAGCCATATAACATCATCACAGTGCATTCTGCAATTGCCTTCTTTGCAAAAACTGTATGCAGTTCTGCCTTTGAGCTGGCTAAAACATTTCAGAAGTCAACTGTGTAATGCTACGTGCCTACCTTTAGTTTAAATCCTGATGCTTAGTTTGGAGGGGCTTTTGATGCTTTAGGTAAGCAGCTCACTAGGTTGTGTGCAGCAGTTTCCTGTTCTCTGAACTTCGATGGTACACAGATGGTGTGTTGTAGCGGGAGAAAGGAATTGTGCTTTGGCTGGCGGAGTGCTACTACAGCCTTGTTGTTAATGTATGAGAGAAATCCCAGGGTGGACTTCCTGCACACAGCAAGGCCCCGGAAATTAGTCCGCCCCGGTCTCACCTCAAGGTTTAAAGAGCCCTTGGGGTGCGGGTTGAGCGGTGAGGGGGGCTTCTTTAAGAAGCAATTAAGATAACTCACCCGTGTCCTTGGAAACAGCGCTTGGCTCAGCCAGGCCGTATTAATCATGCCGTCGTTCTGTCACAGGACCGGAGAGATGAGAGAAGCTCCCTGATCTTCAAATAAGGGTGACAGAGTTGCTTTGAGGATACATGTCCATGCTTTTTCCCCCATAAATGCCCTCCCTGTGGTAGAAGTCCATATGTCAGTCTGACAGTTAGCATTTCACTGGTTCCTCTGGGTCTTAGTCCTTGTGTTTGTCTCTGGGTTGCAGTTAGTTATATGTAACATGAACACACATGAAGGCTGGATTACCTCCCGCTCCCAGGCGACATGTGACAGAGAGTTGCTTAAGTGTTTGTACTGAAGCCATCCAGCTGCTCACAGTCTCTTAGACTTTATTATAGGGAGAAGTACTATATATATATGTATATATATGTGTATATGTATATATGTGTATATGTATAGAGCATTTTTACATTTAGATAATGGGAAAGAAAATATTTTAAACTAATTTAATAACCCTCTTAAATATAATCTTTAGCCAATCTAAAAAAGAATATCCATTTTTCATAATAATGTTGTAGTGCCTAAATTTCCTTGAAGAATGTAAAATGTTTAATTTTACTTTGGCATAACATTAACATTACAAACATAACATAAACGCAATTATTGGCTTACTGATTATCAGACAGAATTTGAACTTTGGTGCATCCCTAATATATATATATATTGAACTGTTTAAATCCGTTTAACCGACCATGAACTTACAGTGTACTCCACTTTAAAGAATATCATGGTATCTTCTCTTAATGTGGTATTCCCATGTCT
Organism: Carassius gibelio; assembly: GCF_023724105.1. Classification (NCBI taxonomy): domain Eukaryota; kingdom Metazoa; phylum Chordata; class Actinopteri; order Cypriniformes; family Cyprinidae; genus Carassius; species Carassius gibelio. The sequence continues at coordinate 25,578,040 of NC_068399.1, read as the reverse complement.
GAGACGAATCTACAAATCCTTGATAATGTTATGATAGTATTTTGTGTTTCCTTCTGTCTCTCTTTACTAGATATCTTCTGACAGCAAACTGGACTTGCAGCATCGGTGGAAAGACATACTGGACAGTGAGAGTCACAGAAAGAAGATCAGAACCACTAAAAAAGTCAAAGAAACATCGCTGTACTACAAAAAGTTAACAGAAAAACTTGGGGCATAAGAAACCCTCAGAAACGTGTGTGGGTTTTTAGGAGCTTTTCCATTGTCCGTACAGTGTAACGGTACAGTATTTTCAGCTGCACTCTTATTAACCATTTATGAGGGCTTCTGACCACTCTCAGATATGAGAGAAAATACATATGCTTTCCATTGCCCTGCTGCCATCAATAAGATTTGACATTTCCATCCAAAACCAAGTAGTGGCAGGTTTAGCCTCAGGAGGAGCTTCAAGGCACACGTGCTCTTGGCGAGATGGCATTGAACTCCTGCAGACAGCATTGACACCCATCAGGCTCATTGGTATTCAGTGCAGTCATATGGATGTCTGTCTTTTCTGTTACTGAGAAAACACTGGACACTGAAGACCACTGGAACGTCATGAACTCGGATACTACTTCACTTATATTAAGGGAAAGGGATCTTTTATGTTTGAACAAGCACATGCTCTGGAAAATACAACCAGTTGTCCTCATATGAACTGCAGGCAAATGTTAAATGCTTGCTATGAGAATTTTTTTTAGTTTCCTTATCGCTGCAGTTCTCAGATTAATTAGTCTCCCATCAGTTTTAGATGCTTTTTTCATTGTATTTCTCTCCTGATTTGGCTGTTAAGATTTTAAAGAAAGGTAAACCGATCTTCACAAGCATTCACTGTGCAAATCTGTAGATCCATGTTTCTTTTTAGCCTTCCGGTGGCTTGACGGATTTCTCCTTGTTAAAATGAATGTATTGACCAACAATAAACAGAGAAATTGACTGTGCATTAATATTTTTTTTCTTTTATTTTTAAGTAGCCTATAAAGGCATTTTGCATGATCATATAACAGGATTTCCAAACCAGGAGACTGTGTGATGTAACTAAACGAGGTTTGTGAGTTTTCTTTTTCATTAAAATAAGGGTTTTAAACATCAAATTATTCTGATTCTATATATAAAATGATTATGTTTAGGGTAAATATGATTAAATCGCGAAGAATGATGTAGTAAATAATTGAGGTTGTGCGGAGTAGATTGGGAACCCGATTAATAATGTGGTGAGTGAGCAAGGGTTTTTATACCACTAGAGGGCAATAGTGAACTATTTATAAACCAGCTATCCAACTGCATTACAGCCAAATCTGACATTTCCCAAAATCTGTTTTACTGTTTGGAATTACAAGTTCAATTTGGTCAGATGTGGCTTTGGTTAGTAGCAGATGGTGAATCTAAAATGGCTTAAATAATGGTTAAATATATAAATAGTATTTGCCACTACGCATTTAAAATGGTTAGGAATTGTTTGCATTCAGACTCATTGAATTAATAAATCGAATTAGGATAATTTAGAGTGCATCCAAAAATCTTGTGTAAGATTACACAAAACATAAAAATGTGGTCATATTTAAACGAATTATCATTCAAAACCGTTGATTAATGCAGTTTCTAGAGGTAGATAGTCTGTTTATGTTAATGCAAAATCCAAAATGATGTTAGCATCTTCACATTCCTGCGTTTACCCTCTCCATTATTACTGCACTTCTGCGTCTATTTTTGTGTACAAGAAGGGATGTTCCCTTTATCATTCTGAACAAACGTTCCTGAGAATTTTCCTTCTGAAATGAGAGCATGTTTCATTTAAGATTGCATGTGATGCACGGAAGAGAGAGGGTGTGTGTGAGAGTGTGAGTGAGTGAGAGAGCAATCACATTCACACAGGGAGGATTCTGGTGATGCGCTCGCTGTTCATTTCAGCACCACAAACCAGCTTCTGAGAGCAGAAAGAAGGTAAGATCTCACATCTACTGCACTTTCATGTTGGTATTCTTTAAAATGCTATTCTTATGCTGAAAGAATTATAAAATACGGTTTGAAATGCTGCTCATGAATATCTTTAGAGTGCGAAAACTCAGTAATCTAATAGATAATTGTTTTATTGTAAAACGTAATGTCACAGTTGGTTTTTTAGAGCTTGTTTGGGTTTTATAAAATGGCAATAGTTACTTAAAAGCACTTTATTGGTTCAGAAAAAAATGCGCTTTTAATGAGACCATTCTTGCGCATTCGTGATGAAGCTATATAAAGAACTAAATGAGAATGCAGAGGCTGTGTTGATTAGACTGTGTGAATCATTGCATTGCATCAAAGGAATGTGCATTAATGCACACGCACGCATGCATGCTGCTGAATCATACAAAGGGACTGTTGGGTTTGTACAATTTATTTCTCTCATAAATTCTGAATTATCAACCAGAAATGTGCGTGATTAATGTATATAGGCTGTGAATTTTTAAACATCTCATGTCTTTCTCACGAGTTGCATTTACAGTCTATAAACTCAAAATTGCACGCAACATTGTTATACGCTTTACAGTTGTAAGAGAGAGAAAGAGCTCTGGATTCTTATGAGACAGGTTCTCCTGGTGGAAATATAATGGCATCTCCAGTAGAAGATGGTTCTGCTTGACACATACTGATTCGTGCAAATTAAAAAGAGAAATGGGATACACTGCGTCTGCCAGGGTAATAACTCCATCTGTTTCTGATATAACGACAGAAGAGAGGGAACTACCCGAGCTCTCATATAGGGATTAATTCGTGCAAACGAGTAGAATATTAGGCTGAAACAAATCTAATTATGCATATGCACATATACTATCGTATATGCAAATGCATTAGATTCAAACAGGCAGTTTCTGCACTCGAGAAACCAATGCGCACTGGTCTTCCCCAGAGATGTGTGGAGTAGAAAAATGGAATAGTCATTAGAATAGAGCTGTATAGAATACAACAAAACTGAACGGAGCCATTTAGAATACAATAAAGCGATATAGAATCATTACGACAGAACGACTCATTGTTATGGAGTGGGAAATGTTGATTTTAAGGTATAAGTCCACAGTAAGATCCAGGGGAAATGATGGGATTTTTCCCGCGTGATATATAGTGTCTGGGTTAGTATGGGAATTTCAGTGGCATTTGTGGCTCACCAGGAGTGCAGAATCACACTCGGAAGTGTGCAATGGACTTCCTTTACGTTGCAGAGTGATGCTCTTGGCGCACGGAGGCGGCAGATTGCGCAGCATGTGTCTCTCGGAAGCACAAGGTTGTGCGTAACGTAACGATGGCTCTCCAGTGTAGAGTGGAGATGTGGGGGTGTTTCACAAGAGGTTCTCTCTGTCTCGACTCTCTGAACTGTCTCAGTTGTTTGATGTGTGCCAACAACAGTGTAAATGAGCAGCTTTCATTTTGGAGCTTAGTGTGGTTTGGCTAAAATGAAAGAAATGTAGATTGATGTTGGATAGCCCACAGGGAAAGACAGAGTGCTATATTTGTACCAAGAGCATAGACTTCTCCAGATACATAAAGTTATTTTAAAAACCATAAATAACCAAAAATATAGTTTATATTATCAGTAAAAAGTAAAATTATATCAATTACTGTCTATCTGCATTGGCCCAAATTTTTATATCTGTAAATTATATTCAAAAAAAAAAACTTGTGAAGATCAATATGCCATTATTATCATTGGTTACCCTCTGTCCCACTCCATTCCACAAAGCTGAACTGTAAAAATCAACCTGACAGCTCTATTGTCCACAAATATACACATTTCCTCTCACTGCGAAACGTTTTTGGTTGTCTATGCAAATGTTAGAGAAGACGCGCTTGATTTATTTATTATTTTTTCAGTGAGGCAGAAATGAAAGACCAGACTGAGCTCCAAATGACTGTGATGTAATTTCCTCCCTGTCAACATGTCCGTGTGTTTGATGAGTTTGCTTTGTTGCTTGCATATATTGTGCCTGAGTCATGTTTGATTTTATCTTTGTGCAACGACTCATAAAATTTTTTTTTCTTTTTTTTTTTTAGATGCTTCTGAAGATGTGAGAGTTTTGGAGCTTGATTTGTAAAAGGCTCTTGTTTGACATTTGCGCGTCTCCTTATATCACCGGTTACCAGTCACATGGCATGTACGCCAGACATTTTTGCCCCATGAAAAATTCCTGTGGTCACACTTTAAATGGTCAGAAGGCACAACTTCAGTTTTGAAATGGGCATGGACGGTACCATCCGTCTGCTGCCCCATTAGTCTTCCGTCCCACCACCTGGAGTTTTTGGACCTTCATTTCTTCACATTGTCCCCAACGTACCAGTGGATATGGATCTTGTACGCTTAAGTTGGAATCAATACCAGATCCTCGTCTTCCTCTGCTACTGGTTGCCAGTCTCCCTCCAGCGAGTTGAGACACCACCTGTTGAGTATGCCCACTCTATCCGTCTAGATGGGGACATCATCCTGGGTGGCCTGTTTCCGGTTCACTCCCGGGGTGAGCGTGGCATTCCCTGCGGGGAGTTAAAGAAGGAGAAGGGTATACACAGACTGGAGGCAATGCTTTTTGCCATTGACCTCATCAACAAAGACCCAGAGCTGCTGCCCAACGTGACGCTGGGGGCCCGTATCCTGGACACCTGCTCGCGGGACACCTATGCTCTGGAGCAGTCGCTTACCTTTGTACAAGCTCTCATTGAGCGTGACGGTTCGGATGTACGCTGTGCCAATGGAGACCAGCCCATATTTGCCAAGCCAGATAAAATCGTTGGAGTCATTGGTGCGGCCGCCAGCTCTGTCTCCATCATGGTTGCCAACATCTTGAGGCTTTTTAAGGTAAGAAGGCTAAACTTGTTCCTCTTGGGATTGGAAGTGGGGTTCATACTCTGGTTCTTGTCAACGATGGATGTTGTGTAGTGTAGTGGACAATAAACAGGGCTGGATGAAGAAGGGTGCAGGCTGATTCCTTAAATCAAGACCAGACCAAGGATCTAACCTTTTGAGATGTGGGAGTTGGGAGTAGTCTGTAACTGTTGTTCAATTGAGACCAGCCCATATTTGCCAAGTTCAACAAAATTGCTAAGATCATTATGACAAATGTGTCTCCGTCATGTTTCCCAAAATTATGAGGCTGTTTGTGGTAAGCAAAGTTACATAAGAGGTCTAACAATGCCCTTCTGGGGACTGGAAATGTGATGAAGTCTGCAGCTGTTGTGGATGGGGTTACAGTGTAATGTAGTGCTTAACAATCTGGGCTGGGCTTTGAAACCTACAATCAAGACCAGCCCATATTTCCCAAGTTTGACAGAATTGCTGGGGTCTTCATGGCAAATATATCTCCATCATGTTTGTCAAAATTATGAGGCTGTTTGAGGTAAGGAGGGTTATATAGGAGGTCTAACATCGCCCTTATGGGGACTGAAAATTGGGTAAAGTCTGCAGCTGTTTTGAATGGGGTTATTGTGTAGGGTTGTGCTTAACAATCTGGAATGGGCTTTGAAAAAAAGATGTAGACAGAAAATACAATCAAGACCAGCCCATATTTGCCAAGTTCAACAAAATTGTTGGGTAATCAGGGCAAATGTGTCTTGATCATGTTCACCAACATAATGAGGCTGTTTGAGGTAAGCAGAGTCCCATAAGTGGTCTAGCCATTGCCCTTAAAATGGTGGTTATTAGCCCAATTTTTTGCTCTTTTGATCATGTAAATTGTGTGTTTACATTCCATCTCCATTATCACGAAACCCGCAAAACGCTACAGAAACGGCTCCAATCATGGTGACCTCCATTCACGGTCATCGGCATTCATAAATGCCGTAAAAGAAGACGTCACTTCTGTCTGCCTCTGAGTTCCTGTTCCTGGTGCAAGTGCAACCAGGAAAACGGCCTGAGGGACAAATTTGTTCTCTAGGAACCTGCATGCTGACTGAGTTTCTGGGACTATGTGGTGCGAAAGCCCCTGTTTTATGATACTGTTTAAGGTAAGGAGAGTTCGATAACGGTATCTTCACATGGTGCGTGAAGGGTGTTTAAAGCTTGGTGCTGATGCGACTTTCATAGTGACAACAGCTAGTCAGATTACTTTCTGGTGTTGCATGAGCGCGATTGGCTAATTTCTGCGCTAGTGTATTTTCATAAGGCAATCTGATTGTCTGATGCCTGCGTTGGTGCTTGAAAAGTTGAAAATTTTTAAACCTCTGCCGTGAGCATTGGACCCAACCTGATGTGACGGATCCACAATTAATTTTGGCAACACTTGATGTCACTCTATGATGTCAAAGTAAACGAGAGGCGTTGATGCCAACACCCTATTTGAATGTACCATAAGTGGTCTGAACTAACCCTTCTGGGGCCTGTAAATGGGGTGTAGTCCATAGCTGTTGTGAATGATGGTTATAGTACAGTGTAGGTGTGAATAGTCTGGGCTGAAAAAAAAAGGGTGTAGATTAAAACTTACAATCAAGACAAACCCATATTTGCCAAGTTTGACAAAATTGTCGGGTCATAGTGGTAGTGTAGTGTAGTGGTTAACAATCTTGACCAGGAGCCAAAGGATTGCAGGTAAAAATGGCATAAGAAGCAATACATGGCTTTTGTATCCTTGAACAAACTACTTAACCCTAGGGTGCCTGGGGGTGTTGTCCTCTTGTGCAAAGCAAGTCTCTTTGGATAAGTTTCTGCTAGCTTACTTTCTAAGTCTTTTCCAGTTGCTTTTTGAAGTAGACAAGATCTTCATAACCACAGGTGACCTCACATAACTCAAACTTCTGTTGTCTGAAATATGTTGTGACAGAGTGTGTGTGTGCATGTTGGCCTGGAAGAATATCAAGGCAGGATGATTTCGTAGAATGATGCCACCCAAATTCTATTAGAATCTAAATCTACGTCTCCCTACCCAGCAGGAAGATCACTGTTTCTGAGCAAATATGACTGCGAAATGAACTCTGGCATTTTGCTATGCTTGTCAGTGGAAATTAAGGGAACCAGGGGGCTCTTTTTCTGCTGTTGTTTATGGATGTAAACAGCTAAAGTTCAGCAGTGGCAACCTCTTACAATCTAGTCTTCGCTAGAAGAACACCGCTTCCAGGAGATTCTAGGGATCCGATAGGGATGGGCTGCATGTCCCATAAGGAATTATATCCATATCTGTAGACTGAAATTGCCTCTTGACAACAATAGATTTTTCCTCGTTCATGTTTAATAAGCATTCTAAATAACACTTCTGGCCGACTGCTCATTGTAGTTGTCAAAGGGAAAACTCACGGCCGCCCTGTGCCAATTAACCACACAATGTTAATGAAATTCTCTGCTGTTTATGCCACACTCATTAGCTGACCGTGATTTAACTGATTGATGTAGACACGTTGTGCCGAACGACCCATCTGCAGTAAATGACGCATGTCCCATACTGCAAGCACAAATATTTTTCTGTAACACCATGTCAGCTGTCAGACTTTGATAAGCAATCATGCTAAACACGATTAGAAGAGACATTGTCTTGGGTGTTGAGCAAGAAAATGTGCATGCGGCTGTGTATGTGCTGGGTCTCAACAGGAATGCCACTTAAAGGCCTATGAAATGCTATGGTATTAGATACAAAAAGGGCACTAGAGTGAACGCTATTGAATTTGAAATGGCTGGCTTCTATGATATTCCTTCACATCAATAGTCCTCCATTATTATTTATGAGAATCTGTGGCTTTATCCCTTCGGCGTTTTTTCGGATGTTCAGAAGCATTGATGCAAATGTATTTGCTTGCTAGACTACAGAGTTTCGAGAGTTATGGGCTGTGGCTCATTTGAAACCAGATGCAGTCTGACACTTGGCATCACAAACGGCATTCATTTCCACAGCGAGTGTGTCAAAAGTTCAGACTAATTATCCAACGATCAATGCTTAATACTTGAAGCGGTTCAAATGAAAGTGTTTTAGCACATTAAGTTACAGATGAAAATGATCTTTGTGTTTTGTTGCAGATTGAAATTTAGCGTTTTCGCTTCATTAGCAAGTCGATTTAGATAAAACAGTTTGCTAAATTGTTAACTGTAAATAAAAGGCAAACCAAAGAGCCTACTTTCCATGCCTACACTCCTGAATTGTGTGGTGAAAACTGACTTGGTTTCATGACACTTTAAACGGCGCGTTTAAACATGTAGCTCTTGATAAGCTTGCCTGCGATGTGTTTAGCCCCAGTCATTCATTTAGCCTCTGAAAACACTTGTATGTATGTGAATGGCAGTATATGAGATGTGCTTGCATCATTGTGAACAGCGGCTCATGCCAATGCATAGTGATTCTGAATGGGACAGATGGAGTTCCCCGGCAGAACTCCTGTTTAGGTAATCGCTACAGCATTAGCATGCCTAGCGAGAGGAGGGCCACAGGCTGTTAGTCCCCTGATTTCCATTCCTCTGACGGTCCCCGAGCACTGCAGGTGCAATTCAGATGCAATTCATTGGGGAGGTGATTTATCAGGGCAACCCTGAGTCTTACCACATGAGATTTCTGAGTGAAAGAGGAAGGGCTCATACTTACTTACACATAATGCCGTTGTGTATTATATTGACTGTAAAATGTAGTAAGTTGCCTCCCATTCTACTGCCTGGCTTCCTCGAAGGTAGCAACCTCACACAAGCATCTGATTTGAAGTGCACTGGCACACAAATAGCATTACTTATTAGGATGCTAAACTAATAATGTGGTAATAAGCAAAATGGCTTACACCTTAAATGCACAACACATGAAAACTGAGAAAAACTTTTTGGGATTGCTTTATCTGCAAGTACTTGTAAAGCTGGCTTTGAATTGGCAAAAAGAAGATACAAGAGAAGACTTATGATGCCTATAAAATCAATAGGTTCACTAGGTTTTGGAACAGATTCCATTAGTGCTGGTGGGACAGTGAGTTTGGTTGCTAATTAAGATGATTGCTATGGCTTTGATGAACTTCGGGTGTGAGAGAGCTTTTTAATTCAGCCTGTTATTATTTATTAAACATGTTTTAGCAATATTACATGCATTGCCAAACAATCGGCATGCATATTCATGAAGTCGGGCCCCAACACTCTGCATTCGTTGAGCATTCAGATTGAACTCTTTCAAGAAATACTAAAATAATAATGATTTTGTTCTGACTGTAGCAATCATTTATTTGTAACACAAAAGCTGTGAAACTGGAGTTTCCATGTAAGTGCATGTAAACATTGAGGGAATTTAAATTTTATGAACTCATTAATTGTGCAACATGGCTGTTTTGTGTGTGGATTTTGAGAGAAAGAGGAAACACTTCATTGTTGGTTTATTGATTTACTTGTCAATCCTTAAATTTTTTTCAACATGCTAACATTATTGTTCTGATTTTTGCAAATAGCAAACTACTAGGACTCTATTATGACAGATAGATTACGTTTATGGCAGCTTTTATCTTAGGTGTGAGTAAAAGGGGTCTGGATGGTTTTGACGGCAATGTTTAAAATACGGCTGGATCAATAGAGCATCAGTCACAATTGTGTTGAAACACACCAACCTTTGTGCTTCTGAAAGCTTGATTCAATTACAAGCCACAGGCATTGAGATTACTTGTTTATCCAGTAGCAACATGTTGCCCTGTCCATTCAGCCGTGGTGGCTTTTACTTGAGGTTTTGCCCAGATGTAAGAGAATAAAGGTAAAATCACGTCAGAGTCATGCTGAGAGCTAAATTGGCGGGTGTAAATGTTTTTTATAAATTTGCTCTGCATCTCAGATTGAAGTTAAAGAGAAAGACTTATGTGTCGCATTTCAATGAGAACAGCCTGTAAATTATGAATCGATTTTGTGCTTCATTACTCTAGAAAGACAACAATTAGATTAAAATGTAATTAACCAACAGATGCACATTATGTTGTGTTGAGTCAGCGAGACCGTTATCGTTAGTCTCTGTGTGTTTATGTAAAGGTCAGAATCAACCGCGCTCTTCCGTGGCTTATTTAGACCACGAAATGCGCCATGGCATAAATCACTCGCTTGCCACTGCGCTATAATGGATTGTGTAATGAAGTTGGCATTTTCATAAAGTTAATTTCACAAGATGTTTTTTTTTTTTTTGCAAGCTGAAAATCATTTGCATTGAAGCATGAGGCCAACAGACCTTTGCACCTTCCTAAATCTATTAAGTTGCATCTTCTTGGCTCGAACCATCTGTGCAGGGCTGAATGCATGTTTTATGATATATATATATATATATATATATATATATATATATATGTAAAATGCCGGAAATTAAATGTGAAAATGCATTTATAAGCATGTGGTAATACCTACTTTTTGAATAATCCAGTGAATTTCAAAAGTGAAATTTACTTTGCAGCATTATTTTCTCTCTATTCAAAACTATACACTCTTAAATATGAAGGCGTCTTATTGGCATCTACTCTCTTAAATAATGCTGGGTAGTTTCAACCCAACTTTGAGTGAAATATGGACTTCACTGAAATTTTTCAGTGAAATGTTTTACCCAAAAGTTGTATGTATGTCCATATTTGGCCCAAAACTGGGTTTAAATAAAACAACCCAGCATTTTTTTGAGTGTATGAATGTCTATATTCCAAAAAGGTTCTGTGTAAAAACAAAGGTTCTTTAGATTATTAAAAATTATTACAATTAAAGATTATATTAAAAAAAAAACGTAACTCTTATAATTCCTTACTCTTAAAAATAGAGGTTCTATACTGTCATTGATGGTTCCATGAAGAACCTTTAACATCCCTGGAACCTTTCTGTTAAACAAAAGATTCTTTATTGTGGAAAAGGGTTATTTAGATTATTAAGTCCTTAACACTAAGAAAAATGGTTCTCTTTAGAACTATTCATTAAAAGGCACTTTGAGGAACCAAAAATGGTTCTTTAGTTTGAAAATAATAAAGGTTCTTAATTGACACTGAGGCCTCCATGAAGAACCTTTAACATTCAACAATCTCAAAAATAAAGGTTGCAATTTTTTTTCTTGCAGTGATGCCATAGAAGAACCATTTTAGATTCCTCAAAGAACTTTTCTGGGAGCAGCTCCTAAAAGAACCATGTTTTTCTTAGTGTGAAGAACATTTTAATAATCAAAATAACTTTTTTTCTATTATAAGAACATTTTGTGGAATGTAAATGTTCCATGGTAGTTGAAGGTTCTTCACCATAAATGCAGATAAATAACCTTTATATTTAAGAGTGAAGGAATGTTTACATTCCGCAAAAATGATACTTTAGGTTATTAAAAAATTCCTTGCAATAAGAAAAAAAAGTTATTTTAGGAACTGTTTACTGACATGTTCTTTAGGGAACCCAGAATGGCTCTTCTTTGGCTTCACCCTTTTGAAACTTTGTTTTTAAGAGTGTAAGAGCTGATATTTCTATAGTTGTGCTGCATCCAGTGGCATACTTCCTCAGTCTTATGGCTAAACGTACTTGTGGGCCCTCAGGGACTTCAATGTCAGACGCAGCCTGCGGTGCACAGGTTCAGGTTGAAGAGCGTTGGCTCTCAGATGCTGTGCTGGGGTGGAAACCTCGTGAGGATGAGAGCGAGGACGAGTGGGCGAGAGGCCATGGGTGCCACTTAACCATTCCGCCCGTTGATTTCCTCCATGAAGAGAATTAAGAGTGTGATAATGGACTCGAGTAGAAAACTGACAGCGAGCCAGAGAGATCTCATTAGACACAACCACACACACAAATACAGGGTATAACACAGGTTTATTCAGGTAAAGTTCAGGCCTAGGCTCTAAATTTCCTTCCTAGTAAAGGTCAGAACAATAAAAGGCCCAGAAACAACAGTTTCAAGAGTATATTGTTGGAATGAAATAAGAAAAGTGCATTTCAGGACAGCTCATAATATATTTTTCAATCTGGCAGTTATAAAACTTTGTGAAAGTAAGACATAATGAATAATAAAGAGTTCCAGTAGTTTCTAAAAGCCTGCAGGTTTGTCTGTACAAAAAAAAAAAAAAAACTAAAAAACATTTTGTACTGAAATTTGTACTTTTTTTAAACATTTTTTAAATATATATTTTTAAGGTGGAATACTGTCAATTTTAGGTTTTGCAATTAAAACCTATGGATTACCATATAATTTTTAGTGAAAAACAGAATGCATAACACATCTGATTATATTTTAAATCGTAAACAGTTTTTAAAAACTTTTTCATTTTTGTAAATGAGACAATATATCTTTACATTCCTTCTTTTATATATATATATATATATATATATATATATATATATATATATATATATATATATATATATATATATATATATATATATATATATATATATATATATATATATATTACGTGTTTGAATGATTTATTGTACTTATTAAAGTTTTAGAACATGAGTGTATTTTGAAAATATTTATGTATTTTTGTAGTTTTTATTTTACTGTGTATAACATAAGTTAAACATGAATATATATATATATATATATATATATATATATATATATATATATATATATATATATATATATATATATTTGTATTTATTAAGTTTCATTTATTTTGTATAAAATGATTTAAACAGTTTTTTTACAGTGAGAATCACAAAATACTTCAATTACTGTTCGATTCAATACACATTTTGTAATAATTTTTACAACACAAGTGCAAAGCAATTTTTCCATTTTATAGCTTTTACAATCATCCATTTCTTACTCAGAGTGGACAAAATATTACTATTCGATAAAAAATAAACAGCTATTACAATAGTGAGCAATAGATAAAATAATAAAATGCATGCGCGCACACACACACACACACACACACACACACACACACACACATGCATTACTCAGTTGAACAAAGTGCTTATATTAGTTGGCATTGTTTGTACTTGGATGTCCATTTGGAGCAGTAAGTCTGGAGCACTCTGGAGTCTGTTGTGACTGCTAGCGTAGCGTCTTAGCTGCCCACAGTGAAGCCCATTGGGATGAAGCAGATGAGTGTGAAGTCTGGTGCCTGGCTGAAAATGACTCCGTGATGGAAAGTGTCTCAAGAGCCTGCTGGTAAACAACACCTCTTCCATTGACAGAGCGGCGATTTGAGTGCTGGATCGCACTCTCATTTTTGCTTTATGGGTCAGGCTAGACTTCACGGCTTGCAAGATCGAAATCCGTGCACATCCTTTAGCAGTCTTAGAACTTTTTCCCTGGACCTTTTTAATTGCCTTTCTTGCTGTTGTGGGATTTCGGGCAATTTAAAGCAGCGCTCATATCGAGTTGTGTGGCCGAGCGGTAAAAGATTTGGGCTTGGGTGCAATCCTCATCTCTACATTTTTGCTGGGATGACTTATTTTGCCGGCCAAAACCCCGAAAGGAGCATTTTAGCACGTCTGGTTCCTTCATCCTGAGGTAATGGGTTTTTTGAATGTAATACGTCAGTGCTGAACACAAGCTCAATACATTTTCACATTTGTCCAACAACCTAAAATACATCAGTAATACCTCCTTGTGTTTTTTAAGCCTTTACTTGTCTTGAAAAATGTTTTTATGGACCATGAACATCCTCATGATGAACAGGTAAACTCATATACTCATGCTTTCATGTTTATAATAGCACTCTTGGTAACTATCCACACTCAAGTTTTCGGTGAAAATGTTTTTAAATAAAGACTGAAAGATTTGTTGAAGACATGTCGTGCGTGATTCATTTGTAGCCTATGATTGGATTTTTACTTCTGTTGATAGTTTTTTAGCCCTTAAACAGCAGAAAATGCTTTGTTTACTTGTTATTCAAGTATCTTAAAGGTTCTTTACTTGACAATCAAAAATTTTCAACATTATTAAATGAACAAATTTGCCATTTTATTCAAATAACAAGGAAAAATATGTCATTGGGGTAAAAAAAAAAAAACCTTTAAAGGAAAATGACTTATATTTTATTTTTTTACTTCAATGGATATTTGTTATTGTTTTATGCATAAAGTCACTTGAGAAAGCACAACTTTTTACTTCAAGAATAAGAAAAAAAAACCCTACTTTTTAGAAAATTATTTCTGCAGTTTATGGTGTTATTTTAGTATATTATTATAGTTTTTATTAATATTTTTTGTCAGTTTTTATTTTTATAGTTTTTTTGTCGTGAGTTGTGTGTTTTTGTAATTGTATTATTTCTTTCCTATAGCTTTTATTTTTATTCCAGGTTTAGTTGTTTTAGTAGGTATGCCAAGTTAAACTAAATTCTAGTTTCTAATTTTAGTTAGCGATAATAACCCTATTTTAGTTAATAAAATTACAGGCTTATAAAAGTTGACCTCATTTGTGAAGATTATCATGATGAACAAAATGTGTTAGCATCATAAACCTTTGCTGGTCCCAGAACTTATATTTTTTTGCAATAATCTAAAACCTAATTGCAATATCCTATCTGGTGTTCATCAAGGGAACCGGGTGATGTGAACTTCCAAAGATACGTCATCACTGCAGGACCATTTTTTTTTAGTTTTAACCTCCTCTCTGCCTCACCTGAATGCTAAAGTGTGTTTCTCTTTCCTTCTCCGTCTCTCTGTCAGCGTCATTCGGGGGCAGGTGTTTATGTGACCTGACAGTCGTGCCGCCTCTCTCTCTGATCAGAACGGGAAGAGGTGTCAGTCACCGATGGCATGAACTCACACGGCCCTCATGGGAAAGCCTCGCATGCATTATTAGGCCAGTGACATTATTGATAAAAGACACCTCCTCTGAGATGTGCGAATAGTTGGTTTTCTGTTGCAGAGTCAGTGCTGGAGTCCTCTGGGAGGATGTCTAATTAAAGCATGAAATGTACACTGGAAGAAGTGTCAATGCGCATTATAGATCTATAGACGTCAATGACAGCCCACTGGCTAAAAGTTCTGCAGCTTTCTCTTGATTTCACAGTTCAAGTGCAGGTCTGTTTGTTTATTTCATGAATGTGAGGTGTACATCTTTGTTTTATGGTGCCATTTGTGTCACAGTAAGTTTTACATGATGATACTGAACTGAGTAGAGTAAGACCTGTTTTAGTAATAGCCCATTTATATATTGTTGTTTATGACCTCCTTGTGAATGCTTTGAGTTAGCTTTCATATTTATATTTTCAGTTTCCATTTTAAATTTAGTTGTGTTTTAATAATAAAACAAAAACTGCTTTATTTTTTATTACAAAATTTGTAATTTTTGTAAGTTATATTATTATTATTTTTTTTAGCTTTTAATTTTCAGTTCATTTCACATTTATTTCTATAGCACTTTTCACAAAATATATTGTTTTCTGCATCAGAATTTTGACGGGAGTTTGTAATTTCTGCTATTACTATTTTTGTTATATTTTTATTTAACTTTAATTTTTTATTTCAGGTTTACTTTGAATAGTTTTTGTGCTTCAACTTAATTTGTTTCAAGACAACATTTATATATAAAACATTTTTTTCTCTCCATTTTTTCCCTAGTTTTGGTTGAACTTAGTCACAGTCTGATTTATTAATGTGTAATGCAAAAGACATTTTTACAATGATCTATTTATTTATTTATTTGCAATATCCCATTTATTGTTCTTACATTAAAAAAATATTATTTTCTTTTTTTAAAAATTACAGTTAGTGCTTTTATCATACTTGATCGCTCTTTTAAATTTAGCGGTCACCCTTTCATGTTAAATGATATGTAAATATCCAATTTGACTATTTTTTTTTATAGTACCATTTCCTGAGAATAACCTTAACTGTAAAAATTTCAAGCATGTAATGGCATGTGTTGTGTTGTGTCTTTTACCCCATGTGTGTCCACTGCCCAAAAGTTTGACCAATCAAATGATCTCTAGAATGTAAACGTTCCACTCCCATGAAGACCACCTGCTCTGATTAGCAAACCATGCTTCTGTGACTACGAGTATTGATCCCTCCACAAGTGTCCAGACACATCTTGTTTTCCTTGCATGGAGCCTTGAGGAAATTTGACCTGCTTTTTCATCACTCAGAAATATGGTAATGAGAACATTTTCCAATATGCGGACAGATGATATTTACTGCGGCTGGATATCATGTCTTTTGCTAATGTAGAAGGAGTGAAGAAAACTCAAACAGAAAGGAAAGGTAGGAATATTTGATCCGCTTCTCCACAATCCCATGTAATTTTAATAGCTCTTCCTTTTGGAGTATCTGTGTGAATTATTCATGCGCAGGGACGAGATGAGAGTTTGTCACAGGAGGAGGAAGAAGTGTGCGTGTGTGTTTTATTTGCAGTTTGATGGAGGCCCATAATCTCTATTCACGTGACCACTTGCATCACCCCTTGACTTTAATTTGCACATTTCCCAAGGTCTCCCGGTGCCCACTGCAGCACTGATACCTTTCAGCTCCTCTTGAGCACATACACAATACTGAAGTAAAAAAAAAGACTGAAAGGGAGTTGCAGGGCTGGAATGTAATTTTTTTTGTGTACTGTTGCCATATAAGGGCAAAGGGTGGGGCTTGTACACCCTGATTGACAGCTGACTCACCCAATCAGATCTGTTATAACTCAAATTCAGCAAAATTGTTTGAAATAAAGACTGAAAGAGTTGTTGGAAGCTCAATGGTGGAGATGTTGAAGTTATCGACCCTGGTGTAGTTTGTTTGTAGCCTGTTTTTTCTTCTGGTAATTGTATTATTATTCCTTTTTTTTTAACTGCAGGAAAGTATTTTTGTTACTGATTTTATTTTATTTTTTTCACATTTTTAGTTTGAAATATCTATACATTCGTAAATTAAGATATATTTACTTTACTTTTTTTTTATAAATTATTTTGCAGATATTTGTTACTATTTTTAGCATATAGTCACTTACTTGTTATGAATATTTCAACAAGACTGTGACATTAGGACTGTGACAGAGATTTTTATCTAAAGGCCAATGGCAAAATGCAGTTTTTTTTGTTTTGTTTTTGGATCGAGAGATCTGTGTGATGTAAATGCACCTCTACATCACTGTCATTCACCGGATAGAGAGCGGTGTGGCTGTTTAATCAATACTCCTTTCCCATCAGACAGTAGGAGCCTCATATTTGGCCCTGTAATTAGAGCTCAGATGGCTGAGAAAGACTCTCGTCTGCTAGGTTTAATTAGAGTTTGCCTTCACTCGGGTCACGAGGTTGTTTGAGGTGCTGCTGGCAGCTAATGAGAGACGGAGGGTAGTTGTAGTGAATAGGTGAAGCACACTGGCTCTGCTAGGTGATTAGCGGCATGTGAAAAAACACCATCCTAATATCATCTAGATTTTATGTTTATTGAACTAAAAGAGCTAGTGGAAGTGTGTTTGGGATTAGCTAGCTACAATTAGACATGCTGCTTTGTTTAGCTGTTTTCCACGCACCGTAGCTTTCCAGTCTTTTCCCTTAACAAGTAAAGGTGTAGACATTGCTTTTTTATATTATATTTTTCAAATTGAGTCTGTGATCACATGCTAGCTTTGGAAAGTCATTTTAGCAAATCATTTTGTTCAAACAGTTTGTTTCAATGACTGAAAAATTTAATTAAACATTAATTCAATTTTAAAATGGCAAGTAAAATAGTGTGTTTTTGGGGGTATTATCTTGTAAAATCTTCTCCTGTAATTATTATTTTACAATAAAATTATTCTGACCATTAAATGACGTTATCTTCATCTGTATTTCACGTCTGCAATATGCAATTCAAGATTACACACTACATGTGAGACGATAGGCCTATAGTTTTATTGCTAATGCAGTGAATATCGTAATTAATAACGTATGCATGAAAATCAAATTTTTGCTCGCGAAGAATCTCAATTTTCTCATCTCGAGTCTTGCTGTGAAGAACACAGTGATGCTTCATGATCAAGTTCTCTCCCTGTCACACATAATTAAGTGCAGGCCATTTTTCACCAGTTAGCAATTTGTTTAACCGAGAAATCAAGTGTCCATAAATCAAACCCGTGCCACGGTGAGCTGTAAACAGACACCTGTGATTGTTCTCCACCTCTACTTTGGCTCTAGATGACTTTGTGTGTTTGCTAATTGACCTTATTAATTACTCCTTTCCAGGCGTAATATACAATCCCATCACAGTCGCTAATATTGTCAGTAGTTCACATGACAGGATTTCACAAATGAACATGATTCATTTGAATTCTGAACATGCTTGGAGCAGAATATGTGGGAATGTCTTGTGTGAAATATGGCCTAAGCACGTTTCCTTTTGTCTTCAAAGATGGCGTCTGGAAAAAAGGCTTTGGTAATCTCTCTTTAAGGATGTTGCAACTTCCTCTCAGCAGGGACGTGAGCTCAGACCAGAAATGTGCACGATAATTCACTCGTTGGATCTTCTTCAACAGAATTTAGAGGAGCTTCCGAGAAAGGGAAGGTTAGAAATCCCTGGCCAGCTTTTAGAGTGGGAATTGTGAAGAAAGCGGCAAGAGAATGAATGTTTTATATGCAAAAATGGTCATTATACGTATTGCTTCTGTAGTGTGTCGTATTTCTGAGTAAAATGTGGTATGTACCGAGAAAAAAATGTAGGGCAAGGCTTAAGTTTATCAATAGGGAACTTATATTTTGCATCAAGAAAAGCATTTAAGGAAAAACATTTTCCGAGGTGGAGTGTGTTTTTAAAAAAATCATTTTTATAAAACATTAAAAACATAAATGCAGACTGTAGTTAAAAATGGGGTCTTGCTCATATGTTTTTTTAAGCCAAAGTTACATTTGTTTGATTAAAAATACAGTTACAACAGTAATATTGTGAAATATTTTAAAAATGTAAAATAACAGTTTTCTGTGTGATATATATTCCTGTGATGAAAAGCTCAATTTTTATCATCATTTCTCTAGTCTTCATTGTCACATGATCATTCAGAAAGCATTCTTATATACTGATTTGCTTTTTAAACAAAAATTTCAAATTATTATCAGAGATGATTATCGACAATTATGTTGCTTCATATTTTTTGTGAAAAATTAGATTTTTTTTTTCAGGATTCTTTGATGAATAAAAAGTTTAAAAGAATGGCATTTATTTGAATTTTAGTTAAAAGTTCATTAATTTAATGCATCCTTAATTTAAAAATAATATTACTGTAAAATATATATGAAATCAAGGATGCATTAAATTAATGAGAAAATGTCAGAATTTTATGAATGTAGATATTGTGCATGCATATTAAGCTTTTTAAAATGTTGATTTTAATTTATAATTTTTTTATTATCTGCACTCTAATGTGTAAAATCAAGAAGTAACACCTTCTGTAAATGTAGAAAGCTGTACAAGTTGAACACAAATGCCGTGGAGTATCAAGATGGTGATATCGTAAATCGAATCATATAAAATCACTCGCTGTCACACATTAGCCCGCTGGGGGTCGCATAAACGCAGACGGTTACGTCCATTCATCAATCTTTTTGAAGAGGCAGGTCGGTAATAAAATGGTATATCTACACAGGGACACAGATGGAAATAAAAAGTTTTACCAGCAAAGGGACCTGAGCGTTCATGATGTCCTCTGTCCCGTGTACAGGCTCTGAGTCTGGCGGGGGTCATTTTGAGCAGAACAGCCCACTGGAGGAGAAAGTCCATTAACACTAATGCAGAAACCATTGATGAGTGCATATAAATCAGAGGTTGTTAGAAAACGCCTATAGCTTGTGAATGAGATGACCTGACCTATTGACATTTCACAGGCCTCTATGGGACGGGTGTTTTAATGTTACTCACTGCTGTCAATGTTGCATGAAAACACTGTTTCTCTTTGAGGGAGAATTCTAATTAAACACAGTAAATCTAAATTGATCATGTGCTTGTGTGTCATTCACGGCTGTATTGAGAATGCCCATAAAATTTCAGATGAGTTCCTGAATTTGAAGTGATTTTGAATTCAGGTGGCAAACTGAAAGCTTGTTTCTGCCACGAAAAAAACAAAACAAAAAAAAAAATGTATATAATATATATGTATATAAAAAGCAATTCTGAGTTTACATATTGCAAATCAGACTTTTATCAACTCTGAATTGCGTGATATAAACTCTGAATTAAGAAATATAAACTGAATTTATTGAATTTCTGAATTTATATCTCATAATAATGAGCTAAAAAGTCTGAATTTAGATGCAAACTTCAAAGTATGAAATAAAAACTCTGATTTATGAGATATAAATCCAAAGTATGAGATATAAATTCAGAAATTGCGAGAGGTAAACTGAATTTTGAGATATAAACTCAAGAGTTCTGAGTTTATATCTTGCAATTCTGAAGTTATATTTTATAATGCTAAGTTTATATCTCATAATTCTGAGACTGATTTGAATAAAAAAAAATTATATATAAAAAGTCAGAATTTTGAGAAATTCTCACTTAGAATTGTGAGATATAAACTCTGATTTATAAGATATAAATCCAAAGTATGAGATATACACTCAGAATTATGCAATATAAACTTTTAATTATAAGATTTAATGTCAGGATCGTGAGATATTAACTCAGAATGGCATGATATAAACTTATATATGCATGAAAAAAGTCTGAATTTTAAGTTGTTGTTTTTTTAATAGATTTTTTTTACTCAGAATTGTGAGACACAAAGACTTATTTTTTTCCATTCCGTAGCAGAAACAGGATTCAAAGCAAATGGAATTCCAGTTTGAATTTGAAATCGGAATTCCAGTGTGATGTCATAGAAATGTAAATACAATTTTTAACTAAGCAGACCGTCAAGGCAAAATTTATGCTAATGGATGGATGGATGGATAGAACAACAGTAGTTTCCTCAGACTGACTGAGTTTCTGACGGGTTACTCACTGAAGGACGACTGGTCAGTGCCAGACAGAGTAAGAACTGCAGCGTGAAAGGAATTAAACCATTTAGTATGTTTTTTTTCTGCATGTACACAGACTAAGCATCTACTCTATCTCCATCTCTCGCTTCACTCAATCTCTTGTTAGTGGTGTTGTAAACAGCGTGCATTGGCTGGCGGTTGGCTGCCTGCCATGACGGCTGCTCTTATATCAGTTATCAGCGTAAATGCTTTGCCTTCAGAGTGATAAACTTGAAATCGCACTCGATTCCATTCAGTCTTCAAGCTACACTGAAAATAACCAGACTGAGGTTGTTTCAGTATAAAACATCAAATGTCAGCGTTGGTGTCTTTTACACATACTATCACTCTCTTACTACAAATTGTTTATATATATATATAAACAATTTGTAGTAAGAGAGTGATAGTATAGACCCTTTTACAGTTGGTAAACAAGGTGACGTATTTGTGTGGGCGGGGCTTAGCTGGAGGCAGAAAGATTCCCCTCAACACTTGAACAAACGGTAGCTAGCGAGTTTTCTTAGCTTGTTTTTTTAACAATTGCTGGAGAAAATCTGAATATATCTGCTTTATCTGAATATTTAATGTCACTCACTGTCCAGGACAGCGATAATTATTTGAAAAAGTTAACTTTAACGGACGGAACCAGATTGGTCGACCCGTACACAATAACTCATTGGATGGACGATCTGACAGGATTACCTCCGATTGAGTGGCCTGACATCTACACTTACCTGATAGAGAAAACGAGCGTGAATAGTAAAGAGAAACTGAGGGCGTATAAATCCTTAGATTAAATAAAGAGTGACATTACAGTTAAATTATTATTAAGATGTAAATATTTTCTAGAAATAAAAATTCTGAAGACTGCAAATTAATTATAAACTTTCTGTATTTATTCTTTCTTACCATGTTCTTAAATTCCGGTCACAATTAATCACAACAATGTATATAAAATGTTCTCCGTCGATTCTGGCAACCAACAACACAACAAGACGACATTTTAAGTTCCTTGAGTAGCCGACCCTGTGTTGGTTTGTATTAGCCGCCTCCAGTTTTCCATTTGTTTTGCCTCCAGCTAGCGCCGTGACGTACCTGTGACGTCCGCGCAAAAGGGGTCTATATATATATATATATGTGATTTGTTTACATATATTTTGGATTTTTCACATTTGTTTCTTTCTTTGGATTTCTTTCAGATGTTTTTCTTTTGAATTTCTTCATCTATGTCACATTTTAATGCGATCCTATATATATATTTGTCTGATTATATCATTTAATAATTTAATTAATTTTTTTCACTAATAGCAGCAAATTCAACTATAGCTCTGTGAAAGATATGAATTCATGCACAGTTTTGTTGCCTTCAAGTGTATATAAAAAGCATTAAAAAAAAAGCTTTATATAAAATTCTTTCTTCGAATGCTGCAAATGATAATGAACCATTAGGCCATCAGATACTTTTTGACACAGTAAAAGTTGCTACTGTACCTGAGACTTTATTTTTCAATAAATCGTGACAGCATGTGTTTTTCCATTACTTCAATTAATCAAAATGTACCTATTTTAATACAAGATTCAACTAGTCAATATTTAAAAACATGAGGTAAAAAATGTAATTTAATGCAGCAATTTTCAGGTGGATTTTTTGGTAATTCTTTATATGCAAATGACCTTTTTTCTGACATATATCTCTTGTTGTTCGTCTGGATGAGTCTTGCTCTTGTCATGTTGTAGACTGTGGCGTTTACTCAGATGCAACCCTGTTGAATAGGTGCATCAGAAAGGGAGATTGTTTTCCCAGCGTGCTCCTCTGTTGACTACGGCGAGAGTAATGGACAGGGGCATTATTCTGAGTGCATAGTAATAGTTTTAAGCACATAGTAATTGGGTGTGTATTGAGGTCCTGGTGGGAGGCGTGCTGTGAGTAATGCCCCCGATAACTCCGGCCGTTTGGCAGAAGTCGCGGTGCGCCGCTGTGGCTCTATAAATCCCATTTCCATTTCTGTAATGACACCTTGTGACGGCTCGCCCCATTCTCCTGTACTCGCACCATACATTTCCTCACCTCACTGCCCTCACGCTGCACACAAGTAAGAGATCAGAGAGCATTTTTCTTTTAATGTTTTTTAATGTTTCCCCCATTTAACCCACTGACATGCTTTCCTGTGCTGTGCCATGTTGAGGGTCATTGTCCATTTTGACACTAAATGACACACATTGTGCTCGTGTATCACAGGAGGCTTCTCTTTCTGCTTCACTTGTGGAGACAATGCTGGCTCATATATCCTCTAGTATACTAGTTTGAGTAAAACTGTAAATTCTGTCATCATTTACTCACTGTCTCATGTCGCTCCAAACCTGCATGACATTTCTACCAATGCAAGAAAAGTAAATGAGAGGATTGTCAAGCTCAATAATTTAATTCACAATATTAAGAAAGAATTGAAAGATTCATAAAAACCAATGATGTTTGGCATCAAACCTGGTGTGATTCATCTTGAGACGCCAATTTTTCAGTGTGTGCAAATGACATTTGAGAGATTTATTTATTTCAGTCATTACCTTTATTTTTGTATTTTTAATTCGTAATTTAAACATTTTTTTTATTTTATTATTTAATCTCCGCTCGCACTCCGCTTTCAAAGATGCACAACAAACAATGATTATTGAGGGTTTCTTCAGCTCTTCAGCTAATGACAAA
Source organism: Carassius gibelio (assembly GCF_023724105.1). Lineage (NCBI taxonomy): Eukaryota > Metazoa > Chordata > Actinopteri > Cypriniformes > Cyprinidae > Carassius > Carassius gibelio. The sequence goes on along the minus strand of NC_068399.1, from coordinate 25,554,525 downwards.
TAATTAATCTATTCCTCTCAGAAAGTGACCATGATTTCAAAAGACATACACTATACCGCATAAGTCAAGCAGACATCCTTTACAGAGCTTTTAAGTTGCTGCTATGTGTTTTTTTTTTTGTGCTCTACAGCAACTATTCCCCATTCACTTTAATTTTATGGAAAAGAGCAGCATGAACATTTTGCAAAACATCTCCTTTTGTGTTCCACAGATGAAAGTAAACCACATTTGGAAGGTGAGTAAATAATAGCAGAATTATAATGGAATGACCCTTTACAGTTGTGTGAAAATGCATTTTAGTGGAAATTAAACTACTGTTCTTGGACTGCAACTTCTAATAGTGTGAAATTCACTATCAGTATGAGTTTAAAGATATGAAATACAGTGCATCAAGTCAAGCTAATGTATGGTATGGAAAAGAGCAGTGGGAACATTTTACAAAACATCTCATTTTATGGTTTGAAGGATGAGAACATAAATTAATTTATATGAGAGTACTAGAGTTGTGTAAAAAAAAAAGATACTTATGGTGTAAAATAGTGTGAAATTAATTTGATATCCTTTGTATCCCCTCTAAAAATGTGATTCGAATTTCCTCTGTTTAGCATGCAGACCATGGCTGGCCTTCTGTTTAAAAACAAGAAATATAGTGCATCAGTCAAGCAGACATCTGGTAATGTGCTTTTATGTTGTCTGTTTTAGAGCTCAATAGCATCCGTTCATCATTTGTTTTATTTGTACTGAAAAGGGAAGCATTAACATTGTGCAAAACATCTCCTTTTGTGATCCACAGATCAAAGAGTCAGGTTTGAAGGGTGATAACATTTTTAATTGTAAAAGAACTTCATCTGCATTGTAGTGAAAATTAAACCACTGTTCTTGGACTGCAACTTTTAAAAAGTGTGAAATACCTTTGATATCGTTTGTGCCGCTTATAAAAAATTGATCAAGTCCCTCCATTTAGCATGCAGACTATGGCAGGCCTTCAGTTTGAGTTTAAAGACTTGAGTTTCCCGGCCATCTGCCTCCATTCCCCTGTTGCCTGACTCTCTCTCGTAACGGCCTTCACATCAAGCAGGGTTCCCGTGGCAGGGTGCTATCTTCGTGAAGGACTAATTGTGCCCCCCAGGATCCCTCTCCAGCCTACATTCACACGGAGTTACTAATGATTCGCTCTTGTTTGTGACCAGATAAGTGCACTATTAGAAGAAAGTATTAATCTTGCGACTGGGGAGTGGATAAGATCTCCTCCGCCTCCCAGGGGAGACATCTCAGCGCGAGCATGTGTGATTTTTCTCGAGCATGTGTGGGAAGGAGCGAGTGGGTGGCGGATGAGCCCCCAACCGGCTTCCGTGTAGCGGAGGTGACAGCTTTTTCCCCCCGTGTATAAAACCTGAAATTAGCCATCTGCTATTTGCCCAAGTGCACCCAAGACTCACGCACTCCTCTCTCAGAGCACCTGCTAATCAGAAACTGCAGTCGCAGCGAAAAGATAAATACCTGCTTGGCGCCCACTGCCGTAACTGTCTCTCTTTCCATTGTCCGTGAGCTTGCAGCTGTGTGCCTTTATGCAGTGATGAAATGTTGTGATGGAGATTTTGGCGATGCATGCATTTTCGCTGTGTAGGTGTTGTGCATTAAATCTCATCTTTAGATGCGCAACATATGTGGCCGTGTAGTTGTTTGGTGCCCTAGAGCGAGGCGATTAACCTTGCATCTCTTCTAATGTTATCTCTGCAGGAGCGTGTGCTGCACGCAGAAAAGAGTGTGCATTTAAAGTTCACCTGACCACATCAAACATGAATGTAGGCATCAAAATAAAAATGTTTTGATCGGCAGTAGTTGTGTATTGAGGTGTGCAATTGAAAAAAAAAATAAATATATATTTTTACTAGTTTGCCAAACAGAGAACATATTTTCACTTGAACACTGCAGAGTGTACCTTAAGGGCATAGTTCACCCAAAATGAAAATTGGCTTGAAATGTACTCATCCTCAGGCAATAGAAGATGTAAATGTGTTTTTTTCTTCATCAGAACAGATTTTGAGAAATGTAGCATTACATCGCTTGCTCACCAGTGGATCCTCTGCAGTGAATGGGTGCCGTTACAATGAACGGCTCCAATTAGCTGATAAAAACATCACAATAATCTATACAAGTAATTCACACCACAGCACTCCAGTCCATCAATAAAAAAAAAAAACTGCATGTTTGTAAAATGTATAAACTTTAAATCGTCGCTTCTGTCAATAATCTGTAATAAATCAATATTCCTCCAGTCAAAAAGTCATCTAGTCTGAATCAGGAGAGAAATACACATGGATCATGGATCAAGTACCTTTCACAGGTGAAAGAATTTCCAAAACCGTTCTAAACTAATATGTTGGTACATTCTGATGTGAGAGGACAACAGGGGATGGACCTTTCAAAGTTGAAATCATTATTCTCGATTATGGATTCACATTTTGGCCAGAATGGTTTCAAGTTAAAAACATATTAAAGGGGTCATATGACATTGCTAAAAAAACATTATTTTGTGTATTTGGTGTAATGCAATGTGTTTATGTGATTTAATAGCAAAGTTAGAAAGGCACAGTCTGTCTCAGGTGTGCAATGGGACACACATGACTCAGATGATTGCAGGATGAGGTAGAAAAGCAAAATATCATGTTAATGCAGCATCAAACTTTTAATATACTTGTTACAGAGACTGCACAGCAGCACATGCTTTTTTTTATCCCAATAGAGAGAAGTGCCACTGAACTGTTTTTCAGGTTACTTCCAATTAACACTCAATTGCAGAAGACATTTTCACCCCTTGATACCTCAGCCTAATGTCACAATCCATTACCACAATCCCAGGATGCAATGAGTGTTACAAAAGATTTATTTTTGCATAAAGGATGACTGCCCTCTCATGGATTCCATCTCCCCAGTTCTTATGACTTGTTAATTGGAAAAGTGTTTAGCTCAGCTAGCGCACGCTTGCGATAAATATCAAAGTACTGGAAATGTGTTTAGAAACTGATGTGATCATGTCACTTTACTCCTGTGGCTGAAACCTTTGAACTCACCAATTTAAATGTACAAAGAATATTTTCCTGTGCTTTGATTCACAGGAAAAACTGAGTGGTAAAAATTATATATTGAATGCATTGTAAATTACTGTGGATAAAAGTACATGGAGAACACAGAAATCTGAATTGTATACTTGTATGCAATGCATTTTATAATTTATTTCTCGATTTATATATATATAAATATGAGACTTGGTTTACTTTCATTTAAGAATATGTTTTGCCAATTTTCCTCCTTTAAACTCTTTCTCAGGAGTTTAAATAGACACATATGAGTAGATCGTTGACTGGGGGACAGTTTAGACGTGTTCTTGGACTAATCTGAGAGGTCTTTTGTATACTTTCGTCGTCTTGGCAAGCTGAGCACAGTTTGAGAAATTGTTGAGATTTAGTTTGAAATCCTCAATTAGACACATTTAAAGAGGAGAAACAAAGAATAATTATGTTTTCTAGTCATTTATTTTATTTAACATATTGGAGTACATATGGAGATTGCAGAGTCTGGTGTCTTGGCAAATACAGTCTTGTTACACATCCAGTCAAAATTAAGAGATAGAAAGTCATAATTTTGAGAAAAAAAGTTGATATTGAGTCGTTATTGTGACATAAGTCAGAATTATGAGACACTTGGTCATAGTGATGAGATAAAGTTATAATCGAGACACTAAGACATAATTATGAGATACTAGGTCATAGTTATGCAATAAAAAAGTTGAAATTAGGTTACTGTCATAAATAAGAGCTAAAACTCAAAATCATGAGAAATTTAAGTCATAATTATGAGACACTTAGTAAAAATTTAGATTCTATTTAATTAAAAGTCAAATGATGAGATGCTATGTTATAATTATGAGATACCAAGGTGCCTTATTTTTCAGTAAATTTGTATCTTGAATATGAGTGTGTTTAGACTTTTTTCAAGTTTATGCAACTTCTATAGATTATTTTGGAGGAGCAGTGAGTTTCTGTCTGTTTTTCATAAGTATGAGATATAAAGTCAAAATGATGAGATCGTAGGTCATAATTATGAGACAAAAGTTGAAATTGACACGCACTAATAATTATGAAATAATACATAGAAATAAACATACTAAATCAAAATTATGTGACAAAGTAAAAATTATGAGATGCTAGGTCATAATTATGAGATAAAGTAAAAATGATAAGGCACTAGGTTATAATTATGAGATACAAAATTCAAATAGTAAGTTGTAAAAGTTGAGATAGTAAGTTACTTAGTCATTGAATTAAAAGGTCAAAATCATAAAAATTTGAAAAGTGGAAATGACAACTCAAAGGATGGCATATTTATGAAGAGTTTTCCCTTTGATCTCATACTTGTAACCTCATCATTTAGATTTTTTTATTTCTAAAAAAAAAAAAATAGAAATCTTGTGTGGCAGCAATGGGTCTCCACACATTTTGATTATTATTCTTTTTTTTTCAGTTTTAACCTCTAAAACACCAAGCTAATAGCAATTTCAGATTTAGAGAGTGGCTGAAACGGTAACACGATCACAAGTTGCAAATAAGATCGCGCTTTATAGTCCTGAGATCATCACAAATGTAATCATTATCACGAGTGCCATAACCTTAATTTAATGATCTCATCCAGCATAACATCTGCTCGGCTTTAATGATTAAAGTCGAAGCAAAGATGTGAGTGGGCGCTTGATTCCTTCTACCTTCGGTGGCTGGTAAAGTGATGGAAATCAAACCAAATGAACTATGAAAGAAGTGTGTGGGTCGGTTTTCATAACCATCGGTCTGTCAAAGCAACCCGTTCACCTCAGATGAGGCCACCTTTATCTGCAAAACAAACCAGAGGGGAAGAGATCACACTCTTAGCTAATTTAGTTTTGATTCATCCATTTTTCAGGTCATATTACTCACTTCGCAGGTGCTGGTTTCAGAGTCGAGCAGGTTAACTAAGATCTCTACCGGTGAGGTTGTTCACTAGCTGGTCGAGCGCAGATGCGTGTGTTTGTGTATCCCAGAATCACTCGGTCCGTCTGGACCTCTGCACCCCGGCAGACACAACTCATTTGAAGCGTTTTTGTGAGGTCAGCAAGGCGTGAGCCGCAGAACTGGAGGCACTAATGCTTGAAATTCATATTCTGAGAGCAAAAGAAGTGTCTCTTACCCGCCCCGCAACTCCTCAAATGATGCCTTTGCTCCTGCAACCATGAAATTTTCTGACAATAGCAGTTTTTAGGCAGACTTCTGATGCCACTCGCCTAATAAAACAATGGCTGCGTGTTCAGCATAGAAGAATGGGTGTCTCTTGTGCATCTCCAGGAATTCATTCTCATTATTTGGTGATTGTATTGTTTGTATATTTTCGTCTGGGTTGCGTTTACAGACTGAATATGTCTATTGGTTGTCTATTGGTTTTATATTCTGCCCTTGGGTTTGGTTGACCTGTTGATGTGCAGTGTCTGCTCACAGTGTTTTAAGATGTTGGAGCTGTGTTCACTTGTGGTATTTATGTGTGTATATATGGTGCACAAGTTTGGGATAAGTTATGAATACTTTTATTACTTTTATTCAGCATGGATGCTTTAAATTGATCAAAGTACACTATAAAGACAATTATAATGTTACGCATTTCAACATTTTAAATAAATGCTGTTCTTGAAAGAAGAAAAGAAAAAAAAACTGAAAAAAGTTTTATGGTTCATGATTCAGCTTTGCATCAAAGGAATAAAAAAAAAAAAAAAAAAAAAAAAATGAATATAAAATGAATATAAAAATATATATATTATAGCTTTTTAAATAGTAATAATACTTCACAGTTTTGCAGTTTTATTCTATTGTTGCTCAAATAAATGCACCCTTGGTAAGCAAAAGATTCACAATTTCAATTCAATTATAATTAGAATTAAAAATTAAATTACAATTTTGTAATATGCAGATATGTATTAACTCATAATTATTATTGTTGAATAAAAATAATAAGTGTTTATTATTATTATTATTATATAACTGTTCAATTAAATATTTGTTATTATTGAAATTATTTTGTAATCAATGTACAACAAAAACAACAACAATGATAATAATAATTTAATTATTTTCATTTATTTTTTACATTTAAGATCGATAAGTACATAGATTGATAAAATCACTTTGCGTGACCGTACTGATTTTAGATCCAGGAATACATGAACATTTTCCTACTAAAAAGATTTCAACATTATTGTAAAATAATTCCATTATTTCATCAGAGGATGACTTGTTATAGTAATCTTGATGTGTAACGCCTGCTTTCATCGAGTTTTAGTTTCTCAGACAGTTACAACAAAGACACTGTTCTTTTGTGAGGGTGAAGTCAGTGTAGATATTAATAAGTCTTTCCCTCTGATTGTGTTTGAGCACAGTGACGCATGCTAACAGCGTGAGGAAGCGTAGCATGTGTTTGTGTGGGAAGGTGGCAGAAGAGCTGTTTGTTGTGTGTGTTCTGGACCTGTGTGTAAGCGTGTACATCTAAAGGTGAATGACACTGCTAGATAACTGTGAAAATGTTCTGCGTGACGCATCGGCTAATTTCTCTCTGCAGCAGTCGCTTAATTACAGATAATTACAGGGCGCCTGTTATAAGAAAAGTGGAGGCTGTGCTTTCATTCATTAGGAATACCAAGGTCAAAGAGTAGTGCTTGTTATTAATCTAGTTTTCTGATTGCAACTCCATGTTAACAGAATTACAGTCACACTGACTGCTTTTTCTGAATAAGATCCGCCCACATGCACCTGACTGACCACTAAAGTGACCAATCACAGGTTATTGTGTTTTTGCATGAGCTTTAGAGTCTCAAAAGTCCTAACTGTAGCTGGCTGTGATCAACTATATAGCTGTTTTAAGATATTCTTGTATGCAATATGCATCCAGCAGATGGGATGGGTCATGATGGTGGACGTCTCTTGCTAAAAATCTTGTTTTTGTGTATAAAAGTGGACGTGATTTTAGTAAACAGCAGCTGAGAGATTCTAACCTCAGCGGGTGATGAATGCATAATTAAGTAAATAATAAATGCGATCAAGTAAATCACTCTGACTGTTTCACCAGGTATTATGTGTTGAATTGTCACAGTTGATTCATTATGTTTTATCTGCGGGAATGCTGCAGCGCAATTTAACAATCAATATAAAATTATGTATATTGATATTAAATTGCCTTTTAATACCAAATAAATATCAGCCCTGTCATATATTGATTGAGGCAAACGTTCCCATCAGACTGAATTAATTTATATGTGCATTTTACCTGTAATTAAATCTGCAGAATAAGGTCTGTCGCAGACACGTTTAGATGTGTGAATCCCCAGACGTCTCACTTTCCTACTGAATTACTTATTCACAGAAGCCTTCTGTTAGCAGCTTTCTTTTTGTTAGAAAAAAAAGCAGTTTTTTAAATGTGCAAGGAAAAACCCTACCTCATAAATAAATATGCGATATTAAAATACATTTAAATAACTAAGTCTGTGCATATATACATATTGCATGCTTTAAAGTTTGGAATTAATCTTTATTTTTTTATTTCCTTTTTTCATCTCAGTTTGTCTTTTTGTAATTTTGTTTTATGCTTGTCATTTTTATTAGTAATGTTTTTTTTAAATATTTATATTGTTTTTATTCATTTTATTTCATTTTTAGTTTTTTTTGTTATTTTACTAAATCAAAAAAAAAAGAAAAAGAAATGAAACTAGATGGAATTAAAGTTTTTATTTATTTATTTTTATTTTATATTTCATGTTATTTCAGTCAAAGTTTATTTTATTTAAAGTAACCAAAATTGTTTCATGGTTTTAATTTTATTTTTATATATTTTTTGTGAATATGTGAAAATTATATTATATTATATTATATTATATTATATTATATTATATTATATTATATTATATTATATTATATTATATTTCTGACTAAACGACATCCTCTGAATGCATATTTAGCCACAATTATTTAGAACCTAAACCTGTGAAAGGAAGGAAAACACTCAAAGTTGCATTTAGGCCATTGGTTTCCTCTAGCAGAGCTTTTCCTGCCTAAAACAATTAAAAAAGCTCATCAGTCCTCTGCGATTGGGGAAATTCCCGTGTATCTAGTGGTTCGTTCTGCATTCACATGCTCTGACCTTCAAAGGTAAGAGAGATAGTGGGATCTCACAGAGCCACGGGCAAAGATCGGCCAAGAAAGAGGAAGAATGTGAGGAAGAGAGGGAGAAGAAAGTTTAAAGAGCAGTACTATCAGTATCTGGGGTACTTGAGGAATGATTAACCCCGGAGGGGGCAGGAGCACAATCCTTCTCCATCGGCTGACAACATTAATTGGCTGCTCCCATTAAATACAGGGGCTGATGGGAAAAGATGCCTGTCGGCATTTGGGAATATGTATTAGGAATCCATACAGTTTGTGTGCATGACAAAACCCTAGATAGTAACTTCAAGTGCATTTCTGGAAGGGAATAGTAGCAATGCAGCAGAAGGAATTGTTTTTAATTAACTCTTAAGCTTTGGTTCTGCTTGAAGGATTCAGTTCAGTGTTTGTATAGTGCTTTTTACCATGATGTATATCCTTCCAGAGCAGCTTTACAAAGTGTTTGTTCCTCATCCTCAGGCTGGCACATATTGAAACTCATTTATGCATGCATACATAAAAAGTTAATTTAATCCAAACGCACAGTATTAGTGCTAATATTGACTAATTTGATGCATAATTGATTTTACTGATTTAAATAACTAGATAATGTAATGAAATGTTTTTATGATGAATCTTTCTTTCGTTTTTGCTGCGCATGAAAAAGACAATCTACGTCTGGTATTTAATAGAAAGAAAACAAAGGGGTTATGCGAATGTTAAGGGAACATTCCGTTTTAGAATTGTAAAAATTATGAGAATGTTACATTGAAAGTTCTCTAAAACAGTGGTTCCCAACCTTTTTCAACTCGCGGCCCACACAACCAAACACATATGTTTGCGCGGCCCACTTCAAAAAAATTAACTGACCCCGCTATTGTTGGGTTAATAACTTAGTACTCCGAAGCTAGATTTTAAACTGTATTTATTGAATAAACTAGGGCTGAGCGATATGGACAAACAAAAAACAAAAAAAACTATCGCAATTTTTTTTATCAATTTTGCAATTGTGACACACATCGATATCATACCTGTCAAGTTTTGAATTTGAAAATAAGGGAAATTTTCCGGCGCCCACCGCAAGCAGTCCCACCACCCCAACAAAGCTCCAGTATCCCTTACATTTTAAGGCAGGTGTTATAGCCCAAATGAAAACGCAAAAGGGTATATATGAAGAGCATTTATTTAAAGGCTTATTTGCATATTTTCTGTTAATTTAACATTGCTTGTCTTTACATTTACATTTTATTTTCATTCCACACATTCTTTTCATTTCATATTGCTTTTTTTTTTTACAGTTTTTCTTTTTATTTCACATAACTTTTCTTTTACTCTTTTAGTGAGTTGTTGTAAAAATTTGTTGCAGACTTTGCATTCTTTAAAAAAGTAAATTCGCTGTCCCATTTATCCTGGTATTTACACATGGGTTTTGGTTCTTTGGCAGGTGTGCCTTCACTCTCTATCGTAGCATCCATCGTCCGTCTCGGTTTTTTCTTTTGTTGTTGTTGTTTTTCCCGCGTTATAACTCATGTCACCTGACCTCACACACCCCTCGCGACAGGCTACTTACAGGTGGCAGTTATCGCGAGACTAGTGACAGAGCTCAGATTGGGAATGTTTTTATTATTATTATTTTATTAATAACGCAGGTTAAAATAAAAAAAAAAAAATACGGGAGATTTACGGGAAAATACTAATACGGGAGGACGGCGGGAAAGAAGGGTAAAATACGTGACTTTCCCGGCCAAAACGGGATACTTGACAGGTATGATTGATATGCTTTTACAGTCATAAATGCATTCAGGATTAATTTGAAACATATTTCCAAAAGAAAACCAATCAGAGCTTTATCAAAAAGTCATCTCTAGAACAGACATAAGTCAAAATTATCACTATAGTGAAGATGTTAAAAAATGTATAGACTTGTGGCAAAAAAAAAAAAAAATCCTGTATACAGGGACTTTTTTTTCTTTTTTGCCATGCATTGTTCATAGAGCTCATTAATTGTAGCGGTGCCTCAGGTGTTTGCAGTGTATGCGGTCAGCAGTGAGAGCGCATAAATATAACGCGAAAGCACATTAAAATAATGCACGAGTGCGAATCTCTCTGTTCGCACGCAGATTTCCTTTGCTCTGTCACAAAACCGGTCGTGCTTAATTATTATTTTTTAAACAAAAATTTTCCATTAACTGTGTATAAATAATGGTCTTGTGCTAACACACGCACAACATTAATAAATACCAGACGACTTCCCTTCCAAGAATTATCTCTGAATGTTCTGTGAATGTTTATAAGTAAAATGTTCCATGAATGTGGCAATGAAAATGGTTTTGTCTAATGTTTTAAGAACATGAACAAAGTCCAGACAACTCTGAACAAACATTCTATAGATGTTTGTTCATAACTTTGAGAGAACCTTGCCAAAATGTTAGCCGAATTCTGGGATGAATGCAGTCTGTAAAGCGCTTCAGGCTGCAATAATGTCATCTGTTGTAATATCACTGGTGAAATGCATGTGAGATGTCTGATGTGCTGTATACATCAGCATAGGAGTGTGTGTTTACGTGCAGCAGACTGTTGAACCCAGTGTGAAAAAAGATCAAAATCTCAAGCGCTCATATCAAATGTGACAGTGCTATGCATCCTTTTACACTTCAAACATGCTCTTTGAAGTATTTCCCACATATTTTTCTGTTTGTGTAAATTTGTCTGTGTGCATTACTATTTTTGTGCATTGGATGTATGGAATGTGAGGAAATCTGTATAGAGTTGATGCTTCTCAAAAAACTGGCTGAGATGTTTACTGGGGAAATTGGTTGTAGGAATGTGTAGAGTTTCAGGAGATGTAATAAAAATGAAGTCCAGAAGGCTCGTAGGCACAGAACCAGTCTGAGCTCTAATAGAATCAGGTCTATGATATTACCAGGAAGTTCCTCTTATATTTTTAATGGTCTTTCCTTCATATTGGAATCCTGGTTATTTTTTCATTCCAGTCCCTCTGTGCTTCTAATCAGGTTACCACAGTGAACATCAGCTTTCTAGTACTGTCACCAGATCATCTCATCTCTGCCGCACAGCATCTAATATCTGCCTCTGGAAAGAACTGAAATAGTCTGATGTGGTTTGTACAAAATAAGAAAATATAATGTATATGCATATTTAATAATAATAATATATATATATATATATGTGTGTGTGTGTGTGTGTGTGTGTGTGTGTGTGTGACCATGGACCACAAAACCAGTCAAAAGTACATTTTTGGAAACTGGAATTTATACAAAATCTGAAAGCTGAATGAATGAATGACGCTGCCCATTGATGTAATGGTTTGTTTTGATAGGACAATATTTGGGCGAGATACAAAATATATATATATATGTATGTGTGTGTGTGTAAAATTATTATAATTATTATAATTATGATTGTTAGTCAGCTAGAGAAGAAACATAAAAATGCCTGTAAAGAAAATAATTAAGTTTCTCCAAAAAAAAACAAACAAAAAAAACATAATATGTGTGTATATATATGTATATTTAGAAATTACAGCTTTCTTGGAATTGCTTTGTTTATTATGTTTTGGAACATTAACCATATCTGAATTCAAATTAAATGTCTAAATGAAAAAAAAAAAAAAAAAAAACGAATTTCTAAAATCGTTCTTTCGAGTTCGTTATTTATGATTAAATAGATCGTCCTCAAGTACGTGAGTCACTTGAAATAATTATCCATGGAGATTTAGCTTTGTGGCATTCCTTGTGCTGTTTAGTGCAATTCAAAAACATACTCGTCAAAGCATACCTTAATCTTCACATATTCTTAGTGCCATTAATTCAATAAATGTCACTATGCAGCTTGTTTGTACAGCAAGCAAACAAATGCCACATCACTGTTAAACATCAGAGTCTCTGCAGAGTTAATGCATGTATGCTTCAACCAATTAAAAAAATTGTGCAGTATAGACACAGATTGCAATGATTTCGATGTTTGCTGTTAAATTTCAAGCATATAGTGCATCATGTGCAGCTACTTATATTCAGAAATAGATGCTGCAACCTGCGCTAACGGTGGATTTGTTCAGACCAAGAACGCTGTTGAAGAGTCTGTGCGTGGGTTTTTTAGAGGACTGCTAGTCTGTTGAAGGTGAGAGTGGATGATGAGGACTCGCTGTCCAGAACTCTGTGACTCACAGCGGTTCCCCGTCAGCCCGCGGCCTCCTGATTTATGAGTTTGGAGATCCACAAATAATCTCCCTGACACCCAGAAACCCTTCTGTCACTTAATGCATCTCTTGCTCACCTTTCATCACTTTTCCAGCCTTTCCCTTCTGTTATTTGGTGGAAAGCAGATATTTATGACTTAAAGAAATGCTAGTGCTGTAATCTGTGACGTTGCGTCAAAAAAAACAACAGCAATAGTATGTCAAAATGTTCTTTGGAGTTGCTTATATGTGCAATCAGATTTTGATCGTACTTATTTTTTTCTGTTTAATATTTTCAAACATAAACTGGAGTGATCTCTTGAGTATAGCATATTTAAAGGGTTAGTTCACCCAAAAATCTAAATTATGTAATTAATAATAATAATAATAATAATAATCAATTATTAAGAGTTAATTATTAATGAGTTATTAATGACATAATTTTGGCAGTGTTGGGTAAGTTATCTAGGAAAGATAGAATTACTGGTTACTAACATCTTCAACAGTGTAATTAGATTGCTGTATTAATTACTCTCTTTAAAAAGTATTGCATTATTATTACTAATTACTTCAAATCACTTTAGCTTAATAATGCATGGATAGACATGCAACTGATTTTCTTTTAATTCTTCAAATAAAAGGGAGAAGGTTCCACAAAAAAACAAACATACATTTTACCATTAGATGTTAAATGTTTTGCAAAATCATAAATAAATGTTATGTTTTGTTAAATCCACTGTTCTATAGTTTTTGATGTTGTTATGGTGTTACAAAACATAGTTCTGAAAGTGTCTCTCTAAGTACACTTAAGTAGCATTTATTCCATTATATTAATTGCAAGCATATAATATGATAGTATATTTAAAATTTTAACTTAAATTTTCACTCAATATCCTGTTAATCTTGAGTACCTATAGAGTAGTACTGCATCCTTCATAACTCCAAAAAGTCTTTAGTTTTATTATATTCATAAGAGAAAGATAGTCTGTACCGATTTTTCCCCGAAAAACACGACAGGCTGGAGGTGTTACATGTGGGCGGAGCTAAAGAATCATGAGTGCGAGTAAGCTTTTGCGTTGAGAGCGTCTGGAAGCTGTGACACAGATCCAGAGGCTGAAATTTAACAAGAGCAGCATCAGCAAACGACGTCTCTATGTGGTATGTACTGAAACGGTATATATTTGCTTAGCAGTTTTGGAAAATGACCAAGTTCTACTTTATATCGTTTTTTTAAGCTGTACATGTGGAAAGTGCAGTTTGATGACAACATCGCATGTTGTTTACTTGATGTGCTTACGCGCCGATAGCTAAGTTAACAACACAGAGATATTTGAAGCAGTTTTACTCACCGCATGCGGTTCCAACACACGATCGTGACCCTTTTTCGTTGGGACTGCATTATCCTTAAGAAATAAACGATGTGCAAATCCATCGTCAAACTGGCCCTTGTTTGTAAAACAAGCATCTTCGAAATGCAGGGAACAAACACAAACACTTACACAACTCCGTTGATGCTCTGTAAAAATAAACTCCATCCACTGGTCCCTTAATGCTGGTTTTTTTTTTTTGGAATCTGTGCAGGGTTGGAAAAATTGGAACAAAAATACTCCTTCAAACGTACAAATTAATTTTTGAAACTTTGTCCATGTTTAGCATGGGAATCCAACTCTTTAACAGTGTAAAAAACTCAGTATGCATGAAATAGCATTTCACCCCCCCTTTAAGTGAAATGCGTAACTTTTGCTGTTCACACATGCATTTCCCATCAGGAAATGACAAAATGTGAACAAATGTGTTTCTAAATGTGGAGGTGTAATGGTTTGGTCCCGCAGTGGACAGGCCTCTGACGCCTTAGGCGCTTCCCCTTGGCTGCAGCCCAGACAAACCCGTCTGGCTCTGCTCCGCTCGGCTGAACGCTCCGTCCCGATGCACTGATTCCTGGGCAGGATGTGCCTGGGCTTCCCTCCGGCGGGGCAGAAAGTTGGAGCGGGTCTGTTCCCTCTTGCCTTCACCAGCAGAACGGCTGCCAACCTGAGTGCCACATCCAAGACCAGAGCCGCCCCGTCCCCCAGGATCCTCTCTGCTTGCACCGCAACAGATGGAGGAGTCTCACTGTCAGCTCCGGCCTGATACCAGCTTCATATCCCACTGCGTCAGCTCACATTTACATCAAGAACTACTTGATACATCACAAATATAGTTCGTTTTTAAGGAACCTTTTTTTAAGTATCAGATATAAATATCTTTCTATCGTTACGTCTGTCTGTCTGTTTTTCTTTTTGTCTATCTGTCTATCTGTCTATCTATCTATCTATCTATCTATCTATCTATCTATCTATCTATCTATCGTTCTGTCTGTCTGTCTGTCTGTCTGCCTGTCTGTCTGTCTATCTATCTATCTATCGTTCTGTCTGTCTGTCTGTCTGTCTGTCTGTCTGTCTGTCTGTCTGTCTATCTATCTATCTATCTATCTATCTATCTATCTATCTATCTATCTATCGTTCTGTCTGTCTGTCTGTCTGTCTGTCTATCTATCGTTCTGTCTGTCTGTCTGTCTGTCTATCTATCTATCTATCTATCTATCTATCTATCTATCTATCTATCTATCTATCTATCTATCGTTCTGTCTGTCTATCTATCTATCTATCTATCTATCTATCTATCTATCTATCTATCTATCTATCTATCTATCTATCTATCTATCTATCTATCTATCTATCTATCTATCTATCGTTCTGTCTGTCTGTCTGTCTGTCTGTCTGTCTGTCTATCTATCTATCTATCTATCTATCTATCTATCTATCTATCTATCTATCGTTCTGTCTGTCTGTCTGTCTATATCTATAGTTCCATCTATCGTTATGTCTGTCTGTCTATCTATCTATCTATCTATCTATCTATCTATCTATCTATCTATCTATCTATCTATCTATCTATCTATCTATCTATCTATCTATCTATCTATCTATCGTTCTGTCTGTATGTCTGTCTGTCTATATCTATAGTTCCATCTATCGTTCCGTCTGTCTGTCTGTCTGTCTGTCTGTCTGTCTGTCTGTCTGTCTGTCTGTCTGTCTGTCTATCTATCTATCTATCTATCTATCTATCTATCTATCTATCTATCTATCTATCTATCTATCTATCTATCTATCTATCTATCTATCTATCTATCTATCTATCGTTCTGTCCGTCTGTCTGTCTGTCTATATCTATAGTTCCATCTATCGTTCCGTCTGTCTGTCTGTCTGTCTGTCTGTCTGTCTGTCTGTCTGTCTGTCTGTCTGTCTGTCTATCTATCTATCTATCTATCTATCTATCTATCTATCTATCTATCTATCTATCTATCTATCTATCTATCGTTCTGTCTGTCTGTCTGTCTATATCTATCTATCTATCTATCTATCTATCTATCTATCTATCTATCTATCTATCTATCTATCTATCTATCTATCTATCTATCTATCTATCTATCTATCTATTGTTCTAGCCTCTATTCTATTCTATTCTATTCTATTCTATTCTATGCTATTCTATTCTATTCTATTCTCTTCTCTTATTCCGTGTCTGTTGCTCTGTTTTGTAGTGTTTGTGTTGGCACGTCTCGTCTCTCGGCTGTAGCTGAGCTTTTCCTGTCTTGAATTTTTAATAAGTGACACCAAACAGGAAGTCTCGCCGCTGAATCAGTCTGTGACACATGAGAAAGTGATGAAAAGAGAATGATGAAGAGCAGAGATGAAAGACGGGCGGGCTGTAGTTATAATTCATCTTTCTGAGATTTCCTCTCATTTATAGACTGAACTTGAGACCAAAGGATGTCTTTGATCCCTGCGGCACTCGCATTACGTTACGCTTTAGTATCCTCATGGACAGATGGAGGGAAGCCAGCGGAATTGACATGCTAAAAGAAAAGGTCTGTCTCAAACCGTTTCATTTCACAGGAAATGATGCACCTGTAATAGCTCTGTCAGTGTGGCCTGGTGTTATTTTTGTTTGTCAGGATCCTGGCTGGGTGAATCCAACCGAAATACGCCAGCTCATATTTCACCCCAAAATCAAAAGAAAAAGCACAAATATTTTGCTTTTATATTCTATTTTATAAAAATTGAAGTTTTATAAAGCATTGTGACATCATTTTCATAACAATTAAGCATGTTTAGATTTACATTATTATACTTTAACTACGTCCTGACATTTTACTTTTACATTTAAAATATAACAATTAAATATTAATATTAAAATATAACGGTAATGGACATGATGTGTGTGTGTGTGTGTGTGTGTATAGCATATTTCTTGAAACATCATTATATTTTGCATTACAGTAATAAAAATTATTGGAAAAAATGTACTTACTATGAAAATAATGGAATAAGAAATAATGACAATCATGTTAAAAAATAGGAGTTACTATGATACTATGGTGATGGACATGTGTATATGTTACTTTAATATATCCTTACATTTTTGCATTATAGTAATGAAAAGTGTTGGGAAATATACTTTATTTCCATGAAAATAATGTATAAATATTATTAGTTTTTTTGTTATATTTAAGCAAGCTCTGGTTCCTCTCGTTTTATATGGTGAAAAATAAGTCAGCCATCCTGACAAGTTTCATGAGATTCACCTGTGTTTACAGCAGACTCTTGAGCAATAGTTTTTTCCGGTGTGTTGACAGTCATGACGGCTGGAGTTCAGATGTGTTTTGGCTCGGCTGGTCAGCGTATAGATTTAAAGCTCCATCTGCATGTCTGACAGATTCCCAGTCGATGCGTTGACTTCAGTCTGCTCTAGAGGAATGACACCGACTGCCATCTTAATTGTGCTCTTCAAAAGGCTTCTCTTGTGTCACTTTGACAAACTACAGGCCGGATTCAATGGGCTGATTAACTTAGCTTGTCCGTAGCGGAGGATGTGACTTAGTGGAGCATTCTCCTCTTTAATGTGGAGAGAATGAATCACTGCCACAACGTGAGTCAACTTTAATCCCGGCAGAGGGACTCCGGCTTTTGATCGTTGCATTCAATCACTAGTGTTTTGCAACAAAGTCAATTTAACCTTTTGATTCTGAGTCCTTTTAAAACAGAAATCACTTTTGATTGGATTTTAATTAATGCTAAATGCCACAGAGAGGAGAACAACGATGTCAAAGAGGAAGATTTTGTCCTCAACGTCCTCCGTTTCTTTACTACCCATTTGACTTCTGTGATATAATAACATTTTGAGTGAAACAAGATAATTAGTCAGACAAAGCTGTGGGACAGCACTTAATTTTATTCATCATGAGTTGATTGGATGTTGTCCAATCAAGGTTGTCTCTGTGTTGGCAGGTGGTTGTCAACTGAGAAGAAAAGTTGTTATAGAAGTAGAGCATGTAGTAGAGCATTTGAAATAACATGCACTGATGAATCATTCATGAGACCGAATGTGTATTGGTAAAGTAAATCCGCTCCGTTTAGATTTCCTGTTGACCTATGCATGCTCTCTTGACACTGAACGCAGGGTTGAGAGCTCTGTTTACTACCGTCACTCTCTGATATAATCGCAGATAAAACCCGTTCTGATAAACAGCATTAATGCTGAAGCCGTCCGCTGTGACCTTTCTCGTCTTGTTCTGTCGAGCCGTCTGTTATCTTTTACATCGCTCTTATAACAGCAGGGACTCTGCTTCTCCTCTAGCAGTCAGGAGACCGTGTTAGATGCACCATGAGTCTCCACTCGTGTTACTCCTGCCCTTCTACAACTTCAAAAATAAGTCATTTTATTTAATTATTTTATTAAAAAAGAAAATATGAAGAGTTTATTTGCAAAAATGGATTACAATTTTCAAAAATCAGTCTTTTTTTCATTGTGCACTCCAATTAATCTCAATCAAACAGCAGTTGGATAATTTAATAGGTCAAAAAAGAACAAAAAATATATATATACAGAGCTGGGTAGTAATGGATTACATGTAATCTGGATTGCATAATCAGATTCCCAAACTCAAGTAGCCTACATGTAATTAGAGTAAACTACTTAAACTAATCAGACTACAGTTACTTTTTTATGGATTACATGAGTACATATTACTTTCAAAATTGATGTTTGCAATGTAGCAATTGTTTGATGTTTTTTATTGATACAGTCATATACACTTCTAGTGTTTTTTGTTGTTGTTTTTTTTTGGATTAAATATTGGTCCTAGCAGTGATATTGCTGCGAATTTAATGTTTTTCAATATTGGCTTTGTAATGTATCTGTTTTCTAAACTTACTTAATTATAAGAAAATAAGCTTTAAAATCATAAAATTTGATTTTGTTTTATTCAGTGTTACTAGCAAACACTAACAGCAAGGTACATTAGTGTTAGTAATTTTTAAGTATTGGCTGTCCATACATTGCTCTTGGAAAATAAGCTATTGTGGCTCTTGTTGGTGTAATTAGATATATAATATGTCCAATTATTCCTAATTAGGTAAGTAGTTATTATACTTGTAAAAATAATTCATATTATAAATATATACTTCTAATACTACTTATAAAAATATTTATATTATAATTAGTAATAATTACAATAACAATTCTTACCAATTATCCAATCTTTTTATTATTAATGTTATTATTGTTGTTTTTATATAAGGAATTGGTTAATTAATGAATTATGATTATTATTAATAATAATAATTATGATTTGATATAATAATAATAATAATATTAATTCATTAATTCATAATAGTAAAAGTGCAAAAGTGTTTGTAACCAATTTTCATCGTGTAATGTGACATAAAACAGGATGTTGTTAAACAAGATTAAAAATAACTTCCATCAGAATCAATTAGATTGTGAAAAGTATTCTCTGAATAACAGCAGCACAGGTTATTACATTTCAGTGAAAGATTACCATGACAGATTTTCGTTGTAGAATAATGTGTGCTGATGAATCGTTCATAAGACCAGAAGACCAGTAAAAGTGTCAATTTTGATTTAAATTTGAATTGAATGTTTCTGTCTAGTTAAAATTATAAAAGTAAAACATCATACTTTCTAGTGTACAAGTGTCTCCAGTAAGACAACAAGCATCTTGAGATTTGAATGCTGCTTTCTGAACCTTCAGATACCCAGCTGTGTTCCACAGGAAGGAGTTATTAGCAAGCAACATTTGCGGCTCAGTGTCAGAGCCTTGCTCCAGTGTTTAGTGTGTAGACGACCTATCCTGGAGAGCAAGCGCTCCACAGGTGAACAGTGAGTCCAGAGCTGAGCAGACACCAGCTGGACGTCTTCCTGCTCCGCCTGCACACACACAGCATGGAAGCATCCTGCATTTCTGCCTTGATTCACTCTCCACAGTAAACGTCTGTGCTTGACTCAGCCAGAAAGAAACATTCAGATTCAGATGCAGATGTCTCCTCCTGACTTCATTGTGCTTTAAACCCGCTACCAGGTCCATTTAAGAAGAAACGTCATGCTAGGCTGAGCAAAACAAACCAATAAAATGAGACCTAAAATGCATAAAACACACACAGAATACAAATCACACTATGCTTGCCAGTGGTGAGTCACTGCCCATCAAAGCTTTCATAAAAACCTTTTGATTTATAATGTTAGCCTGATGCAACTACTTTTCTTTCTTTTAAAGTGTTGTTTTTTTTTTTTTTTTTTTTGTACTTTACAGCATTTTATACCCTCATAAGGACAGATAATTTGGCACATTCTTTAGATCATTTTAGGGAAATTGTGGAAAAGACATTTGTTTATGAACATAACATTTTGTATAGTTCCCCATATTAAATCTGTGTGCTCTTTCTTATGCATTTGATAATTTTAGTTTATAATTTTGTGGAATTTGCATTTTTTTATGTAAATAACCACCCCCCATCCCCCCCCCAACATTTTCTATTGAATCTAAACAGAAAATCTGTTGTATTAGCACTTCAATTTCTATATAGTCCTACTTTTTAAAATAATTTTGCACAAAAATTTGGGAAATTGGCATTTAATTATGAAAATACATAAAAGTATACTACATCATCGAATAATAATAATAAATACTAATTAATATCTATCTTGCTGAATCTGTCTGCTACTTTTGACATGGTTAACCACGGGATCGACAAAGGCAAAGGCAAGGCAATGCAAGTTTATTTATATAGTACATTTCGTACACAATGGTAATTCAAAGTGCTTTGCATAAAAATAAGTAAAAAAATAATAAAAAACACAACAATAAAACAGGGAACTTACAAACTAATGATTTAGAAATTAATTTAAAACAGTTAAAAATAGTAATGATTAAACATAAAATACAGTGGAACCATATTGGCAAAGAATATCTTGGGAACCAAACTCCAGTGGTTGGAGTATTACCTCTCTGATAGGTCCTTCAAGGTATTTTGGAGAGGTGAGGTGTCCAAGTCGCAAAATCTAACTACTGGGGTGCCACAGGGCTCAGTTCTTGGACCACTTCTCTTCTCTGTCTACATGGCATCATTAGGTTCTGTCATTCAGAAACATGGCTTTTCTTATCACTGTTATGCTGATGACACTCAACTCTACCTCTCATTTCATCCTGATGATCCAACGATAGCTGCTCACATCTCAGCTTGTCTAAGAGACATTTCTTGCTGGCTCATTCAAGCTCTTGTTCTGTCCAGGCTGGACTATTGCAATGCTCTCTAGGCAGGTCTTCCAGCCAGTCCCATCAATCCTTCATAATTAATCCAGAACATGGCAGCAAGATTCATTTTTAATTAGCCAAAAATATTGCATGTCACACCTCTGTTTATCAAGTTTCACTTTGCTCCCAAAAGCTACTCGCATAAAAATTCAAGGCATTAAAGTTTGCCTACAAAATGACCACTGACTCCACATCCCTTTACCTAAATTCATTACTTCAGACTTATATGCCCTCTAGAAGCTCGCGTCCTGCAAGTGAATGGTACTTTATCCCAAAGAGGCACAAAATCACTTTCACTGACTTTTAAACTAAATGTTCCCTCCTGGTGAAATGACCACAACTCAATCCCAGCAGCCATCCTGAGTCCTTAGCTATCTTTAAGAATCGGCTAAAAACTCATCTCTTACATCTTTATTTTACCCTCTAACTCTAGCACTCTCTAGTCTAATTCTATTCTAATATATATACATAAAACTCATTACTGTTTGCTTTCTTAAAAAAAACAAAAAACAACCTATGACCAGCTTTGCATATCATTGCTCTTTTGTTGATTTTGATTGCTTCCATTGTCCTCATTTGTTAGTCGCTATGGATAAAAGCGTCTGCTTAATGACTAAATGTAATAGTAAATGTAATAGAAATACTATTATCATAAATCTAATTTGAATTAAAAAATAAACACAATCCAACGTGTTCTCAAATCACATTTTTTTTTTGTATTCAGTTTTAATTATTGTAAGCTAATTAAATTTTATGAATGAATTAATTAAAGAGTTAATTAAGGTGATTAATCAAAGTTTTGACCACTTTTACGTTACAGAAAAATTATAATAAATCTAACTTTTCAAAATGTATTAATGGAATTTTTTAATTTGTAATATTACACAATATCAAAGTTTTTACCCTGTTTTGATTAATTAAATGGAGCTGTGAGCATAAACAAAAACTGATCAATCAATCAGTCAATCAATCAATCAATAAAAAAGCAGATTTTTAACCATCTGTGGAATTCCTTCAAACGGGTTTAGGTGGTAAAATGTGCTGTCTGTTCAAATCGTTTGTGTGAATGACTAAATTTCATGTGGCCCTTCTTATATACAAAAACCTTTACATAGTGTGTGAAACATGAGTAATACGAAACTACAAATATCAGCTTGCGAATCAAAGACCGTCTTTGCAGGAATGTAAAAGATTGCATCTGTCAGATTGCGTCTTCTTCCGATTTCATAATCGCAGACTTCACATATTGATAGAAGTGTGGCAGAATATGTAGATCTGAAACCAAAACCCTGGGCTTTTACAACCACTAGCAGGTCTGGGGTTTCGCTTTGAAAGCAACGTCTCCATTTAGCAGCACATCTGTAATGTATCGCAAGAAATCAAGCGCAGAAACAGTGGATTGTGTTATGTATCTGCTCAGGTTGTTTTGTATTCTAAAAGGTGTTTTAGTTACTCCCCAGAGAGCCGTGTGCGTCGGTGTTCTTGTGTTAGAGAGAGTGTTGTGGATTCTCCACACGAGCTGAATTAATTGACTCTGACAGCTTTGTGCTTCAGACCTAAATACGGTTTTTAGTACCTTCTGGCTACTGCTTTTCTTGAGCTCAAAGTTTTCTGTCGGTGACGCCTTCCTCCTCCATCCACACCCACTCCATTCATCTGGTTTGCACCCGTGGACTTTCTGTTTTGATTCACATTATGTGTCAGATCGGCTGGGCATAGAGTAACTTTTGTTCTGTCGTGACTCTAGGGCTCTTCATCCAGGGTTTTCCATTCCTCCAGCATCCGCGGCGTTGTAATTCAGCCGATTAAAGCTTATCGATTGTGACGTGCTGACTGTGAATTGGCCTGAAAAATCTGAGGTCGAATGGAAGTCAAGAGTGTCCTGGAGGGTGCCCTCTTTACACTTCATTTCTCAATAACACCCCAGAGACTCATCACACACAGATCTGTTAGCCACTCGTTCTTAAAGCGTAATAATACATTTTCACTTCAGCCATTGTTATTTCCTAAACTAACTTAGGCTATGGCTTTCAAGCAATTTCTTGAGTGGGCAGGATTTGTTTTGAAAACTGCTGGAGATGTACTTATAATCACTGACAAGATGCGCATGAAAATCGCATTAGATTTATTTGCACAGCCCTAACATCTAGTTAACAAAGCTAAACAAGTACAAGTAATAAGTTACATAAACTGTTAAACGCACCAACTTAAATAATAAAATACACTTACCGGTTGCAATTCATAAACAACGCCTTCTCCAGACAAAGAGGGAACTGCTCCATCTCTCAAGAATAATCTTTGTGCGAATCCGTCATTAGACTGATTGAGATTGAGGAAGCTGTCCTCAGCAAAATGTGCTGCACATAGTTTTACATGTGGGTTATAATTTTCGCGACCTGATATAAACATAAATTGTAACCATTCATCTCCAAGTAGAGCGTCCCTGGGAAGCCCAAACAAAGATGATTGGACTCCGAGATGAAAATAACAGCGTTTCAACGACATGGCGTCAAACACAAACGCAACTCTTCCTCTTCTCCGTCGGATCGCAACAAGACCACGCCCTCTTTTTGTGTATTGATGTGGGCGGAGGTTAGTCAAAAAACTGTTTTAGTGACTTCATTACTGCAGGAACTAGAGGGATGTAGTCCAAACGGGTCGTTTTTTGTAGGTGAATTCTATTAAATAAAATATCTCGCTTGGCATTGAACTTTGAGCTTTAGAATTTGACAGATATTATTTATACTCTAACAACAACAACATTACACACTAACTAAAGTTTAAAACATGGAATCACGAAGAACGGGACCTTTTAACTGATCTTTGAGCAACACCTGTCTTCACTATTAAAGGAGCAAAATCATAATTATCTGTGGACACACACTGAGTCCTTCCAGTCAAATAATCAAAGAACCACTTCAACAAAAATATTATGATTCACAGGATCAAACGCTTTCGATAAACCAATAAAAAGTGCAGCACATGATTTTTTAGCATCCAATGCAGTTATTATATCATTAGAGACTGACATTGCAGCAGTTATAGTTCTATGTCCTTGTCTAAAACCTGATTGAGTTTGATATAACATATTTTTAGCTGACAAATAGTACTTTTACTGTTAATTTACCATAGATTCAGACATAGGCCGATAATTATCAAATACAGTGGATTTTCCTACCTTCAGTAATGGTCGAATAATTACTGACTTCCAAGAGCTTGGTATCATACCACTGTTTAAACTTAAATTAAAAATAGAAGCAATGGGTCTCGCTATTAAGTCTGCAGTTATTTTTAAAAAGTAAGACTCTATTTGATCAGGGCCAGCAGACTTTTTATAATCAAGACTTATCAAGGCTATATGAACCTGAGACGGAAAAAAGGTATAAAATTAAAAACATTTCTTATAGAACTTGAAGGGATGGGCATATTATCTTTACCATCTGCATCGACAGAGAAACCAGATGAAGTGATTGAACTTATATTAGTAAAATGCATATTATATTTATCCTTAATTTCTTAATTTCTAAAGCTGGAGCGAAGCTTTGGAATAGCCTTCCTCCCTTTATATATTATACCCCATCTATTAATATTTTAAAATCCTATCTAAAGACTTTTTTTTTTTCACCCTGGCTTATAACACTACTTATTATGCTCCTTTTTCTTCTTTTTTTGATTTCCTTGTTACTCTTTTATTTTATGTGTGTTTTATTCTTTGTAAAGCACTTTGGTCAACCTCGGTTGTGTTTAAATGTGCTCTATAAAGAAACATTTGTTGGTGGTGTTAAATGGATAGCGTGAATTGATTTAGTACACACACTGCTGTTCAAAAAGCTTGGGGACAGTAAGACTTCTATTAAGAAGAAATGAATACTGTTATTCAGCAAGGATGCATTAAGTTGATCAAAATATTAGATTTTTGGTCTAGTGAATTCATCATTGGAGAGTGGATGGATGGATGGAAATAAATGGATGGATTGATAAATTGACATGTGGAAAGACAATTAGATGGATAGATGGAGAAATTATAGATTTATGGATAAATAGATACTGGATGGAGTCCATCAAGTGAAAATTATGAGACTGATCACTTTAAAAAACAATTCTCTGAAGTTATACTTCGTGGTTTAATATTTAGAGTTTTTTTAAATCACTGAAGCTCAATATGAGCACTGGTGGTGTTCTAGAGTAAGAGTTGATTTCATATGTAATCTTAGTGAGTTTCTGAGAGACAAGCGCATCTCACAAACAGGCAGTGAACAACACGGCTTCAGCGTGGGCTCATTCTGTCCAAATGAGCAAACTCAGAGGCTCGTGTTCCTGTCACCTGCGGGTCACTGGAGTTTCACCGCTCTGACACTCACTGCCAGGTGTCTGCGACGGCTGCTGCCTACTGCCTTTACCGCTCATTTACCGCGGTTCAGGGTGGCAGGCTTGTGGGAAGATGTTTTGCTGTGGTATATCTCCAGCATCAGTCTAATGGATTAACAGGAGTCCGAAACCTCTCTTCATGTTATGTGTTTAAGTATTAGATTGAAGCTTTTCTGACTTTTTTAATCGTGTACATGCAGCATAATGTGTGTGCATACTAAATATTGAGTGTGTGAGTAAACGGAAATCAAACGAACAAATGTTCTTCATACAGTACTGTCATTAAAAACAACTGTTGTTCTTCCGAATTCCGTATTCTTTCAAAAACTTTTTTTAAATGAGGTTACAAACAACCACTGAGAGCACACAGCAAACATCACTGGAATCACATTTCCAGTGTGAGACTGGATAGCTTTGGGAGTTTTATGTGGTCTAGTTTTTCACTGTTGAAACATCAGACACGAGGAGACTGAAACAGAGCAGCTGCTTCACACACTATACTTGTCTTTTACACACTTTATTATTGTTCTCTCGCTCCGTTTCACTCAGTCTCTTGCTAATGGTCTTGGGAGTAAAAGGGGTTTATTGTGTTAACGGCCCGTCATCTCTTCATCAAACTCTCAAACAAAAGTCAGAGCGCTGTGACGGATCATTATCTAACTTGCAGAACAAGCAAGACTCTAGAGTTCACATGAAATGTATCAATTAATTCATCACCACCATTAATTATTAAAAGCATGCATCGTAATTAACAGATCCAGTAGGAGGAGAGTGGAAATATGAACACACTCTCTTGGCCTCTGCTGTCATCCGCAGGTATTTGCATGCTTTCTGCTTCTGTTTGAAGTTAGGAAATGAAGCTGGTTAATTACTAAATTAGCAGGACATGCTCTCGATCCCCTCAGGCTGCACTGCTAAATGTCACCCAAATGCCACTGTGATCCGGGCCGGGTCTTATTTAGGGGAGAAACATTAAGTTGTGTTAATTTTCTCCTGTAATAGTTCTTCTCTCTTCGGCTGTGTCCCATTTCACTTTATTTCACGCTATGTTGTGGTATAAATAGTGCTTGCTAATGTGTTCACACTGTAGCGTAGTGCACTGGATGATGTACTTGCTCGACTGTAAAAGTGTGAAATGTAGCAGTTGAGTGAAAAGGGGCTAAAACTTGAGTCAACACCTGTGTTTGAACTTTTCTCTACATTGTCTGTAAATAGCCAACGCAGTCTCATGGCAATATGTAACTATTTTACGTCTTGGCAAATTGGTGGCTAGTTTGTATTCATTTATACAGTCTCATTGGTGTTTGCTAATTCTATATGTACTTTTATCCAAAATGAAGATGAGTTTGATTCTTCATCAGATGTGGAGAAATGTATCATTCCATCACTTGCTCACCAATGGATCCTCTGCAGTAAATGGGTAACCAAACATCTCTCTAGCCCATCAGTTGACATCTTGAGAAGAGAAAAAGTGTCTAATAGCCAGTTTTTAAGACATTATTAACTTGAAACCATCGCTTCTGGTCTAAATACAAGTCCATAATCCATTATAACACTTCCTCCAGTGAAAAAAGTCCTTCTCCTGTTGTCTCTCACATCAAAGACATCTTTGTTTAGAGCCGTTTCGGACTTGTTGATCTGTGCAGATTTTTCTCCTGATTCATACCAGGTGACTTTGTTACTGAATAAAGCAATATCATGTACTCTACTTTTGGCCAGAAGCGACGATTTAAAGTTAAAACTCTCTTTATGATGGATTCGTTTCTGTGATGTTTTTATCAGCAGTTTGGACTCTCATTCTGACGGCACCCATTCAGAGGATCCATTGGTGAGGTGAATGTTGTGATATTAGTATACTGTAGCATAATAATGTTTGAAATCTTTGTTGTTGCATAATGTTTTGCATACTATATTTGTTATTTTTTTTGCATACTGTTTTGTCTACCATTGTAGACAAAGTTTTGTCCACGATTTCTTTATGTCTCTTTGAAAAGCAACCTTAAGTTATTTTGATAAGAATGTTTTTTTGGTCAAGTAAAGTAGAGTTTATTTTCATCAAATAATGCTGCTTAATGTAGACAGCCATTAGCACTGCAAAAAGAGTCCAAGTAGCCGATCTGAGCAAGGAAGGACATTTAATACGGACGGTGACATTTGGAGGTCTTGAACTCCAGAACGCAGTGAAGCCAGACAGGTATTTGAGTCCCTGAGCATTTCGCTGAGTAACACTTTGTACTGTTCTGAGAGAAAAAGATCTCATATATCGAATTAAATGGATGAAATTCTGCACAAAGGCCGGAGTTTAGGGCTTCGGTGAGCTAAGATGTGTGTCTTCTTTTTAATGAGAGTCTAAGGTCACAGGTTATGTTCGGAATGAAATAGAGCACTGCTTACTTGAGTAAACTTTTTTAAAGTAATATAAAAGGTTATTTTGTCCAATAAATCAAAATTTGATTGATATATTAACATATGTAAAATGTTCATATTAACATGTTGCATTTCTACATTACTGAATGAACCACATTTAAAATAAAAACTGCAAATATAAAAATAAAACTTCTTTATAATCAAATGAGTTGAAAAGCAGTGTTGTTAGTGTTAACTGTAACTATTAAATATGAAAAAATATTAATAAATACTAATTGCACTAATACCCAGCCATTGTCAAAAGATACAATTGACAAAACATAGTTTTACAGTCCAGCATAGGGAAAGCATTCTCCTGATGAAAATCGACCGCAAGCTCTTTAAATGTAGACCACGGGGGCTCCCCGTAAACATAAATACTTAATACCTGACCAAAGCATTATTGTCTGTAACATTTATTATTAATTTCAGCTTCAAAACAGCCGCAAAAGGTCACTCTGTGTTTCAGTGAGCAGCTTATCGGCAGTCACAGAGGTTTCAGAGAGACTCACACTGAGTGCTCGAGTGTTTGACATGACACGTTAAGCAGTTACAGTAGCATTAGATGCCAGTTTTCATCTCATATTAATGAGGAACAACATGCAGTTGTCACACTGCAAGAGTAAAAAGATGATTAAAATGATGCATAAACACTCCCTATTCATTTTAATCTGAAATCTTGCTGCTGAAAAACATATATACTGTATGTTATGTCAGCTACACTTATATTCATGATTAATGTCAGGTGCTTGGCTTCAAGTCATCAAGAAGATTCACACTTCCTAAAGTAAGTACAAATATAGTGCCTACGACCTCTGACAACATTGTTGAGATCTCTTCTGGTCTTTTACATCATTTTGATTACCACGAAAATGAATCCATTCATCTCTCCTTTTAAAACAAGTTACAGTACAGTGGATGTGAACTGGAGCAATCCTTAAATGCTGAGGTTTTAGGCACTCACAGTTTCAATAGTACAGCCACAAGACATGAACTTCATTTAAATATAATTTCTAACTAAATTTATATTCAACTCTAAAACCATAAAAAAAAAAAAAAACTCTAAAAAGCTTTACTCTTAAATAATGCACATCTTAGAAAAACAAATGTAGGGCCTTTTATAAAAGCCTTACATTTCTGCTTTTAAATGCTTCAAAAAAGGGCTCTATTCACATCTACAGTAGCTAAGAGTTTAACACTGATAAAAAAAAAAGTTTTTCTCTTGTTAAAAAGAATCTGAAAAGTTTTCCATTTCCACTTCCAAGTAAAATATTAAAGGCGAAGAAAAGTCATTGTGACAGTTACCTTGAGGATAAACCAACATTTTTCTATAAATGCTAGAAGTTAACTTGTTCTGAACCCAGAATATTGATTTAAATTGCATTTAGGGTACATTACCACACAAAAATGATACAAGTTTTTAAAAACTGTTTCAGTTTAAAGTACCTTGTTGATGTGTAAATGCCCCCAAGTCTTCACTAGTTCCAGTCACTCGTGTGTTATCAAAGCTCAGGTCTACTTGTTGCACATGAAAAATGAAGTCTTTGTTCTGGCAGGGATGGCTTTTTGATTGCCTGATTTTATTCGGCTCAGTGCCCGGTGGAGTGCTTTCACAGGCCACCGCCGCACCTGCTTCCATCAGCTCCCTGTCAGTCGTCTGATGGAGTCACCCGGAGCCGCGGCTGGTGGTTGTTATGTGTCGAGTTCCCATCGTCGGCTTTTCTGAACCAGTTGTGCTCAGGGAGATGTGGTGTTCACATGTAAAGCAGCACGCCTGTGGCTACGCTTTCATATCGCAGACTTCTGCGTTCGCCTTTCAGATGTGAATGCATCTGCCACAGCGCGCCGCAACAAAAAGATCAGGTTACAATCAGAGATGATATGAGAGCAATTAGGTGGCATCTCAGCATGCTGCCAATTGTGATTTTAATGAAAAATACATGAGTGCATCAGGTTGATGCGCCAAGACTTGCATGCAAGCGGAGCCGGAAATGAAGTCAACTTGATATTATCGCAGTGTTTATGAGAAACTTACATAATGCTGCAGACTTGATCTTCTAACCATGGTTTGCTTAAATTATTGCGTGCTTGGTGGTGTTAAAAACACTGCAACACTCGAGTATTGACCCACTCCACCACGGGTGGGATTCACAGCAGTAGCCGGCCCACTCTTGACAGCAGAAAGCCGATGTTGCAGATGTACAGGAACCGTGAGATCCCTCCTCGACTGACAGAACCTGAATTGTTGTTTTCTTGACTGTTTAGTTGGAGTGCTATTATTATTGAGAGTGGACTGGCGTCCGTGAACCTCTCCTCGTGTTCTTAGACTCTGCATCGAGGATTGATGTGATGAGACTTTCAAAACCTTCAAGATGTACTTCTGATCCGAGTCCTGTTCCTGTTTGAGACTTCCTGTCATCTTGGCAATATGTTGGCTGTCTGCAGCTTTAGTAGGAAACTAGATTTTGGAAAACAAATGAGAGCAGTTTTGGGTGG
Source organism: Carassius gibelio (assembly GCF_023724105.1). Classification (NCBI taxonomy): domain Eukaryota; kingdom Metazoa; phylum Chordata; class Actinopteri; order Cypriniformes; family Cyprinidae; genus Carassius; species Carassius gibelio. The sequence goes on along the minus strand of NC_068399.1, from coordinate 25,524,188 downwards.
CTGCGGGTTGGTTTTCTCACTAAAATCATTGGAATACTAAATATTAAGAAAACCTGAAAGTTTTCTTTAAATAGTTTGTTAAAAACTTGTCCCATAAAGATAGTTGTAAGGTTGTGAAGTTTAAAATAACAAAAAAAATCTCACTTTGATTTTTATTTCATTTTATTTTATTTGATCAAAATAGCCAAAACCTCTATTATATTTTCATCTGTATTGTTAAAAATCTGAAAAAAAATAAATAAAATAAAAATAACAGGTCCCATAATATTTTCCTTTCGATTTCTAAGAGTGAAAGCCACAAAGTAACACTAAAAGTTGCAATTATAAGTGAGACAATTACATAATAATTATATTTTTTTTATTATAATTATTATTTATTAAAAAAAATTAATAAACTATACACTTTAAAAAAAAAATTATACACTTCACATTTCTGCTTTTAAATGCTCCGTAAATTAACCTCATTCACTTACATTGTAAGTATTCCAAAATTTCACACCTCATTTAGTGTTACTTGCCATTTCTTAGAAATTGCTAGTAAATTTCACAAATAACTAGAGAGTGAACATTCTTTCAAAGCCATTTTTTCAGTTTATACATCTTGTAAATGTCATATCAAGCTCAGCTTGAATGGAACAGTAACACCCTACCATTTTCATAAATGTCACATGCATTTGAATTAATTGCAATTCTTCCTTGGTGCTTTGATTTATAAAATCCATTCCACCCTTAATGTAGCATGTTAAGTGTAATTTTCCATATTCTGCTGAAAGTGGCACCAGCGCGGACACTCAATGCAAATCAAATGCCCCCTGATAACTTAAAAATTCAATCAGGTTTGCGCTCAGTGCGCGGCACTGCCGCTGAACTCCAGTATGTTACTTAATCTTTTCAATTACAGCCGCTGGAATGAATCTCTAAAGGCTTTTTTTCCCTGCAGGAGATAAGAGAGGTTGAATTCAGTCTCATGTTTTTACTGTGAATGAGAGACTACAATGAAGAATGTCATAGTCTCATTGAATATAATAAAATCATAACATCATTCCTCTTAGTTTTATGGCAAATTTGTGGTGCGTACGACATGTTATATTCACCTGTGGTTACTTTATATATATGGGTCATTCTACAGAAGTGGTGCAAAATGCTGTCCCCCATCCATATATATATATATATATATATATATATATATATATATATATATATATATATATATATATATATATATCTATATAGATATATATAGATATAGATATATATATATATATATATATATATATATAGACACACACAAAAATTAAGTTCTTTACTATAAGAGGCAATATAAAGAATGTTTTCCCTTTCCTTCAGCCTCACCTGAGGCTCTGGATTACAGGAAATAATGTTGCAAATAATGTTCGGTTTCTATTGTGATGCTTCATAAGACCTGCTTCAGCATACCAACACATTTTGGACAATACTATGCTGCCAATGTTGATGTGGTTGGATGACTTTGGTGTGGAAGAAATTGCCCAGCCTGAATAGACCCCTGACATCAATACCATCTTGGGGATGAATTGGAAATGAAAGTGCACCAGACCTTCTTGTCCAACAAGAGGGGTAAATGGGCAAAAAAGCCCCCCAGAAGAGTAGAAACTAATAGCTACAAAAGGGGGACCAACTCCAGATAAATCTCTATGAAGGTTAGAGATCTGACCTTTCCGAGTTAGACCACCATTAGAGAGAGAAATGATAGAAATTAGCCAGGTATCAACAAAGTGACATCTTTTCAAGAAGGTCTGGATCAATATTAAAGAGGTTGTGAAAGTCAGAGAGCAGTTTTAAGGACTTTACATCAATATTATTTAAATTAGCAGCGGTGTACTAGTGTGCTGCCATCATTTATTTCTGAAGTTGAGTCAAGGCTGAAGGTAAATGATACTCTTCAAACCAGAGACCCTGAGCTCTCTGCCTTTAGCGCTAATCAACCCTTCAACGCCGGTGCATTGAGCTGCATAGCAATTCAGCTAGTGCATTAGCGCTCGCGCTCTCCCTCTCATTTTCAGTCAACAGTGTGATGGAGGCCTGCCAGACGCATTGATATTCAGAGAGAGCGGCTCTGACTCAGTCACCAAATCCTCCCGCCATCAAAAGCGCGCCTGATGTTTGTCAAATTTGCCCTTATTGTGGAAACCAGGAAGAAATTAGCATGGAGGCTAATGCAGAGGGAGCACTCTAGAGAGTAATGGAAGCACAGATTGTTCAAAGAGGCATTGGACTGATGTTTTTAATTGGAACAGCTGTGGGAGAGTTTGCTGACATCACTTACGTTGCAGCTGGGGATTATGATGCGTTTGGCCTGCAGCATACTACTAGTACTAGTTATAAGTGATGCCGCCTAAGGGTTTACATGGAAAACATGACAAAGGGGTCTGAATTTGCCAGATACTGGCAGCTTTAAAGGGAAAGCTGCTAAAAATAAAAAAAGATATGCTTCCCATGAGGTCACTAATGAAGCACATGCGTTTGACAGAGATAAATGGAGGGCTGTTTCGAAAGTTACTGCATGAATATGTTGGGCTTTGCATCTTATGAAATCTTAATGTGTTTTAAATGAGCACAATAATTGTTAAATAATTTTCATCATACAGTAAATGCATCTATATGCGTGAGTGTGTGTGTGTGTGTGTGTGTATATATACGCACACACACACACACACACACACACACACACACGTATACATACATGCATGAACAACCAAGCAGGAAGTCTATTTCTCGCCATTTTTGTGTTCTGTATGCATCAGACGGTCAGTGAATGGAGTTTGGACGCTCCACAGACATGCGTTCAGACATTCAGACGAGGTGTGATATGCGGCTCTCCTGTGTGAGTGGGAACAGAGCGAGCTGTGAGCTCATCCGATTCTCAGCTGGTCCCAGACCCGGTGAGACGCTACAGAGACATCGTGATCACAGAGGCTTAGCATGCTAATCTCCCAGGTCTGCTTGGATAGTCCAAGTTTATATTCTTACTAAGTAGCACATTTTCATGTCCCCTTCATTTCCTCCTTAATATACATAACCTACCATTCTGAAAGCTTAAAATTATTTGTATTATTATTATTACAGTATTATTATTTACATTTAATTATTTTGCATACAAGTCAAAACTTGGAAATGTATAAACAATTCTAAAATTAATATTAATATTTAAAATAATATACCCCCCCAATCAAAAAAAAAAAGAAGAAAAAAAAAAAAGGGTGCTGGGTATTGTTCTATTTGGATTTATATTTGAAATATATCTCTTTAACTGACCAAAGCTGGTTCCTTAATGGCATCATCTTACAGGAAGTGACATCATAGTGGAAGGAAAACAACAGAACAAACAGGTAAAACGATTAGTAATGGATTTGATTGAGTTGCTTTCTCAGTTTAATTTTTTTTTTTTCTAATGATAAAACGACAGAATTCAGTACGATGTAATCAATATTTCTCTCACTGAGGAAAGATTTTAGATCTTTATTTGAATCCTGTGCAAATAATGAACCCATAATAACATTTAATAGTCGGAGCCACCTGAGTAGTTCAGGTCAGAGGTTACCTGTTCCTGTATGATAGCAGTTCTGCATCAGTCTTGAGCCTAAAGCAAACATCTCTTCATACGTGAAGCGGTGATGTAAGGTGATGGAGCTGGCCGTCTTGAGCGATCTCAACAGGCAGTTAAACCCCGTCAGCTAATCTGTCTCCTCCGCTACCCACAGCTCTGTCAGTCCAGCCGTCCGATCCGACAGGCCGTCCAGATGACGGATTAAACTGTCCACCGCTGTGAATCTGGAAGCCAGTGCGCAGCCACCTGCCGATGCAGCATGTCCCGTCGAAGCCCCCGTCGAGCAGAGAGGGCATCGTGCCCTGCAATTACACCCCGCTGCTGCCATTATCACTAGTGCACAATGTAAGCGATCCGCCTCATTGCGGGTGAAATGGCCAGTTGCTGGATGACATTCAGGGTTTGGGTTGTCTGGGTCCTTTTCGCTTTAATGTGGTCACTGCGTGGCATCGATGGCATTTTCTAGACTCTTTTGGCAGTGATTTTAGCTGTGGTTCTCGCCGAGCATCCCGTCCTTTGTGTCGTTGCTTTGCTTCTGTCACTAAATGTGAGATAATGTGTTTGTAATGATGCAGTGCTGAGCAATTGATCCAATCTATTGTTTTAGCACAACGACAGATGCTTACAGCTAAATGTGCTGTGTCTGCAGATGATGATTTTATTTGGACTGAAAGGACTCATGACCTGCTTCCCCACATAAAAAGCCTAAAAAGCAAACAAAACATGTTTGTTGTGTAGAACCGCTGTGCTAATACTATGTCTTTCCAGGGGGTTTAACTGCTTTTAAGGTTTTATTATGGATAATTTCGGGCCTGTTGTCAGTTGAGGTTTGTCTTGTGCTACCCAGAATTTATTTTATTTTATTTTGATATTTAATAAATAATAATAATAATAATAATAATAATAATAATAAAAAAAAAAAAATATATATATATATATATATATATATATATATATATATATATATATATATATATATATATATATATATATAATATATATATATATATATATATATTTTTTATTACATTGAAACTCATTTGAACCACTGAGCAAATTATCCAGTAATTTTTAGGAATTCTTCGTGGATCATTTTGACCTGTTTCGGTTGATGTTTGTTTATTTAAATCTTAGGGGTGTAACGGTTCACAAAATTCACGGTTCGGTTCGATACGATACACTGATGTCACGGTTCGGTTCGGTTCGGTTCGATACGTTTTAGATACAGCAAAATGTAAAAACATCTCAACTTTTCAGAATGCCGCAAGCGCACCGCGGGTCATGTGACAAGAACCAACCAATCAGCTTCATCCTTTCCCGTAACAACGTTGAGAGCTCAGCCAAGATGAAGGAACAGCTGATCATAGTTGTATATGGATTGCAATTTTGAAATAAATTCAGTAGCAGAGCTACTGCAAGCGATTTTTAGAGCTGCAAATCCATTTATCCTTCGCTGAAATTTCCGCGTCTCATGGAGAGAGCACGTCATTGTTGCTTAGCAAAGACAGACGCCTCATGAGCGCTTCTGCCCGAGCGCTTTGGAAAGGAGGAGAAAGACGCGCTTAGCGTTTTCCATGCGTTTTTAGGCACGATATGTGAACGGCCCCTAAGGCGCTCGCTCACTCAGCACGCGCTGAAGGCTCGTTGCAAAATGTCTAATGCATTTAACAGACCAGAAATATAAGATCCTAAAATAACCAACAGGTCTGGTGTTTGGGTTGGATTCCCTGTAAGCTATAGTGTCTAAATGCTGCAGGGATAGTTTGCTGCGTGCATGTTTCTCCTTTTTTTCGTCTTTTCCCAGATAGTACTGACGCATATATCCCAGATATTCCCGCTGGTTTTTTTTTTTTTTTTTTTTTTGTAATCCCGCTGGTGTACCCTGTCATGTTGCAGATGCGACATACCGTTGTTTTTTTATCCACCACTCTCTTGCCATCACCATTATAGCTTAAAGGGAATCCAAAGTGCACCCAAACACCAGACCTGTTGGTTATTGGAGGATCTTCTCATTTCTAGTCTGTTAAACGCATTGGCTATTTTGCAACGAGCCTTCAGCGCGTACTGAGTGAGCGAGCGCCTGCTGAGTAGCCTAACATAAACATATAAGATGGTGTTTTTTTCTTCTTCGGGAGTGTCAGGGGCGTTGCCTGTTACGTTGTTTGGGTTATTGGGCTACCTTGTTGAACGCATATCATTATATTTCTTTCTCTCTCTTTTTTTTTTTTTTTTTTCAAATATAATTAATTACTCCAACGAACCGTTCGGTATACATAATGCGTACCGCGTACCGAACCGAAAGCGTCGTACCGAACGGTTCAATACGAATACGCGTATCGTTACACCCCTATTAAATCTATAATAGATTGATTAATAATGCCAGCGGGTCGTGTTGTTTTGTCAATGTACTGTTCAGTATTATCTTAATTATCTGATCTGATCTTAATCAGCCTGCTGTTGCTATGGTTACATCCTCAGGTAATTGTGAGTTTTACACAATGCCTGTTTCGTGTGATACGAAAATACATGGCCCAACTAAACTAGACTACTGTAAACTGTTCAGAATCCAAGTTTAAATCAGCTCTTCTCTCAAATGAACTATTTCGAGGCTCAGTCCAGTCATCTCTCTGAGTCTGACCACTGATGCTGATAGTAAAGCAGTGCATTGTCTTTACGATGAATGTATAAAATGCCTCCGGACATCTGTGATGCCCATCGAGTTTGACATCCGCTTTCTCACCCTTCAATCTACTATCACCCTTAATTTGAATGCTGAACTCAGAGAATGAGTTCATAGAGCATCATCCTGAAAACCCATAATGCATTTCATCTGAACTACTGCATGCATCTCTAGTCTGAATGTGATAGACTTCAGAAAAGGCTGAAGGGAATAAATGAAGAGAGTTTCTTGATTGTTCTGCTGTGATTGATGCAGTGGCATTATTAGAGCGGCAGCACACAGTCGATACTTCATTGAGTTGTGTTATTGTGAACAGATCAAGCATCGGTTGTCTTAGAATGCATTCAGATTTTACCCTTTAGGAAACCATTAGATAACAGCGACACAAAACATCCTGCTCTTCATCATTGTAGACTCATAGATTTCCAATCCGTTGGTGTTTCCAACCAGAGTGAAAATTGTAGAAATGTCTATAACAATATATTCTCACAGTTTATATATTAGGCTAGTTATATAAGACATGTTTTCAGGGAATTTATCATAAAAATCGTCGAACAAACAGTAAAACGGTAACATGTTTCGCTAACATTAAGATCTTGTTTCATGAATGTAAGATATTTGTATAAAATGGGACATTTTGGAGGTTTACTGCTGTCTGTGTGTGTGTGTGTGTATATACAGTATATATATATATTTATGTGTGTGTGTATGCATAAATGTAGGTATTAGTATATATTATACTGAATGCATAATTGGATTAAAAATTAATTTAAATTAATAATAGTATACATAATGCTGTTTGTCAATACATTTAAGCATACATATACTTTGTAAAATGTATTTAATATGAATTTTTAATGTCGTCTTTTTGCATTTTCATTGGATTTTTTCCCTCTGTATTATATTCATAACTTTTTTCATTATATTTTTTACTTCATTATATGTGCCAGGACATACAATAATAAATATTTGGTAAAAAAAAAAAAAAAAAAAAAAAAAATATATATATATATATATATATATATATTTTGCTGCTTGCTTGCTTGATTGATTGTATTAAAAATCTGTCTTAAAAAAAATGTAAAATTTTTATGCACCATTGATTAGGGATTGTTTAGACTTGTAATAATAATACATAGTCTTTTCTCCCTTTTGAGACTGGTAGCATTGAAATTTTAGCCTATTGTTTTTGTGCTATTGCATTTATATTTGGACTCACACATTTATAATACTCCCCATCTACTCATACAACACAAACTGGCTTGAGAATCAGTGTGTGCCATCAGATCAGTGTAATCTCAGCATACAAGACGCATTAATCAATCTGCTGTAATTATGTGAAGCGTGTGTGTATGAGGCCATGCTTGCATTTGCACCCTTTGTTAAGGTCCATGTCTGCCTTGTGTCGGACAATAAAGGTCTGAGCAAGGGTTAATTAGCAGTTCTGGAGAACCATCTATCAGCTATTCAGCCAGGCAGCTCCATTATCTTCATACACACACACACACAAACACTTTTCAAATGCATGCACACACACGTGTTTGTAGGAATTGTATGATCAGATATTATACCTGCGACATCCAGTACTGCATTATAACTTCATTTGATTGACCTCTCTATACCAAAACACAAAGAATATGCAAACTATTACTGCAGAGCATTCTGGGAGAGCTGTTTGTGGATGCACTGATTAATTTCACAAATAAAAGGAAAACGATTACATTATGTATTTATATACACTGCTTTTTTATTTCTCTTTTAAAGGAATGTTCTGGGTTCAATACAAGTTATGCACTTACAATAGCATTGACGTCAGTTATCATAAAAATTATTGCAGTTACGGTAAGGCGCTTGAAATGGAAGTAGACAGAGTGATGTCTAGCTGCAAAGTTATAAGAAATATATAGCAGCATTATAAAATCACTTATTAATCTTCAACCTTGGTGTAATAGCAATGAAGCCACAAACTTAAAAAGGACCATTTGATTAAAGTGCTTTAACAAGTACAAACAATACATTCCAATACATTAAAAAACTCAACTATATTTAATTTAATTTAATTTTTGAAGCCAGTTGGTTTTATATTAAAATGTATATGAATATGTAATTAAATTAAATTAAATTGTAAATCCTGTTTTGGTTTTTCTCCATTTGTCTTCTTTTTTACATTTAGGTTTTTTTTTTTTTTTTTTGGTCAATTTATTTTATTTTATTTTATTATACAAATATTCCACACATATTTTGACTTGTGGTAATAAAACAAAAAGAAGTGAAGTAAATAAAAATCTATATAGTATCAGTAATTATTAAGATTATTAGTTTAAATACTCAAGGATCTCTTCATCACGTCCTGTTTTGTAATACTACAGGTCTCTCACAAACATCCCAGTTTTTCACTCTTATCTTCCAGCCTGTCGTCCATGCCTTCAGGTATGTTATGTCCCTCCATTTGCACATCTTCAATGGCCTGTTCTCTTAATGCAAATGTGTTTTTGTGACGGCGTGCAGCTGGGTTTTCATACATCATTCGGAGATCTCCGTTATGTTGAGGTTCTTTTAAAGCTCTTGGCCAGAACATCTCATGCTGAGCTCTTTATAGTAGTGTTTTTATCGGCCGGTGTCATAAACTCCACTGCTCAATATCTGCTCAATACTGCAGTCCTCATTCAGCAAGCTTTAAAGCTGTGTTCATGAAACGCACTGGAGACTTGAGTTTACAGGTAAACTTTTTTTCTTTTATATTTTAAGTGTTTGTTGAATTATACACCGATAGCTTGAGGAAATGTTGAAAAAGGGGATTACTGCGGATTGAGAGTTTATTAACTGTAAAAAGCAAACACTTTTATGCTTTTGTGTTCTCAGAGGATGAATTTAAATCCTTTGCCCTCTGGCATTATTACATTAGATGTGTAATTATGGGATTTTATGACACAAATTTCAGAATAGGTCTTTCTTTGGGTTAAATGGATTTATTGCCTTATTTTGACGATAGTGTTCAAATTGACCCATGTGTTATGGGGGCATATCCTCCATGACATGCAGGTGTCTCTTCCAATTTCATAATTAGTGGTCTAGTGGTGTGACACTCGCAGGATAGAAGATATTTTATTTTATTTAGAGCATTTATCTGCATTTTATTTTGTAATTAACTTACTGGTTAATGTTATGAGTCGTGCAGGAAAAACAGACATTTTAAAAAGTATTTTATCTAAATATATATATATATATATATATATATTTGCACATTTGGTTGCAGTTTCTTTTGTTATATAACTTGACCAATGTTACTATTTGAATAAAAATTCTTCTTCTTTTTGTTTTTTTAAATAAAGCACTCAAAATCCATTGTGTTCTTTGTGCAATAAACCAAGATGCTTTGAAATGAGATCATAACTTCATATTCACATCAGAAAGCAATATTTGTTTATTTTAAAGTGTTATGCAATAAAAGAGGAGCTATTTTTCCCGTTTTTATGTATCTTGGCCTCTTGGGTGTTGTTTTATTTGTGTAGCCTTTTTTCATGAAATATTCATAAGTCGCTACTGGTACAGCCTACTTAATGAAAGTTTGAAATGCGGTTAACCTTTCCCATTGAGTGAACTTTGCAAAAGTTCGCTTAGCATCTTACCATACTGGTCAAAAAAAAAATGTATAGGCTGAATGCATTGTAAGTCGCTTTGGACAAAAGTGTCTGCTAAATGCATAAATGTAAATGTATTAGCAACACAGTTTTGTCTAAGACGCTTAGAGCGTTGAAGCTGTGTTTTTTGCATGTTTCCGAAGTTGTCACGTTCATCAAAAACTCTTGATTATCATTCTTCCAGTGTCAGATTTCCATTTGCACTCCTCACTGCATGAGACTGAGTAAATTTGATGTATTTTTCAATGTCAGAGTTTTGTTCAGCATCGTTACTCATGAATCTACTCGACGCAGCTATCCGCACGCATGAGGTGATGTTGCTCAAGTGCTTTGTGGCTAAATGTTTCTTATTTACAGCTTCAAGCGGTGAAAGCGCAGTCTCGGTGATTGTGTGCCGCCGCGCCATCGGGGATGTTTGGATTTAACACCGTTTGTGTAGCTTGACGTGCGCTGCATTTCAAAACAGTTTTGTAACAGAATCCTTCAGAATAATTCAGCTGTGAGCTTCTTTAACCTCCTCCTGTCCTCTTTCTCTAGACAATGAATCTGTCAGTCAGACTTCCCACAGACTCAATTACCCATGATTCTCAGCAGCAGACCCGACTATTTACCTTTTCTTTTTTCTTTTCATTTTGACTTTAATTTTAGCTATTGTTTTAGTGTATATAAATTGTGGCCATGAATTAACAATTGGTTCCCTCATTTTAGAAAATTGTGGCCTCGTTGTATTCATTTTTCCCTCATTTGAATTAAATCAAACTGAGGGAATTAATTAGTTAAACCACAATTTACTATGAAAAGGAAAAAATGTATAATGCATTCTTAATTTGTGTCTATGATTTAACTAAAACGATAAAACAAATGAATGAAATGAGTGCAACAGCTTCTAAATTTGTGGGAATTAATTAATAATTAGTGACCACAATAAATATATGTTTGTCCATGTCATGTGTTATGCTTTGTAAAATATGTCTATATAGTATTATACTTTTATTTTTTATTTTTTTACTTTTTTGTTCAAAACAAAGTGTTGCATTGGCAACTAGCTGAAATAAAATAAGTTTAAATTTAATATTTTATTTAATTTCAGTTAACGTTTATTTCAAGTTATGGTTTTAGTATTATTTTTTGTTTTAGTTAACAATAATAACCCTGGTTAGCACATGTTGCTAAGCTAATATACACAAACAGAATTCCCAACTCATGAGAAAACTTAACTAGTGGTGATTTCGTATGAATCTGTACGATCTGAATTTTATGATTTTTAGGAAAAAAAACTTAAGCATGAAGGCCCATCTATAATAACCCCACCCCTAAACATAACTGTCATAAGAAACATAAGATCATATGAATTGTGAACACCAATTCACGAAAACGTAAAATAGTTTAGAATTGCCAAGCTATTGTGTTGAAGTAATGTATACTGTCTGCAACTATCATCAAAACTTTTCAAGATCAAATGAAATAAGTGTTTTATAATTTGTATCTGTTGACTAATCTGCCATGTTGGATTTCACTGAGCTTGTTGCATTGCATTCTAGGATTGGTTTTTGTATGAAGGAGATATGCAATGTTGCATGTAAATCGGTCAAAACAAGATATCTTATGCAGAAATACAATTGCTGTCTAGGCAAGCCGGTCACTGGATCTGGAAACGCATCACTCTTTCTTCCACTGTCATACCAGAGAACCTTTTTTCTAAACTTCCTCTATCTTTATTCTTTTCTCTGCAGATTCCTCAGATCAGCTATGCATCCACAGCTCCAGAGCTGAGCGATAACACCCGCTACGACTTTTTTTCCCGCGTCGTTCCGCCGGATTCCTACCAGGCACAGGCCATGCTGGATATTGTAACGGCGATGGGCTGGAACTTTGTCTCCACGCTGGCTTCTGAAGGGAACTACGGGGAAAGCGGCGTGGAAGCATTCGTGCAGATCTCAAGAGAGATGGGTAAGATGGCTTTTCCAAGATTGGCTTGATGCATTGATGAACTTGAACCAAATGCGCGCTTCAAGAAACAAGCTTCTTTCCTCTTTATGTTCTCAGATACTAACCCACAGATTAGTTATGTAGTGTGTGCACTGACTTGACAGAAGACAAGATACTGAGTGTTTTATTTTGCACAGGTCTTGTATTGTATGCTTGGCCTTAAAGGAATAGTTTACCAAGAAAAAGAATTGCACAAATTTACTCACCCCTCAGGCCATCCAAGATAAAGATGAGTTTCATCATCCAATCTGGAGAAATGTAGCATTTAATCAATTTGCTTACCAGTGGATGCTCTACAGTGAATGGGTGCCGTCAGAATGAGAGTCCCAACAGCTGGTATTCTACTCGTGAATAAGCAGGGGAAGCTTATTATTATTATTATCTTGCACATTCTTATCTGCTCAAGATGTACAGAAGTTGAATCCATTTAATTAATTCTCAGTAGTTAAACTAAAGATAAATGGGGATTATTTCTGTTACGTACTGTGGTGTTTTTGAATGAACCAGGTACCCTGCTGACTCTATGCTCTTTCACATATTGACCAAAATGTCATGGATGGTGTTTGGGAGCCAAAGTGCTCTCAGTTGAGTGTTCAGCTGTTTTCTGTTCATTCAGTGGATGTTGACATTGGCAAAGGTGATGTCAATCGACCGGCGGGACCAAGTGTTTGTTGTCCACACAGCAATGAGAGACTTAAGCAAGTCTTACAGAAAGTAGAAAGGGTTAAGTTAAAATCTTGACGTTAACCAATGCAGTACTTTAAGCAGGTGGTATTTCACCAACCAATTGATCATTGCACAGGTTTGCCATTGTGCAGAATTTGGTGCAAAACCAGAAAAAATTATTTGCTTCCCAAAAAGAGAGCGGGAAAAGGATTACAAGCCAATCATAATTCATAATCTTCACCCAAACAATGAATCACTAGCTACGTTTACATGCACAATTTTTGCATCATTGCATATGTGCAGTCCTTTTAGTTTCGTGGTTCACATCTGATCGAGTGTTTACATGCACTTTCAATCATTTCAGAAGAGGAATAAACCACACCCTTCAATCGGATTGAAATTTCATTAAATTAAGTGTACATTAAGGTTTTTTTCAGTCTTTCTGAGCCGTCAATTCGATTACAAACAGATTATTTTGGTAGCATGTAAACAGCCAATGTGAAATGAAATTTCATAGAGGTTTAATGATACTATTGTTTATATGATATTGAATATAATCTACATGCTATATATGACTAAAATAATTGGGTGAATATTTGCTAGCGTAGTACGCATAATGTCTGATTTTACCAGTATATTAGATTTAAATAATGCATTATTTTACTGGATATGCACTTTAATCATATTTCAAGTAGCAATATGCAAAAATATGTACAGGTAAAAAGTGAATAAAGTTGTGAATAAAACAAAGATTATCAGAGTACTTTGAAAAAGTTCACAGAGAAATCACAAGTAACATAGAATTAAAGAAGTAGAAAAAAAATAATATTTTCTTGTAAAACATACTCGGATAATCTTACAACATTTTTTTGCAGTGTGATTTAGCACTGCTCCAGCTGTACTTAGTGCATTGTCAACACATCTTGTTTCCATGAGAATGAGGCTTGTTATGGACTTTAATTTATGAAATGATGGAGAAAGAGTGTTATGTCTGGCCATATTTACAGACACACCATGATGTGGTAAAGTGTAAGCCTCCACTCTGCATTTTAAAGCTCAGGTGTTTAGGACCATAGTAGTGCACTAAAGTATGGCAGATAGTAGTAATCTGCTTCTAGTTGGCATTCTGTAAATTTCTTGTTAAACTCGTAAAAGCAAACGTGGGTCAGCAAGCTGCTTAAGCAGCCATGCAAACTGAACAGGAGGGTGTAAAACAATCTCTTTCTACCATGCTAACCATTTCCTCTGAAGGAATGATGGTTCTGTCCATTATCAAGTTCCCTGGGGTATCAATAAAGACCCGCGGCTAAAGAGAAGCAAGGAATATGAGTGAGAGGAGGACACGGATGGACAGGGCGTATAATGATGGGCTTTAACACACAGTCCCTCCTCCGCTAAAACCCCTCTACGCTTCAATCCTCCCCCCTTCTTCACCCTACGTGACAGAATTATAGCTATTACCAGAGACCCCGCTGCTCCACAAATGCAAATATCACACAGCTGTACTAATCGTACTGTTTAATTGTGCATTAAAAATTCATGAGCGATGGTACACATTTGTGTAATAACATCCACTTTAGCATCCTCCGGACTCCAGTGTTTACCATCACACGTAGTGTTTCACAGCTACTTAGAAACTGTAGTTACTCATTTAAAGAATTAACCACACTCTAGCCAGAAGCTACACATCTGAATATGCAGCCAGCTGAAAGGTGAAGAGTGTGGGGATTCTTTTTGCATCATGTATGGAGATTGACGGGTGTCTATATCCAAAGGAGTGGATGATTTATTTTAAACAATGACAAACATAAAAATTAACCATGGTTTTACTACAGAAGTTTCTTTAGCAGTAAAACAATAGTAAGTAAAAAATTAACAATATTTTTTACTAATTGTGGTTTAAACATTGTTTTAGAGAATAAAAAAAATAAGCATAGTTTTACTACAGTAACCATGATCTAATTATGATTTTTGTAGTAAAACCATAGTAACTGCAAAATTGGCTATGATTTTACTACAGTAACTATGGTTTAACTACGTTTTCGTGGTAAAGCCTTAGTAAATGCTAAATTAATCATAGTCCTATAGTAACCATAGTCTTTTAACTATGGTTTTTGTTGTAAAACCATGGTAAATACAAAACCAACCTTGATTGTACCATGGTTTATCTGTGATTTTAGCAGTAAAACCCTATCTACAAAAATAACCATGATTTTACCACATCATTTGCAGTAAAACCATTGGAACTACAAAATGAACCATGGTTTTATTACAGTAACAATGGTTTAACATGTTTTTCCATTAATTTAGCAAAAATGTAATACAAATTCAAATTTTATTATAATATGTGTACAGACTCGTTTGTACTGTGGGGGAAATAATTAGGCATGGATTTATAAAGAAACTATTTTGCTTAAAAAAAAAAAAAAAAAAAAAAAAAAAATTCTTTGTTTGAATTCAATACAGTGACAATAAAAGCCTATATATATATATATATATATATATATATATATATATATATATATATATATATATATATATATATATATATATATATATATATATATAAAAATATATAGGCTTTTATTGTCACTGTATTGAATTCAAACAAAGAAAGGTAAAACATGGATGGAGGCAGTCTAAGCATAGACGTGAGCATGCCTAATACAGTATGAGTTCTCCTGGCTTTTGTTTGCAGTTGTTTTGTTGACTTTGTGGAGGAGTCTTTATTTTTCATTTCCCTAACTGCAGGTTCGAGTCTCCCAGCTGTAACGCGAGAGGTGGATTAAAACAGAGAGGAAAGAATTGAACAAGCATGCAATTAGCCGCTAAATGAATGTCATACAACAAGCGAATGAAAAGTCAATAGCTTTGCAACAATGATGCCCTCATTGTAGTTTCCGCTAATGGCCAAGACAATTGAGATCTTCCTCTTTGTTCGTCACTACTTCAGCAAATCACTGTGTATCAGATAGTAGTTGCCCTTTTGGGGCTATAATCATTAACCCCAGTTTATTCTCTGAAACTCTGAGTTTAATTAAGGGCCATTTTTTACACTGGTGCATGACTGTATTCGCTGTCTGAAA
This sequence comes from Carassius gibelio, assembly GCF_023724105.1. Taxonomy (NCBI): domain Eukaryota; kingdom Metazoa; phylum Chordata; class Actinopteri; order Cypriniformes; family Cyprinidae; genus Carassius; species Carassius gibelio. The sequence continues at coordinate 25,508,540 of NC_068399.1, read as the reverse complement.
GTGAATAGATGTCATGACCTAGCGGTTAGCATGCATGCTTTCTAAAAGTCTAGACTCTAAAAGTTGCCTAATTTTGTCTGCATGTTTCAGGCAAAAGTTCGTCGTTTCAGCCTTTTATGTTTCTTATAGATCTTTTACCTGTGTAGATTCAAATGACTAAGCATCGAGACAGCTGCCAGGATGAGGTTAGTGAGCACAGTTCTCTGAGGAGCAAGTAGCAATAGATGCTAATAGACATTAGCCTTAATTACCATGCCAATGGGCCATAGATAATTGCATTTACGTCCATCATGGGATTACCCAATAGTTTTGGAAAAGCTATGTGAAATGGGCATTTCAGCAGCCGGGCTTTTGTTCTTCAGGTCCTCTCTTCATATTCTCAGAAAGAGCTATTCTTTTTCACAATATACTGTGACTGGACTAAATTATGAGTTGGTGAGATTGACACATTTTTTCCATCTTTCTGCTCTTTTCTGTCTGTCCAACGTGTTCGTCCATAGCATGTCCTCACTCACATCTAAACTACCCATCCTCTGTAACCACCTCAGCTGTATGCGTCTAGGCTAGCGCGCTAATGAGCGTGCTGCTGCATTATACGCTCCCAAAACTCAGAGGTCCAGGGCAGGCCAGCAGTTTCAAAGCTGCCCTTCCCACAGGAATTCAGGACAGAAATGCACGTCTGCTCTGTTTAAAGGGCCTAATAAAGCCATTACATTCCAAGGAAGCCAAACTCTGTTTATAGATTAAACAAAGGCTTCTGTTATTTCGGGGTTGTGACCTGCACAGACCGCTGCCAAGTAATGTCTAGTGAATGCCACAGGGGAAGAGATGGTGCAAAGCACAATCCTAACATCATTGATGACATTTCGATGCAGTCAGATCTATAGAAAGTAGAATTCATTTCTTAAAAATAAAGAAGTTATGTAGTGTGTTTTTAAGCCACTGCAGTAATATGCATATGGAAATGTTGCCAACGTGTTTCAGCACATATAGGTCTTTATCAAGATTGCAAATGAGAAAACTCATTATCTGCGAACAAAGACAAGATTCAAACTTGCATTCAACCAGTCAGAGCATTAGTACAAATAACATGACATGCATGACACAGTTTGATTTATGCACTGTAAAAAATTTTTTATTTAGTAGTTTTGACTTTTTTAGTAGTTTTACATTATTAAACATTTTAAACAAGAAACATTTACTTGAGAAGCAAAAGATAAGTCCTAACTGATCATACATAAGTGGTTTTATGATTAAAACAAGATCGGGTTTAAAAAATTATTTTAATTTTAAGGGAAAACAAGTTTATTTTTCTTAATAGGCCAGCATTAAAAGTCATGCTTTTAATGCTTTTTTTTTTCTTTTTAAAGACTAACCTTACATGCATTTTGATTTATTTTAACAGTGTTTGTCAATACGCTGTATAAAAAAAATTAAAAAAATATTTTGCAGTGTGCATAAGGGATTTTCCTACTAAACCACTTGTTATTAAAGCACAGTCGCGTAAGGTATTGCTGGAGCATCATAACTGTCCCTCGGGTGACTTTAGCAATCAAGATCTATGACGGTGTGTTAACTCATCATCATTATCAGCTCTCAAAAGTGAGAGATTCAACCACAGGACATCAAAAGCAACATATGTTGCCAATTAAAAAGGATTTCACTTGCTCATTTTATTTCTATAGACATCTCGGCAGACAAAAGTTCATAGATGAGATGACAAGCATCATAATAAGGCCAAACTTGGAAAACTTACAAAAGATTCAAGATGCAGTTTTGTAAGATGTTTTAATGCACTTCCTAAACTGTCTTAGATGATTTGTGCAATTCTTCTTGAGTAGAAGAGTATTAAGACATTGACTCAGTCATTTGTTTGTAACATTACTTCTACTGTTCACTGAAGTCTTTGTTTGAAATTATTTTCATTTATTATTAATTTCTATTATTTTTATGTGTATAATAGAAAAAATACTAAACAATTTTATTTTAAATAACTAGTTTAAAAGAATCAATTCACATGAACTAGTATTTTTGAAAACACTGTGCTTAAAGCTTTTTATGTATATTTCATAAATATTAATAACAAAAGTTAAAATGCATTATAATATTTGCAGAATCTGGTTAAAATCAGAAATTGGCTGTTTGTCATATATGAATGCATTTAATGTTCTAAAAGTGTAACAATAAATAGAAAAGTATTATAACTGTGGTTACATGTATTCATGAGATTACATTATAAGGTGCATATTTAATGCATTGAAATACTTTCATAATCCATTGAATTTAAAGGCTTCAAGTGTTACCAGATTTGTTCTTACACTTTTTGATTAGAACATGCATACACAATTGATTAAATATCACTCTTAGTTGTGCTCATTTGCTGGAAAACAATATGGTTACAATATTTTACTGCATTAGACCGGTTGCATTAAAGGGTTTCAAAATGCATCTTGTTGTATCACTCAGCCATATCATGTATAAATTTATCCATGAAACTTTTCTGCCTTCAGGAACATGAAGATAAATCTCTCTCGGGCGGTTTTAATTCCACAATCCGCCTTATTGACAACAGAGTGGAATATGTGTGGGTACATCTGCCTTACGACTTCCTAAAAGTGCTTTTACCATCTGCAAAGTTCCGCTTCGCTTGCTTTTATTTGTACTTTAAGCCTTGCAGAAAACATCTTTAGAGGGAGGTCAGGAGTGTCACGCTTGAAATAAATTGCAAAACCGATACTGGCGTTATTATGTGCAGAAACACAAGAGCATAGAAGTGCTTCTAAATGGAAAAGCCTTGAGAACTCCTATAAAGATGAAGACTTCAAGGGAGGCTCTAGAATCAAGAATGGTGTGATAACACTTTTTATTTGAAGAGAAGCACAGCTTTGAGAGCTCAACATGCTTTTTTTTTAGAGTGAAAAAGAAAAAGGGGGTTAGCTGCTCTGTTATGAATTTTTAGTTTTTTACCAAGGGTGTTTTGGACACTCATTAGCTGGGAACTGTCATTTGAGTCAGGTTATGCTTTCTCAAAGTGACCCTGTCCGACTGAAAAGCTGTCAATGCGCATTGGCTAGTGGATAAACGATTAGACCGAGGCAGCAGAACATCCATACTTTCTTGCCTTCATTGCTGTCTGCTGATTGACTACAGCCATTGATCCCGCTGCAAGTGGACTCTGTTCTCCTTAACGAGCTCGGACAACTTTACTGTTCAGGAAAGACAAATGCCACAGAGGCTTCCCACCTGCCAGGCCGGATGAGCCGAGCCCAGATCTGCTCCGAAACGGCAGCTGGCGGCTGGTAATGAATCAAGGCCTGGCCAGCTGCGTGATAGATGTAACTGTCGGCCAGTGCTGATTAGCTGAGTCTGAACGCTGGAGAAATACAGCTGTGGGTGTGTTACAGGACGGCCGTGACTCGAGGGGATGGAGGCTGCTTGTCTTTTGTGTTTCCTCTCACATTCTACTTTTAAGATTTCTTTGTTTTTGCTCATTTAGATGTTTAATGACAACTTAAGGTCAACAGTGAATAATGTGACATCTTTATAAGTACAAATAGAACATTCAATGAAAAAAAGGGGCGGGGCTTAATTTATTTGAATGGCGTATAATTGGATGGTGAAAAGTGAAGGGAAGGGTTGATGATGTCAACAGAAAAGACAAGATGTTTCATAGGTGGAGCCTATGAAACACACTAAAAATGACAAAAATGCACCGCAAAATTACTGACTAAAATCAAAATTACTAAAAATTAGTATGACAAAAAAAATTAAAACAAATATATATCTAAATATGAATTCAAAGTGGTATTTTCTTAGTTATACTAAAACAACAGCTATAGTATATAGCATATCTCAACTGTTTGATTGGTTCTGTTATTACAAAATAATATACACATCATGATTAAGAGTCAAGCTGCTTTGAAAACAATGTGTATTGTTAAAAGTGCTATAAACAATGTCACTTTGTGTGTGTGTGTCCTGATAAAAAGTCTTAGTTTTGATTCTTAGTTTTAGAATTTTGAGTCCAAATTCCAAGGATTTAAAATATCGTAAACTGAGAAAAAATTTCAGATTCATTTTTGAAAACATTTTAAGTGGAAATGCGTCCATCCCTGCTGCTAAAGTGCATAGTTCTCGTCTCAGGAGTGTTTCTCTGCTCGGGGTTAAGATCTGTCACTCTGCAGGGAATGACGCTGTCCCGTGCTCCCCTTCAGGGCTTTTGTGGACTTTGATGGAAACCTTTGACCGAGCCTCTCGCTCTTTAAGACTTCAGAGACGTGCTGACATGACAAGAGTTGTCCTGACATCTGACAAAAGTTCAACCGTTTCAAAGAAACTGCCTTCACAAAGGAACAAGCCAGTTTATAGCCTTGTAAAAAGTAATTTTAGTAATGAAATTAGATTTACATATGAATGTTTATGATCCAGATATGATGCATCAAAGTTTTTTTAATAATGCATTAAAAACCCAGATGTTTTGTCTAATTTCTAAAAAATATATTTAATGCAATTTCAGAGTGAATATGTAGGAATAAAGCAAATAGGGTCAATTTTGATTTCCTGTTGACTTTAAGGAAGACTGGGATTCTCATGAAGAATTTAAAGTGTGTGTGCAAACATTAATGTGGTTGTGCTTTTTCCCCTTACTTTCTCAATTTTTCAAATGAAGACATTCTGGCCCAGTCTGCTCTTGACAAGTCATTTACTCACCCAACACAAAGCAGCATAGAACCATGGATTTAAGTTTCATCATCCCCCAGCCTCTCATTTCTCACATGGATATATTTTATTATTCAGCCTGGGGATGTGAATTTATGCAGGGTTTAGGCATGCCTTTATATTCTGCACCTCGTCTCTCTCTCTCTCTCTCTCTCTCTCTTACGCTCTCTCGTTTAATAGCCGGTATCAATATCGAAAGAGATGGAAATCTTATATATTGCTGATTTACTGTATACAATAACAATCATAGTAAATAATATGAACGAATTTGTTCCATTTAAACCAGTTATTTTATACATATTTAAATTAGAGTGCATTATTTACACAGCAAATAACTGAAAAAGGCTTATTCATTTATTTGATAGCCTATATTCATTATTTAAATTTAATATTTAAATGTTATACAATATAATCTATTAGTTTGAAAAAAAAATTATATCTAAAAAATGTATTAATTTAATAATATTAAAATATCTGTATAAAATTGTAACTATTTTATACAGTGGGAATCTACTAAATTAGTGAAAGGGAAACGAAAGTGATGTTTAGGCAAATTATATATGGCTGCCATTTTTTAATTATTTAAAAAATTCTAACTGATTTTATAATTTGTATATACAATATTTCAATTGTATACAGTGTAATTTATTTGTTATTAAAATATATTTGGTTATTAATTTAGTTATTTTGATTTATATACATTTACAATCAAATAATATAATTTTTTTATTAAATCTTAATACTTGATTATATATATATATATATATATATATATATATATATATATATATATATATATATATATATATATATACTATAATATAATAATACTATAATTGTTTATTGGTTAACTATTATAAAATGCTTTGTATCTGAAATAATTAAATTAGAAAACAAAACCTTTGTTTCAGTTATTTGAAATCTTTACAGATGCCATTAATTAAAACTGCATTTATAATTAATATAAAAATATTTTGAATTTTAACTGTATTATACAACGTAATCTAAAAATGGTGTGAAATTCTATAGATTTATGGATGTAGATATATAAATGATTAGTTTAAGCAATTTTTATAAATGCATTTCTCGCTAAATAATATTAAACTATTATTACTACATTATTATTACAACTATAAATGCATATGCAACATAGTAAATTAATGCATACTACAAAGCGAGGTTGTGTTGTGTACTATACAGTATGTTTGCAATAAGCAGTGTGCTTGTATTCCTCTTCCAATATCTACATTTTTTTCTGTTCCCCCTTTTCCAGCCTAAAGGAAAAATTGTCGGGTTTTAATAATGTGTCTCATATAGTCTCACGCACACCTCCGAGGCTGCAATATAAAGCAGGGTATGTATCTTTTAAAGAGCGCAGGTCGTGTTTGGCTCTGAGGGGATCGCACACTATACAGTCTAGTAGTCAGAAGGGTGAATCTTGTCAGATTAACTTCAGTGCTGTCCCTGGGTGGCTTTTTCTGGGATATGCAATTAGCCTTGGATCAAGGTCTCAAATTGACATGGTGGTCCAATCACCCCTCGCAGATGCATAATTTCATGAAGGAAATTGGCTAATTAGGCCCTCCAATTTCCACATGTTCCACGTTCTGGCAAGAGCGTGGCTGATTGAGTCGGTTTACCGTGGTTTTACCCAGACATCTGCCACGGCTCGCTCTAACTGTTCCTCTGTGTGCGCAGCAAAGCAAATCCATCTTAACTCAGTGAGTGCACAGAGCAGCAACGTCTCACCATATGTGAAAATACCACAGAATGGATTTAAAGATCGCTGTGTAAAGCTCTTATCCTACATGCGGTATATTCACAGTAGGCCACATTTACACGGGATGTACTGTACGAAACAACCTTTTCTTCTGCAGAATATGCAAACAAATCTGTTCCAAGTGACAGCCATTTTTCATAGTTTAATTAAAAAAGTTGTTAATTTTGTTATTACATTTGAACGACATTATCAAATGCAATCTGTATGTAATACAGTTATACAGATTTGTCCAGTAGAGAGAGATTGTTGTTGTAATCATTTAAATACCTTTTAAATATACTCAATTTCAACTAAATTATAAAATGTAATCTGTAAATTTCATTACAGTATTTTTTAGCAATTCAAGGAATTGGGGTCAAGGAATTGCTATGTGTTTCCTAAAGTAGTTCTGAGTGATTTTTATCTTGTAAACATGCAGAGTTTTGGGTTGCTAGGTGGTTTATTAAGTACAGTTAGTCTACCCTCAATTCTCAAGGTATGGCTCAGTGTAAGTCTGAGTAATTTTTGGCTCATTTTATCATGAGCCAGTCAAAAAGCATTTAACAGCATGCCTTTCCTAACCCATTTAAGTCTAAAGCACAACACATTTTGATGTTTAATGTTTCGTGAATGGCACTGACAGCAGTTTCCCCAAATGCTGCCTCGACTCGCAGCTTCTGGATGATTGTGTGTTTGCTGTGGCTGAAATGACCTCCCCGTCGCTGGTATTTTAGCTTCAGATCTCGCTTGTTGCCCTCTCTTATCGAAGAGTCACCCGGAGACCCTCTAAACGATGGGGTTCGGCTTTCAGCGGAGGCGATATCAAATTGACTCAGGAATCGAGACCCTCTCAGAGCACACAGTGGAAGCGAGTAAGTGGTGGTTGTAGTGTCAGACCTCTCAGCCGGTCGCTATTGTTAACAACAAAAGCTCCGTGACAGTTTGTTCTCCGCCAGCCGATGGCTCATTTGTTCATGATTGGCAGTCGAACACCTGGTCAGATGCGCTCGTGTTGTAATATTGTTCACTGTGTATTCTGGCGGGCGGCTGTGGTATCTTCTACTGGCATTGCACCAGCTAAACTGCAATGCACCGAAGATTTCGCCACAGCGCTGGCTTTCCCGAGGGGCCTTGCTCTCTCATTGATTCCTATTAGTCAGACGGAGCTAGAAGTGAGTCTGGCTGCTGTAGGGACATGATCAGTTTTGATCAGAGACCTGCAATCACTCTGATTGTCAAGCCTGGTTAAAGCCCTGGTGCTGAGGACCAGTGGATGATGAGACCGCCTGTGTGCATGATCAGAACCAGCAGTGCCATGTTGCATTGATATTGCATTAAGAAAAGTATCTATCAATTTGAAGGGGTCATGAACTGAGAAAACAGTCTTAAAACAGCTTATATTGAATGACATCTTTTTTAACACTCTATGAAGTAATAGTGTGTATAAGCACCGCCTCTTCAAAGGGAGATAAACACCTGCTTCTTCATTGCTGCCTGTTTAGCCCCGCCCACCGATTTGTACATGTAGTGTAAATAAAGAGAGAGGCAAACACAAGTCTACAAAGAAACCAGACGATAAAGATGACACTGTGCAGTGCCAATTTGTGGAGAAACAGTCTTTGCATTGCTTTTCTTATGATCCCAACGTTAGGAAAGAGTGGATGAACTTGTGACACTCTGATTGGTGGAATTTCTGTAAAGCATTATGGGTAATGTAGTTTTTCAACATAATTCCTTTACTAAACACGATTTTTCTGTTGAATTAGCATGAACAGATGGGTTCAGCAAAAGCATAAACCTCTGTGCTCACAACAGGTCTGCCTTTAAAAGTTTACCAGTTACCGTTGAAAATGAAAGTTTTTCAGGAGACCCTGAAACTAGTTTTGTGCTCCACTAAAACCACAATGAGTAGACTTTTATTTTTGGGGTGACGTCCCTTTTAAACTATGCATATTCTTGTCCTTTTAAATAAATTGATATTAAATGGCCAAATCAATGTTTTCTTTCGTGTTAAATCAATATTTCAGGCCTTTTCTATTGATGGTAATGAAGTGCCATCACTTCTCTGACAGGCACCAGACTGCAAAGCTCCTCTTGTTCCCACAATCCCTTTCAGCTAATTGTCGCAGCACAGTGAAGACAGCATGCCCGGAGAACCTCATTTGCGCTAATACAGTCATGTTGCTGTTGCGGCAGAAAATTGACAGAAAGGGCATCAGCTGTTTTTCAAAAGCGACATCTTTATCTATACGAGTGCCGCCCCTCCCGGCAGGCTTCCCCTTCCCATTCATCCTGTGTTTCCTGAGAGCACACTTGACTGATGGCCTGCCAGCGCTGGTTTGTAATTACCCCACATCTACAAGAGCTACTTCATTCAACAAACTGAATGAACTCAATAGGTGAGTCGACGCTAATGAACAAGTGAGAATGTTTTGTCATACGCACATCCAAGCTCGCATACTCAAACAGCTGACACTTTTATATTGTACACTTTATCGTGAAGTCCTCTTATATCGGTTTCAAAGACCATTTCCATCCTCTCTTTGACCCTTGACAATTAAACAGGTCCATTTTTTGTAGGCTGGTCATTTTTGCAAGGAAATGTTCCTAAGAAATCCCCAAAAAGTACATAAAATCTCAGTGTTTGGGGGAGAAACTTGTTCTACCCTGTGTGAGCAAAGTCAGTGTGTTTCAGTCGAGTGCGATAACATTAACTAGCATTTTCGAGCAAAAAGATCATCCTGACTTGGTCAAAATGACCTGAACACCACATGATGCCAGAACACTTTTATGGTATTTTTCTTCTTTTTGAAGTGCTTGTACTCTTACTTCCAATATATGGAGAATAGCTAGCAAAATAGCTTACTTCTATTACATGGAAAAATACATTTATTAAAATGTTATTATATATAATAATTTAGGAAATATTTAATGGCTGTTCCTTTTTAAATAAGAAAATATTATGAGTTTGCAATGACATCAGTATGAGTAAATAATAAAATGTTTTGTTAAACTACAATGCAAACATTTTTTTAAAACAATTTTCCAGTACAAACATTGAACTATTCTGAAATCAAGAAACATTTACCTGAGAAGCAAAATGACTTAACATATTAAGTCTTGATTCTTAAACCATTAGGTAAATAAAAATGTGATTTTTATATTTAAAACAAAGAAAAATAGTAAAGAAAAAAATAACCTAATCTAAGGGGAAACTAGATTAATTTTTCTTACCCTACTGGAAAATATTTGATATTGTCAAATCAAACTGTCATTAATTTAAGTGATAATAATAATAATAAATAATAATAATAATTATATTATATATTTTGCTTTTTTTGCTTTTTTTTTTTTTTTTTTTTAGAAAGCAACACTTTATATCTTATGTAATTTTGCTTCTTGATTTAAGAATGGTTAGTTAAAAAAAGGCAAAAATTATTTTGCAGAAAGTCATTTGTTTGTATCAGTGTTACAAATATGCATACATATTTGTTTGCAAAAACAGTAGCAACATGTGTAACCTAGTTAGGTTGAACAGAAGCAGTGGAGGGAGAATGAAAGCTTACAAACACAGCTCGTGCGTGAACACTGGCATCAGTCGGATATCAGATAGGGCTTATTAATTAAGAGTATTTTTAGATCTGATTCACAGAGTATGTTTGGATCCCCAGAGGCGCTGCCATCTCGTGTCTGCTCTGACTCAGTCGTCCCGTGATATGAGCGCGAACGGATGCAGGACACGACAGACGCCCAGAGAAAAACAGTCTGTTATTTATTCTGTGGTGGAGTCCCTCTGAATGAGCTTTCTGTGAAACCTGATGATGTTAATAATGTATTCCTACAGTGTGAGACTGTCTTTTTATTCCCACCCACGCTGGCATTCATTCCGCATGCAACGTTTCTGTGGAGCAGTGTCCAGAAGGATCCTGCCCTTCCTGATGGCCATGGCTGGATTGTTAATGAAGAAAGAATGAGTCAAAGAAAAGTCGCAATGTTCTTTTGCAGTTCAGGAGATATTTATTTCATTGAAGTATCAGCTAAGTCTCACATTTCTCCTAAAATACCTGTGCAAAATGAATAGCATTGTCAAGATATAAAAGAAGAGCTATACAATGAAAGCTAGCTGCTCAGATTTGGTCTTGGGAGTGTGAGATTTTAACATCCCCATTTATTCTCTATTTGAGCTCATTGTTAAGCTGATGCATCATTTTAGATCTTAGAGGAACATTTATTGTTCTGCATCATATGTATTTTGGTGAGACTGACGAAGCAATAATTTTCACTTCAAAATCATTCAAAATATAAAATTAACCTTTGCATAAAAAAACTTTTCAACAATAAATGTAATTGACTGTAAGTGATTTATATTTCCCCAAAATTCATTCATTCCTTCAATCATTTTTTTTTTTGCTTAAACTTAGAATTGGAGATGTGTGTTTAAATCTGTGTTATTTTAGAATAACCGAGATACTATTCTTTTTTTAATTGATATTTTGAATCTATTGTTTTTTTTTTTTTTTAAGTTTTGTAATAGTTTTTTGTTGTTTTTAGTAGTTATTATATTAAATGTAGTATATATATAAATTAATATCATTAATTACGTTTTTATTTCATTTTCTTTTTTTAGAACAAATTAAACTAAATTAAAATTAAAAATGTTGCCTTAGCAAATACTTGAATTTAATTACATTTTAGTTGGTTTCAGGTTTAGTTAATTATAATAATAACTCTGGTTTAAATATGCTTAATTATGAAAGTAATGTCATGAAATAATTACTATTATGATATAATTCTTGTTTGTCTATATGCTTTATTTTCTTTGCGCAAAACATATTTTCATGCGTCTTTGAATTTTTTGTTGCACATTTTGACCTAAACCTGTAGCTGTTATGCAAACTTTTTGCCTCTATTAAAAAGAAATGAATTTCAGTGTTTTTTGTGGTGTTACATCCTCCTTTCAGTAATATTTATATCTTTATTCATGAAAGCCATCAACCTTCCTTCCATCTCTTTTAGAGGAGAGGATCTGGTGTTGTTAAATCCATATTGCAGCATCTTTGTCCATGTTTCGGTTCCACCTCCACTCCTCCTTCATGTTTAATAGAAACATTTAAAGAAATCCAGCTGTGACTTGCAAAACTTAGCGTGTTTGCTTGAGCTCTTTTACACCCAGCTGTGAGAAAGCGCTTTTCCTCTTCGTTGCGTCGCTTTTAATGTATTTCCTTGCACCTCTGAGGGTAATGTTATTCCCACGCTGAAGTCAGCAGCTCAGTGGCGTGTAAAACAGAGCGCTTGGACTTTTGGAAAATTAAGAATGGTGAAAAAAGTCAGTTGCAGAACTAATCATGTTTTTGCCAAAGCTGTCTCGCTTGTCAGTTCTGCTTTTATCAACAATCTTCACTGACCCTGCTGAGAGCCAGACACCAGCGTCCTCAGGCCAGAAGACTTGTTGTGAAATCAAATAGGTTGCCAGATCTCCCAGTTCAGTGGTACAAACAGAAATGGAGAATATATTGTAATGTTTTCTTTATATGGACATTTTCAACCTCTAAATGTTCCATAAAAGGTCCAATATGACTTTAGAACAGTTTAAATATAGTGCTTGATGACTTTTATAGTTTTTCTTTGCCTCCTATTGATTATAATTGCATGAGAAAGAGCATATGGGATGTCCTCCAACATGTTTTCATATTTCTAGGACGTCTGAATGGTTAAATCTTCCCTGTTGAGCTCAAATGAAGATGCAAGCTCAGTAATCAAGAGTGTAGCCCATCATGTTTGGGGCGAGACCAAAAACCTTAGGACTTTGTCATTGGTATCGAAATCAGAGGGGATGCCAGATCTTCATGTTCACTGATGCAGGTATAGAACTGGAAAATCTTGAAGCTCTTAAAGGGATAGTTGATGCTTTTTTGCTCATGTTGTACTTTTGACACATTTTCAAGCTCCAAAATTGACCAGAAACATCATATATGACTTGAGAAGACTTTCAGTATAATCCTCAAGTCATGCTGCATTTTGTTCATCCTCATTCATTATTATCGTATGGCAAAAAAACATCTTGGGCATTCTGGTAAATGTCTTCATATTTCTTTAAAGTATGAAAGGTTGAGTCTTCTATTGGGCTCAGATGATGATGCAAGCTCAATAATTATGATTGCCGCCCCTGGTGTTTGAGGAAAGACCAAAAGCCAGAGCACTTTGTCATTAAAAGTGAAATCAGATGGGTTGCCAAATCTTAATGTCCAGTGATGCAGTTAAAATAGAAAAGTCTTGAAAATGTTATGCTTATGTTTTACTTTCTACTCATTTCCAAAAGCACCATAAAAGTGGCCATATGACTTCAAAAGACTTCAGTATAGTGTTGAAGTAATGTGGGGGACTTTTATAATATTTTAATGGTACATTTAATCCTTTTCGGAGCCCAAAAGTTTTCATCCATTATTATTATATGCAAAAAGAGCATCTGGGACATTCTGGTATAAGTCTAATAGGCTCAAATGAAGATACAAGCTCAGTAATCAGGTTTAACGACCCTCTTGTTTGGGGTGAAACCAAAATGTGTCTCTATGTCATGCCTGGGGTGCAAGACATGAGCCGAGCACAGCCAGAGAATGACAAGACCTTATTGCCTGATTTTCTCCTCGTCTCATGCCGTGATGTGTGTGTCAGACCATTTTCTCCATCAGCTTTACTCTTTCACCCTTTAGAAACTTTCCTCTCTTGTTGCAGGTAGCAGCAATTTATTTTAAAAGGACTACAACGCTCCCCTCTTTACAGGTTAAAGATACACATGTCCGTCTGACTGTTGTTTACAGTTGCCTTCTCTGTTGATTTACTACTATGTCAGCGATCATTGAAGCAGCCACTGAGGTTATGTATCGTTCAGATTGATGGCACATGACGAAATGTTACGATGAGCTCATTACATGATGACAACTTGGCCTTCTTAAGGGTCATGATAGTTAAATGTTGCTTTTTTGGTTATTTGACTTTTTTTTTTTTGTCTTAACGATCTAAACATCCGAAAGCTGTCTCTTAAAAAAGCCTTTACACAGTAAACCTAGCAAACTGCCTCTTAAGGCATCATAGGCGTTATAGACATACTGTTGTCTATAGGCTGTTCCAAAAAATTGCTACCTCTTGAGATTTTGAGATTGATGGATTGATGGATTTGACAGATGTTCGGATGGTTGGATGGATGATGATGATAGATGGCTGGATAGTTGAATGGATAGACGGTAACACTGATAAACAGATGGATAGATAGATTGGTTTTTCGTTGGTTGATTGGAGTCACTTTTAACACGTTCCCTTTGATTAACTGTCCAGTGTGAGTTCCATCTTCTAGTCGTTTCAAGAAGTCCTGTAATTGTCTGGTTAAATATGTAGTCCATTGCTCTGATTGTCTCCCGTACTCTCAGCTCTTCAGCTCGGGATGTTGGAGCTTTGCAGTCATATTGGTGTCGTAATGAGCTCATCGTGGAGGGTGCAGGAAAGGACTGGTGATTAGAATTAATCATCCCGCTGAGAGGCTTTTGAGAAGAACCCTGGAGCTGTAATTGGGGTGGGGGCACTGTCTTCCATCTCGCTGCTATATACTGCACTGGCCTCATTAATAACTGGGCCGATGGTGTTGTCAATTAAAGAAAACATCTCTGTAACCTTTGCCACCTTGCAAATCAACAAGGTCTTGTGTCTCTCACAAGAATGCTAAAAACTCACGGTGATCTTTAAATGAATTTGTCTGTCCTCTTGAAAATGTGCGTGATTAGGACTACAAAAATCATCCTTCAAGGTTAACAAGAAAACAAACCAGTTAATAATAAACCAATGGATCCTTCCTTGTATACAGTTCACTTCCTTGTATACAGTCTTGCAGGTGCTCCTTGGGGCTGTGAAAGGGCACCTATTATGCAAAATTCACTTTTACATGTTGTTTGATCAGAAAATAGTGTTTGTGTACACAACCACCCTATAATGATCAATATTCACCTGCTCCTTTTTTTTGCAACGTGTGTTTTTAACATAAACTTGTGTGTATTTGGAAGTTTAAGTGCAATAAGATGTGAAAGAGAGCTTATTTTTAATGCGTACTGACATGCCATGTGACAGTCGCTTTCTGTCGGCGTGCTTTGGATGTGTGTTTAAAAAAAACGTATATCAGAAGTTTACACTGATGTGACTTTAAAATGCATGATTTCACCATAATAAACATGATAATCAAAACCAAACCGATACATGCAAAAATGCAGTGTTTCTCCTTCCACTCAAAATACAAATTTTCTAAATTATATAATAAATTATCTGTGGGGTACTTTGAGCTGAAACTTCACAGACACGTGACACTTTTTTGTGAAAAGTGTGTTCATCCCATAGGCGTAATGGTTTTTATACTCTACAAACTGTATATTCTATGGCCCAACACCAACCCTACACCTAAACCTAACCCTCACAGGAAACTTTGTGCATTTTTACTTTCTCAAAAAAACTCATTCTGTATGATTTATAAGCGTTTTGAAAAATGAGGACATGGGTTATGTCCTCATAAGTCACCCTCTCCTTGTAATACCTGTGTCATACCCATGTCATTATACAGAGTTGTGTCCTGATATGTCAACAAAACAAGAGCACACACACACACACACACACACACACACACACACACACACACACATATATAGCATAATAAGATTTTTTTAAGTGAATTGAATGAATGTTCTTTATTAATCAATCAAAAATTTATTTAATTTAAATGTTCCATAGTTCTTTAAGGAGAGTCTGAGCTTGACTAGCAGATTTATAAAAGTTTGGTAAAGCCTTTTTTGCTAAAAAAAAAAAAAAGAAAGAAAAAAAAAACCCTTCCCTAAATTACAACACAAACATATTCATTCAGAGTTCAAGAGGTTCTGCATAACAGGAATGACCCATTAAACATTTGGAAGAAAATCTGGTACGCAGGTCACCGGGGTCTCTAACAGTATCATTCTGTATCCCATTACAGAGCGGCGTGTCAGATACGGTCTTATACTGCAGAAATATGAGAGAGGAGTAAATAAAAGAGCACATACTGTATGAGTCACTGACCAGAGCTGCTATTAGAGTCTGCAATCAAACTGATGGAGATGATTACAGCCACATTAAATGATATTCATTTAGCACATTAGTGTCAAACAGAGATGGAGAACTGAGAAGGCGTCTGTTTAAGGTGGGAATAGTTTGCTACTTAATAAAAGACTTTAATAAGTAGCTAGAATAGGAAATGAATTAAATGGGGTTGATTATACGTACAAACACTAAAAAAATTACAAAAAAATACAAATATCTTAATCTGTACTTCTGAAAAATGTGAACAAATTTTATTTTGTGTTTTGGTGGTTCCTGTGGTATTCAGGTGGTTTCTGGGTGGTTGGAGGTTGCTGGATATTTTTAGTGGTTGCTAGCAAGTTCTTAGGTACCTAATATGGTATTTTTGGTGGTTGCTAGGGTGGTCCTACACTATGCAGTTGTTAAGGGATTCTGAGTGGTTGCTAGGAGGTTGCTGTGGTGTTGCTATGCAGTTGCTAGAGTGTTGTGGTTGTTCGGAGGTTACCGTTTTTTCCGGACTATAAGTCGCACTTTTTTTCATAGTTTGGCTGGTCCTGTGACTTATAGTCAGGTGCGACTTATTTCTCAAAATTAATTTGACATGAACTGAGAGAAATGAACTAGGAGAAGTGAACCAATAGAAAACATTACCGTCTCCAGCCTCGAGAGGACGCTCTATACTACTCAGTGCTCCTGTAGTCTACACTGAAAACATAGAGCGCCCTCTCGAGGCTGTAGACGGTAATGTTTTCTCTTGGTTCTTGGTTCTAAATAAATGCGACTTATAGTCCAGTGCGACTTATATATGTTTTTTTTCCTCATCATGATGTATTTTTGGACTGATGCGACTCATACTCAGTTGCGACTTATAGTCAGAAAATACGGTACTATACTTGAGGTGATATAAATAAGGTGTCCATCTCCAATAGGGGTGAGATAAATAAATTGAACTCAATGTATATTCCTGGACACAAGACTTAACATTTGCAATTTTCTTCTCAATACATTTAAGCATATTTTTACTGGTAAAAAAAAAAAAAACTCCAGATATGAACTTTGACTCTGCTGATATAACGTTTCCCGGTAGATCCTCTTACCGCTGTTACTCACTGGAAGTATCTGTGACAGAACGTCCTGTCTGTCTCCCCGGTGAGTGTTTTTCAGATGGACAGTCTCAAATAAACCTATAGTCACATTCTGACCTGCTGACATTTCAGGTTTAAGAAGCTTGTGTGTGAGTGAGAATTCCATTCATGATGTCATCATTTCCAAATGTTTTCATGGCAAAATCAGAAATATTTGTACAAAAAAGGAAGTCTTTTATCTATATATAAGGTTTTTATGGATAATACCAACACATGTACTTTGCATACTGTATGCATATTTTTCCTAAGCACTTTTTAATTGTAATAAATCTTTTTCTGCACTACAGTACTCCAGAGTTACCCTAGGGGTTTGTGAATACTATGGGGGCATGATATTGTTATAGAAATTGTCTTGACAATTTAGACAATTTATGCATAATTCATATTTATTAGTTTGGAAAAATAAATTATGACAAAAAATAAAAAATCGTCACTTTGCTAAACAAGGGCCCTATCTTGCACCCAGCGTAATTGACTTTGTTCACCGACGCATGTGTCATTCCTATTTTGCACCTGCGCAAAGCGCGCTTTTCCCTCCACAGAAGCACGTCGCTAAACTAGTGAATGAACTTGCGCTCCCTGGGCGGTTCAGCGCAAAAAAGGAGGCGTGTTCCGGCGCAAACGATCCCTGGTGCTATTTTGTTGTTCCATTAAACAATTGCGCCACTGACCAGAAAAAACCTAGTCTAAAGTCAGTGGCGCGTTGCGCGTTGTTCATTATGCTATTTTAAGGGCGCATGCTTGGCCATAATGTATAGCGTGCACAAAGCGCATACACTTTGCTCATGTAATCTACACAGATGCAACAGTTATTTTTGCAAATCATAAATTGTTACACTAAAAAAATATTAACACATGAGATGACGGAAATCATTGTGGTGTGCCACGAAGATGTGAAAAAAATAGGCATAAAACTAGCTCACAAATTATTCAGGCTAATTATTCTCCCATCCCCATACAACACAACTTCTCTGTCTTTCACTGCTCTTACAAGAACATCAGTCTCCTTGGCTGTGAACCGCTCCTGGCGTGTGCCTGGTAAATACGCCATAATAATAGCAATCCATAATGGAACTTGCGCACCTGCTTTTAAAGGGAATGTTGGATGACGCTCTGATTGGTTTATTTCACGTTACGCCCAAACCACACCTATGAATAATGAAGCTACTTCAGACCAACCCATTTTAGATTTGCGCCGGGCGCAAGAGCCATTTATCCCGCCAGGAAAATAGCAACAGCGCCGAGACCCGCCCACAAAGTTACTTGCGCTTCGCGCTTTGACACTTGCGTTTCAGATCGTTAAAATAGGGCACCAAGTATGTTGCTAGGGTGTTTGCTAGGCAGTTACAGTTTTTGATGGGTGCTTGGGTGTTGCTTTGATGTCACTCGAGAGTTCTGGGTTATAACAACGCTATCTCACGGCCAATTCGTATGTATTTTACGAGGTGGCTTATTCGTACGAATTTGTACAGCCTCACTCGTACGATTTTATACGATTTGTCTAAACCCCAGTGACGGTAAGGTTTAGGGGCGGGGTTAGGTGTAAGGTCATTTGTACAAATTCATACGAATTGTGCAACTCGTAAAATACGTACAATTTGGCAACAATCATATGAATTTGTACGAGTGTGGTCGTACAAATTCGTACGAATAAGCCACCTTGTGAAAAATGTACGAATTGCTGTGAGATCGGGTTGGTTACAAGGGTGTCCTAGTTAGTTGCTTGAGTTTGGCTGTGTTGCAGGGTGTTCTGGGTGCTTGCCATTTCTTTTTTTGTTGTATTTCTTAATACTTTTCTTGTAATTTGTGTAAAAAACAGGTAATTGTCTAGTTCAAGATTCTAAAGGACTGACTGAGATTCAGAAAATGAGAAAGAAAGGCCACATGAGTTTGAGAGGAGGTGATTTAACCGCACACTTGAAAGCAAGCATGTCTTTAATTTGTGGTGCAGCACACATGCGTTTCTTGATCCATTGGAGCTGAAGTGCATCGCTGAAGGACTCCTGATGCGTGATCAAGAGGGCGAGCGGCACGAGAGGATGTGTCGTATTCACACGGCCTGTTTGTCCGTCAGGTTAAAAGAAAAGATTTATTCAAACGTGGTCTCGCTGGTGCTGTCGTACATATTCATGAGAAGAGCGGCATTTGCATTCTGCCAATGTGAGAGAATGTGAGAAATCCCTTTCCTTCAGCTTCTTGTGGAGAAAGATAAAGCAGCTTATGGGAAAGTGCAGGAAATGGGTGTTGTTCTCCTTTCGGACAGGTTTTATCGAATGAGAGATTAAACCCTTTATGAAAATTGGTTATTGGTTTCCAAAGGTAAGTTGAATTCCTGGGATGTGTGCTGAAGTGTTGTTGAGCTTTCCAAACCACATCCAGATAGAGTTCAATGCGGTAAAAGTCCAGAATCGGTCTGAAATAGGTGGTTGTTTTGATTTGGATACAAGATGATGATGGTTAGAATTCGCCTTCTCTTTAAAATGAAATTCTGTTTTTATTATTCTCATTTCAAGTCATCGTGACTTTCTTTCATGAGGGGAACACAAAGGAGATAAAAAGCAGCTGTTCTTCTCTGCACAGTGAGTGAGGATAGACACTGTCAAGCTGTGAAAAACACAAAGACAGTCCAATAAAAATAGTTATTACACATCTTAGTTTGAATATAGGCAATAGAAGAAGAGATATGAAAGCTCTGGTGACCCTGTTAACTTTCATTGTATGGAAAAGAAAAAAAGTATATATATATATATATATATATATATATATATATACAGTATTGTTCAAAATAATAGCAGTACAATGTGACTAACCAGAATAATCAAGGTTTTTCGTATATTTTTTATTGCTACATGGCAAACAAGTTACCAGTAGGTTCAGTAGATTCTCAGAAAACAAATGAGACCCAGCATTTATGATATGCACGCTCTTAAGGCTGTGCAATTGGGCAATTAGTTGAATTAGTTGAAAGGGGTGTGTTCAAAAAAATAGCAGTGTGGCATTCAATCACTGAGGTCATCAATTTTGTGAAGAAACAGGTGTGAATCAGGTGGCCCCTATTTAAGGATGAAGCCAACACTTGTTGAACATGCATTTGAAAGCTGAGGAAAATGGGTCGTTCAAGACATTGTTCATAAGAACAGCGTACTTTGATTAAAAAGTTGATTAGAGAGGGGAAAACCTATAAAGAGGTGCAAAAAATGATAGGCTGTTCAGCTAAAATGATCTCCAATGCCTTAAAATGGAGAGCAAAACCAGAGAGACGTGGAAGAAAACGGAAGACAACCATCAAAATGGATAGAAGAATAACCAGAATGGCAAAGGCTCAGCCAATGATCACCTCCAGGATGATCACAGACAGTCTGGAGTTACCTGTAAGTACTGTGACAGTTAGAAGACGTCTGTGTGAAGCTAATCTATTTTCAAGAATCCCCCGCAAAGTCCCTCTGTTAAAAAAAAGGCATGTGCAGAAGAGGTTACAATTTGCCAAAGAACACATCAACTGGCCTAAAGAGAAATGGAGGAACATTTTGTGGACTGATGAGAGTAAAATTGTTCTTTTTGGGTCCAAGGGCCACAGGCAGTTTGTGAGACGACCCCCAAACTCTGAATTCAAGCCACAGTACACAGTGAAGACAGTGAAGCATGGAGGTGCAAGCATCATGATATGGGCATGTTTCTCCTACTATGGTGTTGGGCCTATTTATCGCATACCAGGGATCATGGATCAGTTTGCATATGTTAAAATACTTGAAGAGGTCATGTTGCCCTATGCTGAAGAGGACATGCCCTTGAAATGGTTGTTTCAACAAGACAATGACCCAAAACACACTAGTAAACGGGCAAAGTCTTGGTTCCAAACCAACAAAATTAATGTTATGGAGTGGCCAGCCCAATCTCCAGACCTTAATCCAATTGAGAACTTGTGGGGTGATATCAAAAATGCTGTTTCTGAAGCAAAACCAAGAAATGTGAATGAATTGTGGAATGTTGTTAAAGAATCATGGAGTGGAATAACAGCTGAGAGGTGCCACAAGTTGGTTGACTCCATGCCACACAGATGTCAAGCAGTTTTAAAAAACTGTGGTCATACAACTAAATATTAGTTTAGTGATTCACAGGATTGCTAAATCCCAGAAAAAAAAAAATGTTTGTACAAAATAGTTTTGAGTTTGTACAGTCAAAGGTAGACACTGCTATTTTTTTGAACACACCCCTTTCAACTAATTGCCCAATTGCACAGCCTTAAGAGCGTGCATATCATGAATGCTGGGTCTTGTTTGTTTTCTGACAATCTACTGAACCTACTGGTAACTTGTTTGCCACGTAGCAATAAAAAATATACTAAAAACCTTGATTATTCTGGTTAGTCACATTGTACTGCTATTATTTTGAACAATACTGTATATATATATATATATATATATATATATATATATATATATATATATATATATATATCATTATATAGAGTTATATTAAATTATGTAATTTAGCTTAATAAACATAATATGCCTTATATACAGTTTATATATTTATAATATATTATTTAATTAAGATTCATATAGGTTTTTCATTGTCATTCATTGTTTTTGTCACATATATACATGGATGGGATGGACATGGTCAGAAACAATGCTCAGGTAGGCCGTGGCATTTAAACAATGCCCAATTGGAAGGGGCCTAAAGTGTGCCAAGAAAACATCCCCCACACCATTACACCACCACCAGCAGACTGCACAGTGGTAACAAGGCATGATGGATCCATGTTCTCATTCTGTTTACGCCAAATTCTGACTCTACCATCTGAATGTCTCAACAAAAATCGAGACTCATCAGACCAGGCAACATTTTTCCAGTCTTCAACTGTCAAATTTGAGCTTGTGTAAATTGTAGCCTCTTTTTCCTATTTGTAGTGGAGATGAGTGGTACCCGGTGGGGTCTTCTGCTGTTGTAGCCCATCCGCCTCAAGGTTGTGCATGTTGTGGCTTCACAAATGCTTTGCTGCATACCTCGGTTGTAACGAGTGGTTATTTCAGTCAAAGTTGCTCTTCTATCAGCTTGAATCAGTCGGCCCATTCTCCTCTGACCTCTAGCATCAACAAGGCATTTTCACCCACAAGACTGCAGCATACTGGATGTTTTTCCCTTTTCACACCATTCTTTGTAAACCCTAGAAATGGTTGTGCGTGAAAATCCCAGTAACTGAGCAGATTGTGAAATATTCAGACCGGCCCGTCTAGCACCAACAACCATGCTACTCTCAAAATTGTTTAAATCACCTTTCTTTCCCATTCTGACATTCAGCTTGGAGTTCAGGAGATTGTCTTGACCAGGACCACACCCATAAATATATTGAAGCAACTGCCTTGTGATTGGTTAATTAGACAATTGCATTAATGAGAAATTGAACAGGTGTTCCTAATAATCCTTTAGGTGAGTGTATATATATATATATATATATATATATATATATATATATATATATATATATATATATATATATATATATATATATATATATATATATAATTGATTAGATTTTTGTTGATGTTTTAGTGTATATTTATAGCTTTATAGTTTATTGTGTTTTAGTTATGCCATTTAATATCATTATATTATTTGTTGTTTGTTTGTTTGTTTGTTTTTGGTCATGATTTTGGTTAGTTTGGCTTTTGAGCATGTTTAATATTTTAGTTTTATGAAATTTAATTTAAATTAATATAATTATGTAATATAATTTATTATAACTTATATGTACAATTCATAAATGTATAATTTATTATAATTATATTATTAATAAAAAAATTTTTTTTTTAGTTAACAATATTTGTAAGCAGTTGAATCAATAGTTTTCATTAAAGATGTTAATAATGCAGTATTTTATGCTTAGTAAATCATGTCAAATAATTTTCAGAGAACCATATCTTTAAGTTAAACTTGCGTTTTCAAAGTGAGGCATATTTATGCCAGTCATTTGAAATATTCATTGACTCTGACTGCTGCTTTAAAGATTGTGATGAGTGTTTGACCTCGACGTGTTTTGCTCGGCTCACGATGCAGGAGATTAGTGGAGTCCTCGCTCAGAAAGTCCTCCCGAAGGACACGGCCGTCCGTTTGAAGAACCGTTCTGTTCTCAGAGTCAGGAACTCTGCAGCTTCTCTCTCCCAGGACCTCGGAGGTCATTTTTATGAAAGGATCTCATATTATTCTGCACATTTTCTGTTCATTTGGACTTTCCCAAACGTAGCGGCACATCTGAATGAATGGCTGCCTTTTGAGGAAACTGAATTAGTGTAATCATCAGTGCCGTAAGAGTCCGGGCATCCCAGCATGCCGCTGAACACGGGCACTGATGTATATGAAGACTGCACCCTCGTGAGATAACTGACCCCATTCTTCAAAGACTCACTTGTGCATATGATGATTTGTGCCATCTTATCGCCAAAGTAAGACTTTTAAGTGATCGGTTTATGAAGTAAACATTATCCTAATAGCCTCAGGACATCAGTTTTTCAATGTTACATCTGTTTGCTGTTATAATCAGATAATCAGAGGAATGACATCTCTCTTGAAAAGACCAGCATATTTTGTGTTTTAGGTGCTGATTAATCACCAGGAAATCACCAGGGTCAGCTGCTTTAGCAACAAGGTTTGCGATTGAATTGCATGACTGTGCAACTAGTTAGACCAGCACAACACTAGATTAAACCAGCCTGGACTAACATGTAAAGTCTGGGTTAAATTGATCTGTTCAGCAGGGGTTGTAACGGGAAGTTTAGCAGCTGATGTGATTTTCTAAAAATAAGAAAATTAAAACATCCTAATCTGTATTTCCAGTCATTTTCCAGTAAAAATATACTGACCTTACTGAAAGGCAAGTTTGCTGAAGACATTTAATGATATAAATTGTACAGTATAATGTCTATAAAAAAAGATAAAAAATATATTGAAAGAAAACATCTTGAATTATATATATATATATATAGTTGATATATATATCAAAGCAACAGCATTTGTTCCAGTAAAAATTACATTTTTTCTGAAAAATAAAATTGTGTTGTGTGATTTGTATAATTTAGATTACATTCAAAATATATTAGGATAGTATATTTAATTATTATTTTTAATTCAATTTATTTAATTTCTGTTTTTATTTATTTGGAATTTGGAATTAGCACCTCATATATAGGTTTAAAAGCTGTGATTTCGTGGGAATATTTTTTTATTTTTATTTTTTTTAAGCTATTTTGGTATGATTGTTTTGTTTCCCTGTAAAAAAAAAAAAAAAAAAAAAAAAAAAAATATATATATATATATATATATATATATATATATATATATTACTGAACAGTGAAAGAAAAAATATTTATTATTTATTTTGACATGATTTATTTTTGATTTCCAGTATAAAAAAAAGTTACTGAAAAACAAAAACAGCACAGCATTCACTGACATACACTTTACAATCTTTACATAAATGAAGTTATTTATTTATGAAGGAATTAATGAATGTGTTAACCTCTATCACTTAGTCTCTCTCTTTCAGACAAACCCAGACTTTTCAATCATAAACAGAACTGAAAGACCATTTTTTTGTAGCAATGATACGGCTCAGGACAGCGGCATCATTTGCCGTTTATTTATGGAGGTGACTTACAGGGCTCTTGATCGTCGTGTTAGGGGTCACTCTGTGTTACTCGCAGCCCAGAGACTTTACAAGCCATAGGAGCAAAGATTACTCTGAGGACTCGGCTTTACAAGGGGACTTGAAATGATTTTTTTCAGCACTTTCACCCACTGAATACTGGCTTTCTGTGCATGCAATCACAATGTGCCGTATAAACAGCAAGGTCCACCAATAAAAGCAGCATCTGTCTGGCCTTCACAAAACATCACAACTGCTTTCGTTCTGCTTGGGAATGCTTAATGAAGCGGGCTATTTTATTATCATGTCCAGGGAATAATCATGCTGTTTTACTGGGAAGCATGAGAAGATGAATTGTGTTTATTTCTCTGCTGGGTTTTCTTTGTGTATTTGAGGGACTTGATTTGCATGTCTTTTTCTTCCCGCTGTGAGGGCTTTGCTTCACACCTGTCTGTGGAAGAGATATAAATTGTGCTTTGATTGCTTGTTGCTGGAGCATATATGCTTCCTCCCTCTCTGTGTCAAACACAATGTTATCTTCATATCACTTTGCTAGGGCAAAATGTGTCTCTGAACATTATGGACACCCCCATAAAAGCTCCCTTTGCATACAATTTCTCTAAGCTGTAAAGGTGAAGTAGATGAGATAGATAAAATGTAACTATGATGCCAACATCTAACCGGTATCATGCAGGTACAACAACATCAGAATTATGGTTCACATTCAGATTTAGTAAAGCTAAACAAGCACGTCTTTAAGATTGTAGACAATTCTATCAATGCATCAATGCAGGAATGTGAAACCTGTAGCTCTTTTCCTGAAGACGTCTGAGTCTGGTGACTCTTGATGTGCTGACTCCAGCTTCAGTCCACTCCTTGTGAAGCTCTCCCAAGTTCTTGAATTGGCTTTTCCTGACAATCTTCCCAAGGCTGTGGTCATCCCTGTTGCTTGTGCACCTTTTCCTACCACACTTTTTCCTTCCAGTCAACTTTCTATTAATATATTTTGATACAGCACTCTGTGAACAGCCAGCCCTTTCAGCAATGACCTTCTATGTATTACTCTCCTTGTGGAGGGTGTTGATGATGGTCTTCTGGACAACTGTCAAGTCAATAGTCTTTCCCATAATTGTGGTTGCATGTTCTGAACTAGCCCAAGAGGTACTCAAAATTAATCAAACTTATCAAGCTCAAAAAGAAAAATGTAAAGTTTTTGAGATACTGAATTTGTAATTTTCCTAAACTGTAAGTCGTAACCATCAGAATAATAATAATAATAATAAAAAAACTCTTGAAATATTTCAGTTTGTGTGCAATGAGTCTAGAATATAAGAAAGTTTGCTTTTTTAAATTAAATTACAAAAATAAATAAATACAGTAACATTTTTGACTACTTTTTTTTTTTAAAGGAACAGTATTTTTTCCAGGAAAAATGTAAATTGTTCTGCAAAAATAAAATTGTATTGTGTAATTTGTATGATTTAGATTGAATTCAAAATATATCAGGATAGTATATTTAATTATTATTTTTTATTCAATTTATTTATTTCTTTTTTTATTTACTGTATATATTGTATTTATTTATTTTTGAAATTAGGACCAAAGATTTTGGTTTTAGATAATGAATGTATTCATTCATTCTTTCATTTGTGGATTAATACAAACTCACATTCTTGCACTTATGTATGCATTTATTGATTTATTTATTTCTGCATTTATTTATGAATGAATCTGGCAAAATTATTCAGTCTAATTAGGTTAGACTAATTCAAATTGATAACTTCTTTTTGTTCATTATTCATTAAGAGAGCAATTTCACAAAGGTAATTATTTCGTGAATCAAGTTACGCTGGTCTTTTTTGTTTGAAGCCAGAAAAGACAAAACAAAGATGTTTAGCATATTGTGTTTTTTTCTCACCACATTTAATTCAGACATTTCAGGTAAAATATAATTTCACCAACTCAGTGTAGCAACATCCTGGCAACCCCTGGCATTGTGATGACCAGATTTGCATGAACTAATACCCCTCTTATCTACTCCAGAGTCTTTTACGTATCTTATATTCTTTGCACAAGCTTTAATTTGAATGAAAATACTGTAAAATATAACTTAAGCTATAGTTTCCTTTGCTGTGATGATGTAGATTGAGCAATAATTCTAGCAGGGCAGGTGTTGCACCGCTATTGTTAATAAAGAAAATGTGTTTTGTCTGATTCAAGGATCTTTTCTTTCTTTTAGCATGCATGGCAGCGCTGTTAAAGCACATGAAATAATTAAACTCTGCTTAGTCTTGACACCCTGTGGGTGTGAATCAAAGCTGTTTGTTTTTAGTACCTTTAATATTTTCCTGGAAGGTAATTCTAAAACTCTGATTTAGTTACCATATTTTTGATAAGTTACAAAAGCTCTGGGACATTATTTAGCATTTTGTCAAATCGCCTTGGGGTCAGAACTGTGGCGTATTGTGCATCTGAATTAATCAAAACATGGTTTTCATACCTTTTCTTTTCATAAAACATTCTTTCAACTGCCTTTTTCTTTCAAATATTGGTCCAAATTAGCATAAAACAGCCCAATAACATCTTCAGCTAATTTTTATAAGACATTTTAGTCAGAAAGAGGCATTTGTGTCTCTTTCTGCACCCACCTGAGAAGACTCAATGGAGCCGGTCTGCAAAGCCTCATCATCTGCAGCTAGTCCAGGAGTGTCATGGTGAGCGTCCTGATTTGATCCATCATCGCTTTTGTTTAGAAACTCGTCGCTACAGCGGGTGGTGGAAAAAACAGCCAGGTTCATCCGCAAACTGTCAGGCTAGTCGACAACTCCATCTGACAGCCTGCTCATGCTGTCCAATCCAACTCTTCTGGAGAACTTTCCTTCTGTCTAGTAACTCAAAGGGGTGGTTGACTGTTTTTTTTCAGGGCTTGATTTTGTTTATGGGGTGCAGTCTAACATGTGTTAATGATTTTTTAAAAAATCATATAATTTACCTTTATTCCACACCGCTCTTTCCCTTTTTCCATAAATGTTCTGATGTTTTCCTGTTTTTATGAAGCCTCTCTCTCAAAAATATGCAATGGGCTTAGATTTTTTGTGTACACCTAGTTTTCTCTTCCTCTTCTCTACGGCTGCGTTTACGTGACAGTGATGTAGTCAAAAATAGAATGTTTTTTCCTTGCAATTTAAAAAAGTGTCATGAATACAACTTTTTCAGAACAATTTGTGTTTCCATATATCCATGAAATGCCAAGCCAGTAGTTGGCACTGTCGCCTTGCTTACATGTCTACATACCTAACACGTACTACGCACGTGCATGACGTCACTGTTTTAGAAGATACATGTATTGGGTGTTTACATGATAATGGTGACATTTTCAAAAACTTGCACTTTGATACCCGTTTTCAAAATTAGAAGTTTTCAGTCCCCAAAACGCTGCTCTCATGTAAACCAACAGGTAAAATGCATAAAAAGTTTACCATTTTCATGTAGTGTAAACAGCCCCTAAGGCAGCCCAGCATGACCTCGCTCCACTTTGTTGCATGTTCCTGAGAGCAGGGTTTATCAGGGTTTGTGACGTCACAAACCCGGGAAGTAGCTTGTTGTAGTCCCTACGAGCCATTTTTGTATGCATTAAACTGACAGAATTTTAAAAGAAGATATCTCTGTTTGCATTGAATGTTTAGTGTCGTAACTTTGCAGATATTGTTTATGCTCAGACAGGAACATTACATACTAACTAATGGTAGAAAAGTCAAATTGCAATCAACCACTCCTTTAAAGGAACAGTTCACCCCAAAAATACCATTTGCAGAAAACGTACTCAACGTTCTTACAAGCACATAGGTTTTCACTTCATGAGAAATGTATTGATGGACTGGAGTGTGGATTACTAGTGGATTATTGTGATGTTTTTATTAACTGTTTGGACTCTCATTCTGACGGCACCCATTCACTGCACAGGATCCAAATCTGTTCAAATGAAATCTGATGAAGAAACAAACTCATCTGCATCTCGGGTTGCCGATGAGTAAATTTTCCGCATATTTTAATTTCTAGGTGAACTATATCTTTAATTATTTGACTACAACACAAACATCACCTTGGGTATGACTTAAACTCCTTTGCAAATCTCTTTTGTAAAGGAGACCATGTCGAATGCTATAAATTGCTGTAGCTGGCGATATTGCCCTTGCACTAATACAATTAAAGGAAGGGTGACCGTACAAAGGTGGACGATTCATCCTTCAAATGCCAAACTTGTAATGCAGTTTTGATGTAAAGTCATGCATAAGAACATCACACACCGCTCTGGCTTGCTGATTGTTTCTATAATTTAGAGAATCATTTGAATTATTGATTAGCGTTCAGAATATGTAGTTTGCATAATGTGGATGTGTGTCTGTATTTCACGAGCGTGTGTTGCCAGTAGTAATCCTTCACGCTCTGTATAGGCAGTTAGGCTGGCGGCTGAAGAACAGCGTGTTCACTTTAGAGAACGGCAAATGTGCGCTTAGGCAGAACAAACACTTGGCATGTTGACAACACAGAAACTGCGACGTGTCACTCTGCGTACATGGTTTCTGACATTTATCAACTATTACAACCCAGGTGCTAAACTAGGTGTCAAAGCAAAGTACAAGAGCAGGTGGAAATAAATATAGTGACAAAAAACAACAAAACAATCCAGTCTCTATCTATCTACAGTATCAGTCTCTGATTCATTCATTCATTCATTCATTCATTCAAAGGAAGTAGCTGTTTAAATTTGGCTTGTTTTCCAGCACAAATATTTCAACATTCTTAAATCAAAAGACATTTACTTCTGAAGCAAGATTACTTAATGTATTAAATATTGTGTCCTTAAAAACTGATGAAAATTAAGTTAAATTAAGCTTAAAACAAGAAAAAACAAATCTGCGAGTGGAGTGAGAAAAATAAACGAAACAAAAATAAAAATAATCAAGTTTTTCTCATTCAGTTGGAAGATGTTTTATGCTGTTTGAAGCATAAACCCACTTAATTTTCATCATTTTAGGAAAAACAACTTTATTTCATATGATATTTCATATAAGCTCAGAAATTTTTCAAAACGACAGCATTTATTTGAAACAGAATTTACTGTCATTTTCATCAGTCTTTGCTAATACAATTGTCTTTAACCTTAGCATCATTTTCATACAATAAATATAATTTTGCATACTCTTATCAGAGCCAGTTTTCACCACAGAATATAAAAAAAGATAACGTAAACTTTTTCTCTCACAATTCAGACCTTTTATGTATTTATTAGCAATTCTGGGTTAATATTTAAATTAAATTAAAAATTTAAATGTATGCATTTAGCAGATGCTTTTATCCAAAGCATTCAGACTATCAACTTTTACCTATCATGTGTTCCCCGGGATTCGAACCCTTGCGCTGGACAGTACAGTTCTCTACCAACTGAGCTACTGAGCTTTCTTCCTTAGCACTGCAAGATATGATCTGCAAATTGTAAAGGCAGAATTGTATGATTAAAAAGTCACAATTACATTATTTATATTTTTGTTTTACATGCCAGAAAAAAAGAATTGCGAGATATAAACTCTGAATTTTAAGAACAAAAAGTCAGAATTGCAAATTGTAAATTCTCAAAATTGCAAGAAAACTTAAAATTCCAAGAAAAAGTAGAATTGAGCCAGTTTTCACCACAGAGTATTTATATCTCACAATTCTGACTTGTTTCCCTCTGAATTGCAATATATAAACTTTTGAAAAATTGTGAGGGGAAAAAAGAGAGTCAGAATTATGAGATATAAAGTAACAATTACCTTTTTTTTTTTTTTAAGAACTGAATTTCAAGAACAAAAAAATTCAGAATTTCAAATTGTAAATTCTCAGAATTGCAAGAAAACTCAGAATTCAGAGAAAAAGTAGAATTGTGAGATATATATTTTTTCTTGCCATTCCGTGTTTAACAGTTCTGACTTTTTTTTTCAGAGATAAAGCTGCAATTACCTTTATTATTGTTTTTTTTTTTTGTGTGTGTGTGTGTGTGGTTGGAATGATTATTACTATAATGCTTTCTCATATTGAATTGTCATTCTCAAAATGGCACTTTTTTTATCACTAAACATGAACTTTTTCCATTTCCCATCACAGTGCCGAATTACACTGAATCTCACACAGTCTCAAGACAGCAGGACCCTCAGACGTTCGCTATCGTAACACAGTTTTGAATACCTGATGTGACAGTATTGTGACTGTTAAGGCTACACTACTGTCACATCACGATCACAGTTTGACCTATAAGTGAATTAGTGCATACGGTCCCTGCTCAGAGCTCTTTTCCAGCACCCATGAGATCATCGACACCGCTGTGCAGAGCTGTCATTTGTGTCTGCTGGGGTTTTTTCATTCTCAGTAGAGCAAAAGCAATCAGAATGGTGCATCGATCTCCCTTGTTCAGGTTTGCTTGAGAGATTTTACAGAATCTACACTTGGGTGCCTCTCAGACGGCTGAGAGCTGTCATATTTCACTCTGGACATTAGCAGGAGGAAAGGAATAATTCACGTGCCGGCGCTCAACGGGGACGGAAGGAAGTCGGAGCGTCTGCCACTATCTGCCGTTCACTGTTTGACCTTATTAAACCAAAGCAAATGTCAGGGCTGCTTTTCCTTGTTCTCGGTCACACTATGTTGTCTTCACAAATAACCATAGCTAAACTAAGAATGGCATTTGTTCAAATACGTCCCGGCAAACAGGGATCAGTGCTTCGGGATACAAGTAAACACGGCATGTGTCCTGTAGAGATGAACGGCTGCTGGTTTTCAGCGTAGCAATGTTGGGTTCAGGGTTCACACGACTAGATTAACGGACTTCATAATGCTAATTTGGTGGAAGAGACGTTCACTTGGTAAAGCAGGGTAAGCATAATGCATTAAAGGGATTGTGTACGCAAAAATAGAGAAATTAATAAAAAAACCATTAACTTAGCTTTATGTTGTTCCAAATTTGTATTCAGATTTTATTGTCTTTGTTCTGCTGAACACAAAAGCTGTTTATTTGAACACTGTTTGAGCGCTACAATGAAAGCTGACTGTGATTTGTTCTGCCAAGCAAAAAAATTAATAAAAAAAGCCAATCTCCCTTTTGAAGGCAAACTGATTGTCAAATATCTTTTATATCATTTATATATAAATATATTGTAAACACCCCCTTTTTTTCTTTATATACACTACCATT
Organism: Carassius gibelio; assembly: GCF_023724105.1. Taxonomy (NCBI): domain Eukaryota; kingdom Metazoa; phylum Chordata; class Actinopteri; order Cypriniformes; family Cyprinidae; genus Carassius; species Carassius gibelio. Next base: position 25,476,957 of record NC_068399.1, on the reverse strand, counting down.
CAAATATTTTGGGTTTTTACTTTTAACTTTTTTATCAAGTTTTCATTAAGGACATTTAAACTTGACAAGAATGGTGATGTTTATAATGTTAGAGAAGGTTACTAAACTTATAAACCTATAAACCTGGAAAAAAAAGGTTAAGTAGCACAACTGTTTTGAGTATTAATAATTATAGAAAAAACCATTTGTTTGAGTAGCAAATTAGCTTATTAGAATGAATTCTGAATGATCATGTGACACTGAAGACTAGAGTAATGATGAATATTGCCTTTTTTACTACTTTATCAAATAAATACCGCCTTACTAAGCATAAGACACTTTCAAAATTATAAAAAATTCCAATGTAATGAGCACAGCACTGCATTGTTTTGTTCTCAACAGAAGAAAGAAAATCATGGATTGGTGACAATATTAGGTTCAGTGGGTTCTAGTGGTGTTTGTGTTGTGAGAAACAGGCAGAGGTTAACCTACAGAAGCAGTGAAGCATGCCTTCTGTTCTGTCTGAGCTTCATATATGCTGCTGTGAAACACACTGAGGTTTCTTACACGAGGGTCATGGAGCTAGACTGGAAAGACGAGCTGGAATAAAATGTGTGGCCTGTATGCTACACATCATCAATGAGAGAGAAGGATAGTGGGAGGGAGTGCTGCAGAAATTCAAGAGCGCTTGAGCCACAGGAGATCATGGTTGAGTGGACAGTAAAGCAGTGGAGAAGAAAAGAAGCCAAGAGTCCATGACACAAAGCAGTGGGAAATCTCAGGACTTTCTCTGTGATAGAACTTTATCACACATGCCGTGGAAACAATGCATCGGATGCATCCAAAAGGTGCATAGAAAGCCAGGCCATAACTGCAGACTTTCATGACGTCTCAGATGGTAGTTTGAAGCTAAATGAAATGCAGATCTCAAGATGTGCAGCATATGTGGTCTAGTTTCAAGGATTGTGACCTCTGAGTCCAACTCTGCTTAGCCATAGGGATTCAATGTCACATCAATTACGAAACCCCTTAACTCCACATGGAAGTGTCACTTCTGGGCCTATCAGTTTTATTTCCCTAAGTAGCCATCGACTGTTCATGCTGTTATCATGCTACTCACTGTTCTGCAGTATATATAGTATGTATTCTGTGCATAATATTCTCATTTTCTATATGCATACTTGGTTGACCTGCTACTACTCTGCATCTAATGCTGTATCTAAAATGAAATGAGCTTTCTTGACTTTTCATTTCCAGTGTGATGATAAGCAATTGTCTCTTTTCTTAAAAAAATAATGGTTTCAAAGGCTTTGTTTCATAGTGATGCCACAGAAGAACCATTTTCCCCAAAGAACCTTTCAGTTCTCAGTTCTTAAAAAAAAAAAAAAAACATTGTTTCATAGTGTAAAGAACATTTTAATAATCTAAAGAACCTTTTGCAGTTCTTCTAGATTCCATGCATGTTAAAGGTTCTTCATGGAACGATCAGTGCCACACACACAAAAAACCTTGTTTCTTTCTAAAAACTAAAAAAAGAACCTTTCCCACAATAAAGAAACTTTTGTAGATGCCAATACAAACTTTTATTTTTAAGACCGTAGCAATTCTTTAATTTTTTATACCTTCATTACTTAATTAGATGAAGTAATGATGACCAAAATTAACCCTATTTACTTTCTTAATACATGCACCTGGACTTGTTTTGAGTTAATTACATTTAATTCTAAATGAATCTTTAGCCAAAATATAATAATTTGCTCAACAACCTCTGAAATGACTTCCCTTTTCTGCTGCAGTCATTAAGAATAGATCATTTAACCAATACCCTTGTAGCTATTTAATCATTGTTTCAGAAATCAGCATTTAGCCAGGGCTCCAGTCGGGTTATAAACAAGCCAATAAATTAGCGACAGATACAGTTGAGTTTTCCTCACTGAATGTTCTGTTTCACTACAATATACAGTATGTCATACAGTAGATGCAAAATGGGATGCAAACTGCAATTGATGTTACCTTTAAGATGTAATATTTCAAATAAATTGTATTAAAATGAAAAATATACATTTTTACACAAATTTTACAGGAAATGTTTGTAAAAATAGTGCACATGTATTGCATTAATATGAAGGATCTTTCCCTATCTGAAGGTGTTTTACCCGTATTTTGAATTGCATATGATTTTTTTAGGGTTAAATCTAACAGATAATGCCTTGGCAAAAACTGACCAGTTCTTTTTTCAGTTTTCAGATTTGTTTTCTTACAGCGTATTTTCAAGATTATAATTGGATGCCCTTCACTGAACTAAACATGCATTGAAATCATAACATTATAATGTCAAATGAAAAAAAGTAGCATGCAACTATTTATGTACATCGTGTTTCAAGCAATGCATTTTATCAGTGTAGCAGAATTGAAAATATGACTTTAGTATTGCTATAGCATGCAGTAAAAGGTGAACTACACGAGCAGGTTTTAAAGTATTTGTTGTTACATAATGCATATTATTTTACATATTATTTCAAGGTAGTATTTTGTAAGCACTTTGTTTGTATTGCATCTGAAAGCTTCTTTGCTCTACACAGTGATATAGTTCATGACGGCTCTATTATGTCTTTGTTTCTTTCCTTTTAACGATCAAACCCCTAATGGTCTCCAGTGTTTCAGTCTCTTCATATTTCTTTACTTGATACAGTCCACATTCGTAAGATCCCTTAGGGTAATTGGGCTACGGATCTAAAGGCACATGAAGGCCATCTGTGAATGCGTCACTTTCTTTTTATGTCCTAACAAGACTCTCAGAGTCTCAGTAGTGTGAAGAGCCGAAGGTTCCTTCTTTGATTTGCTCTTGTGAGTGAATTGCGACTTTGTGTTGCAGACGAATCAGGCGGGGTAGTGCTGAAGCTTGTGTTTTTGCCTGTTTGGCTGTACATCGGGCAGAAATCAGATCGCTAATCGATGATTTAGAGAGGAGTAAATTGCGATGAAAAAAATGCAACTTCCATTTCGTCAGACCAACTCTAGAATGACTGAACTGTCAAATACAGCTCTGTAACATTGCGCTGTTTCACCCCACTTTCAGTGCATTTGGCTTCCCATATGTACAGCTAAACACTGGTTTTCTCACTCTCAGTCATGTTGCTTCTACTGGCTGTTTATTGCTGTAGATATGCAATGCAGAGAGACATATACGTGAAGCCCTCTTCTGGAGAAAGGACTCGAATATGAAGCTCATTTGCATTTAAACGGATACACTCTAAAACAGTTCTTTTGTTTAGACACGCCCCAAAAATGACATTTTCCAGCTGTTATAATAAATGATATGTTGGGTATTTTGGGCTGAAACTTCACAGACACATTTTGGGGACACCCTAGACCAATATTAAATCTTGTAAAAAGAGGCATAATAGGTTTGCTTTAAAATGCAAGCTTATTGAACTTGGAATCACAAGTGTAAAAACTATTTTTGTACATAAATCGAGAAACCTCAAAGTCCTGAAGCTGTTTTTTTTACTGTGATCTTGGCCTATTAAATATATAATTAAGCATTTCATTCTGAGTCACTTATTTAGTCAGAGCACTTAATTCAATTGTAAAAAAAACAACAACCATTGCATACTTAAAGAATAAACCTTAATGTTTTGTTCTTGCCTTCTTTAAATTGTACCTTTAGCAAAGAACTCTTACTTTTGTCTGGTGGTTATACATATTTAGAGAACTGACATTATTACCCAGTGCTAACAGTATTGCAGGGCTTATAATGAATCATGACCCATCGCTCCGAGGTTTTGTGTATTATAAGTCACTCAGCGAATGCATCTGCTAAATGATATGTAACATCATTTCCCACTTTCTTATTCTCTTCATTAATCAGTCTCATCAGAGCTCATACTGCAAGCCTGACAGAATACTACGTGCTTTAAAAATGTCAATATTTGAATTGCATAGTGTGACTAACAGAGCAGCAAAATCTACTCCCCAAAAATCAGCATATGGTAGAGAGCGCTGTAGATAGAAGAGGAAGAACTTAGTTTCAATGCTAATCAACTGACATTTTCTTTCCTTTCTGTTACGGCACTTTCCCAACCACTGCAGTCTCATTATATGCACTGAAAAGGAAATATTCTCACTTTATATTCAATTATATTCAGTTGTGCACCAGCAGGGGTTATGCATGGTTATTCCGTCATAATGGAGATGAATTTTTCATGTCTTGTAAGTGAAGTGATTCAGTTTTGGGAGTGAAATCATACAGATGTTGTTTTGTTACGTTTTTTCTGGTTTTAGACTCAATCAGACCAGATTGAGATGAATGTTGGTGATTCTTGTAATTTTTTTGTGTTTTCTAGTGGATTTAATTGGATTAATCTTATTAGTGATTTGTTTTTGTGTTTAAAGTAATGGTTCACTTGGTTTACTCACCTTTGTCATTTAAAAGGGAGACATCTGAAGCTTTCAGGTTTCAGAAATGATGCAAAGGCAACATCAAAATATCCTACAAGTCTTTATAAGCCATGCGATAGCTTTGTCTGAGGAGCAAAACAAAATCTTTAGTCACTATTCACCTATAAACTTTCTTTTCAGTGAACTGTACTTTGAGTTGACTTTGAGATCATGTCTGATTCATATTGAGTTAAATGGATGATTGCAAAGTTATTGTTCAAGAGCTAGAGTAAATTTCAAGACTGGTTTTTGGACTTATACTGTTGCTAAACTGCTGTATGGCTTCAGAAAACTCATTTGGACCACTTTTTCATACCTTTTCTGCCTTTTTTATGTTTGAACACCCCAGATGTCATTAAATGAACTAGTCTAGTTGGGCGCTTATATTATCTTTCTGTCTGTTTGTTTCCTATTTGTTTTTGCAGACAAGTCTAAGCCTGCTTTAATAGTTGGACACTTGATTAGGATTCACGCAAGGAAATGAGATTTTTCTGTGAGAGCGGCACATCACAGGTTAGCTTTCATACAGCGAGTTAGAAACAGTCTGTCGAACTCCTCAGACAAAACCAATCCCTCAGACTCACTTTGAGAGAAAAGGACGGTGTCTAGAACAAAGCAGATGGGACAAACGGATTTATTACTGGGATTTAGGCTAGACATCTAACCCTGAGACCGTAATGACTGGGAATCCACTGTCGGTCACTTCTCTCGCTTCAGATTCCAGTGTAACTCCCTAAAAGCCTGAAGGCAATTGATCCGTGCTATAGATGAAGCCTCTGGTGGGTGTATCAGTTACCGCTGCGACTCAGTAAGCATGACCTCAGCATTACCTCAATACTCTTCCCTTAAAAACAAGAGTAAGTATCAGTTCAGTTGAGTTGTAAAGAGAGAAGTTACTGTACTGAATCACCAAAATCCTGTTCTCAGAATCCAATTAGACATGGTCCACCAAGCCCGAGTGAAGAGCTGTATGTCCTTTTCTGTTGTCTAAGGCTCATTTCTACCAGATGCCCCATTCTGAGGCACCATTTCCAATGTGCCTCTGGGCTGCAAAACACAAACTTGTCTTTTTTTAAAGCCACGATGGAGTGTTGAAAGAAGCACTAAGAGTATTTTATGGGTGAAGGGAATGGCACTCTAACTCATACTGATGCAAAGACTCCAGATCAAGTGTGTTTGATGCCAAAGTTTGGTTCATTTTGTTGGTATACAAGCAGTTTTTTTTTTTTTTTTTACAACTATCAAACAGGGCAAGTTTGTTTTTCATAATTGTAACTTTATATTTTATTATTCTTATTTTACTTTTCATAATTAATTTTGTAACTCATGATACAGATTTTTTCTTCTCGCGATTATGACTAATATATATCTCATAATTCTATTTCTCATAACTGATATAATCTCAAAATTACGATTTGATATCTCATCATTTTTTTCTTATTATTCTCTTTAAATCTCATAAGTCTCCATTTATTTCTTACAATTATGACTTTAGATATCATAATTCTGACTTTATATCTCATAATTCCAAAATTATGTCATTCATAATTCTAAATTTATCAACATTTTCTTTAAATCTCAATTAAAATGTGATATTATAATAATAACTTTTCAGATCATAGTTCAGACTTACTTTTTCATCATTGTCTTTATATTTCATAATCACCAGATTATGTCTGGTTCAGTCCAAACAACTGAGGTCTTTACTCAACCCATTGTAGTCCTGCATAAGTGTACAGAAATGTTCTGCATCAAAATGATTGTCATGTTCTTCATGCATTTTACATTCTTCAGCACTGGGTCTTGTGGAGCGGCAGCGTATGGCAGTAAATATGTGGTGTGAAATGCATGGCGTCAGGCACGCGCGTGTGGGTGGATGCGGGTTGTATTCAAACACCTTTGTGATGCGTGTGTGGGTGGAGATGTTGAATAAACACGCTCCCGAAGCTTCTGTGCTCCTTTCATGAGTGAGAAACGCTCCCACATTTGATGTTTGGAGGAACTGACGACCGAATCACCTCATGCAGAGAGCGGAGGAGGTCAGCGCCATGGGGAAACAATACTACACGTGAGGTATTAAGCAGTAAATTTGGGCATTTTTAAACCGCCATTCTAATGCTCGAGTTTTATTGAGCGTTATTGGCTTTGCACGACATCTGGCCCTTCAGAAAGGGTGGAAAACCTCTCAGGGGACAAATTCAGGTGAGGTTTCACCACCTCAGTGGTCCTAAATTTCTCTACACGAGGAAACACACTTTTGTCGCTTAATGGATGGTGTAATAAGCCACAGTAATAACGATTGTGCTGCTGAGTTCTTTGCCATTACCGCCCTGAAACATGCTTTGTCACACAGGCACTAATGTGGAATGAATCAAATCTCCATTAAGCATATGTGTCATGACTCGAGCCCAAATGAATGTTTGTGATTTTCTTGTTTGCATTTCACTTAAAAGGCTCAATATGCATCCCCACCAGAGTGACTGACAATAAATCAACTTCATTGACAGTTTTAGTGACACTTCCTGCCCTGGTTTCTGAGCTTGGTCTGTTTTATAATATTAGTGTCACTGTTTTGGGTATTTGAGCATTTAATTCACTGGATTTTCCAAAAAGTACATTCAAAATGGCTTTAAAACTGTCTTCACTCAGAAATTGCTAGTAAATTTCACAAATAATTGCAAATAAACGGCAAGCAAGAAGTTATATTTATGACTGTATCTCAAAATTCCAACCTTTAATTCTGACTTTTTTCCAAAATTATCATAATTGACTTTGTAAAAATCCCCACTTGGAAATTGCTATTAAATTTCAAAAAAAAAAAAAATGGCAACAAATTTAATTGAATGTGAAATGTTGAAGTTGAATTTGTATCTAATAATTCCAAATGTATTTTTACATTATTCTGTTATTATGTAATTCTGACTTTTTTCATAAAATACTTAGTCTTATAAATCCAAATGTATTTCTCATAATAATGACTATATATCATAATTCCAAACTTATTGGATCTCATAATTACGACTTTATCTCATAATTGACTTTGCATCTCAAAGTAAAATTTTTCTCGTAATTCTGTCTTTATCTCAAAATTCAAATATTTTTTAAAAAGACTAATAGTATTTTCTTGTAAGACTCAATGAGTTAATCTTTATTTACAATTTAGAAATGTTGATTTATATGTGAATCATTTTAGGGGTTGAAAAGCAGGAAAAAATGCTATATTTCAAAAGATAAATTTTATAAAATTTATATAAAAATTGATTTTGTATAGAATGTAAATAGTCTCGAATTACCCAATCGCTTCACTTTGGAAAATGTTCAGTTTCCCAGCAATGGAAATAAATGACAGCATTAGCCAGCCCATGTGTGTGTTTGAGGGGCGACATGCGAGGCTGGATACAATTAATTAATTCATGATTCATAAAGCAGTGAAATCCAATCATTAAAGATTAGCAGAGACGCTGGAGCTCGTCATGTCCCTGATATAGGAGGGATCATTCTATTATCAGACGAGCTGCTTTAATAACTTCAAACTGCTGCTTTAAACAATTAGAGAAGTCGCTGTGGACTTCAAGTATTGTTTTGAAGTGTTGTTTTGAATGAGTGCATGATGGCTTCACAGTTATTCTTTCTGTTCTTACAGAACTAAAAATAAACGGGTATATTTTAATGCAATCCTTCATGCATATTAATTATGTAGTGAGTGACTAATTTCTCGAGCTTGACACTTAGGGCACATGCATTATTCAACAGTAGGTGGAGCTGCTTTTCTCAGTGCTCAAGCCCAAAATCTTCCAGCTCATTCCCTGCAACATGCTGCAATGCTTATGTCTGCTCATGCAATCCATTTATGAGCTTTAGTAAAGCCATGTTTCTCTTCCTCAACGTTAAGCTGAATATGTGTCCTTGCGCAGCACAAAGACTACTGTTTCTGCTATTGAACGCCCAATAAATGGAAAGGCACAGAATGCACAAGGAATTTGGTGTGTTGAAAAGCCACCAAGCTCAGGAATGCTAATTCATTGGCCTTTTGATGTTCTCCCATTTATGGTGCATAAAAGCCTCATTCTGAATTTGGAAAGAGATTTGGAAAGACATCAGTGAGTTAGAAAGACCTGCTCTGTGCCTCGTGTTGTCGATACATTGGTTCGGTAGCGTGACAGTAGCTGCGTGGCAGAAGCTTTTCTTGTAGCTAGCTACTTTTCCCAGCAGGCGGTGTTATAGTGTGATGAATGGCTAATTAAGATGTGTAAATATAATTTGATGGGTGTGTATTTTACAAATATTACTATGTTACATACTCAACAGTTCAATGCGGTTGTCATTTTTTAAATGTTTTTGATAAAAGTCTGTTATGCTTACTAAAGATGCATTTATTTGATCAAAAACTCACAATTCCCAAATCTCATAATTCAAACTTTTTTTCTTCTAGAAAATCGCAAGAAACATAATATACATAATCTAGGAAATGAGCTTACAAAATAAAAATAATCATCATTAATAAGAAAAAAAAACAGTAACATTGTGAAATATTTTCTATATGAATATATTATAAAATATAATTTATTCCTGTGATGAAAAGCAGAATTTTCAATATCATTACTCAAGTCTTCAGTGGCACATGATCTTTCAGAAATCATTCCAATGCTGTCTTTACTCTCACTTTTAAACAATTTAATGCATCTTTGCTAAAATGTGTCCTAGCATCACAGCCTGGCTTTAATGTACTGTAGCATACATTTGAACAAATACCATTTGTGGCCAAAAACGTCACAGAAAAGGCTCTTCTTCATGTTTGGAAATGGCAGCTAATGGGCTAAATAACTGTTTTCTCCGTAGTGTAGCTTCAAGCAAATATCGCACTCCATAAACTCAGAATCATCTTGGATCGGAGGAGGGCATGGACGCAACAGATTGGTGATTACCATTGTGAGAGGCATTAATTAAGGCTAATTAGTATTTGTCATTGTGACAGAACATATAAGAAGCCGCGCTGGTTTGGCATACAACGACACGGCTCGCTGAGGAAAACGCCGGCACTCATTAAATGGACTGTAACAGGAGGAGATTACAGGAGGAAGTCCATCAGTCACCCCCGTTCAGGACGTTAATGGTATAATCGAGCTCTCGAAGGGATGTAGGCTTAGATATTACAGCTTACATTAAATATGAAATATGACCATGTCTACCTCAATATGGCCTGTCAAGACCTGATTTTTGTAAGTCTGTCGTGTTAGGTTTGAATAAATGATGTCAAGCACCTGGAGACAAGATTTGAATGATGGAGCTTGATGGAAAGTACTTCTTTTATGTCCACAACAGCAATCGGTTGTAAATGTTCAAGTCATTTTGACAGACTAACTACAAGACCTTCAAACAGGCAGCAGAAATACCATTGCTTGTGTATTTTTTCTTAATTATATGAAATTTGTTATTGATATTGCTACTCTAATTTTTTGCTTGTTTTCTGATTATTTTACTTTTTAAATGTATTATATGTGTGGGTTTTATTGGTTTACCTTAACCCAGATTAAAATGTACTGCCATTCATAGATTTCAGGTGGGAAAGAAGCCTCTTCTGCCCACCAAGTCTGCATTTATTTGATTAAAAACACAGTAAAAACTGAACAATTTTAAGAAATATTCGAACAATTTAAAATAACTGTTTTCAATTTGAATTTGTTGTAAAACAAATTTTTTTTTTTTCCTTTCATGCAAAGCTGGATTTTCAGCAGCCATTACTTTGCTGTCATTTTGATAAATGTAATAATAATAACAATAAAATAAATAATTAAAAGACAAAAAAAAAAAAAAAAAAAAAATACACACACACACACACACACACACACACACACACACACACACACACACACACACACACACACACATGTATATATACACACACACACACACACACACATGTATATATACACACACACACACACACATATGTAAATTCATAGGATTGTTAAAATGTATTATGAAAATGTATATTTTTCAAGTTTATAATATTATAAAATAAATACAACTGTAATTTATAATAATGTTGAAAGATTTAATGTACAATAACATCAATAATAATATTTAAATATGCTTATTTGCATTTATTATTAAGAGGATGTTGCTTTTTCAGGACACTTTGATAATTAAAAATTTAAAAAGAACATAATTTACAGAAAAATAAATCTTTTTTTACATTAAAAATGTCTTCAATGTCATTTTTTTGATCAGATTAATGCATCATTGTCCAATAAATGAATACTTAATTTTAAAAAAGGCAATTATTTTGTTTTATTGTATGTGTTATCATTATATCCCCCCCCCCCCCCCCACACAAAAAAGGTTAATGTACATTATTGCTAAAATTCTTTTGTTATCATCTGTCTTTGTTCTGGCAAACAGTGTACTGTAGCTATGCATGTTTTAGACTACACCGTCTGAATAAACAGTCCCGACCTCATCACTTGTAAATGGCTGGATTTGGAAAACAAATGTGATTTTGTGTGCAGACTGAACAAAGCCTAATTCTCCGTCTCCGTCTCTGTCTAGGTGGCGTGTGTATCGCACAGTCTCTGAAGATCCCTCGGGAGCCGAGGCCTGGGGAATTCGACAAGATCATCAGCCGCCTCCTGGAGACCTCGAGCGCCCGGGCCGTCATCATGTTCGCAAACGAGGACGATATCAGGTCTCGCCTTTCTGTTCTTGAAAGACATTTCCTGTCTAACTGTTCACTGCTCTCTTAAAGATCTAGCTGAGAAACCTTTTATCACTGCCTTGAGGAAGAAAGGAAAGAGGAAGTAGAAAGGAAGCTGGCTGTGTTCAGAATATAATGCTTGCATAATGAACACTGTTTAGTATACACGGTATACTTTAAACTGCCTACTGATCTTTAAACATAACAACTAAAGCAGCTGAATCTACGGTGGCCGCTGCAGTTCCAGAAAACACCAGAAAAAGCAGCTGCAAACCAAAAAAACATCTTCATCAGTTTGAAAGCAGGTGCTGCAAATGCTCACAACGCAAACAAATAAAGATTTCTCGCGTCTTCAGGTTCCCCACAGTCAGCAGAAGTGAGAGAAAAGGTGTTTATTATGTTTGAAATCTGGATATTTATCTTACAAAAATGCATGTGAACTGCTGACAACAAACGCCCGCTTACCCCATTGAAAGGCTTGGAAGAGCAAGGACATTTTTTTGTATAACTTCGATTGGATTATTCTGAAAGAGGAAAGTCAGAATACATCTAGAATCGGGTAAACCCTTTAAGTATAACCCTGACTCACTTGCATTGCACTGTGGAATGCAGAAAGTTTACTTAAAAAAAAAAAAAGCAGGCATATTAATATAGCAGCATGCTATTCTGCACACAGCCAGTGATATAGAGCGTGGAAGAGGGGAGGAACAGCTACAACAGACTCATTAACACATTTCTCCTAAAGTACCATCCCTCCCAGCAGCCTTTGCTCAGCTCCCGCCTTTATCTCTGTTGCCACCTGTATATCATCCAACTTTACTGCACCTTCATACAGAAGGAAACTAATTAAAAATGCTGGTGAGGACGTAAAGAGCCTGGAGGGAGGGATGCTTTAATTTCCTCCGCGTCTTCAAACTTGCGCTGGTCTTTCCTGAGCGAGTCCCTAAGGTGATGCTCTGTACACTGAGATTTGGCTCTGAACGGACTCAAAAACATTGGCTTTCCTGCCATCTTTACATATGTTTGTTGATATAACAGCTGCTGAGCAGTACAGTATTTATTTATAGACCCCGGAGGAAAATGCTACATTGACCTCATTCTCGTGTTATGTACACTTTTATGGTTAAGAAGTAAATCAATGGTAAGGGCTTATTAATAGATTGACTAAGGGCAGACTGACTAGTTCCCACTGTGAATTCAAACACTATATTTTTCATGATTAAAGACATTTTATTAATCATAATTATTTTACTTGAATTATTTATAAACTTAACTAAAGTTAAAAAATATATATATACTAATTTTAAATAAAGCCTATAAATATATTACAGTAAAACTAAAATAACATTGATTTGAGTTGTCAAATGTTTTTTTTCCAAGCATATAAAATATTATTTTAATTAGTTTTTAATCATTTTTTTTGCAATGTACATAAAAAAGGGCCAGTTTAAGTGTATTTTTTTGTTATCTGTAATACATTTTTTCTAAAATAACTAAAACTGAAATGGAAAATGAATTAAAACTAAAAAGACATACTAAAAAACTAGTAAAAATTACAGCGACAAAAATACTAAAACTTTAACTAAAATTAAAATAATAACTGAAAATGCGAATTCAATTAATTACATTTGTAACTAGTGAATTACTTAATTATTAATTAAACTAATACAATGTATGTGTAAACAATAGTATCTCAATTAACTGATCCAACTTATCAAATAATTGATCAAATATTTTGTAATAATATAACCTAAATTAACAATTAGGTTTAACTACAATAAAAAAATAAAATAAAATAAAAATATTAGAATAACTACAATTTAATGAAATTTTTTTTTTTTTTTTTTTTACAAATTATCAGCTGAATGTCTTTCTTGAATAATTGATCTGACTACAAAAAAAAAAAAACCTTTGGGTTAAAAAATTATTGTATATATTCAAACAAACAAAATCTCTCTTTTTTATATTATATGTAGATTTTTATTTAATAGATGATAAGCGTTTACTTTGATGCTACATCAGACCTTTCCATTAAACATTGGTTTCCACAATTTCATGTTTTGGATGTGGCCTTCAGTGACAATATGGTAAGTCCTAATCCTCAGTTACTTTCGCTCTTTCCAGTAGCTTCTCTCGTCATGTTTGACAGTGACAGAATGTGCTAGCAGCTTGACAGCGCTCCTGTCCTCTCTCTCAAATCCCTCTCAATAAAATATATACACAATACATGAGTGAGCAGTGGACAGCTGGAAAGGACCTTCTCGAGGCTGACCATAGAAATCCCAGCTTTAGATCTCCAGGGCCCAGCCGAGTCTCTGCCGTGAGTGAGGATCGAGAGCGTCTTTATTTGAATATCAGTCAAACAGATGTCAGCAGCTCCTGACGTACATTTATCTGAACCGCAGATAAGATACAGCGCAGCGTCAGGCGTGAGAGATGGATGTGCTGGCGGTGTTTGTTGTTTGAAGCTGATTTATCATTGTTTATGTCTGCAGACGAGTACTGGAAGCTGCCAAGAGGAGCGACCAGACGGGTCACTTCCTGTGGGTGGGGTCTGACAGCTGGGGCTCCAAGATCTCACCGGTCATTCAGCAGGAGAGAGTGGCAGAAGGAGCCATTACCATCCTGCCCAAACGTGCCACGGTGGAGGGTACGTACATCTGAAAACATGTAACTGACTAAAGCACTCCTGTTCAAAAAAAAAAGAAAATGGGGTTTTTTTTGTTTTTTTTTTCACCAAGGCTGCATTTATTGGCTCGAAAATACAGCAAAAACATAAAAAAACTGTCAAATATTATCGAAATTAAAAATAAATATTTCCAATTTGGATATGCTTAAAATTTAATTTATTCCTGAGATGCAAAGATGAATTTTCAGCATCATAACTCCAGTCTTCAGTGTCACATGATCCTTCAGAAATCATTCTAATATGCTGATTTGCTGCTCAGCAAACATTGCTTATTAACAATGTTGAAAATAGTTGTGCTGCTTACTATTTTCTTGTGAAAACCGTGATACGTTTTTTTCAGGTCAAAAGAACTGCATTATTTAAAACATAAATATTGTGTAACCTTATAAACGCCCAAACTTTTAAACTGTAGTGCATATGTGACAATTGTTCAAAAATATAAAGTTTTAGTAACAGAAATAAACAAAATGATTACTATTTAGAACCAGTTTCAATGATCACCAAACTGTAAGAAATAAAGCCTTAAGTTATGGCAAGACATACAAATTTCAATATATTCAATATTATTTTATTCCTTTGTCAGTTCATGTCTACTTGACAAAAATCTTAAGTCATCTCAACATCAAAAAGTGTCTCTCTCTATATAAATTCCTGCTATTAGTCCACTATTAAATAAAGTTTATTTACTTTCCTGTTCAGAAGTCAACAATCATAGAGAACTGATTTACTTGCATTGCAGTTTAGGAGTTTAGTTAGTGTGCATCTCATCTTCTCTAGATTGCATCGCTCGGACTTGGCGGAGATATTTTTTCCTGCTCTCCAATGGTGTCACACAAGCATTGTGAACAATTAGCATCATGGTCTGACACTTAATACCATATCCATCCGAGCCTCCTCCTGGTCGTTGTCTGCACTCAAGTAATCATAGCGCTGTCCCTCCAGCGCCGGCTCTCAGGCCTGCAGGCACCAGTTCGGGAATAGACCCACCAATTAGAGCACTTTTGTCAGAACACATTGTATAATTGTGTCTGTGGGGACAGGGATTAGATGCAGACATCCAGACAGGAATCCCGGCGAGGATTTGCGCATGCTCTGCAAATGTGTGTCATTCTTTCAGATGCTTATCGTCTTGTTTTCTTCACCTCTCTCTCCTCAGCGTTCGATCGCTACTTCCGGAGCCGCTCGCTCTCCAACAACAGAAGAAATGTGTGGTTCGCTGAGTTCTGGGAGGAGAACTTTGGATGCAAGCTGGGGATGCATGGCAAGCGGCCAGGAAGCCTTAAAAAGTGCACTGGTAGGATTTATCTATTATTCCGTCCATTTTTTTGTGTTCACTGATTCATATTTAAAAAGGGTGTTGGTTTTTAATGAATATTTGTTTAAAATGTACTCACTCTCAAGCAGTCTTAGATGTAGATGCGTTTGTTTCTTCATCAGATTTGTAGAAATGTAGCATCACATAAATTGCTCACCATTTGGATGCTCTGCAGTGAATGGGTGCCGTCAGAATGAGAGTCCAAACAGCTGATAAGAACATCACAATAATCCACAAGTAATCACCCTAGTCCAGCTATGAATGTCCTGTGAAATGAAAAGCTGTGTGTTTGTAAGAGTCCTCTATCCATTATATTGCTTTCGGCAGTGAAAACGTTGTCTTGTCTGAATCAGGAGGGAAAATCTGCACAGATCATGTAGAGAAAACAGTCCAAAATAGTTCTAAACAAATATGTTGGTGGATTTTGATATGAAAGAATATGAGAGAGGATGGATATTTTCCCTGGAGGAAGTGTTATTATGGACTATGAACTGTAGAAAAAATGTTTTTTTTTTTTTTTACAAGCATTAATTAATGCACTGGAGTTTAGTGGATTACTTGTGGTGGACTACTTGTGATGTTTTTATCAGCAGTTTTGATTCTCATTCTGACGGCACCCATTCACTGCAGTGCATCCACGAGCTCATCTACTGTACATCTTGGATGGCCTGAGGGTAAGTACATTATCTGCAAATGTTCATTTTATTCCTTTAAAAGGAAAATGCAACAAAAGCGAAACGGTCTGTGTGAAGCTTAAGCGTGTTGCTTTGTATGGACAGGAAGTGTCACATCTCTGGAAGGCTGTCAGGTGCCACAGCTTGAGCAGTCAATGCAAATAAAGTGTGTTCCCGTTGTAAGCCTCCAGACAGATGTCTGGGTGACATTTGGACCATTTCCAGTGTCTGACTTCATTGAACCTTTCTTTCCTCTCTCATGTCTCATAAGAGGCCACATGTGTTCTTGTGTGAAAAACAGCGAGACGGATATCAACATAATTTAACAGAAGGCATGTTTATGGGTACATTAACTCTCATTTCACAGAGTTGTGTTAGATTTTCTTACTTGTTTGGTAAAGTTGCAATTCTAAACATTCGATTGCTTTGTGAAATCTGACCCTCTTCCAGATTCATCTGATTGGTCCATTGATTAAATATATATATATATATATATACATATATATATATATATATATATATATATATTAAGGGTAATAATAATAGTAGTAATCTTTATTATTATTATTAAATTGTTTTTATTGTGCTAGCACTATTTTGTGTAATTCAGAATAACTTCATAAATTATTAATGAAGATAAATCAACAATGAACAATATAATTGTTTTTTTAAATTAAGTTAATGTAGCTTAACAAGTGCTTTTCATTTATTTGTTTATTTTTAAATAATGATACATTAACATAAATGATAATGAATTAACCATTTTTGTAAAGTGTTACAAAAATCATTTCTCTATTGGTTGTGAAAACCCTTAATAAAAATAACAATAACTAGTATTAGTGTTTAAAAAAATAATGTGAGCGGATTTCTGCATTTGTATCAGTGTGCCGGGGGGGTGTTGTAACAACAATAGGGAACCAATCTGTTGTCAGCCTGGAGCTGCCTGTCGACACACACACACACACACACACACACAGACTGGTCAGATGGAGAGGAAGCTCAGTGTGTGTCGTGAGTCACTGCACTAATTTGAGGGCAGCACAGAGCGCATGACGCAGAGAAGATCTTGTCTACCTGAGTGCGTCACTGCTCATGAGAGACTTCTACAATCCTACAACCTCACGCAACAAAATGAGCCCAGACAAACCAGGGTCAGACTAACAAAGTGACCGTGACCGTGTCGGTCAACAGAGCCTGAACATCCACCTTGAGCTGCAACATTAGAATTCAGAGAACACAGCCATCTGCTGAGGCGCATGTCAGCAGATTTTAAAGGAATAGTTCACCATGACACCATGCAATATGTAGATGAGTTTGTTTCTTCATCTGATTTGGAGAAATGTAGCATTCCATCACTTGCTCACCAATGGATGCTCTCAATGGGTGCCGTCAGAATGAGAGTCCAAACAGCTGATAAATACATCACAATGATCCACAGCACTCCAGTCCATCAGTTAACATCTTGAGAACAGAGGCTTGTTTGTATGAAACAAAATTCATCAAGACATTTTTAAATTCAAACTATCGCTTCCTGTTAAAATACAATACGTCTATTCTTATTGATTTCTCCAATGGAAATCGTTGTATTACAGTCTGTTTCAAGGTTTACAACCTTAACCTTTTTTTGTTTTCATACAGGCAATGATATGTAAATGTGAGTGCTAATATGTTAATAAACTGATGTTCGTGCAGCTTAGTTGCAGATGGAGCTGCAATGCTAACATTAGATTATCTCGACACTGCACATTAAACTTTTATTGTTTCAAATGAGCAGGAAAATCCACAATACGACTGACTGTATAATACAAAAAGAAATAACACACTCAGAGCAGAGCTGCTATTAAATCTACAATATAGAGGAGAATGAAATTTACTCTGAGCTGTAAGAAAGCCATTGTGAGTGACACAGGATTTTAATGTCTCTGTGAATGTCTCTTAGAAAAGTGCACCAGGGGAATGAATGCAACCCTCTGCTTCTATATGAGAAAACTTCCACCACGTCTGATAGAATGTGCTTGACATAATGAACATAATTTTGCATCACACACACCTTGTGAAGTCTCAGTCATTCGCAGTATGAGTTGTTTTTTGCACATGAAACAGGAACAGCACCATCGGGAAAGCAGAAAACTTCATCACACTCTTTCTTCAAACACACAAACAATTCATCACACCCAGCAGTCCTCAGCAAAGCTGGAACTTAGTTGTAGCAGATAAATATGGAAGCTTGTTTCCTCCATGGGATTAAAATTAAAGATAACTGATCACTTTTTCCCTTCTGTGTCCAAATTTTCCGAGTGCGCAACAGTAACTAAGGGGGCGGGGCTTACAATTAGGTCAATTGCAAGTTTACATCAATTCTGCCTTTTTTCTTAAAATTATGACATTTTTTTCTTTACATCGTTAAATTTTTTTTTCTTGCAGTGTTAATTTTTTTTTGTAATTCTGAGTTTAAATATCAGAATTGTGTTTACATCTCACAATTCTAAGAAGAAGAGTCAGAATTGTAAGATAAGTCGCAATTCTTAGAAAGTCAGAACTCTCCCAATTTTAAAAAGGTTTAACTCTGACTTGTGCCATAGAATACAGAGTTTAAATCTCACAACTGTAACACCCCCCCCCCCCCAAGAGTTCTGTTTACATTTTACAATTCTGAGAAAATTGTGTAAAAAGTCACAATTACCTTTTCTTTTTTTTTTCTCTTAAATCTTGTTGTGTTGCATTGTGTTGTTATGTTATGTATTATTATACAGATTTGATTCCAGAGCAAATTTACTGAAAAATAAAGTATATAAACTATAAACACATTTTATCATCATATAACGGAAGAACATTTGCTTTTTGATATGTTTTCATTTGTTTAAACGTGTATTTGTTTAATGTTTACTCTGTATGCAGCATCATCTTTGTGCTTGTTTTGCAGTGTGTTTTACTGAATGAAGGACCGAGGTCAGTGTGGCGAGCACAATGAATGGAGTTTGTAGTAGCAAAAAATGCCAGGTGCATTTTTAATGTCGCATTACAACGATATGCTTTAATGATAAATTACATTCGAATTAAAGCTACATGCTTTAATGCCTTAATGTAATCATCACTGTATGTGCTGGTTTACATATATTTATCTATACACATATATGAGAGATTTGTTTAGTCAGATCTGACTTAATTTGTTCAGCTTGGTTTTTACAGGCCATATGAAAATAATGATTGCACAATGAATAACGACAGCTTCAGCTGCCTAATTGATATCGTTCTGCTCTCATTATGAAGCTTCCCTCCACTTCCCATCGGATGTGGGAATGTTATCGACAGGCTGCCACAGCTGATGCAAACCTCTCTCATTTTAATGCATGCAGTAGCTCAAGCCACGAGGCCAGTGTCACATACTAAAAGAAATGAAGCATTGGACTCATAATGCAGGTCATGTGTGCAGAACCAAGGGACACTGAGCCCAGGGCTGTGTTTTTATAACCATGTTTAAGCTTAGGGAGACGTGGGTAATGAAAACGGACTAACAGAGCACTTTTGGTGTTTGCTAAGGGTAAGCATCACGGTTACTAGTGTTCAGAATGAGGCTTAGGGAATTGACAAGCTATCTAACCTTAAATATGAAGCCTCTGCATTTTACACATTTTTGTGCTCCAGACATGAATTATTCCTCAAATCATGTGTCGTGCTAATAATTTTTTTGTTTGTTTTCAAATCTCTCTCTCTCTCTCTGATGCTATTTCAGTTCATTTTTTCAGTGTATATGCGGTTGGATATTATAACCAGTCTATGAATATATTTCCCAGGCGTCCGCTCGTCTCCATCTACTCTACAGAGTGATGGAGACTCTTTACAAGCAATCAGGCCTCTTTAATTACACTGCTG
Source organism: Carassius gibelio (assembly GCF_023724105.1). Classification (NCBI taxonomy): domain Eukaryota; kingdom Metazoa; phylum Chordata; class Actinopteri; order Cypriniformes; family Cyprinidae; genus Carassius; species Carassius gibelio. The sequence goes on along the minus strand of NC_068399.1, from coordinate 25,457,293 downwards.
CTGTGCTCCGTGTCACTTGTGATTGATTCCACGCCAGCAGATTGTTTTCCATGTTGATGATGCAAAGGTCACGATTCCGCCCTCCTCTCATTAATGAAGTCGTCAGAGAGTGCGCTCTATACTCTTGTTTGTGTGTTTCTGCACCTGTGGTGGAAGTTATTGTGCAACTAACAGCCCTTGTTTACTCACTCATTGACCTAATGAGACAACATCTGCATCTTCAGTCCAGACGAGCCTGGCGTTTCAGCTCCGCTTCACTGTCTTCAGTCATTAGACATATCGACGCTGGCAATCGATGGCTTCATTTAGAAAACAGTGGTATAGAAGACCTGTGTGTTGTATTTAATGTCTGAGCTGTGTAGGATCACCGGAGCGCTGAGAGCCTCACGGCAGCACAGCCATCGCTGTCTACAAGAATGAGTCTATAAATATTTGAAATGACACTTCTGTCCACGGCTGAAGTGTCTTTGGATGTGAAAGAGCTTTTGTTTTTGTCCTGACAGGACTGAGGCGGGTACATAAAGATTTAAAAAACACTTCACAAAGATACGGATGCGCATTAGTGTTGACATGGGCGGAGAGAAAATTGTGCCGCTGTTTACCCAAGAGCCGATCCGTCCCTTCAGCCGCTTGATTGTAGGGATTTCCACATCATGCAGAGTTGTGCTTTTATTTAGTTATTTATATCATCTACAGCATTCAAAAGCACTGAGGGTTTGAAGAAGATCACACTGATGCATAGGAGATTGTGCTCGGCTTTATGGGTTTATAGTCTGTCAAAAGATTTTGATTTGGATCAGTGTTATTTTATACTAAAATAGGTTTTAGCGATAATTTGAACCTTAGTTTGAATTTTATTGTGTTTTTGTTATTTTTGTTTTAGATATATATATATATATATATATATATATATATATATATATATATATATATATATATATATATATATATATATACAGTTATTTTAGTGCATCGAGCATTTGTACATTTAGTAACATTTAAAATAACAAATGTGAGAAATGCCTTGGCAACTAGATGAATGTTAGTATTTTTGTGTGAAAAAAATGTGTTCAACAAATTTACTATTATTAATGTGTTAAAATATGTTATAAATATGAATTATTATTGTAAGTAAATGTTAAACACTTTTATCAACATGTTGTTTTTAAAAATGCGATTTTACTTAATAAATATTAATTCCTAAATAAAAGTATAAAATTATTAATTTGACTAAATGTATAATTTTTTCATTAAAGAAGTATTATGGGTAAATAAATAATTAAATATATAATTACATTTCCCAACCTTGAACTTCTGAATGATCATTTATATTATAATATATATATATATATATATATAATCTTAATACACAAGTAATAGTCAGCGACTGAACAAGTATTTTATTTGGGACACATGCATGTTACTGGTCTGATTTAATGATAAAATATTAACCCTTGAGGTGCTGTTTATAACTGTTTTGAAGTTTGTGACTCTTCACAGACTGTCCTACAAATCCAAACTCTTTCCATCTCATCTTCTTGGTTGTAAGGTTCTTGTTCTCACTCCATCTCGGTCGCACTGACAACGATTCGCAGTGACAAAGCAACTGGAAGTCATTCATTTTCAATGAGAGCTGGTCATTTGAGGAGACGTGAGCTGCAGCAGCAGCTAGTGATGTGACAAGTTCATTTTATGCAAAAATGATGCAGTGACTAGTTGAGTAGGAATGCTCTCTTTAACTTTACAACATATAAGGATGAGGTGCTATTGCAGTGCTGTGCATCCGAAACTCCAGCTCAGAATGCAACAGTGAACAAACTCCCATGTGCATCTGATACAAAGACAAAGAAATGTTTCTTTATCTCCCTAAATAACAGCACTATTAGCTCTCGCTGGGAAACAGGCATGCCATTATTTGCTGAACGATGGAAGTCTGACGTTCTCGGCTGAACTGAGAGTTTTGTGGTTCATCTTCGCGCTTGTGAAGATCACGCACTCTCTTCAGACTCATTGATCTCTCAGACATAAGAGTGCTAGTCTTCTCAGACGGGAGACATAATGGAGTAAAGGGTTTTTTGAAGACGGCAGGCGGTGTTTGGAGTGCCATGCTGTGAATGCTAAAAGAGCTGCTTTTTTCCCATCATGCCCTCCAAAACCCGGTGTCAAGCTGGAATTCACATCCTCGAGTTTTATTACAACATCCTCTGGCCTTGTGACATGCAGTTTTAACCCTGTGACAGACATTTGTCTCTCTTTTCAGTGTGCAGTGCTGGACTTGCTTTAACCTGGCAGATTAAAGTCAAACCAGAATATAATACGATCCATCCATCCATTCTGGTGAGCAATGGGGAAAAAAGAGAATGATTCAGATCTTCGTCTGCTTCCTTGGAAGCATTCGTTTGTTTGTTTTTAAGGGGAGCACAAATGTAGAAGTTTACTATCACGAAAGCATGTCTTGTTTATATTTTACCTAAAAATCCCTAATTTACATAAAGAAAATGAAGCCTAATTTTGATACATTTACATTCTTAAATGTTTAGACATGATTAAAAGTTACAATATTTTCATCATCATAAGCACACCAGTAATTCTAGGTTAATGTCACACATTAAGATATTTTCTTTTATTTATTTAGTTACTGTAGTTTGTTAGTTAGTTCTAGTTTCCATAAAAATGCAATGCAGATATATATTGTTTTATTTGTAAAATAAAATAATAAGTTGAAGGTTGTGCCACAATAATACAATGATATATAAATACTTATTTAGCTAAATATCCTTTTTACTGTTCATATCAATTCATTATTTTTGTGATTGATATTATTTAATTTTGTGTTTATTTGTGCTTGATCATATATGTAACTGTATATTTTAATTAAATAAATCACAACAATGGGAAATTGAGGTGGGGATGTGCATTGTAGGCAGAACATTATTTGAAACATATTCTCTCATTAGGTTTTGTAGTATATGAGCTGGACATGTTTCATGAGGTTCCTCCCCATCTGTGCATTGCTCATAATTTTTCTTTTTTATTTCTCCGTATCGCCTCGTGCACTGAAAGCAATGAATCCGCTCTCTGTGTGTGCTGCGCTGTGTAATTTACTTCCCTGACTGAGTCGTAATTAAAACCCAGCGTGCTCAGTTGGGACTCGCACCTTGCCGTGGTTCTGCTGAAATAAACGCACGAGCATGACGTCCCGTGCAGACGCCACACCTGGCTGCTCCAGCTGACGAGACGAATCCGACTGTTGTTAGATTGGTGTCAAGAGCTCAGCTGGTCTCGCCTTCCCAGCAAACCGTATCCCAGCAAGCCCTGGAGAGCACGAGGTGGCAGAACCTCAGCCGAAACTCTTAATGCGATTTCACGCTCTGTCTTATTGCCAACAATAAGACTAGTCTCTGGTGCTGCGTGTGCTTTGACTCTTTCTTCCACGAGCTGCGCGCTTACACAAAAACTAACCTGCTGAAAATTATACAGGGGAGAAAGGTTCCAAATAAAATAACTGATGTCAGGATGTGTTTATCCTTTCCTCAAATAAATCCGAGCTGCTGAAAAACACGTATCGGAGCAGTGACAGCAAACAGGGCCGCCGCGTGATCCGTAATGACTCGGGGAAAGAGGGCATCGGGTCTCGGACAGCATGAGTGTCAGTCTCATTCTGAAGTTCAGGAATCCCATCAGCTTGGAGAAATTGCAGTGATGGGTTCAGAAATGTGCTCTCCAGTGGCTGTCTGGAAGCCGGTCAGACGCATTGGCTTTTTGGGCTGTTTTGCAGCGGACATAAGCAGACTTTTTCATTTTTAAGTACTTTATCAGATATGTAATGTGTTAATAAAAATTGCCTTTTTGCTATTTCAAGCTGCATTTAAGTATATCTTGTGATATTATTATTATTCATTGGGAAAGATGTTGCTTGAGAACACATTTAGAAATACATTACATATTTGCACATTTAATCTTCACTTATTGATATTTTTAATTTAAAATCTAATTGTCCCCTGTTGGTAATTAAAAAAAATAATTACCAGAAAACAAATTAAAGCAATAAAAAGAGGATGCTTTACGTGATGCTCAATGTTTCTGTTTTATAGAATTTAAATGTTTTTACATGGTTGACTGATTACATTTTTTAATCATATATTTTTTTATAATGTTAAATTGAATTTGAAAATCAAGAAGAGAGATCTTGCTAATTCACCTCACCCACATTATATTCATATGTAATTTTTATTTATGTATTTATTTGTTATTTATTTTATGTATTTATGCATTTATTTATTTTATATATACAAAAATATTTGTCAATATTTGATTTATATTGTAGTAATATTAATATGCATATGTATTGATATGTTAATATGTTTATGCATATTAATATTAACAGTTTATACATCAATATTTACATTTAATCTAAATTAGTATATTTATTTATACAGTAAGTAGAAGCCAGGAGCATAAGGAGGGCACAGGCCAAAAAAACTCTCATATATAATAATAAATTATATTTTAAATAAATAAAATAAACACACACACACACACAAATGAAATAACGTGTCTGGAATTTTTTTGGAGTTTTATATATTTTTACAGATACAGTCCATGTATAATACGCATGCTTTGCAGGTCTGTCATTTGTTTGCAGATGCAATGATTTATTTCTTATTTTAGCTTTAAAAACAGCCCTGAACGCTTCAGATCAAGTGCTGATGCTGACTGATGTTTTTCCAAGCTTGGCTTGAGTAATGCAGTCAGATGTGCATATATTATGTAGCCGAAGTGTCCTCATTAGCATAAGATGGCATATAGAATGGTGATTATTGTCTCGATGTTGGCACATAGAGACGTAACTCAGAGAAAGAGAAAGAAAAAGTTGGAAAACGGACAATTTGTGCATATTCATGACACTGCCAGTCATTACGATCTGCTCTGAATTCAAGCCAGATATTGTTCTTTTTCTACCAGACTCTCAGCCTGCTACAAAACTATAGAGAGAGGAAACTATTTCATCTTTTCTACACTAGTTCTCCAGAGATAGAAGGGAAATGTGAGCAGGTCTTTGATGAAAGGGAGGGAATTTAATTTGTGCCACTAATTGACATTTAATTTCGACTCTTGTTAGTCTCATTAAGCTGTCCGTCATCCATGCAGCCATCAATCACTCAATAAGCATCCGTTTTTTTCTGTTCCTGCACAACAGAGACACAGAAAAGCCTGCACACATACCGTAATAAGCATAAAAACAGGACATTGTTGTATGATTATTGTATTATCACTCAAAGCCCCTCAGCTCCAGCTCTGAATCGAGGCAGCGTGTGAACTTGTGTTTTGTGGCACTGCTGGTTTCGGCTGCTTGTGAGTAATCGCTCATGGTTCTACGTTTCCTCATTTGTAAGTTGCTTTGGATGAAAGCATCTGCTGAATGAATAAATTTACAACAAACAATAGCCAAATGCTGTTGTATTCATGGTTGATAGTATACTAGCTCTCTATTTACTGAATACGGCAATATTATTATATTATATTATTATTTTATTATTTAAAATTATATATAATATATTCAGGATTATGTACATTTTCTATTTGTGTTTTAATTATTTTATTACATTGCTTATACTATATTATACATTATAATGTATTATATGTTATTTGTTTTAAATATTCACACGTAGGCTTCCAGCAAGTGTTTCTTTTCCAACACTGTTCATTTTGAATGGTTTGTCGTTGTGGAGGTGTAACCCCAAATAAATCTGACGGTCACCTTGTTTTGACACTGGGAGTCCGTTTTCTTTGGCCTGTTGTTCTGTGTGTTGTATTAATCACACTGTTCAGGTTGGGTAATCCGTCTAGTTTTTGGACGACCGAATGCATCATTTTCCCATTGCTCTGAAAGTGCTATAAAAGTGGATTGGATTTCATTTACAGGAGCCTATTAATTCCTCGCTGACAGCGGAAACGACGGAGGACTCCAGGTCTTGCTAATTCACCTTGCCCACGTTTTATTTATCCTTCCTTGTGTCATAAACGTGGTGGGAGAAGAGAGATCTTCCCGGAGGCATCCGATGCTAAAATACACCAAGTTGGAAAGCGCTCTGATGATTATGAGAGAAATAATCATAGATGCCCGAGCCAAATTCAATTTTCGCACAACAACAGCTGGAATATTTGTTGCGAACGCCAGCCGTGATATTGCTTTTCCCGTCTCGAGAGATATGGAAGACAATATTGTTTTGCAAAGAACACATTTTTGCTGTTTTAACGTGCAAAACGTGTGCATCCGATGGCCAGTGCACGCGCCTCCTCAAGGGTTTGATTAGCTAATTACTCTAATGAGTGGATACATTTGAGAAACATTAAATAGCAATTTATTAAGAAGAGAATGACTGCATCTGCAAGAGTGGATTTTCCAAATGAAAGTGTTTGTTGAGGATGTGTGTTTTGTATGTGTTGGTGCAGGTCTGGAGAAGGTGGGCCGTGACTCCAGTTACGAGCAGGAGGGGAAGGTGCAGTTTGTGATGGATGCGGTTTATGCCATGGCACACGCGCTTCACCGCATGCACAGGGACTACTGCTTCGGGTACCCCGGCCTCTGCCCCCGCATGAGCAATATCAACGGAAAGGAGCTGCTGGGATACATCCGGAACGTTAATTTCAATGGTGAGTGCTTGGATCTTCAACTGAACAACAATCAGAAATGTTCACAAGTCGCAGTCTTTCAGGGCCGAGTCTAAATCAAGTTTCAGGAGCACTGTTCATGAATTTAAATCGGTCAAGGGCGAGTCAGCTTTCGGTTTCTGCCTATAATGCTTAACTGATACTTTAGTTGTAAATACCGTTAAAAAGTTTGGGCTCAGAAATGCAATTTTTAATGGAATAAATTCTTATTTTTATTCAGAAAGGATGCATTAAATATGCTAAAAAAATACAGTAAAGACATAAAAATGTTTTACTATGTATGACTTCATAAATATTTCTGCTAAATAAATATTACTATATATATACACGTACTATATATTGTAAAAATATAATTATATTACTTAATTATAAATGTATATTTGGCTCACAAAAAGGTTTTTTTTGTATTTGCTAATAATGTGCGCATGCAAGGTTACAATGAGTGCGTTTACATGCATCTTCTTAATGCGATTATAATGAGATTTTGGCAATATTGTTATTAAACTTTACTTCACATAAACACAATGCTTCAATCTTAATAATGCAATTAAGCTCATAATCGCAGCAAGCATAATTGTATTAACATGGGTGGCGTACGCCGAGAAAAAAAAAAAAAAAAAAAAAAAGATGTGCAAACACCTTAATTGCAGTTTTGCTGCTCTGACCAAAGTGTGCAACGCAACGGCAGCGTAGGCTAACGAATTTCCATCACAATTCAGTGGTGCTGAAACAGCATGGAATACAACCATACAAAGGTGTTTTGCATTAGATGCACCAGTTAAAACACCTGCTCTTTCTGAGTCCATCATTTGTTCTGTGCAGTGGGATATATGAATAATGGCATTAGAAATGATGTTTTTTATGAATAATAAGAATTATGTTAATTGCATGTAAACATCATAATGCAATTATGTCCTGATTATTTCTGATTATTGGAAATAATCACAGTATTCGTGTGCATCTAAACGTAGTCAATGTTGTGAAACTTCAAGAAGCAATGACATTAGAATGAAACAAAATGGAACTTTGTGTGCCATGAAAGAATGTTTTTTTGCAAAGCAAGAGTGATTAAATGATGAAAGAATTATCTTTTTTTCAGCTATTTCATAAAACGTTATAGAGAATAATGTGCATTAAAGCTATATTAATAGAAGTTATTATAAAGTATTATGCCATATTTTACTGTGCGACACCGTTGGCATGTCTATTACCGATGCAGCTTCTCATTTTAGCTGCCAAGTACTTGTCTATGTACAGTACATATTCAAGTGTTTTCACTTATTTTTCATATTTCCAGCTTCATTTATTAATTCACGCAGTCACAGATCGCCGTTCTTCCTTCTTGTAATGTTCGCCATCTCTCTGCCAAGATGCACCGCAGTCTTACGACACCCCTTAGTGACCCTTAACATCATCACACATGCATCAAAGCAGAGACGGGAAAATGTGAGATAAGCGCATACAGGGCTGCTCATATTTCTTCATAATGTTCCGCGTGCCTCTTAATAAGAGAGCATTATAACTCGTGAGGCAAGAGCTGTGCGTGATGTACTGTTTTCGTTTCCCTTGTGTGCATTGAATCTTGTTGAAACAAAAGAAGTTAAACATTCTCTTTGAAACCATATCAAACGGTTCATTTAAATATTAGTTTTGCTCTGTGCGTCTTCGTTACTCTTTCATTTTTCTATCCCACAACTCCAGCGTTTTGTTATCATCAGCTTATGTTTGCCTTCAAGTTGAGTCATTTGCATAACTGCAATTGAGCGATTAAGGTGGCAGGGCTATGTGGGACCATTCAAATCTCATTAATTCGCTTTCTTGCGGGCAATGCAACCTGGGCTTTTTGTTCCACCACCTTGTGTTCCTCATCGACCGTGTTTGAAGTGAAAGACAGATACAGACAATTCATATGACAGCATTTCGCAACACATACTGCACTTTCTATTTCTGCTTGTTTGTGAGTTTTGTTACATTTATATTTTTTCATTGTTTAATTCTTTTAAAATAAATAGTTTACATATTTGGTTTAAATCGATTCATTATTTTAATTTTTGAAACCTTTTTTGGTTGGTCCGATCGATTGTGCAATTGTTCAAAATCGGCAACATTTTTCATCAGATCTATCCTTCAGGCCATAGATGTAGGTGACTTTTATCAGTAGAAGAGTAAAGCAGATTGTCAGATGAAACCACAGCCCTTGGTGATTCATATAATGTACATCAATGCTACCGTCACTTTAAGAGTAAAAAAAAAGTACAACATGAATACCCCTGGGTCCTGGCGATACATTGACATCTTATGAAGTGAAACTATTTGTCTATTGCAAGAAACTGAACATTATTTACTACAATATTACCTGTAATCCATTCCCTCTGTCAAATGGGAAAGTCAGATTGTTCTCTTCAAACTAGTTCTTTGAGTTAACCCTTAAAGACCTATGATATTTTTGGGGCACCTGACACTCCTGCACTTTCCTTTATTTTTTTTTTTAAGATCTATTCTAGCTGCCATATATCATTACAAACAGGAGAACTTTTAGTTTCAGTCTAAAGTCCAAATTTTACTTTTGTTTACTTTAGGAATGAGTGAATTTCCAGAATTTTAAGAAACGCAAGCAACAATTGGGAGTTTTTTTTTACTGTGTACTTAAACAGAAACTCTTGAAGTTTGAAAGAAAGTTGTATCAGAATCAGAATCAGAATCAGAATGAGCTTTATTGCCAGGTATGTTTACACATACGAGGAATTTGTTTTCGTGACAGAAGTTGTCAATCGACTATTTTGTCGATCAGCTTGGCTCATCAGAAATATCTTAAATTGTGTTCCGAAGATGAACGAAGGTTGTACGGTTTTGGAACGACACAAGGGTGAGAAATTAATGACAGAATTATAATTATAAGTTTTGGGTGTACTATCCCTTTAAGAACAATAGTTGTTTTTACCCGCGGGAGGTTGACTCGGTCTTTGAGGGTTAATTTCAAAGAACATATAACAGTTTCACCACTTTTTCAACAGGTTTCTTTATAAGATTTTTCTAAGACATCAGTGAGATCAATAGGGAATAAATGGAGACTTTTGATTTTCTCCTCACACGAAGACCCAAGAAACTTTTTCTCTAGAGTTTCAAAAGAGATATATCTCTTATATACGTTATTAAGGTTGATAGTTATATGAATCATAACTGAGAACTCTTGTTTTGTCTCCTGAGCAACCTCTCACCAATACAATTTACCACTAGAAACAGAAACAGAAAAGGGAAATAAAAATAAAAATTGCTCTGATTCTGCCCTAGAGCATTCTGGGAAAAGGCTATAGCTGCCAAAAGGGGCTGTTTAACGATCTCGTGCCTCTTTTTTTTTTTGAGCTGTAGAAACCTTTCTCAGCAGCATGAGATGGGCCGCCTGCGTGATCCCACGGTCCGCTGCAGACACTTTGCTGTTATTGACACCCTCCTGGAGAGAATCAGAAACTCCCGCAGATAAGAGATCCTCAGAGTCCTGACACAAGAAGCTCAAATCACATACTGATGCTGCTGTAGTGAAGCAGATATGGACAGAAACAATGAGAGAGCGAGAGCTAAGAACGAATGCAAACTGATAGCAACCAAAAACTGTTTAAAACTTTTCAAGATTTTTAGAAGAAAGTCTTTTCTATTTGAAAATGTCTTAAAGGGACAATAAGTAACTTTTTAGGTATTTTATTATCTAAAATCAATATTTTTATTCATAAATATGCCCTCAATGGTGTACAAATACCTATGCCAATGTTTAAACTAATCCTTGTAAATGAAGAATTTATTATCTTTATATACATGGGACGGGTAGGTTGACGGAGGCTTCCATGTAGTTCCGCCATCTTGCAAAACTATAATAGCAGAGAGGGACAAAAAGTACTAAGCCAACGCGTAGCCTACCGTAGATGCAACGCGCATTTGAAAAAGCGAGGCGCTGGAGAGCAAAATTAGTTTGAATGCAAAATACAATTTCACCACTAGATGGGAGTAATTCCTACTCAGTGTCCCTTTAAAATATATTTTATATATTCCTGTGATGCAATTTTTTTGGGTTATGCGGGTTGGGTTATGTGTTCAAATAGTGAATACCTAAACCTTTATTTAGTTTTGTACCAATGCCGTGAAGTAAAAAAAAAAAATAATAATCTAAATGACAGAGGAGCACCATAGAGTTAATGTATGCATTTTTATGTTTATTAAACTTAGCATCATGCTCACATCCAGGTCTGTTTGCAATTACTGTGGTCCATCAATGTGGTTCAATATCAGTTAGTGATTCAGCTCAATGGTTTAAGTGCAGTTAGAGTGCAAAAATCTACTCTATATGGGCTGCACTGCAAGAAATGAGAAACAGAAATACCTTTATGGACAGATCCAAGTGGTGAATCGTGCTGAATGTGTGAATGAATGCTGATTTACATTGCAATAGATCAGCATTAGGCCTATTTAGAGATTGCATTGCCTCTCAATGCTGGACACCTGCCATTTGTTATGATGACACTTTTATGGTCTGTTGTTAATGGCACGATCACAAAGCCATGCCTCCCAGACTGAAGTCTTCGTACGCACTGCCTCATTCACCAGTGTGTAGCCTGTCCTATTTTATGCTTTTTTTTTTTTGTGTGTAGGATCCAGACAAAATTGATCCCTACTGTGAGAAATGCCATTGTAAAGGAGCCCCGTTAAGTGCCTTCTGAGCACGTGCCCCAGAAATGCGCCAGCTGTTCTCAGGATGAGTTTAGACTACAAAAAAGACTAAACTTCCTGTCATGAGTTTAAAGTGTTGCTGGGGGTTGCTAGGATGTTGCCATGTGGTTGCTAAGGTGTTTTGGGTGGTTGACGACTGACCATTAGGGTTAGGGCTTGTTTAAATAATTAAATACGCAATCGTTAAAATAATTGTAATGACTTAGGAAGCACCATTAGAATTGTGAAAATAGTCTGATGTCATTTTTTTTTTGCTTCTATAAAGGAATAAAGGAGTCCTGTGCTATTGAACGGTAATGGCTGACGGATATCTTGGACGTCTTGGCGCTTGGCCATGGTCGATATCACAGGGAAAGTGAAAGGTTGCTCATTTAAGTGTCTGAGTCTGCTGGTACTGTGGAGCAATTACATCTTAGTGCTGGTTGATGAGTCAAGTCCCCCGAACTGGAGCTCTCTCATTACTGCCCGTCACTGCACTTCCTCTGTCCCTTCACAGACCACACACACCGCATTAACCACTAGCCAGTCTGTGATAATGGCCACAGTGCTGGCCGATTATGATGGGTGAACGGGACGAAATGGATGAGTGTGCGTAGAGGTCCAGAAGAAGCCTTTTAGAAGTGTGAAGGGTTGTAATATGCACATTTGTGTTTGTGTGAGATGGAATGAAGTAAGTTTATGAGTGCATTAAAATTAATGTTTGGAGTGTGCACTAATGCATACTAATATTTAAAATAGTAGGTGAAATGAAGTTTGCTAGAGTGCTCTAGTTCAGTTGAGTATTCAGTATGTGCTGAATCATTGCCAGTATGCCATTTCAAACATACCCATAGTTCATACAGTATGTATGCACACGCAGAATCTTTTGAAGAGCAAAGAGGCCACAGAATCAGTAAATAGAAGTTGATACAAAGGCAGACGTCCAACTTGGAGCATCACTGCCTGCCGCTGAGGGGTAATCGGCAGCTCAGCCACAATTACACCCGCTCCAGTGGCTCCCTACATACACTTATTTTTAGATTAGTGTGCTGAGATGGATGGAGCGGGAGGAGAGATTGTGGAAGCGTGCATTCAGACGAGCTGGGGAAAAAAGTGATGATAATTGTGTTGTGTAAAACAAATCCCCTTGTAAGTCGAGGCGGCGTGACGGTGAATCTTAAAATGGAGTGCAGCGGCAGGCGTTTAACTCCGTAACAGAGCTCTGTACTCGTCTCAAATGATTCTGTGCTGAAATAATAAAGGAATGGCCTTAGGAGGTGTATTATATCATGTTCACAGAAAAATATTCTCTGAGACAGACTGAAGTAAGAATAAAGCCGTGTATTTGACTTGCTTTGTATTTCCAGGATGATGGAACATTTTTAATATGAACTATATATATACACACACACACACACATACATGTGCCATGTCATACTCTCTCATAATGTTTATTCATTTATTTGTTTGCTTATATGCTCATTTTTGGTCTTTTTTTGCCATCATCTATGCAAAGTTGGTGCAATAAAGTAACAAGATAGTTAACAATTACTTGTTCACATAGGATATAGGCTATACATGTAATGTATGTAATGTATTTTATATTATTCAGGCACTTATAGACTATAGTTTTTCTGTTCGACTTTCTCCATAGCAATTTATTGTGTCTGTTTCTCTTAATTCAAATAGATCACATATTTGACCATCAGCTTCGCGTTAGGAATGGCTCACGACAATCTCATTACACTTCTTGAGCGCGCCGGTGAACGCACGCAGAGTATGCAGTGATCTGTACAATGTTCATGAACTGCGCTTCAGTCATTTTTTGCTCAGAACTGCTCCATTCGGTTCGTAAGTAAAGTTAGCACTTAATTAATTAAATTAATTTGTAGCCTGATTCGAGGTTTCCATTAACCATGGCATAACTATTGGAGAGGTTGCAAACTACTCCCCTGTACCTGCGCATTCTTGGTGGCTCCTAGGGTATTCTAGGGTATTTTTATGGTGTTGAATGGTTGCTAAAGTGATCTAGGTCTTTGCAATCTTTATTTTTTTATTGTTTTATTGTTATAACCTAACATGTTCTAGGTTATAACTGAGGCATTCAGAATGGTTGCTATGTGTCTTAGGTAGGGCTGGGACAACAATTTACTTTTTTTAGTAAATCAGGCCCTATGTGTTCAGTAAGCTTGTTTCAGTAAGCTATGTGTTTTCAAGGCTTCAAGGTTTTATTGAATGCTATCTCTATACAAGTGCAAAGTTTTGGGTAACTGATATGGTTTTCTGAGTGGTTGATAGGGTGTTTATAGGTAGTTACTAGAGCATTTTGGGTGATTGCTAGGATGTTCTAAATAGTTGCTAGAGTATTCTGTTTCTGTGGTGTTCAATGCAATTTCCAAGGTATTCTTGGTGGTTAATAAGATATTTTGGGTGGTTGCTAGATATTTATTTATTGGTCCACTTCAAAACAGCCCACCTGTGTATATTAAACATGTTGCTCAATTATGAGCGTCTTCATTAGTATACTTATGTGATGTATTTCTGGGGTTTGTTCAAATCACTAACCCTAAATATGTGCAACAGTAGCAGTGATTTTGGCCGACAGAAGCAGCAGGTAAGACTTTGGCAGAAAGGTTAATCCCACTGAGTGCTCTATTATTACGTCTGTCCGGTCTCCTGTAATCCTCAATTTCCCGCTGCCCCGGTCCACCTGGAAAGACAAGCTTTGATCAATATCGCTGGATAAATTCAGTAAGCCGCTCCATCTTCTGTGCCACTATCCTTACCAATCACGACACCATGAGAGTTTTCTTATGTAGGAAAGGATCAGTTTGCTGTTGCTAAATTAATAACAGAATAATCTACCATCACTGATTGCACACTGCCTTATTTACTTGTATTACGCTGATCTGTAGTGACAACGAGCTCGCGGTGATCCTCAGAGAGCTGTAACTACCTTTGCCGCACAGGAAATGATGTTTGCACCCTGGAGCAGAGATTTGAAGACGATGGATATCGTATCTTACAGGCAGCTCTCACATGCACAGCAAACACAAAACATCTTGGGTTTGCAGAGAGAAGTGGTATTTTCCTTCTCTTGATGTCTCCTTAAATAAAAGAGCAGAGCTGTCTGGATGCTCGCTGCACAAGCTGTTGCCGAATCTGGCTCATTATATTCTCTGAAAATATTGCTTCTGGAGGATTTGCCCTCCTCTGCTCTCACTTTCCTTCATGGTGGGGGAATCAAAGGTTTGTGTGTGTGTGTGTGTGTAGGAACAGGATGCAGCAACTGAGGTCCGTGAAGGGTGCACTTGTGTCCGACCTCCACACAAACGATCCCCTCATCAGCCGGCTCACCATAGAGACTCACTTGCTGTAATGAAAGGCGGTTATGAGGAAGACGATGGCGAAGTTGGAGAAAAGAAGTCTGACTAATCAATGGCTGGAATTTCAGCTCCAAATGAAAGGTTAAATGTGCAGATCCCAAGGAAACAAAAATAGAAAAATCTTATTAGTGATGGTTGCAAGATGTCTAGGAACTTAAAGTATCAGGGGAGTAACAGCTTTTGGGAGACAATCTTTGTTTTTGAAGAGCTCCGTTTTACTTGGCTGCAGTGGAAGGAAATAATTGTAGCCAGCAGTGTAAAACAATCATTTAAAGTAGCATTGGCAGTGGACTAAATTAAAAAAATGTTTTTGGCCTTTCACCAATCATATGAGTCATGCATGTAATAAATATTTACAAGCGAAGTGTAAATATTGTGTCCTCTCAGTTTTCAGATTCAGAGATTCCATTAGTCCCAGCATTTGCAACACAGACGAATGATACCTGAATCGTGTTTTTCACGTCAAAATGTTCTCATTATGAACACGTTCTACCAGTAACATTAATACAAACATTTCTTCAAAGCCATCTGGTCTCAACATTTATTTTCTTTATTTAAACGTTTTTTTTATTCTGAAACATCTTATTTTTAATATAATTTTTTTAAAGATAAATGATGAGTGTGAATGAGAATGCTGGTTGGATTTAAAATGTAATAGGTTCACAAAAAAAGTCAATTTTTGCATCTTCTTTAATATATGAGACTTTATAACTGGTTTGTACATTTTGGCTTGTGTTTAAAACACCATGTTTGTTTTTAGGTGGCTGGATTTGCATGAAGACATTAGTCCTTTAGATTACTAGCCTAGTGTTCATTTTAAGTCTGTTATATATTTGAGATGTGGGTGTTTTTTGAAGCCAAGTCATCTGTAATTTAAGATGATGGGACTAAAGTGTCCTTATCTATTTCTGAAACTACTAATAAAACACTTTCCATAGGGGTTAGGGTTAGGGTTAGGTTAGGTTTAAACAACTTGAAGGAGAGTAAATAACAAAATTTTCAATTTTTGGAGAACTAAATGTTAGGTGCTTACATTTCTGTTCTTCATTGATCCTTTAAATGAATCTCATTAAGCTGATCCAAGCATGTCTATTAGTTGTGACTGTGAGATTATATCAGTTCACCTGAACTGTAGAGATTTGATTCCAGTGATTTTGCGGAAAAACAATTGTTATTAATAACTGTATCTACAGCTGTTAGCAATATAATGCAAGAACATAAGGATTTCAGCTTTGTTTGGTTAGATGTGACTTAAAAAGTGTATTGTAATGCTGCAATAATACTCTTTAGAGTGAACTGTGCTGCTATTCATTATGTGCAACAACAGGGACAATGCTGTTTGTTGTTGTTGTTTTTTTAAGTTGGATGTTCTAAGTTTTTGGATTGTGAAAAATTTACACAAGATGTGCTTTGAATCATAATCTATTTATGCTGGATAAAAGGATCATCAGGTTTTATAATGAAACTATCTGTGTTATGGAAATTTCAGACTTATCAACTCTATTCTATGTACTCAATAACTTCCGTGAATTTTCAATGTGCAAGGTGTGTGCTTATTGCACTCATAAAACTTTTATCATAGTTGAAGGCCTCAGGGTTTTCATTAAAAGTGCTTTTGCACTCGAATTTTGAAAGTGAATCTGAGTTCTTTTTGACACTTTTTTTTTTGTTGGTTCATTAAGTTGATCTGAAATTGGTTTTGAAATTGGTAGATGCAATGTGCATTTATAGTGCATTATGTGGTTGTTAGGTGGTTACAAGGCTTTTGGGGCAGTTTAAGAATGTTTTAGAATTCCAGTTATGTAACATAGTAAGACAGTTACTGGGGTGTTCTGGGTGTTCTTTGTAGAATATTGCTACAAAGTTATTATGGTGTTTTTGATGTGAATCTGAGTTCAGATGACATTTTTGGTTCATAAATTTGAATTTATTTGAAATTTAGATTTTATGAATGCAGGTCCAAATTCAAGTTTGAACCAGGCAACCAAATCACTATCATTGGTAAAGGATTTTTTGCACGTAGCTGCATGCATTATCTACACCTAAGTGACACCTGATGCTGAACACTATCCTGCACCACAGCTGTTTGGGTGGAGCTGTGAAAAATTCACATGTGCAGATTCCAGATGCCTCGCCTTTTTAATTCACCTGTTGGAAATTCAAACTTTGAATTTTGCATCATCTTACTCTCTAGATACGGATTGGCTCCCTCCTTCCATTTGAATGAGAAGAAAAATGTGTAACAATGACAGTTGTGTTGCTGTTTTACTGAATAAAATATAACTCTGATAATTTAAAAAGCTGTCATATCCTGTTTTGCAGGAAGTGCAGGCACTCCGGTGGTCTTCAATCAGAACGGAGATGCGCCAGGGCGATACGACATCTTCCAGTATCAGATTACCAACAAATCGACAGCTGAGTACAAAGTGATCGGCCAGTGGACAAACAAACTGCATCTTAATGTGAGTAGAAAGCCTTTTCTGGTCTTCATGACGAAATCCATCCATGCATTCATGCATCCATTCAAAGCATAACAAAGTATGCATGCTCGAATCAGATACATTCAAGCGTAAATATTTGTAGGAAATCTTATCTTTGCTGATGATGCATGTGACATGAATACTCTAAGGGCTTCATTAGTCAACGGGATGGAAGATAAGCTTGTAATGTTTTATGCCTGGCTGTGAAACAAAATTAATGGAGGCAAAAACGAGCCGTGTTTTCATGGCCAAAAGCTCTCGCAGCAGTGTGGAGATCGAAGCTGTAGTTTTCTGATACGTGGCAGAGAATCACAGCTCCTCTGGGCTTTGTGTCTGTGCAGATGAGTGGGAGGGGAAGTGGTCACTTAGCAGAACTGTGATCCAGCCCCCTGTAGTTCTTTAAATCTCACTTCCTAACTTATATACCAAGCCCTTCCCTTAAGCGCTTATTTTAAACAGATCAGCGCTGGATGTGTTACAGAGTCCTGGTGATTTGCATGCAACTTGTTTAGGGCAACTCTCTCCGAAAAAAAAGACTTCGTTAGCATGAAAGGATTCTTGGCTCCGAAAAAAGTTAATGTTTCATTTTCAGAAAATCATTTTCACAATCAATACACACTGCTCTGCAATTTTGCTGTTTACTGAAAGATGGATGCAGGTCACTTTAAGGACTCTGTTTACTTACTGAAACTACTAATAAAACATTCAATATGTAAATTGCTGAAACAGTTATATTATTTCCACTGAGTTGTAAAAGATTGAGGGTGTGTAAAATTAAATGCAATTTTGCAAAGCAAATACGAGTGATGTGTCTTGGCAATTTCTAGATGTTTCTATGGGTGTTTTAAGCATGTTGCAGTGCGGTTGCTGTGGTGTTTTATTGTTATGCAGTTGCTTGATGTTTGTTCTGGGTGTTTTGAGCATGTTGCTGAGGGCTTGCGAGAATGGTCTGGGTGTTTTTGTTTTTTCAGACTGTTGCTATGTAGTTACTAGGGCATAGCATTTTGCTAGGAGATCACTAGGTTATTCTGGGTGATGTAGTTTTTTAGCTTGTTGCTAGGTGGATACTGCGGTGTTCTGGGTCATTGTTTGCTTGTGCAAATGAAAAGCCCACTCCCAAATCTCTTAAAGTGAAGTATATATGTGCCTTATTCATTGCACACAATTGTTATATACTTGTTTGACTGCCAGGTGGAAAAATTCAAGTGTCTTACACAGAGGAACTTGCACAAGTCACACAGTTTGAGGTATTTGATTTCTGTAGCACAAATTATGTGGAACGACCTGTGCTGCAACATTTAGTACTTTAGGTCCAAGATTTTCTAAAATCCCTTACCCTAACTATACATAAAAGGCCTACTGATGATCGTAAATGGTTAGCGTTGATTCTACCAGCGTTTGAACCTGAATGCACTTCTCACTCCCCATTAGTGTGTGTTCAGGATTAATAAAACCAAATTAAACAGCTTAATTGTTAATGGTCAGTGTGGCTTTTGTTTCTGGCAGAATGGGAAGAATCAAATGAAGGGATTTGGTCTTTCAATTATTCCTAAATACCCTTTTATGTGATAAACTTCTGTTAATTTGTGAATTTTGTCTTTTGTGAAATGTCCCTTCTTTTTTTCCTTCTCTAATTAAAGCCAATCTGTTTTTGCCAAGCATAATTTGTCTCAAGCATGAATAATTCATACACTGCCATCTCTTTGCAGCAGGCGACAGTGAGAACCATAGAGCATAAGTATATTGCTGTCCTTATTTGTCCCGTGGATTGGTCTGGCAAAATCGTTTTTTACGTGCAATTAAATTTCTTGTATAATACATGGCAGTCATTTCTTAACTCGGGTTTGTCATGTTATTTATTTCATCTCAAATGCCTCTGGCACAAGTTTGTCCCAAAATATATCTGTCATCAAATTTCCCCCCGGGAGCCAAACTGAAACTCTTAAAAGAGCAGCGTTGGCTTCTTATTTTCCACAGCTTTCAGGCGCTAAAGGGTAATAAAGTGATTTCTTCTGCAAATATGACAACCTACCTTGTGCATTTTTTTACCTACATCACAGTAGCGTCCATCTTTGAGGAATGTACGCTGTCAAACATATGCAACTATTAGCCAATCATAGAAGTGGGCATTTACTTCCTAGTCTACAATCTGCTAACTACACGCTTCTTGGTGTGTTCCCCCCATGGTGTAAATAGAGTTTACATATACATGCTCCACAAACTAACTCTGCAAACATGCAATACAGCGACAGATAGATGCTGAAGTCCAGGCTTCTCCATCCCCCAGTTGTTAAATGAAGTCATTGTCGATTAGCTTACATTACTTCAGAGTTCCTAGTGGCGGTGCAAATGCAACTGGGAAAATGGTCCTAGGGGAAAATTAAGTTCTTGTCAGACCACCCTGTGAGTTTATATAACTACCCAGTGTGTAAATACCCAAGGCCATAGTGGCAAGGAACCAAATCTCTATCAGGTGACAGAAAAAGAAGTAAAAAAAATATATATAATAACCTTGGGAGAAACCATCCTCAGTTGGGGGAAGAGTTCTCCACTGGTCTAAATGAACAAACATTGTGTGATATTGACATGGGTCCCAGTTGGCCCCAATAAAATAACGGTACACCCTTGGTCTCCATGTTTGACAGGACTTTTTTTTTATCCTTTTCAGGTGGATGCCATGCGCTGGCATACAGGCAACTCTAAGCTTCCAATTTCGGTGTGTAGTTTACCTTGCCGGATGGGCGAAAGGAAGAAGACCGTAAAGGGTGTACCTTGTTGCTGGCATTGTGAGCGATGCGAAGGCTACCATTTCCAAGCCAGTGAAGTCAGTTGTGAGTTGTGTCCATACGAGCAGCGTCCAGACCGTAATCGCACCGGTTGCGTCCCCATTCCGATCATCAAACTCGAATGGCACTCTGCTTGGGCAGGCATACCAGTGTTCGTTGCAGTTCTTGGAATTGTGGCTACAAGTTTTGTGGTGGTCACTTTCGTCCGCTACAATGACACACCAATTGTCCGCGCATCCGGCCGAGAGATGAGCTACGTGCTTCTGACTGGGATTTTTTTGTGCTATGCCATCACCTTCTTGATGATCGCAACACCAAGTTTGGCCATTTGCTCTTTCCGAAGAGTGTTCCTGGGTTTGGGCATGTGCTTCAGCTATGCTGCTCTCCTAACAAAGACCAACCGCATCCACCGCATCTTTGAGCAAGGCAAAAAGTCAGTAGCTGCACCACGCTTCATCAGCCCTGCTTCTCAGCTGGTCATCACCTTCAGCCTCATCTCGGTCCAGCTGCTCGGTGTGTTCGTGTGGTTTGCCGTTGATCCGCCGCACACATTGGTGGACTACGGCGAGCAGCGTACATCCAACCCAGAAAAGGCTCGTGGGGTTCTCAAGTGTGACATCTCAGACCTGTCACTCATCTGTTCGCTGGGTTACAGCATCCTTTTGATGGTAACATGCACTGTTTATGCCATCAAGACCCGCGGCGTGCCAGAGACCTTCAACGAAGCCAAGCCAATTGGATTTACTATGTACACTACCTGCATCATTTGGTTAGCTTTTATACCAATCTTCTTTGGCACGGCACAATCGACAGAAAGGGTAAGTGAGATTTACGAAAACCTGTAGTTAAATGCACTGGTACTCTCAATGTCATTTTAAATGATTGCTTTTCATATTGAATACAGCAAGTGTATCTTAAATCTTCTCTGGCTTCTGGTAGGAATTGGTATTAGTGCCAGCAGTTTGCTTATGTAATTATACAATTTTTTAATGTACATACCATTCAGGGGGTGTGATTATATAAATCTTATATAAATTATATAAATCACTTTTTTTATTAATGATTGCACTAAATTAATGTTAAACTGAACAAAAAAGCACAAACAAAAAGTTTGCTCCAAAGAATTTAAGTATATCTTTTCTTTACAGCTTGGTCATTGGCCAGATAGCACACATTCCTGTTGGCATTAGGAATAGGATGTGGACCAGCACTGTGAATGTTTGTTTATGTGCATGTGAGCTATAGGGTTCAGAATATTGCTGTGGGCTACAGATAATAACATCACCTGCTGGTTACCCTTCCACCTGACCCAGCAGGCGACAACCTCCAGAACATTTCACATGTAAAAAGGCTAACATAAAGAAACCAAAACCAGGGTTTCACGTTCTCTCAGACTGATGGATATTATCTTCAGGTGCACTGTAGGAGACAGACAAAAGAGTCAGAGGTGATCAGGTGGGTGGCAATATTGTTCAGACAAGTGTGCAGCTCAGGAAGCATCTCTGAAATATCTGAAGCTTGAGTGAGCAGGACTTGCATGAGCCTGGATAGTTAGATATGAAGGAAAATCCAGTCATTATTTACTCACCCTCATGTCGCATAAAAACCTGTATGCTGGTATTCCACAGAAAAAAAAATAATTGCATAAGTTTGGAACAACATGGTCATGAAAACAATGACATAGTATTGATCTCTGGATGAATAAATTATTTAAAATAGAGGCAAATGAAGAAGTTTTTGAAGAAGTGTAATATCTATGCAAACAAATTGTTCCTTTTGAATGCTAAAACTCTAGTGTTTGATTTCCATTCACAGTGGTTCATGATAAAAGCTCATTACAACATTACAACTCTTTAGTCACATTAGCCTCTCACTGTGACTGCTACGCATTGCGACAGCCAAGAGAGACAATTATGGATATACCAATTATTCCTTACAGTAACAAGCTTATTTATATTCTTATTTAACACTAGAACTGTGGGATGGATGGTGTTCTATTAACAAAGACCCCCAACCCATCGCATTACTTAAGAAAGCAATGACATGAATAATTTGATAAGAAAAAAGGCATCTTATTAAAAAGGATGAGCAGTTCCCATTGCCAAAAATAACAAAACATGGCCTTAAGTCTCTATTTATTGAACTAGTGTTTGATTGGCAACCACACCAAGCGAAAGGACTTTATAATTGGTTTGTAATGAAAAAATGACTAGCCTTAAATTAATATCATTACAAAGAGTCAATGTCGTATCGGCTGCAGCATTTGTGAAATGAAACACAGTAGAAGTAGCCTAGTTAGAATCCCACCACCTATAAAATATGCTTCCATTATCAAGAATGTGCTTTTGTTAATGCTTCAAAAATCAATTTTTGTGGATTTTCATTGCAGCAACTATTACCTCTCCGTTTTCACACTAACATTAAGATATCAAGGCTGATATGATCTACCTTCCAGCATTTGAGAATGGTATCACCCCCAAAACCAATACGTGCACTTTGACATTTCCAATGCAGAGACTCTGCAGAATCATAAAGAGTCAATAAAGTGCTGCATGAACAGCGGGCGATGTGCTCACGGCTCCTCGGGCAATCAATGCCTTCCAAAGGTGACTGGTTAAGATAATCACTCCACATATCTGTAGAATCAGATTACGGGTCTCGCATAAATCACTGGCAGATCATTTTATTGGGTTTTGTGAAGTTCACTGTGTGATCCGATATCCATTCGGGAACCCCATGTGTTTCTCATATAATTGGAATGCATTCTAAATTGAATTAAGTTTGGGATATTTAGATTTTTTTTGTTTTTTTTTTTGTTTTTTTACCAGTATGGATGTTCCCTGGGAATTTAACCCACAACCTTTTGTGCTGCTAATGCAATGCTCTACCAGTGAGCCACAGGAGCAATGCATGCACTTTGACGTTTCCAATGCAGAGACAAAGCAAATGAGTATCAATTTACATTATTAGCACACATAGATGCAATTTTACCCATAAAGGGTTGTTTTTTTGTCATTGTAAATAATTTGTTTGATTTGTTTACAGAGACTCTTTATTGATCTAAGCTTGGGTTATTTTGATTTTTTGTAAGTCAAGTTTACTTTGTATTGATGAATTTGAAGCTGTGACTATTAGCCAAAATGCACATTACTAGTCATGGAGGTAATTGTAGATATTTTTAAGGTCCACCACATGTACACTAAATGCAAATTTCAAAGTGGATCAAGTGGTGTGAAATACATTGATATGCACAGTAATATTACAAAATTATCCTGAAACATGGCAGAAGTTCTTAATAGGCGCACTTCTGTTATGGTTCATCGTATGACCTGATCTCCATTCAGAAGCGCAATGCAACTGATTTAAGATTATTGATTTTTATTTAGATTTTTCCAAGGTCAGGTTTATTGTATTCATTGAAGTGAGTGAGTCTCTGTAGAACAATATAATGGCTGTCAGCCAAAATGGACATTATTAGTAGTAAAGAAAGTAAAGAAGATGTATTTTCCCCCCATACAGCGTTGTTTTTTTGTTATTTTTAAATGATTTATTTGAGGTTGGCTCTGCATGCTGCTACAGCGTGTAAATGCACGTTTCAAGCAGATCAGTGGGTGAAATAAATTGATATGCAATGTAATATTACAACATTATCTGAAACGTGCACAAAGTTCTTAGTAACCGCACTTCTGTTATGGTAATCCTCTCGTGGGCGTAAGCATATTCTCACTGGAGCGTGAAAATCTACTTTTTTTCTGTTATGAATGATGTTATGAAGATTTAAGTTTGCGTAAGGAATATTTTGCCTGAAATAACACAAGCAACTTGCCCCCCCTGCGCAGTAATTTCAATTACTCTATCCCAGACACTGTACCTAAACTAGATCTTTATGTGACATTTCAATGTTTATGTTTGACTTTAGTGTCTTTAATTCCTTGAAGGCCATCTTTGTTTTTAATTAGTTCTGCCAACTTTGCTCTTTAAGGTCTTGTGTCTCAAAGACCTAAGTGTTTGGTAGTGTTTTATTCATAAAACTATTTCATTTACTATCTATTGTTCATATTCAGTGATATATTTATCATTTCAGTGACCTAGGAAATAACATTCAGAGTTTTAGGTCCTGTAAAAAGAAATTCCACCTTATTTGAACCCTTGAAATATGCTAGCTAAGGCTGTTGCTTCTTATTTGTAATATATCATATCTGTTCGGGACACACACAGAGCTCAATCACGCTGTTTCTCCTGCTGTGTAGGATCATGCTGTTCAGAGTGAAATTCGTATTACCTCAGATTAGATAAGCTTTAGTTGCATTTGCCCTGCTAATATCATCATACATGAAGGCGAACCTGCTACAAAAGGCACTGGTCATAATTCATCCTCCCCGATGATATTCCTGCCGGTCGAGAGAGTGACCGCCCAAGTCCTTAGTGTGCCACGCGCTGTGCTATTAATCATGGGAAATCTGTATGCAAGGGAAAATCGCTTCTGCTGCCATGACTTAACGTGCTAAAACTAATGCAGCTGAGAGAAGACACCGTACAGAAGAGGAATAGAAGCTTAGCTCAAGGTAGAGTCACAGCAGCAAACAATAAGCCGAGGATGAGGTCAGCTGCAGTCATACAAACAACACATTAGTTTGAAAAGTGATTGGCTCTGCTTGTATGAATGGTTTCTTTATTGCATTCACTTGCTTTTTCTTTCACAGCCCAGCCCCACACTGAGGAACAAGTCACTAGAAATGTTCTACATTTCACCACCAAAATGTCTTTCAGTGGCCATTTTTGCAATGTACAATATGGGAGTAGATATAAAGAGTATCTATCTATCTATCTATCTATCTACAGAACAGGAAAAATGACAGTAAGCTATTGGAGCAGTGATGCTGATTATTGCAGCATTATAACAGCATTAAAGACGCTGTCTGTGTTAAAGAACTCTGTCTGACAGCATTCAGCAGCTCGACAGCTGTCATAAATATCAGGATGCTGAAGGGATTTCCTTTAGATATTATGTCACTCAAGAGTCATGAACATTCAGACATGCCCTCATATTTTTGAGTGGATTTTAAAAATATTTGTATTGCCAATTAAAGGTGCTGTAGGGAACTTTTGTAAAAAAAATATTTTTTACATATTTATTAAACCTGTCATTATGTCCTGACAGTAGAATATGAGACAGATAATCTGTGAAAAAAACAAGCTCCTCTGGCTCCTCTCAGTGTCCAATTGCCATTTGCAGAAACTCCATCGCTCCCGGTAAAAAATAACCAATCAGAGCTGCGCTCCGTAACTTTGTTTGTGTTCAAAATGTAGAAAAATGTATATAATAAGCAAGTACACCATGAATCTATTTTCCAAACCGTGTTTTTAGCTTGTCCTGAACCACTAGGGTGCACCTATAATAAGTGTTTATATTCGGACTATTTTAGATTGCTTCGGGGGTACCGCGGCGGATTAACCCAGTACCTTTGTGATTCTTCATAGACATAAACAGAGAGAAGTAGTTCCGGCTACGATGTTCTTCCGTAAGACGCAAGCAGTTCTGTTTATTAACCGCTAGAGCGTCAAAAGTTCCCTACCGCAGCTTTAAGTTGCATGATCATATACAACATTCAAATATTTGTGGTCGGAAAGTTTCATTTGCTCCCCAAGACTACATTTATTGAATCAAAAATACCATAAAAACAGAAATATTGTGAGGTGAAAAAATACAGTACACGATAACTGTTTTCAATTTGAATATACTTTAAAAATAAAATGTATTCCTGTGATGCAACGCTGAATTTTCAGCATCATTACTCCATCCTACAGTGTCACATGATCCTTCAGAAATCATTCTAATATGCAGACTTAAGAAACGTCATATTATCAATGTTGAAAACAGTTGTGCTGTTTAATGTTTTGGTGGAAAATTATTTACATTTTTAACAGTGTGGGTGTGTCCAGTACAACTGCAGAAATAGAGACAATTGTCAGAATGCTCCATTGCTTGGCATGTTTGCATCTGGTGAGGACCTAGAGATGTTAGGATAAGTTTTAACTGACATACATTTACATGTAAGATGTTATCACTTGTCACTTTACTGCTTTATTGCATTGTGCTTGTTCATGGCACAGTCTTACACTTATGTAGAAAACTACTAAACTGTTAGAAAGTGTTTTCACCATCCTGATCTAATCTCTAAATCTTTGGGTTGAGAATCCTGTGATCAAAGACCAATAGATTCACTGTAAGGTTTTCACACATTTCCTCTTTCTGTGTAATTATTTTGTGGCGACCACATACGATTTGATGCATAACACATTCATGTTGTTTCTTTAGAGCATGTGCTCATATTTGACAGAGGGTAAATGTGCACAGACAGACAGATCTTTACCTGGGCGGTCAGCATTTAGGTTTAGCGTCTGTAGAGTATGTTGCGTTAGGTAGTTAGCACGCTGGCATATGTGTGGCTAATCCTGCTTGATTAATTGTCATTCAACTTCATGCTGTGTGATTGGGTGAACAGATGGATGTCAGCCTCACTTCCATCACCCTGATAACACACCTGAACAAGACTGTCAGCTGTTAATCTCTGCTATGAACCTACAACTAAAGATGCATTGATACTCGATGAGGTTAAATGACTGAAGATTAATGAGTCACTGTAATGTTTGGGTACTTGACTAACAGTGCACAGTTAAAGGAATAGTTTACCCCAAGGCCAACCGAGATGTAGATGAGGTTGTTTCTTCATCAGATTTGGAGAAATGTAGCATTGCATCACTTGCTCACCAGTGGATCCTCTGCAGTGAATGGGTGCCGTCAGAGATATCAAACAGCTGATTAAAACATCACAATAATCCACAAGTTATCCACACCACTCCAGTCCCTCAATTACCATTCACATAACAGTCACATAAAAGTTAGAAGCTGTTTTTTTTAATATATATTTTTACTTGCATAATATTTTCTTCTACTACAAAAACAAGTTGATGTTAAATGGGTCATGAATGCAATTTCATGTTGATTTAAAAGTTTTAAGTGGTGGTTGAACTTTCCTGTGAAGTTAATTTCTTCCGACAAAGATACACAAACAGTTTAGAGAGTTTTTCCACTCTGATGCAAATCTGTTATGAACATTAATTCCACATCATGTCATATCTTTTCCCTTAAATTTGATTTAATTGAGCGCCGCGTTTTTTCAGAGTTGGCCTCTAGTTTGACTTTAGTGACATAACTGAGCAAGAAAAAAGTTTCCGGTTTTAATTTATTCAAATGAATGACTGCAGGAAATCTCACACACCTGTTTATGGTGACTAGATGTTGTCAAGTTGCCGTTTTATTTTTATTTTATGCAGTGTTAAAGTATGAATATACTAAAGCTGCCTGAAAAAAAGAAGAAATTTTTTGTACCTGTGCATGCCGTGAGCGGCTCACACAAAGTTAACTTGGTTGCATTTGAACAGCTGTGTCACACATTGTTTGTGTGTCAGAAAAGCATACATTTGTTACACATACTGTATGTGCACGTGTGCAGTTAAAATAAAGGTTCTACTGCTTCCAGATACAGGAGTTTATCAGTTATGCAGATTAAATGCACTAGGGTTTTAACAATATGAGATTTTCACGATGACCTCTCAGAAAACACAATTTCACAATGTATGGTATCACACTGTGTGATTTTTTTTAATTTAATTTATAAATATTTCAGGTTCATATTTCATGTAAGTGTTTATTAAGAAAAAAAAATGTTTCAGTGGAAAAAAATCTAATAATACCATAAACTATGCAAGAAGCACTCTCATTTGGTTCATTTATGTAATATTGTACTTACAATTAAGAATATAATACTCCAAACTTATTATGCACTTACTATTATTACAAATTATTATAATACAAACTTATTATTTTTCTTACTATATTTAACTACTTACTTAAATATAACTTATAATATTCACACTCGAAGAAAAACACGGAATAATCTATTTAAGCTTAATGACTTGTGACGTTAATACAAAATTAACAAGTTAATAAGTAGAATAAGCGCCTCTCTTTTTTTAGCTAACTAAACTACGTTGGACAACTTTCCTGAGGTGAATGTAACACGTGACTGAAACACTACTGTAGTTTGCCAATAACATGAGATGCATATCAGAAGCCTATTATAAGGGGTATGTATGAATATCATACAGAGAAAGATGTACTGCATGTTTCAACATACCCTCTGATGAACATAAGTGTTTCTGTTTTTCGTGTCAAAACTTGTTATAAAGTGGAGAAGGCAATTTGCGCTGTTTGTCACGCCACATTAATAAGCGCCATAACGGCTATTAGGCTAATATTTGGGTTTTGTGATAAAATTAACATAATTCGAAAACTGACACATTGTTTCTAGTTTTTTCACTTTAATTTTAGTTAAAGTTTTAGTATTAGTGTTTTGACATTCTAATCTGTCTATATAGTTTTTATTCATTTTTATTTATTAGTTTAAGTTTGTTTATCTAGTGTTTTTTTTTGTTTTGTTTTTTTATGGTTTACCATCAGTAGGCCTATAAATTGGATTACATGTGATTACATGGGATGTTGCTGTATGTTGCCTGTTGAGTGAAATATAGTTTTGTGCATAAAGTGAGGAATCCTATGGTTCTGTGATCTGTTTTTGAATGAATTTGACATTTCCTATCCCAAACTCCCATTTGTCCACCCTCTAACATGTACACTTGGGGTTGTGCTCTCTGGCCCAGAAAATAACATGTGCCTTCACCTGAGAAATAGCCTTTACAAACCTGTTCAAATGAGTTCTGTGAGCCGCAGGCTTTGGAAACGAAGAACTATTAGAAGTCCAGGCTGATAGTCTGCTGGCTGCTTCTGTTCGAGGATTCTTCAAAACTAATTAAGAGTGACACGGGGGCATTGAGAGGCTTCATGAAACGGCAGGGGAATTGGCAGGCAGAGGAATGAGAGACACCGTGCAGGTGCTTTCTGGAGACAGAGCACAACATAAGCTCTGTGTGTGCGTGGCTTTGCTATCAGATCTTGCGGCAACAGTAATTCAGATTTTATTTGCGATCCATCCATCGTTCTATTTGGGTGGGTGGAAAGGAAACAGATCAGCAGAAAGGCAACAAGACCTCCTCGCCAATGACTGTAACACACAAGCTCTTCACGTTATATAAAAGATTTAGAATGAATGTAAGTGTAAATCAGAGAAAAAGTATATCATGTTTTTATTCTTAATCTTTAATCAAAACATGATAATTAACTTTATTATTTTTGTAACAATATTTTACAGTGTCCTTCTTAAACATTACATGTACATACTGTAGTGATAACTGTAGTATGGTAATGTACTGTAGTAATTATGTAATTAACCCTAAACCAGACCCTAAGTCTGTAGTATGTACATGTTGTTTATAAGTATTAAATATATATAGCACTGCAACATGAAATTATATAATTTTATTATTATTTGTCTTATTGAAAAAAAAAAAAAAAAAACAAAACAAAAAAAACAATGTAATATAAAAATAAAACGTGTCACATTTTTGGCATATTCTGTTGCAAATTTGGTGAACAGATGGATGGATGTCAGTGGCAGATTATATATCCACATATAATCTGAACTGAATTCACAGTAGTTACACAATTTTATTTGGTTTTGAAATGCATTAAGGAGAATTTAGACTTTAACTACAGCTCTATATGCTACAATCATCTGATAAACTTAACTTAATGTAATTGATATGTGTTGAAGTGCTCAGCGTGACGGCGTTCATTCATTCAGTCAATCATATGCGCTCATATGTGCTTCAGTACTTCAGAAATTCACAAAGTCCTGGTGTGAATTTTGTTTTAATTATTCCTCTGGCTTATATATGGCTGGTTCTACAAAACCCGCTGGGAAAATGTTTTAACAGCTTTTGAGATTTAATTTAACCCCTATTTGGCAGAGATTTTTCTTTCATTATTCAAATTTTAAGAGCTCAGGTTCATATCCTAAGGAATTAAATTTACATTGATTGAAAGAGTTTGATGTATTTAACTGTAACTTTTATATAGCTCTATAACTCTAAACTTCCTGACCAGAACCAAAATAACTGTGAAAATGACTTTAAACTAATTTATTTTCACTGTGAACTTGCATATGTTTGAGTTTTTGTTACAAGGTACAGCACAAAAAAAAAAAAAAAGCCATGGTTGCGAACAAATAATGACTAATAATGAATCAAATTTAATAAATAAATACAATTTGATAAATGAAACATTGTTTGATATAAAACTGGTTCATTTTGAAGACATGATCTGTTGTGACAGCGCAAAATTAAAATTTCAATAAACAAATAATTTAATATGTTTATTTATATTCATTTTGGACACTATTTCAGTTGTTTTTATTTTATTTATTTTTTATTTTTATCATGGTTGTTATGTTTAACTATAAAAATTTTGAATAATGGCTGTTTAAAAATTCTAAATAAAATTCAAATCAACTTTTGATAACAAAATAAATGTAATATATTTAATTGAATTAATTAAATCAAATCAGTCTTTAAAATTGAATAAAACATTGTACGATATAAAACTAGCCCATTTTGAAGACATGATCTATTGTGAAAACAGATCTTAAAACTTCAATAAATAAAGTATTTAAAAATTTAAAACTAAACTAAGATTAAAACCATAAATTTTTTGTTACTTTAAATAAAAGTAATGTTCTAAAATGTATCATGTACAAGGCGGAAATTTGTTTATTTTGATATGCTAAAATAAATTAAAACAGATATAGTAATTACATAGAGATTTAAAAAGATGACAAAATGACAATAACTCACAAAAAAATATGAAAACTTAATTGAAATTAAAATAAAAAAAGATAAGAAATAAAACATCTATTGAGCTGTAAAGTCTCTCTGGTTCAGCGACGATGTGTTTTTAAAGTTCAGTCTAGATCCTGAGGGTTTCTGGGAGATTTCTAACAGCATAAGCCACTGATATGTGGCGTTTCTGCCAGAGCTCCTGGTCATAATACAGCACAGTCACAGATCGATACATTATATTCCCACAGAGTGGAAGATGATAGCAAATAGCGTCAGAGTTGTCATGTATTCTATAGCTGCTCCCAGAAAAGCTGAAGTTGGTGAGAACTCAGAAGTTTGGTGATTATATATAATGAGCAGTGTTTCCTCTGACTGGTTAACGGGAAGGTTGTTAGTCTGATGGGATTTCTTTGATCTAGAGGCACATTAATGCTGAGTTTATGCGTAGCTTTTAGTGGAAAATCTCCAATTTGTGTCAGACTGCTTTGGATCGATATGCGCAGAGCTAGTCTCAGGTGATTACCTGCCATTTCTGACCATAGATTCAGTGTTTGAGTCGTTCTGTGTGTGTGTGTGTGTGTGTGTGTGTGTGTGTGTGTGTGTGTGTGTGGATGGATGATAAATTTACTTAGCCATCAAAAATAAAAAAATATGATTATCCCACATGGTATTTATTTATTTTTATTGTTTTTTTTTTTTTTAAATGTGACTTTTATGCTCATCATGTCTGTATTTATTTGATAAAAAAAAAAAAAAACTTGAAACACTTGAAATATTATTACAATTTAAAGTAACTGTTCATCATTACCCCAGTCTTCACTGTCACAGGATCCTTCAGAAATCATTCTAATATGCTGATTATCTGCTCAAACAACATTTATTATTATTGTCAGTTTCGAAAAAACAGTAAAAAAAACTATTATTTTCAGATTAATTTGATGAATAAAAAGTTCAAAATAACAGCATTTATTTGAAATAGAACACTTTTATATATAATTATAAATGTCATTACTCTCAATTTTATGCATCCTTAACACAAGTATTATTTATTTAATAAAAAAAAAAAAAAAGTAAATACTATTGGCCATAACACGACAGTAAACAGTACATAATTTGCTCTATTTTTTTATTTTCTTTTCTTTATTTCATTTTTTTATTTGATTTAACTTATAAGGCCACTCCCAGTGCGGTTATTAGTAGAAATAGGTAGGTTTATTTTCTGTATTAGGCCTTGTCTAGTGTAGACTGAACACTTAGCATGGCTCATATTTTAGGATCTTGCCCCTCCAGTCTGTCAGTCAGTTTCTGTTCGCTCTGTAAATGTCACTAAGCATTTACCCCGGTGGATTGTCTTCAGAACCGCACTGATCTCAGCTCTGAACACGTTAGCACACCCACCAGTCCAGTCCAGTCCAGTCTAGTTATGGATCAGCGGTTAGCTGGAGCCGCTCTCTGACCGATGCTTTTCATTACACTTCTACGTTAGCGCACACTTGCTATCATCTGTCTCTGGTTTCACAGTGCGTTTGGACTCAAGCGTGTCTCACCATCTGCTAGCAGTCGTTCTCTGTGATTTTTACCCCCTGCTGGAGACAAAGATACACATGAGTGCTTAGCCTTTGAGGATTCTTCTTCTGTTTGCCTGCGTGTGTGTGTGTGTGTGTGTGTGTGTCTGTTAATTGAGGAAGAGCTTTCATTTTTAAATTCTAATTAAGGAAAGTTGTAAATCTGTCTCTGAGTCTGAGCATGTGTCCTTATCAGCCGCTAATTATGCTTCCAGCATCTGAGAAGTCTTGGTGTGTGTGTGTGTGTGTGTGTGTGTGTGTGTGTGTGTGTGTGTGTGTGTGTACAGGTCTTTCCTACACTGGTGGGGACTTAAACCTGAATACACACCAACTCATGGGGACTTGTGTCACCGTGAGGACCTAAATTGAGGTACCCATGGGTACAAAAGCTTATAAATCATACAGAATAATTTTTTTGAGATTGTAAAAATGCATAAGGTGTTCTGTGAGGAGTAAGTTAAAGTGTAGAGTTGGCGTATGGCTATAGAAAATACAAGTCCCTACAAGGATTGTGTGTGTGTGTGTGTGTGTGTGGAGGTCTCAGGGTTTCCATGAAACCTTGTCAAATTTAAAAGTCAAAGTCTTTCTTTTTCAAAATGTCATACTTAAATGTTACTTGCCATTAGTTTGTAATTATATGTGAAATTTACAAGCAATTTCTGAATCAAAATTGTTTCTGCGTGACATTTTTCTTTGATTTGACCATCAAATCATATTTGTTGTTGTTTTGTTTTTTAACGCACAGGGTCAAATTGACCTTGGCTAGAAAATATTTTGCTCCTAATTTCTGACACTTTTATTGCTGAATTTGATATATTGTGAAATACATAAAAAATATTATTTATTACAGCACAATTCATTTACTGTTTTTTTCACATTTAAATAATTTATTAAAGGCAGTATAACATATGCTAAAAATACTCCAACCATCATGTTACAGTAAAGATTTTTATTTTATTTTCATTTTACTGTGCACTTAATTATCTTGATAATAAATGGTCACATTGCATGTATAATTATTATAATTTTTTAGCAAGGTAACATCTTATTTTTGTCATGTGTGAAAAATGTCCCTGGCTTGTTTGGCAACTAATTTTTTGTCATTATGTGTTTTTTGTTACAATTGCATTATTGCATCTGTTAGATACTGCGGGGTGACTTTATTGTATACCTTATTCATTAGCTAGATCTCACAGGAGCTGCTTAAAGGTTTTAAATTGGGTGAAAAGATCCATAAACTGTTTTTGATCATTATGGCTAGAGAGACTTCAAACTCTGAGGAAGGAACAGCATGCAGATGTGCTTCTTCTCTGACTTACCTTGACTTCCCCTCCCTCTCTCTCTGTTCCCGTCTGATGTGTGTTGTTTCCAGATGTACATCCAGACCACCACCCTCACCATCTCTCTCAGCCTCAGCGCGTCTGTGTCTCTGGGGATGCTCTTCATGCCCAAAGTCTACATCATCATCTTCCACCCGGAGCAGAACGTGCCCAAACGTAAACGCAGCTTCAAAGCCATCGTCACTGCCGCCACCATGTCAGGAAAACTCGTACAGAAGGGAAGCGACCGGCCCAACGGGGAAGTGAAGACCGAGCTTTGTGAGAGCATGGAGACCAACAGTGAGTATTTCAGCCCAAAGTAGTGCACTATTAGCACTTTTCATATATAAACCTTTTAACACACACTTAACCTTAACCACTTAAAGCTGCGGTAGGTAACTTTTGACGCTCTAGTGGTTAATAAACAGAACTGCTTGCGTCTTGCGGAAGAACATCGTAGCCGGAACTACTTCTCTCTGTTTATGTCTATGAAGAATCACAAAGGTACTGGGTTACTCCGCCGCGGTATCCCCGAAGCAATCTAAAATAGTCCGAATATAAACACTTATTATAGGTGCACCCTAGTGATTCAGGACAAGCTAAAAACACGGTTTGGAAAATGGATTCATGGTGTACTCACTTATTATATACATTTTTCTACATTTTGAACACAGACAAAGTTACGGACCGCA
The DNA here is from genome assembly GCF_023724105.1 of Carassius gibelio. Classification (NCBI taxonomy): domain Eukaryota; kingdom Metazoa; phylum Chordata; class Actinopteri; order Cypriniformes; family Cyprinidae; genus Carassius; species Carassius gibelio. Next base: position 25,422,895 of record NC_068399.1, on the reverse strand, counting down.
GCTCTGATTAATTATTTTTTACCGGGAGCGATGTTGTTTCTGCAAATAGCAATAGGACACTGGGAGGAACCAGAGGAGCTCAATTTTTTCACAGATTATCTGTCTCATATTCTACTGTCAGGACATAATGACAGGTTTAACAAATATGTAAAAAATATATTTTTACAAAAGTTACCTACTGCAGCTTTAATATGTAAATAAGAAGTTGTATTGGGAAGACTGATTTCATTCATTCCCATTGCTTTACGGGATGAGGAGTTCATTCGCTCGCTCAGAAAAGATGTTAATTTGTCTCTTTTTTCTGATTTTCAAATAACTTTTTTCTTTGAATCGAATGTTATGAATCATCTCAGAGCTAGGCAGGTTGGTTTAAGGCTCAAAGCTTTTTAATTTTTTTTTATGTGGAAAATAAATAGGAAATATGATTTGGTAACTCAATGCTGCTGCGGTCACTGTTGCACTCTATTTCTGCTCTGTTAGCGTCACATTGTTTCCTCCAGGTGTTTAGTAAATGTCCCTGCTGTATGTAGAACATCTGTTTAGTACAAAATGGTAGACTTAACCAAACACAAGTCAAAAACAAAAGTTTCCCGCTGACCTGTTTGCCGGAGGAAGACAGGCAGAGTAAAATCTGACATCAGTGTTCAAGGATTGATTAGCATATTCGACTAGTTGCGTTATTTGTCAGTTTAATACATTTCCGGCTTGTTTTTTTATTATGTCCTTCAAAGCACGCGATTATAAAGTGTTGAAAATGTAATCACTGAGAAGCGATCCAAAGCTTTGAGGGGAAATAAACCCATTCTAAGTCATCAAGGCGTTTACTTAGTTCTGTGCTGCGGGGGATGCTTTGCCTTATGAAACATTAAAGCAAAACTCATGTATCAGTATCAAGACCACCCAAACTTTTGCTGACTAAATTAGACAAGTTTTTATTTAATTCTTTGCCTTAATTTAGTAAAGATAAAAGAAGAAAGGGTTTGGAGGAGGAAGATTTTTATGAGCAGTGACCATAAAAGGCTGCTTGACTGAGAGACTTGACTTGCACAGATACTTCACATGCAGTTGAGTGAGAGTGGATGTGATTGTCTAATGTGCTTCCCCTCCTGCAGCATCTTCCACCAAGACGACATACGTCAGCTACAGCAATCATGCCATCTGAAGAGAAACACTCTGTGGGCGGAGCCAAGGCCCTGTCTGAAGCAGGATGTCTGTTATGTGACATGTGCTGACAGGCAAATGGACCTGGAATGGGCATCTGAGCATGAGATTTTTATATCATTCTGCATCAATCTAAACCCTGCAGCATCCTGGAAGACAAACAGACTTATGGGACCTTCCAGTGAGACTGCTATCCTGCGTTCAAGAGCTACCGATCCTGCCATGAACACACGTGAACACGCACACACTCACAGAACTGAAGGTGCAGGCTTGCAGTCATACAAAAAAATAAATAACTTTCCACAAATAATCATGTAAACATTCTGCAGATGGAGACGTTCACGGTAAAATTTGGAAATGTGGATGTAAAAAAAAAAAAAAAGAGTCAAACTATGTTTGTTGTTATTGTATTTTTGTGGTCGTGCAGATTTTTTCATTCTTGTCCCACTTTGTCAGAAACCTGCATTCTGAGATGACGTGTCTTGTATTGGCTGACTGAACCGTAACCGCGGGGTTGTGAAGCTGTAAAATGCCATGGTTGAAGCATGCTAGTTTTTTATACCAAAAAAAATGAAGAAGATTTATTTATAATAAAGGAATGTTTTGCAAATGTGTAGCGTTGTTAGATGTGTATTTGACCGTGAGATTTGTTTTTCATTTTGTCATCGCTCTCATTCAGTCGCCACAAGAGGCCAAAACTCAAACTCTATTCTGCAGCTTTGTATCCTATATAAACCCAGTTAGTTTGGGAATTTGTAAGGTACATAATGGGCTCTATCACCACAGAAAAATATATTTTATGTTTACAGTGTTTTTAAATTAAAGTCTCTTGAGCAAGGCATTGCAGAGGGAAAAATTAACACGGTCATGGAAGACCTGAAATTATCAGGGAATTGGGATTTGTGGGCCAAGGAATAAATCTTAAAAAGCCATTTCTACACTGAGGGAAATAAATAAATGTATATATTGGTGTAGAAACTATTTTCAATATAAAATTTCTAGTAAATTTAACAGACAATTACTAAGAATTGGCAGCATTGATTTAAAACATCTTTTTTTCTTAAAAGACTGAAATTATGTTTATTTTATATTTAAATTCAGAAAATGATTTTACAGTGTAGTTATTTAATCTACCAGAAATTGTTGTTTTTGCAATTCTTGTAAAAATTAATATTTTTTTGTCCAGTGATTAAGAACAACTTGAAAAAGTAACTTAAATTCATTGGCGAAAAAGATGCATGATCACAAAGATCCCTTACTGTATAAAAACACTATATTGAATATATATATAAATATAATTTGGTAATCTCGTTAACCTTTGAGGAGGAGCAAACTACTTACCTAAAGTAGTTTATAAAGTATAAAAATATCAGTTGTCACTCTATATCTCTAAATATGTCCTTAGTTGTATGATCTTAACTTGCGCATACTTTATAAAAATTTGAATAGATTTCAGAGCAAAATTGTACAATGATACTTAACTGCCTTTTACTTGCTAAAAAAGTCAAATACTGTATCAGTCAGACAACAGAAGGCATTGTGGGCAGCAGGTTTTTGTGCAATGTTATAACCTTCAACTCCATGTAAAGTTGATAAACTAGTACTTTGCCTCAGTTTGCATTACATTGGAAGTACATCTATTTTACAGCTAAAATTACTTTAACAATACCTTTGTAATCTTCAAAAGAGGTTGTTGTTAAACTTTTATGTCTTTACAGTGCTTTAATGAATGCTAAGATTATTTTTCCAGGTGCCATGTGTGTCTACATATATCCAGTGAGGATTTGCTCTGGTGTCTAGGTGAACCGACCTTGAGTCCTGACTGACAGCATAGCGCCTATGGCTCGAGCGCCTCCGCTTCTGTGCACTGACAGAGCAGATGTTGAGTGAGACTCGCTTCTGAAGCGCTAATCCCCGTTATCTCCACTGAGCTAATTCAATTACTTTGCCCCCCGTACAAACGCGCTTATGAAAGGATCCAGTCTCTCTCCTCTTCTGTCTGCCTTGCCTCGGCTGCTCTTTGATATGTCAGTCGTCAGTCAGACGAAGTAGATGTGTCTCAGGTAAGCACCAGAATCAACAGATGAAGGACTGAAGGGAGACCCTTGAGCATCCCCCAACTGCTCCTCGGGTGCTGAAGCAACATGGCTGCCCACTGCTCCTGGTGTGTGTTCACGGTGTGTGTGTGTTCACTGCTGTGTGTGTGCACTTGGATGGGTTAGGATGCAGAGCACAAATTCTGAGTATGGGTCACCATTCTTGGCCACATGTCACTTCTCTTCACTTTTTAACAGGAAAGAAGTTTGTTTTAAACGCTTGAAGTTTGAGATAGATAGATAGATAGATAGATAGATAGATAGATAGATAGATAGATAGATAGATAGATAGATAGATAGATAGATAGATAGATAGATAGATAGATAGATAGATAGATAGATAGATAGAAATTAATCAATAAAATACAACTTATTAAAAATAAAAATTAATTATAATAAAAAATAAAAAATATAAATAACATATTTAAAAAAGAAAAACACAAAATTACTAAATTTTACAAAACCACTGAAAACCATAAAAAACGTTGAAATTCAAATATCTGTAATTGTATCTCAATAACTGTAAAACAGCATTGGTCTGAACCAAAGGTCGATTGCATTGAATTTACTTATTTAAGTAGTTGTCTTTTTTTGCTAATCTTTGCATAAACAGCATTTTTTTTACTGTTGGTGCATTGCAAGAGATGCAAAACAATGCATTAATGAGCATCCTCCTTTTTAATCCCAAAACTCACGTGCACTAAAACCAGATCATTATGATACTCTAAAAACATCCATGATTGATAACTATTCCAGAAGAAATGTTTTCCCAAGCAGAGAACTGTGAATTCAGATAAGTGATCTTTTCCTCTCTCTGTTTTTCTTCCTCAACTCTGAGTCTCTTTTGACCCGTGGAAAGCTATTTTTGTGTGTGTTAGTTTTGCCTAATAAGATTTAGCAGCAGTGAAAAACAGAATAATTCTGAGCAGAAGCGCTGTATAATTGTTTTTCGGGACCCAGAATGGCTGTCCCCAAAGGAGGATGAGGTGGGAAATAAGTTTAATCTCCAGACTTCCAGCTGCCAGATAGCAACACAATTGCATCCGAATATGAACGCACAATATATTTTGTCAGTTGTTTATGAGAGGTAATCTCTCTGTGGAACCTGCATGAAACAGACACTTATGAGTGAGACAAGCTCCAAAAGCCCATGCAAAACACTGCTTTTACTGTCTTCTGTGGCTTAGAAATATTCAGGAATTAATTAATTTTAAAGGTACATGTTGATATCTGTAGTTATTTATAGATTACAAAATATTTAAATATTTAAGAACATTGAATCATTCTAATATTTGTATACTGAATTCTGATTGGTCTGCATTATTTGCATATTCAATTGTATTTTTTTCTTTGCTTGCATTTATTTAACCAGCCACAACAGCATTTATACTGCACAGAATGTGTCATATTATGTGTTTATTATCATATGCAGATCATTTTTCCCATTTCTATTACATAGAACCAAATCTAAAAAAAAAAATAAAAATAAAAAAATCCCTTTTTGTAGCCTTCCTTTACAAAATGTATTTAAATGTACTAATGCTGCTTAGTCTTGTTGTTTTGTTATTTTTTTCACAGCTTTATGATTTCCCTCCCTTGGCTTCGGTACAAGACAGTGAACATATGAATGGCTCCAAAGTGTTAAGAAAAACACTACACTTGGGATGAGCGAGCTGTCAGAAATGTCATAACTGTCAATCATTTTGTCTCTTTGAATACCATCGAGACGGAAGCGTTACCGGCGCTTCATCTGGTTAATTACGATCAGAGCGTTTGGGATTTAACGGCATATGAACACACACATGGTATCTAATGCAGAATCATACCACTGAAAATGCTATGGAGATGCTATGAAGCCAGGTATAGTGAAAGCCAGACACTGGAAGCTACCAGGCTAAAGACCATCATTTCCACCCGGACCACCAGACCATCCCTGACAGCCTCTCAGGAAGAGACATCACGATGGTTATAGGAGACTTTAATGCACAGTTTAGTAAACTAGAAAGACCAATTAAAGACAAGGAAGGAAAACAGATAAATGATACTGAAGGACAGAAGAGGACATGGGCTGAACTCTTTGAGGAGCTGTTTAACAGGCCAGATATCCAACCAGCAGATTTGCCAATAGACTGTAGTGCACCAGCAAAGGAATAAATCTGTAAAGCCATTATGAAACTGAAAAGCGGTAAGGCAGCGGGATCCGAGTATTCCAGCAGAGACATTAAAGGCTGACACAGAGACTACAGTAGAGATGCTCCACTCCCTTTTTAAGAAGATCTGGGAATAAGAACAAGCACCCACATAATAAAAAGTGGGTTATTTCATATTCTCATGGATGACCTTAAAACTTTGCAGATGAGTTAGCCCTTCTTTCCCACACCCAGCAGCAGATGCATGTAAAGACCAGCATTGAGGAAGAAAACTCTACTCACCAACATCCACAAAGGGAAGAGCAAGTTCCTGAAAGTCAAGCCAAAAAACCAGCAACATCACTGGAGCTGGTTAAGACACACTGTCCGTAAACCGGCTTCCAATATCACTAGGCAAGCATTGACAAGGAACCGCCGAGAGAAGAGAAAGAGAGGCCAACCTCAAAACAGTTAGCGTTGAGACCTGGAAGACAATGTCAAGAGTACAGGCCACACTACAGAACCCTTGTCGTGGCCTGAACCCCAATAGGGGTAATAAGCGCAAGTAAGCAAGTGCCTTTAAGACTTTGCATGTGAGCTGCTCTGCTTTGGTCTGTTTTCACAGGGGCTACAGGTTTGCTGTTTGGGTCCATTTTGTACCCATTTTGCAAAAGTCTCTGGGGTTTATTAGTAATTGGTATTATGTAATATAGTATTATTGATAAGTAATATGCATTGATAATAATTTATTTGCACAACTTTAAAGGTGATTTTCTCAGTATTTAGATTTTTTTTTTTTTTTGCACCCTCAGATTCCAGATTTCCAAATAGTTCGACCAATATTATCTGATCCTAATAAACCATACATCAATGGAAAGCTTATTAATTCAGCTTTCAGGTGATGTATAAATGTCAATTTCTAAAAATTGACACTTAAGACTGGTTTTGTGGTCCAGGGTCACATATAAGGATCTGTAGAGGTGCTACACCACCAAGAGAAGCATAAGTTTTGATGAACTTTTCATGTTTTACTCCTAGTACTTATTCTTTACCTCATTGTGAAGAGGTCTTTTTTTTCTGCTTGCTTTCAGTAGATGGTCTCTTTGTGCTGTGGATGAAGGTTACAGTATATTTTCATAGTACATTTCACTGTTTTATATCAAAACATCAAAGTAAATTAGATTTTCTCATTAATAGATCATTTGCAGTGAATGGGTGCCGTTAGAATGAGAGTCCAAACAGCTGATAAAAACATCCCAATAATCCACAAGTAATCCACTCCAGTCCAGCAATGTATGTCTTGTAAGTGAAAAATGATGTGTTGTATAATCCATCATTAAAGTGCTTTTAATTTCCGTAATCCATAATATAGCTTTCGCCAGAGAAAAAGTCATCTGGTCTATATCAGGAGAGGAATATGCAAAGATCGAGCACAGTTTACAAGCAAAAACAGACCAAACTGAAAAAATATGCAAAATATATACAAATCTGGTCAGTTTTGTCTCCCTTCATAAAATTCGACCAATATTTTTTGAATATGTGTGGGCAAGCGTTAATTATTCGAGGATAAGTCAGTAGACAGTCTTTTTGTGCTATGAACAGTGCAATCGCATTGTATATTTTATTCTTTTATCCCAAAAAATCAAGGTAAATTTGATTACAAGTGTCATAGTCTTTTAAATGAAATAGTACATGTGTATCTCAACAGACTTGTCAATCACGCTCTTAAAACGTCAGCATGAAGCCCTCTCGTCATGTCTTCTGAATCTGTTCTCATAGCAGTACAACACGGCAGCCACAGGCACGCTGTTTGTGGATTTGCATGCGCAGGAGCAGCTCACAGGCAGATTCTCACATCTTGACAGCATCAGTGAGAAATGGCCGCATGCTACAAAAATCCCAAAGCTGGCAGAGAGCTGTGCTTGTGAGGCTCTTGTTTGTCATGCTCGACTGCGGTCGTGTTCCCTCCATGCAAGCCAAACTGTGAAGGATGTACATGGTTATGGTTGAGTTTTTATTTTTGTTTTTTTTTTCTGCAAAAGTGGGAACATTTTTGTAGAGAGCTTCTGATTTATGAGCTTAGAAATATCAAAGAAAAATTTGAAAATAGTTTCTTTTGAAGTCATTTTCTGAGCCTACACAGAAAATCTGCTTATTTTTTATTTTATTTGTTTTAAATAAAATGTATTATTATTATTATTATTAATTTGCTGTTTTTTGTGAAACCAATTAAACTAATTCATATTACAATTACATTATAATTATTGAAAAAGTTTATTATTAAAGCTGTAAATCATCTTTTTAGGTGAGTTGGAAAACATTAACATAAAATAAAACATTTAAAGACAGAACAACAAATACTATTAAACTATTTATAAATACTTTATATTTTAATACTTAATCGAATACATCTTTAATATAAATTTGCATAAGTTATATGAAAACAGAGTATCTAAAAGTAATAAAGTAATAGCATACCCACAGGCCGTCCAAGAAAACATTGCTTTCTTCAGTTAATGTCTGAATCAGGGGAGAAATATGCTCAAATCAAGGACCGTTAAAAAAAATGTGAAAGACTTTTTATGTTTTACTAGAGGAAACTTTATTCTGGATTATAGCCAGAAGTGACTAGTTTATTTTTTTCTTACAGACATACATCTTTTTGCTTCACAAGTCATTAACTGATGGACTGGAATGTTATGGATTATAGTGATGTTTTATCAGCTGTTTGGACTCATTCCCTGAAGAAACAAACTCATCTACATCTTGGATAGGCTCAGGGTGAGTAGAAATGTCAGGAAATGTTCACATTTGAGTGAACTATCCCTTTAATGTTCTGAAAATAATTTGATTGCTTGGATTCAGTGTGGGTGTTCAAGACACTAGAACTAAGATTCAGATTTAAGGCCCTGGAGGAGAAAGTAAATTATAAAGACAAAACCACCTTTTGTTCTTGAGGAGTCATTGACCTTTAACCATAAAATGTGCAAGATTTATGAAAATCCCTTTGGTTTCATCTCCTGTTGCTTGATGAATTCTGCCTCCCTCAGTATTTTGTGACCTTCAGGCGATATTCAGGGTTATTGATTTAAGTCTGGAGCTTTGGACTGTGACACTTTCAAGCTGCAGACCAAAGGATGCAGAAGCATCTCAGTAGAAAGTCAGAACATCCCTTTGAGTTCCCTGCTGATCAATTGGCAAAGTGGACATCAACACACTTCCCAGAAAATGCAAGAATATTCTTGTTTTGCAACACAAAGCTGTGTGTTTGAAGGCCCTGCAGCTCTTTTCTAAGCAATTTGCTTCATTAATGTCAATCATGGATGGAGAATATTCATCTGTGTGTATTTAACTTCTGTGCACCAGGGTTGTTATAAAACTTTTTAATAAACCAATTATTTGTAAACTAAATCCATAAAAAAATACTTGTAATAAAGTAAATGTTAAGTGAATTCAATTTCACTTGGTTAAACTTACTAAAAATTAAATAAAAATGAATACAAAATAAAATATAAAAAAAATCACTAGAACTAATACAGTATTAAATGAATCAAACACAACCCTAAACAATAAAAAATTGCCAAAACAGAAAACTAATCACTAAAACAAATAAAACACTCTATAACTGTTGAAAAAAAGAACATTTTAACTGTATATAGAAATTGAAAAAGAAATCATAAAAAATAATAAATGAAAATACTAATATAGTAATATAGTAATATATATATATATATATATTACTAATTATATTATTGTAATTAAATTATAATAATATAATTAGTTATATATTATATATTATTGTAATTAAATTTAAATTAAATTAAATTACAAATATAATATATATATATATATATATATATATATATATATATATATATATATATATAAATATATATATATATATATAAATAAAACTAAAAAATACTTTAATTGAAAAAAACAAAACTAGAAAAGAAACATAAAAATAACAAAATTGCTAAAACTTTAAAATTTAAACGAAAATGGAAAATGTAAGCGTATCTCAATGATAATTAAATAACTGATAGATAGAAGATAGAAGATAGAAGAAAGATTTAATACTGCTCTGAACATTTGAGTGCATGTCAGCAGACGTGTTCAAACATCTCGTCCTTTTCTGGATTCAATCAGCTATTTTCATCTTTTTAAAAGCTAGTTTTGCTTTAAAAGCATTGGCCCGTTATCGTAATGACTCCAGACCTGGTCGAATGTGATCCTCAGAGTACCCACGGCAATTTTCCACACATAAAACTTTTCAGGCCTAACAGGATTTTTCCTCTAATGGCAGACGCGAGGGACAGCAATGCGGTTCGGCTCCATTTACAAAGTGCCGAGAGCCTTTTCACTGCGAGTCCTGACACATGGGCTGAGCGTTTTGAACACGGAGGGAATGTCGCAAGTCACACACTTCGGTGGAGTTTTAATGAAGGGGCCACTTTTGGTCTCCGAGTCCACAGGGCTGTTAGAGCCCATGTTCCTGTATTGATGATCCTACCAAATGGGTATCTTTGAGCCGAATGGTTCGACCCGTATTGCCCTGTTCCATTGTGTGATATTTCATTCATCTCAGTGTTGAGAGACAGAGAAAGGTGGGGATGATTGAAAAGCGAGATGTGGATGATTTTGCTTGGTAACAAGAGCAGATCTGGTCGGAGCCGTCAGGGTCGAGTGGGTACATGTTCACAGCATATTCATAAAGCATAAGGCTGGGAGAGGAACTAAATGTACGCTACAATAACCAGTCGTGAAGGGGGATCATGTCCCTGATGTATGACCCTTTTTTAAAGTGTGTCCTGTCAGCCTGTCATATGTTTTTCAGTTTTAGCAGCGCTGCTGAAGCTGCTTTGAAGCTGTTACAAGCCGCACATAGTTTATGTAAGTTCAATTACAGTCAAGCCATTTTAGCATTTATAAAAAACATTTTACACTAAATATTCGCAGAAAACTATTTTGCATCTGTTTGTTTGAGCAAAGAAAATCAGTGATATTTATTTATCAGAAATGGAAATGGACTGTTGATGGAAATAAAATGCAAAAAGAAAAAGTAAAAAAAAAAGAATGGAATCACAACTTTTTGTTTTTGTCATTTTCCATTTGTTTTTTTATTTTTTTTATTTCAGCTTTAGTTGTTTTCATACATTAGTTTGAATTATATTAGCAATTTTGTCGTTTGTTTTTGTCACTTTTTCATTTATTTATTTGTTTTTATTATTCCTTTTTATTATATTTTTATTAATTTTGTTACGTCAAGTTGAACTAAATAACAATGAGAAATGTTGCCTTTTGGCAATTAGCTGGAATAATTTTTTTTTTTATGAAATCTTTAGATTTTCACATCTAAAAAGTTGTTAAATTTTTGTATTGGATATTTGGTTCAATTTTGCATTTTTGTTGAATAAATTAAAATGCTTTATTGTTTAGGTCTGTCCTATAAAGGACCACTTCTTTCTTTCTTTCTTTCTTTCTTTCTTTTTTTTCTTTCTATATACACTACCAATGAAATGTTTGTGGTGTGGATAATTAGTTATATATATATATATATATATATATATATATATATATATATATATATATACATATATATATATATATATATATATATATATATTTTTTTTTTTTTTTTTAACACATTTATGATTTTGCATTAGAAAACTATATCATGAAAAAAGATTAACAGTTATAATAATCAGAAATGTTTCTTGAGCAGCATATCAGCATATCAGAATGATTTCTGAAGGATCACATGACACTGAAGACTGGAGTAATGATGCTGAATTTTTTTTTCAAATATACTGCAATAGAAAACAGCTGTTTTGAATTCTAATAATATTTCACAATTTTATATGCAAGCTTGGTGAGCCAAAAATAATAATAATAATAATAAGTTTATAGTTTCCATAGACACTCATAGTTAACAGGGAAGCTTCTGGTCCTTGTAAAACGAATGCAATCATGTGACCTCCTCCGTGTCTGAGAAATTCAGGGAAATATAGCAGTGTGAAAAATAAAGTAATGCAGTTTGCTTCCTCCTCTGAAGCATGCGGCAAATGCATTAATGCCACACACTGAGTAAGTTCAACAAGGGTCTGCGCTGGTGACGGTCACCCAGAGGTTGGCATGGTAACAGATCTCCTAACAGACTGACAATGAAGTGTCCACTAGTTCTGCTGACCTCTGTGGCTCATATTCGATGCTGCCCGCGGGTCAGAAAGGCCATCTACTGAGTGTGGACAAGGACCCTGAGGAATGTCGGCTCCGGATACAGAACGCTTACAATCTAATTTCCCCACTTTTTCTCTAAGTCTTGTCTGAAATGTCATTAGTCATGCAGATATTGTGAAATTAGCAATTAAGGCGAAGAAAAAATATCATTGTGGGCTGGAGTGGCACTTATTCGAAATGTAATTAGAGCCTTTCTCTTGTTGTTTTGCAAGAAAACGGTGTGCCGTGATTTGAAATGGCATCAGTGATTGCTGTTCAAAATACAAGCATTTATGAGACAAAAGACAGTTTTCAGAACAAAAACCTACTGTATGTACTTATTCAATAACCCCCCGGTCCAGTTTAACTAGCTGGTCCTTGCACTGCAATAGTGGCATTTGTATTCAATTTAAATTAAATTATTTCAACTCATATGCATCTTATTATGTATGTGCATTATTTGCAAAATCTCTATTTTACCTATGTGAAAATATTAAGCATAAATATCTTTAGCCTTGTTGTCTGTAACCTTTTTCTGTAAGTACATGCTTTCTGAGGAATTAGCAGCAAGCAAACTAGACTTTCACAAGCAGATCAGTATATTCTCATTTTTCTATGTGAAATAATCTCCACTTGTTGCTTTTTGAATGGGAAAAATATATGTTCACAAAGTGCATAGAATTTCCCAAACTATATGATAATTGTTTGCTTCATTGCATCCACACTTTCACCAACATTTCTTCCAATTTAGTGAAGTTGTTAATTTCCATACAGTTGACCACTCTTCATCAGTAAAGATTATTTAGCTTCTGTCATCCATTTCTCTTTGATTAAAACTGTGAAGTGATATAAATATTATTTTAACTTCATATATGCATGACGAATATGTGTGTGATACATGGCAAATCAAATAAAACAGCTTTAATTATTCTATTTATATTGTTATCTCCTGCTAAAGAATGCTTGTCATAGGCCTATTTCATATTTTGCATAAAATGTAGACCTATGTTGAAAATGTTAAAGTGAAACATTAAAAAAAGTACAGTTTTGAATCTTTATTAATAATGCCTGTAATTCAGATTTGCGTCAACAGACAAAGCATGCAATTGCAATACTTTTCACTATATATATATATATATATATATATATATATATATATATATATATATATATATATATATATATATATATATATATATATATATATATAATGCATCATTAGCTCAGAGATAACAAATTTACTTCATTTTTACCCGCTGAGAAGACTATTTCATTTGATAATGTAAACTAAAGACTTTTATAAGTGATTCTGTAGCGGACATGCAAATTTGTTCTAGATAATGTAAGTTATAGTTACTTCATTTAAGTGTTCATTCAGCTAAGGAGTTTTATCCAGGTCTTAACAGTAACACTTATTACGTCAAGTCAAAATTATAGTGCTTTTTGCAGTAGAAATACAGCGTACCAAAACTGAGCTAAATTTTTAAAGCAAACAGTGTTGTTAATTTAATAAAATGTCAGTGTTGCAAATAAGATCCAATTCACATTACATTTATTCCAGAAGTTTTGTTTAAAAGTCATTTGTTGTGTGTATTAATTGTCCTAATATGGCATTGTTGTGTATGTGAGTAGTCTATTCTCAGAACAAATACTCTATTATACAAATAATAAATGCTTGACGTCCTCTGTGCCCTTGTGCATCAGTCACAGAGCTGAGGAGTGCAGCCGCTGCTTTATGCTTCTTCCAGAAAACCATAAATTCAAATCTGCTGTTTTGAATTGATTCAATCGTGATCGCCTGTTTTCATTCATTCGGTGTTGGCATAAACAGACTGTACAGCCTTAGTCAAATATGAATATCATCTATAATGTGTCCTTATTCAAATGCACTGCTCCCTACAAGGTCCTGTTCTGATGCGCCTCGGCTAAGTTCAGCTTTGATGTTTGGTGAGTTTATCTGACAAGTTATGATAATCTAAACATTCAAACTAATCTTCAAACATGTTTTGTATTAATTTTCTGAAATATTTAAACGAGACATTGTCTATTTCAAAGTTGCACTAGTTTGCAGGACAAAAAACATGAACCTGTTCAAACAAGACACGAATATATAAAGTGCAATAAAATAAACAATTTAATGTATATTTTCTCATTCAACAACTTGATACGAAAAGACAAACAGATCTCAAAATTGTCTTCCCTTAAATGGTAAACAAATAGTTTATTCTCTGTTTTAATAAATCCATAGAAATGGAAAATCTTCCGTAGAACCAATACACAGTAATGATTGCTCTTCTTCAGATTATTATGATATGAAATGAGATACAATGATGGTTATTAAAAAGGAGCAGTATATTCTGGTGAAATAAACATTTTTAAAAGCAACTTCCAGCTTTTTAGGATAGATTGAAGGGCTTTGGGTCTGTTTACATTTAGCGGTTGATGACTTGCTCCTTTTTTTAGTAACTTATATTGTTATTGAAATACAGTTTGATGTTATCACTGTGCTAAGTGTCAGTGCAGATTCTTTGCTCTGTTTTGTGATTTAGAGATTAAAAAAAGTGAAGCCTATGAAAGTGTCTGGACGAGGGTTTCGAGTTGTGATGGATCACAGATGCTGGATGAGTTTGTTCTCTATAAGACTAATTCTTCTGTATTCGCTCACACAGGAGACTTAGGCTGGGTGTAAAATGTGTTGCTCGTGTGATTTAATCGCAGTGATCACAGCACATCTCTTCAACAGCCTCAGCGCTATATAGGATTGTCAATAGTACAGTGCTGAGTCTGCAGTATGTGATTTAGGGTCTCTGTCACACAGACCAGATTCACACACACTCAGCCTTTCTCCCCAGAGCTTTTATTTTTTATTTTTACTTTATTAAGCATCTGAAAGTGTGACACTGATGTATAATGTTCCTTTTGTGCAGCAGCAAGGTGTTATGCAACATATTGCATTTTAAACTGAAACTTTGTCTGAGAAAGATGTTTTGAAGGGTTAAACTTGTTGATACATGCATTTGTTAATGTTTCAGTTTCTGCCCATATGTTCATAAAACAATGTCTGTCCATCCATAGAAAAATGTGTATTTAGATACACAAGCCTGTGCAAATATGTTTCTCATTAGGTAGATAGATACATAGATAGATAGATACATACAGTTTATTTTATTTTATATTTATTTTATTTGACCTTTTATTTTATTTACTTTTGTTGCTATTTTTCTATATTAAAATATATTCTTTTTTTATTTAATATTTATTTTATTTTACCTTTTGCTTAAATTTTTTTGCCATAATTTTTTCTCTACTAAAAACATTCTCCAGAAATTGATTTCCTGTACAATAATAAACTTTATTATATTATAAATTTACTTTTGTTGCTATTTTTCTATATTAAAATATATTCTCCAATATCATTTTAGTGTAAAACAGTGTGAAAGACTTTGAACAGTTTTTTTTTTTATTATTATTATTATTTTTTTTTTATTTTTTTTTGCAGTGTTAAGTTTAACACACGTCTACTGTTTTCCATACAGTCTTCGCAATAGACCTGCAGATCACACATTCATGATATTAATCAATTGGCTGCATGTCTCAGTTTACTTATAAGATCCACAAAATACAAATACTATCAACAAAATTTTGCAATAAAGGGACTCCGTGAGGCAATGTGCATTGATAAACAACTTTTAATGTTAATTCTTAATATGAGGCATAAAGGTTTACAGCAGGAATATGATACAAGGAAAGAAGGCAACAGAAGTATAGCATCACTTAGCTTCTAGTTCTACCTAAGAGCTTCTTTATACAGGACATGAATGATACCACTGTTAACTATTAAAAGCATGAGCGCTGAAAACTGAGCATATGATAAGCAAAAGAGCATAAAACAGAGGTGTATTACTTTACCTCACATAAAAATCTTAATTCCAATCTGCAGTCTTTATCACTCCACATGTATGTACCATTGTTTTTCTCTAAGGCACCACAGAAGTAAGATGTTTCAGGGTCTTTTCTTCCATCTTGCCAGTTGGTCCAGGGTCCCACCATTAAACCACTGGACCAAATCCAGAATCCGAAAAGTCGACTCTTTCTAAGCCCCACCCACACTGGCTCAGTGATATTCTGTCTTTTTAGCTCTCGCTCCACTTCTCTCTGATCATCCTCAGACTGGATACGCAGTAGTCCATCTTTTTTTGGATAACTCATGCAGTAATTCAGCGCAGCCTCCCAGGACTTCTTCTCAGTACTGACATAAATGAACCTTTCTGAAGAGAAGAAAAAAAAATAGTTGCATGCTTTGATTCGTTAAAGCATAGTGTAGAGAGCATAACATATGGACTTAACCTACTGTAGCAAAGAGGAGCACAGGTACTCAGACTCCTTGTGCTGCAATTATTTGGGAGAAATGTAAGGCATGCTGCTTTAACATCTTCTTTGTAATGGGAATATCCATCATCAGACCATACAACCTTGTAATTATACTGAAAGCCAATCCAGACAGAGTCACTCCCATTTACTGCTGTCTTCACTCGTTCATTTTCTGCTTCATTTCTGATACTGACTAAATTGCTTTGATTCTTTATGCAGTACAACTGAGCCTCAATCCAGGTTTTGTTTAGAGAGATTAAAATATGGTCTTGTTTATGACACATGAAATACATTTTGGAACTACAGTTGAAACACTCCCATGCTCGATGAGCGGTCAGCGCACCACAGCACCTTTCCTCAGTAAAGTTTCTGGAGAAGTTGATGAATGTGACAGGGTCGCCGTTTGACCATGTACAGCCATTGGCTCCAATCCAGCTACAGTTGTAAGATCCTTTCACTACCGCTTCAGAATGGTTCGCATTCTCTACTTGATCATAGATTGTGACGAGGTCAGTGTAGCTACCTTTACAAGCAGCCAGTGCATCAGTTATCTGCTTTTGTGGTTCAAGTAAGAAGAATTTTTTTTGAAGTCGATCTTTTTGGGCCTGGCTTGAAATGAAAACAACTGAGAAGAGATGGTCACTTTTTAATGAAATACTACTGACATCTTGACTGGAAGAAAAAATCATATCTTAAAAAAAACATGCACACATGTGCAACATATTGTAGACTTTAACAATTCATTTAAATATGCACTAGAATAGTTCTCATCTAGGACTTAAACTTTAATCAATCTACAATATCTTAGTAAAACAAGACAAATACTCATGCATTTTTCAGGCGCATAAACATGTGGTGTGTGAGGAATAAATAAGATGATGATTTAATAATGGAAAGCTTCTCAAACAGGTCGAATTGAATACTCACCCTGGAGAAGAAGCAGGGCAGGTAGAAGTACCATGGTAAAGCTCAGCTTAGATATTTGGTAAATGCTATCAATCTTATTCACGTGGTGCGATACTCCAGTCTAAAGAAGAAAGGTTTGTTTTATCTGGTAACTCTAATAGGAGTTGGACTGATCAGTGCATTGGAGTGAAAGTAAGCGAATGTAAAAAACAGGCTCAGTAACTGTGAAATGAAGTCATTCTAAATTCATTACTATCCTTTGTTATTAATACAAAAGCTTAACACTTCTGGTGTGACATACTGTATCTAAACAGTGTGTAAGAGTCTGCTCCCAGAGGATCGTATCAACATACAGACAATATGATCAGATGATTTACTTACTTTAAAAACAGTGTGTTAATAATTTAATTTCATTTTAAAAAGGAATAAGGTTAATAAAGCTGAGATAAAGTTCCTTCTTACCTGGTGAGCAGGTTAATAGTAAACCGCTTGACTGGTTGTGGGTTGTGTGCTGAACTGAAGGAAATAACAGACTTATTCAAATCATTTCAGGCAGGGACAGAAAGACAGCACTGTCATTCATCATAAACGTCATAATCAGTCATATTCTGCTGTATCACTGCATATAAACAAGATATCAGGAATACACAAGTAAACAGGTTTTTCAAGTTTACATTTCAAATCACATTTTTATTTTTTGTAGCCCATACTATACTTGTGAAGTATGCTCTTGTTGTGGCTAAAAACCTACAGTTGCTGTCATATATAAGTTACAGAAAGCAAAATATAATGCAAACATAATGATTTGATAAGTGATGAACGAAGAGTTCACCAAAAGAACGGTTCCAAATCCTCTGTGCTTAGTAAAAAGTTGTCTCGATGATGTTTCAACAAACATTTCTAACAATATTTGTTATTTATAGCTTACTATAACAAGCTTACTTTGGTTCAATTTGAGTTCATCAGTGAGAATGTGTTTTAAATGCCACTTGAGCTAAAATAAATGTGAAGCCATACATATGCTCTTTTCTTTATATACCAAATATATACTATTAAGTTATGTAATGTTTTTGTTGTTGTTGTTGCTTTAAAATTGATTGAATTGTTGCATGTGGACAGCTAACAGAGCTAGAGCTAGAACTTTCCTCCTGATACTCAGTCAGAGCTGCTGTTTATTTTGAAAATATTTGCATGAACAGGCTGCCTTAGTCAAATATTAATAATATTCATAATGTGTCCTTCCTTATTCAAGCCCTGCAATCCTATTCTGATGCGTTACAGTCTGAACTCACTATTTTACCCTTTTTATGGGTAAAATAAAAAAAGCAAAAGCCGTTTGTGATATGAGAATTTGTATTGCTCTCAATGTAGAAATCAACCGGATCATATAAGAGCTTTGTTTATACAGTAGCCTAGCTGAATATGAATATGAAGTAAACATTCAAATCAGTCAGATAAGTTTTATGGTTTAGGTTATACCACGCTATTGAGAGAAGCTGTGCTGCGATGTGGTGGATTTTTGCAGCATTACTCGCTGCAAATGGATATAGCCTAATATAGCGTATTACTTGTCACTCACTATGTAGTAAACAGAGTAAACGAGGGACTGATTCTGGAAACCAGAGGACAATGTTTATTCCAGAAGTGCGATGTGCTTTCTTACACCCCTTTCATTTTTGCATGGAAAATATCACATTCATGTGAAAAATGGTCTACGGCAAAACTAAACTTTGAACATTTTATAAAAGAGATTAAACAACATGGTACTACATTAGACAACATTAAGAACAAAAAACCAGAAAGACCTATGAAGATTTTTTTTTTTTTTTTTTTTACTTTAAATTGTAATTTTACATTGTTCCACTTTACATATTCTTATAAATGCTTATTTGTTTTTGTACTTTTTGTGAGTTGTATATGCTTGTACAAATCTTTGCATAATTTCTGCATTATATAAAAATTCCTGAATCAAATGTAGACTGAAGCAGATGGTACAATATAAGTAGGAGGGGATGTCCATGTTACAGAAAGCAGTTGATTAGACGTCACTTTGTGATTTTCCCTTCATCTGTTTAGCCGGAGGTGAGTGACAGTTGTTTTCAAATTTACTCTGAAAACTAATTTTGTTAATGTTTATAATAGCACTAGCACATTGATGACCTTAAAGCTGTTACATACACACTAAAACCAGAAAGAATTAAATTTAGAAAGTTTTACAGTGACTACAGCAAGTAAAATGTTGGTTTTAGTTTCAAAAGTCCAAGGTAGAAATATTTAGGTCTCTATATTTACGCTGTCATGTAGGTTCGCAGAATATTTTTGCAACCGATAATATGGAAGTGCGAAGAAAATTTTCCAATTATGCTTACTTCTAATTACAGCGGTACTGCATATGATGCTTTGTACATTTTCTTAAAAAGACAAAAAAAACTATATTTAGTTTTTAGCTTTTTAGTATTTATTTTTTCTCGTTATGCAAGTGCATACAGTCAGGATCATTGTAGAGTTAAAAGTTTGCAAACAAAATAGTTAACATGGCTTTATGTCACAAAAGCTGTGTTTCTGAACTACTTTGTCACCTCCCCTCTGCCAGATCATTTTTCCTTTGAAATTCATCAAGTTTGGAATATGCTTCATTCGGCCAGGCCAGGGTTTGTCTCTCTGAAGAATAAATCCCGCAACAACCTACCAAAGTCATTAATCCATGAACACATGAGGTAATAAGGCAATCAGTTATGTGGATAAAGCACGCTTTTGCAATTATGGGGAAACACTGGGACATTGCACTTGACAGTCAGGTTGAGGATAGATATGTTGTTACTGTACTTTGTGATCAGAATTATATTCACTTGGTGGATAATAAAACACAGGCAGCACCTCTCAGTTATTGTTTAGATTGTTAACATCTATTGCAGTCTAAAGTGTCTTGTTTCAAGTTCACTTGTCTGTTATCACAGAAACCCAAGGAGGATGCACATTCAAGAGGAAGATGGAGAGATATCAGAAACACTTGGATCTCTATTCCCTGGATCTAGAGAGTAGAGGAAATCTCCAGAAGATTCATCCCAAGGAACTCTCAGATGCTGCCTGCCTTTCTCTGCGCAGGTGAAAACATCCTGTTTTCTGACAATAATGGCGAACACACTACACTTTATATTTATATACACACACACTTTATTTATCTAACACACATACTTAGTATACACTTAAATTTTGCACACAATATATATGTACATACATAACTTCATTTTGTAATATACTTGCCTACAATTGTCATTTGTATATTGTTATTCACTCTCTACTTATTTGTATTTTTTATTCTTTATTATGTGTTTTATGTTCTGTCGCTGTCATTCTGTTGTACTGCGGAGCTTCTGTCACGAAAACAAATTCCTCGTATGTGTACATACCTGGCAATAAAGCTCATTCTGATTCTGATTCTGATTCTGTTATGTTGTATTCTTCTGAATAAATGTCATCAGAGTGTTATGTTCTCCACATGTTTGAGAATCAGACACTGATGTGAGTCTTTGAGGTGTTTTGTCTCTGCTTGGAGTTTTCTGGGGGATTTTATTTTTCTTTCTGGAGGTACTCAGGCATATGTGCAAGTTTCCAACTGGAGCCCAAACTCACAAAGTTCTGTTGTTGTCCACAAACCATCTAATCTCCATGTACTTTATCTGTTTTTATAATTTAATTTCTTCAACATTTCAGTTAATCAGTCCAGACGCTTATCCAAAGATCTTCTCTGGAGACACACACACACACACACACACACACACCAAGATTTGAGATTCAGTGAGTTTAAGATAAATACGATGAAAGAAATGATAGCATCTGAAGAGAGAGTTCAGTTTGAAACTATTCTTATCTTTGTGTTCAGATCTTTGAATGCTACATTAAAAATGCAGTTCATACAGTCAAGTGACCCCGTTTATTATAACACTTGCCATTTCAGACATGACGATGCATCTCTCTGCTGGCCATCCTGATGAACCTGGTAAATGTGTGAATCTTTGGTTGAGTGTAATGTTCACGGCAGGCAAAATAATACACAAATCTCTTTTTCTTTCAGTGTTACAGGAGTTGTTTCTGTTCGAGACTTGCTAAGGAAGCAGCCTTAGACCTCTGAGCTGTATTAAAGGAGGACAGAGAATAAGAGGTTTGGATGCTCAGTAAGAACATTTTCTGTTTAGATTTACAGCATTTGAGCTCCTAAACTCAAACTGTCACACAGACTGAAGAGCCTCCAGAGTTGATGTTGATATGTAGTGAAACTTCACACCAGAGCCTTAATATCTGCGATATCTCACTGTTCTGTTTCAGTGTGACTTATCTTTGATAAGATTATCAAATAGTATGATACTTTAAAATGGATGTTTAAAGAACTGAGGGTTGTGAATCAGTGCTGTTCGACAGAATCTATGATAATTTTATACCTGAAATGTTTTAGTTATGAAAAGATTTCATGAGTTTCATTGTTTACCGAAGAATTTTATTGTATGCTTCATTCACAGGCAGTTCACAGAACTCTATTGAGGAGGAAGAAGTTTCACTAGTGTTTAAAGAAAAATAAATAAATGAGAAATGTAATTGTGAAAGTGCCAGTTGCTCAATGGTCTGAATATCAGTGTTTGATGTGGACAATCCTGGTTCAAATCTCTTTCTTGCAGTGAAAAAATATGTTTTTAGACTGGTTTCGGACTCCCCCAAAAGAGGGAGTTACACACAGAAAGACCAGTGGCTCTGTTCTGTGAACGTCAGCTCTTGATGTGGGAAATCCAGGTTTGATTCACTCTGGTGGAAAAATAGTTTTAGTTTCACTGGCCTTTGAATAAATCAAAAAAGATAAACTCCCCCAAAAGGTAAGCAACACATGGAAGAGCTGGTGGCTCAGTGGTCTGAACATCAGTTATTGATGTGTAAGATCCAAGTTCAAATCTCTCTTTAAGTAGAAAAATTAAAGCACAAAACACAAAAGAGCCAGTGGCTCAGTTGTCTGAACCTCAGACTTTCGTGTGGACAATCCCAGCTTGAATCTCACTCTTGCAGTGAAAAGTTTAGTTTGACTCCTTTCTGACTGAATGAAAAAGACAAACTTCCCCAAAAAAAAGTGGTTTAGTGGTGTGAGCATCAGCTCTTGCCCTGGGAGATCCAGGTTTGAATCTGTGGAAAAGTTGTTTAGCTTCACTGGTTTTTCAATAAATAAAAAAGACAAAACTCAAAAAAGAAAGCAAGTTACACATAGAAGAGCTGGTGGCTCAGTGGCCTGAGCATCAGTTATTGACACAAGAACACATTTGAATCCCTCTTTATAAGGTGGGGGGGGGCAATTTATATATATATATATATATATATATATATATATATGAATAGCCAGCTCACCCACTTTAGTCTCCACCCACAAAGCAGCAGATTTTTACCTGCAAAATGTTCCACCTGGATCAGAAGATTATTGTAGGCCTGTAAATTAGATGTCTTCTCACACAGAGATGAGCATCAGCTTGAGACTCTCTGATCCGTGCCAAAATCACTGACGGCTGAACGATTCAGACTAAAACTACATTACATGAAAAGTATTCAGATGTAAACATTGCTGATAAAGTGGAACTTATTTTAAGACATGAGCTTCTGGTAAGGAGAGCTAAACTGGATTGTGTTAACTTAATTACAACTCACTCATAGCTTATCCAAAAGACAAAATCTCCCGAATTTGTCAGATGAATCCAAATCTCATTCAGAAGATTAAATTGATTAAAAGTAGCCGCAAATATTCAGAGAGCTGAGATGAGATCTGGAAATCATAAATGGCACTCACATTTTTTTTTAGCACACAAACTGCATTGATCAATCTCTAATTGAAAGCCTTTGTTTAAACAAATGGCCCATCAAAGCATTTACCCACAGAAATAGTCCAAGCTGGAATAACCACATGGGTCCAAGAGAAGGTGCATTATGACAAAACAGTGCACTTCACTGAATCCTGAAAAAGGTCAAAGATGAATGAGGGTTCAGCGGTTGCTCCCCTGCTTCTCCTGCCACCTCCTCATGACCCCCAGCAGCTCTGAACCAGAAATACCCTACGGACAGAAGGCAGAAACAGCTCACATTTCACTAACAAGCTCTTTCTGTAGGAGGCCACAAGTCTCAGACAGACAGACATACAAGATGAATCTTAAACAGTGTATATATATATATATATATATATATATATATATATATATACACACACACATTTTGTTCAGTTATTATTTAGAGAATCAGAGGGGGAAAAAATTGATTGTAAAGTGAATGGTTGCAGAGATATGACCATTTGGGACAATTCTGCCAAATTTAGTGTTTTGGACCTATGGTTTTTGCTGACCATACACTTTTAGGGTAGAAAAAGAAGAAGATGAAGAAAATCTACAAAAACAATAAGGTTCTGACCCCTTTGGTGCTTGGACCCTTAATTAGCGATGAAGCACTTATTAAACACCACATTAGACTACTTACTTAAAGTTGAGCTACTGTCATGCTAAAACTGTAGGTTAGTAGTGTTGCTACTTTTAGTTAGTCACTGACAAAAATAAAGAGAGAAGAAGAAGAAAGAGTCTGCATGATTGGCCTTAGGGTTCCTTGACCTGAACACTGGAAAAAAAAAACTCATCTTAGCAGCATTTTAAGACAGAGTATACAGCATGCATTTCAAATAGATAAAGAAGTCTGAAATAGTTTGCTGAAGGCTTGGACAACAACTTGTGTTTCACTCTGATGGGTAAGGATGGGAAAAGGTTACCTTGAACAAAGAACAACACAGGGAAGAAGTCCGGTAGCATGCATTTCAAAGTTGGACAAGATTTTCTTTCTGCTGCTACTTTTCCCCCTTGAAGTTCACTTACATCCCCCATATTGTCGATGTAAGACCACAGACCAACAGGGGCAAGCTCTCACTGCGAAAACACTGCATAACTGAATAAGAAGATAAAGTGATTTTATTATGTGTGGAACTTGTATCAAGCCTGAAATATGTCTTATTTGAAACAATGAAAGAGTAGTTCTTTCCATGCATGTTGCTTCATAAGAGCCTATTGCAAAAATAAATGATGTGGATCAAGTGAATTTTCAAAATATTTTCTGCTGAGTTCAGTGTATGGTGCAGGGCGAGAAACATACCTTATCGTAGCACCAAGTGGCTCATGTGGGCTGTAATGTGTTAATACAGGCACAAAAATAATGTTCACAGAAACATAATGCATGACATAGTGGTTCCCAACCCTGGTCCTGGAGGCACCCCAACACTCTACAGTCTCCATAATCAAAAACCTGATTCAAGTCATCAGCTCATTAGTACAGACTCCAAGAAGACCAGAAATTGGTGTGTCAGAAAAGACAGACATGCAGAATGAGCTGTGTTGGGGTGCTCCAGGACCAGTATCAGGAACCCCTGTACTAAATTACTACACTATACAGAACAGACTACTTTCACATCTTGCAGCACTTTTGTTGCTTGTATTGTACCTAGTGGACAGTTGCCTCATATTCAGCTGTGGCAGTTCCAGATGGTCCAGCTCTGCAGCCAATTTATAAAACTGTAGGAAATGATGCAAGACTAGAGCAAGTCTAAATACACAACATATGCAAACATAAAATTTCCAAATGTCTTGGACAAAAAACCTACTTGTTTCTGAAAAGTAATAAAGATCAGCAAGATGGTGACCTTGCCTTAATATGGCAGTTCAATAAGCATTTGTGTTTTGATGCTATCAAAATCATGAATGTGATGTCAAGATGCTGATGCTATTGATTCCTGCGCTCGGACAACAAACGCAGCTAGAGCGCCAGATTTGAAAGAATTTACGGCATCTGAAGAGAAACCTAGAAGTGTCAAATGCGGATTAATGGCTTCAAACAACAATTGTGCCCCAAAAGCAAAAGTAAGGTGACAGAAGTGTAGATGCTTCATAGATATAAGGTAATAAGTTATATTGACATTTGCTTAAGAAAGCATCGCTTCTTACGGTAAGGCTACCATAAGTATTACATTTCTTTACTTACTTCATCTTGCTCATTAGAGTTATAAAATATCACTTGCAGTTTTCACCTGGTGGGCGATAAAATCTGTAAAAATAAAAATGTTTTTAAATCATGCAGTTAGGCTCTTTCAGGCACCAAGAAGATCATAGCAATGGATAATAAACCACAAGGCACAAAAGACTTGAGCATTCCTATAGCAACTCAATGGGATTATGACAATTAGTTTTTTCTTTTTTTTTTTATTAAAAGAAAATATCACTCATTACATTTTTATTAATTATTTTTTTTAGATAAAATATGCCTTTTCATTAAAGCCCATTTGGTCATGTGATATATGTCCACAACACTGAAAATTATATTGTCACACAAAATGACTTTTGAATGATCCTTCCCAAAAAAATAAATGAGAAATAAAACTTTTTAGAGAATCTGTCATACTGCCTGAGCTGCTATCATTGTCCCTGGTGTCTGTAACAGTCTGTTCAATCTACAGTAATCCAAGTGACAAATTGAAATGGCCACTGTCCAAATCTGACCTGTGGCTCCAGTCCTTCCTCTCCCCTGTCTATGTGCTGACAGTATGCTATTCCATCAGCTCAAGTCAAACGCGAGTGAATCTGCAGTCTTAATTCTTAACTTTTCCCCCCTCATTTCTTATAGTTTTGCTAAGCAAACTTTCAGTCTTCTGAGACACTATTAGGCAAGCAGACATATGTAACTAAAGGTGCTGCAATGACTGAGGTAGCTTTTTGAAAAAGGAGGCTAAGTATAGGAAATATTTCCATCTTTGATTCTAGGACTATATAACAATCGCTACAAAAAAAACCCCCAAAAAAACACATCAATATGCCCTCAAAGCTGTTGTCTTTCCATTTTGACTGATGAAAGCTATAAGAGAAATTCCTGAAAATAAATAGCCTAGTGGAACTTTGACCAATGAGAGGACAGTTTATTCACATGCGACTCGCATGTATTAACAATTTTGGTCCATTTAGAAACTTTGCTGTGTGGAAGTGAACTGCACCAAAAATTTTAATCAACATTTTTAATAATTTTAATCCCTGTTTCCGAACAATGCAATCAATCTACAGGTGTGAAAGCACCCTTAGTGTGCTATATTTCATATATCATGTCTTGGTAGTTTTCGACAAAAAAACAGTTACATTTGTAATATTTAGCAAATATTTATATAATAAATATATAATTATATAAATATTTATAAAAGTATAGCATACTTTTGTATTTGTTGTGTGGCCTTGCCTTTGTGGTAGACTACGATGTAGCCAGAGAAAAATGGTAAGAGAGAAAAAGAGAAAAGCACAGAGAGATAAAGGGAACATATACAAACCATGGTAAACTCATTTGGCTTTCATTGCCCCCTTCTGGTGGCCAGGGTTATTATAGCAACCTTTTCATTTTTTCAATGCCCAAAGGGACAAGATTCCCAATCAGCTCTTTCAACCAAAGGCTGACCTTATTTCTGCTCAGACAACCTCATCGTTCATTAGTGCTACTTGGCAGCTGCTATAATGAATAAAGTGCCCCAGTGTCCTGTCAGGCACTAAACCATCAAATCGAAAAATTGATTCTAAAAGGAAAAGTTCTATAAATGAGCTATTTCATACACTAACAGTATGTGGGGTGTTTCCAAAGACACAAGTATCATTTTTCATCTTGAGTGTATGCAGTACTTGAATTTTGTTGTTGTTGTTGTTTGTTTGGTTGGTTGTTGTTGTTGTTTTTTGTGTGTGTGTGTGTGTGTGTGTTTGTTTGTTTGTTTTAGGAAAGTCAGCCATTCATGAGAAATGGTTCTTATCATTGTTCTTAATTTTCTTAATTTTCATGCTAAATATCTATAATTAAATTATAATATAATTTAAGTTTTTTTTCCCGTGTGCTGCAAGGTCACATTGCATTTAACGGCTGGAATGTGTTGCTACTCAGCTTTCTTTAGAAATTTGCAACAAAGAAAGATCAGACATTTTTCTGGTCACATCTTCTACTACCTTCAGTATGTTCATTAAAACCTTCTGAAGTAAAGAATTTTCTATTTTACTACATCTAAATTGTCCTAATTGAGCCATGTCCCATTAAATTTGTAATTAAAATGTTAAACAAAGTGAGTCGACCATCTCTGTTGTTGCCCTAAGGCCATTTCATCTGAGTTTTCATGTCTTTCATGCCTGTAGCTCTAATGTGTTTCGTCATAAAGTCGTTTGAGAAACTGGTTCTGGCTTCTCTGAAGGACATCACTGGACCGTTACTGGAGCCCTTGCAGTTTGCTTACCGAGCAAACAGCTCCATGGATGATGCAGTAAACATGGGACATCACTTCAACTTGCAACATCTGACAAAACCGGAACTTATGTGAGGATCCTGTTTGTGGACTTTAGTTCGGCATTCAACACCATCATCCCAACAGCACTCCAGAACAAACTGACCCAGCTCTCTGTTCCATGCTCTATCTGTCAGTGGATCACCAGCTTTCTGACAGTAGGCAACAGCTAGTGAGACTGGGGAAATTCACATCAAACAGCTGCTCTACCAACACTGGTGCCCCTCAGGGATGTGTTCTCTCCCCCCTGCTCTTGTCCCTGTACACCAACGACTGCACCTCTAAAGACCCCTCTGTCAAGCTCCTGAGGTTTGCAGATGACACCAGACTCATCGGCCTCATTCAGGACGGTGACAAGTCTGCTTACTGGCAAGAGTTTGAGCAGCTGGCTGTCTGGCACAGTCTTAACAACCTGGAGCTGAACACGCTCAAAACAGTGGAGATGATCGTGGACTTCAGGAGAAAACCCCCTGCACTCCTTCCACTCACCATCATGAACAGCACTGTGACTGCAGTGGAGTCATTCAGATTCCTGGGAAGCACCATCTCTCAGGACCTGAAGTGGGACAATCACATTTATTCCATTGTTAAAAAGGACCAACAAAGTTTGTACTTCCTTTGCTAGCTGAGGAAGTGTAACCTGCCACAGGAGAAGCTGAAAAATTATACTCAGCCTTCACTGAGTCCGTCCTGTGCACTTCAATAACTGTCTGGTTTGATTCAGCTACAAAATCAGACATGAGAAGACTACAGAGAACAGTTTGGACTGCAGAAAGGATTATTGGTGCTCCTCTGCCCACCCTTCAACAACTGTATACATCCAGAGTGAGGAAAAGGGCTCAGAAAATCAATCTGGATCCCTCGCATCCAAGTTATCCCCTTTTTGAACTTTTGCCATCTGGCTGGCGCTTCAGAGCCACAAATACCAGAACAGTCAGACACAAGAACAGTTTCTTCTCCCAGGAAATATACCTAATAAACAGTTAAATGTTCCCCACTTATGCAATAAAAATGTGCAATATTCTTATATTTATTTGTTACCACCACCATCCTAGTACTGCATCTCACTCTATTCTATTCCACTATCATCTATAGCACAACTGTTCATACAATTTATATATATATATATATATATATATATATATATATATATATATATATATATATATATATATATATAGTCTGTGTGGTGTTGTTGTCTCTCTGTACTGTAAGCTTATGTCACTGAAACAAATTCCTTGAATGCAATAAAGCTCTTTCTGATTCTGATGAAGCGCTTTCTGATTAAATGTCAGTGCAAGGGAACTCCTTTAAAAATTTAAAAGTCCTTTACCAGTGACATTTCAATGTGTCTGCAACACATTCAGAATAGATGAGACTAATATTCAAACCTTGCTATCTTACTTGATTCTTATTTCTATTAATATCATCTTATGCGTAATTGGATGTTTTGTAATAGTTTTTTTTTGTTTGTTCCTAACATCACTGTAACCCGTATACCTGATGTCATATCCATAGTCATAAATGTGCCATGTGTGAGGGGACCAGGATGATTCACGAAAGTGAAAAAATCCACATGTTTTATGTGTTTTAGTGGCCAACTACCATTATGTCCTTCATTAAGTTACAATTCTTTCCAGTCAGTCTTGGTTCTTCGATGAAAGTGGTACAGAATTAGGGCAGAAATGTGTGATGCCTAGCTGTCAATCTCCTTTTTAAATTGACTTTTGATACAGCAATCATTCAATAATACCACTGATTGGCCTTTTGTGTTGGCTTACTACCAACTGAGCAATTAGCACATTTCTTTCCTGTATACCTGGTTTCTTTTTTGTAATGCGTTTCTTTATAGTCCACATTCATTGGACCAAGAATGGTACGTCTGTAAAAGTTGTCACCTTGGAAACAAGGATCTGAAACTTTTGTCAGTTTCTACTCACTCCATTAAAATAGCTATCTGATTCAAAAGACTTGCATCCAATTCGATGAACAAAATGCTAAATCTATATTTTTGCAGCAGATATGACAGAGTACAATTTAGGTTATAACAGAGGAGCCAATTGGTGCCATTTATTCAATGCTACTTTTATTTCCTGTCATGCTGACATAACTTTTTCATATACCCCAGTATCTGATCCTAAAGGCTATTACAATAATTTTAAACACCTAACTGGTTGTGCATCATTCAGCCTTGTTCAGTGGCAGACGCAATCAAGATTCTCTCCAGGGACACTTGAGATGAGATACAAACACAAGCCTGAGCTTTGCAACTGTAGCAGTGTTTGATAAATGAATAAAACAAGCACATCTGATATCACTCACACAAGATCCTCCAAGCCAAGGAATAATATCTGTTAATTCTAGCTTGGTAAACTCTTGATTCTTTGCAGGAGGGCAGCCGTGTCTTATGAAGAAGTTCAAGTCTTTGCAACAACAACATGAGTAATGTTTTGTATGATTCATGCATGTTTCCAATCTCTTGTTCTTTGACTGATGGATCTCCTTCATGTTCTGGATTTCCTTATTTCCCATAATGAAACAACACAACAGCATCAAATATCAAAAAGCACTATTCATGTTTAACATGGCACAGTGAGAGAGTCTGCACAAACACTCTTTCTTTCATATGCTGTTTTGGGGGTCTATTTGAAGCCTACCCTTGTGTGACTGTACTACCACAAATTGATTTCCCATGAATCCCACAGACGAATCACTGGCCTGTTCCCGCTTCACCTTCCTAACCTTTTTCAGTCAAGCTTTTGCACTATCGTGCACATTTCTACACTGCTTGCAAGGCAGTGTTGTACTGACAATCCGCAGTTAACTCTGCATTGACCGCCTAACATGAAGACTATTCAAACTTTCTATATAATTGGTACTTGAATATGAAAATGTGATTTAATATGCACAAGCCTAGAATCCACTTGGAACACTTTACTATCTTCACAGGCAAACGCCTAACACTTGTCATTGTAGTGGTCAAATCTAAAAGGAATAGTAAATGTTCTTGTAGCTCATCTGACAAGGTCACGGGTCCAATTCACAGAAGCACACGTTTGCACAAGTTTCTGCCAAATGCATGAATGCATTTAAATGTAAAAATCTAGTTTAAAATAATTTGGTCAAAAGGACAGCAGAGCATTAAAGTAATCCCCTAAAACATCAAATCTGTTGAATGAGGTTCATATTTTAGTGTGCCTGCATATCTCCTCTTGCCATAGTTATTTCTAACCAGGTTATAATGCGTTTTTGTCCAGCTAGGTGTGAATGTGCCAGGGACAGAAGCAGAATTTTAAAGAAGCACATTTGAGAAGCTTTCCCTCATTAGAGGATGCACCGCATGGTGAAAAGAGGCCTGTAGCAGCGCCACTGGTGTTCCTCTTGCTTATTCTTTTACCCAGCATTCTGACAGAGAGCTTGGCATGCCCTGTTTGTATGTAGAAGAAAGATTAGGTCCCTTTCTTGCCTTTTCCTCAGCGCCTGTGGTTACTTTCAGAATGTAGTGGAGAATTTAGAGCACAAACTGCATCTTCTCTTGAATATAAATTGCTATTCTCTGAATTTTTAAAGGAGGGAGAAAGAGATAAATAAATCTAATTTTCTGTCCCAGCAGAGTTCCCTCTGCACAAATTTGTTTGCACTTTTTCCCCCTGGCCTAAGCTTGGCACAGAGGAAATTCAGATAGAGCTCCCCTTGATACACTGGGATAGTTCACCCTAAAATGAAAATTGTCATTATTTACACATCCTTCCTCATATGGTTCCATATCTTTATGGCATATTTTCTTCTCTTAAATAAACAGATTTAAAAAAGTACATACAGTGTTGTTTGGGAACACTTTGAATTGCATTATGTGGATGGACAGGTTAAAAAATATTATTTACAATTTTAAGTCTTTTTATGTATTTCGGGGTGGTGAGCAATTCTTAAATTTTGTAATCCAACACTTTTACTCTGTCAATTAGTGTCTTAGTTGTTTATGTGTTTATTTCCAGAAATTTAGAAGAAACATCTGCAAACATAGTACATTGACACAGTTGATCGCTGAATGAAACAACTCTGGAGACTTAATGTAATTTTGAACTTTCTTCAGTGTGACACTATACTGAAATTTGAGTGGTGGAAGACAGAAAGTGAGAGAGAAAAGGAGAAAGAGAGAGTATAATATGTGCAACTTCTTTAACAATTATATTGTTTTAAAACTAACAAAGGAACTGTCAGCAAGGCCCCATTCATTTTACATCTCGACATTCATAACTGCATCTATAATCTCCATTACTGCAGCCTGACTGCTCATGTCTCTCTTAACGCATAATAACACTCTTTCTCTGGAGAGATTCATTGGCATTCAATACATCATGCCACTTAAGGCTGTTTTTATATAAATTGTCTGACGTACTTATTAACCAAAGGGTGAAACAGGCCAGTATGTGATTTAGAGGCAGATAACTGACCACAGAGCAAAAAGAGGAATCAGAAAAGTGTTTGAGAGGTGTAATAATTAGTGTTTGTGTTATAATGCCTCTTTGTGACAAACTAAAAATATTTTAAATGTACATTTGCAAAGTTTGTCATTCAGAAACTGAATTATGGCACAAAAGCAATTTTCTATATTTCTCTGACTGAACAAGGCCTTTTTGTCCAAGTTAAGAAAACTTATCAACTTAAACGTCATTGATTTGTCAAGATTTGACAAACATCCCAGCCCCAGATGATACTTATTGAATGCCATAAATCTGGTAGTTTCATGAAAAAAAGTATTCAAAAGGTATTCAGTGAACAAAGGTGTGGGAGTGTCTAATAAATATCAGGAATGCATGTTTGTGGGTGGGTGGGTGGGTGGGTGCATGTATTATTCAGTAACCACACTAGCATACATTACACTGTAACTGAGCCTAGCATACTCCTGTTTTGACTGGCTGTTTTCAATTGATGTCTGGTTCTGATAAAAGCATGCATTTTTTATTTTATTTTTTACTTTAGAAGGTTGCTGCTATTGCAGGTCAAGCCCATAGTCCTCAAGCACAGCTCTCAAAGAGAAGTGTTAAAACAGCATTTATGCCAGAGTGAGCAGTATTGTTCTCCTCCATAACTGTCAAGGCTGGACTTTTAATTGACCCAGTGATGATTTTATTCCCCAGTTCCGATTTATACTTCAGCTAAAAGTATTTTCATAACCATACCCTTCAGTATGTGTACCTCTTGCTCTTCTCTATTTCTCATATTTTCCAACCTTCAGTTATGTGAAGTCATGAGAGAAATTAAACTTCCATCATCTTCATAAAACCCAGTCACTCCAGACTTAAGTAACATCACTGACCATCAGAAAATGAACCACTCCTCACTAAGCCAAGATAACTGAAGGATACCATTTTTCAGGCAGATGGGTCACCTTTGGGTGATCTTTAAGGTTAGTGAGATTTCTATGCCATTGCATGTATTGCATTGTTCCTAGCATATTTGCTGAATGTATTACATTTCATATTACTAGTACCAAAATTCACCAGGTCATCATCCCATAACATTTGCTGTGAATGATACCTCAAAACGAAGGCAATGCTATTTTATTTATTTATTTAATTATTTGATTTAAGGTTTTTACCTGCCAGGCAATGCAACATCACAAAATACCATAAAGACTTAATTTAATTAATTTATTTTTTGTAGCAATTTTGAAGGCATGATGCAGATTATGAGAAGTGCTGGGTGGGAGAAAATATGAAATGCACTTGACTAATTATACCTGACAAATGCAATGCAATTTTTACAAATGCAATATAAGGAAACAAGATGTGGCAAGGGGAATGGTTTAACAATTCAGAGGCTGTGGTCAGGGCATTTTTGTCTGGCACTTTGCCATTATATTCAGACCCTCCAGGACTTTAAAACCGGTCCCTGAGTGCTTACTTTGTGTTCCTGTCTTGACGCAGACCAACAGGCTGCCCCCCACCTGGCGCTTTTCCTCCGGGATTACCAAACTGCATCATCCCTACACAATCTGCATTTTTCAGAAAACACACTTCCCTTCAACATGCATTTAGCATTCTTTACATGTTCCCTCGGCCATTACAGAATCTGTCCTCTCTCTAACTGTGTGCTCCATTTTGGCAAGAAACACGGAATTCCCAACGTCTCCACGAAGCTGCCGTAATGCGTAACATTTACAAATAATCCCACGCTTCAGCTGAAATGCTGTTGTGTGAGCAGCATCAGTAATAGAGCTGCATAAATATTCTCCAGAAGCAAAATGCTGCTCATCTTTGGTACTGATGAATAATGGGTCTTAAACCAGGTGCCACTTATATGGCACCTGGTTTGGGATGGACAGGTGTGTTTGTGTGTGTGTGTAATAGATATGGACTGAAAACCACACAGATCTGAAGCCAGCAGAAAAGCAATATATGCACATGGTTTGGCTGAAGAAATTAAGAGCCCTTGAATATTTTCTCTGTAATATAGTGTGTATTATAATTCAGTGATGACAGACTCATTTTCAATTACATAAATTGGTCAGGCTGAGTTATCCTTTCTTATTGTTGTTGTAAGCTGTAATGGCTCTTGTTGTGCTTCTCCTAATAGGCTCATGAAGTAAACTAACGCATTTCCTTCAGTGCTGTACAGCTTGTATAAATCATTGTTATTATCCTTGGCCGAAAGCCCTAAGAAGCCACGCTGTAGCTCAACTGAGTGGTAAATTCATCTACATAAAGGCTCATCAGCCCTCAATTCTTCGTCCAATGTTTACTCTATGGATCCTTCCTTGTTATCCGTAATATTCCATAATGAAGACAATGCACAAGTTTGAAGAAGCCGTTTTGTCATTCATGACAGGACTTTAACTGCTTCCAAAATCTCTACTGTAAATAACAAGCTTTCTGGGATTTAGGTCTATATTCTAAACAAAGCATTGAAATCAGTTGAGTTTGCACTTGTTTGCTTTGGAAGAAGGAAGAGATGATTAAAATATTTGAGGAAAAAATATATGGAGCATTTCTTTTTTTCTTTTTTTAGGCTTAATGAGGAATTACTAAAGGTGGAAGTTTGTAATTTTCTCAGTGCTAGTATAACCAAACGAAATTATTTTATTATTTTTTTAAATTTTTATTATTCTTTCTGTTTTCTTTTTATTTATTATATTAGTTAAAATTCCATGCTTCGTGTACTGTGTTAACCTAACTGAGACTTGTTATAGCACTTATATATCATTGCTCTTTTTGTTGTTTTTGATTGCTTCCACTGTCTTCATCTGTAAGTCGCTTTGGATAAAAGCGTCTGCTAAATGAATAAATGTAAATGTAATGTAAATGTAAATGACTATTTTCAAACTGGTTTTCACTTCTGTCATTTATCAGACAAACTGATAATCAGAGTTTGAATATTTTACTTTTTTTTTTAACTTTGCAAACTCAGACTTTGAATTTCCTCACTTGTAGTTGAAGGTCACTGGATGCATTGATATTGTGTCAAATATCAACCAGAAGACTATATCTCAAGTGTTTAGACTAGTCAAATACAGTACCATACTAAACTAGACCCATACCACATATTATAAGGGATCTTGTGGAGCCATATGAGAGTATTTCAACATTTGTCTTATGCTTACATATTGACTTTGCCATTTTTTAGGTTGAAGGCTTATTTGATAGTGCAAACTGGAGGGGGTGACAATCAATAACACTATTTTCAGTAAGAAGTGTAGAGCAAGAAATATTTCACATAACCTCCTGCAGCAGAAAAGCATGCAGAAATGTGCATGATTCTGCAACAAGACAAAGACAGAGATCCTGCACACACATCCTTATCAAAAAAAGCTTACAAATTGCAAAATAATAATAAAAAACAGCAAAATCCATATCTAGGCACTCACTTAGCAAGCAAAGTGTATTAGCCCAAGCAGGCCCTCGTCAGGGTGTTACACTTGAACATTCTGAACACGTTCATACCATATAGATTCATAAAAACAGAAACATTTTAAAAAGGTGGAAGAGAGACTTAACTGTGGGTGGCAGATCCTTTTTTCTTATTTGGTGCCTAAACTCTGGAATAACCTACATAACATTGTTCAGGAGGCAGAGACACTCTTGCAGTTTAAATATAGATTAAAGACCCATCTCTTTAACCCGGCTTACACATAACACACTAATGTGTTTCTAATATCCAAATCCAGATTTTTAGGCTGTATTAATTAGGTAAACCAGAACCGGGAACACTTTCCATAACACCCGATGTACTTGCTACATCATTAGAAGAATGGCATCTACGCTAATATTAGTCTGTTTCTCTCTTATTCCGAGGTCACCGTGGCCACCAGATCCAGTCTGTATCCAGATCAGATACAGCGATATCGTTGACTTTGATTGCAAATGATTGTATAAACACTATTTAAACTGAACTGAGATGACATCACTGAATTCAGTGATGAACTGCCTTTAACTGTCATTTTGCATGATTGACACACTGTTTTCCTAATGAAAGTTGTTCAGTTGCTTTGACGCAATGTATTTTGTTTAAAGTGCTATATAAACAAAGGTGACTTGAGTTGACTTAACACTTTTGTTATTTCAGTTAGAAGCAGCTGAGTGAAAATGAATGGCTAAAAAAGGAGAAAAATGAAGTGCTGAAAACCGCAGTCCCAGGCTTTTCCCTGCTGTGTGCACACACACCCCTGTAAAGGGCTCCCGTTGCCATGGCAATGTTCAGACCCGGTAAAGATTCTGTTTCTCCAGAGCTCTTCCCCAGAGTCTGGCTGATTCCGTCAAACTTGTAGTCCAAGTTTTGACCAATTCATTGTGTTCCCTTGTTTCTTGCTTGTCTTGTGTTAGTAGCTATGTTTCCATCCAAAGCTTAAAAATAAAATATATGCAAAACTGGAATATCGCATAAAACGTCCGAATAAAGCACCGTTTCCATCCAAGTCAAAGAGAACAAAATCGTCACTTCCTGGTAAACTGTGGTGCTAAATATCACTTAGAATATAGGAGAAGCCAATGAATATAATAACTTTCATATATGATATAAATGACTGGATGATGCTGTTTGAGAATGTACAGTAGTCATGTAAGGCAACTGTACAGAAATACTTGAAATGTGAATGTGTTTCCATCATAGTTTATGCGCATATTTTTCTTATCGGATAAAAAGTTGATCTCACTTAAATGTGTGCATATGTTTTTTATGTGCATTTTTAGAATTTATGTGCATCTTGACGTTTCTATACAGCGTTTTTTTATTTTTTTATTTATTCAATATTCCAAAATTCACATAAAAATAGATGGATTGAAACACAGCTAATGTTAGATGCAAATGCATTGTAAGCGTTTCTGCTGTCCAACAAATGAGTGTTTCTTTTAGTTTCGCTTTTGCATGATTTTGTAATAGCATTTGCAAGAATTGTACATTTGGAGTCCAAAATTTATTTAGATGCGCCTGCAAGACTGTTGGGCACCAGAATGTTTTGTGTATTCTGTTTGTACAGTAAACTTGATGTGAACTTCTCTGACAGACTGGCTTGATGCCGCCTTGTTCTTGTCTCAAACACTGCACTGGTGAAAAGGTTATGGTTATTGTCAGTTTCTGAGTGACTCATACCTATACATTTCTTCAGGGACTCTCCTAACTGTCTCTTTCTCAGTCTCGTTCTCTTTGCTCCCTTGTGTTAGAATCTGGGCCTGTGGTTCTCCGTCTAGCAGGGTGACATTTAATAGATGTGTCTCATCAGAATGTTAAAGGAGCCCTGCAGCCTCACCATGCCTGACAGATCCAGTGTGTGTGTGTGTGTGTGTGTGTGTGTGTGTGTGTGCACTGTATGTGTGTAAGATTGAGAAAGTGAATAGGTTAGAGAAGTGGTGGTCCTTTATTTAGCCTGACATGTTTTCTTGATTTCCAAAAAGTCCTAAATGGGTAAATGAGTCTAGATGAGGACAAGTATAAAGAGTGACAAGTGCTTATACAGACTGAGCAATGTTCATTAATGTTGAAGATGATACAAAGTAATCACATAAAGCTTTACTTGCAAGCAATTGCGGATACAGTCGTTTGCCAAGAACTAACATGACTGGGATATTTCAGTTGACAATTAAGCATAAAATCCTATGACCTCGATAGGAGAGAACATTGGGGATGTTTAGCCAGACAGATTTCTTGTCATCTCAATATTTGTCATCTTAGATTTTAAGCCTTTATCGGGAGCTCTGTCATAACTGGGTTTATGCAAGCTCTCTGTTCACAGTCTGTATTAGCCAAATTAAAGTAATACCACAGCTGACTAGATATTGTATAGATGCGTTTTTCAGAATAACAGCAAATAAGTCTGGATATTAGGGGTGCACGATATATATAGTCTATGATAATATTATAATTGTTGTTTAAAACTATATGCAATTTGACATAATAGAGTATATTGCAAACCAAACAATCTGACTTACATTTTAGACACAACAAAACCACAGCAGAACTGTTTTGTGTCTGAGCAACACACAACAGTGTTTAGTTACTGAATCAATCAGCAGTTTGAATGAATCAGTTGAATGAATGACTCAATGACTCACTCATGCAGGTATATATTTAAAGTATATTTTCCTTTTTTTCACCAAAAGCTTTGTGAGTCAGCTCTCCACAGCAGTCCTAAACCTGCAAGGTTCCAGTACAATAGCACGCTCTGAAAAATATTGTCTAATTATCCTTATCGACAACTCGGTTGCACTTTATTTTACAGTACGTTGACTTACATGTACTTATAGTGTGTATTTACATACTTACAGTGTTTTTATCTAAAAAGTTCTTGTAATACAGGGTAACTACATTGGGTGGGTTTAGGTTTAGGGGTAAGTTCAGGGTTAGTTCCTAGTTATTACATAGTTATTGTAATTACTATAATAAGTACATAGTATGTACATGAGGAACTGGACTGTAAAATAAAGTGCTACCGACAACTCCTATCTACACTGTTGACTAGCACCCGATCCTATGTTTTTCCCCATCTACCTGATATCATTTTATTTACAAATATCATATGAATTCAGTCTATGCATTTTAATTTGTGGTGTAACTTCATTCATCATAAACTGAATTTGATGTAATGGTCAGTAATGCACTGATGTTAATGTGTGCTCTCAAAATCAAGACAGAGTATATTTGTTTGTGGACAGACTATATAAATAAGTTATGTTTCATAGCTCAGAAGTCAATAGAAACTGACTCTGGGAATCTAGGAGATTTACATACATTGTCCTGGCTGTGTACCAGTGACATTTGGCAGAACATTTGCTTGAGCAGGTAGAAAAGCTTGTTCAGGGCATTGAGTTGTCCCACAAGATGAGGGTGAAAATCTATTAACCCATAGCTGCTGATTCAATCTTCTGCTCTGTGCTGGGACAAAACCTGATGATTCAGTCATAGTCTTCCTTTACAAACCTGCCAATTCAGTGGCTCACTTATTTATTCTGTGATAAAAACCACTGTGTGTTGTGCATTCTATTATTTGGATATGATTGACATAGTCTCTTTAAAACTAAAGAAATGTTCAGAATGTTGTTTAGGGTCTGTTAACTCCATAGTTATAGCTAACATTACAACAGCTCACATCTGACAAGTTTATAATTCAGAGATATTTTTTTATACAATCACAGTAATAGGAGTGCGTGAAAAACAGCATTGGTATCAGATATGTGAACAATGTATAATCATACGTGATCATTGGAGATTTGTAAAACAAAGTATGTGGACTTTTTTCTAAATCCAGTCAGTCCTAAAAAGTTTTAGGTATTGGTTCAAATATTCATTTATTCATTCTGGCAGAGAAAAACATTGTCTGTAGCAATTTTCATCCTTAATTCATCAAGCCTCTGGATGCCATCTGAGAGCTTGAGAGTTTGTAGCAACAGGGACTAAATTTTACACCTTCTGTATACAAAGTACTTTTGGAATGGATTTAGATGCTCTGTGCTTTGCAGCTTATAGCAGATATTGATATATATTTTTTGAAAACTCAAAAATACTGCAAAATCCCTGAACTAACAAATGGCTCTATTTTAACTTACATTACTCTAAAAAAAATTTTTTAATGCATTGAAAGCTTTTCAAAGAACAACTAAGGGGACTGACCTGCAAGATGCTAATGAGATAGGCTACAACTTGAAGGTTATGGTACTGTTGTGTTATGACTATTCGAATATGCTTTAAGTCCAACGCATTTTAATTGTTCACAATTTACATGATTACTCTGAACCCACTGATTATGTATTTCAGACTGTGAACCACAATTTGCACTAAATACGATAATTAACATAATTGTAGGGGAATAATTGGGCATATTCTTAATGCTTGCTTGCCATAATGTTATCATAATAATAACCCTTCTGCTTCAGTGGTTCTTTTTAGAAAAGGTATTCTTGTTTTTGTCTCTTGGTTGTAGAATGAAATCTTTGCAGGATAAAATCTTTAACTAATATTCCCTAAAGATGACATCATTGGGCCATTGCTGAAGTGAGTGTGAGTGAGTGTGAAACAGACACAGACTAAGTTTAACTTGTGTAAGAGAGTAGTAAACCCACTAATAAAAATGAAGTCATGTACACACATTTATACTGATTCAGACTTTCAGACAGATTTTTTTCCTCCTCCTTCCAAAAGCAGAAAAGTAAAATAGATATTTATTAATGTTGTGAGGATTTGATTAAGATCACACTCGTACAAATTCATACGATTGTTGCCAAATCGTACATATTTTACGAGTTGCACAATTATTATGAATTTGTACGAATGACCTACACCTAACTCCGCCCCTAAACCTAACCGTCACTGGGGTTTAGACAAATTGTATAAAATTTGTATAAAAATACGTACGAATTGGTCGTGAGATAGCGTTGGTTTAATCACTTCCACAGAGCTTGCAGAGAGCCCATGGTCTTTGTAAGTTTGGACAATGACTTGACTGATAGCCTTAGGGCAAATTATTATTATTTTTTTTATTTTTTTTTTTGGACAAAATCCCACCTAGAGCTCAAACATTCCTCCTTATTCTAGTGCACGAATAGTCACCATTGCCATGCATTTAGAAACTTTGGTTGTTAAGTTTAAGTTTAAGTTTTATACCATTTCTCATGTAAAACTGTATGGAGGAACTTAAAAGGAGCCCCTTCATCAATACTTTACACATCAGTCTCTCTTCAAACCTGATAAATCAAGGAACACAGACAAACTTCATAAATAATGTTTATTAACAAATTCATACTTCTTACAACTAATTAGGCACTTCAAACCATGCATTTGCATGTTTATATATTAGTATGGAAATGGGCCAGCCACATCACTCACTAAGCAAATGTCATGTCGTCCTGTTTTCATCTCTTTCATTAGTGACTTTCTTTCACTTGAATGGTTAGGCAACTCAGTGCATGCACAAGTTCTTCTGCAGGCTTAAGAAATGTAATTGGAACATGTGGGTGGAAGCTTTCAGAACACCAGAGGTTGAAAACCTTGCTCTATTGTGATATTAGTCACGTTGCACATTCCCTAATATTGGACAATAACACTGGACGTACTGTAATGACATTGTGACAAAATGCAAATGAAAGTGTTTGATCTAATTTCACTGAATCCATGAGACTTCCACCAAAATGCAACTACACAAAATAAAATTGGTTTGCAAACATTGTGCAATTTAAATGCGTACCTGTTCTTCATGGGGTTGTGCTGCTGTTGGTTCTGAATTGGTTTTTAAATACAAATTCTCAAGATCTCAACTCTAAATCTGATTCAGAAAGGGCAAGGTTGCCATTTGCAAATAGCTGTGCGTATATATATATATATATATATATATATATATATATATATATATATATATATATATATATATATATATATATATATATATATATATAACTAACTAACACATTTGGCTTAAAGGCACAGCTGAAGGTAACTCTGTTGCCCCCTTAAAGGTGCTGTAAGTTTTTGACTCTACTAAAGCATAAAAATACCATAAATGTTTGCATGTATTTAAGAAACGTGCTAAGTTAACATACTTTTTATCTGAAAAACGGAATGTCGTTCTCTGTTTTGGTTTGTAAAACCCGCCCACCGCCAGTTTACCCAATTTTATTTCGGCCAGTTGGCAGAAAACACAGTGTATTTCATTTCATTTATCATCAAGGGTGTTCATTCCTGTTGGTGTCATCAGTCTGGCAACCTGTGTGTGCATCAAGTCTGAGGAGGAGGGGCCAGGTGAAAAAAAAAGACATTGATGAGTAAAGACATTGATGTGTGAAGACACAAAATGATAAGTTTGTGCAAGAAACTGAACAGTATTTATATAATTTTTTATCTCTGATTCACTGCAATGCCTGAACTGTCAGAATGTTTGCTTGCTTTCAGTTGTTGAAGCTCTAAGACTGGCAAGATCAGAATCCAAATCTAAATCTAACTGGCTAATAAAATAAAGCTAACTAGCTTTATTTTTTTTATTCTGTCTGTTTTCTTTTTATTTATTATATAAGTTAAAATCCCATGCTACGTGTACTCTGTTAACCTAACTGAGACTTGTTATAGCACTTATATATCATTGCTCTTTTTGTTGTTTTTGATTGCTTCCACTGTCTTCATCTGTAAGTCGCTTTGGATAAAAGCGTCTGCTAAATGAATAAATCTAAATGTAATGTAAATGTAATGAGCGCATCTTCGACACAGTCTGCACATGAGGCGTCTTCTTCTTCTTCTTGCTTTACAGTGGATCGCAGACTTATAAGTGCATTAAAACCACCTATCTCTCAAATTGACCATTGACACACTATATACAATCTCAACTGGGAGTCTCAAATTTTCATTTTTGGGTGAACTATCCCTTTAGTACATAAGTTACATACAGTGGAATTTTTTCTGTTTGTTGCCTTAACATTCAGTCATGTTTGTGTATATACTTGAGAAAGTAGAACAGCTTCTAACTAGTAGGACATTAGATATTTCACACTTAGTGTGTCGTCATGATATTTTTCCAAACCAGTTTGTCCATGCATTGTGGAAAAGTGAAGGGCAGGGAGTCTGGTGACTGTGTACATGCCTCCGTTAACATGCCGCTGTGGTGGGAGGGACCGGGGGCTTTGAGAGGCTTGGGATTTGGGGGCCAGTTTGACTGACAGCACTGAGCTTGATGTTTGTCGACTGGTAAAAGTGGAGCGTCTCTCAGGAGTAGGCCGTAACTCGGCATGTAAACACTCTCAGTGCCTCTGTGCGAGCTGTCTGTTCATAATGGAAACTCAGTCTCGGAGCTCAGATCTTATTTTTTCAGAGAGTTGGGATTTCGTTACAGTGGTGAGCCATGAATATTAGTGTTTAATGTGGTTAATTGAATGGAATGAACGTTGACACTGCTTTTTTACGCTTGGGACTTTATTATTAGTGGTGCTTAAGTTTCACTAGTATTTTTGTGCAAAGTTAAGGTTGGAGCTTTGAACAAGCTTTTAATTATTAAACTTGATACAGTCATTCCAAAAGACTGTGAGCACACTTGCACATGAAAACACACTTCAGAGTAGGGCTGTCACGATATCGGATTTTTCACTACACTATTATCATGTCCTCAAAAATTATTGATAATGATATATTGTGATATCTATAGAAATCTTGAAAAAAAAATCAGGCAAATAAATCTTTTATTTATTTTTTTGTCCTATAAATCACAACACTGCATACAAAATGAACAATTACACTTAACAGAAGAGACTAAAATGCAAACAGTTTTAAATTTAGCACAGTGTGAAAGTAAGACGATTTCTATTCCAAACTGTTTGAAATAACTTTGTTCTTTAAACTGATTATTAATTTATAGTAATTTTATTCAGTGATAAAGAGTATGTTGATTAGCATTGCAACATAAAAATTCATTATCCACATGAAAATACCTGAGAAAATAACTGTGTAGGCAAAAGAGTCACAATTATCAAGTAAAAAAAGTTTTATTTTTAAAAGACCTTCAAAGTGATGTATGATTTGTTGGAATCTGCCATCAAATTCCACCCCTTTGAAGTTGGCAAAGTCAGCAAAGTCAGTTTTTGCGAAGGCTCCAAACCAAAATCACCAAGCAAGGTTGTATTGCTTCCTCCAACTCCTTTCTTAATATTAATTACTATATTGATAATAAACAATATAGCCTTTTTTATTTTATCTTTGTTATTAAAAATAAGAAGAGATGCAAAAAAATAAATAAAAAATACACACACAAAAACAACAGTAGAAGAAATAAGAAAGAATCAAATAGTGAATTACTTTTTTAATTTTACATCTAAACAAAAGCATTCAAGTAAACCTAATTAATACTATAACAATATTTCATTATTTGATTATCACGATTATCGTCAGTGCTGGTATATATCACGACACCCCTACTTCAGAGTTGCATTATCTAGATCGTTTTGTTTCATGACAGTGTGGACCGGACAAATCACATGGAATCTGATCTTTTCCATTCTCATTTTGGCCACTTTTAAATGTAGTCCTAAATCTGATTCAGGTCAGATGTTTTGCAGTGTTTTCGCAGTTTCTGTCAAAACGGTCATTTTGGGTCACTTTTATGTCGCTCTGCATTCATCATAATTCTGCGCTGACAGGAGAGACTGCAAAGATTTTACCTACTAGTGGTTCTTTGATCACTCTGTGGATATGACAGACATTTGCAGATGTAGTATTTGTAATGACTGCCCTATACAAGATAAACTTAAGAGGTTGTACCTAAATATTAAATGGCTTTATTCTCTTCATCTTCATCCTCCTTATCACCAGCTCATGAATTCTCTGGTATTTTCAGAAATTCAGCTTATAAATGAAAGCATAAACTTCAGTGATGTTTGTTTTACTTTTGTATAACAGTGC
This sequence comes from Carassius gibelio, assembly GCF_023724105.1. NCBI lineage: Eukaryota > Metazoa > Chordata > Actinopteri > Cypriniformes > Cyprinidae > Carassius > Carassius gibelio. The sequence continues at coordinate 25,378,799 of NC_068399.1, read as the reverse complement.
GCTACATGACAACTTGTTATTGTTCTTTTGTGTCAGTTCAGGACTGTCATTCATTCAAACTGGAATCTGATATTGATCATGTGTACAGACATACAGTACAAAAAACACAGATTTGATTTTAACATAGACAATTGGGATATGCTATTGACTTTGAGTCACTAACCATCCAGAACTGATATTTCTCAAGAAATATTCCTAATTTTGCACTGTAACCTAGTTTTTGAAATTGACATATTTAAACTTCCTTTCCTTATACTACACCTTTCTCTGCTCTGCCTCCACCCATCCCATGCCATCTTTCTAAGAGAAGCAAATTGTGTGTAGGAGCATGTCGCTGTCCTTCACATTTAACCAACATGTCTTTTCATACATTTATATTTGACTGAAACAGCGGTTGCCATGGAAATGACGACGACCCTGAGGCTTTTTAGTCAGTCTTTTGTTTTGCTGCCTGCTTATGTTTGCGGGATGTTGGCGGGACTGGGCCTGCAAGATAAGACGCAGTATCAATAGCAGGAGTCGTGACTGCACTCTGATGCACCATTGGGAGAGCTCAACACAGTTATCATGAGAGCACCATTGAACTAAATGAATATACTGTCTCTGTGACACAGGAAGTCAATGATTTAGCCATAATAACAAACAATGAAGAGCAAGTGACACAATTATTGGATGAAGGTGCCATTCCTGGTTCAGACTCAACAAATCTGTGAATTGCACTCTTATCAGGAAAAAATTGAATTAATTTGAGTTCTGAATGTGTTCTGTCTGCTGTCTGTAATTATGCAAAATCAACACTGGTCTCATAGCTCATTAGGTTCTTCTGCGGAGGGGGATTTACTGTATTGCTTATTGCGGTCAATGTCCATTATTGGGATTTTTACATCTGATAGCCTTCTGTAATTAAAATGAAATATTTGCATAAACATAAAACGTATTGTTTATTGTCTGCCCTTTAATGAAGACTCCACTCATTTACATTTGTATTTCCTCTTTATTTTACAAATGAATTAATTCAGTTCCAGCAGCAGTAAACCTCTCCAGATTTATTTTAATCAGGAAAGGCTAACTCCCTGGAGTGGTCAGATGATATTAATGGACCGTTTCTTTTTTGTTTTCTTCTCTTTTTTTTCTTTCTTGTTTTGTGAAATGCAGAAACTCATGCCTGGCACTGTGCAGCTGTGGGTCTCTGTACATTGTTTTGGAGCACAAAAGAAAATAAATGAATGCTGTTTCCTCCATATCACCTAATGGTTTGGTGTTGTGCCCGCGGCAATAGCTCTATAACAGGCAGCCATATTGGTGGAGTTAATGACATACTTCTACCTTTTGTGTCTGGTTCAACAACTAGTATTTCATTTCAAAGTTGTGCTTGGGCTCAGAACGGCAACATATCACTGTCTATTTTACTAGCCCCATGGGCTGGGACAAGAACTAGCCACTTTTCCCTTCACTGGAGTCATTTGAATGCTTACACTTCTGTTCTGTGTTCCTGGCTATTGGTTTTTTAGTATGAATCCCATGCCTCATATTACTGCTATTCATAAATTACAGTCATGTACTTTCTTCAGGCAATACCTGAAACCAGAATCTTCTTTTTTTTTCTATAATGGCCTCACGTCACATATGGCGTTTAGAGTTCTGTAATTCTGGCACATGTGATGATAGTGGAAACTGTTTGCATGGAACTATCCAAGATTATACAAGCTAAAAATTATCATTATATGTGTATTTAATGTAATATTGATAAAAATCTGTATTGTTTTGCTTAATTTATTGCATTCTTTATAAATGTGCTAATGTCAAATTCTGTTAGAATCAACTGTGCGTTGAGTCTTTTATGCATGACTTTTAAGTTCTGAGCATTTCAAATTCATCATTAATGACATTCCAGGACATATGAATGCAGTATACAGCGAGGAAAGTCGTGAGGTTTGGAACAGCTATTAAGTATATGTCAGAGTTATAGCTGGAAGCTGGACATTTGATATGGACCAAATCCTCTTCCAGCATGGAAGCAGGAATTTGGCTTCTCTGCATTTAGGCTGACACACAGTTAAACAGATCAAATTCACACATGCTGCTGTAAACAACCTTTTCATTAGACTGTGGCAGCCAGGCTGAACCATGGGATTGATCTGACTTTCATTGCTCTCTTAGGTGGGTGGCAGATACTATTTTCATGTATTTTGAGTAAATGTATACATTGATTGAATTCAATATGGAACATGAGATTTGTTTAACCCTTCGATTGCTGTGCAAACATCTGTGGTCCCAAAGATTTACAACATATATGCTCTGTATTGATTGTTTTTGTTTGCTTTATCACTGCAGAGTGAGAGTTGAAAGTATTGAAAAGGAAAAAATAAGGCAGACCAATCAAATGTAACTCACTGGAATCAATTGCCTATTTTCAAAAAGTATTTACTACCACCTTTTTGCTTCACATTACAATCAGCCTCATCCTCCCATAATTTTAATTTATTTATTTATTGAATCTGTGAACTATATGGATACATTTTTTTCTGCAGCACTGCTCAGTTTTTCTGCAGCACTGTCCATTTGCGAATATGTAAATAAGGACTGTTGTTGATGAGCCAAAGGTTCTTCTTTAATTCTAAGATGCTCAAGAGATAACGGTATAAAGTTATCGCCTTGGAATACGTAATCCAATACCAGCTGTGAGGTGGAGGCAGAAGTGGGACTCTTTGACACTTCTATCCCACTCTGTGCTTTTAAGCTTCAAGTCTTGCTCATCTTTAAATGTAAATGAAACCCAGTGCAGAGCTCCCTGAAACCCTTCAGAAGCACACCACCCAGACTCAAAAAAAAAAAAAAAAAAAAATCTGAATCTGTCTGAACAGTGCTCCAAAAGAGCAATGGCTTCCTTTCTGACAGGAAATGACTCATGAAGTGTCTTAGCCTTCTTTAATTGGCATTGACAGAAGAGAAAATATGACAGGGGAAGCAGGGTCTCATGAGAAGCCACCCTCTCTAGCAGACATGCCACCCTCAGGCTGTCAATCCCACAATCCTCAGGAGGCATCTCATGGGCAGCAGTTCAACAGTGCTCCCCTACTGAGATGCACCTGCCTGTCTTTCTGCCAGAAAAGCTTACTAATGCACACATGTGCAATATGGAGCTGCACACCTTTGGGAATTACTGCCTTCAACTTTGTCCTGTATTTCAATAATCCCTACACCGTCGTCGTGATTTTGCCTAGTAAGACATGTTCCTGGATCAACATCTTCTGATGATCCTGGATCAACATTACTGTCCAAAAATATAGACTTAACCCAATCCCTTCTTCTAAACCTAACCTTACCCATAATTTATTCCTAAAATCAGAAGGGAAATGATAGCTGATTAACAATGGTGTAGAAGCACCTAACTCTGATTGTAAGCCTAAAACAGATTTTTATTGAAGTTATATCTCAATTCTGATTGGTTGGTTGGAATGTTGTTCCAGGATCAACAATGATGTTGATCCAGGAACATGTTGCACTTGGTGAAATCACGCTCGCCCACCCTCAATGTGTGCTTTTTCAAAGAGTGCACTTGTTAGGAAATCGGGAAGCCCATTCCCTGAGCTCAGACCACTAGTAGTAAATGACTAGTAGTAAATGGCTGACAAGCAGGAAATCGATATCTTGGTCAAGGATTTCAAATCAAATTGTGGTTTCTCCATTCCCAATTCCTTTTGATTTTTGTAAGCTACAAGGACAACATGAACTCATGCTTGTTTCACAATTTCCAGGTCAGAATTGTGATGTTGAGGAGCAATATATTTGAAATGTTTGACAATATTATATATATATTAAACAATGTTGTGTTCTTAACTTCGTGTAGCAGTCAGTTGACTTGTGGTAAGCAAAACCTTTCATTCATTCATTCATAGTGACCCACGTTCATAGAGCTTGGAAGAGCCAAGACATTTTTAATATAACTCTGATTGTATTCGTCTGAAAGAAGAATGGCAGACACCTACTGTAGGAAGGCTAAATCACTGAGTAATTTTCTTTTTGGGTGAACTATCCCATTAAGCCTTGATGTTTACCTTTTTTAAATCTACTTTATTCAGTAAAAGTGTAAAAGACAGCTTATCAGATCATATGTGATTACGAGTAATCATGAGAAATTCAAGCACAACAGTGTTATCAGACAAATATTAATTAGTCTATGTTAGAACAGGTAGATGTTTGTTAAATCATTTTGCAGCCTAAAAATTTCAAGTCCTTTCTAAGGAGCCGTAATCTTCAGTATTTATCCAAAAATGGAAGAAAATCCATTATATCACTGATGTAGTTCTGAACCAAGAGGCCCAGCAAGATCAGGCATGTTTCTTAATTAGCTGTTATCTCAAACATGCCCCAAAACAAAGACCTTTGTTTCTGTGGATCAGTTACGTTTTGCTGCACACGTTCTGAATGAACCCTGACAAGGGATATTCCCACAAAACAGTGCAATTCAAAAGGAAATAGAGCTCGGGAGGTTGATGTCATGCAATCTAAACTTTTCTCTTTTTTTCACAGGGCATCAGGAGAGCGCTAGAGCAGCTTTAGCATTGGTATCAACATTGGTTGAACAATCATTTAAAACCACATTTTGTAGACCTTACAAACCTTACTGTTTCAACATGATGGACAGCTGCTGTGCGCTAGGATGCAGAACAGGCAGAGGAAAGAATAGGGGAAATTATTTTTATCATATTCTTAAGGATTCTGATAGACGACTAAAATGGTCCACTACAATGAAATGTGCTAACCAACACAACAAAACAACTAATGGGACTTCATTTGGATATTTTCATATCTGGGAAAAAATGGGGATTAAATGGGTCAAGGTTTCATGACATTTATGATGTCTACTATACTCACAGTGATATAGCTATGCTGGCTACCAACAAACAAGAACAGCTAGGGTCAATTACGTTAGCTAACAACAGAGTTGACTTACCCTTCCAATGACGACAAAGCAGGTTTAAGCCGCAGACTAGATTGCATTCATTTGTACCCCTCCAGGCTTTTGTAGGCTTTTAAAGAGTCTCCAGAGTAGGATGAGGGGAAGTTGATGAGGTAGTTGTAGATATCAGGATACTGCAGGTCAGGGAAGCAGGAAAGCTTCAGTTTCAGTAATTAAGCGCGTACGGTCTACTCCCAGTGGTTTACTGAACTGCACAATGCAGGTTGTTTGGGTTCAGAGCTTGAATTTATTTGAATGACCTCACAATGCAACTGATTGCATTGCTGCATGGGTTGCACATGTTGCATCTGCTTTAACACTCTTTAATGAAGGGACAATGGGCGAAAAATGCCGGGAAGCTATAATTTAAAATATGCCCTCCCTCCCTCCCATCGGTGTTTCAGCTTAACCAATCTCCAATAAAGAAAGACTTGACAGGGTCCATGAATCTAATTTAACTGGGTTTTGTGCTGGTGGTGGAAAAACGTAAAAAAGCTTTGGAACTATGTGCATCTGGATGAGGTGAAAGGTGACATATTTCACTGCTATTCTTACTCACAAGTCTTCTTAAGTGATCTTTTTTTTTCATCCTTCTTGGCCACAGCGGCTGCCATCTCAATGCAGAGCAGGGGCCGGGGGTGATGAATGGTCAGTGGAATGAAGCCGGACGTTCAGGATTACCGCAATCTGTTCCGCTCTGTCACGAAAGCATCTTCATTAGGAAATCATCTCATAATTCAATATTCTGCCTTTTACATATTCCCCAATATAATTCAAATATTTGTAGTAGGGAAAGATAGGCTGTGATTTATATCTAAGGTTTTGACAGAATTGAAGAGCATAATTGTGATCTCTTTTAGGATGTTTTTCTCATTTTTCTCATTCCACCTCCCTGCACTGGTGTCTTTCCACATCTGAACATTTATATTCACAGAATGACACTTAGCTCACCAAAGCTACTTTAACTTCAGTCAAAGAACCAAAGTGTGAAAGCTCCCTGAAAATAGTAATACAGTATATATGCAATTCTGTGCCAAATCTTTAGTAATCCATTAATTGCTCTTACTAATGCAAAGGAAAAAATGACTTTGTCAGTTAAATAGAAAATAAAACATCTCCCGCTCTTAACTGAGAGTAAATGAATAATAACTTAAATTACTTTAGTATTTCAATATTTCCTGATGAGAAACTTTGCTGTGCATTGAACGTATAAAAAGTAATGACCTTAACATTTGTAGAATATATTTTTCACGTTTTTTTTTATGAATAAGAGGATTAACGATGCAATTTATTTCAGTTTTATATTAAACTATAAATTAGCACTGCCAAATTCAGAATGCTTACATATTTCCAGCTCACTGGCTGAGCCGACTGTTTACATTTGTGAATGAAACACTTGGATTCTTTCGTTTTGTTGAAGTAATAAAAATGGCAAATCCCTCAACACAAAAGGCTCAAGAAACCATAGCTCTCAGTAGGGGAAATAATTGTATTGTGATGGCAAGCAATTAATTTTCTTTTCAGGTCAAATCCTTGATTACTTCAAGATCTTTTATAATCTTAATAGCACTCTTGTGATTTAAAGGTCCTCTGTACAATGCTTTCAAATGTAGTTTCCACAAGAGAAATAACGCTCACCTAAGCATTGATGTCTGCTTTAAGCTTACCAGATTAAACTCTCTGAAAGATTGTTTCATGTATCTACTAAATTGTTTTAACGTGAGATGAAACAAGTTATTAAGGTCATTCTTTATGCATTAAAAACACTTGTCAGTAAGCAATTTTATGCCTTTTTTCTCTGAACAAAGATAACAAGCTTGGCGTGGCCCTCCTTTCTTTGAACACTTGAAAGTGTGCTTGTAGCAAAGAGATGGGGCTTTCCTTCTGACATCCATTACTTATGGGTCTTGTTGTAAAGTTTCAAAATAAATAGCATTTAAGGAAACATTCTACAGTAAATGGCACTCATTGGCAAACCCTTTTAAAGCATCCTTTCCACCCGTCATAGCCAGATTTTACACTATTAGCATAAAGTCCGGGGGGCAGCTTATTCCAGCCAAGATCTGCCCATTTAGTCAGATAAATAATAAGACTTAAATTGCTGATTTCAGCCAGTTCTTGTCAATTTTGTTTGCAATATGTGTAAGATGCTCAGTAAACCGAGTATGATCTACTAGTATGATCTGAAAATATCAAAAAGCAGTTTGTTAAAGCAGGTAACTTTTGTAAAAATATATTTTTTACATATTTGTTAAACCTGTCATTATGTCCTGACAGTAGAATATGAGACAGATAATCTGTGAAAAAATCAAGCTCCTCTGGCTCCTCCCAGTGTCCTATTGCTATTTGGAGAACTCCATCGCTTCCTTTAAGAAACAACCAATCAGAGCTGCGCTCCATAACTTTGTTTGTGTTCAAAATGTAGACAAATTTATATAATAAGCAAGTACACCATGAATCCATTTTCCAAACCATGTTTTTAGCTTGTCCTGAATCACTAGGGTGCACCTATAATAAGTGTTTATATTCGGACTATTTTAGATTGCTTCGGGGATACCGCGGCGGAGTAACCCAGTACCTTTGTGATTCTTCATAGACATAAACAGAGAGAAGTAGTTCCGGCTACAATGTTCTTCCGCAAGACTCAAGCAGTTCTGTTTATTAACCGCTAGAGCGTCAAAAGTTACCAACTGCAGCTTTAATACATGCCAAATTGAATTTCCCCCTGTGCTAAAGGTTGGCCTTCTCTTATATGGTCATTCTCTGGCAAAAAATGGGTAAAAAATAAGGAAATAATATTTTATTGCTCATAAAGTGTTGTTGCTAATAAAAATTGGTGGAGAATGTCTCTATTATGGGCCTAATGGAGTGCGGACTCTCTTTAAACTGCCATTCTGATGGACCCCGAGCTTGGAGTAATTTAATGACAGCTGAGCTGCCAAAATAACAAATGATAGTGCCACAGTAGGCTAATGTGCCGGAAGCATGGTGGACCTCTAAAGACCCTGGATTCCACACAAACCCTACAAGAACAAAAATGTGTTCTTCTGGCATATTTCATCTTCATTCGAAATGTTAATTCTTCCACAATATGGGAATTGTCAGCCCTATTTTATCTTTATTGACACAGTAATAGTCCTTTAAAAGCTGCTGATTCATTCGTTCTTTGCTGTTGAGGTTGCCAGAATGATTATAAGTTAGCTCTGGAGCTGGAGTTTTGTTCACAGTTGGCATTTCCAGTTTTACCGCTGATGCAAATTGTCTGTTTTTCTTGGAAGCACCTGAGGGAACATTGTGCAGGTGGGTCTTTATCTGTGCCGTGTTTCGTATTGTGCCGCAATCATGGTTGCCCAATGCTAATGATGACTGAAAAAAACCTTAATAATGCCTGAATAAGCTGCACAATAGCCCTCCACTGCATCTGAAAGTGTATTGTATCCTGCAAATTAAAATTACTGGAAAAAACAACCCCATAAAAGCTCATTAAGACTTGCTAATGAATATTGCGTCAGTGGTGTACTGGGAAGATGAGGCCTGTACAAAGAAATCGGACCTGTGTATGTGCATGTGAATGTTTAGCTTTTTGTGAATCACACAATGAACCTTTGTGTATCTCATTAAGAATTGTATTTATAATGGAAGTAAACATATGTCTGCTGCATGCATGGTGCTTTATCAGTCAGTGACGAATTTAAAATCAGTGATGGCAAAGATTGCCTAATGAGACTTTAATGAGTAAAGTGTGACCGCAAAAACATAATGACAAAGATGTTTTAAAAAGCTCCTCCTTCAAATGCACGCTTGAATATACACATTTATGTTAAGATGGTTTTTGAGAAACAACAATTTTGATATGACCCTCAAGAAGTCAAGGATGTAAACACAAATTGTGTGGAGGCTGTTTCGGACAGTTTAAGTTAGTGTGTGTGCTCAAGAAAAACAAACCACAAACACAATTTTTTACGGACACTCATTTCCGTACTTGTGTAATGTGAAGGCACCCATCCCACCTGCATATGACCCTCTCCCTGAATGCAGTGCTGATTATTTCAATACAAGAAACAGTCATTTAAGAACAGCTATTCATCAGCTGTTACAGCTTGGGAGTCTAATTGACTCCCTTCATTAACAGCTTCCATCACAAAGTAAATCACAGCTACAGGTATCATGGTAACACATGAAGAAGTGTCAGAAGTGCACCTTAATGAATGCACATATGACAGAACTGCCACAGCAGTGAGGAGATGGTTGAGATAAGGAAACTGTATGTTTAATGTACACAGCAAGCTTTAGCAGTGCTTCATTAATGCAGTCAGTTTTTTTTCTAGATACGATACAAGTAATATTTGTCAAACGAAATGGGTGAAGTCACATTTCATCCTAAAATCAAAAGAGAATAAATTACATTTTGTATAAGCAAAATGGATCAAGATGTTTTGCTTTTGATGCATTTTGGATATCCCTTTATTCTAAAATGTGTTTTTTAATGTTCTTTTAAGCATTACACTAAAATAATTAAATAAATAATTGTAATAAAAATACTGCTAACATTTCAAAATTCTTCTTCGGAGCGAAATTTCATAAAAATCCCAAAAGATTGTAACATATACCTAAGAAAAACCTTGTTGGAGATGCATTGTGTTCAGTTTGCTGTATGTAGACATTGAATCAGAATCACAGTGACAGCTTTCCTCTTCATATTACATGAACGCAAACCCTGCACTCAACACAAAGTTTCACCCCCTCTGAGACCACACTAAGGGTGGTAACCAATTTTAAAAGCTGCCAAAATGTTTCTCTTGGCCTTAAAACTCAGTTTCATTGTGCAGTGTGTTGTATGAAATCTGATAACTGCCTGGCTCTCTGAAGACCTGATGCATATAAATAAACAGGAATCCTTCATTGTCTTCCATGTCTGCTCACAAACAGAATTATTAGTGTTGATTTAATGCCGAACCGGAGTGAGATGTGCCAGTGTTTACTGTTGATCGTGACCAGTCCAGTGGTGTAGAAATTACACATTTCACCGGTTTGTCAGTATTGCTGAGGAATTTTGCTTTTACGGTAGTTGCAATGGTGCAATGGTGTACATCATTTTTGTTGTTGTTGTTGTTGTGTAATATATGTCCATACATTACCAAGATTTGCTGTAAGAAGTGTTCTTTCCCCCAATTTTTTTGATATGTCCCTGACTTCTAGGAGCTCTGCAAAGTAATTCATCCAAGGTTGTGATAAGTGTAATGAGAAATCCAGCACTGGCAACAAAGCTCAGAATTTGCTATCACCACTTTGCATTCCACAGTTAAAAAGGTGGACTGAGTTTTAAGAACAGGGAATTAATTAATTCAGTGCTTTTGAAAAGGACCATGGAATGTGGTTCTGTTATCATCAGAGCTCAGTCAAGACTTTAAAGGATAGTTCACCCAAAAGAGAAAAGTCCAAACTTGTACAATCTACAGTCCAAGACAGGGTGTCAGGGTGTGAATTTTCTGTGTTTTTTTGTTGTTGTTATTATTTTTTAGATGTGTTCCCTGTCTTCTTTATCCATTGTCATCTTTGTCAAATTGTTTTCAAGGACAATTTCTGAAACGGCGACATTAGTATTTCTTTGGCTCTCCTGTATCTTTTGATGAGTGTTTCAATGTTGCAACAACCATCTTAATACAAACTAAGTGTAGCCAATTTGAATAAATCTATAGCAAGCTATTTGAAGCTGCTTACCAGTCAAAAGGTCATCTTCTGTGTCTTGACTGCTGTGATGTAGCGTTCATTAAATACACAGACATATTTTTTAAGTTTAGGCTGTGAAATTACACAGCGAGACCCAGTATTCCACCTTTCTTGGAAGCCAGTTACTGTAATTAGAGCTGAGTAATTACTTGAGCTCAAACCTCTTTTTTTTCTTGCTGATTACATGACCTTCATGGCCACATTTAGTTAGCCCAAACAAACCCAGTCTCTGGCTCCCTGTGTAAAACGAACACATGAACTGCGGACTGCAAAGAGTTTTCAAAGTCAAACACCACCTGAATTTCGATGCACCATGGTCCCAGTCTGAAGATATAATAAGCAGTAGGATAGCATGATAATTGCTACAGCTAATTAGCCTCTTGTGGCAACCAGCAGGATTTCCAAACAGGGGGGAAATCTATGCAAGTCTTGTTTTGTGTCTTTATAATTATAGAATAATCAACAGGAATTATGTACCCCTCCAAGTCAAATGGGACTTATTGTTTTAATAATTCATAATATGCATTTATATGACTTTCCTATTTAACAGATTTTCAGGAACGCAATAACCTGGTACAATATAAGATGGCATGGAATATTCAAAACAAGTTTTCTTTCTAAATATGATTATTGAGGTTACAACATTGAGTTATATTCTTGTAAATATCTAACTGTGTACATGTGATTGTACTCTTCGATTTTATTCTTACATTAGATTTTGAATAAATAGGTTTTGACGTAAAATACAAAAATTGTGTTAGGATCAAAGCTTTTGAGAAGTCAAAGGGACAAAGGGAGTTTATTCTAAATCAGCTGAATGAGGTCTGACTTGCTTTGTTATTTCTGCCAGTTTATAAACCTTGAATGGTTAAATGTGTCAAAATCCCCGTCTTTGCAAGTATACTCGTAAACACAGTAATTTGGATCTTAAGTGAAGGCAAACAGCTGAAAAAGAAAACAGTAGTGTAACAGTATATATAAGTGACAGCAGTCTAGTTTCCTGCTGTCTGTCATTTATGTGAATCAAACAATAAAATAAAGAAAATATCTCACTGCTCTTGATTAAATCACTTTCGTAACTTAAGAAGTAGGAACATATATTTAATGCACACAGTGAAGAATATGGTGTATTTGATTACTTTATACACATCCATAACATTTCTTTTTTATTTGTTCTACTGTAGTTTTTTGTCCTATTGCTTATAAGTAGTTTCTTATTCTAATTTAATCGCTGACTGTTTGCTTTGTCTTCAGTGAGCTTGGTTTTTTTATTTAGGTTTATATTAAGTGGCCTGAACTACTATGTACTTACATTTTAATTTAGTTTAGTACAATGTACTTATTGTGTACATACATGTTTTAACATTGTACTTATATAAAAAAAAAAACGACATTTAATTACATCTGTATTTAATTTCTGTAATTACATTTATAATTACACTGTTGACCCATACTTTACACCTTAACCCACCCTTAAACTTACCCATACCTCCAACGCTCTCCCTAACCTTACCCCATCCCACCTCAATAGCAGCAAAAGTGTTTTACAATACAAAATGAACACAATAAGTACATTGTTCTTATATTTTTATTTAAGTACATAGTAGTTAAGGCCACCTAATATAAAGTGGGACCAGATTTTTTTATTTGTATTATTAGGTTTTTGTGATATTAACACTGAATTATAAAATGTCTATGGGATCAAAACAAATGTTGATATAAAGACCTTAATTAAAGAAGAAATAATTATTGTGATGGATATTGTTACTGTGAAATAAAATTAGTCATATCACGATATAAGATTTTGTTCATATCACCCACGCCTAGTTCAAGGTGATCGCTTTGATTTAGAGAATTGGGATTGTTTTTTGATGAGATATTGTGAGTGGTAGTGGTATTAAAAAAATAATCCAGTCAATGAATAAACCATTCAAAAAGTTTGCTGCAGAAAGACCTTGAGCCATGAGGTCATCTCCTTTGCGAGGTGCATCAGTGATATCAGTCCTGTGAATTTCTCATTTGAGGTTATCATATTAAAGCTGACCTTGTGTTCTTGCTCCAGACCTCTCAGGAGAGGCGAGGGCGATTGTTTTACTATCATCTTAGGTCAGGGAGGTGATGTAGCCAGCTCTCAGGATTGTTCTTTCAAGTTTCCTATCGTGTCTTCTCATCACTCTGATATGCGTGTTGCTTCAAACTCAATAAGAAAGTGTGGCGTGTAAGGTCTGCCTGCAATCTCTTTTCATTTTCAGCTGACAGAAAGCAACTCAAACCTCCTACCAGCGAAGAGACTTAAATGCGCAACCTGACGATGAACTCACAGATCCCATCAAATTCCAATGTGGATGCAAAGCAATTGCTGATACTTTGATAAGACTGAAAGTTTTATTTATTAACTTTTTTCCTGACCTGTGATAGTCTGAAACGTTCGTTGCCAGTTACTCAGTAGCCATATCCTTTTTGTCAAGGTACAATTGGATTGGAAAGAGTGGTTTAATTCCACTTTACACATGAGATGAATTGCCATTATTTGGATATTTACTGTGTCTGAAGCCGCTCAAGTGATGAAGGTTCACCTCGTCTCTGATGGCGTTCTCCAGCAGCCCTTAGTGCAGAATGGTTATACAGACAGGAAAACTCATTCCTGGTGTTCATTTTGTCATATTATCTTTCCTACAAACAATTACATCTCAGACGTAATTTGGCATGATTGCAGACAGTTGCCGAACATGATAATGGAGATGTCTCTTTTGAGCGTGTAGACTCCTGAGAGTTTCCAATAAGTTTTAACTTTACGAAACAATGTAATGATTGCTATAATTATATAGCTGCTAATCCTATGAGATAAATAGGCTTCATGCTGTAAAAGCTGACACATTCATCATATATTGTGATTGGTGTCGGTGCCACGTGGTCACTTTGGATCTCAGCCTACACCCAGACTCATTACTGAGAAAGTTTGTATTGCAGGTATCTTCACCGGGTTCCCACTAATCATGAAGTATTTTTAGCCTTATTTTTTATTATTTTTAGCCAAAGCATCTGTTTTCGCAGAGCGTTTGTGTGCTAGCTTATTCCTGTACTCTGCCAAGTCCCTCTGCCAGATAAGTCATCCATGATTGGTACAGGAGATGAGTTGGACTGCTACAGAATGGAGGTGCAATTATACTGTCAGTCTGAGACAGCAATTTTGGCTTTTTCACCAGTCACTCATATGCCTTGCACTATATTGGCACATTTGTATTTTTTATTATTATTATTATTTGGGAATGTAGAAGCATGCACATTTGGTAAAAGAGGATGGCTTATTTTTTTCTATGCAATATGTACAGGATTCAGCTCACTGTAGAGTATTTTTATGAAACATTGGTCGAATGCTGGGAGTGCTTGTCTTGCCATGATTCAGACCAAGAGTGTCTCGGGCTGAGTCTCCTGCAGTCTTCCGCAGCCATACTGATAACTCCCCAGACTAGAAGAAAACTGAGCAATCATATTCTGTGGATAATTGGACATTCAAGCAGTCATCAAGGATGAATAGAGGATTGTAATTTTAAAATCAGACCCCCTTGTTGTCTTCGACCCCCACACACAGACATTTGGCATGCCACTGCAGTTGTGCTTCACTGAAGAACCTGGTGACAGAACATTGTGAACGTTGGGATCTTGCTGGCTCCGAACCCAAAAGAAAATTAGCTCTACAAAACTCCTCAGTGCTGCTGATGCTTCACTTGTTTAAGTAAGACATTCCTAGATTTCAGAAATCCACCCCTGCGTTGCTGTTTTACACACACCTTCCAGCCACAGAGATTCGCAAGACTTAAGTACAGAGTCTTTTTTTTTTTTCAATGGCTAAGTAATTTAGATAATATAATCCTCCATGTAAATTTATGTGTGTCATAGCTCAAAGCAACAAATGATCAAATGCATATTTTCTGTTTAAAGAGTTTTTGTTTTAACCTAACAACGAGCGATACTACATTTTCTTTGTTTATTCGTTACTTTTTGTGCTGTTGCACTGGGTACCCCTGTACACATTAAAATCTCAATGGACTGAAGTACTGCTCCAAATAGAAGTGTGATTCCTGGAATAAAAAACCTCAAACATGTTTGACGACTGATTTTGAAGTTGAGAAACGTTAGGTTACCTCAAGCTCTACAAGGAAAACAAATGGATGAAGTCTTGCATATACAATGTATGTGATGTTTTATGCTTAATTATGTAATATTGTTTTTTGTTTTTTTATGGTGACTGTGGTCTTTCTGGCACTGGAATGGGTCACTGTTACATAAATGGCTCAGACACAAGGCTACAGACCAAATTCCCCAATGTTATGTATTTCCCATGTTCTCCAACTCTCCACTGAGACCTCCACTCTGCTCTGCTTCCAGTCTGTGACTCTTTCATTACCTATTTTGGTAAGCCTTTTTCACTCTTGACAGAGATTATGCAGATGAGGCAGCCACACTGGAATGGTTTAAATGGGTCGGTGTAAACAAAGAGTGGAGACGGCTTACGTGCTGACAGGATGTGCCTCTCCATCGCCACTTTCCCTCAGGGCTGCCGATGAAGGGGCTGCATCTCCTCAATTCAGAGCTTGTTTCACAGCCAACGCAGCGTTGTAAGCTTTTCTCCACACCCACACACCTTTTTCAGCAGAAGAAGGGATGGTTTTTTATAAGCGATTATATATGTACTCACTATGTAGTGCTTTTTAAAACCTCCACATTGCTACTGTAAAATCACTCAAAGGGTTGAATAGGCTGAAGGCCTCAGCTGGATTCATTTCAAGCTGGATTTGTTTAAAGATCATTAAATTCCTTTTTCTGAGACTTCTGAGTGCAGGACAGATCACCATTGCGCACAATCACTACCTCTGCCTCAGATTTGTATTTTTTAAGTGGTAAGCCTTTTTTTGTGTAAACGGGATCTCAAATATTTGACTGGTGGTTGAAGGCAATCTCTCAAAAAAATCCAAGAATTTCAAGGATCTGCTGTATTTTGGCATGCATGAGACATCACAATCGATTTGAATATATACTGGTTCTGATTCAGGGATGACCTAGCACTGTATAAAAAATGTTTAATAAAAAAAAATTATATCCTTACAAGCAAAGCATCATAACTTAATAAAATTTCATGAAACTGAGTTCAAGGTTTGGCTGTATGGCACGGTTCCATTAGATTCTGCTGGGAGATAAAACTACACCATCTGGTTGTAAAAAGCACCTGTCTTCAACGATGGCCATTCAAATGTATCTAAATATCAAGTCAAGTCGGCTTTATTGTCAGTTCCTCCACATACATACAGAGAATTGAAACTGTGTTACTCTCAGACCATTAGTGCATGGTTGCCGTGATTTTGCCAAGTAAGACATGTTCCTGGATCAACATTATTGTCCAAAAATATAGCTTTAACCCAATCCCTACCCCTAAACATAACCCTACCCATATTTTATTCCTAAAATCAGTGGGAAATGATAGCTGATTAACAAGGGCGTTGAAGCACCTAACTCTGATTGTAAGCCAAAAACAGAAATTTCCTGAAAAGTTATATCTCAATTCTGATTGGTTGATTGGAATGCTGTTCCAGGATCAACAAAAATGTTGATTCAGGAACATGTTGTACTTGGTGCATACAGTCAGATAACATTAACAGTAGAGCATAAAAATACAGCATAAAAATACTTTTTGTCAAAATATTCTATAGAATATATATAGAATTTAATCTAATATAATAATTTACTGTTGTGCTCGTGACTTGTGTTCTTGTGGAGCTGTCATTTTCTTTCTTCTAACAATTATCCTTTAAAAGCTGTTAAGCCTATATGTTGTGCATAGTTTTTTAAAATTATCATTATTATCTGAATTTAGGTTATGTACATCCTAAATGTCGAAATGTTTTAAAATATGAACCACGATACTCATTGTGAAACATTGCAATTAAGACAGATTTTTTTTTCTTCTAATTTCAATATACTTGAAATTGATGAAGCAGGTTTAAACATGTTCAGGTTTATATAACGGATAATTTACATCCAAATATATTTCAACGGTGTAGGGACTTTGCACATTAAAATAGGTACTGTGCATTGAAAACATGTCTTCTATTTTACTTCTTAGCAGTCAGAATGAGAAAGCAATTGTTTGAACACAAAAACAATACCAGTGAGAGTTGTCATTTTTAGTCATTTACACAACTACAAGGAAGGGGTATTAAAAGACAACCTCTAGCTATGATGAATATTGCACTAAGTGTGCCTTAGGCTACACTTAGCTGTAGTCTAATCACTGGGCCGATGACTTCTGTGAAGATACCAATGAATGTCTTGTCTGTGCATCACACTGAACGCAAATCTCCTCCAAGCTCTGGGCAGACCTGAGCTGTAAGGTTCTTTGACCTAGAAAAGCAAGCCCCTTCTTCATACATATCCTTCAAGTTTGATCCTCTTCAAAATCACCAGTCTTTGAAGTAAAAGAATTAATGAGTTTCAGAAAATGGACGAAATTGTTCTGTGCTGTGGAAATTACAGATGCACGCCTGTTGTAAGAAATTGTCTAGGACAGCATCTCTATTTTCCTAGGGTCGCGGAAAGAAAAAATTAATTGTTTTTCATTTTTAAAACAAGTATAACATATTGCAATTATCTGAATATCTGAGAAAAAAAATTAGTGTGACTGCATCTTAAAGACCTTTTATAGCAGAGAACTCAAAACCTTTTACAGAGGTTAGTGATTCATCTCTCCCTCATTACTCATTAGCATAAATCCTTACATGTTTGGTTGACTAATGATGCCTGAGATTATAGTTTATTTAGATCAGGCAGGTATAGTCCCTTTAAGAGACCAGAAACATCAGAGTCTAGCTTTGAACCACCAATGATGACAAAAAAAACTAATATTGCAGTCCATTTAAATATTAAAACATGTGCCCTTTCTTTGATTTGTTTACAATGTTCCAGTGCAGTACACTTATAATTAGTCCATACTTCACATCAACATTTATTAGCTTTTCTGAAGTTTAGTTTTTCTGCAAGAACTTGTCCTCAAAAGGTGAAGATATTTTATTTTTATTTACTTTTTTGGACATTGAAACATTGGTAGGAACACACACATCAGCAGCATCTGTGATACTGTTGTATAATTCATAATCATCCACTGTGCTTCCACCTCTCAAAGGAAATATGTAGCTACTCTAGAAGACAGATGCATGCATACATGATTGAAGTTTGTTCTGTTGAGTCTTTGCCCCAAAGCATTTTGTTTTTCCACAGTGTTGTCACTCCACAGACTTGCATTTAGTCAGAAAGTCAAATGTTTAACTGAGAAAATCAATGAAGTTTAACTGAGCACCAGATTGAGTAGTTTGGGGAACCATCAATATGCAAACTTAGGCTAGACATTGAACTATGATATCACCACAGTACTTTTTTGTAAGGGTATAGAAATCATTGTTTTTAAATGTAATCAAAATTGCCCCTATTTGCTGTTTCAATGCTCATTGCTGATCGTATTGTGCATGTACAGTGCACATTATCTAAAAATATATAAAATAATAATTCTTTAAAATGGCAACAAGCTCAGCCTTGTATTTGACAGCTTGTCAACCAGTGGTGCTCTTGGCATTTCAGGGAGAGGAACAGACAAATCACAGTTGACTTTGGAATCAACCGGGCCACCCTTATGACCAATCAGTTCCTCATATCCTGGATATGCAATTCTACATCACAGAAGTAAAAATTTCCCCTCTAATGCTGGGTTCACACTGCACAATTTTCTAAATCGTTGGATTTCCTCAGACTGCACCATCTGGTTGCATTTGGGGGTGCACTATGCGACAGATCATGTCACACATTACAATGCTTTTCAATAGGAAGAATCACCAACAACTCTACAAACTGTTTTGCAACCAAACGTATGCAAGAATGGATACAGTAAATGGACTGATTCATCTCGAAAATGGTAGCCTGCAAAAAGCTTGCAAATGTATACACATTAGTCAGCATGCCAGATATGTCGCGAGTATTGGTGATGCATAGGCGATTCTCTCAGATAATGCACACTACTAAATTGTCACACACAATTTCGGACATCTATTGGCAATTTCCACAAAAACTGTAAGCTAAATCCGTGTGGTGTCAACTCAGTGTAACATTTCCTTCTAATGTTGCTCCTGTGCAAATGGATTCTCAAGTGAAGTCCATCTGCATTTCCATTGATGCTCAGTATAAAACATAAGCTGTCAAAATGTCTTGTTTACAACGATATCTTTAAATATTGTAAAGAGTGGTACACTGCACAGATTTGTGTGCCTAATGCAAATCGATTTCGCTCAGAAAGAACAACAATTAGAATATTGGTTTCAAATGTCATTTCATGTTTACTTGTAGTCTTTCGGTTATTCAAACAGATAATTCAGTTGCTGTCCATCACAGTGGATGGACAGAGTTTTGAACTCTGAATCGCGGTCAGTGAGTCATCTTTAAGCAGAGAGATGAGTGCTGGTGAAGTGGACGGTTCAGCCTTTGATGAGCAGATAAAAAGAAGTGCTGGAACTCTGGCTTTTACTCTCCCCCTTTCCAGCCTTTGAATCAGGAAAGGACTTTTCAGATGATGCCTGTTTGTTTGTCATTTTTTGACAAACAAATCCAGCTCTCCGCAAGCCCGCTCTTCTGTTTGATGAGGAAATGAAAGCCCGAGAGCGTGCATTATTCCTTCCAGTATTTCTGCCACTATCGCCTTTGTTTTTCTTTGTGTGGCTGTATAATTCAAGCAAACCCTCATCTTCAGTTCGGCGGGAGAATTTGCCAGCGTGACTCTTTTCATAACCTCTCCACGTTGCCTCCAGCATGTCATCTCTCACCCCGAGAGAGCAGAACCCTCTCACAGCTGTCAGACATGACCGAGAACTTCTGGACTTAGGTTGTGTATGGCTCTTGCCACAAGGTGATGTGTTATCCAAGCTGTGCCTTGGAGCCCCTCATAAGACTGCCTTATAGAAGTAATCGGCCCCCAGATGATTCAAGAGTCCAGGATCTTTCCCAGCTGTCCCTGCACATTAGGCAAGGTTATTATACTGTATCTGGAGACTGATTCCAGTGTGCCTTCCAGTCACATAACACTGCAATCTTATTAAATAAGAGCAATTATATTCATGTAAAAAGGCCCAAGGGCTAAACCATTGGGTGGGGACAACACTGTTGATTTGTTGTGATGCAATATGTGCTAAGATAAACAATGCTTTTACTGTTGCTTATACGTTGAGTTTAAACCCTGAATATTAGACTTTAGCACATTCAAGAAAAATAAATTCCCCCTATTAAAGGGTTCAAACAGTATTCTTCCATAAACCTATGTGTCCTGTTGCATTTGTAATGTTTTTTTTATTTTTATTATTATAATTAATTATTTTGAAGCCCACAAAGCCGGCTCTGGTTTCAAAAGATCCTTGCTTTCTTCATTTCCCTACAGACATCCCTTTACCATCATGTTTTATTCCCTTACTGTCAGCAGCCCATTTTATTGCATAGACAGGTTTTGGCGCACCTCCAGGATGGTGCACGTCCACTCCCAAGAGTCTCCCAGGAGTCAGTCTGATCACAATAAGCAAATCTGAATCCATCACCCACAGGAGTAAACTTGTCTTTTCCATTACATTCAGGTGAATTTCCCATGGAAAGCTCTTGTATATTTTATTCACCAGTTGCGTTGGATCAGATAAAGGTGGGACTCTTTAATCTTTAATTTCTAGGTGACTTTTAAAAGACATTTAATGGCTAATGGAAATTACATTAAACTGGAATTTCTTTTATTCTGCTTTCTTTCGTCTCCAGTTATGAATGTCTCTCAATACAGTGTGTTACAATTGAGAAGTAATCTACCTAATTTCTCAGTGTTTCACACACATTGACAAGTGTTGTAAAGAGAATGAACTGTAAGCCATTTGTGGAAATGAGCAGGTGGCTGAGTAAATTATGGCAAACGTTTTATTTTGGGTGACCTTTTTTTTTTTTTACAAATGAAGCTGCGGCACATTTATATTACATCCATGTCAAAGGAATTTCTCTCTGCAACAAGCATCACAGGTGATGTCTTATTTTCCATTGGGCCACAGTGAGGCATGTATCTTCTTCAGTGCAACGATCGTGACACTTTGCTACAGTGAAAGATGTCTCCACAAAGAAAATCCTCCATCGAGAAAACTTGTGCGTTATAAATGGAAATGACAACCAACATTTTACATCAAGGTAATGAACCACCTTCAAATGCTAATCACAACTCAATGGACCAGCCCTGGGGTTGACAGCCAGTATACATTAATAACTATAAAGCACATGTTGCCACACATCCAAACTCACTCAAGTAAGCCATTGAGCTTTTTTATATTAAGTGTTTTTGTTTTTTAATTCACTGCAGCAGCTAGTGTAAATGTAGCCCATCTGATGTATACAGACACAGAAAGTAATATCACAAATAAGAAGAAAGTCATAAAAGGGTACTTTGACACTTTTTAAAGTCTAAATGTCATTCAGGACACCTTATAAAGACCGAAGATGTTTATTCACCAAGATTACTACAGAATTATTGTATTTCAAACCCCCGAGCATCTTCACTTGCTTGCGTATATTTAATCTTTGACATTCTTCCTCTGATAGTGGTCCGTTGAAACTAAGCTCTCTGAAATCCTATCGCCTTACTGTGGTTTTGCTTTCCTTCTCAGTAAATGCACACAGGTTTATGCTCAGTTGATTTAAGACTCCTTATTTACACCCCTCCCTGCGGTCAACCATAGCAATTGCCCCTGCTTTGAAGCCTGTTATCCATAAAATACAGCTCATCTGCCAAATGTTGTTTATTCCCACATCGTGGTTGTTATATCTATTCAGAAATGACTGTGCGGCACCCTGGGATGTCTTTGAGCTAGTGTGTGCTCTGTGTCTCATGCACAAAAAACTGTAGTGGCGAACGCAGCCTGTCTCCCTTGTCATCGAAATAATGAGTTTCATTTAGTCTGACACCATACTGGGAAAGTTTCGGTATCGGCATCCAAAAATTGACTTCATTTGCTTGTCCCTTGCTCTCTCAGACGAGACTAAATTAATTAGCGGCAGACTGATATTGCACTTCTTTCATAATGTGGTCCGTGGAGAAAATGTGACCTGCTGCTTACACCTTGCCTGAGGACTAATAAGCGATCTGGGAGGGAGGGAAAAATCTAAGTCCAGGTTTTCCCTGCTGCAGTTTGGATTTGCAGAAAGATAGGACAGTTTTTAAATCCGAGAGCCATCTGCTTTGATGCAGACCGCCTGTTGTATTTGAACATTTAATTCTGTTGGAAGTGAAACAGAGATAATGACCCTCTCTAGTTGTCTTCCGTAGCCAGTGCAATTGTGTGTGTGTGTGGTTGTGTGTGTTGAGCACCAACATTTCTCCCCAGGATTAATTAGTTTGATTCACACTGTGTCAGCCATGCCAACATAATTCCCCGGGGTAACTGGCAAACACACAGCAAAAAAGAGAAACCAGATACCTTTTGTGTGTGCGCGCATGGATATATGTGTGTGCTTCTGCGCTTCGCTTTGGCGAGAGTTTGTCAGATGCGGTACTCTGCATGCATTTACCCCCCTGAATTCTTTAATTAGCGTGCGGTAAATACTTTGACGACAGCAGAATGCTTGGGAGTTGGAGAAGGGAGAAACTCAAGGCTGCGTTGCAAAAAAAAAGAAAAGTGGCATCCAGTCTGACAGCTTGCCTGGCTCCTGAAAGGTAGCCAGCGATGCACCTCAACGATCTTGTTGCAAAGTGGGACACTGCACATTTATGCGGCGGTGCGTATGCTAGAGTTTTGCAGCGTGACACTCTGCGGAATGAGGATTTAATGAGTCTTAATCCGAAAGAACAAATCTCAGCCCAACCATTATTAGCGTGCCTGGTTTGTATCATCTCTGGGAGAAAAGTTCCAAGGCCATTTGCATGACATGGCCGGTCTGACAGTATATGTTTTGGCATTCATACTAAGCCTCTTATCAGCACTGAAAGTGGCTACTTGTTGGAGGCTGTAAGTAATTGATAATATGGAAACCTGATGAAAGCGCCACTGTCGCTGAGGCCCAGAGGCTGCGCTGTGATATATGTGTCCTGGAAGACAATGTAATCGACTCCATAAAGCTTAGGCTCTCAGTTAATTGTTGAAGGAGGGAGGGGTAGGATTCATTCCTCCATTGAGAAACCACCAGGGAGCTATCTTTAGTCCCTGTGTAAAGTGTCACTTCCCCATTATGTAATAATGGTAGAATCCAATCCAGTATTTATTTTTTCTCTCTCTCTCTCAGTAGAACAAACCATTTTTAAATCTGTTATTAAGCAGTGTATCATTCTGCACCACTAGCATTACCAAACCGAGATGGAAAAGAGGAAAACACACACTTTTACACAATTTGAATTCATCCCAGAAATACAAATCATCAGAAAGATTTGTGCATTGATTCATTTTAAACCTATAACCAAAATGAATTCTTGTCCTAGGACAACTTTGGTTAACTTTTTTTATCCACTTCAAATGTTGGCTACTATACCTCGGTATATCTTTAGTTTGACTTCAGCACTACTTCCGCACAATTAAAATACCGGTTTAGTATACTAAAATTGTCTTGTTGTTGCCTTGTTGAACAAGATAAATGAATGGCATGATCCCTTTTATTCTGTCACTGTCTGTCCTCATTCATGACGGATGTGCTTTAAGTTTGTTTATGAACACCATGTCTCGTTCATTTACAAATAACATTTCGTTTGCATTTTATTTAGTGCCATTTTAGGTAGTCTAGTTTCAAATGAACATGAGGTGCTCTGCAGCCTGAACATTAATTCAGTTTTTTGGAGCAATAATCAGTTTTTTAAGGCAGGAAAGCATTCAAATGCTTTAAGAACAAAAAATATGAGTCAGTGCACAAGAATGATTTGTTCATTTAAAGTATTTTAAATAAAAAACACAGAATCGCTCAGCATTGAAACACAGCTATTGTTAATGCATTTGTTAACTCTGCATCTCTGAACTTACGGTCCGGAAGAATATGAGTCACCTGCTAATGGTGTGTAGGAACCAGAGAATGCAAATTATCTACAACACTGAGCTTGACATTTTTGTGTTGACCATTCATCTTGCAAATGTCTATTATGAAATAATGGCTTTTAAGGCGCCGTGACAGTTACTCGGAGAGCACGGCTGCCTGCAAAAGTTTGTGTTAGAGTTTACTTTTTCTGATTTAATCATATCACCGCATCATTAATCTTCATCTGCCGGACACTTTGGCATTCACATCAAGAGATAATGAGGAATAAGAAATTGTGGGAAGGGAGAGTTCGGGGGTTCTAGTTTGGTTTTGTCACCAAAAGGACTCTAGCTGTGCCCAGCATGACTTGTTAATGAAGAACCGTTTGAAGCACGGTACAGCTGCAATTCGTCATAACACTTGGTTTCTACTTAAAGTGCATTATCTCAACTATAAGTTTCAGGGTTCAGAGAACTTGAATATTTAATGAAGCCTAGGAAGGTTTAATGTTGATATCTTGACTGCTTTGCACATTTCAATTGTCATGTGGGTTTGTAAGTCTGAGACCACCACATTGGAATATAAATATATATATATATATATATATATATATATATATATATATATATATATATATATATATATATATATATATATATATATATATATATACTTAAAAAATACATTACATGATATAATACATTAAATGCATGTGAAATATTACACTTAGGTCTGATAAAATAAGCACATTTGTGTTCATTTTTAACTGGCATTCTTAATATGATGGTAATTTAGATTTTATTATATGTATATATATATATATATATATATATATATATATATATATATATATAATTATTATTATTAGTTTATTTTTCATAATTTTTTTTAGATTGAAGTGCATCTTGCAATACTTAGATGTTCAGAATTCTAAAACAGTGTAATACAATGAGACACAATACAATGTAAATTTTAAAGCCTTTTTTTTATGGGTCATTTTACATCCAAATCCCTGATTTGGTGCTGCAGTATGTAGGCTATGGAGGGTGGGCCATTGTTTCACTACCCACAGGCTTGTCTTTTCTTTGTCTCTTCAGCTGTTTGTGAGTGGGGAGCTAAATAGGATTTTAAAGGGCTATTTTCTCATGTTTGTCACACACCATGTTAAACAAATCTCTCATCAAAGCCTCCTCTGCAATTAAGCCCACGGAACATAGAGATCATTCACAGTCAGTTACAATTTACTCAACCACAAACATGATAGCCAGTCTACAAGTCCACACGTCCCAAATCCTTACAGGCGTAATGCTGTGATCATGCATGTCTTTTAAAAAGTTTTCAGGGATCATTTGAGAAAAATGAAAAAAAAGATGTGACCCACACTTTTCTTAAAAATCAACTTTATTCTCAATGAATATTTGCATTTGCTAGAAATGAATGTTCTAGGTTTGATAAAACGTCAAATTTTACTGACAACATCTGTGACATGACACATTTAATGGAATAAATAATGGAATAAGCACTTTAACAAAATTATATAAAATATAAGCTTTAGATTTCTGTTTTAAAACTGGAGTGCCATGCATCATTAATATTGAAAAAAAAACTGAAACATTGCATGACTCATTTTGACTTTTTCTTTTGGTAAAAGACAGCATGCTACAAACGCTGTTTATAAAACTTTTACTGAACCTGTATATGGCTAGAAGAAGTTTGACCTAGATGAAGTGGTACTGGCTGACATAAGGCTGTCAACGCTCTGATTAGACTTCGCTAGGAAGGCCTTGAGAGTTTTGAAGGTGTTCTGATTGCAATATCTTTCAGAAGTCCTTTGAGAAGTAAATTGCTGTAACCTTGGAGTTTGGTAATTACCCCAGACTGCTATCATTCTGGTAGTAAAATAAAGGCCTTTCTAAACTCATGCACAGCGTCATCTTTAATAGGATATTCAGCCGGAGGCTAAGCAGAGGGTAATGACAAACGTCTGCTGTGACTTCTAGACACTTTAGTGCTGGACGACTGCTTCTCAGTGGGCTTTCAATGCTAAGTGATGATGGCTTTATGAGGTTTGCATCTTGCATTCCATCTGTCAGGAGTCACCCTCACCCTTAAACTTGGCGCTTCTTTATCCGAATTTGTTGCATAAAGTTTTTTAGCAGTTCCAGAATGCACACTTTTTTTTTTTTTTTTGTAGGTTACAAATTGGTTACAGCATCTACACCAGTGAATATGTCATTCAAAAACTCTGGTTTAAGCATGAATAGACTAGGACAAAAACAGTCTAGGACCTATGCTGAACTAATACACATAATCATCTGCTGTATTATATAGCATATATTTGTAAATGGTAACATCCATTTATATTGTAATGGCTGCACAATTTGATTGAACAATAGCCCAATCTTACATTTAAACTTGGACTTGGTCCTCAAAGTAAATTCAAATGCAAATTCAAGTCCCAGTCACATTTTCTTGGTTATATAAAAATTTCTTACAATACTTAATCAATATTCTGTTTGTTAAAGCCAAGTATGCATCTCAACAAATTAGTCTTTGGTGTTGTCAAAAATAGTTTGACAACACCTCTGAATATAAATGTATTTTACCTCTTCTATTCAGAGCAACACTTGCTACAAATTATTAAGACTTCCTGTATTTCTACTGTTCTAGATTTATAAAAGCAGTTAAATTACTGGCTTGTCAGCATGCAAGAGCAAAACCCTAGTTTATTTGACAAAGAACAGGTAATTGCTTTTTGCGCCAGACATTTACACCGTCGGGCAACAGCAACAGTTTGGAGAGTGCAAGCTATCGTTTCTATTCTTAGTGCCCTGGCAGTTATGTTGAGTTCTTTACTTTTCAAAACACTCACAGGTGCTTATCTGAACCCCAGATAAACCAGGAAACTCATGACAGAGACTCCCATTACCTAAACCTTGAGAGACAGAGCCACCCTTTGCCTTGAGGGAGAGTAATGTTGAGCTCTGCTGTGGCGGCCAGCAATGAAAGCCAGTGGCTCAGTGACGTGAGAGTGTCTCTCAGGCTGGTGCAATGGATGTGGTTGTCTGTGGTGACACAAGCAAACATGTCAGCCCTGTCAGATAAACCGGGTGATGTGCTGAAAGCCGTTCTCCTTTTATAACACGCTACTGCCTTTTTCCACCCCGGCAACTGCTAATATACGCGTCATCTTGAAGGAGAGACATAGGGCGGCTCTGCAAAAACCAAGTAAATAAAATAAATCATGTTAGTAGAATTCTGTTTCTGAAACCTAATGTTTCACACGTAGTCAAGCTGATGAATTACCCAGTTTTGTAATGAAGCAAAGATTCGGGGCATATATAGAGACTTTCCCTGAGATGGTAATCTGCAGGCGTTTAGAAAACCCTCTTGCTGGGGAATCTGCCACGGCGTGTGCTAATATGGTTATCTACAATGTTTTGCTGCAATGCAGTTAGGCCTAAATCAGCTGCAGATAATGGACACCACTTTATTTCCTCACTGTGCATACTTATTGGCAAATGGATTTAGGATTTTGGCTCAGTTTAAGTTTTGTTTGTGATTTCATCAGTATTATTTCATCAATATTATTATTTTTTTAATAACTTAATTGGGATTACATAGTTCATTTGAAATAAACACATTTTTGTCTGTTTCTTTAAGATGCATTATCAGCTTAAATTTTCACTTTTTTTGTACAATTTATTAATTGGTGAACATGCAGAAACCAGAGCTTTCCCTTTTGTTACACTATATACAGTGAAAGCCATATTTAAACTATGTTCACATTTATAACATGCATTTTTGTGCATAACTATAAATAGTAATTTATCTATTTTGACAGGTGGTAAAATATTTTTACAGTGGTTAAAGAATAAAACAGAAAAAAATAGTCCAGGTATGCCTCAGTAAATGTGGAGAGTTGGGTGTTGTGCCCCATATATTGTCAAAGGAATGCAAAAAATCATGAATTGTTGACTGGTGTAGGTAAATAAACAGTGATAACAGACTTATTTGACTCAGTTTTGACCGGCTTTTTTTGTTGTCATTTTAACCCTAAAGGCAACTGTTTATTTTGATGGGAGCTTAAAAGGTTTTTTGGCAGGGGACAGACAGACAGCGTAATTTACCCAGTTTACCTGCAGCGATGCCGTCCCCGTCCTCTCTGACAGGAAGTAATGGCAGGATATGACATAACGGACAGCTAAGCCTTGAGCAGAGGTGGAAAAAAAGCTTTCAATGATCCCTTTTTTTTTCCTTTTTCCTTCCCTTTCTATTTCCTTTCTCTCATGTCCTCATTTTCTATCCACACAGCTTTATCTTTAAATGAGAATATGTGCCTACAGTGAAAGCCTGGTATGCAGAGATATGTCTTCATGCCATTATAGGAATATACTTTTGCTATTTTGAACCAAAGAGTAATTTATTGATCTAACTTCCTCACAATAACTCTCAAACACAAGACCTGTATAACCTTTAAACTGTTGTTGCACATGAACATTCAAACTTTTCAGTGTAGTTCTTTCTCTGCTCTCTTCTCTTTCTCCCCACCTGTCCTCTTCTCTCCTCTCTCATATCATCTCTCCATATCACTTGGTCCCCAAGGGGAAAAGCTTATTTGATTATTTATTTATTTACGAATTGTCTTTTTTCCCCCCACCAGAATGTTTTCCACGTGGCTTTCATCATTTACAAAATGTATACCTGAGGAAAAAAGGTTTGATATGCTGCTAAAGCGATCTGTCCGTTCTCATTTCAGCAATTTAACAGGAAGTTAATATAGCACTGAACAGCTACGCACTTGGAAAAAATTAGGATTTTATGACCACGTTGTTAAAGTGGGTGAGCATATGGAACTTTAGTGTTATTGAATCACAACAGCATATGGCCCGAATCCATTAACTGCAGTCCAGAAATTTCCCATCGTATAAAACAGCAATTCAGAGAGACTATTTGAATCGGTGCAAACTGCACTACCTCCTTACGCCGCGTTGTTGCTATTCTGCTTTAACTTTTTGAACGCTGTATATTTAAAATAATCAATATGTTTGTTTTAATTTTTTGCAATTTAAGTGTTTCTTTAAAACTTCTAGCAGACTTCCACATTGACAATATCATATGTGGCACTTAAATAGAAATAAAAATTAAATCCAGTGTTTCAGACTACATATATATGCCATATATAAGGTTACATTAAAATGCAGTAAAGTATTGAGTCATTTTTTTTTATTATTGTGACAGTTGACTATGACTCTTGCCTCAATAAACTTCTATGTTGCTGTTTAATAATTGTTAGTAAGGATTTTAGATTTTAGTCATGGGATGGATTAAGGGATCTAAAATATTGTCACGCAGAATAATTAATAATGGTATTATAAGTACTAATAAACAGCCAATATAAGCTGGTTAATAGTGAGAATTAGTCTTACCACACATAGTAAATGATAACAGAATAGTATTTTCTTATATTTTTTTTTATTTTGGAGGCAGGTGGGGGGCGGAGTCAATGGCACTGTTTATGACACTGCATGGGTTTTGCTAGCGAAATGCAAAGTGATTGTGAAGCTGTGTCAGTGTACTTTTGAAAACATGTTTAGTTTGAAGTATTTTAGCTAGAGGAAATAAAAAATTGAGAAACGCCTTTCTTCAGTAAACTGACAGTTTTTCATGTTAGATGTTTGTGCAGCGTCAGCTCAATACGTTAAATAAAATATTGAACTCACTGAGTGAATTATGAATGATTTTACTTTGGTTTAGGACCTATATGATGAAGACATTAAAATTTGATGCATAATGACCTCTTACTCTCTAGACATCACCCTGCATTAGACAGCAAAAATCCAAACTCAGCAATCAGCGCAGAAATGTGACAAATGACTCCACAT
This sequence comes from Carassius gibelio, assembly GCF_023724105.1. Classification (NCBI taxonomy): domain Eukaryota; kingdom Metazoa; phylum Chordata; class Actinopteri; order Cypriniformes; family Cyprinidae; genus Carassius; species Carassius gibelio. Next base: position 25,349,174 of record NC_068399.1, on the reverse strand, counting down.
GGCATCGAGTCACCTTGTTGATTCATCTGTCAATGGATACCATGCACAGGATATGTTGCTCACTAGGGGTAACTATTGAGTATTGAGTGTGACAGACCAATTAATCTGCGATATGCATAATGCAACTGACATTGTCTTGTTTCTGTGGCTCTGAGTTGGGGTCAGAAATGCAATGTTTCTACCTCTCCTTGCTGCTCTCTACCTGATGAAGGATGACAGTTGGGCAGCTCCTGCGTTATGGGATTGAGTTTTGGATCAGAGTCAATCTCGCAAAAGCTGTCAGGAACATACATGCACTTTATTTAACCTGCAAATCAATAGAAAGAAAAAATGGCATGTATAAAGAAAATTTCACACATATTGCACAACAATCTAAATGTCAGCAATTAAATTAAAAAAACTGAAAAGTGTATATACTTGTACTACCTTTAATTTATGTTGATTTAATTGAAAAATTGTACCACAGCAATTTTTATAATATTAAAGTCGAAAAGCATTAATAAGAATCATCATTGAGAATAATGGAATTTAGCAAAAACTAATTCAAAATAAAAAAATGCCTGGATGCATTACAGTAATGAGTATTTGGTTAAATGCGATTACCTGGCATTAAAATACACTGTAAAAAGTATTAATGTAACATTGAAAAATAATGTAGCCCACAAATAAAAGCATAAAAGGAGTCTTCATTTTCTCTATGCAAAATGTTTTATATGACAGCACAAAATGAAAATGAAAAAATATGACCCAACCAGGAGTTAGCATTATAGGTTGGTTTAAATAAAACATTGGCCAGCATTTTTTTTATTTTTACAAAATGTGCTATGTTAAATAAATGATTTGTGAGAATTGTATGCCTCAACCAATAGGTTGCCCTTGCCCTTTCATATACTGAATGCATTAGTGAAATCATGTTTTCCTCTATAAGAACAGGACAAGACATGTTTCTTAAGTATACTCTCCTGTTAGGTCACCGATTCAAAGAGCTTTTAAACAATTGTATTCACACTGAGCCTCAAAAACATCTTAAAAATAGACCCATTTTCTTCAGAGTCACGATGGTCTAATGAGTCTTGTCTCTTTCCTCCAAGAATCTGTCCATCTAGAGGTGCATTTGCTGCTTTTGAAAGGAGGACGTTTCACTTGGATTCGATCTGGTTGAGCAGGTGGTTTCGAGACTGTATGGAGTACTTTTCCGCTTGCCATCACTCCAGGTTTACAGGGGAAAGCACTCATGCTGTCTGACTGCTGTTTCTGCTTTCAGTTTAACAGATCTGTCCACTGCACTTACCTGCTCCCTGCCCGCCAGGTGCATGCTGGGTAGGGGCACTGCTGCTCTTCATGAGCCAAAAAGCACCACTAATGGTTGACAAGAAAACTTTGCCATCACCAACAGGGCCACAAGGGACTTTTAATACCACCATCACCCCGTCTTTTATTCTTTAGTCCCTTCTGTACCCTTGTCATAGCGATGTCTTAAGGGTTTTCTACATTGTTGGACACAGAGGTTCACAGAAAGCTTGTGAGTAACATGCTGAATGGAGCCGGTGTGTGTTTTCTGCAGTTCTGTAGAAAAGAAAAATCACAAATAGGACCTACGTCATTTCGTCTAGATGGCAATGAGGTTGAATAGGTAAGGTTAAAATGAAATTAAAATGTATCCAATTTACTTTCTAAATGCTTGTTTTTGTAATATGGGATCAATCGAAATAAACTAAGACTATTTTTTATCACCTTCTCTATAGTGGTGTGTTATAGCTGATGTCTAAATTCTCGCAACCTTGTTTCTTTTCTCAATGAATATCATTCAGAAATGTCAATTCTCAAAGCAAAACATGGTTCTCAATGGCTTTAAATCTCCTGGCAAATGTTTCTTTTAGATATCTCAACAATGCCTCAAACTGTGTTCTGACTTGCCAAGAAACCCTAATTTGCAATCACGTCTCAATATGGACAAGGCCATGTAATTTTAGGTATGCCTGTATTAATTGTATCACTCTATACTCTTGTATGTCAGCAGTTGTCTCATTTGTGTCTGTTTTTATCTTTCCAGAGCAATTTTAGAAGTGTTTGAGACAAAACTTTGCTGAAATGAAGTTTGAGAAATCTCCAGAGCTACAAAAAGAGCAACATCTGAGCATTCAAATCTTACTCGGGGCGTGCCTGATGTTTTCCATACACTCTTAAAAATAAAGTTTCGGTAACTCTTTACATAAAGCCTTTATGTATAATACATTAAAGCTTTAATTAATTAATTATGCATTGTAATGCAACTCATACATTGTACAATCTCATTGATACACTATGCATTTTTAAATATGGTTATAAATATCTACGGCATGATATAATGTATTACAGTGCACATTATGAATAATTATAATGCATTATACCCTTAAATAGCCCTTTATAAGTAAAGTTTTACCAAATGATCTTAATTGGAATTTCTGGTTCCATAAAGAATGTTAAACATTTAGGAAAAGGTCTCACCTCACTCGACAAGAACACGATGATGCTTTAGGAAAGACATTTCAGCGTAATGAGAGCTGATACTCTTTTATTTACTGCTCTCTTTCACAGACTGTGCACTAATCTGTTTGAAGCTTGTTAGTAACACACACACACACACACAGACAGCAGCACTCAAATATAATGAGCTCTTTGTCTGGGTGTTTGTGGGGCTTCCACCCTTGAGCCAGAGGAGGTTATGTCAGCAGCGTTCTACCTCTGTGACTCATCCGCATGCCGCGGTGTCTGTGCATCAAAGCTGCATGCTGCTGACCTCTGACCTGAAAGTGCAGGACCCAGCTTTCTGCACAGCTGCCCTGCCTGTGTGTGCACATCTGTGTGTTTAGCCAAACTAATAGCAGCTTCACATGATAACATCAGTGCTCTGTGGGCAGCCAGTGACACTCATGAGGTTGACTGGAGTGTGTTTGTCTGCTGCAAAAGCGAAGTGACAAATCTTAATACTTTGCACCTGCAACATGATGTTCAGCTCTAGAGCTTCTCTTTTAAATAAATAATAAAATACATATAACAAATAATGCATTATTTACTTTTCTCTGCTATGCAGTAAGCCATTAAAGTTTGTTTCTTTGTATCAGGTCGAAATCGAGACTAGATCTTTGGCACACAGCAAAAAAAACAAAAGTTGTGTTCCTGCTATTCCACAAAACATAAATAGCTTACAGCTAAGCTAATAAATTGTAGTACTTGATGGAAGAATAGTTTATTTGGGTTAGTTCCAGATGGACACCCCTTACCCGTGCTAAGATCCCAGTCCCACGTATAGTTTCCCATTGCTTATTTGATCATTTTGTGGTGCTGCAGATATTAATGTAGAATATTGGGTGCTCAAGCCTGTCGCTTTGGTTAGTGTTTTAGTAAGACATCTGGCAGACCGCTGTTTTTTATTAACAGTAATTAAAATGTGCACAAACTGAACTGTAATGTCAACATTCACAATTACAGTTTATTAAGAATAATATGAAATAGCTTTGCCGTGATTCTCTAACTGACACCACCACTTGGGAGAGTCAAGGATACAAAGACATTTCTCAATGGTTTTACGACATTGTGGTGGTGTTTATGTGCACTCATTTCATAAATCGTAAATTTCCAGCATGGTTATACTAAAGTATCGTACATAATGTGCACATGTATCAACCAACCCTCACAAAAGCACAACTAAAATTACTTTTATATTGAATAGGAGTTGGACTGTTCTGGTTCAACATCACCGGTCACAAAATCTGACAGCCCCCCTCCGCTCTTACCCTTTCTGCTGTGATCTCCATGGGACCCCTTCATGCTCTAGTGCAGCTCCATGCATTATGTAATGCCAAGTTTTACCGTCGTATCAACAGGCACATTCACAAAAGAGGCAGCAGGTGCTTAAGTGTTGTTGTGCTGATGATGTGGCGCACCAGGAAAATAAGCGTTTAGTCATTCAATGCACGTCTGCATGTCTTTCTTGGAATGCACTATGAAGTGCCTCTGACGTTAGACAGACGTTTACCCAAAGAAACTAAACAAATATTGGGAATTCATCCTGAAGTGCCCCTATTACGCTATTTGAAAGGTTCATAATTTGGTTTTGGGAAACACATTTAGATTTACCTTATTTCTCACCTACTCTGAAAACAGGTTGTTCGAAGATGCATCTTTCCAAACCCCTTCTTTATGTGAGGCTACTCTGCTCTAATTAGTCCGATTACCCTTTTGATTGGCCTACTGCATGCAGTGCATGTCGGAAACAGAACGTTGTAAATACCCAAACATGTATGTGACCCTGGAGCACAAAACCAGTCTTAAGTCGCTGGGGTATATTTGTAGCAATAGCCAAAAAAAACATTGTATGGTCAAAATTATCAATTTTTCTTTTATGCCAAAAATCATTAGGATATTGAGTAAAGAATATATGTTCCATGAAGATATTTTGTTTCAGATTTTCAGATAGTTTGTCCTATCCTAGCAAACCATACATCAGTGGAACATTAATTTGTTAAGCTTTAAATCTCAGTTTTTGAAAAATGTACACTTAAGACGGGTTTTGTTGTCCAGGGTGAACACAGACATGGAGTAATGATAAATTACACAGAACACAACATCACACAAAACTACATATTTTGCACGCTTGACAGAACATTAAAACAGCAATTATTAATCTTACTTACAGGCTGTGATTTGGAAGACCAAGTTGGTCCAAACAAATTGGACACTGACCCATCTTTCAAGGACCACCGGTATATAAATCCTGCACTGAACGTACACAGATTGGGGAAGTCAGCGAAATGATGGGAACACAGCAAAAGTTTAAGATAATACTGCTGTGGTATCATAGGAAAGATGATTTTCAGCTACTGATTCTTTACAGCCTTCTCCTTTAGAAGGGAAAATAAAACTAAATGTACCTGCATAGTGTCTTATCGAGCTGTGAGATGTCCACACAGATCGTAGGTGGGTATTATTCAAATGTGGTAACTTCATGGAAATGGGATTCAAATTTTAAACAACTAATTAAAGCGATTCGGAGTCAGTTCTTTCTCTTGAGAAACAATAACTTTATGATGCAATTGTAACTTTGCAGACTGTTTACATTCACATACAGCCACATTACACACTGCATGAAAGCCAATTTTATCAAATCTACAATAGGGCACTTTAAAAAGACCATCTTTTTGTTAATTGCATGCCATCCATTTAAACGCTCACAATCTTAAACTCACTCCTACTTATGGAAAGTAAGCTGCCACTGGTTGTTCCTAACAATCCGGAGTGCAATACAACCAATTAGATTTACACATATATTAAACAGGTGTACCGATTTGTAGAAGTTAGCCATCATAACAGAAGTCATTAAAAATAGCAAAAATGGTCAGAATAATAGTGGAGTTGAAGTGAAAAATAGTCATGGAAAATGGAATTAAAACTTTTTGGTGTAAGAGACTTGACCATTATAAGTGGACTCCAGCAGGGGAAAAATATTAAAATGCGACAAAAGTGTAAAATATGTCCACTTTAATGTTTAAGTTGGCTTCTGTTCAATAAGGCTTAGCTGCAGTCTGCCGCCTCAGGCAGAGCTAAATTTGACTTCATTTCTAACTTTCTCTGCAGGCCTCAAATGCTAGCAACCCTTGGAAATGTAATGAAATTTGGTGTTCAGCAGAGATTGTTTGCTCAAGTGCGCTGGGAAGTTTCCAGCCCTTAGTAGGCACGACTTCCATTGCAATATTTTGAGGTATTCATTTTCTCTAGACGTTATCTCCTAGATGCTGCTGCTGTGAAAACCGAGGGAATTAGCTGCAAACCCCCACCGCCCGCAGAACAAGGACAGGATGACCACCGCAAATCCACGTCAGATCTCCACATGGTAAGTCTAAGAGAACAGAAAACGTTCACAGCAGCTCGCGAGGGAACAGGATTTAACTGCGATGGAGGAAGTGTGGCACTGATACGACATGCTGATGAGACGATCTCTCGAGGGACTTGCTCACGTCCTCTGTCACCAATCTGCTACAGGTGCTAAAATGTTTATTGATGTGTGAATACAAATGTGTTGGTGTTTTGTAGGTTATGTAAACGTGAAGTGTGAATCTGCAAAGAGAGTCATTCTTCTTTGTCTCATCTTACTCTCTGTTATCTCGTTTATCAGTGATAAGATCAGCCACCTCCTTCTTCTTCATGTGTTCTCCATAGATGAGCCACGTGTTGTGAATATAGATACCACAGCGCCATCTGTTGAAAAATATATGCAATGGTAAATGTTCAGTAATAACTATTTAGTGATGAACTGTTTACCCGCTCAAATTAAATTTTCAGCCATGCTTCTGAAACATTTCAAGGTTCCCATCACACTGAAAAAAACCAAACTTATAAATAAGTGATATTATGTAGTCAGACAATTATTACTGCAAAACAAACCCTGTGGACTTGTATCACCTTAAAGTGACTTATTTTGCAATAAAGACATCCAGACTGCGTTGTTCTGCTTTATACATGGCTACTTACCAAATAAATAAATAAACACTTTTGTAGTATTGATTTGAGTTGAACTGTATTATTGTGTGAGGAGAGACAGAAGTGATAATTGAGATAAAAATATAGAATGAGATTCATTCTCTGGTTTTGATTTAAGACCAATAACTTGAGTCAATCTTTTTTTTTCAGAATTAAGTGGCGAAACACATGAGGAATACACAAATGTAACGAAAATGTGTATGAGGAACAAAATCATGTTATATTTATGACCTGCAAAAATGATGTATAAGAAATATTTCTGCTCTGCCCTGTTCTCAGACGTCTCACCGTCCCACTGTGCGGTGTTTGTCATTTGTCATGAAATGCATCACCTTCATCTCTTAAACCCTGTTTGATCAATCCCTGGGGCTTAGCGAAACAGAACCGTTCAAGCCAATCTCGGCTCGTCCACACCAGAGTCCTGCACCACACGGCACATGCGATTATCTGCACCTTAGCACATTTAAATCATTGATCTGTACTTGGCCACGGTCACAATGTCAGTCCAAGAGTGACAGGAAGATCAATTTTTATTCCACCCACTGGATGTTTGACCGGGTTTCGATGAGAGACACTTCGGTTCCTCTCATCCAGTTTTAATCAGGAGCTTTTGTGTGGTGATCCAAAGGATCAATAGCAAGCCACCCAGGAATTGGTGTACCATAAAAATGGAGGCTGATTTTTGTCATCGGTACTTTCCGAAGCCTGTTTTTGATTTGCGAGACTTCCTTTGAGTCAGGGTCCCTCTTCCTGAAGAATCTCTTCACGCAGCAGTGGATTTTCTGATGGATGATAATCAACACTGAGCCTCTAAGACACACGGAGAAGAAGCGATAGAAATTATTTTCCTTGAAGGGATCTGTCACGCATTCATAGGACCCTCGAGGTGCTGTAAATATTGCCTGCCTAAAAAAAAGCTGAAGAGAAATGAGAGCAATATAATAAACGTTACATATATATATATCACAGAAAGCACAGACCTCTTAAATATTAACCAGCCCTACAGTAAACCTCAGACATCACCATCCTTAAGTACCTCACCTCGGGTACAAACATCATGGAGAAATATGGGAATCCCATTAAACGAATCAATGCATTTTTTACATGCATTTCAACAGGGAATCTCTGTTTATTTCAGTGTTCAATAGTCGAGTAGGTTTTACTTCAGGACCTTGATTTTACATTTGACAACAAGTTGAGACCCAATACAGTACCAAATTGTTATACATAAGTAAAATTAAAAATAAGAAAACGTTTTTCCAGATGATTCCTGAATTGCTCTCGGCAGTCAAAAAGTTTATGGTTGGCACAAACCTGCAAATGAACCTTTTTCTTCTTGGTTTTTTGTTCAAAAAAAATCTGCCAACATTAACATATTTATGTTTAACCTGTGCAATTGAATTGAAGAACCTGCAACCAATTTTTGGGTTGCAAACCTTAGTTTTAGTGTGCATGCAGTTCAGGAGTGAGGGTAGTGGTTCATGGGCAGTTTGGACATGCTTGATGTGGCACATGCATTAGACAGGCTGCCTGAGATATAAGCAAAAGTGTCCATCAGTTAGGCCCCCTGTTGGGCGTACAGGCTAAGTGCCTGTAGTGGTGAGCACATTGAGTGGCATGTTAAATCCCTGGATGGCCAACAGACTGCAGCAAGGCTTAATGCCTCGATGCCAGTCTTGCACTAAAAGGAGCTCTATTCTTAGCATGTCTTTCCATCAGCACAAGAAAGAGAAAGCCTTTTTTTTATTAGATAAAAGTTTTAAATGTTATTCCAGGTTTCTCTAGAGGTTTATCACTCAGTGTCAAATTGGAAATGCATGGACAGTGCATGGTTATATGCAACTACAGCCACATAGTTTTTCATGATGTATAAAATCAAGCATGCAAGAATGTCCATTTTGTCGGCACTTTTACTCTGGTATTTTCAAACATAATCTTATACAGAAAGAAATTGTGCTTTCCAGTGGGAGTTCTATAAGATGTTGTACATGCAGGGTTGCCAGGTCTGCGAAATAAATCCAGCCAAATCATGTTTGTTTTTTTACATTTTGGGGGAGACTGTTTTAACCTGCATGAAAAAAAATAGCCCACAGCAACAATGCTAATGTTGCCCAATTCCTCAGGAAAACCTCAGACTTGGCAAAACTGTTTACACGATGCATTGTTTCTAAATTATTTGCATCTGTAAAAACCTGATTTGCATCTGTAAAAACCCAAGACTGATGCACTCTGAATGAGAAGTCAGAAGGCACTTAAGTTCATTTCTGATTTGCATTGAATTGCATTGTGTTGAATGGAATCGAAATCGGATCACACTGCATCATAATAGGGGTGAATCATCTTAAAGAGATGCACATCCCAAGACCATGGTAATATTATGGGGTAACGGTTGCAAATTATTGTATAATCCATCACAATACATAAAAAAAATACTTAAAAAGATCATACGTGTTGTGCAATTACTCAAATTCTGCTTAAAGCATGACCTAAATTTAAGTCTCCACAGAAAGTTCTTACTTATAAGACTTACTATAGGAAGCTAGTGAACAGGAAAAAAAAAAACAGTTTGAAGAAGATATTCTCCGCTAAAAGACTGAGAAAGGGCACTAGCTTCAAGGTTATAGCTTGATTCAAATTGACAGTCTTGTGCATATTCATATTGATTATTTATTTTATAAAGTGGCATGCAGTAAAAACATTTTAAATGTAGAAGGTCATTGCCTAAACATTTTATTTGTCTGCGGTCTTCATCAGTTTGTTTAGTTTAATTTTTAAAAATGTAACACTTTTTTTTATAGATTTTCTCCATGTGCAAGCTCATTTCTGAAGGCTGTAAACACAAACAAATGCATAAATCACATTCACTCAAATATACCTGTTTCTCCTTTCGTCTGAGGGCACAAAACAGACAGACACAGAGTCACTCTGCTGAGGTAAATTATCCTTTGAACATGAAGGTCTTGATTGAAAGGAAACGGAAAGCTCTGAAAAAGGCTCCTGCTGGGAATAGGTCTTATAATTGACAAGAGGCTGTGAAAAAAGGGGTTTTGTTATCTGGAAAATATTGAGCAGGGCAATCCTCTGCCTTATTAAGGAATGGTTTGACATTAAGATGGAGTGCTGGGAATGACTTTGTGTGGGATGGGAGGAAACCCTTTGACTGTCTGATCCACTGAAGTTAAATTTGTTACCGCTGAAGCCAGGTGAAATGAGATCACGCGTGAGTAGATGTACAGAGGAAGAGTGATGGAGTGCTAGCAACTCAATTAGCTTATCAATCTACCAGCCAGCTGCTAAAATTATGTTGTAATAGCAGGCCTTTTTTTTCTCAGTGATAAGAATTCAAAACAATAGGAAATGCATTATAATAGAGCTGTACAATGGGATTAATTGAAATCTCTTAAGTCTGAAATGTGCACATTGATGGATATGATTCATATTTAGCATTGGTCTGTCATTAGTAGCACAATGAGTCTTCACTGCATGTGGCATTTTGCTTGCCCTTTACAGGCACTTATGATACATTCACAGTGCTTTAACACGACAGCAAATAAAAGGGCATCTAGTTGTTTCAATCTGCCTCTTTACAGACCAGTTTTGATGACATCATTGAGCTCCGATGGATCCAATGTGACCTCTTTTTCTTTTTTAGTTTTGTGCTTTTGTGTATGATTAACCACAAATGCATGACCGGATTAATAATACCTTGTATAAGTCACTGAAAACAGCCACAGTTGGCCTTCGGTGTCTCATATTTGTGGTGATGTGGCATTTCAGACAGGGAACTATTAACAGTATCTGCCAGTTAATTGCTATTCCTCTGTCCAGGGATTCTGCATTCAAGACCTGAATTTAGACATGGTGAAGATGTAAAATGCTTTAAAATAGTTGATGTTATGAAACTTACTGTAGATAATCTAAGGATTATTATATGATATATTTTTGCTGTTGTAAATGAGGATTTTTGGAGTATCTTTTACAAGAAATGCTGTTATAGACTTAAAGAAAAATCATATTTAATTAAATGTGTTACTTGTTACAATGTGTTTTTTCTCCAGTTTACGAGGTTCTCAGTAGAAATTATATTGAGGGTCTTGATTAATCTAATTGAAAAACACACATTATGCTTTTTGTGATATTTAACGAAACCACAGCATTTGCATTTGCATTATTTTAGAAAATATCATTAAATGTCAATAGCAAGTTTCAGTATATCAATTTAATGTCACATTGAAATCTTTAACATAATTTTCCTTTATTACTTTGTGGTTTTGTCAGTATTTTACAAACCCACTTGACTTACGACATCAGTATTTGTCATAGTTCACTGTACTTGTCTAAACCTCAAACATTACCACCCACAATGGGATTTCATTTTCTCAGTCTCATTCATCCAGTGTGTGTTTATCACTGTTGAACGTTTTCCAAAACGTCAATGTCCCTGTTCATCTTATTAACAGACAATTTGCTATTTTCCCTTATTTATTTCCTTTTTCATGTCTCCAGCTTCTATTCCAGCATTCGTCAAAGAGTCCCTCAGCACAACTGATGAATTGTTGTTTGCTTGCCTAGTGGAAGTGCTAATTCATCTGTGTGGTCAGGGTTTGAAGTGTTATGATGCAATGCCTAAGACGCTTCATCAGTTCAGTCTCTAATACGCTCGAACGCCTCCGCGCGGTCCTTCTATTGTATGCACAATACACGCAAGAACAACAGACAGGCCACACAGCAAACAAAAGCTGTCCTCCTCCGTTTTAAACCATCTTTAGTCTGTTGTGGTGTCTTCCCAGCTGCTTTTTCTATAGCAAAGAGCTGATAAACATTTTCTACTCAGTTGCACTGACATTTGAAGATAACACAGTCTCCCTTTCATTGTAACAAACCGTTCCACTCTCTTAAAAAGAATGTTTGTTTATTGGCATTAAAGGTTCCATGAAGAACTTTTAGCCCCAATGGAACTCTTTCATTCCATTTAAGTATCTTTTAAGGTGCTCTCAAAAAAGGGCATCCATGCATTATAAAAAGTGCTCTACACAGCTTTAGGGGGTTAATAGGGGCTTTCAGAAGTGACATGATGCATTTGTGTAAGAAAAATAAGCATATTTAAAACTTCTGTAACCATATTCTGTCGTATGTGTTCACAAGAGAGTGGTGTTCCAGCGGATGCTGTAGGACGTAGCTGTGGTGTAAGCCCCGGTGAAAAGTGATGCAGAAGTGCAGAGGAGAGAGCAAAACCAAGTTAAAAGTAAAAAATGAGGATTCGTAAAGGAAAATGTCAAAGGGTTTTGATGTAAACCAAGAGGATACTGGTTTTCCTTTGCTGTAAACTAAACTTGGTTCTCATGAGCTTACACTATGCCTACATCATCCACTGGAAAACCACTCTCTAGTGAATACGCTTACGACAGTTAGAAGAAGCTAGAGATTGCCGATTATAAAGATATAAATGTGAACCATTTTCTTACACAAATACATCGCTTTGCTTCAGAAGGCCTTTATTAACCCCATGGAGCCATGTGGAGCACTTTTTATGATGGATGGATACATTATTTTTGGGCTTCAAAATGGAAGAGCTAGGACGTTTTTTAATGTAGCTGATTGTATTCGTCTGAAAGAAAAAACTAAATTAGAACTAGGCTGGCTTGAGAGTGAAAAAATGATGGGGTCATTTTTAGTTTTGGGTGTACTATCCCTTTAAAGTGGGTAAAGGGGTTCTTTATTGGAATTAATGATTACGTGCAGAACCTTATGGAACATTTCCATTCCACTAAAGTTTCTTTTAAAGTGGAAGGAGATTCTCTAGATTTTTATAAAATGGAAAATGTAGCTAAGATGGTAGTTTTCCCCTTTTTCAGTTACTACTTTTATTTCCCGCAACTGGAAAGCAGTTAGCAAAAACAGTGGTAGAGTTTTGTTCTCCATGTGTTGTCATTGTTTATCTTTTTCTCTAGTGTTTTGCAGGATGTAGCCCGTGAAAGCGACTGCAGCAGCAGATGTATCTTATCGTTTTCTTTTTTTTTCCCATTTCCACTCATTTTATTGAGGCCAGGAGGCTGGCGATACTCCTCATATTTCTAGCTGACACGGGGAGTTGAGTGCATCCCCAAAGAGAGTCTGAGATGACTTGTTTAGAAATTGTCTTATACTTCAGCGCTTTGCTCCAGTTGTCTACCTCACAAATATCCAGGTAATCTCCCCCCTTTTCTCTCAGCTCTGTAAATATTTGAAGAGAAAAGTTTGTACTTCCAGAGCAATTTGCAGAATCCCCATGCCCTCATGCATGAAATGATTTGCTGTTCTCAGGGGAAGAGCCGCACACTGTCACAATGGCTGGCAGGTTTGATTTCTAAACTGTGATACAGTTTTTGCTGGATAGGAAAGGATGATGACCAGGTTTCTGAAAGCAAAGATCCCTGGGAATCCCTTTTTCCAGTGTTCACTGTGTGCCAGTCTCTGAGTGGCAGGTCATTCATCATTGTCTCACAACCTTTCTATCACCCACATGAGATGGAATACCGTGGCATGTTGTTTTATGAATGCACATGCATATTTCATCATGCCATAAAACACACAAACCAAATTGGATTCATATTAGATACTATTCAGATCTGCCTTGCAATTTACACTTCACAGACTGAAAGGTCTCACCATGTTTATTTTTTCCGAGGGTATTTCTTGCTGGTACTGACTTAGTACTTTGTTCTTTTTGCACAGTGAGAAAGGATTCCTGTATAATCAGAATTCTTCTCAACTTTTTTGACCATATTGGATTGATCCCCCCACCCCCCAGTGCATTCTGGGATTGGCTTCTCTGCAAAACATGTAAGTAAAATAACTTTAGAATCGGGCCACACGGCAGCGTAATTATACTGCCTAACATTTGGTACAAGATTTGCATCATAAATACCTATGATGCCTAAAAATGTTTTCTGGGTCATGTTTTGAGGTAAACAAAATGTTCTTCCTGGATTTCTTACATCATTATACCAAATTCACATACAAATGCAGTGTGCAATTTTTTCATATTAATTTATTTGTTTTATTTATTTATTTGTAGTAGTAGTAGTATTATGTCTTTAAATGTAGTCAATATTACAATGTCATATTAATTTCAGTTAATTTTGCTATGCATGGCTAAATTGCCAACTTTAGTTGAAGAGGTAAAGGTATTTAAAAAATGTAATTAGACAAACTATGTCATCAGTATATAGCTTAGTGTCATGATACACATAATTATTGTCGCTAAAATCAAGAAACCCTACATTATTATTTTCCTCAGTAATTTCATTTTAAAATAAGCATGTTTTATGAAATCAAGAAACCCTACTTTAACATTTTTCTCAGTATTTCTGTTGAAAAAAATAACACATTTTATGTTATACATAAAACAAACAAGCTGTCATTTTATAAAAAGAAATGAAACCACCAAAATGATCATAAAAATGGCCATTTTCTCAACCAAAAATTATAAAGCCATAACTCTGTTATTAACAAACACTCAAAAAATGTGCTGATGAAAAGTTTAGACCGATGAACCATTTGTCACAACTATGAATATGTTATTTTGGAGAGCATTAGTAATCAGATGGCGTAATTCAATCAGGGAGATATTGAATTACGACCAGCAATACAAACATAAATGCATGTGTGAATATTAATGAATGCACACTCCACTGCAGTGTACTGCATCGATATTGTCTCAAAGTGCCTAATAAAACTCCTGAATCAGCTCTGTGTACCCGTCTCCACCATCTGTCCTCTCTGTAGCCCTCCTCTCATTTTCGGTCTCCCCTCCCTGCGGAGTGTCAGATATCGAAGCAGACTGCAACACTATCCACCTGAAGCACTGCTGAGACAGCAGCCACCTCCACCAAACGCTCCAGCACCTGCGGGTGGGGAGATTCTCCCATTGCCTTTCTCTGACGCCTCCATCAATATCTGCACAGAAACAGAGTGCAGGAAACTCTCCCCACAGAGAGGAAGACACCTGTAATCATTAACCTTTTTCACATGTTAATAGTTTAGCATAATGCGGAGAAACATTGGAACTAAATCTGGGGTTTGCAGAATAAAGCACAACCTGAAGGTGGATCAAATCAATGAATTGGTGGTATGTATACATTAAACTGCACCTATGCATGTGGATTGGCTTAAAGGTATAGTTCACCCCCCAAAAAATTTAAATTTGCTGTTAATTTACTTCACTCATGCCGCAATTGCTCTACGCATTCCTTCAGTCAATAGCACCCACCTGCTTTTCATTCATTTCTGTTGTTTTTGTAGTTTGGAGTGAAGTCTGCAGAGATAAATATGGACTTGTATCGCACTTTGGCCCATTCGTTGCCCTCCCTCTTCGATATCCCATAATGCACAGTTGGTCACATCGGTTCCAGAGCGGCAGTGCTTCAGCGCCTGTGTGTGAAGGGCTCTCTGTGCTGGGAGTGTTTTTTTGCGTGCGCTGGGTAAGATGATTGCAGGCGAGCACAAGTGTTTGGTGTCAGTCTCTGTTACAAGGAGATGATGGGAAAGAGTTGAGACCGAGTCACTCTTGGTTAATGCACTGAGCCACGTGTAGGGGAGTCTCATGAAACATGTCCTAACCTTACCCGTACCTCAACAGCAGCAAAAGTGTTTTGCAATATACATGAACGCAATAAGTACATGGTACTTATTTTTTTATTGAAGTACATAGTAGTTAAGGCCCTCTACTATTAAGTGGGAATTTATTATATATTTATTTATTTCTTTTAGAGTGAAATATGACCAGGTATATATGCATCTATAATTCAGTATAAGTATAAATGTATAATTCATATGCATGCATGTGTACACGCATTGCTACATATTTGCCGCATTACTCCAACCCTAATCTCTTTATTAACAGTGTCATAAATTCACAATGAATTGAACTCAATGCACTGAACACAAATAGATTTGTTTTGCAGTGGCGTTCAGTGCCCACGAGCTTTAATGTTCCCTTTTCAGAGCGACTTTTTACAAACAACTATAAACAGGAATTGCAGGGATATGGCTGCAGTGAACTGCAGTGTTTAATCATGCTGTGGGCTGCACCTATTGGCCGTCGTTTCTTCTCATTTTTCTCATCCTGTGCAAACACCCTGTGTTGATCTAATGCGTACGTCTGCTGTTTTTTTTTTTCTCCTCAGCTTAAACAGATGCTGAAAGACTTTCTTACAAGTCAACCTTGGGGCTTTGCACATAGTGTGATGTTTGGAAAGTGTCTCGAGGATAGAAACAGGTCAAAGAGAAGGTCAGGTCAAATTGACCTAGCTGTCTTTAGTAAACCAGACATGTGAACTCCTGACCACAGGTAACTGGAAACCACTCATGCTAACTAGATTGATCGAGACTGTGTCTTCTTTTAACTTTTTACCCCATTGGAAGTTTGCCGTGTTACAGCTAGCTCAGAAAACAAACCCTGTTTACTGCTGATTGAAAGAATAGTATAAGTTATGAAATGGTTGATGAATTTGTGAGTAGCACTGTGTGCACGCAGTAAAGTGCAGGGGGTTTCACAATACGAGATTAATGATGCTGTAAAGCCTCACACACACCACTGCGGTCTCTGTCACACTGCACTGTTAGACGTACACACTAACAACCAGACAGACTCGCTCAGTGTGGCGACTTCAGCCCACACACACCCACAACATCAGTCTTTATCATTCTCTCGCTGTCACACGCTCTCATATGCTTGAATGTCGCATACATACATGTGGACGTTTGTTGGTAAGTTAAGCATCACCATTACTGTTGCTCATACTTTGTGTTCAGGGCTTGTTAAAATCACTAACCTCAAGTGTTAAATGTAAATGTCTTGCAGTGTATTTGAGTCAAGGCATCATGATCAACCTAACAACCAATACAAAACTACTAAGACCACCCTATCGTGATACAACTCAACTGCATGGTAATATGTTAATCAACCTAAACATCATTGAAACAGTATAAGGATGTTTTTACAATGAGCTAAAATCACCTTAGCAACATGAGCAGGCAACAAAACACCATAGCAACTACATAGCAACAAGCGAAAAACACTTTAAGCCTCTTAGAAACCACATAGCAATCCCAAACTACCAAAAACAACATAGCAGCCAGCTAAAAGACTTCAAACGTGTTACAAACCACAATGAACACCATATAGCAACCACTTATCAGTACCTTGACAGACACCTCCCTAAAAACATCAAGTATATGAACATCTTTGCTACCACAAAGCGACAATTTAAAACACTTATAACTCCTTAGAAACTTCTTAGAAATTCCCTAGCAAATATTAAGAACAACATACCAACCACATAGCATAAAAAAACGTAAAATATCTTACAAACTGTATAGCAATGCCCTAGTAACTACCAAAAACGCCACAACACATCACTTCACTTCACGCCACTCAGAACACCTTTGAAACTGGATAGGAACAACTTGACAACCTCACAGCAACAGGTTAAAATATTTTGAACACCTAAGAAATGCTATACCCTAGCAACTACTGAGAACAACAGTTGAAAATATTTTGTATACTCAACTGTTTAGCGATATCCAGGCAACCACCAAGTAACAAGTTAGCAACCACATAACAACAATAAAAAATAAAACATAGCAACTATTAAGAACTAAATACCAACCACATACTGTACTTTAGCAACAACCTTAAAGGAGCTATGGGGAGGTTTTTACTTAAAAAAAATATTTAAGATAGAGTTTTCATTTGTACATGTATGAGCAAACCATGATGTAAAAACAAGAATGACACCTCGACTGTCCACCACGGTTGCCTCTATCAGCCTGTAGGCTCAATCGTGGGTGGAGGAGTCGGGCCCGAATTGGCGCGAAAATTCACAAAATGTGACGTCATGCACGTTCTCGTCTACTTGGGCTTACAACCGTACGGCATGCCAGCCATTACAGTAAGCAGCGGCAATAGTGTTTTCAAATGGACTCTGCGGATGGAAAGAAGCGACCAGCCTCCAGCACAATTCAGAAACAGACGGACACTCCTCGAAGTAAAAAAAAAAAGAGCGTGCTCGTCTGCGCACTGAGAACGAGCATGAGACAGACTGCAGTTCCTCTAACGGCCAATGGTGTCAGTAACAGTTAGAAATTTCAGAACCTACGCAATGCTCCTTTGAAGCTCTATGAATATCTTACAAACAATGCCCTAGCAACTACCAGAAACCATAAAATCAAAAAACACCCTAGCAACTCTATAGAGACATGCTAAGACACCAATGGATAGCAATGTCCTCTAGTGTTGCAACAGTGTCTTTCTGCTCAGATTCTCTTAATGAAAATCTTGTTTATATTGTTGTCAGTGTCCTACAGTTATATACCCACATGCACATTCCCTCACACCACCGCTGCCATCAAACACCATCCCACTGAAGCATGCTGCAGCCTATTAGCGGCTAGCACAGCAGCGCTGCCAGAGGGTCTCTCTCTTTCACTCTGTCTCTGCCTCTTCCTTACCATCGCCTGCGGGCACTAAAGCTGAGAAGCACAGAAGTGGGCTCTCTCCCAAACTGCAGCGGTGTAGAGAGCTCTACCTCTACCACTTAATTGTTTCCCCCAGTGGTTGTAATTGCATTCTCTTGCTCACTTGTAATGACTGCGCATCTGTCACTGGGCCACAGTGCCATCTGCTGACAGCTTGAATCATGAGCCTTTCCAAGAAAAAAACTCTACTTATAATCAAAGTCAAGATCGGTGTGACAAATGGCTCTTTTTTTCAAGCCAAAGATAACAAAGACATAACTCTGTTATTTACAAACACTTGAAAATGTGCTGATCGAGTGTTCGGAGTCCGGAACCATTTGTCAAAATTATAACATTTTGGGAACGTTAATTCAATCTATCAGAGAGATGTCGAATTACATGAAGCGATCTTTTGTCTGAGCTCTGGATCAGAGGTTGAATTGGACAGATGCACTGCGGGCTCAGCAGGGCTTTGGGTCATCGCCCATCCAATCCGTATCCCATAATCCTCACTGAGAAGCCCCTCCGGAAAGGCTTTGTGTTTGATTGGCACATAGGCCTAAGATTACAAGTTATCCAGTTGATCAAATCCTGTAGTTAGTGGCACTTTGGAAAGCATGATATTGCTTATATTTAGTTCTATGTTTAAATGTATAATTGTGCTTACAAACGTCTTAAGATTTTATTTTAAGAAGATACTTAACTAATCTACAGAACTATATCTCCAGACCACAACAGAGACCTGAAGCTGGATTTCTTGTTGACTTGGACCAGACAGTCAAGTCAAGTCAAAGCACCTTACAGTATTAAACAGGAAAACAATGCAAAATGACACTAGTAAACACTCAATTTTCAGTTAAAGAAAGTTTATCACTGAATACACTGAATTTAGCAACCATTGCGGAGCTAGTACTGCATGTGTAAGTACAATACATTTTCTTGTATAATTATAAAGTGTTTACGTAGTCTTATCACAAGAATTCAGTATACAGTATATGAAGCATGAGCACACAAAACTTCAGCCAGACTCATTTGTTAAAAGCAACAGAGCTTTGGCTCAGATGAGACTTTTAGGTGTAAAATAAATCCGGACAGAGCCCTAAGAATATGCTTAAATATTTATGCCATGCTTTTGTCTTGCGCTGGATCAGGATCCTAATCCGTTGTCTTGGATATGTGGCAACAAGAGACGTTTTAATGAAGGAGTTTTTGATCTCACACTTTCGTTTGGAGCAGCGGTGCAAAAGCTGCTGTCACGTCGGGTTTGATGGTCTCTATCTCAAGGGTCATACAGTACGTGCCGTGGCACTGGGAAACGTAATTTGATTAATTGGCCATTAAAATTACTGTAGTTGTTGAGAAAGTTAAAGTCAAACTTTAGTGACATCACACCCTGCTGAAGTTGATACAGGTGTCACTGTGAATCTCCCCTCATCTCGTCTTCTTTACTCTCTGTGACTTCCTCTCTCTCTGGCTTTCTTTTTCCCTCCAATCAGCAGTTTCACCCCACACTGAATCAGAATGAACCACACTAAGCACCACCACCATCGCTAGCACCACTTTCATGAAATATGACAGGGAGCCTTACTGCAAAAAGAGTTATGATTTCTATAACCATTCGCCTGGTGTCTGGATTTCATAAAGGCTATTGTAATACACCGCCATTTTCATTTAGAATTGTTTTTGTTTTCTTTTTATTATTTTCCTATCAAGCATGATGAATTTTTTCCTTCAGTGATGATGAATTGTTTTCTGTTTGCTGCTTCTGAAGAGCGTATGGATATGAATTATTTCTTGGAGAGAGAACATTTCGGCAGTTTGGGATGTATTTGTTGCAGTCTCATTACTTCAGTAATCCTCTGTAAATATCTTGTTTTGATCCCGCTCGGTCTTTCTTCCTATCTACTTTGTCATCGTGGTTTGATGCTGCTCAGACAAGCATCACTATATTTCATGTGCTTGTGGGAAGGGATTTGATTAATCCCACAATTAGTCCATTTCGATGTGTAACTCGTCCAACACTGTTTGTGATTCTGACACGAATGATACTTCAAATGCATTGCTATTACTTTTCTAAGCAACTTACACTTGAGAATTTAGGCTTTGGATAGAAAAATGAATATCAGACAGTTGTTGTTTTTTTGTGAGGGAGACTAAAGTGGCTCCAGTCGTCCTCTAGGCTCATCTCAGTATCAGTGTGTGTATCATCCTTCAGCGCTGTCTGAGTCGAGCCTGCAAGCCTGATGATAGCAGGCTTCCTGTACAGCTGCCAACACACTCTCGCTCCCTGGCTCGGCTTCAGTCTGCGATTTTAGCCCTGTAATAGAGACGGTGTAAGTGTAATACTGTTTTTTTTTCTCCTTTCATAAGTGTCCTACAGTCAGCCAAGATGATAAGATTAGAAGACAAAATTGCAGTCTTGTAAGAGAGTGTCAGATGTCTTCAGGAATGAAACTTGAAGATTGACCAATGAGCGCCATCATGTGGCCAAATTGAAAAATACATGTTATCTTGTATATAGAAAAGTATAGTGTTTGAAAAATGTAAATATATTCATATGAAGACCTCTAAGCCAATCTGAGATATTTTCTTTAAAAGAGCATTTTTATCAGGATTCTATGAAAATAACATGGGATATTTACGAAAATAAAGCATTCAATGACTGACTAATAAACTTCTCATTGCAGTTAAAGTGAAATACTGAAACTAAATATGGGAGAATGTTAAAAATGCATATTAAAAAGGAAAATGGGAAAAATGATTTTTCTTTTGGAGTGCACTATTTATAGTAAATTATTATATTTATCTTAAATTAAGCTTAATGGAAATTCATGTACATTCGTAACACTGTATTGTTTTGTGCAAGTATGAATTAGATTACCATAATGTTAGCTAACATATATGTATTTAAAGTTATGTTTTTTGTTTTTGTTATTGTTATTGGTTGTGTGCATGTGTGTGTTTTATTGCACTTCATACTGTTGAGTTAATATATATTGTGTTTTTTTGAGTAATGTATGATAACTGATTATGGTTACTTTCTGAAGTTGCAGACAAGGCCACTTTCGATTAACAGTAAGTTATCATGTCTTCCATTGTGGTTCTGGCATGCCTGGATTTATGTTTTACTGTAAATTATTTTTCTTTTACAGTGCACTGAAGCAGCTCTATTACAAGACCATTAGCAAGCCTGGTTTTACTTGAGTCATGTGGCATAACCTCTGTCAGAGCTGTAAAAGAGTTCGACTCGGAGGCTTGTCCACCTGTGACCACTATACTTTAGCACACGGGTTGCAGACTGAGAGTTTCGCCTGTAGTTGATGAAAGGGTACAGTGATTTATTGAAATGTCTCTGTGCAGAGATAGATCTTTCTCCGTCTGTCTGTCTCTGACTCTCACAACTTCAGTCCTGTCTTAGCCTGTTGTTTCATGCACATTTAGAGCCACAGCAAAGATTGTCACAAGGACACTGGAAAACCCAATGCAGGTTGTGGGCTGCTAAGCATGAGTTGTGATTGCTTAGAGGAGATTTCAGAATTGGTTTAGCAATCAGCATTTGAATGAAGAACTATAGCTCTTTTTTCCTGTCATCTGGTACCGAGTTCTCGGCTGCGCTCCAGATTGCTTTTGGAACGAGGTTGTGTGTGTATTCGAATAAAAGGAAGTGTGTTTCTCTTTCCTTTCGTCAGTTGTCAGTATGTGCCCTTGAGGAAGCAGTGGAGAACAGACAGCGGGTTAAACACAGAAGTGTTTGCATGTCAGAAAGTGAAGGGTTTGCAGTGATGACAGATAGATCCCGACGTACATTTTGTTCTGTGACACAAACCTCAGATGTATTTTTCTGCAGTCTAAGAGGTCTGTTATTAGTCTGCTATATAAAGCATTTTCAAAGCTCATCTGAATGTCACTATTTTACTCGTTATTGGTTATGGCATACTATACAGTACAATTACTTTCATACCCCCCAAAAAACACTGCACTTTTGAACATCAAGGTTTCCACAAGGATTTTTCATGATGCTTGAAGACTTGTTATTATTATTATTATGAAGAACAATTAAAAAATCTAACTTTTTCTGATATGAAGAACCTTTCACCCCCGAGATCAGAATATTGTAGGTATTCATGGGTTTTACTTGATCTAGTAAGCAACCATCTAGGGCACACTAGCAACAACGTAGCACTAAAAAGCACTCAGGATACCTTATAAACTGCTTAGCAATGCTTTAAAACACTCACAATACCCTAGCATTATGATTTGTTATTTTAGTATGATTCTTTTGTTGTTGTTATTGTTGTTGTTGTTGTGATACTTAAATGTTGCATTATTATTTTAATATTGTTTGCTTTCAGAGACACATTTGTTGCTCGGTTCAGTCGGTGCATTCGTGGAAAGGAGGATCTGAGTGTTTCTGAGTCATCTAGAGCAATCCGAGAGGCCATTACTGACAGTCCTCTTCCATTCGCTCCCCGCTGCACTCACCACTAACTGCTGTCATCACGCCACTTTTCTAAGTGATACGATGTTTCTGTCCTATTGTGTGCAGAATTGAATGGCTTTTACTCAGACCTCTACTGACCCAGTTTGAGTGGTCATGTGGCATTAGGCTATTAGTATTGAGATGCTGTTATGAGTACGAGGCCTTCTTTTCATCCACAAACAATTCGTTTTTCACCACATGGAAAAACAGAAACCTGGATGGTTGGCCAGACTTCTGTGTTCCAAAGAAAGAAAAAGTCATAAAGGTTTAGATCGACATAGTGTAGCTAAATGATAACAAAGCTTCATTTTCAGATAAACTGTGCTTGCGTGATTGATTGATTGATGCCAACTCTTATCTGTGATATTGTGCATGTACAGTAGCAGTGAGATATTGCTGGTGCCTGTTCGGAGACATGAGTCATTCATCATGAGGACAGCAGGAGATTGATCACAGTAATGCACTGTCGCTGGGTTATTCGAGATTCATTCCCTCACAGTCACACTTCAGTACCCTTTAAACTGCATTAAGTAGGTTCACACTGTACTAGATATGCAGTACACATGTCTTACACTCTAGAAGTGTGTTTTAGGGTGAGTACAGGTATGTGTCTTGTCTGTTCTCACACCGCATTTCTTCGTGTTTATGTAATACCGTTTTACAACGTCAGGTGGCGCTTTGGATTGCCGCAAAATATATCCCACTCAAATTACCGATCCAGTTGCTTAGTGATATGAACATCTCTGTTTGTAATACTTTTTTAAGTCTGTCATATCCTTAGATTTGGATAGTTAAATCACCCTCGTAACACAATATAAGGCTTATTAAAATAATAATAATAATAATAATAATAACAATGTATCTTGAAAGTAAACATATTTTGTGTTTAGTTTTCATCTAAATTGGGTGAAAATGTATGCTTGAAACAACATTTAAAACTGTTGCATTTGGACATGGCCTAACATGTAATTCAAGATTTTTGCTTTGCATTCATCTTTTTCGAAAATATTTTCTTCTTGCATTTCTGATCAGGAAAAACAATTGTTGAAGCTGTTTAATCAAGGTTTTGAAAGAAGAGGGTGCAAATAAATGGAGAAAATGTTTTATTCAATATTTTAAGAGAATAACTGTGAAGAAACACTATTCGCAAAACCATTTCGAACATCTTGTTCATCATGCTGCATAAATCATTTTGTTAATTCCATTCATTCCATTTGCAAAAACATTTCAGTCAGTTTTCAGTTTTTGTCAAGTATCTGACCTTGCTGCTCACTCTGTTATTTAACGTTTTAACCCCATGCTTAGATTTCTCAACTGAGTTCAGTAGTCGCCAAGGCTGTGCCAGCTCCAGTAGCTTGTGTTCTGCACCTGGCCTCCCTGTTTTACACTTCAGTATTCAGCCAGGCTTTCACTGACCAGCAGGAGTTAGAGGTGAAACTTTGGACCTAGCAGAACAAAGAAACTAAAGCATGTCTGATGCTAAATAAAGAGCGTTTCCACATAATCACTGAGGTTTTGCAAGGCAATGAAAGACTGTTGGCTGTTTGCGAATGTACGCCTCTAAGACCAAGATCAGTATTCGCCAAGGAAACAAACCTTAAGCAAGTCAGTTCTTGCCCTTCTGCTCAGAGTACTATGCTCTGTTGTGACATTGCCACAGGCAAATAAACCTGTTTGACATACCAATGTGTTAAAGAGCTTTCAGAACTGAAAGTAACAGATGCAGTGCCCCCAAATAGCATTTGGACATTTTAGTTGCACACATAGATCTGATTGTCATTGCACTACATTGCCATCACAAGTATCACCGGCATTCAAATGTATACATTTTTTTTTTCTATTTAGGCTACTATAAATTATTTTTACTGTTTATATAGTATGTATACTATGCAGGTATAGTAAAATCATGATTCACTTTTTAAATAGTTAGGCTATTACTGTTTGCATGTTCATAGCATGTGTAGAATCTGCAAATATAACGCATATAAATGATAACTAGTATTAACGGTTGTTTGCTATAGCTATAGCTTGTCTCGTAATTAATTTTAATAATTGATACATTTATTTACAAGAATTTTTTGTTGTGTGCATGTAGCATAATCTGCAAAAATCACGCATAGACTATGAAAACCATAAATGTAATATTTCCCGCTGATTTATTATCGTAGCATGTGTCTCATAATACCGAGAATTATTTTGCAGTTGCACTTTTCCTGTATGTTACTGTGACACACATCTGTAATTGAACTCGTATAAGCCCGTGTTTCTCTCAAGACTGATCGGATTAGGATTCTGTTGACATGCGTAATTACGCATGGTAAAGAATGTACTACGCACGGGCGGGGCGGGGTCGCCTCCAGCTGCGGTGGTCCAAGGGGCTGATGCTGATGGATCCGGCTTGACAGAACAAGGTTATCCACCAGGAGAGAAACCGTCCATTTTCTTCATTCGCTCCTCACTCACAGCAGCAGCAGCAGCAGCGCCACCGGACTCCGCTTCTCCGCGCACAGCCGAGGCGCAGGACGAGTCCAGGCTGCCGCGCCCAACAGAACACGAGATGCGACCGACTCCTGCAGCTGGCTGGGATGCACAAGCAGAAACGCAAATGATGTCGTTTGGATGCAATCTCGTCTTTCTGGCACTTTAAGACAAGGAACGTCAAATAATCTAAAGGAGGTGGTTTTTATTTTCCGCACAACACCGGACTGGATGTAACAGGAAAAGTCATTTGCATGGATCTAATTAGCCTTTACTGATCGTTCGCGTGTGAACTTTTCCTTCTAACAATGTGAATCGAGGAAAACAGCGTGTGTTCTTTGCGATGCACCGCGCGAGAGTGTTTTTCTAACACCTTCAGCACACTGACTCGGCGAAGATGCAGATGCTGCTGCTTCTAAGAACGATCTTTTTCATTGCAGGCTGTCCACATGTTTTGTTGCACGGAGAAAACCGTAATGCACACACCAAAGAACCAGACGCTCTTAGGAGCCTTGGTGATGCCAAACCCAGTGCCACACACCCTGCGAGGCATCGAGCCGCAGGTACACCTGCCTTCAACATCAGACAGACTTCAGAAGACAGCAGTTACTTGTCTTCACATCTCTGGCTGCTTTTGGAGAGTGGAGGTAAGCGGTATGGACACAGACATCTCTTCTCGAACAGAACACATGCGGTCACAGAGAGTGCCACAAACCTACATAAGCGCTCTCAGCAACATAAAAGGAAAAAGTTGAACCCTGCTACCATGAGAACAGTAGGTGGACACATTAACTCTATAACAACAAGCAAGCGAGAAAGAAACCACAGACGCAAAAGAGGCACAAAGGAACACCACAAGAAAGTGTTTAAGAGCTTGAAAAGGGGCCAGAATAAAAGCGCTTCCCCATTGAAACCAGTTGAAACATATTATAACGCCCTGACATCCTCTTTATCCATGTGGGAACCGATGCCCAAGCCTCTCGCTCTCACCTCCACAGATTTCCCATTCGATCTCACCAGATATGCCGAGGTCCACACCAAACAGATAGATGACCCATGGGACGCCACGCCGATGACCCCTCCATACGCCGAGGATGAGGAGAGCGAATTCTTCCCCAATCCTTTCTACCCCGTCACTAGCGAGACGTATGGGGCATATGCAATCACCATCGTTTCCGTCCTCATTTTCGCCGTGGGAATAACGGGGAACATAGCAATAATGTGTGTGGTGTGCCATAACTACTACATGAGGAGCATCTCAAATGCTCTTCTGGCCAACCTGGCCATCTGGGACTTTGCACTGCTCTTGTTTTGCCTGCCACTCGTGGTGTTTCACGAACTCACAAAGACCTGGCTGCTGGGCCAGTTCACCTGTAAAGTCGTACCCTATATTGAGGTAATGGATTCCATGTTCATACACAACAGGTTTTAAATGTTCACTTGCATATTATGTGGGATGGGTACAAATCATCGTTTTGAATAATGGCATTTGAGCTTAAATAGAGTAAACCGCTAACAACTGTACATTTTGGCACTTTTTCACCAAAAAATGAAAATTTGTCGCCCTAATTTTAATATCTTCCTTCAGAGGAGGAGATATTGAAAAATGTCTCGGTGGTTTGTCTAAAAAAAAAAAATAAAAAATTTAAAAATTGTAATATAATAAACATTTGGATTACACATCTTTAACATTAAACCAATAAACTTAATATCAATCGTATATAAATTGCACCAGTAAGATTTCTGCACTCAAAAAATCATGGTTTGGCTTATTATTAATAATTTGCATCTATTTGATTTGATTTAAATCATCAGATTTTCAAAATGCATTTGTGCAAATTGCTTGGAATCTATGTGAATCTGTATCGTTTCCACTACGCCGGCGTTTTCGACTCTCAAAAACTGAGAATTTTGAAAACGCCACAGACCGCGTTTTAGTTCGAAAGCTCTGAGATTGTGTTTCAGTGTTAACGGACCAAAACAGACTTTTGAAAATGATGGCGTGGCTACCTACATTCACTCTGTGTATCCCTGAAAACCGTGTAAACAATAAGATCATGCTCATTACTGTACCCATAGATATGCTCCAAGCACCTAGACGCATCTGCCATTTAAATAATAGGGAATCTACATATACATATCTGTGGTTTTATCTGCATGATTGGTCATGTGACATGCATTTTCAGTTGTGTAGTGTAGACAGAGATGGTTTCTGAAACGCCAGTGTAGACGAGGATCTTTTCATTCTAAAATGCAGTTTTAAAACAAAAACTTCTAAATGTTTTTTTTTACAATGAAAACCAGTGTTGTGTGGACTCCAACCTTCTTTAAAATATCATCTTTTGTGTTCTTTTATATTGCAGTGATCTAGTTTTTAATGCAAGAGCAGTGTTAAGGTTTGCGTTTCTTGAGGGTGAGGTATTGAAACCATGGCATTGTGGGTAATTCGGTTTCATTTCGAGAGAGACGTCAGTGCTCCTTGCATGCAAAAGATCATCCACCCTGCCCTCAGGACACCTGCACTGACAGTCTGCTCTGACCTCCGTCCACTCTCGTCACATTCTGTGAGGTGCAACCATAAGCGCTTATTTGAGGTGAAATCTGCAGCAGCCCTCTGCCATCCAGATCTCCTCACCACACCCAGTTTCAGCAGAGCTCACTTTGCAATCCAAACACCATGCGTCTTTAGTGTTAAATAATGGTGGGCTCATTTTATGGCTTGAAACCTGTCCTGATGAAACTCACAAAAACATATTCCGATCATATTTTACCCTAAAATCAAATAGGGGAGAAGATTCTATTCTGCATGAAGTGAAATGCTTGAAGCCTGTTTCTAAGGTTTTTGTTATTTTTTTTTTACTGCATTACATTGCACTGCAAAAAATATTTTGCATGAAAATTAAGCATTTCCCCAATATATTTGTCCAGATTTTATTTTAATTCTCATTTGTATTTCTTATTAGATAATTTGTTTATGGAATACAAAAAGGCAGTGCTGTCATTTAATCTCACATTACGGTAGTGAGAAGATTTTCTTATATAATATGTACTGAATTGTCATGCAAACAATAATAATGCAAAACATCTTAGTGATAGTTCACCCAAAAATGAAAATGAGTGTAAGTTTCTTCTGTTGAACACAAAAGAAGATATATTGAAGACACGGCACCCATTGACTTCCATAATATGGAAAAAATACTGTCAAATAATACAATCAAATGTTTGGTTACCAATATTCTTCAAAATATCTTCTTTTGTGTTCATATTTTTTGCTCTGCCTTCTTATGTTCCTTAAAACAGACTTCATTTACAAAATATAATTGGGTGAAGTATCACTCAGACCACTTGTAGAACAACAAATGAAACTCTAAAGCACATTATGCCATCAGTCTTTGCACAATTTATAATACCACATGTATTGCAAGTAATGCTGTCCTTGCTATAGTGCAAACTTGACAAACAGTTTCATACAATCTCAGACAAAAAGGTACAAAAGCTAGCGCTGGATTGGTGCCTTCTAAAAAGGTTCACCTTGTAAGTACCTCAAAGATACATATTAGTATCCTAGTGGTACATATTAGTACCCTTTTCAAAGACTACGAGCCCAGTGGCAGCTTTTGTACCTTTTATTTCTGAGAGTGTAGACTTAAGCCTTCCTCCATTCAAGCAGATATGAGCTGTGCTTCTTTACACACAAAATAGCTGCCCAGGGGCGTTACCAAGATGGCCACCGACTGAACCGACTTTCCTTGAAAAGGCTTTGGGGAGATTCACCAATCCGTTTGCCTTAGAGAATTAGACTGTGATTGCTTTTGTGTGTATGAAGGGTGTGAGGGGTGTTTAGACTGGGTTTTGGAGGGAGAGGCGTGCAAATGTGGCATCCTGGTGGCACACAGCATGCCTTCTGTGATTGTATGGGACAGGCAGAGAGGGCCAGGAGGCTCGGCCTGACAATGGTGAAGCTGAATGAAAATGAGCCACTGTGCATGCGTGCATGTGCTGGTCCCTCCGGCTGCAGCGCAGCTATGAATGCTGATCGCCAGGGACTGCATGCAAGCTAAGTGCATGGAGAGTAAAGCCAGTCCTGAGGGCAAAGTGCTCCACAGGGAGAAAACGCCTCCGGCTCTATTACTCACACACACATGCATGCTGGAGCGTGATAGTTCATGTGAGCTGGGAGTCAGTCTGCATTCTGGGAGAAGGTCTTGTTGATGCTTTTGTTCAGACCTGACACTTTTCACGTTTGACGTCCCTTCACTGGTGGTCTCCTGCAGAGAGTATGTATTGTTGAGTTTTGCAGCACTGCAGGCAAGTTCAGCAAACGTCAGTTGAACTTATCTGATCATTGGGTTTGTTTTATCTGAGGTCTGACGTTTCTCGCTGCGATAGGTCAAGTGAATCCGAGTGCTGTGTGTCTGTGCCAGTGTTTTAACTCGACTTGTGTTTTGACTGGCCTTTAGGTTTTTGGATATTGCATCAGTCACAACACACTGATTTGCAGGAAGGCCTTGTTTCGTTTGAGCAAACATGCTGCAGAGGCGTATCTGACAGCTGTCGGATTTCAGGCTTCCTACAATTGTCTAAACAGCATATTAAAACATTCAGAACATTTTAGGTGCTGGAACCTAAAATGCATCATAGTGGTGAGATTTGATTTTGCAAACACTACTTAAAATATTTCCAGATTCTTTTTTTATTTATTTTATTTCATTTTAAAAACTGCTTGTACTTGTTTAAAATTTTAAAGATTTTATTTTATTTTATATTTAATTTTACTTTATTTTTCCATATATTCTCCAAACTGCTTGTACTTCATTTTATAGTATTTTATTTTATTTGAAGATATTGCATTTTATTTAATTTTATTGTTTGGATTCTTTACAGGTTTTTGTTTTTTCTATATTTTCTATTAGTAACTCACTTTGTGATTTTATCTTATATTTTATTTTACTTTATTTTATCAATTTTTCGGACTGCTTGTCTTGAGGTCACACAAGTTATTTTATTTTGTTTTGTTTTGTTTTTCTTTGGTTGAGATATCATTTGATTGTGTTTGATTTTATTAGATTTTTTTCTTGTAGGGTCAGAGGCATTTCATTTTATTTAACAGTGTTTGGAATGTTACAGCTTTTTGTTGGCTTTCTCTTCTATTATTAATCCAATTTGTGTTTGTGTTCGTGATCCAGGCTGTTAACTCCCCTTCTAATGCTCTGAATTTATGTAGCTGAATATGTATTTGTTTCATTCTGTGGTCATAATATATAACAATATTCCTGTAATAGCTTTTGCTTCCAGCTCACTCATGCCTCAGTGCATCTCATTTGTCAATAAGTAAGAATTATTGCCGTCCCTGCTGGCCGGTAGCCCAACAATGGCCTGCAGTCACCCTGTCTAAAAGCAGCCGTTAAACCAGATTAATAACCAGCACCTCCATCGTTCTGAAGAGCCTCTTAATCAGAGAATTAATGAGCCGTTAGTAAAGACCATTGCAGCCAACGCTATCATCACCTGCTGCTAGGAAACCTGTAAGCTAGAAAATGCCACCAAAAGCATGTGGATGTCAGATCAGACGGGGAGAGAGAGTCGTGGTCTGGAGAGTTTCCCAGAGTGTGAGGTCAGTGGAGACCACAGAGAGCTTAGATTTGATTACTGTGAAAGAAAGGCAGAAAGTGAGCTTCAGACCACATGATCACTTGAATCACATGTGGTCTGGACTCCATGTATATTTGCTTGCAGTCTTGTTCTCCCTTTGTCATTATTTGTCATTCAGTAGTATTCTACCTGTCAACATTTTTGATAATTCTTCATTTATATATATCAAAGTGTTTACACGTTGATTTGCTTGATTACTCCTTGCAGATTGCTTTTGGTTATTATTTTATTTATTTTTTGTTATAGATAAAGCCTGTTAAAAAAAAAACAATATTTTTCCACCTTTTGAAAATATTGAATGTGTTTTTCAATATATAAGTATTTTATTTATTTATTTGTAATCTTAAAGATTATTTAGTGTTTATAACTTGATTTTGTCAGATTTTGCCGAGGAGAAAAAGCACATATTTCTCCACCTTCTAACTTTTTTATCAGTCTCCTGTTTATGTTTATATTTCACTTTAATGGCAATGAAAAGAACATATTCATTGCTATTAACGTGAAATTACTGAACCTACACATAGGATATATAATTGCTCATATTTTCTTCAGAAAATGTACATAACAAAATGTACATATCCTTTTTTTTCTGTCAGAAACCAACCAAAAGCCATTCTAGATTCATTTTTTTAATGCAAGAAGCAAAATACAGTAAACAATCTACTGAAAATAAGTTGTAAACCAATAACTAATTCAGAGTTTTGAATTGATTCATTGAATCAGACAGATGATGAACTGATTCACAGAAATGAATAAAACTTACAAACTAATGCTATTTCGTGAAACCTCCTAATGCTCTTGCAAGGTTTACGGAGAGAAGACCAAAACTAGTTTCATGGCAGTCTTTCTGAAGCAGTATGGTCTGTGCAGTGCACAAGGAAACCCTGTATGCAGTCGGGTAGCATCACTTTCCCGACCTGGGGTGCGCTTCCTAAAAGCATAGTTGCTAACCTGTTAGCAACTTAGTTGGTTGGCAATGGGAAATTGTATTGCAACCAACTTAGTTAGCAACTATGGTTTTGGGAAACGCTCCCCTGCTCGTTCTGCGAGAATATTCCCATCCTACAAACCCATGCAGTAAACCGACGATCATTCAACATGCCGAGTGTCTAATGGTGCAGGATGGATGCATTTCACACCTATGGAAGTAATATAGCACCATTACAACATCTTAATGGACACAATGGTCCATAATGGATTCTGAACAGTCTGCTTTTGTCAAAATGATGAAGGATCTGAGCGATCTGCTTTGAGAGATGAAAGAGGCGGACTAGTTTTCATTTAGCCAGCGATGCACAACCGCACGAGCTTCGTTCCGCTAATTGTCTCCTCCTTGATGCTGATGTGCCTGATTGCTCTGTAATTATGATAATGAAGACAAACACTTAGTTGGCTCTTTCATTTGGGTTTGTATCATCTACTGGGACGCAGCGGCTCAAAACGCGGGCCAAGAAGCTCTCCAGTTGTCTCCCATTCATTTCAGTTGTTTCTTTTGTGTCGCTTCTGTAAATACACTTTCATTTCACCCAATTTATTGTGGCAATAGTTATACAAAACGTACCATTTCACAGTGGGAAGGGTGCATTGGGAGAGTTTTGGGGCCTGCTCTGTTCAGGCTGAATTAATTGCTGGGCCTGCAGGAGGTTGACTGTCTGTCACAATAATGCAGCAGATAAAGTCTGTTTGTTTCTCGTTCGGTGAACCTGCTGCTATGTGCTGAATGATTATTACGAGAGGGTTTCCAACTGTAGGATTGAGTTCAGCGATATGCCAGATATAATTCAGACTTTCCTTTCAAGCGGTTTGTTTATGCCACTGGCCTTACACCATTTACACTAGACACCTGACAAATAACACAGCTCTCAAGATATTGCAGACAGGGTTGTCATGAAAATACCAGAGAAATGTCATGGTTTTCAATGCCATTTCTTATACAGAAAACCACAAACTAAAGATTGTGTTACTAATTTAGCTATTGGTTAGCTACTTGGTTACTAATACCTCCTATAGATTGAATAGATATAATCTGTGTGTGTGTGTGTGTGTGTGTGTGTATAAAATCCATTGCAACACAATCCATAGAATTTAAAATATAACTTCTATTTTCGTCAAAAAATTATAATAAAT
The DNA here is from genome assembly GCF_023724105.1 of Carassius gibelio. Taxonomy (NCBI): domain Eukaryota; kingdom Metazoa; phylum Chordata; class Actinopteri; order Cypriniformes; family Cyprinidae; genus Carassius; species Carassius gibelio. The sequence goes on along the minus strand of NC_068399.1, from coordinate 25,316,419 downwards.
TGGTAAAACTTTTTTCCATTATTTTTCTCATTAAATTTCTAAAAAGTACATTTTGTAATTCATTTTTAAATAGTAAAAAAAAGTAGTCTTTATTATAAATTGGATTTTTGAATATTTTGAATATTTTTACATTTTCTTTCATAATTTTTATGGGGTTTTATTTTTATTTTGTATTATTCTTTAATTTATTACTTATATATTATTTAGTTTAATATTTTTTCAACAATTTTTTAAAATAATTTTTTATATTTTTATTTGTAACTTTTTTTTAAAATGGTAAACGTTTACTTCACATAGGTTATTTTAAGTAGCTGCCAGAAGTTATTGAAATATGTTATAAATTAATTAAATTCATATAAACATATTAAATACATAAAATATTATTATAAAAACATTTACAGGGTTTTTATACAGAAAAATACAGGGTTCCCAAACCTTTTGATGAATTCATTTTTGATGATATTTTCAGTAATTATTTAGAAAAATTTGTGCATAACAAAAAAATACTATATAATATAAATTGCAAATATATATATATAGAAATTTGTGTTGTTTTTTCTTCTGAATTTTGCATTACCTGTGATTTCATGAATTTCCATGACTTATGCAGGCTTGGAATCAGTTTTTTTTTTCTTGACATTTTTTATTTAATTAAAAAAACAAAAAATTTTCATTATGATTTTGGTCGTGAAGCACTTTTGCCATCGTTTTTATAACCAAGCAGTGTTTGTGTCTGTATTTTTCCAGGTGGCGTCTCTCGGCGTGACCACCTTCACCCTCTGCGCGCTCTGCATCGACCGTTTCCGCGCCGCGACCAATGTGCAGATGTACTACGAGATGATTGAGAACTGCACCTCCACCGCCGCCAAGCTGGGTGTCATCTGGATCGGCGCCTTGCTCCTCGCCCTCCCCGAGCTCCTGATCCGCCAGCTGGTGTCAGAAAACGGCGACAGCACGGTGGACGAGCTAGCATCCGAACGCTGCCTGATCCGCATCTCCACGTCCCTTCCTGACACGCTGTACGTCCTGGGCCTGACCTACGAAGGCGCGCGTCTCTGGTGGTGCTTCGGCTGCTACTTCTGCCTGCCGACTCTCTTCACCATCGGCTGCTCGGTGGCCACTGCAAGGCGAATCCGTCGTGCTGAACGCGGCTGTGCCAGAGGCAACAAGAAACAAATCCGATTGGAAAGCCAAATGAACTGCACCGTGGTGGCGTTGGCTATCGTCTACGGCGCGTGTGTGGTTCCTGAGAACGTATGCAACATGGTTTCGGCGTACATGGCGGCCGGGGTCCCGCAGAGCACCATGGCGCTGTTGCATCTGCTCAGTCAGCTGCTGCTGTTCCTGCGCGCGGCCGTCACTCCGGTGCTGCTGCTGTGCCTCTGCAGACCCTTCGGCCGAGCCTTTCTGGAGTGCTGCTGCTGCTGCGGAGACGCCTGCGGGATCGCCGCTCATTCCTCAACCACGGCCAGCGACGACAACGAGCACGAGTGCACGACGGAGCTGGAGCTGTCGCCGTTCAGCACTATACGCCGGGAAATGTCCAACTACACGGCAACTGGATCCCACTGCTGAGGGAATGTGCGGGGATTCCAGTGCCTACTGTACTGTACAAGCACATGCTTTTGTTTTACTGTGTAAATACTTTGACCACAACCGGTGTGTTGCTCTTTTAAAGAAGGTAAAGTAGACTGAAAGTTACGTCAGTACTTTTTTTTTTGTATAATTGTCCTTAATATATATAAATATATATATAAATATACACTGAACTAGTGACTGCTTTAATTTTGGAGTTTTTTTGCACTGCCAAACACTTTAGCTTTCTCTTTACTCTGTTTCTGCACTTGCATCGCGTCTACACTGGAGGCGATCGAAACGGAGTCACTCCGCTTCATATTGAGTCTGGAAGTGTTGATTCACTTAAGATGCTCACCAATCACAGACTAGTCACATGTAGGTTTGTGGGTACGCTAAAGCTCAAATTTTAAAACTCTATTTGAATGTAAAATACAATTTTATTATTTAAATGTAATTTAAAATATTTTACTGATTTTAATTTATTAACTTTTTAATTTAACTTTTACTTTGATCAAATAATTGACATTATAGGTTGTATTTTTTTTATTTCAAATAACTGCCAAGACTTATTTAAATATAAAATGAATGAATGAAATTCACAGCAAAAATATGAGCATATTTGATATTGTTAATAAAATCATTGTGGTGAAGACAGAAAGGGAAATACAGGCTTCCCACATTTTTGTGACGGAATCAATTGCAACTATTTTTCAGTGATATTTCCAGGAATTTGTAATCATTTTGACATATATTGTAAAATCTAAGTTTTTCTTAATTTGTAGTTATTTTTCTTAATATATATATATATATATATATATATATATATATATATATATATATATATATATATATATATATATATATATATATATATAATTTTTTTTTTATTTAATGCAATTTTTTATTAGTTTCATTCATTCAATTTTTTTATTTAATGCAATTTATCTGTCATTTAATTTAATATTTACTATCATAAAAATATAAAATAAAAGTTATGGACTTTACATAGGTTATTTTTACATAGTTTCTTTATTCAGTATTCTATTAGTTTTTGTTGTTGTTGTTGTTGTTTTTTTACTAACTGCCAAAACGTTATTAAAATCTGCAATGTCTGAATGAGATTGTGAGATTGTAAAAAAAAAAAAAAAACATTTTTATATTTTTATTTAATACAGAGGCATTTTATTATTTTTTTTTTTTTTATTTTTTTTTTGCCTGCTAATGGATTTTTGTTCAAAATAACTAGAAATAATTATATTCAGTATTGAATTTTCTGTGATTTCCAATTACTTACATGTTTTATTCATTTCCCTGACTTTTCCAAGCTTTTCCAGATTTCCATGCTCGTGATAACACTGAAAATAAAGAACAGCTGAACTAAAGTTACATCACATCGCTTGAGTAAAGGAATCTGTCTAGTTGTTTATCGTGTCGATCGCGTCCGGTGTAGACCTGGTGTTACTGTCACAGTGTGTTTCTGCATTTCTTGAAAGTAACATTTCTCTAATGTTTCTAAATGGCTGTGTGTTGCGTGCCGTGACCTTTCTCTTGATGAAGGTGATTCTTGTGAATCGTTCTTGAACTCTGTAGAGCATCTGTATGTGTCTTATACCTGTCAACACCCACACGGTGCTCCTCCTAGTTAACGGTTTCTAAACGTTTTTATATAACCGAAACGAAATGTCTCTTTAATAAACACAACACGTTTGCTAGAAGAACGGCAAACTGATATATGAAAGTGCCAGTGTGGTTGTGTGCATTTCTTTTGTAACGTGTGCTAATCATAAACCGGCTTTTGTGCGTCCAGAAAGATCATTCTGAATGCAAACAGAGGGTTTTGCTTGACTAAAGTCTCCAACAAAGATTTCCAGTGTTTTTCTAAGCTGTCACACTCTTTTCCCCCTGCATTATTCAAGGCCAGCGACTCACATCCGTCCCGGCATGTGTCTGAGGAATTGTTTATCCACATAAAAGCATTAGCTGTCAGGCTTCACACTGAACAGGCCCGGATGAGATCTTACTCCAAACATGGCGGACTCCCCTCCCACAAGCTGGAGGAGGTGCTCTTTTGTGTTTCAAACGCATCTGCCGTATTTGAGGTGTCAGAAACGGAGCAATCTGCTATTTTTGGGACACTTTGTGGGAAGATAGTGACAGGCAGGAGCGTTTGTGTTTGGACGATTTACATATGAAACTGTTTCAGCAGAAACGCCACGCTTTGATTTGTTGCAGAGTAATCAGACTCCCAAAATTTGTCACGTACTCATGTTTTATCTCAATCGTGCGTGTGGGGGAAAATCTTTCTGGAAAGCTTTGAGGATTTGCAAATGTTGCTGAAATTGACAGATCAAAAAAAAAAAAAAAAAGTCAGGGCCCAAAACGAGATCAAGAAAGAAATTTTGCATAAAAAGTTAGGCGTATTTAAGATGTTTTGTATTGTGACAAAGATGGCCATTACGCACTTTTTCTGTCTGCCTTACTGTTTGATTGTTTATTCTCATTCCTAATAGTAATTTTAGTTTGCATTACAGTAAAAAATTATGCAATTATCTTTTTATTTATAAAACTGCTAATTCCGGTCATTAAACTGAAGGAAAATTGGTGTATAAAAAATTTTCACTCACAAATTGCTATAAATTTGTTACTGGAATTAAAAAAATTATAATTTCCCGACATCTCCCAAACTTCCATTGGCCGAACAAACAATAGTCCCGCCCTAAACTCTCACAATTGGTTGAGCCAAGAGTTTTTTTGGGGGGGATTTAAATCAGCCTACAAATGATTAAGGCTTTTTTTAATTATTCAAAATGTCAAATATTTATTTTTTTGTGCATGGTAAAATATCAGAAATCTACCTTTCACTTTGATTTGATATGATCAATAAACATCAGTTGGTAAAAACTTTACATAGGCTATTTTTGTTTCAAGTAAATACCAAACATTATTTAAACATGCAATGAATTATGCATTTAAAAACCTTTGGGCAGTTACTTGAAATAAAAATAAAGTCTAAATTAAAAAAAAAAATTGAGTTCAGTTCTTGCCTCACATCTTTGTGTATGAGCAACTTGGATAAGTCATTTCAATTTAAATCATATTAAACTGGCTTTCAAAATTAATAATTTAATATATATTTTTTTAAATTGCAACTTCTTTCGATTAAAGTATTGTAACATTGCCATGACTTTTTTTACAGTAAAAATATTTTTTAATTAAAAAAAACTGGTTTATTAATCTAAATAAAAAACAATAAATTAAAATGAAAAGTTAGGAATCTTTTTTTTTTTTTTTTACCAAATTTGAACTAGAAATAATGATTAAAAAAATGACTAAATTGACGTGTTCCTGACAGGTTTCGTGGTATTCAGACTCTTTTCAAAGATGTCCGTTGTTCTGTGACAGATTTCTGTCCTCGTGTCCTCTCGTCAAATGAATCGCTGGTATTTTGTCACGATTCGTCTGTGGCGTGGAGATTGATCTGTCATATCTGGCTGGTAATTGTGGAGGAGCAGCATGACGTCTATCATTACAGTGTCTCCTGCGGCCGCTGGCTGTAGTTTCACCCCATTACCCTGAAGCCCTGCTCTCCTCTCAGATGCTCCAGTATTAACAGCACAACCCCAGCCACTGATGAAGCTCTACAACCGGGGAGCTGATGCCGTTTTCTTCCAGGGCTCTTTATGGCTTTATTCCAGCCCTGTCCGAGAGGAACAGGTGTTTTGTCTCTTTTAATGACGTTAGTTTTTGAGAAACTGCCAGGAATAAGTTGCCCCCAGACCTTGTTAGATTGCAGTGGATGTCTGCAGTCTTCATGGTAATGTGTTGGGTCCGCAGCGTGGAGGTTTGATGGGCCTGAGAGCACAGGAGACTTACTCCAGCGGAAACACAGCGATTCTCTACCCATCACTGTCAGAATCACTTCTCCTGTTATAAAAAAAGCAGAACTTTAGTATTCAGAGTGCGCCGCTGATTTTCCACAGACTGTGACATATTTAAATGAATATTAAGACAGGTTTTTATTTACATCTGTCAGATGTATTGTGTGTGTCCGGTCTGTATCGAGCTGCTAAATATAAATTAAATATAGCTGCAGTAATCAAACACTCGACACTAATGTGAGGCAATCATTTACTAACCTTGTGTGTGTTCAAAGTTACATGCAATATTTAAACTCCTGTCATAAGCAGCTAGTAAACAAAGGAAATGATAGTAATAAAGAGATCAGAAGGGATCATTGGAGAAATGGTGCCTAGAAAGTATTATTATTTTAGTATTATTTATATACTATTATGAGTATTTCTTGTTTTAATTATAATTGTAATTGTTTAATTTAAATACCTGTTAGTTTTAGTTTTACGTTTAGATTTTGATTTCAAAGTTTCATTTATTTATTTATTTACTTAATAACCTTCTGTTAGCAGTCAAGGCAATGTTCCTAATTTCTAAGTTTTTTTCTTGTAACTTTATATATATACGCTGTACATATATATATGTGTGTGTGTGTGTGTGTGTGTGTGTATGTGTATGTGTATGATGTATAAATATACAACAATACAGTGCTTGTAGCAGTAGTTTGACCACTAAAAGGACATTTTTATACTTATAATTAACCTTTATATCCCAAATGTCTTGCATAATATTATATGCATAATATTATTTATTTGCTATTATAGTAGTTATTAATCTTTTGAATAAGCATTTATTGTACATTTTTCATGTGCTTTTGATTTGTAACATGCTTCCATAGTAAAATATTTACTGTAAACATGATTTTTATTTTCAAAATTTATCTCATTTCAAATATTGCTTTAATCGTGGAAATCAAGCTGTGTTAAAGGTCACCCTTCATTGGACATAAAGTTCTCCACCACTGATCAGGATTCATTCATAAAATGTTTATAGACCTGGTCAAAGCCAGATTTAAAGAACAGAAACACCAGTGTCCAACTTCACAGTGAGAAACTGCATAATTCAACAGCACAAGCGAATAATTGTTGAAGTGAGAGAAATAGCGGGGATGAATATTTCACCGATCGCTGGGCTGTGTGGGTTCTGGCATGTGGAGCCGTGTGGAGGAGGGAGCAGTTTTCCCATGTTTATTTATAAGAGCTCAAACAGGATCTGATCCAGTGAATCGAAACCTCCACAAAATCTGTGAATGTACTGAAGATATCTGGCTCCATTTGTCAAAAAACTTTCTCTATGGTTTAAAGAGATATGCATGCATCCCAAATGTTATGAAATATGTTTTTCCATCGCTTTATTTGCTTAAATAAGACACAATATGTATTATAAATAAAATATATTTACTATAAATGGTTAACAAACAAAAATATGTATTTTTGTATAATTGCTTTGATAAGAAAAACATGATTATTTAATGATATTTCAGATATATTTATTTACTATAAAAGGTAAATCAATGTACAAGAACATTTAAGAAATGTCTGGAACATATTTTACCCCAATATAATAATAATAATAATAATAATAATAATAATAATAATAATAATAATAATAATACTAATAATAATAATAATAATAATAATAATAATACATACATGCATATTTATTATTTAATGTATGATTTTATGAATACAAATGATTAAATAGAGATATTAAAGTTTTATGAAAATATTTTTATTTGTGCTATATAAATATTTATGATATTTCACCCATAAATATATTTTTCAATTTATTTTTTAAATATATTTATTTATAATGAAAGGCTAATCAATTACCAAAAATATAAAATACATTATTATTATCATTATCGTTATTATTGTTTTCATTATTATCATTATTACTATTAATGTTACATTTAAAACATCAAATAAACATTAAAAAAGGTTTTATGACAAATCTCTATATACAGTATGTGTTGTGTAACTTTGCTGCTGACAGATGGTCTACTGTAAAAAGCCCGAGCGCTTCTTCTGGCCAGTTTATCCACTGCTCAACTGAACTGTGCTTGATGCTTGTTCAGTCTGTGTCGTAGTGACCCTCTGAAAGTCCTCCTGGGGGAACAAGAGGCTCTTTTATGGTCTTCATTTCAGGGTCAGCGCTGGAACTGAATGCTTGAATGGCTCCAGTTTAAGAGCACCACTGTTTCCACTGGTATAGGTGGAATAAAAAATGCAGTAGTCGTACTTCAAGAGCCATTTTTCTCCTCCATGGCTCATCTAGGTTAATGTGAATGTAGGTTGATGGTTGGTCTAGTTTATGTCATTCACTCCCTCTTCATCTTGCAGGATGGATTTATGGGTGTTTTCTGTTCATCAGTTCTATCTGATAAGAGTTTTTTGTTTTTGTGTTTTTTTGTTATTGCGAGAATGGCTCATTGCCATTGACCTCTAGCCATGTTTTTGGCACAATTCAGCAGACACCTTTCTCTCATGGCTGGAGATACAGATGAAAGAGACAGTAGAGGCCATGATGCTTGCTCTTTTGCCAAGTTCACCAAGTGACTTAAGAAAAAACAACAACCTTAATATAAAAACACTTTTCTGAGATGGAAAAATTTAAGTTTACACTATGTAAATGCAAACATGAAATATTATACATGATAAGGATATGAAAATATACTGTAAAGTAGGAACAACCAATCAGCAGTTTTATTAAAGGAATTGTTTACCCAAAAATAGATATTTACTCACCTTCAGGCTATGTAGTAATTCATCAAATGCTCACCAACTGGATCCTTTGCAGTGAATGGGTGCCGTCAGAATGAGAGTAATAGTTAATAATAATACACAAGTATCCACACCACTCCAGACCATGCAGTTAATGTCTTGTGGAGTGAAAAGCTGCATGTTTGTAAGAAACAAATCCATCATTAAGATGGTTTTATCTTTAAACTGTCACTTCCTGCTAAAAAAAATCCATAAGTGAAAAAGGTGTCTCCTCTGAAGCAGGAGAGAAATCTGCACAGATCAAGCACCGTTTACAAGCCAAACAGCTCTAAATAAATATGTGCGTGGATTTTTCACTGGAGAAAGCATTAGTATCGATGATAGACTTGTATTTTGTCCTGAAGCACCGGCCAATGGACTGGAGTCGTGAGGATTACTTGTGTATTATTGTGATGTTTTTATCAGCTGTTTGGACCCTCATTCTGACGGCACCCATTCGCTGCATTTGTGACCAAGTGATGCTAAAGCTAAATTTCTCCAAATCTGATAAAGAAACAAACTTATCAAAAATGTGAGCACATTTTCAGCAAATCTTCATTTTTAGGAGACCTGTTCCTTTAAAGGACTAACGCAATGTGAAAGCTTTTTATGCATCCTGTAGATTAGTCAGACATCTGTGGCTTGACTATGTGACGTTCATAATACCCTGATGGCTATTCTTGTCTTTGGCTCTTAGGTGTGCTTCTGTTGTTTGTGAAGCAGGTGCCAGTTTATCTTGTGATCTTCCAGGCTTCTGTGTTCCCGTGGAGTGTGTGAGGATTAGGGTGTGTGTTGTGTCGTTCCTCTCTGTCGGATACGGCTCCATCTCCACAGGCCCTCCCTCCTCACGTCTTTCTGCCGGAAAAGGTTGGGGTAATCAGACTCTGGACGGCTCCTGAGGAAACACCTGCTGCTCTCTCTTTAATTGAGTAGCCCTAATGAGCAGTGGGAATCGCCATGGCGACTGCAGAAGACGTGGGCGGGGTTTAACACCACTGAGTTTAGCACTGGAGGTCAGGTGCTTGGTGTCTGCCTTGGGGGATCGTTTTGTGCTGTCTGTTTAAATGAACATTTATGACACGGTTTTTTCACTTTATATTTACAAAGGCTGATCACATGAACTTGATTTTAAAATGTTCTAAGGAAGATGTGAGCTGTGTTTGTTCATGCAAAAGTCACCCGTATGATTATGTAGGGGGGTTTTGGTGCTTTGCTGATATTTTAGAGGATTTTGTGCCCATTATTAATTCAAGCAAAACATTAGCACATCTCTCAGCAACAAACTGTATGATTCACGGCTGCAGCACAAATACTGTAACATAAATTATGCATCAAAGTGTACACTGCAAAAACATAAATGAATACATTTTCTTTCACAGTATTTTGTCTTGTTTTTCAGTAAAACATCTAAACATTCTTGAGTCAGGATACATTTATTTGAAGCAAAATTACATAATATATTAAGTCTTTTTTTCAAAAAAAAAAAAAAAAGTATCAAATTTAAGTGAGCTTTTGCTTAAAATTAGAAAAATATTTGCCAATAGGTTAAGAAAAAATCCTCTTTGAATTAAGTTTATTTTTCTTATTCTGTCGGCAAAATACTTTTTATGTGTAAGTAAAATGCAAACTTCAAGAAACAATTAAACTTCAAACTATTGCACTGCAAAAATGATTTTCTTCTTATTTTTGTCTTTTTTTCCAGTACAAATGCCTAAACATCCTTAAATTGAAATACATTTACTTTAAATTACATGAGTTTTTGCTTGAAACAAGAAAAAGTATCTGCTAATAGGGTAAGAAAAAACATTGTTGTCCCATTTTATTAGTTTCTTTTTCTTACGGCAGATTGTTTTATTGTTTTAAGCTTAAACTCACTAATTCTGATATGTTTTACAGAAAGCGAGTCATTTTGCTTCTTAAGTTAATGTATCTTGAATGTTTAGAGATGTGTAGCAGATAATTTCAAATTTAATTTAATGTGTAATTTGCATTATACTGTAATGCACTAGCAATTTTTGAATGATGATTATTTCATTGTGAAATGATTTTTAGTGTATAGAAAACAAGAAAAAAAATCCTAATTAGGACAATTACTTTTTGCAGTGTAGTAATTTCTAGTTTAATTGTTTCCTGCAGTTTGCATTGCATTTATGCATAAGGCAGACATTCTTATCCAAAACCACTTAAACTGCACTTACTGGTTCATGCATTTCTTGAGAATCAAACCTAGACATCAGTGTTGCGAGTTGCGAGCTCAATACTCTACTGTTTACGCTACAGAAATGCTCAACTTGATGCTCGCCTGGGCAAACAGCACTAATGCACCCCGACTGCATTAAAGAGCAAAATTTCCTTTTGAAATAATTTGATGGCTTTGAATCAGACACATATTCAGTGTGTTTTTCACACTGTGCTGCTAATTGCATCAGGCAGTCTACATGAATCGTTCACCGCAATTACCCGCCACTGACTGCGACACTGGGCAGCCACTCTCATTCTCCGTCGCTGCTGCAACACTAAATGCACGTTTCTGATGTAATGGCACAAAACCTTTCTCATTCCCACAATCCAGAGCTGTAGCAGCCTAAATTTATTTCATCTGCATCTGAAGAACATTAATTCAAGCTTACGGCATCCTGACTCAAATCCAGACCTGATGCTCGGCCTTAATTCACTAATCTGTAGTACAGCTAGAAGGCTTGCTTTACACACACGGCCGTCCCGCATTAAGCTCTCAAACAATGAGATATTGATTGTGTTTGATAGCGAGCGCTAGATGTGAGGAGTTTATGGCCCTCATCTATTGGCTGAGGCTCATCGGTGTGGTTTTGTGAGTAACGCAGGTAATGTAATCCTCCTCTTCAAATGACATGGATGTTTGGCAATTTCTCAGCCCACTGCGGCAGAAAATACCTCCAGATACGGGAGCTGATGGAAAACTAATGGCATTGTCACGGCGGTCCCGAAGCCTTCGGGGCAGCAAAGGATACGGGAGTCTCTGTCAGTGACGAAGGTGACTCCTTACCGCCCTGAGCCTGAGAAAGAGGAATGTGATGTGAAAACTCATCCCATCCAGTGGAGTAAATGATAGAGGGACACCTTGACTGCTGTGTGGTTTTAAAGACAGTCTATTTAAAGTTTCCACTCCATGCAGATGCATCCCACCAGCCTGTGTCACGACAGCCACAGTTTGTACAACCTGCAGTCCACACACACACACACACACACACACACACACACTGATGTTTGGGGACTAACTAACTAAAATTAGCAAGGCTACTAAATACATTTTTCAGCAGCATGACAGTAGTGCAGGTGTTTTAAAAATAGTGTCCCTTTTCAAGTAGCATGCTAATATCTCTATCAAATAACCAGTGAATATTGCTGATTTAATTATTATTTTAAGCCAATAATCAAACACTCTCACTTAGAATATAATCTCTTTCAATAATATATATTAATAATAGTGTAAAATTATATAATCTGGTAATTATCTCAAATACACTGTCCCTTTACACAGCTTCAGTGATGTAAATTTATTTTTGTAATATTGTAGTTTAAGGACTGTACATTATATGTAGCTTGTAGTTGTGCTACAATACTTTTTTTTTCTTTTGGGTAGAATTACAAAACACATATATATATCTGAATGTACTTTAATATGATATGTCTGCCCCTTTAATTACCTGACCCTTTACAGTATGTCTTTAATCATTCCTGCCTCTTCCCTTTATCAAGGTAGGTTTTAATCCAGCTGCATTGTCTTTTGCTTTTCTACCTTTTTATATAGGCTATATATGTATACAGTATATATGTGTGTAGGTTTTTGATATAATGTGCCTCAATTATTGGAAATTGTATTGTTTTGTTTTGTATAATTAATTAATCATGCTATAACTCAGTTTGACATGGTTACCTTTACTTGTATTTTGAATACGGGTCACCATACAAACATTTAAAGGGGTTTACTGATATTTTCATCTGGTATGCTGATTTTTAATTATTATTATTTATTTTTTTGTAACTGTATTGCTTCATATTCTGCTGCTTTGGAGTTGATCCCAATAACATGCATAATTATTTCATGTTATATGTCTCAATTATTGCACATTTTAATTGTTTTAATATTTCACTGAATAAAGAGGTATATATTTGATATCTCTGTCTCATTTATGATAATGAGTTTGCCATGTGATTTGATTTTACAGATGTATGAAGGGTGACCATACAACCTTTTAAAGCAGTGTACTTCATCAGGTATGTTGATTTTTATTCTTTTCAGAGCAGCTTTTCACTTCACGGGACAATAACTGATGGACTGGAGTGGTGTGGATTATTGTGATGTTTTTATCAGCTGTTTGGACTCTCAATCTGACGGCACCCATTCACTGCAGAGCATCCATTGGTGAGCAAGTGATGTGATGGTAGATCTCTCCAAATCTGATGTAGAAATGAACTCTTCATCATTGTGGAACACCTGAGGGTGAGTACATGTTCATTTTTGTAGCAAAATAAAAGACTTTTTCTTCATTAAAATAATGATATTAACCATATAGATATATAACTATATAGAGACAAGAACATCATCAATTCTTGAGGTGCCGAAGCATCCACCCACTGCTCCACATAGCAGTGTGTTACAATGACTCAGAGCACCTTAGATACGGCTCTGCATCACCATGAAAACCACCCACAACTTCCTAGAATCATGACAGCGAGTTTTGCTCAAGCAAACACCACTCGCAAAAAAAATGACTAACATGGAAACTGTGCCTGACATGAGATTGAATTCTACTTTGCTCGCTCGAAGTCCTTAAGATAAGTGGTTTCTAATCCATTAATCCTTCGGGATCACGACCTGAGCCTGTGTTCATTACTTACAGCCTGTGAAAGTTGGAGTTTTTCTAGAACAGGATATTTTCTCTGAACAGAAATGTCATAGGATGTCTCAGATTCTAGCAAATAATGAACCGCTTTGGCCCGAAGCACGGTACGACTGACATTTATTGCACCAAAAAAACTGCTTCACCACTAAAAGCACTAAAATGACACCCAACTTTTCCCTTCACAGCGAAGTTATCTGTCTTATTCATGCGGCAGTTTCCAAGACAACCTTTGAAAGCAGAGGACGATATGCGTTACTGGTTTATCAAGAACTCTAAATATAGTTCCCATTGTGTTTCACATCTCTTTTAAAATCAAGACTTTTAGTTTCGCAGTCTTTCGTGTTCTTTGTGACATAATGAACCCGTTGTGAGTGTGTGCTCATTGTCCTGAGACAAGAATCTCTTGAATAAGTTTCAGCTCAGCCCCTGTATTTATGCAATCTCCTGGGTCTCTTATCTACAGAAAGACGCCCTCATTTTCACTCTCTTTTTGTTTTCTCCCTTCTCATGGATTATTGTAATTGTTGAGATTTCAGCATACCTGAGATTGAGATACATTTGGAGCTGTTTCTAGTGCAGAGCTAGAGAAAAATCCTGCTGATCCATTTTTAATGAGGTTTCTCCTTGTAGACGCTCTGACCCAGTATCTGTTGTGCAGAGCAGGAGCGAGTCAGTCTGGAGGAAAGCAGGTGGTAATGGAGACTCCATTTAAAGCCCCCTGTGATGAATTAGCCTGCTGACACTAACTCACAACACACACATGTTCGCGCAAACACACTCCGACACGTACACACAGTCACACACACTTCCTCTACCACCGTCTCTAGCTGTAAGCCGCTTCCAAGAAAACTGCCCCAGGGGTGACATTGGTTTGATGATGTAAACACATCTGTGAGTGTGTGTGTGTGTGTGTGTGTGTGTTAGTATTCAGGTTAGAGGTTGGCTGTGAAAGACCATTAAGAAAATTTTAATCCATTTAAAAGCCTGCAATATTATGTTGAGCTTTCTTTGAGATTATTGTATCATGTTCTGGTGTTAAAATGGATGAGTACTTTTAAATGAAACATTAAAGCGAATGGTTCAGTGATTCACTCAGAAAGACATTTTTTACTGTTACTGCAACATCTAGTACGAGTAAGAGAAGTTTCTCTTCCGAATTCAAACAAATCAGTTGGGTTAATGATTCAATGACTCATTCATAAAGACAAACCCTTGTTTCATTCCTTAAAGAATCAGTATTTTGAAATGAATCTTTTGTGAAGGTTCAATGATTCACACAGAAATTGTACTCAGTTGCTTGTTTTGTTGACCAAATGAGCCAGTGTTTTTAAACGTATGGGTTGAATGAATGATTCAATGACTCACTTATAAACAAAGGAACTAATTTTGTTCTTTAATGAATCCGAGTGTTTGAATAAATTATAAAGACAGGCTTAATAAGGAGTATCATGCTCCCAAACTATTTTTACTATTTCTACTCTATCTTTATATGGCACAAGCAGTACGAGTAGCATGCTAGTTTTCTGTTCTTAAGTCGGCCAGTCAACCGTTTTGTTTATAAATTAATCTGTGTTGTTGAATGAATCAGTTGAATTAATTATTCAAGGACTTACTCATGAAGAAAAGTATTTTGTTCCTTAATGAATCAGTGTTTTTCTCACTCATGCAGGCAATTGCTTATTTTGTTGATTAATGAATCAGAATTTTTAAACGACTCATTTAAACGACTCAAGGACTTAACTGATTCACTAATAATGACATATGTTTATTTCATAATGAATCAGTGTTTCAAATAAATCAGTTGTGAACTAGCAATGATTACTTCATAAAGACTACTTTAAGTAAGTTACAAATTAGTTAAATAATTTATATTGTTGATGAATAAGTCAATATGTTTGAATGAATGCATGAGTTAGATGAGTAATTCAATGACTCACTCATAAACATCAGCAATTGTTTTGTTGCTTAACAAATGAGTCACTCTGAATGAATCTGTTGTGCTTTATTCAATAATTGATTCATTAATTTAATGGGTGACTTGCAAAAAGTCATATCAAGACTATATAGTCTGTAAGTAAATTGTATAAACTTTCAAATCACGTTTGAAGTTTCAAATCACGTCAACATGGTTTATGCATTGCAAGGCTGTTTATTTTATTTTTTATTTTTTAAAATCAGCATTTTATTGCAGGATACAACGGAGCTGTTCTTCATTAATTTCCTGAAGGAATTTGAAGCGGTGGAGCAACAAACATAAATCACAGAATAGGAAATAGCAATGAGTGCAGATCAATACTGTGCCATAATAACAGATACACTAAAGATGAGAAAGAATATACATAAATAAATATACACCGTATAGATTGGTTAAACTATTTTGATGAGATAAAGTAATGGAACAACATATATCACTGTAGTCTTATTAATCAAATAGTTTCTTATTTGTGCTCTACATTTTTAAAGATTTTGATAGTTTTGTTTTGTACATTTGGATCTTAACCGTGATTAAGTGAAGCAGTTTCATTGCACTTTTCTAATGATGTTTCTGATGAAACAGCACTTGTCCCCTGCAAGGTCGATGTTGAGCCAGCTCATCAGATCAGACAGCCCTACACTTCTCTCTCAAATAACCGCTCCTGCTGGGTATCAGAGGCGATCAGAGGCCGCTCGCTTGAGCGATGTCCAAGCAGTTCAGCCAAACAGAACTGAGAAGTCACATGCTTATCAAGCCTCAGATCGGAGCCCCTGGAGATCATCTGAGAGCCGGACCTCCTCCTCCTCCTCCTCCTCCCAGAAGAGTGAAGCCTGCTGAGACGGGGAAACACAAGAGAGAGATGGAACACAATGCCCCGGCCGAGAGCCCTCCACAGAGCACTCATTGTTCCCACTGTATAAGCATTTGTGCCACAGAGACGCTTCTGAAGCTCTGGCCATGCCACACCACTGCTTTGCAGGGGCGGTGTGTTCATTTCTCTCTTTCTCTGTTGCTTTGTGATTTCTTCATCTCGGCTTTCACTAGCTTTGACAGAGAATCTGGGCTGCAGGGTTGTCAGCTGGTGTTCTGTGCACATCTAACACTCTGCAAAAATTCATTGTTCTTTATTGCCGTTAGTGCCTCTATGAAAGACCTTAAAAATCCATGGAATCTTCCAGAGTTCTTTATAATGGAAAAAGGTTCTTTAGATTTGTACATGTTTAAAAAGTGGTTCTTTTTAGAACTGTTCACTGAAAGGTTCTTTGAGGTGGCATTGTTGTAAAAAAAAAAAAAAACCTTTATTAAACTTTTGGTGGCATTTTCAGAGGCTCAATGTGCTCAATGTGTGGACAAACAGAGGTGGCAAACCTGCGCCATTGTCGAAATCACATGCCAGGCGTTAAACAATGCCCGCTCTGTGGCTCTTCGCACGAGTGGGATGTACAAGACCACATCACATCTCTCTCAAGACACGTGTCCCTGTGGGACGGCCAGTTGCTGCACAGAGGTCAGATAAGGAGGAAATGACGGACACTTTGACTGCTGTATGAACTAATTCACAACAGCAGAAGAATGAGGAAGACCAGCATACAAACAACCAGTTGGTTTTGCTTAAGGATCCAGATTTTACAATGAACATCTATAACTATATTTGTTCATTTATTTATTACAGTGTTGGGAAGGAACTGATTACATGTAATTCAAATTACATAATCAGATTCCAAAAAGTACTTGTATTTAGATTATATTACATTTTGAACCGTGCATAATCAGATTACAGTTACTTTTTTATGGATTACATGATAACGTGGCAGTAAATTATTCTTCTTTTTTCCCTACCTCAATCTAGGAAACCATGTTCTGTGATATTTAATGCACTTCATGTCATTGGAATGGAATATTTTCTCTTTCTCTCTTCTTTATAAATCAATATTATAAACAGTAATCCCATTCAAATATGGGATAAACGAGCTGGTCAAAATTTACTTTAAAGTAATTAAAAAGTAGTCAGGATACATTACTAATCTAATAGATTAAGTTACTACAATTTGTATGTAATTTGCATTCAGTAATTTAATAAAAATTTGTAATCTACCTGGCATTGTTTATTTGATTTGATTTCCTTTTAACATGAAGGAAAGCTGTATTAGAGATCTTAAAATCATGTTTTTTTAATGTATATTTTTGTTTTGTTTGTGGTTGTGATGAGTCTTGTTAATTTTTATCATATGCAACAATAAAGAACATAAAAATAAAAAATAAATCCTTATGTTGTGAATCAGATTTATCTAAATTTGTGCACTTTTAAGAGGTGAAAACAGCAGAAAACAGACTGACATTGGGATGGCATTGAAGCGTGATCGCACGACCCCCAAACCACCCATCAGCTGTGATTTTCTGCTCAATTTGAAAGAGGACAGGAGGTTTCTGCGTTTACGTTAACGTGTTAAAGTGCTTTCTCCTGGAGTGAGGTTACAAGCCTCTCCTGGGCGTTTTCCAGCCATCGCCGTAATTGCTCACGAATGGAAATTTCCTGCTCGCCTCTCTGTTCTTCAGAAAGAGACGATCCATTCCTTTCCTGCCATTGCCATAGTAACCGAAACATCTCCCCTTGACTTTGCCATCCCAGAGTTCCTTTCAGGTTGAAATTAAATCCCTGTGTGCGCTCATCACATCTCTATAAAAGGCTACTTAGGTAAAGCCGGGGTGCCGTGATGCTGAAGTCGTCTTAGTGGTTAATAAGCTGAGTCGGGGAGCAGAGATGCTTGTTGCCGGGTGAACCAGAGAGAATATGTGGTTGTCGAGGCGTGACAATATGACCAGTTCAAACAAAGACAGAGAAGAGAAGAGAAAACAAAACAAAAAAATTGGAAGTACAGCTAGAATGAATATAAATAAACACAGAAAACAAGGACTGCTGCTGAGAGAGGATGGGCTTCTGGTCACCCACTGTGATGATTCATCAAGGCTTACAGCGAGTTGCTACTGGAGACAGTGTGTGTGTGTGTGTGTGTGTGTGTGTGTGTGTGTGTGTGTTTTGTAAGGCCATCAGACCACAGTTATATTGACTGTAAAATATCTGAGTCATATTTCTCCCTAAAGTCAAAAGAAAGACTGAAATGAGGTTTTGATTGGGGTAAATGAACCCTGTAAAGATTTGTTTTTGTACTGTGACATTTTTGTGACTATTGAGCACATTTGTCCTGAAAAATCTCATTACGGTATAATGCAGCAACAACAACAAAAAAATCTCATTACTGTAATGAAATCATTTAATCTTCAAAGTATTTACATATCATATCAGTATTCGCTATAATGCCTTTAGTTTATATATTATAGTATTTTTCAATCAGAATTAAAATAATGGCATTAACCACTGAATTACAAATAAATTTGCTTAAGTTAGTCTGTACAATGTCCAGATGGTAATAACATTTTAATAGTACTTTAATTGTCATGAAAAAAAAAAAAAAAAATATATATATATATATATATATATATATTTAAACTATTGATTTTTATGTATCACATATTATTATTGTATTTCACTGTAGTGCTTGGGTTTAGAAAGGCAAAGAAAATAATTAAATAATTCTAACTGCTTAGGATTTACATATTACAAGTATTCATTGTACAATTTTTAGTTTATGTATTACTGTATTTTTAATAAAAACAAATAAATGATGAGAATCACTATTGAATTGCACAGAAATTGATTTAAGTCATGAAAACATCATATTAGTTACATGAATTAGTTGAAATAATTGTATGTTTTAAATTTTAACTATTATATTATTTAGATTTTTTAACTGTAATATTGATTCATGCATGCTACATTTTTCCCCTTTTGATTTTGAGTTGAAATATGAACTGTGCATATTTCCACGAGATTCAGCCAAATAGATGAAATAACCCAGGAAGGTTTAGAGGCATGATCTCTCGAGTAAATACGGCTTTGAAAAGCTTTTATTCTGTGGCAAATATCATTCATGTCACCTCAGTTCAGCTTTAAAATCTAGTTTCCTTTTCCATCGCTGTCGTTATGTGGAGAGAGAGGCCGCCTGAATTTGAAAGTCATAGCGAGCAGGAGAACATGAATCGAGTGAGTGTCTGCATGGGTATAAATCATCATACATCATCTGGCATAAAGCCTGTTACTTGTATTAGTCTGATGCGATATGATCCTCTGCATGCTCATCTCTGACACCTGCTCCTCTCAGCCACATTACAGTCAAAGCGCTGGGTTTATTCAACTCCTGGAGATGTCATTTTGTGATAATGTGACTCTGAGTCCGTGGCTCAGTGATTGATTGGATTTATGTCCGGCTGTGAATGTGACGTTTAACTCACATTGACTGACAGCACATTATCTCAGATTAGCGCTGCTCATTAATCAATTAGTTCCAATCAATTCTTTCCACAGCCACACATTTGCATAATTTATGCACCAGTAGCTGCATATTCATAGTCTGTGATAATGTAAGATAATGAGAGCAGATTCGGTTGATAATGAGAGCAGATTTGGTTCATAATTAGCTACAGTATTTCTGCAAGCAGTGGTGTAACTATAAGAATCTTTGGTATGAAAATGAAAAGAAAGAAGGTTTTTTAGCAATGTAAACAGTGAGGATCTGATAAATGACCATTAATCAAAGTTCATTAGATATTAAACATGCTTAAGGGAGCCTTGCAGTGAATGGGTGCCGTCAGAATAAGAGTCCAAACAGCTGATAAAAACATCACAATAATCCACAAGTAATCCACACCACACCAGTTCATCAATTAAAGTAATGTGAAGTGAAAACTGTGTGTTTGTAAGAAACAAATCCCTCATTAAGACGTTTTTAACTTAAACCTTTGCTTTTACTTTGTCTTCTATCCATAATATCGCTTTTTCCAGTTTAAAAGTCATCCCGTTTGAGTTAAGAGATAAATATGCACAAAAACTTTTCCAGCAAACTTTCAATTGGGTAAACTAACTCTCTAAAACTTGCAGCAAAACACTATCTAGTGTCTGATTGACCACTATCTGTCTGGCCCTCCAGTTTTTTTGCTACTGTACCTTTAAGACTTCTTTATGTAAACAATGAGCATCTCTGCATGGTGAATCAGACTCAAAAAAGATCAAGAAATCCTGTTTTTCATTGCATGACCCATTTAGAGATGTACATGTGCACATTGCAGTGTAGAGAACACTGGTAGTGAACTAGTCAGAACTAGTATGAGAGAGCAAGATGTTTTCATTTCCATCTGAATGTTAGCAGCTCCTGCTATGGGACATTGGGGAACAGTGACAACATGGAAGCAGACAGTGTGTGTGTGAGGCTGAATAATTTATATAGACTGGCTGGGACAGAGAGAGTTAATGCTAAACTAGTTGAGCGATGCATCCTCATGCACACACACACACACACTTTCTCCCTCCTGTGATTTAGAGGAGCTGGCACTGTGGCATTAGTGTCTCCAGCCGAGTCTCAAAAGCAGATGGATGTTCAGAGGGTGTAAGATGTGTGTCAGTGGGTCAAAGACTACCCAGCATCCTCTGGGGCCTCAGAGGCAAGGACCTCTGCTATGATTCCTTCCTCTTTGCACGGATCATTTCATTAGAGAACAAGTGAAAGGTCGCTCTGCAAATTCAAGCAAACTAATGCTTTGCATCAACACAGTCTCACAAAAACATGTCCAGGTCATGTTAGATTAACCAAATTCTTAATAAATAATAGAAACTGATGTATACACTTTCTTTTATTATTTTGTTATTACTTAATGCATTTATTTCATGAATTGAATAATACAGAAATTATATTGAATTTAAATGATTAAATAATAAAATAATTTAATGTGTTTATGTTTTTTTTCTTATAAATAGATATAATAATAGATACAAAAACATGTCCAGGCCACATTACACCCTAAAATAAAAATAAAATAAAAATTATGTATATTTTTTTCTAAAATATAATATAATATAATATAATTTCTTTTTTATTTAAATAATAAATAAGTAATAATATTGCATTTAAAAATAATTATTAAATAATAAAATAAAATAATATAATGTTTATATAATATAATATAATAATATAATTGTTTTCTTATATAATATTATAAACATAAATATATTATTATTAATATATATAAAGGCAGTATAAGCATGATGATATTGCACATGGACTGACGTGAAGACTGAACATGAACACTTCAGGATTTCGACTGCTGCATGTATGTTGTGTATTAAGCTGCTAAAGGCCATCACCTGAGGAGGCAGGCCTCTGTTTGAAGCTGTTAATCTTTTATTATGCAAATCCTAATTGGACTGTTCAGATTCACTTCGGCCCAGTGACCTCGGAGCAGGGGAGCCATCCCAAAGCTGTGACATTTCCCTGTATTCCCTGCTTACCGCCTGCACACACGCCGCAGGGAGCCGCGCACAACCTGAGCGTCATGCTAATGCAACTGTTAGAGCAGAACTTTTCATTGGCACTCATCTGATATCCAGCTAAACCATCTATCGCTGAATACAATTTCAGACACGGTCACAGTATCAGAAGAGTGCTTTTGATTCGCTGCATGAATGTTTTGCGTTTGTATCAGCACATGGCTTTAATAATTTAGCTTTTGTGGGACTGACAGAATGATTCTGGCATTTTAATGGATTAATATGAAGCCAATTTTCATTCTGGATGGGTGATGAGAGATGTTTGTCCTTCCACAGTCAATCAATTTAGACGAGAGGTCTGGGATTTGGAAATGGAAGAAGACGCCTCACGCCTCAACGATTCAACACATAAATCTCCAGCCCTATCCCACGAGATCAGAAACAGAAACATCTCACAGATGTCTTGCTTTGTCCTTCTTTTGTCTTTTTCTTCTAAATATTAAGTTCTTTAATTTAACTTAGAAACCCTGTAGACTTAATAAGGGGGACTCAAGCCATGTGTATATATAACATAATGTTCTAAAACCATTTATGAACACCATAGCAACCACATAGCAATGTTCTAAAACCATCTATGAACATTCTAGCAACCATATACAGTCACAACATTCTAAAAACCTCTATGAATATCCTAACAAGCACATGTTCTGGCACCTAAATGATCTTAGCATCTTAGCAATAAAGATTTCTGTAAAGGCACCACTCATATTTTGTTAAAGGGTTAGTTCACCCAAAAATGAAAATGATGACCTTAAAGGTGCTGTAGAGAACTTTTGTAAAAAAAAATATTTTTTACATATTTATTAAACCTGTCATTATGTCCTGAAAGTAGAATATGAGACAGATAATCTGTGAAAAAAATCAAGGTCCGTAACTTTGTCTGTGTTCAAAATGTAGAAAAATGTATATAATAAGCGAGTACACCATGAATCCATTTTCCAAACCGTGTTTTTAGCTTGTCCTGAATTACTAGGGTGCACCTATAATAAGTGTTTATATTCGGACTATTTTAGATTGCTTTGGGGATACCGCGGCGGAGTAACCCAGTACCTTTGTGATTCTTCATTTACATAAACAGAGAGAAGTAGTTCCGGCTACGATGTTCTTCCGCAAGACGCAAGCAGTTCTGTTTATTAACCGCTAGAGCGTCAAAAGTTCCCTACCGCAGCTTTAATGACTCACCCTCATGTTGTTCCAAACCCGTAAGACCTCCGTTTATCTTCAGAACACAGTTTAAGATATTTTATGATACTGTGTGTACAGTATACTGTCCATGTCCAGAAACATAAGAAAAACATCATCAAAGTAGTCCATGCGACATCAGAGGGTCAGTTAGAATATTTTGAAGCATCAAAAATAGCATTTTGGTCCAAAAATAGCAAAAATTACGACTTTATTCAACATTGTCTTCTCTTCCGGGTCTGTTGTGAGCGTGTTCACAACACTGCAGTGACGCTGCTGATGTGTTTTCTGGCTCGCCCAATAACAAAGATAACACGTCAGCACCGTTTGTTTAATTTTTATTATTTTTAGACCAAAATGTATTTTCGATGTTTCAAAAAATTCTAACCGACCCTCTGATGTCACATGGACTACTTTGACGATGTTTTTCTTACCTTTCTGGACATGGACAGTATACCGTACACACAGTCATTAACTACATAATTTTCATTTTTGGGTGTACTATCCCTTTAAGAAAATAAAAAAGTTTAGTTTAGAATCTCCAGTTTTAAGTCAATGCTGGAAGGCCAGCTCATTTGATATTCTCTGTGCAGGTCTATGTCTCTAGTGGAGCAGATATCTGTAATTAGATTTGAAGAGATGATGAGCGCTCAGTCCCTCTGTCACTGCTGCCTTACCTTCAAATGCTAAGTTATGTCATTATCTCGCTTGAACGATTAATAATAATTAATAAAGAGAAACAGTGGTCCAGAAAGCCTCTGAAAACAAATGCTCTGCCTTTCCTGACTTTAACAAGGCTAATGGCTTCTCCAAACCAGTTTTCTCTCGTTAGATGGATGTGGCAGCTGATGCAAATTGTGACTTCGCTCTAATTGCTGACATTAGTTTGACATTCTTCTGGCATTTTAACCAAACGTTTCTGAAAAGGGGATATGAAAAACCAGCCCTTCAGATTTTTGCATTTATTACGAGTGACGCTGTGAATAATAATCAAGTTCTCCAGGGTGAGCAAACGAACGCTCGATCCGGCAACAATGCATGACCTTCATTTAGCCAAACCTCTGTCCTCTGCACATTCTGGTCAGTGGATTTGAACTCAGCATGGCCACTCCCTTCTGATTTGCATATTCATGCATGTATTCTCTTTTTTCAACAATTGCACGGATACTGAAATGTCAGCAGTTTGACACAATGTCCATCTCGGATGTAGCAGCTCATTGTTCCTTCCCTCAGCAATATTTTCCATTTTAATGAACAGGATTTCAGCCATATTTGGTGTTTTACACCAATTATGGCAGGAATATATCAAATAATTTTTCCATATTTTAGGCAAGCCAATTTGTAAGACTGCAGACCTTGCACCACAAAGTTATTTATATTCTTTAAGGTTAAACACCCCAATTTTTGAATTTTTTTAAAGGTTTTATTAATTTTTTTGACTTTTTATTTTACCTTTTTAATATTTATACAGCCATTTTTATACGTTTATTTAAGTTTTAGCTTTACTTATTGTCAAGTTAAAATAAATGACATTAATAAAGATTTCCTTGGCAACAATCAGGAAAAAACGTTTACCAGTTTTTAAGATATTTTGAAGAGCTGTTGATTTTCCATATGACAAAAAAAAAAAAAAAACTTTTACCAGATTTTCTTCTTTTATGTTCCACATAATGGCATGAGGGTGAGTAAATAATTTTTGGGTGAACTTTCTTTTTAATACACATTTAAAATAATCATTAATCTAATGGCCTTATTTAATTGCATGTAATTGCAGTGTAAATGCATTCATGCCACCTCTGAGCCGCAACAAACAATCTGTAAATATATATATATATAAATACCCTTTCAGATGAGGCTACTTAAAATAAATGAATAAATAACGACTGTTGTACCCTACAAATAAATTCTATGCTGAATCAAAACATTTCTTTCTAAAGCTGCTTTTTGTTTAACACAATAGTTGCTTTATTTGCAATTCATCTGATTAATGATCCCCACATTGTGTTATTAATGAGATTTTAAAACTCACTCGACCGCCCTAGTTTTTAGTTTTAGCAACTATAATAAGCATGCTTGAGGTTGTTGTCTGTGTGGACGGACAACAATGAGCTCACTAGGTTTTGGAACACAACTAATACCCTCTCAGTTCACACTAAGTGGCCATATCCTGCAGATAATCTAGTTGCTGACGACATCATATCCTGCCTCCATGACCTCTCAGTGTAAACCAACACTAACCATTAATAGTAATGCCCATCTTCAGCTAGTTAAAATGTCTCTATGCCCTTACTGTATTACATTTTCCCCTGGGTTACCAATCACTCAAGCGGAAACACCACAAGTGCCAGACTGCTTGTAAGGTGTTTGCTGAGGCAAGGATCACTGTGGCTATTGCTCAAATCATGCTATGCTTTTTTAAGATAGCAGACCTATGGTTTTCTCTTGATGGACAATAAAACAAGCAAAAAATGCCACACACTTGAAAGATTTGAGCTGTAGAGGCCAGTATATCAATAGAATTCATATTGATATGAATAGACTATCAATAAACTGGGATCCTTTTTTAAGTTACGTTTACATTTAGTAATTTAGCAGATGCTTCTATTCAAAGCAACTTAAACATGAGGACAAATAGAAGCAATCAAACCAACCAAAAAGCAATTATATGTAAGTACTGTGTAATTTAAAGCAAGTAATCACACAGAATACCTTAGCTTTGGGGTACATTTTTTATTGTTTTGAAAAAAGCCTCTTCTGCACACCAAGACTGCATTTATTTTGTCAAAAATACAGTAAAATTGTGAAATATTATTATAATTCAAAATAACTACTTTCTATGTGAATATATTTTAAAATGTAATTTATTCCTGTGTTGCAAAGCTGAATTTTCAGCATCATTACTCCAGTCCTCAGTGTCACATGATCCTAAAAATTATTATCAATGTTAAAAACAGTCACTGCTTCATATTTTTGTGGAAACCATTATACATCTTTTTTTTAAAGAATTTTTTATTTAATGAAGAACAACATTTATTTAAAAGAGAACTGTCACTTTTGGCCAATTTTAAGACAACCTTCTTGAGTAAAACCATGAATTTCTTCCCCCTAACGTTTGAATGGCAACCCTATCATTATGGTGATGAATTTTGCATATGCAAGCACCTTTCGTAACTCACTTCTCTTGCTCCATTTGTAGTCCTATTCTACATCTTCAGTCAGTTCGTTCTGTATTCTTTCTCTATTAGCAAGCTTCACCTTTCTGCAAGTTTGGCAGGATGTTGTTGTCCCTCGGCAGCAGTCACATGAAACGCGTCCTGTAGCCTTTCAACCTGATTGCATTGTTACCTCCAGTTCAAACACCAGAACATTCAACCTAGTTTCCAGCTCATACTCGGGCTGCCATGGGAGCTCATTAAAAAAGAACTACGGCTGTGTCTTTATTCATTCCTCACACAGGGCTGTTTAACACAAGCAGATGTAAAATGCAAAGGTGTGTTTAGAAAGGGTGATGACGCAGCTGGATGCCGAGATGCAAGGACGTGCCGAGGACGCACAGCATCTGGCTGTCCTTCTGTTGAACACTCAGAAAACACACCATTTTCCTACCTTTCACCTCCTTCCGACCTCAGCTGTAAACATGCTAACTGACCGAATGAGAAAATGTGAGGGGAGAGACTGCAGCTGAAGTCGTTGTCTCCATGGTGATGACCTTGCGCTGCTTTAACGGCCTGAGAATGGAACCTCAGGGATATGAATTACAGATGGGAGGTAAAGATAGTGTCAGGCGACTGCTCTGGTGTATGTGTAATAGAGATATATTGGCAGTTTCCATGCAGATTCAATATGAGCTTCAATCTGCTCTGAACTAGCTGTCTAGACCAGCACGGTGGCTGTGGAAATCTCAACCGAGATCGGTTAAAACCTCATTACGGATGCAAGGCTTGGTACGGAGGACCCAAGGAGAGCGGGAAGTGAGGGGAATGCCTAATAAAACCTAGAAACAGTAATAAAAAAAAAAAGAGTGAAACCCCTCTTGGGACTTTGTTTTCTCCTCCCCGTCGTGACCCGGCCGCGTCCCTCTGACACTAAACAGAGCCGCTCAAACCAATAAGAGACGCAAATTGGAGGAAATGGGATCTGAAATTACATTTTCAGACATCCACACTTTTTCACAGACCTGACAGCACAATATAGATGACACCATTAGTCACATTGAGCCGTCAATCATATCTATAAATAATAAAAACGCATTGGTTTGTGGCGCAAGCTATTTTTACAGTATACTGCACTTTATCCTTATAGCTTAATAGCAGCTAAAGAAAGATTCGCACATGCACAGAAAACAGCTTAACTCTGTATTGCAAAATGAAGTGAATATGTTGGAACAGAAAGGTCGCGAACAGCTCTGGCTAAATGAAAATGGCCTTTCGTAAAGCTTTGCCCCCTTGGTTACTGTTTCTAACTCAGACCAGCTTTACAGTACATCCTTTCCACTTTATTTTTAATGTAAAACAGGCATTGAATATGCGAGACTTGCTGTGTCATCTATTTTTAGCTATGCTACACTGCTTCATATTGCTAACTGGTATTTCTTGTCACACTATTGTAATGCATTGTCAGAATTAGAAACACAACGGTTTATCATTTGTTAAGTGCAAATAGTTTACAATTTACTGCTGATGAACAGATTATCCTGCATTGCAAAATAAGGCGATATATAATGAATGTTAAATGTTTTTGGCCTTTCGCTAAGTTCTGCATCGCTTGGTTACTGTTACTAACTCAAACAAGCTTATATATTCAATATGAATGAACTGAAGATTCTGTGAACAGTGTCATAAAATGCACTCATACTGTCTTAAAACTGATGGGACATTATTTTTACATGGGCTGGAATGAACTTTCAAAGTATTTAAAGGCATAGTTCACCCAAAAATGAAAGTTCTGTCATTAATTACTCACCCTCATGTCATTCCAAACCCATAAGACTTTGTTCATCATCAGAGTACAAATTAAGATATTTTTGATGCAATCCGAGAGCTTTCTAATTTTCAATACCCTTACAAAAATTAACCATGGTTTTACTTCAAATTAAGCCAAAAACCATGATTACTATAGTTGAATCATTGTAACCACAAATTAACCATGGTTTTGTTACACTAAACATAGTTTAACCATGGTATTTATAGTAAAACTGTGGATATACAAATGGTAATCAGTACACCAAAAAACATGGTTACTACGCTTTTATTACAATAAAACCACGGATAATTTTCATAAGGTTAGAGAGAAAGGGTACAAAGAAATTTTTGTTTTCATTGCTCACAAAAATAGTATTATTATAGCGTTATAAAATTACGTTTGAACCACTGATGTCTCATGGACTAATTTTACAATGTCTTTATACCTTTCTGGGCCTTGAACGTTTCAGTTGCGTTGCTCTGTATGGAGGGTCAGAAAGCTCTCGGATTTCATCAAAAACAAAAACAAGATGATCAAAGTCTTATGGGTTTGGAAGGACATGAGGGTAATTAATGTAATGAAAGACAAAATTTTCATTTTTGGTTAGACGCCATATTGAATTTAACGTGAATGAAAACGAGGCTTACAAAACGCACGTTAAAAAGGTCCTAGATCGTGTAATATTCACATGTTTTAAAACTGTTTTATGGAGTTTTTCGTGGAATGTTGAATGCATAGGCCTATACATCTATTCCTCACAGCCTAGTTTTCGTTCTTGTCAAAAAATAAACATGGCAGTTCCCTGACTAACCTGATTTAAAAGTGCGAATTTGAATCGAGACAAACATGCACAAGTCAATACAAATGGCCTACTTTAAAGTGATTATAGCGTAAGTGAACAAACTATCTAAACACTCGGGATGTCCATATACAAAAGAATGTCTGATAACATCTTAACATGTTCAACCCAAGCGTTCCAAGCTGGGAGTGAATAGAAATTTTATAATGAAGATAATTTGATGATACTCTGAAATGCTGTGCCCATGCTGGGATAAATTAAAGCGACTTATTGCTTTCAGCATTGCTGTAATGCTCTAAAAGAGCTTGTCATGTACCAGCTTGCTGATAATTTGCCCTTCACATATAATTATGTTTTCTTTCCTAGGGCAGCTGCAGCACGCAGAACGAGCGATGGCTCGAGTTAAAATCTCACTTTGCTTCCATCTAGTGGCCGCTGTGCAGAATTGCAGTGTTGCTGCAGCTACTATAAAAATATAAGAATTAAAAAACAAAAAAGCATTGCATTTTTTGCAGTTATTATGTTGCACAGTAAAACACAAATGAAACTTACTTAAAACTGTGTGTATGGAACATTCCTTCCATAATGCTTATATAAACTTAATATAGTTGGTTCATTACCAGTGCTAGCAGAATGATGGCCTTTCAAATAGCAGTCACTTTTATTCAAAAACATGCTAACTGACCGAATGAGAAAATGTGAGGGGAGAGACTGCAGCTGAAGTCGTTGTCTCCATGGTGATGACCTTGCGCTGCTTTAACGGCCTGAGAATGGAACCTCAGGGATATGAATTACAGATGGGAGGTAAAGATAGTGTCAGGCGACTGCTCTGGTGTATGTGTAATAGAGATATATTGGCAGTTTCCATGCAGATTCAATATGAGCTTCAATCTGCTCTGAACTAGCTGTCTAGACCAGCACGGTAGCTGTGGAAATCTCAACCGAGATCGGTTAAAACCTCATTACGGATGCAAGGCTTGGTACGGAGGACCCAAGGAGAGCGGGAAGTGAGGGGAATGCCTAATAAAACCTAGAAACAGTAATAAAAAAAAAAAGAGTGAAACCCCTCTTGGGACTTTGTTTTCTCCTCCCCGTCGTGACCCGGCCGCGTCCCTCTGACACTAAACAGAGCCGCTCAAACCAATAAGAGACGCAAATTGGAGGAAATGGGATCTGAAATTACATTTTCAGACATCCACACTTTTTCACAGACCTGACAGCACAATATACATGACACCATTAGTCACATTGAGCCGTCAATCATATCTATAAATAATAAAAACGCATTGGTTTGTGGCGCAAGCTATTTTTACAGTATACTGCACTTTATCCTTATAGCTTAATAGCAGCTAAAGAAAGATTCGCACATGCACAGAAAACAGCTTAACTCTGTATTGCAAAATGAAGTGAATATGTTGGAACAGAAAGGTCGCGAACAGCTCTGGCTAAATGAAAATGGCCTTTCGTAAAGCTTTGCCCCCTTGGTTACTGTTTCTAACTCAGACCAGCTTTACAGTACATCCTTTCCACTTTATTTTTAATGTAAAACAGGCATTGAATATGTGAGACTTGCTGTCTCATCTATTTCTAGTTATTTTTAGCTATGCTACACTGCTTCATATTGCTAACTGGTATTTCTTGTCACACTATTGTAATGCATTGTCAGAATTAGAAACACAACGGTTTATCATTTGTTAAGTGCAAATAGTTTACAATTTACTGCTGATGAACAGATTATCCTGCATTGCAAAATAAGGCGATATATAATGAATGTTAAATGTTTTTGGCCTTTCGCTAAGTTCTGCATCGCTTGGTTACTGTTACTAACTCAAACAAGCTTATATATTCAATATGAATGAACTGAAGATTCTGTGAACAGTGTCATAAAATGCACTCATACTGTCTTAAAACTGATGGGACATTATTTTTACATGGGCTGGAATGAACTTTCAAAGTATTTAAAGGCATAGTTCACCCAAAAATGAAAGTTCTGTCATTAATTACTCACCCTCATGTCATTCCAAACCCATAAGACTTTGTTCATCATCAGAGTACAAATTAAGATATTTTTGATGCAATCCGAGAGCTTTCTAATTTTCAATACCCTTACAAAAATTAACCATGGTTTTACTTCAAATTAAGCCAAAAACCATGATTACTATAGTTGAATCATTGTAACCACAAATTAACCATGGTTTTGTTACACTAAACATAGTTTAACCATGGTATTTATAGTAAAACTGTGGATATACAAATGGTAATCAGTACACCAAAAAACATGGTTACTACGCTTTTATTACAATAAAACCACGGATAATTTTCATAAGGTTAGAGAGAAAGGGTACAAAGAAATTTTTGTTTTCATTGCTCACAAAAATAGTATTATTATAGCGTTATAAAATTACGTTTGAACCACTGATGTCTCATGGACTAATTTTACAATGTCTTTATACCTTTCTGGGCCTTGAACGTTTCAGTTGCGTTGCTCTGTATGGAGGGTCAGAAAGCTCTCGGATTTCATCAAAAACAAAAACAAGATGATCAAAGTCTTATGGGTTTGGAAGGACATGAGGGTAATTAATGTAATGAAAGACAAAATTTTCATTTTTGGTTAGACGCCATATTGAATTTAACGTGAATGAAAACGAGGCTTACAAAACGCACGTTAAAAAGGTCCTAGATCGTGTAATATTCACATGTTTTAAAACTGTTTTATGGAGTTTTTCGTGGAATGTTGAATGCATAGGCCTATACATCTATTCCTCACAGCCTAGTTTTCGTTCTTGTCAAAAAATAAACATGGCAGTTCCCTGACTAACCTGATTTAAAAGTGCGAATTTGAATCGAGACAAACATGCACAAGTCAATACAAATGGCCTACTTTAAAGTGATTATAGCGTAAGTGAACAAACTATCTAAACACTCGGGATGTCCATATACAAAAGAATGTCTGATAACATCTTAACATGTTCAACCCAAGCGTTCCAAGCTGGGAGTGAATAGAAATTTTATAATGAAGATAATTTGATGATACTCTGAAATGCTGTGCCCATGCTGGGATAAATTAAAGCGACTTATTGCTTTCAGCATTGCTGTAATGCTCTAAAAGAGCTTGTCATGTACCAGCTTGCTGATAATTTGCCCTTCACATATAATTATGTTTTCTTTCCTAGGGCAGCTGCAGCACGCAGAACGAGCGATGGCTCGAGTTAAAATCTCACTTTGCTTCCATCTAGTGGCCGCTGTGCAGAATTGCAGTGTTGCTGCAGCTACTATAAAAATATAAGAATTAAAAAACAAAAAAGCATTGCATTTTTTGCAGTTATTATGTTGCACAGTAAAACACAAATGAAACTTACTTAAAACTGTGTGTATGGAACATTCCTTCCATAATGCTTATATAAACTTAATATAGTTGGTTCATTACCAGTGCTAGCAGAATGATGGCCTTTCAAATAGCAGTCACTTTTATTCAAAAGCAACTTACAAATGAAGAATATAACAATTGATTCACTATAATATTGCCATGGAGCCACTAAGGACATCCTGTTCTCTGTTATCCGCCGGCCCTCACAGATAACAGTTTGCCCGGCTGGGTGCTTAGAGCTAATCTGTCACCTCCAAAAACACCAGAGGATCACTGGAGCTCTGAGATAACACCGTGTGATATTTTAGAAGATGCAGAAGTGTCTTTGAGCTCAAACCTCACAGTGCCTCATATTTACAAAAAATACTGTAAATATGGAAGTTAAAACAAGTCTTAATTTTGTATCCATTTATTCTAACACTGTTCTGAATTGTGTATCGAATTACACTACAACTTTACAAAACCAAGGTGATCAATGAATTTGAGAGCTTAGTGGGCTATTAAATATGGATGAATATGAGGACTAGTGATAAAATATATATTAGTGCTACCAAACGATTAATTGTGATTAATTGTATCCAAAATAAATGTTTTTTGTTTACATAATATATGTGCTGTGTGTGTTTATTATGTATATATAAATACACACAGTACAATTTCAGAAAAATATGTTGTGTCTATATTAATATATATATAATATAATAGTATATATTTTATATATGATATGATATGTACACTATTGTATAAAATAACACGATGATAAAATAAATCAAATACTATACAACAATCAAATTAATTATTTTAATATAGAAAAATATTAATATAATATAACATATTTATAATATAAATTGTATGACTATAGAAATGTAAATTCATATGTAAATATTTTTAAAGTACATACTGTATGTTTGTGTATTTATATATACATAATGAAAATACACAGAACACATATTTATGTATATATTTATGTAATATACTATTTTATCAAATACAATTTTTAAAATGAATATAATTAAATATAAAAATATTTCTAATATTTTTATATTTAATTATATTCATTTTAAATTTTAATTGCAGCAATAATATATAATAATAATATATGATATGGTAGTACAGTATTTTATGAAATGACATACTATACAACAATCAAATTAATTATTTAAATATATAATATAATATAATAAAATATAATATAATATAATATAATATAATATAATATAATATAATATAATATAATATAGTGTCGATGTGCAGAACTGTGTATAATGCAGTATTGTTATTGCCCTTCAGAGACGTTTTACTTCATGTATAAGTGAAAAGGACAGCGCCACCTTGTGGTGAGTTTTATTATGTCTGTCCTTTCTTCTCTGCTCATTTCGCTCGTTTCAATGATCGTGCAAGAAGAGATGCGGTTAGTCAGATTTTTAGCTTCGTGAGGGCGCAGTGTGTCACCGGAGAGTCGCGCCGTAAAATGACCGTCAGTAAAAGACGCATCGACATCTGAGTGCGTTTGAGGACAGACACGATGATGACGATGAAGACGACGAGACGAGCGGACAGCCCGCGCGCTCAGCCTGCTTTACCGCAGTGGATGCGCATGTATTTCTACGGGATGCACGGAGTCACGCTTGACATCCTGCTGTCGTCCGCGTGCAGGTTCCTGGATCACAACGACTTCAAACTGCTGGGCTTCTCCTCTCCGTATCTGTGCGTCGTGCATGCTATTACGCATCTGGTTTTGGAGAAGATCTACCTGCAAAAAAGATGCTTTCAGGAGCGACCTGTCGTTTTCCACCTCGTCTTTTACCCGTCCTTGTACATCTGCCTGCAGATCCTAATAGGGAATGTGGTGACCTGCACGGAAAACATCAGAGTGGTTTCCATCACGCAGCTCGTTGTGCATTACATCCTGGCTTTGTACTTCACAAATGTCTTTCATAAGGGCTTCCTGAGTCTGCAGTATCAGGAAAAGCGGGTGTTATTGAGGTCATCCCGCCCGAATGGGTTACACGGCGTCCTGCGCTTCGTGTTCTTCGGGATGCATGGCTTTCTGGACGAGGTGCTCTTCACCTCTGTGTTCAACCTGTTTGAGAAAGCGGACCGGGACTTGATGGGCCACACGTCCCTGTGGTCCTTCTTCATGTATGGAAGCTGCAGCTTCGTGGTGGAGAAGCTCTACCTCCATCTGCACTTCAGGAGAGGATGGGGAACCTTGCAGCGGCTTCCCATCTACATCTGCTTCATCTACACCTGGGAGTTCAGCTGGGGCTTCGCTCTGAGACAGTATGGGGCCTGCTCCTGGGACTATTCCCACTATCCTCTCAATTTCATGGGACTGGTGACATTGCTGTATCTTCCAGGATGGGTCTGTCTGAGTCTGTATCAAGACGTCTTGTCGAATGTTCTGCTGAGGGTTGTGTGCAAAGAAAGGAATGACGAGGATATGCCAAACGCTGGCGCCAATGGACGCCTGCTGCCAAAAGGGAAGCTGGAGGAGGACAAACAGCATGTGGGCTTTACCTAATATATCCTCCTGGGACCAGCAGAAAGGCGTTTGAGCGTTTGATGCTTGAGAAAGAATTGAGAAGCTTTTTCAAAAGAGGAGGTTTGGGGCTAGTTGTCACTTCAGGTTTATTTTTGAAAGTCAATTTCTATAGACTCGCTGTAGATTTCAGAAAAAATATTATAATACTGGCCTTTAAACACTATTAGTGGGGCAAGTTGTCACACTGTATGGGGTAAGTTGAGAACCTGGCTTCTGTTAGGATAACAGGCTGTTTAATAGCTTTTTTGCTATATTTAAATAATAAATTAATTGTGAAGCGCGTAAAAAAAGCATGAAACCATAAAAATGTTTACATTGACAAATATTTTTGTTTTAGCCAAAAGTAGTGATAATATAGAATATATAAATAATAATAATTTATAATAATTTATATGGATTTTATGTATATTCATTTAAAATTTGCATTATTAATAAAACTAATTATGTAAAATTACAACGTTTAATACACGTCACAGCTTGCCCTGATAAAACTGTGAAAACTTATATATATATATATATATATATATATATATATATATACATATATTATAAAATATATATTAACATATTTTTTCTTTAAGAACATAATTTTTAAAACAATAATATTTTGTTAAAAACGAGTTTGGAAGTAAACGAAACAGCTGGATTACATTTCCCCCCAAAATACAATTTCAGTCTTTCAACTTAAAAATGTATTTTTTAATTCACTGTCACTTGTTGTTTCTTTGCACTTGTTTGTGAAATGTACTATCAATTTCTGAGTGAAAACAGTTTCAAAGACAAGACAGATAATATGATAAGACTGAAATTGTAGTTATTCAGATGTGACTGTTGGACAAGTTTCATGTGCGACGACTAGCACCGTTCTCTCCGACTTTATTTGAATCTGTTCATTGTATGAGGTCACATGATGTCATTTTAAGTGGCTTAGTAATAATTCACCTTACTGGCCAAATCCCCAAACATTTGCTATGACAGAAAAGCCCAGGATGTGCACACAAGGACAGACGCACCTGCTCCCAGAGGTATAAACAGAAAACCCATAAATTGCTGGT
The DNA here is from genome assembly GCF_023724105.1 of Carassius gibelio. Taxonomy (NCBI): domain Eukaryota; kingdom Metazoa; phylum Chordata; class Actinopteri; order Cypriniformes; family Cyprinidae; genus Carassius; species Carassius gibelio. The sequence continues at coordinate 25,280,960 of NC_068399.1, read as the reverse complement.
TCTCAGGGGGACTTTTGTACTAGCGAACATTTCCTCGGAGAAACAAGGGTGGCTGCATTAGCAGGCTTAATGTGTTTTTAAACCTGATGTGTTCAAGATAAACCTTATGAACTGCCATTGCACACACACACAGCAGGATTTCACAAATTACTAACACAGATGCCACTGCTGGGCTCAGATGGTTATTGAATATTGGGGGTGTGGATGATAGTTTAACTGCATGATGGGATTTATGAGGACGATCTCTCCTCGTAACTGCATGCGTCAGGATTTTGCATGTGGAGACAGGAGCATTAGTCTGAAAATGAGCTCTGCTTACACCATAACACACTGATTGTGAGAGAAACTGACTCTTTGCGGAGCGATTCCTTTAAAGAGTGCCTTCTTTAACACTTCTAGGCAGCTGTAATCACTTCTGTAATCAAAACTCTTTCGAAGCATTACATCCATACAGAAACAAGTATAGGTGTATCTCAGTTCATCTGTAAAAACGAGGCCTCAGGGTGCAGAGTTTGAGGAATAGAGAAAAACCATTTGTAATCGAGCAAATTACGGCAGCTAAAGCTGAGCATTTACGAACAAAGCTGTCTCAAAGTATTGAGACTTTCACAACGGTCCGACTTCATGAAACATACGAGCACCGTGCACTGTGAATAACTACTGCGGTCCCTTGTTTTTGAACATATGACTGAATTGTTCTATAGTCCTTGTCTTGGTGAAAAATTATTCATTTTCCAAAAGATTTCTTAGAGAGAAACTGCCAAAGCTTAGAATAATTAATTTTTAAAGGACTAGTTCACCCAAAAATGAAAATCTGCTGAAATGTACTCCCCCTCAGGACGACGAAGAGACAGATGAATTTGTTTCTTCATCTGATTTGGAGAAATTTAGCTTTATATCACTTGCTTACTTGCTGTGCAGTGAATGGGTGCCGTCAGAATGAGAGGCCGCAAGTAATCCACACCACTCCAATTATCCATCAATTAACAAGGAGAAATCAAAATTATGGATAGAGGAATCATATTTCAGCCTGAAACAGGTATCTTTTCAGAAGATGTTAATTGATTGACTGGAGTGGTGTGGATTACTATGATGTTTATATCAGCTGTTTGGACTCTCATTATGACGGCACCCATTCACTGCAGAGGATCCATTGTTGAACAAGAAACAAACTCATCAGTATCTTGAACAGCCTGATGGTGAGCACATTTTAAGAAAATTGTCATTTCTGTGTGAACTATTCTATACATCAGCTAAAAACTGTGATTTTAGCAACTTTTTAGAAAATAAAAAATCCAGATTTCGTCTCTTTTGAAGAACAGACAGCTTTGTACAATCCGTAGACGTGACTGGATTCGTTTTCCTTCACTTGTTGTAAAGACTCTTGGCGGCTGCTCAAATGTTCTGTTTTGTCCCTCTAACTTTGAGGAAGAACATTTAGTGTAATTGGAGGAATGGGTTGGTGATGATTTTTATCATTTTTCCTGTCTATGTAATTAGTCCTAGAGCTAGATCATTTTATGGATGTTAGTCTGAGGCTAGAATAGCATAAATCATTCGATGCACTCCTTTAATTTATTGCATTTTAAACTTGTAGCACATCTTTGTCTCTGTTCGGACTATGCACTAATTACACTGATCAAATTAAAGAGATCAAACGTGATGTATTGTGTGTTTGGGGTGTACAGTATCTCCGTGTCGTCTCCATACTCTGGTCAGGGCAGGAGAGATTTGGCTGTTACTGAAGGGACCTGCATATTTTCCATATCTGACGTCAAGAAACAAAACAGCCACGGTCTGGTTTACATACACGTCTCCTGGGATTCCTGTCCCTTGAGACTCAACAGACTAGAAGAGGTGATCAGCTTAATGGCTTTGTACTTAAAGAATGTCTTTAAGTATTCACACAGCTGAGAAAAATATGTTCCCATTAGGTTATGAAAACACGTTATTTCTGAACTTTCTAAATGTCCAGTTTTAATTTTATTTTTCTTGGTTATGAAAAGGTTTTATTCCATTTTATCATTTTGCAAACATTATAAAAACATTACATTTGAAGGTAAAGTTCTAAGACTTTTTAAATACACATTTTAGGCATGAAAATGTTATTTCAAAACCATCACAAAATCAATTTTTAAATGTTTTTTTTTTCTCTTGGTTATAACCATTCGTATATTATTTCGCAAATATTATGAGGATACTGGCTTGGAATGTTCTCTAAACATTCTGATATTAATAACATTAAAACAATATTAGATTTTTTTTTTTTTTTGATAGACATTTGAGGTTTTTAAAAGTTATGAAAACCTTATTTCTGAACATTCAAAATATAAATGTTTTAAAAGCGAGCATTATCATATAATCAGTCATATGTAATTCGTATTCCACATTGTATATCATTTTGCAAACATGAGAATGTTAACTGTGTTCTTTGAACATTCTGAAACAAGAAAGAAATATTAATTAGTATTAATAAATAATAACAAAAAATATATTTTTTTAATTATTATTAAAACATTATTTGAAGATTCAAAATGTCCATTTTTTTACATTTTTTTAAAACTTTTTTTTTTCTGGGTTCTAGAAATGTTAAGGGAACGTTCAGTTTAATAGTTTTCATTTAATAAACAAGATGAGAATTGTATCTTTGCTTGTTCTCTGAATGTTCTGAAACAAATAGTAACATTTAAAAAACATTAGACGAACGTCCAATTAAATGTTTAACAAAAAATATTCCATGAATGATGTATAAATAACAATTTTGTGCGAACATTTGGGAATGTCATTAAAGTCCAGATAGCTTTAAATGAACATTCTATTAACATTCCTGAAAGAATCATTGTTCGTAACTTTGAGAGAACCTTCCCAGAACATTCCCTGTAGTTCTGCGATTTGTAGAGAAGATTGCGCATGCTGTACTTTTAAGGGTTCGTTGCAACGCATAACATGACTTTGTTCCTAAAACGAAGAATGCATGGCTGCTATTGCAAGGTTGGTGTAAGGATATTTTCTTGCCATAAGTAAAGGATAAAGCATCCGCTCTAATCTGCTTTAGTGTTTAACAGGGCTTTACTGAATGCCCTCGTCACTCTCTTTCAGTCGAGCTTTAAGTACTCAGAAGAAAACATCTGCCGTTCATTAATGAGTGGTGCGCATGGATCCATCTCTTCCCTTGTGAATCATTAGTAATCTGTTTAGAAACTATTTCAAGTTTGTAATCAGTGTGTACAGAATCCAACTATGCAGGAAGTGTTTCTCAAAGGTGCCAAATGCTGCAAATGAGCAGTTCTCAGACTCAACACCCAACCGTAATATTTACACTTCAGATTTAAATAGTCAAATGATATTCAAAGAGCCACATGATGCAGGGCCGCAGACAGCTGCAGCCTTTTGCTCTCGCCTCACTCTGGATCAGATGTGTTTCACCACAAATCTGATAAGAGGAACTCTGATGCATTCATCCTCCTGATTTATCACTGGTTTGATCAAAAACTCAAATAGAAATTCAGAAATAGTTTTAAAGTGTGAATCTCACATAACTTGACTCATGGATAGGTTATATCTCAAAAATTAATTAGATGTTGATTTAAAGCTTTTATGTGTGTGTGTGTGTGTGTGTGTGTGTGTGTGTGTGTGTGTGTGTGTGTGTGTGTGTGTGTGTGTGTGTGTGTGTGTAATTAAACAGTTTTCTCCCAATTCTCATTTCTGTAATTTCAATAAATAAATGCAATGGATAAAACAAATCCAATCCCAAAATAGTGAGAAATGTGCCTAATTTGAATGAAAATATTGCTGCAAAGTAAAAACCTTGATGATCCTTAAATAGTCTTCATTTTCTAATAGGAAAAATAAAATTTGATGCCATACTGTAATACTGATAACACATATCAGGTAATATTAAAGGCCATAGAAATTCTCATATTGTATATCAGGCCTTCGTAATTGTAATTCTGGGAAGAGATGCCCTGAATGCTGATGTGATGGTGAGAGACTGTGGTTCACAGGCATGAAAAAGCTCTGGTCATCACTTCCATCTCTGAATGCTGAAGCTGGCCGCGCTGAGATTGAGGTCTAGTTGTCTGAGCTGTCGCTGTTTCTCACGCCGTGCACAGGAAGTTGCGACCACGTAGAAGTTAATAATGCTGTTGAGATGCACGGAGACAGGCTCAAAGGAAGTCTGGTTGAGAAAGAGGAAGAGAACTCATCAGATCAGATAAAGCATGCATATGATAATGCAAGTGGATGCATGGGCAACTGCTAAGTGCTTATTAGCACATTATTATGCATTTGCTACAGCACTTCTGATATCTAACGGCAAATTTTTTTAAAAAACAAATTACAATAATATTTGAATATATAAAATAAAAGCTAATTCAAAATGTATATAATAATACAGAATTTAAAATAATTAGTAGAGGTGAAGAAAGAGGTGATCAGCTTATCATATAAATATTTTTAATATATAAATGTCACATTTTTCTTAAATATATATATATATATATATATATATATATATATATATATATATATATATATATATATATATGCATGTCTGGGTTTTTAAATATACATAATTAATATACACAGTACACACACATATATTATGTAAACAAAAACTTTTATTTTGGATGCTAGTAATCATGATTAATCATTCGACAGTACTAATAGATAGATAGATAGATAGATAGATAGATAGATAGATAGATAGATAGATAGATAGATAGATAGATAGATAGATAGATAGATAGATAGATAGATAGATAGATAGCACTAATTATCCAAATGCACTTTCGGAGAGCAGTATAATTGTTGACTGATTAAGGTTCATTGGCTTGTCTCTTAAAATGTATCAAATATTTCATATATTAAAATTATTAAAATATTTTTTATTATAAAACATTAAAAGTAATAAATGAAAGTCTAAAAACAGAATAAAACTCTTGAATAACACGCCTACATAACCATCATCATATACCTAGTCTACCTTATTGTACCCTAGTTGCAATTCTGCAGAAAATAGGTAACGACCCGTACTGATGCTGTCTTCGTTCTCATTTCAGGACTGATGTGTGATTTTGGGCTCAATGTTAACACAGTATACTCCCGTTTTATAGTTATGTTAATGAGTCTGGTGGGTTTGGCTAAACAGTATTGCACTACATTTCTTCTTCTGTGATTCATACTAAATAATACACAGCATGTGCAATGCATATTTTGACATCAGTGTAAATTCCCAGTGCTCTTTCAAGCATATTTTGCTACCATGTCCTAATAGTAAAGGCTGTTAATGTTTAAACTAATAATAATAGTGACAAAGACGTCCACTTCTGGAGTAAAAACAGTGACTGAAGTCTCATAAGTCAATTATAAGAAATAAAGCTAGAAATTATGAGAAATTTTGAGATAAAAAGTCATACAAGTCATAATTATGACATACTACTTAAAAATATTAGATAAAAAGATAAAATTATGATCCTTAAAGTTGAAAATGTCCAAAGTAATTTTTTTTCTTCTTCTTATGATTATGACTTACATGTCAGGTTTAATTTTCAGGTTATAGTAGCAATTATTGCTGCTCACAAAATAAAATTGCCACTTGAAAGCGGCATGAACATCTGTGTGCTTAATGTGTGCATGCGCTGGACGGTAGCTACCATCTGCTCTTCGTAAGCATAATCTAATGCTGCAGTAATTCAGATGAGCACATTCAGCTTTCTGTGGCAAAGTTACGGTTGTCAGCGTAACACTATAGAGCAAATAGTATACTCGCCCCACAATCAGGCCTCAAATAGCACGAGGAAACATTCGAAGGTACGAACTCAAAGAGACAAAAATAGTGCAGCGGAAAGTTGCACGGGAAACCTGAATTCAAAAGTGAGCAGATGTGTGTGAAAGGTTAAGAGAGCTATGGACACATGCAACACGCATATGATTTCTGATCATCCTCTGTGTGACAAATGTCAATGTCTTGGTGTGTTTACAAGAAATGGTAGAGGTGAAGAAAGAGGTGATCAGCTTATCATATAAATATTTTTAATATATAAATGTCACATTTTTCTTAAATATATATATATATATGCATGTCTGTGTTTTTAAATATACATAATTAATATACACAGTACACACACATATATTATGTAAACAAAAACTTTTATTTTGGATGCTAGTAATCATGATTAATCATTCGACAGTACTAATAGATAGATAGATAGATAGATAGATAGATAGATAGATAGATAGATAGATAGATAGATAGATAGATAGATAGATAGATAGATAGATAGATAGATAGATAGATAGATAGATAGATAGATAGCACTAATCATCCAAATGCACTTTCGGAGAGCAGTATAATTGTTGACTGATTAAGGTTCATTGGCTTGTCTCTGTAATCAGCACTGGCCCCCAACACATGGCTCGCGCGGACCCCAGCGCAGCGCTCTCACCGACAGACAGTGCTCAGCAGCTCCTGAAAACCTGCACAAGGTGAGGACAAACAATAGTGTGATTTTACATCCTGAAACTGAATCCCCTGTCATGCTCACAATAATGTGTCTGTAACCCCAGCTCTTGACCCATATGCTCTTCTCAAACACCTACAGTGACGTCACACTGATCCGACACATCAGCTGAGCTCTCGAAGGCTTGTGTTTTAGTGTTTAGTGAGCAAATGATCTAATGTAGAACATAAATAGATACAGTAAACAGCATAACAAAATGATGTATGAAATAACTATGATGATGCAATGTATTAAAAGATCTTTTAAAGTATGGTCTCTTTTTATTAAGAACTCGATGGACTTAAACTTGAAAATGATGTCTTATCACCAAGCCATATTTATATATTGAATGTATTTCAAATCATTATTTTGAAATAATATTTAAATATTTCAGCCACTTGCCAAGCCTACATTTATTTTTATTTTTTTTAACGTTTGTTAATAAATAATACAAATTATAATGATAAAAGAAACTAAATAAACTCACAATAAAAACTAAAACTTAAAAACTACTTATACATATTTGAAATAAAATTAAATACAAAATTACTAAAACTTAAAAAAGGAACTTAAAATGTATCAAATATTTCATATATTAAAATTATTAAAATATGTTTTATTATAAAACATTAAAAGTAATAGATGAAAGTCTAAAAACAGAATAAAACTCTTGAATAACACGTCTACATAACCATCATCATATACCCAGTCTACCTTGTTGTACCCTAGTTGCAATTCTGCAGAAAATAGGTAAGGAGACCTCATTGAGTGAGTATGCATCTGTTTTACTTGCTTGGTTTTCTTCTGTTTTTGTCTGGGCAGAAAACCTTGACAGAAAGTCTCATAAACAGGCCTACTCTCGCGGAGGTCATGATGACGTAATTAGCATCACGCAATGTGTCTAACAATTCATATTTACCATAAGAGGACGCCACACCTTATGTATTTGGGTGTATTTGTGTATTATGCAAAACAGAGGAAACGTCCCTTTCTAGACATGTTTTCTATTGCTCATTTCAAAACACCAACCCTAAACTTTAAAATTCAGCACAGAGGTTATTGCATAATAGACCTAAACATCACGCATTTTTCGTAAGCATTTTTTACGAACTTGTTGTTGAATATTATGTTGTTAGCGCTTTGGTGTTCACGTTTGCCATATGATAAGGGGTCCACTGCCGCCCAGAGGACATAAAGAACATCACAGCCTGAGTGTGATTTTGCTGCTACTGCGAGAAACGAGGTCAAACAAATACTGAGGAAATACATTTGCTTGCCGTACAGTGCTGACATCTTTAAGTCAATATTTAGCCAGTGCTGATGCTGTCAGCTGTGCAGAATAAAGTTCAGCTGCCAGATTCTCCAGAAACACTATGCTGAATTTTAGGATGTGACATCAGTGTTTATTTACACTGGCGGCGGTGAGAGATAGTCATGTGCACCACACCCTGCTTTGCTTCAGCTTCTGAAATAGGATGCTAGACATCCTTACTGAGAGGACAGTCTGCTTTAGTGCTGATGTTTGGCCAGGTCTGAATGGCAGATCACATTTCATTGTTCAGATGCTCGTGATAAAGCTTAATGAAGTTCTTAAGCCTCTTTTAAAGATGTTTCTCCCAAAAGGTTTCCCTCCATCGTATCTCATGTTTTCATATGGAAGCCCATTCCTGCCACATACTGAAACTGCTTATAATTATGACAATTATGAGATAAAGTCATAAATATAACATGAGTAGAAGTTGACACAAAATATTGAATATGACATACAGTCAAATTATGAGATAAAAGCATTATTATGACCTAAAATGTTCAACTAGTCTAAAATTGGACTTTTATCTCATAATTATGGCTTAATGCCATGATTTTGACTTTTTATTTTCATTTTCAACTCTTTATGTCATAACATTTTGACATCAAAATTTTGACTCATGTCATAATGACTTTTTAATCCCATAATAATGATTTTTTTTTATCAAATTAAAGATAATTATAATGTTAAACATATTGACTTCATAATTTAGAATTTTATGTCATAATTACTTTCTATCTCATAATTGTATGTTTATATAAGAATTTTGATTTTTATCTCATAATTATGATTTCTATGTCACAGTTATTACTTATGTCAGAATTATGATTAACAAAAGCTTTTTTTTTCTTCTTGTGTGTTATGTACTTATGTAAATGAGCTTATGTACTTGGCCATGTACCATGTCACTGGTCTCTATCTTTCTTGCTATTATAATTTTTCTTTGTTAGAATCAATTAGCTCTGTTGTGTGGGCATATTGGGATTTCTCTTGATGCCTTACTTCCTCCCCGGCCTGTGTTCATGCTTATAGTCCAGCTGTTTGTGTGTGTTTGTGTGTGTGTGTGTGTGTGTGTGTGCGTGTGTGTGTGTGTGTGCGTGTGTGTGTGTCCTAAGGCCAGTGTTTTCAGGCAAACACCCAGCTGCTCTCTGATTCATATGCATGTTCTCCTCTTGCCAAACAGTCTAGAAACACAGCCCTACACCGATCGAAAAAGCACAAAGTCTCTTGTTGTTATTACTTTGTCTCCCTCTCTCTCTTTCTCTCTCTCTTATTTTTTGTTTTATTTTATGAATTACAGTAGAAGCTCTCACCAGAGCAGCACAACGTGACATAACTCCCTCAGAGATCTGCTGCTGCGCTGTGCAGGGAAAAAAATCAAGCTACTTCCCTATTCACCTTTTTAACCCCACAGGACCAGTTGAATCTGAGAAGGCCGTACTGATGCTGTCTTCGTTCTCATTTCAGGACTGATGTGTGATTTTGGGCTCAATGTTAACACAGTATACTCCCGTTTTATAGTTATGTTAATGAGTCTGGTGGGTTTGGCTAAACAGTATTGCACTACATTTCTTCTTCTGTGATTCATAATAAATAATACAACACTCCATGTGCAATGCATATTTTGACATCAGTGTAAATTCCCAGTGCTCTTTCAAGCATATTTTGCAACCATTTCCTAATAGTAAAGGCTGTTAATGTTTAAACTAATAATAATAGTGACAAAGACGTCCACTTCTGGAGTAAAAACAGTGACTGAAGTCTCATAAGTCAATTATAAGAAATAAAGCTAGAAATTATGAGAAATTTTGAGATAAAAAGTCAAAAAATGAATTGATACAAGTCATAATTATGTCATACTACTTAAAAATATTAGATAAAAAGATAAAATTATGATCCTTAAAGTTGAAAATGTCCAAAGTAATTTTTTTTCTTCTTCTTATGATTATGACTTACATGTCAGGTTTTATTTTCAGGTTATAGTAGCAATTATTGCTGCTCACAAAATAAAATTGCCACTTGAAAGCAGCATGAACATCTGTGTGCTTAATGTGTGCATGCGCTGGACGGTAGCTACCATCTGCTCTTCTTAAGCATAATCTAATGCTGCAGTAATTCAGATGAGCACATTCAGCTTTCTGTGGCAAAGTTACGGTTGTCAGCGTAACACTATAGAGCAAATAGTATACTCGCCCCACAATCAGGCCTCAAATAGCACGAGGAAACATTCGAAGGTACGAACTCAAAGAGACAAAAATAGTACAGCGGAAAGTTGCACGGGAAACCTGAATTCAAAAGTGAGCAGATGTGTGTGAAAGGTTAAGAGAGCTATGGACACATGCAACACGCATATGATTTCTGATCATCCTCTGTGTGACAAATGTCAATGTCTTAGGTGTGTTTACAAGATATGGTAATTGCATGCAGTTTGATTCCCTCACATCATGAAAACATGACTCACTGGCTGTGTATTACATTACTTTTGAGTTTCTTTGTTTTTATTTTTTTTATTTAAACTGTATTCTTTTTATATCACATTTAATATACAATAGTAAGTTCGTAAAAAAGTGATTCAAGCCTGAGTGGATTTGTCTGGTCACAGAATATGAGATCATGAGTAGATTTTTATTAGCGTATTATTTTGACCAGTAGGTAGTGCTGTCATCAGTTAGACCTGCTGGTGTAGTTTTATTTTTCATTTTTTTGTTTTTAGTTTTTTTGTAGGCCAAATGGTTCTAGGGTCTGCCACAGACCCAGAAAAACTACTGCCACTACTGCTACTACTACTGCTTTTAATAGCTAAATGACTATTAAAAGTGACCCAGTGACTCTCTCTCTCTCTCATCTGACTGGTTTTTCAGGTTTCTATTTACCTCACAGCTCAACCATGTTTGGGAGTGACTTACTTCAAGCCGGGACTGGAATAACTCAAAAGGGTTGTCAGCAGCAAATATTTCACCACATCAGCCCTTACACACAAACATCCACAAACTACATAGCAGAGGAATTTCTGTATACTCTTGAATTCACTCATCATGCAGCCTGTTGACATCAACATATTACTTAAGATGAAATAACAGACTCAGGCTTATTAACATGTCAATTTGAACGCAGCTTCATTATTGTTTTAAATGTTAAATATGTTCCAAATCATAAGACATATCCACCTTTTGTTGTTGACTACACCAATAAACAGGCCAACGGTCTTAAAGAGTCCAAGGGGCAAAAAGAAGGTCAAGTGCTATTTTTAATCAGGGACCATTGTTATTTTGTTGGTTTGGTACACATTCCTCCTCTGATTAAACTTGGCTTTATTGTTATGGGTTATTTCCTCTTCACATTAATTTTTTTTTATTCTGCACTGTTGTTATTTGTACAGGAAGGCTTGCTTCAAAGCTTATTATTGTAGTGCTAAAAATATTTATAAAATAACTAACAATTAAAAAAAATCACCCACTTGACTCCACGTCATGACTCCGCCCACTCGACATTCCTATGCGAAACTGCTTTATCATTCTCAAATATTCCTCGATTGCGATTTATAAGGCTACATCTGTCTAATAACCAATGTTAAAATAATTTAAAATACTTTTTTCTACGTTGTAAGTAAACTAAACGCGACCTGTATGCTACTATAGAGAAGGCTTAGCTCATAGTTATTTCTTAGCTCATGCTAACGTTGCCTGGTAACCTTACCGGAGCGTCTGGTCACGTAACTCATGTAATATTCAAAAGCCACGCCCTCGCGACTAACGATCGCTACCAAAGCCCGCTCTGAGCCAATCAGCTACGGCAACTTATCGCACGCCACGGCGCGTCATTAATATTCATAAGCTACGCTTTCGCCGTAGTAGGATTTGTAAGTTCGCCGTGTCTCACTGTCATGCGCAACGGTGGCACTGCCATGTTGGATCGAAAGCTCGGTGCACAGGAGTTCAGATGAAAGTTTAGAGTCTCAAGACGACATTGGATAACCGAACGAGGATCGCGTTTTATTTCTAGGACACAAGACTTATCTCAACCCACCCCCGGCCGAGACACACAGGTCTGATTATGAGAGCCTCCGGTGATTAGAGATCAATGAACACATATTTTCTGTTAAACACTTCCTGATCACAAGTTCACGCCGTCGGATTGTCAAAAATGAGCGGTCCTCCTTCAATTAAGAGGCCTGCGATCAATAGTGGCTCCATTCTTCTCACTCCTCAAGAAAACGAAGTGCTCTTCAGCCATCTGGAAAAGAAATGCACCGTAAGTTCTCACGCATTTGCTTGATTTCTTTGTCAGGTAGTGTTCAATCACGCTGCGGGATGTTATCGACTCGATACGGTGTTACTAATGAATGTGACACTTGGATAATCCATTTACAGAATATAGACACACACTGTATCCAGTTGACAAATCATCAAAGTTTAACACGCGCATCTGTGTAACAATGTGTTTCTTTATCAAGAATGATTTCAGAGTTTCAGGCGTGACACTTTTCGAAGCAAATATGATGAACTCCTTCTTGAAACATAATGACACCTATACATGTTTGCGTATCAAGCCATATAAATGAGTCGTGTGGCTTTGCATCAATAGTTCATCTTATTTAATTAAAAATAGGTGAACTTGATCAGGTGTTTTAATCATATTGGCACATGCATTTGTGTTCCTCTCACAGCGTGATTTATTGACAGATGAATCCTGTCACCTGACAGCGCCTCAAAAACTCTTCCTCCTCCTCTGACCTCTCGGATTCACAGAAAATAGCCCTGGTTTCCAATACGAGACACTGACCTTTTCATTTCCAAATCTACTTCATGTGCAATGATAGTAAACCAGGTTTTCATAACTAAAAATGTGAATCTACTAATATTTTTCAATAAATATTATGTAAAATTAGATAAATGTGCATAAAATTGCACTATTTAAGCCATTAAGGCAATGCTCAAGGTTTTTTTTATTTTATTTATTTATTTTTTCTCATTTGCTCCTACCAATCTTGAATATTGGGCTACATTCGTGACAGTTTAACCAGACATTCAAGATTGGTAGGAGCCACTGAGAAAATAAAAAAATAATAATTGAGCATTGGCTGAAATGGCTTAATTTTTATGCACATTTATCTAATTATACACACATTTACTGTAAAATATTAGCACGTTTTAGAACTAACTCTTGGCAAAATGTCCACCTTGTAACATTAATTAACAATCTCAAAATAACTATACACTATGCAAAATAATCAGCCCTGATGATTTATATTTTAATGTGTCAAAGATGAGGCGTCCCATTTTGGTGTCTTCATCAAATGAAATTACCAAAGTGATTTTATATACATGAAAGCATATTAAATGCAAGCAAAGTGTCTACTGTCATGTTTTAAATAACTTTTATGAAAATGTATGAAATAATGTTCCACTGTCATTCAGCTTAACATAGGTAAAAAAATAAAACCTAAATGGGGAAGAAAAATCTAAAAATGAAACATTCTGACAATTTTACTTATTTAAATATTAAGTTAATAAAAAGTACCAATACATGTTATTGTATCCTAAATTATTAAAAATAATAATGAATGAATAATACTAATGAAAATAAAAATAAATAAGACATAATGTATAATGTATGCTATATTAAACTTAATTTTTTTGATGCTTAAAAACTGTTTGACCCTTATTCATTTGAAGTTGCACCTTATTATTATGCAACGATAGGTCACTCAAGTTTTTAGTGCACTACAGACACGTTCCCTTATTGTTTTGTTAATCATCAGTTTAATCAGATTTAGTTCTTCAGGTAGCTTCCCTTTTCACACGAGGGCACACTGGTTTCCAAAGAGCCTCGTTTCTCTGTGCGAAACAGGATCTAGGTTTTAGTTGTCGGACTTGTCGCGCAAAATTCAGAGTTTCTCTTGCATGACACAAGTCCTTGAATGCCTCACATTCCTGGCAGCGTTGGTTGATGACGCTGCTTCTCATATGTTTACTATCTCAATGCATCCCAAAGGCTTCGTCACCTGGTGAAATATTTATTTTGTAAGTCTTTTTTTTATATATATATTCCAATGGCGTGTTGTGGCATGACTGCAGTGGGTGTGTTCTTCACATCTCTCTGAGGATTCAGTTCAACTGCTGTGAATCACAGAACCATGAGTTTGTGACTTCAAAACTTGTCATTTTCTTGTTAGTATCCTGCCAGTGGGTTTGCTAGTTAGGGAGCTTTATCTGCAGTAGTTTTAGACAGGATTGCACATTTGTGAGGATGTGGTCCGGGGGGCCTCAGTGATTTTCTGCTGTTGCTGGCAGTATGTGGTTCTCCTGCATGTGAATGTAGGGGTTGGAGAACCAGTCTATCCTCTCAGGTAGTTCCTGCTGGCCGGGTTTCTGTTATTTTTGGTTGTTTGAACTGTGAGGAAAGCTACTTCTTCAGTGTGTAATGCACGGAGTTTGATAATAGCAAGGTCATGGATTCTTCAGCTTTGACCCTCAATATTATCCTCTCCGTGGTCAACTGTGTGAGTTTCCAGATATCCAGTGCGCGGCTGATGACCGAAATAATGATTTTACATGCTTGTTGAATTGTCAGATTCGTCCCATGAAGTTGACTTATAGTGCTATTTACCAAGGAGTTATTTTTTTTATTAATTTTTTTTGCACTTAATTATTTGGCTTTGGCCTGCTGAGTTTGAGTAATTTTAGATCAGGGTATCTCTCTCCCACATTCTGTCAGCTCTGATCTGTCGTATCATAATAAATGTGAAAAATTCCATAAATAAGATTGTTTTGGGAGTTTAGGGTTTTTTTTTGCATGACTAATTAACCCCTCCCTTAAGTATAATGACAGCTATATAAAAAAATATTTATTTATTGAGACTGAATTTATCTGTATAGTTAAATATAATTTATTATTTAATTATTGTAGTACTACTAATCTTTTTTTCTACTTTTTTTTCTGTTCTTTTTTGCATTTTAGAGTTATTGTAAAATGTAAAGCAATACAAATATATATGTGGGAATTATGTAGTCGTTTATGGAGTTGATTTATAATGATGTAGTTATTTAAAAATATTTTATTACAATTTATTTGTATTTTATTTGTTCTATATATAATTATTTTAAATTTGATATGTATATGTTTGAAACTCTTCTGCTCACCGAGTCTGCATTTCTTTGATCAAAAATAAATAAAAACAGAAATATTGTGAAAAAGTATTCCAAACTAAAGGAACTTTAATGTATTATAAAATGTCATTTTATTCCTGTGACGCAAAGCTGAATTTTTAGCATCATTACTTGTCACATGTTCCTTCAGAACTCATTCTAACATGCTGATTTGTTGCTCAAGATAAATTTCTTCTTATTAATGTTCCTTAATATTTTTTGTGGATACATTTTTTTTAATCAAGATTCTTAAATAAAAAAAATAATAAAAGCATTTCTTGGAAGTAAGAATATTTAGTAAAATTTTAAATGTCTTTTAATGTGAATTTAACACCTCCTTGCTGAATAAAAGGAGTTCTTTCTCTCCAAACAATAGCAGGATTCGCAGCAAACAGTGGCTCTTTCCTCTGATGTCATCCGAGTGCATGCACGAGTGTTGAGTACATGTACATCACGTCACCAGATTTCATCCAGAGGGCTGCAGCTAATAATGAGAGATAAGCTGCGAGACAATGTCGTGCACGCTCTGGTTCGGATGGATGCGCCTGACTTTGAGTAATGACTGAAATGAACTGATAATAGACGGCCGCTTCATTCAGCCAATGAGAGTGCAGAAGCCCCTCTCGCTGTGTGTGTGTGTGAGATCCTGCTCCTCTGGCTTTTCTCTTGTTGTTAATGGAAGCTTCGAGTGTGTCTGTAACTCAAAGACCTGCACTTCAGTGGGTTGTTCAGACGTGTGGCGTGGCTGCATTCCTGACCGGGATCCTGGCAGGGCCGTCTGGCTTTGCTGGTCCGCTCTCTTATGTAAATCATCTGGCCCATCCTCAGAATGGATGCTGATCATTAATTCCCGAAAGTGGCTGTTTGGCGAGGACGTCTTCATGCATAGTGCAGCCATTCACTTAAAAGTGCTGCCCGGAAGTTTGCGATTACATCACATGTCACGAACGCAGTTTTTAGGAGTAGCTTTAACAGTCCTTTGTGGCTGTTCGCTCAGTATTGACTGGCTCTTCTGTTCTGGTTCATCTCCGGTCAGACGGTTGATTTGTAAAATCAGCCGTTTAATTAGATGCATGCGTTGTTTCAACTCGGGTGTATCCTTGTTTTTCCACAAAGGCCACATATTGAGGAAAGTAGGATTTCGACTTTCGCTTTTTAGTGTCTGTCCAGAACTTTTAATTAAAACTAAACTGCAAAAACGGGCATTCTATGGAAGCTTCTTTCCATCGTGGAAAAAAAATAAATAAAAGGTCATTGCAACTTTACATTTTTTCTCTGAATTCTGATTTTATGTTTTGTAATTCTAAGTTTGTTACACAATTCTCACAATTCTGAGAAGAAAAGTCACAATTGTGTACGCAATTACCTTGTTTTTTTTTTTTTTTTTTACATTTTATTCCATTTAAAAAAAAAAGCCATTGCTTGTAGACTTTGTAGAACTTGGTTCTTTTGTATTACATATGCATGCTGGATTTAATTCTCTCATTCTGTGTAATATTTAAAATGATCTATGATTATATAGCTGTGCTCTTTCGCCAAGAGGTTCGTCTGTGGTCACAATGTGCATAATGCGGCGTGTTCCTCTTGATTAGTTTGAGAGCGTGTCTCGTTCACTGGCGTTTTGACCGGCAGCTTCGTGAGGAGACTGTGAAAGGCGTCCTGAGGTGTTTGCTATGATGATGTCCTCTACAGAGTGACCGCTGTATGTCCAGAGCTGTTGAACGCCACAGTTTGTGGCATTCTGAAGGCATTTCTTTAAAATCAACCACTTTACAGCACATGCACCAATTATGCAAAGATTACCAATGTTTGCTTTTGGACGTGCATCATGTGAACTCATACCTAAGCAGCATCTGTTTTCACCGTGGGTTAATGTGAGCTACATAAGCAGCTGCAGCATGCAGTTTGACTGACAGATTTGTTTGAATTCTGCCGTTTGTTTTCTGTTCCTGCAGAGTTTGTGTTCAGCCGTGGTGCAGGTCTATGGAGCAGACAGAAACTCGTCGTGGGTGAAGAAGTGCTGCGGGGTGGCCTGTGTGGTGAAAGACGGCGCTCAGAGATCTTACTTTATCAAGGTGTTTGATATGAAGGTAAGTCAACAGACACATCTGGGCACTTTTCATTGAGCCAAACATGGTTTCACAATAACATGAACTTTTATTAAGAATATAGCGGTTTTATTTTTATATTATTTTATTTCTATTCAAATTTATTTTATGGTATTTATTTTGTTAAAAATATAAATAAAATATATCCTTTAGTATTTTAATGTTAATCATTTATATATCGTTTTATTTATATTCCAGTGTATGTTTTGTATGTTATCTTATTAAATTATATAAATAAAATATATTCTTTAACTTTCAATTTTTTTTATTAATTACAATCATTTATTTGTTATTCATATATATTGTTTAATTTGTTCATAAAATGAATAAATATAAATAGACTAAATTTGGTCATACGTAAAAAAATAAGTTTATTTTATTAATAACTTTAATTATCATGCACATTAAAATTTTATTTAGATTTATTGTTTTATTTTAAAAAAAATTATGATTTACTTAGGATTTTTTTTATATTATTTTATACTATTTTATTCATTCTATGAATAAATTAAAAACGATATATAAATACAATCTACGTTAATATCAAGTTAGTGTCTTAGTGTTAAGTAAAGAGTTTCTTTTTTTGCTTTGACAGGAGGGAAGACAGTTGTTTGATCAAGAGCTCTACAACAACTTTTCATTCAGCTGCTCCCGGCCGTACTTTATCACATTTGCAGGAGATGTAAGTGTACAGATCATGCCCTTTGTGTTTTTCCAAGCTATAAGCTGTATGTTTAGGCCGATGTGCCATCATGGACACAGAATGATAAAGCTGGAGTTAAAATTAAAGTAAACATGAAATGTAATTAGTTTGCTTTGGTCTTAGGATGCATGATTCATCCATGCACTTTATCCTGGAAGAAGTTTGTCTTCATAATCTTTTGTTAAAATGTAAATCCAAACTTTTACTCTAAAATGTGATGCATTCAAAGTCAAATTAGTTGCAAATGCCATTTTGTGTTCATTTTTAAAGATTTAAGTTGAAGGGTTTTCCTGTTTAAATAACTCTTCTAGATCCATCTATGTTTTGATTTATGATTTCTTGTCTTTTTGGAATGTATATAAAGCATCTTTAATGTGTGTTTGTCCTTAGACGTGCCAGATCGGTCTCAATTTTGCCAGTGAGGAGGAAGCCAGGCGATTCAAGTCTTCAGTCAATGAAATTTTGAATAAAAGAGGGAGGAAAACTGGTAAGTGCAACAGCATATCCGCTTGTTTCTGTCCTTCACTTCATAACAGAGCTGGGTCTCTGTGTATTCTGCTGGAGAAACATCATCTGGTTTTCTTCTGACATGATTCAGTCGTTCCCTCTTTATCTACTTCTGTCACTCTTTCCCAGGATTTCCTTCCTAACTAACGAAGGCTCCTCAGACTGTTTCTGTTTGTGCCACGTCTTGCTCTTTGATGTCTGATTGTGTAGGTCTGCTTCTTATTAACTCCGCTCTTTAACCACTCTTTGTGTTGGCTGACTCGGCAACTTTCCCCAGGACAAGAAGAGGATTTTATATTTGATTCTTTTCCCATACATTTCCGACTTATAATAAACAGACAGCTTCTCTGATCATTCCTACAGCACTAGATTGATCTCAAATCTCAGCTTCTTGCTCTCTCACTAATAAACCTCACATTTAATATTGCGCAGTGGTGAATTCAGTAGTAATGGTTCTCTTTGTGTCTTGCAGAAAAAAGACGTGACCCACCCAATGGTAGGTTGTTTACTGGTGAATTACATGAATGTTAATTCTTTCTAGACTAAACTTTAAACATTATTATTCTACCGACTTTTTTTTATTTATTTTTTACTATGGGCTGAAATATGACCAGGGCTTGTCTTCACAGTGGTGATGGTCTTTTAATTGTAAGGCCCCAAGGGGCTGTCAACTACCGACCCAATTAACATATGTTTACGGTCCATTTCGCCAGTTTACCATCCACCCCAAAGGAAAAAAATCCAGCTATACCGGAAAATCTGGCCCCTGAGTCATTTCCATCCTATAGACAAGCAATGCTGAAACTTTAAAGTAGCACGAGGTTTCACCAAATCAGCCATAGAAAAGCAGATCGACTGAATTTTGACTTTTTTAACGAAACAAGACTATTTTGGTGTATGTGGATGTGCAACAATACAAATATTAGACTTTTAGTTAATCTGAGAGGATTTTCTCTGCTGGTTATATGAATGTAGTAGTTAGTCAGCGTTTTTCCTTCTCGTGATTTTGTGCCACTTACAGTTACCCGGTATTGATATCCGTCTCAGGTGATTTAGCGCCCCCTGTCTGCGTGGAGGGTTGCTCATTGGTGTAGAATTATAGTGTGTCCTTATCACACAGTGCTTAGAAGAACCCAGGAGATTTGTGGCAGCTTATTGCTGGCTTTAACGGTTATGTAAAATCCAGAGGTTGTGTATAATTTGCTGGGATTAAAAAGAGGCGGTTCTTTATGGCTTCAAATCCTGGCAGAGAAAAGCAAAAGCAGCCTGAACCAGACCTGCGTCGTCGACATTCACATGTGTTCAGAGATGATGTTCTGCACCACTTTTTTGTCCGCACCGACTGATGAAATACTTGACGGGGCTTCAGATTTGGGAGGTTGCCTGGCTCCCCTGCAGTGCCTCGTACTCCCGCAGGACGAGCTGTATGGTTCGTTCTCAGACCCCGCGGCTAACCTGCGGCACAGCGAGCGCACCTGTGTGGTGATGGGTAAAATCCTCCTGAACTTGGGTTTAGGGGGTGGAGACATTAGCGGACGCTGTAGCCCGTCGTTTTTACTCTCGCCCGCTTACGGTGTCGAGCGCGAGGATGCAGGTAGGTCGTGGCCTGAGATGCTTCATATAGTTTCTCGGAAGACTTTTAAATGGTTGGACGAGGTGCTTTATTTGCCGGTTTAGTCTTGATGCAGTTTCTTGTGTTCAGTGTATTTGAAAAGTGTTTGATTATGGACGCCTGTTTCTGCCATGGAAGAAAACAATTTAAAAACAATTGCAAATTTTTTTATCTCTCAATTTGCACTAATATATAAACAAAGAAATAATACATTTCTTTATCACAATTCGTACTTTTTTTTTCTGAATTCTCAGTTTAAATTTCACATTTCTGCTGTTTTTCCTTCTATAAATCTCGTAATCTCCCAGTTCCCCAAATTTGGAGTTTGAAGTGAAAGACTTTTTTCCTCCTAATTTTGAGTTTACATTTTGTAATTCTGAGTTGTTGTTGTTTATATATATATATATATATATATATATATATATATATATGTATGTATATATATATATATATATATATATATATATATATATGTATATGTATATACATATATATATATATATATATATATATATATATATATATATATATATATACGAATTTAGTTTAAATCTCACAATTCTTGCTTTTTTCTTTAAATGATGAGTTTACATTTTTCCAATTGACTTTTTTCTCGATATTTTTAGTTAACATCCCATAATTCTGCCTTTTTTTTCTATGAAGAATGAGGTTAAATCTGTTTTCCCCCCAACTCTTGCAAGTGACTTTTATTCTGTGAATTGAGTGTACATCTCAGAATTCTGAGATTTTTTTTTTTTTTTACGAATTCATCTTAAATTTTCAATTTTTTACTCCAAACTTTTAACTTGCATCTCAGAATTCTGACTTTTTTGCGAGTTTTCTTCTTTCTTTTTTTTCCCCTCAAAATTGCAAGAATTAGGAGATATAAACTTATGAACTGTGTGCTTTTTACATAGAGTATACATACACACAATGTCAGAAACAAGCTTCCAAATTGTTTTATCATATCAATTAATGCATAATTAATTAAATGAGTTTGATTGTGACAGTTTCAGCACCAACGGCGCCATCAGCACCTTCGGCACCTTCAGGACCTTCAGGACCAATACTTCCAATGGCAACGGTGGACATAAAGAACCCTGAAATCATCAACCAGCGTTATCCAAATAACACTCAAATGAACAACTTTAACATCCACAGCAACTTTAACAAAAAAGACAAAGGCAAAGGCAAGAACAACAAAAAGAAGAAACTATCCAAAAATGAAATCGGGACCCCAAGCAATTTCCAGTGAGTTTGCTTTTATGTTCAGAGCGACTTGGTTTCACGTTTCCCTTTCTAGCACCGTTAGCTTTGACCAGGTACTGTGTACACTTCCTTATGCACTAAACACTAAAGCTGACATATCAAATCACAGTTCCTGTTAGATTCCTGGACGTTCGCTTAGTGTGTTGTGAAGCAAAGTATAATCAGATGGACACTTGTTTTTAATCCCATGTAATGTATCCCAGACGTGGATCATCTGGCCGTTGTATTCCTGGAATCATGTTAAAGTCGGATGAGACTTCCTTAAACCTGTTTATTGATGTACTTTAATCTGTTTTATTTTTATTTGCTCAATGCATTTACAGTTTCTAAGCCGTTTGCTTCGTATTTCTTTATTAAAATGTTTTTTTGTTTGTTTTTTTCAGGCATGTAGCGCATGTCGGCTGGGATCCCAACACAGGCTTTGATGTGAGTATTTTTGCCACTGCATGTTTACATTGAATGCATGTCCACTTTATTTACATGTTTTCAGCATTTTCCGGTTCAGAGGTCACATCAGGATATGATTCACAATTGCTAGTCATCTCTTACACAATGTAATTGGAGGGGCTGTTTCTTTATAATCCAAAACAATCATTCTCCCAAAAACAAGGATCCTATTTCACGCGTTGTGTTCACGAGTGTGTATTGGATCTGTTGCTCCAGTTTCTAATTTGAACTCCCCTGAATGAGAGATTACATAAAGGGGATTTATTAGGGGTTATGGTGTGATTGCTCTGGTAGGATGTCTGCCAGAGCAATTTTTCATTATCAGAGGAAAGAATTATTAAGCCCAAAGCTAAGCGGCACACTCATCTGTTTCTGCGGTTTAAGAGTATTGCAAAATATCGTACCACCAAAAGTCTTAAATGCTATGTTTGAAAGATGTCTGAATCTCATTGCAATGTATAATACATGATCAAATTGAGTGGCATTTGTTCAGCATAAGAACTTTTTTTTTTTTTTTACACACAAATAAATGTATTCGATTTTCAGTGATTTAAAAAAATAGATAAATTTGGTTATTTCTGGGAATACACTGTTGCTACAAAAGCATGGAACATTACAAATGAGGAATACTGCTGCAGAAGCAGCAGAAGTGATGTATCCAGATTCTGTCCTCTCACGTTATACTTTTGTTTGTCTTTTCTCAGTTGAATAATTTGGACCCAGATCTAAAGAACCTGTTTGACATGTGTGGCATTTCTGATGCCCAGCTCAAAGACATAGAGACGTCTAAAGACATCTACGAATTCATTGAGCAGAGAGGAGGAGTAGAGGCTGTCAGAAACGAACTTCGAAGAGAAGGTGAGACAAGAGTTTGCGTGCAATTATTGGCTGTTTGAACGCTCAAAGTATTAGAACTGAGCTAAGCAGACCTTATCTTATGTTGTACTATAATGAAGTAATGTTTAAATAATTTGCCCTTCAGGACCCCTGAGGTATTGTGGTAGGTTTCTTTCACCCTTTTGCATGAGTCTGCAGTGATAAAATGAACCAACAACAAATAGGCACTACAGTGGCCCAGTCAGAAGCCTTGCATCCATTACTGAAAGTCTGCTGTGGGCTGATGTTGTGTGTGTCTTTATGGTTCATATTTGTAGCACCTTAAGTCCAAACCAGAGTTGGAGTTAAGACTAGACCTCCAGATCCGCACTGATGCCTATTTGTTCAAGACAGGCTGAATTAAAAAATAAATTGAAAATAAGCCTCTTCATTGCAGAAGTCAGTTTACAAGATCAACCCTCCAGCTCTGCTCAGATGTTGGAAGAACATCTCTTATGTTTTACTCAGCTCACATATGAGATTTTCTCAGTCTAAAACTGATTCAGAGTCAGTATTTGAATAAGCACTGGTTTGCTGGAATAAGTTCAGCTGTGAATGAACACAGCTGCATGCTTGCTCCATCCTGTGACCAATTCAAGAACCCTGGCGTTAAACTTTTCTTTCTAAGTTGGGTTTGACTTTGAAGTGATTGCCTGCATTAGTGAGTTGTTGGACAAGGAAAGGTATGGGCAGGAAATATGGCAAAAATCTATCAGTGTAACTCAAGCACAAACAAGTAACTGTAATACAACTAAACAATATATTTGTAAAAAAAAAAAATCACATTTTTGATCAAGGACACATTAAATTGATCAAAAGTGACCAAAAGTGAAAGTTTTTAACTTTCTACTCCATCTTTCTATAGCACCTCCACCTCCACCATCCAGAGGACCACCACCTCCTCAAAACTCGGCTCCTCCTCCCCCACCTCCCTCCAGAGGCCGAGGAGCGCCGCCTCCGCCGCCACCATCCAGAGGGCCCACCTCCGCTCCTCCACCACCTCCACCCTTCCGACCAGGTATGAGCGCACCTCCACCTCCTCCCCCCAGCAGAGGGCCTGGGTCGGCTCCCCCACCACCTCCTACACCCCAGCCTGCCTCCCTGTCTCCTCCGGCCCCTCCACCTCCTCCTCCTCCTTCAGTGGGTGGAGCACCGCCACCGCCGCCTCCTCCGGGACCCCCTCCTCTCGCTCCTCCTCCACTACCGGACGGGGATTTAGGGGAGGCGCCGGGGGGTAAATCTGCACTCCTGAACCAAATTCGAGAAGGGGCGCCGCTGAAGAAAGTGGACCAAAACAACAAGCCGCCCGCGTCCGGTGGTGGCCGTGACTCACTCTTAGACCAAATACGACAGGGCATTCAGCTTAAGAATGTAAGTACAGTGCTTTTATTTTTAAACCAATGACAGAAAATGTTTGGGAGGGGAAATATTGTTGTGATGGATAATCATCATATCAAGAATACAAATCCCTAAATCAAACAGTTCCTGACACAGTTGTCCATGCATTTTATATATGCATGTATGAAGACTACTGTTGAACAGTTTGTGGTCAGTAAGGTTTTTTTATTTTTTATTTAATGAATACTTTTATGCATTCAATAGATCAAAAGTGACAGTTAAAATGCTACAAAAGATTCTAATTTTGAATAAATGCTGTTTTATCGCAGTGTTCACAAAAATATTAAGTAACACAACTTGTTCACCTCTTCAAACATTTATAAGAACATTATTTCTTAAGAAATAATAAGAAATGTTGAGCAGCAAGTCCTCATATTAGATTTCTGAAGGATCATGTGACAATGAAGACTGCAGTAACGATGCTGATAATTCAGCTGAATCTGCTAAATTTGAAAGTATTTTTAAAAAAATGTTATTTTAAATTGTAATAATATTTCAGAATATTACAGTTTTTACTGTATTTTCAATTAAATTAAACAAATGCAGCCTTCGTGAACAGAAGACATGTTTTTTCTAATTAATCTACTGACCCCAAACTTTCGAACACCTAGTATAGTAACTAGAAATAATTGAATTATTATGTAAATAAAATTATATTATATAGTGAAAGTCCAAATGTTTATTATATTAGCAATTATGTTCATTGACAAAACAAATACTAGAGATTTTAAGATTAAATCTTTAGCTAAAAATCCCTGGAACTTGTCAATGAAACGGTGACATTCTAATCATGTGACCTTTTCAGGTACAGGACACTACAGACTCTGCTCTGCCCAATGCTGCCCCCTCACCTGGGATCGTGGGGGCGCTGATGGAGATCATGCAGAAGAGGAGCAAAGCGATCCACTCTTCAGGTATGTGCCGAATGCCGACACAAGCTTTATATCAATTACATAAAGCTTTTAGGATTGTAATAGATGTCTTACTTGATTAAAAAGCAGAAAACGTAACAATCAATCCTTGGTTTTGTAGATGATGATGATGATGATGCAGAAGATTTTGAGGATGAAGATGAGTGGGATGAATGATGACCAGGGCTGGCCAAAGGAATTAAGGCACTACATTGCTCTTGACATGCTAAATCTTATAAAGTTGTAATGTAAATGGACGACCGATTTGCTGTACATTTCTGTTGCCTTTATGCTTTTTTGTATTAATCTGTGCAATACCTCATTTAATCTGTAAAGGTTTGTCATGCATCTCCTGTAAAGGTTTTATTTCCCTCTTCTGGTTTCATGTGCAATTTTACATCAAGTTGTCTTGAATTGTAGAGTTGAATGTGTTTGGGTCTTTTGTTTATTTTATTTTTCTTTGTCATTCTTTAAATGAACGCAGACTCTAAAGAACAAGATGAGCGAGTCTTAAATGACTCGAAGCAAGAACACTATTTTCATACTTTTCTCTTACCTTTTCTTATTCAGAAAATAGTTTAGTGCTGTTATTTTCTTAAAAAACATATTTAGCCCCATTGCTGATTTGTACATTTGCTCCGAGTTTGAGTCGGTTTCTATTTTTGCACGGATCAAAAAGAAAAAAGTGGGGAAACGGCGCAATACGGCGGTTATGTTTACACATTGTGTGCTATAGCTACTATGTCAGGACTCTCCTTAACATTAGATGTGAGAAACACTACAGTTAATAGAAACAACCCTATTTGCATATGCTAGTTTGAATTTTACTGGCATTACAACAAATTTCATGGGCACTAGTTTTTTGGTTTTCTTATGGTCAGCTACGGTTTATGTCAAAAGTTAATGTTTATGTGTGCCATTGAGAGAAAAAAAAAACAAGAATCCTGAAATGGACCTTTGTGCATTCTCAATGTTTTACTAATAACTCACTGTGATGCATATACTTTTCACTGTTTTTAACAGTGTTGTAGAGCAATTCTAATATGTTTTCCAGTTTTTATCCTTTGTTCAACCAGGGTTGCTTTGCATTGAGACTTGAAACCTTTGAAATGAGGTTGAAAAGAATTATTAAAATCGTACACTCTAATAAATGTTCATATTTACAGAACCTTTGTGCATTTGGATGTTTTATCTGTTTTACTTTGAGACACCATGCGGTAAATCTAACTAAAACCTTGGAATCCATAACGTTTTCTTGAGTGAGTGAATAATTCAAAGTTAGGGTTTCTGTGGGTCTTAACAAGTCTTAATTACCCCTTCCACAAATGAAGGCCTTAAATCAGAGAAGAAATTCTTAATTTCATCAAGTTTTGGCATACAATGTTATGTGGCCTTAACATTGAAGAAAAGAAGAAGAAAAAGAAAAGAAGAAGAAAACATCTTCCTCCGTATTTTGTCTTGTTTTCAAGTACAAATATCTTAACATATTTAAATAAAGATACTATTATTTTACTTCATTCTCCCTTTAAAAAACCTGCAGAAACATCGCCAAGTGAACGTAACCACCGGTCATATAATTCGCTAAAAACAAAGTTAATACTAGATTATTATTTTTAAAACCACAGCCTGATATGATATTACTTTGGTTTAGTTGGACATTTTATTCAAGTTATTTGCCAGGCATTAAGCATGCAAATAAACTGAATGATTTCTGTCATGTGAAATGATATTGTTATAGAAAGGACTTTCTCATTTCCATGGGTTTTAGTTTTGTTGTTGTTGTTGCAATATTCAGCAAGTGTGATGCATATTGCAGAATTGGAACAAAATGTTTTAAAGAAGTGTTTTAGTTCCATTTCTGTTCTTCGTTCATAACCTGTTTAACAACTTGCATTTTGTCATTGTGTCCTCATGTCATCAGAAATTGCATCCATGCTTTAAACATCGATATCCATATAAACCTTTTCTTTGGCAAAAGTATTTGCCTTTCAGATACACTCTTTGCCTGAACACACACTTCGCTGCTGTTCCTGCCATTGCTGCTAAAAACATTTCTCTGTTCTTGGCGAACAGCTGCAGAGTGGATTTAGTCACCGGGGACCTTTTCCAAAATATACAAACATACAGGGTCCGGATTAAATGACTGATATTCATACAACTAATACAGTAACGTCGTTTTAGCCCGAGCTAGTCTTCTGACCTTTGCAGCTGTTACACATACTGTGTGACATACCGTGTGAATTATAGTGACATTTAATAATTTTAAATCAAGTCAAATATTTACATTTATACAAACATGAAGTAGTGTTCACAAGGCAAAGTAGATTTTTCATTTAAAAACATGAAAGTACAACCACAACAACAGCAGAAACTACCACTATTACTAATATTAATATTAATAATTTAAAAAATAACAATACAGTGCAAATATCCAGGTCATTCCCAAAACGGAAAACCTTGTTGTGTTCGATTAAACAAGGCCCTGTTGTGATCAAGTGGACATTTACAGAATTGAACTGTTGTGCAACTGTCTAGAAACATTTAATGCAAACTCACTATGCACCTGAATTAACCAGATTTTTTCTGAAGGTTGGTGTGATTCTGAGAAAAGCACACAGTATCTGTATTTACAGAAGATACTCTGGAGATGGGCTTCAAGTTCCTGTTCGGACTTACAGCCTGGTTACCGAAGATATTTGGGAACCTCCACCTGCAAAGAATTAAAAGGTCAAATTCACCCTTTTTTTTCTATTATGAATTAGCATGTCATGACCTTATTACATTTTAATAATGCATTATGTGATCAAAAATACAATCACGACAAGCATTCTTTCAAGCTTTTTTGTTTACCTATATTAAAGTCTTGTTTACTCAAACGGTTTTCCATTTTCCACAGCACTAGAAAGGCATCTGCCTTATCAAGACATGCAAAATGGTCTCTATTTATAGCAACATTAAGTGTGAGGAATTTGTTGGGTCAGGATGCCTCATCTGAGGGTAATGCTGAATTTTCCACTGCCGCAGTAAACAAACTTTGGATGAGATTTGTTTTCTGTATAACTTCCCCACATCTATTTTTCTATCATTCTTTAAAGAATGCATCTACTATAGGTTGATTGCAACATGCCACGTTAAAAGCAGGTGTGGCAACAATGGGAGTTATTTCTGCTTCAAAATAGGACAGATCTTTGTATATTGCATAACTTTCCAATGCCAAGATACTTTTCACTAAATACCATATGATTGTGCTTTCACATTTTAACCTTATCTTGTTAACAACGAAAAAAAAACATTGATAGAGAAGTGTGTGGCTCTGTTCCTATACCTAGCCGGAGTTACTTTTCTTGTAAGACTTTTCTTAAATTCTAAGCCAGCATTGCATGAATCTGTTATGAAGAAGGCAATCTAATAATGCATTGAAAGGTTCAGTGGGGAAAAATCCATCCAAGATGGAAGACAGAGTAAGTTATTTATCAACTTTGACTTTCATCATGGATGAAATTTCTCCATCCAAGTTCTCTCAATACTGAAAACTATCGTTAAAAATATACAGTTTATTGACAAATGTTTTGTTTTCTCTTATATGCATGAGCTTATCTCATGCTAAACCCTTGAAATCAATTGTGATTCCCTTTAGATTCCTTGAGGGCCTAATCAGCCAATCTAAAAATTTCCAATCAAGTGTGTTGATGCTAGTTGGAGCTAAACTGGTAGAACATGCCCCTCCGAGAGCAGGATTGGACACCCCTAGCGTGGGTGCTATTTGTATGATGCCAAACGTTGCTGCCTTTGTGTAGTCTTAGAAATCGGTCTTTTGAAGTTCGATTCAGGTGGGAAGCTGACTAAAAAGGTGGTAGACAGCAAGAAATCTAGCTAGGTTTTGGAACTGGGCTTGTTGATCTTTACCAAAGGTTTTAGACCATGCTCCTGGAGAGCAACTGTCTTGTAGATTTCAGCTCCAACCCCAATCAAACACACCTGAACTAGCTATTCAGGGTTCAGGGTTACTTGATAACTACAGACTGGAGTGCTGGAGCAGGTTTCAGGTTGGGCCATGTAAAGAAATTGTACTTTATTTGCGGGGCAGGCTGGGGTGTGCCAAATAATTTCATAAAAGGGAGATCCGCAGGTTGAAAAAAAACCTGAGCCGCGCATCACTAATACTCACCTTTTTGAGTTTTTTGATGCTACTGCCTCTGATGGCGTCCATGAGTTCATCATGAGCACAGCGTAGAGGTGTGGACGGTCTGGAGTTCTCTCTGTCATTGATGGGCCTCAAAGCGTTCTTCAGTTCCTTTAATATGCTGTCAGTCTCTGTTTGCTTTGCAGCCCCCTTTTTGCCCTTTTTGGGTTTAGATTTGGTGGAACTATGCTTCTGTTTCTTGGAAGTCCCCTCTTGCAGTTTGATGACTTCTGCGATCATTCTGGTGGGAGCCTTCTTCTCTGGGATGATGACATTGGGTGGTGGAGAAGGAGGAGGTGGTGGTGGTGGGGGAGGTGGAGGTGGAGGAGCAGGGGGAGCGTTCTTCTTTGCCATGTCAATGTGTGGTAACTTTGGAGATGACCATGGTGAACTCCGAGGGGAGCCGTAAGGAGAAGAGGCGGTTGTGCTCTTCTGAAGGGCGACTGTTCTTGGGTTTGTTGGCATTGCTGCACCTCCTTGCTGTTGGCGCAGGTCCTGCATTCTCTTCTGTCTCTGTAGGTCTTGGTTGCGGGTAAGAATGGTCGTCATGCTTATACGAGGGCCTGCGAGGTCGAACTGGTAACCCAACCTTATCAGCGTTGTATTCTCCCTCAGTAACTTTACAATCTCCATTTCCACCTGACCTCCACAAATGTGCCTCTGATTGTGAAATCTCATTTCTGTAAGGGTACTGTTTCGTGTGAGGGCTTGCACCAGTGCCAGGATACCCTTCCCTGTAATAAAGTTGGACTCAATGTTAAGATTTGTGATGTTGCTGTTTTCTCTCAGCATCTTGGCAATGGCAAAAGCCACCTGGTCATCTGCATGTGTGTTTGCAAGGCTAAAGAAACGTACGCTTGTGTTTAAGCGTAAGGCTTCGGCGAATCGGATAAGAGTGTCTTGGGAGATGTTTTCAATGTTGTTGAGGTTGACCTCGGTGGTATCTGGGTCATTGTTGAGGATCTTTTCCAGAATATCGTCCACCACAGTAGGGTTTCCTGACATGCGACTGGGCTCCTGAGCTTGGGCTTTTGGTTCACTCATCAGTGGAGCGTATTGCCTTACAGGCTCTGCCTGTGTCTGATTTGATTGACCTTTGGAAGACCAACACTGCTGAGGGTGAGTGGTGCAATCCAGTGTTGGTGCCATTTTAGGACTGTTCTCTTCTTCGTTTTCTTCTTCCTCCTCCTCATCTTCTTCCTCCTCCTCTTCTTCTTCCACATCCTCTTCTTCTGTTACTGGCTCCTCTGCTTCACTTTCCTCTTCTTGGTCTTCTTCAACTTCAGAATATATTTGTGTGTCTTTCTCACGTTCTTCAGCGTCGTCTTTTTCATCCTTACATTCTTCAGTGTCACTCTTAGTCATGCATTCCTCCTCTTCCCTGCTGTCTTCATCTTTCTGAAATTGATAAAGTTACTGTTAAAACAATTTAGGTGCAATTGGTCCTCTTTCATTATGAGATCACTTCTCATTGCACTTTGAAAGACCAATGGTGTCTCTCCACCTTCAAATCATTCCTTTACCCGGATTATTAAGGTGTGCAAACCATGTATTTTTTGCCAAAGTTTACCAAATGTATTTTACAATTCAAATCAAAACCTTAAAATATTGCAATTCTTGAGTTTAAATCATACACTCAGCTTAACATTGGGGCAGCACCTTCAACAATTTGTCCCTATAGTTACTTATTCCTAAAGTGTTCATAAAACCATAATAATAGTATGTATTAGAAAGGGTACATATTTATTTTCTAAGATACTAATATACACCCTTTAGAGTTAAGTAAGACACAAATGTGTCTTTTCATAGGCTACTACCTTACTGATAAGCTGTCATACACACAAAAGTAAAAAAATAATAATAATTCTGAGAGTGTTGTTTGAGGTTGTTGATCACTGACCTGTCCAGGGCTTGTAGATCCGATCCTCTCCTCATCCAACAATTTCCGAGTCTCATTTTCCCAGTATTTCATCAGAGCTTCCCTACTGAACGTTCCAGTGGGAGTCTTAGCTGTCTGATCTCTCTGTCGCAGTCCGATGGGAAGATTGTCGTCTGGGTCAATATCAGCCAGCTCCTTCTCCAGCTCCTGGAGCTCTTCGGCTGTCAGTGAAGCCAACAATTCATCTTCATCCAAATCCTCGTACTTACTCAGTTCCCGCCGGTAGCCGAATGTACTCATGGCCTCTCGGTAGTCTTCTCAGAGTCTTAAAGTCTTGGTTTTGTCTCAGTATTTGTGCATCAGATAGGCGTCTGGGCTCTATCAAGTGGTGTAAGCTAGAGTGAGTGCTCATCTACTGCGGAGGGCAACTGGAGGGGTTTTAAGAGCAGGATTAGAGAGACGTGGGACAAAGCCCCAGCCCATGATGCCGATGCTTTTTTGGGAGGCAGGAGTCAATCATACAGAGCTACAAAAAGCATGTGAGCTCACAACATGGCCACAGCGAGGCCTGTCAGTGAATGCTGACTGTATTGTTCATGTCCAAAATAAGCAGACACACTCTGAGATGGCTTAGAGAGAAATGGTAATGTCCTTATAATAGCAAGTCATTTTTGCCAGCAAGGTTGTAAATACTTATATTTTGAAGCACTTAAATGAGGAAAAACCTATTTTAAATGTATTTTTACTGGTGTCATACTGGTGTGTTAAATGAAATCACAAGCTCCTGTCTTTATCACTGCACATAACAGCTCAATTTTGCTAAATTGTAAAAATGAAAGGTACAATTTAGTGTTGCTAACATAAATGGTATCCTCAATTCATTTTTTATGTTAAGAATCGGACAACCCATAATACTCTTAGGTGCTTTTAGTTTTTTCATATGTGCCAAAAATACCACACAGAGCTAAAGTAACACGTCACAAGCTAATAGTGAGGGACAGATTATCCCAAGAACGGTTATCAGCCTGGCATGAACCATCTTCTATCAGTCTTTTCCTGGTTTTGTCTTGCTTTTGATGCCGTCATCATCAGGATTAAAATGTGCTTTATTATTGTATTTATCAAAGCATGCGTCTTTTAACAAAGCATACAGCTTGCCTAAAATCTAATGAATCTACAGAGAGGCTAAAAGTTCATACGGTGTAGATATGAATGGATTTTGAAGTCCATTAGCTGTCAGGTCAGTCATGTGTGTAATAAATTAGACTTATTGTGAATACTCAGATAAACTGCTGGTTGTCTCATTGGATCCAAACATCCGCGTGAGGCTAGGATCTGTGTTTATTACAGGAACACAATGTCTGCTCCGTCTCTGGAGCCGCCGACTGGCGTTGACAGTGCAGGAATGTTGTTGCTCTGATAACAAGTGTCTCTAGCAACAACCGCTTCCACAAATCCTCATTGTTTCTGAATTCGAGCCAGGATCAGTGTTGGTGAAGTTTGAAATTTATGTCAATTGTTATGGTTTGAAAAGTAATGCAATCCTTTAGCATGTGATTAAATATATGTCAGTCAAACTGTTTCCAGAGTAAATCATGTATTTAGGTATAAATTTACACACTGCAGACTATTTAGAGTAACCTGTCAGGATCATGTCCAGGTCAAGTTTCACTCTAAAATCAAAAAGGTGCATATACATGTTTACTTTTTCTCATTGTTTTAGGGCAAAATGTGACCTGGACTTGAAGATGATTTGTTTTGTGAGCATTAACATATGAACATTTTATAATTAAAACACATCTTCATATAACACATCTTTAACATAATGTTTATAAAACATTATTACATTATTACAAAATTGCAATGTTATAGTTTCACTCATACAAGTATGAAGTTTCACTTCATGTGAATAAATTGGAATAAAATACATATACAGTGGAATGCGGAAGTTTGGGAACCCCTTGTAGAATCTGTGAAAATGTGAATAATTTTAATAAACTAAGAAGAGATCCTACAAAATGCATGTTCTTTTTTAATTTAGTACTGTCCTGAGTAAGATAGTTTATATAAAAGATGCTTTTAGTCCACAAGACAAAATCTCTGCCAACCAGAGTTTGTTAACTGTTAAATTAAAATCTAGGGGTGGTGGAGCATTTAGCATAGCCGCACCTAAACTACATGTTTTTTGTGCCCCTTTAGCTCAATTGGTAGAGCACTGCTTATCAAGCAACAAGGTTGGGGGTTCGATTCCCCGGGAACACATGATATGTAAAAATTGATAGCCTGAATGCACTGCGTAAGTCGCTTTGGATAAAAGCGTCTGCTAAATGCATACATTTAATTTAATTTAATTTTTAATTTAAACTTTGGAACACGTTACCGATCCATAGTAGAACTGCACCAACATTACATATTTTTAAATCAAATTTAAAAACATATTTCTTCACGGCAGCCTATGACTTGTGATGTTGTTTGTGGTCTGATGTTTGCTTGGTTTGTATACATGTTTTTTACAACATGTACATCGTATTGGTCAACTGTAGTTGTTTTTAATTGTGCCTTTTAAATAAATTGAGACTTGAGAGAGAGAGAAAAAATTATTGAAATAACCCTCTTCAAAAGTTTGGGAACCCTTGTTTCTTAATACTGTATGTGCTTACCTGGGTGATCCACGACTGTTTTATGCCTTTTACTGATTTATGCCTTCGTTTTAGTTTTTGTATGTTTTAGCTGTGATTGCCATCCACTTACATTATGAGACTGATTGACTGCAACAGTTTGAGTTACAAATCTTGGTTTGTGTTCTACTGAAGTCACCTACATCTTGGATGCCCTGGGGGTGAGCGGATAAACAATTATCCCTTTAAGAGACCCATCTCATTTTCTCTTGCATATTAAGTATTGCTCTTTAATAAAGAAAACTACTTTTTATCCAAATCCTCCATTAATTGGTAGATTAATCAGTTAAATATTCAAAAATAATCAATAGCTGCATAAATTCACTAACTCCAGAAGGAAACATGATGCACAATTGGTTTTACTTAAAAAAAATAAAAAAAATATATATATATATTTGTCTTCCGGGAAACATGCAAGTATCTTCTCTTGCTTCCAAAGGGCAGTTCTAAATGGGAAAAATGATATTTCAACCAAAAAAGAAACATTTGGAAATCTTAATCCTGTTCAAAAGTTTTCACCCCCCAGCTGTCTCATGCATTTCTTTCATGAATCTCTGACAGATTCCACAAGGGATTCCCAAACTTTAGCATGGCACTGTAGAGACATATATCTACTGTTCATCCATTCGACCATAAACATCATATTCTTTGTAGAGCAGAAAGTTCTTCAGTGCCGGGGGGAAAGGAAAGGTGCTCATGAACTCTGGGTCATTCAGTTT
Organism: Carassius gibelio; assembly: GCF_023724105.1. Classification (NCBI taxonomy): domain Eukaryota; kingdom Metazoa; phylum Chordata; class Actinopteri; order Cypriniformes; family Cyprinidae; genus Carassius; species Carassius gibelio. The sequence continues at coordinate 25,246,713 of NC_068399.1, read as the reverse complement.
TCTCAGTGTCATACGACTCCTGATAACCAACCTGGCCTGGTGTTTCAGAGAGCGTGGCTTCCCTAATACCAAACAGACATAAAGAAATTATTTTTTGTGTCTCATACAGGTTTGGAAAGACAAGATTGGCTAACAGGTGTCTTACTAAGGATGTCACAGATATCGGGCCACTCCTCCTGTCTCTCCAGAATAAGTTGCAGTTTAGAGCAGATGTGCACATGATTCACGTAATCCAGGAGTGTCAGCACAGTCCTCCCCGCCAAGTGTGCCATCCATGTCACGCTTATAAACTCGCAAAACTTAAAAACAGAATAGATTGCATAATTAGGCCACGTCTAAATAGATATTCACCAAAAATTAATTGTGATCACTTCATGCATTGCTAGAGTAATAACAATAAAATGCACTTACATCTCTTAAAAAAAAAAACGGTAACAGTACAACATTTATTGTGAAAATGCATTCTACATTAAAACTGATTTAAATGTTCAAGATGCAGTGCTATACCTGCACAGGTAGCATCACGTAAAGCTGGTGGTTTTCAGGTGGTTAGTAATAAGACGCATGTTTTTGCGCATGCTAAATGCTGCAACTGTTAGTGAGTTCACTACACTGTTTTCTAGACCCCAAACATAATTCTTACGGTTACTTTATTCCCTGCAGTCTTGACTTGGTATGACTGGCTAGGAGCCTCTGCCCAAGTGTGTGCTGTTACACAGTTGTCGTGGTAACATTCAAAGCAGCTTTCTGCATGGTAACCGTTGTTAAGGAGCAGGCGCAGCATCATTTCATCTTTGATGCAGTACTGCAGTGCCGTAGGAAATAATGTGTCGCTGACGACGGAGAAGACACAGTTGACATCTGCTCCATAGGCAAGAAGCAGCCGTGCCAGCTCGTATTTCCCAGCTCTGACCGCCACCAGGAGGCAGCGCAGCGGGTCCAGGTCGGGCATCGCACCTGCTTTCAAAAGCATCTCGGCGCATGTGACGTCTCCATTGCAGACAGCAAAGTACAGCGGGGTCTTCCTCATGTCACCGTAGTTTTCAGATATATGGCAGCCTAGGATTGCATTGACGTCAAAGCCTTTCTCAATGAGCAGCTCGAGACAATCAGCCTGGCCTCCGTCTGCCGCAGAATGAACCGGACTCATCCCAGACAGACGGACGGCCCTCTTAGTGGTGATGGGAATGAATCGCTTCAGAGCCCTGTCAGGTTAAAGATAGAATATATTTATTAGTGCGGAGATGTCTGGTAAAGTGTGGCGAGATTGGTTTGCTGTGCTCTCACAGGTAGTGCCCCTCGTAGGCAGCGCGGTGAATCGGCAGCTGACAGCAAAGACTGGCTACATTAGGACTGGCACCATGTTGTAAGAGTAAATCAATGCAGTCCAGGTTCCCACAACCTGCGGCGTCATATAACACACTGTCTCCATTTGAAGCTTGTGCTGTGACATCGCCCCCTATAGGTGAGAGCAAGAAAGACATTCATTTTAGGGCAATGAACCTTTAATGCCTTAAGGCCGGGACACACCAAGCCAACGTCGGGCCATCGCTGAGAATCTGTCGAATTAGTTTGTTCAGTGTGTTCCACTCATCAGCTCTCGACGGTGGAAGTTTGCCGCATTTTGGGGCCTCGGGACCATCAGCGTGCCCGAAAATTAAAACAAAAAAGATGGAAACGGTTAAATAAATGGAACGTTTATCATTTTACATGATTCTTACCCAAGCATTCCAATATGCATTTGTTTTCACAACAACATGAGAAAGTTATCAACGTTACTGATACTACAAAATGGTAAGCAAGCAATGCTTTGTTTAATTTTCATATATCTGCGTCGATCTCGTATATCTTTGTTTTTCGGCTTCTCCTTTTGAATGACGAATATTTTCTAGTGATAACTACTGATTATAGACCTCTAATACCTCTCAAGTGGTGCAGAATGCATGTGTTTAGTTTTCAGTCGGCTGTAGTCTCTGGTGTTTTCATGTGCCGCTTTTTGGTCTGATGCGAGGCGACCATCGACTTTCTTCGTCGCTAGTTCTTAGTAGCTAGTTCAAGTTGACAAGGTGTGTCCCAGCCTTTTATAGGTCACTCAGCTTATTTAATCAAATTAATCATTGTGTATAACTCTTAATATAATAAATAAAATAAATTATTTTAAATATGGCAAAAAAGAAACATAATGCCATAAACTTGCTTCATACAAAACTAAATCGCTCAATGTACATTTGCCTAAATTTGTCATAGAGACCTGGTCACACCCACTATTAACATAACTACTGTATACTAGTGTACACAGACAATAACATTGTTTATTATAAACATGAACTGCAGTCATGCTATCTGCCACTTGAAATGTTCAAGCTCAAAACTAATAAAATAAAATTAATATATACATTTTGTAATAAAAAAGGGGAATAGTTTTGAAAGTACATATATATATATATATATATATATATATATATAAAAGCATTTAAAATATATTTTGCCCTTTTTATTCCATTCCAAAAAATACATTCCCTAATTTCACACTGGAACAAAAACTTTATTTGTTGCCTATAACAAGTGTGAACATCAAGTAACACATTTTAATAAAAGAAATAAAATAAAAATCATTCATCCCTGTTGCTTGTGTACAGCACTCTGTGAACAGCCCCCTCTTTCAGTAATGACCTTCTGTGACTTACCCTGTTTCAGGAGTTCACACTTACATATAATAAACAGAGTAAAGGGCATGTGTATTTGGCGTGCTCTCCGAGGGGAGGGCTCAGAGCTCTGAGACGGATCTAGAGATATTCAGACTTGCATACACCTGACTTACCATGTTCAATAAGGATTGCCAGTATTTCTGGATGGCCGTACTCTGCTGCGATGCCCAGTGGTGTGACCCCATGACCGTCCCGTCCCGTGGCCTTCCCCCCGTGTCTCAGCAGCAGCATCAGGATGTCCACGCAACCCACTTTAGCAGCCTCATGGGTGACCGTCCATTTCTTCATACAAACCTGCTGCACGGAGGCGCCTGCCATTATCAGTGCATCAACCATCTCATATGAGTTTGCCCTCACAGCTGCAAAAGGAAACGCAGGAATATGATTCTGAAACCTAATGCAAAACCTGAAACAGTGTTACATTATCCCACATTTTCATATACTTCTACAAAACCATGATGCACTTTCTTGCACAAGCCAGTGTGACTAATCTGATGTATTTAATGCTATTTTTATAAAGTTGTGCTTAAATTGGCATGTACAGTATGAAGTGTAATTATTAGTAATATTTAAAATTAAAAATAAATATGGCAAAATACAATTATTTTAATAACAATTTAAATTGTACAGTATTTTGTGCTGAAGTAATGCTGATTTTTAAAATTAAAAATAAATATGGCAAAATACAATTATTTTAATAACAATTTAAATTGTACAGTATTTTGTGCTGAAGTAATGCTGATTTTTAAAATTAAAAATAAATATGGCAAAATACAATTATTTTAATAACAATTTAAATTGTACCGTATTTTGTGCTGAAGTAATGCTGATTTCAGAGTCAGAAAATATCAGTATGAAAAAAAATGTGTTATGGCAAGGTCATTTTCATCACTGCATTTATGATGAGAATTATATATACTGAATACTATATACTAAATAAATATGGTTTTGTCATGAAAATAATGCCAAAATGCAATAAATAAATACATAATAATAAAAATAAAAATTTACATTTGAAAAAAAAAATCTTAAAAACGTTGTTTGTTTATGGTGTGTATTTATAAAGCTTTTTATAAATGCCAAATGTCATGCCTTTATTTATTTATTTATTTATTTATTATTATTATTATTTTTGGGCAAAATATAAAGTTAATTAATTTATTACCTAGGGAACTAATGAAAATGTAACTACTGATTGAAACTCCAACAAAAGGCAAGACTCATTTAATGATTATTTGGTGTTGTTTTGTTGTAATACCCAGCAGAAGTGGAGTCTCGTTCCTGCTGTTCATGTTGTGTGGAGATGCTCCGTGTTGGAGAAGAACCTTCACGTTCTCCACATGTCCTGCTTGACAAGCCAGAGTCAAAGCAGTGTCTCCGTCAGCCGTCATCCCCTCCATGCTCAGCTCATAGGACGCTATTCAAGAAAAAAAGATGCACAGTAAATGCCTCATTAGCATATCTAATTATTTGCCACTCATTTGTTTGTACTCTGCTCTCACCCAGGAGGACGCTGTCCAGCACTTGGACATCCGGCTGGACTGAGGCTCTGTGCATCGGTAGCCAACCTTTGCTGTCTTCTTCCTTATAGGCATCACTGTATTTGTGCAGCTGCTTCAGTGCAAACACATCACCTGGATAAAATTACACACACATAAGCAAAATATCAAGGCATTGGGAAACCAAAACAGAGCACTGGTATTTATGCACGCGTATGAATTACCTTGATCTATAGCAGATAAAATCTTGAGGTTTTCATCAGTGGCTGTTTCTAAAGTGCTGCATGAGAAAATTGTATGAGACTTACACAAGGATATAAGTATGTTGAAATAAGTATACTGCGCATACCTTAGCGGTTTGTTCAAAACGGAGAGACCGTGAGCATCTTGGAGGCTCATTTGGATAACAAAGTCAATGAGCTGATCTTCATCCATTTCGTCCATGTAGTCCATTGTGTTTCAAAGCTCAAAAAAGATGCACACGTGAACAAAACTCCATTCTCAATGAAAACTTGATTATGAAACTGACACGAATTTCCAGTTTTCACTGTGAATGTGTCCTGAGAGTTCTTGATAGACTATAGGACGACATGACTTGTACTTCACAGTGTTGCAAAACACAGACTGACTTTGTTTTTGTTCACAGATCTGGAGGATATATTTAGTGCTGACCTGCTTTCTCTTGGCACTCTGAGAATGCGGGTCACTTTGACACGGTGAAAGGATTTGAGTTCCCTGAAGTTTAGCGGCTCACAATCACACATGGTGCAAACACACAGTTTGCTCTCTTAAAACCGAGACATAATGACACATAATAAACTGTGCAAGACTGATATAAACACACATTATCTAAATGAGGATCATTGCATAATGTTCAATGTTTATATTTGTGCTTAATGTGCAAGGAACTGTTGCTCATGTTCAATTTTTTAATCAATTTTGGAACCAAATCAATTTGACTGATTTGAATGTTAATAATCCTGGAACATCTGCCTTTTTACAATGCAGAAGTTTTGCACTTAATATATTTGACATAAAAATATGTCAAAAGAACCCAATAAAATATGGAATGGATGTGCTCATGAATATTGTTTAGGTTATACTAATGATGTTTGGTGACCATAATGAAGCTTCCAGGCACTAGCCCTTTTAAAATAAAATATAATTCATTTTACTGTTAAAATGTCGTCTAACTTTGACCATAAGTATCCTTAATTGGGTTTCTATTATGTACATGCTAATATGATTAACATCAATGTCTCTCATAAAAGATAAATGCAGAAATAGATCCCCTCTTCACTAATTATATGCCAATACCACAATAGACGTAATGGTGCAGCTCTGTTCAGGAAAAGGGGGCGGGGAGCAGCAGCTTATTTGCATTTAAAGAGACAGGCCCAAAAACAGTGTTTCTGACTTCACTCAAAATTGGCATTTTGTTATAATAATGTTATAATAAATGATCTGTGAAGTATTTTGAGCTGAAAATTCAAAGACACATTATAGGGACAACAAAGACTTATATTACATACTGTAAAAAGGGGCATAAATGTCTCCTTTAAAGGATGCAAACAGAAGTAATCAGGACTGTTAAGATTTTAAAATAGATTTACAAATATATTCATCTATTTATTTTAGCATAGTTTTTCTCTGAAAAGGCTTTTTTTGTGGTGCTGTAATTAGTCATTTATAAATGAATTTAAAACAAGATCTTCCTCTATGTAGAAATTATAGCTACCTGTAGTAATAATTTTCAGTATTGCAATTCACACAGTCACCACAGGACTGTGTGAATTTTAACTTTCCTCTGATTCTAGTTTATCTGACATTTATCATTATTTTATAAATTACTGATTACAGCATCTCCGAAAAATTCTAATATATTTTGTTAATATATTCATATAAATTAAAATAACCACAAGAGGGAGCAAGTAATCACCTCCTACATTTAGGCAAGAATTTTAAGTAATTTTTAAGTATTCAGATAATTCAGTTTTCTGAAACTTACACTATTATTATTAGTAGGATTATTTAGCAAGACGAATTTAATTTTAAGAGGGCTAAAAAAAAAGTAAGATAAAAATAATTTATAAAACAATTATCAAAACAATAATTTAATGTTTAAAACTAAGATGACATAGAGAAATTAACTAAAAGAATTAACAAATTAGACAAATAACATTTAATATATTTTATTATATATATAATATATTATTTTTTTATTGCAAGACAAAAGAAATAAAGACAAAATAGCACTGCCTCATATTTAATGAAAGCGAGCAACTGACGTCATACTCAGGCGACGGAAGTTGTGTTGTTGACTCTCGCGTTAGGCAGAAATGGCTGGGTTGATCAAGAAGGTACGTTCGGAGGTCATTAAAATATATTCATGAAAACTATTGCTTTTCATCTGTAAATGAAGCTCGTATTTAAATAATGGAGCGTTTGAATATCTCTGCCTTTTTTGTACAGTTGTCCTCATCGTTTTCATGTATATTAATGCGTGAGTCGTGTTTTGTTTTGGTCGATCGTGATGGCAAGTCCCTAGTTCCTGGGTAAAGTTCCTGCGGTGGAAACGCGGCTTTAGTGAAACCTGAATCATCGCCATCGTGCATAAAATAGGGTTTAAAATGATACAAGTGATTCGTTTGACGGTTTAATGTCCTTTTGGAGCTGTAAATGTCATGCATGGGAAATCAAGATGTGTGTTTGACACTTCATCGTAAGATTTATACGACTATGCATACATGCGTTTATGTCTTTACAGCATTATTGTGGAATTGTCATTTCAGAATTAAATATTCATCTTAAATGAATATGCACGTCTCGTGTATTAATTGTTAAATGTCGAATAATCGTTTTGACCGTTTGTTAATTTCGTTAAAGAGTAATGTTCATACTTTGGAATATGCATCTTTTTTGTTTCTGTTAGACCACAGGCTTGGTTGGCCTTGCCGTCTCCCACAATCCACATGAGGTGAGTGTTTTTATTTTATTTCGATTAATTCTAATTTTTATCCGCATGTACTGTCTGTTTTGTTATCTCTCGCTAAATTTAGAGGAATTGTGCATATGTGATTGCCAATGCCTGCTATTTAATAGTTGTTTTCTCTCCTGAAGCGTCTTCGCATTTTGTACACAAAGATCCTGGGCTCTCTACAAACCATGCCTCAGGATGCTGCCTACAGGAAATACACAGAGCAACTGATCACCGAGAGGTTCAACCATGTCAAATCTGTAAGATATTGAAAATATACTTCACTATGGTAAACAAATGATATTTAGATTGAAGTGTTATCTTTAACTGATAAAAGAGATTGTATTGATTTTGTATGCTTGTCACTTTTTTTGCCATAAAGGAGCCAGATGTAGTAAAGCTAGAAAAGAAAATCAACTGTGGACAGATTGAGGAGGTTATTTCACAGGTTAGAAGATCTTAAATCCTCATTTGCAGTACGTTTATAGAAGGTGGATACAGTGTGCTGTACCTCAGTCTGTCTGGTGTCTGCAGGCCGAGGCGGAGCTGGCTTTGTCCAGGAAGATGACCGAATGGAAACCGTGGGAGCCTCTGGTAGAGGAATCACCGGCGAACCAGTGGAAATGGCCCATCTGATGTCTCATGATGTTCATGTGCATAGTATGTTTATATTAAATATAAAAATTGTCCATTTAAGTTGTGCATTGTCTTTTTTTCTTTTATTTACAGCTCTTTGTCAGAGTTGGAAATTCTATCTTATATGATCTCATCATTTCTAAGACATGCAATAAAATATTTTGAGCTCATGTGAGGTATGAGATATGCATAATCTATTACACAGTTGATCACTATTTAAGTTTTAAACAGCCAGCAAAAAAAAAAAATTGGCTCAATGATGGCCTCATTTAGAGTAAAATATATATTGCAAAATCAATTTTGATTTGAAGTCGGCACAGCTATAAATGACCAAAAATACACTTCAGAAGCCAATCCATTTTAAGATGAATAAAAAACACAAATAATGCAATGAAAATATTGAAATTAATCAATATTTTGTGGTGTTGCATTTTTATGAATTTGTGCTATATAATTTGTCTAGGGATTTGCAAGGTCATGAAATCTGAACGTGTTTTAGGAATTAGGAAACTTTAAAAAAATGTAACTCATTCAAATAGTAAAATTTAAACTAAATAGCATCAATACCATAAAAAGGTTGGAAACATAATTAGAGCAAACTACTAATGCTTTTCCATTTATTTACTTTCAGTAAGTTGACTTGCCTACAGACTTAATGTTAGTTATTATTACATGTTGTCTCTCAATAACTTGAAAATAGAAATGTATAACAAGAATCATGAAACGCTTCAACCAAAATATTACATTTTTAGATCAGTTCCATAAAAAGGCAGAAAAACAATTTGATCACGTTTCTACATTTTTATGCTTTTGGTTTGACATGCTTTCAATATGTAGTCTCTCAATGTCACTTTTATAAGAACTAGTAAACAGTAAAACAAAAAAAGATTGTCATACTGACACTTTTGCAAAAGTATTTCAATTCAATCGCATACATTTTGTGGTTATGCAGTTTAGAACCTCAGTGGAAGAAAATACAATGTTAAGAAATGGCAAGCACTAGAAGAAATGATGTGCATATGAAATCCTGTTTTGTTTATTTTGCCTGTGCTTTCTTTCTTATATCCAAGTACATCCTGTGTTAATGCTTGACAAAACACCTAAGTGATTAGACAATTTAAATAAAAGCTGTAAATATGGAGATATTGAGATGTGAAACGGCGCTGATTTAAATCTAGAAGGATGCAGTAAGACTTCTAAACATTACAAATTAGAATCGTACGAAAATGTCTCTTACAACATATCAACTAAGTTAATAAAAAAAAAAAAAATCTTGAATTTCTACAATTAAAAATGAAACTGCTACAATAACAAACATAGTAAAAAAAAAAAAAAGAAGCGCTAGTCTTATAAATGTATTTTGGTCTGTTGGTGTGGCCGATGGTTTTATATATTAGAATCACACCTCTCTCTTCTGTACTATGAGGCTACTTTCAAGAACGCTTTTATATCTAAGATTTCTTACCCCCAAAATAGATACAATATGAAATCATCTGCCCTGCTACTTATAAATATTTCTTCAACAGTTATGTCCGACTAAACCTAAGACACCACCAGCAATACAGCAGTCACTGCTTTTCCAAAGAGTAGAAATTTTGGCATTAGTTACAACAATAATATCATATCAAAGAATTTGAAAGTACAAAGGTAACAAAAAGGCACAATAAAAGACCAAATGACAGTATATCCTGTACCCACAGAGTCCGTGTAGAGACTTTGGGAGGGCTTCAAAAACGACTTTCTCTTGACTCAGTGTACGTTTCCTTGGGTGAGGTGTGACAGAGCTCTGTATGCTACATGAGAGACTCCAGGCTTTCTGAGGGGTTGGCGGGAACCGTGCCGTTGTTTTCCGAGTAGTGAAGAGCTCTCTCGTCCTCCTTGGTGCTCACCAAACTCAGGATCGCTTTGTAGAGAAACTGATACTGATCCTGCAGGAAGATATTAAAGGAAAAGTTCACCCAACATTCACTCACCCTCAGGTCATCCAAGATGTAAATTAGTTTGTTTCTGCATCAGATTTGGAGAAATGTAGCATTCCATCACTTGCTCAAATTAAAGGATGCTCTGCAGTGAATGGGTGCCGTCAGAATGAGAGTCCAAACAGCTGATAAAAACATCACAATAATCCACACCACTCCAGTCCATTAATAAACATCTTCTGAAGCCAAAAAGCCATCTTCTGTTTACACTCTCATTCTGACGGCACCCATTCACTGCAGAGGATCCAGTGATGGAATGCTACATTTCTCCAAATCTGATGAAGAAACAACGCCATCTACATCTTGGATGACCTGAGGAGAGGACATTTGGAGCACATTTTCATTTGTAAGTGGACTATTCCCTTAACCATGCACAAACAGACTTTACTAATACTTCATTCAGCTTACAATATCATTAAAGATGCCCGGTCTCATGAGGTTGATCATTCTGGCGGTCTGATAGACGTCCACACTGTTCTCCTCCTCCAGCTGGTTAACCAGGGTGGTCAGTGAACAGAGTAAAGCAGCACTCGTCCCTCCAGACCTGCACAGACACCGTGAGGAATGACACACTCTTCTATAGCAGTCACTGATGGAGAAATGCTGTGAGACTCTACCCATCATGGATGATGGCGGGTCCCTCTCGCCGCGAGCTCTCTTCTCTGATCATGTTGATGAGCTCAAAGCAGCTGCTGATGGGACTGTCCGGGTTCGGCCAGCGAGGGCTCTGGTACTGCCGTACCTCCAGCACATAGTCGTCCTGTCAAATACAGTCACCTTTCTGTCACTCCACACACTTAAATACTTCAGTTTGAAATGCAATGTCCAGTATAAAACATTGCTTTCAGAAACATTAAATGTGAAAATCTTAAAATGCTTTGTTTTTTTGTTGTGAATGTCACAAAAAAAACAACCAGACTATATACTTTTGCATTAAAAATCTTATACTCACACCTAACAGGTTTTTTATTTTACATTACAAAAATTACATTATTGCAAAATAATATTTAAATAATATTAATTATCATACATTTGTAATATTATAATTTAATAATATTGTAAAGAATATCTTAATAATAATTATATATATTAAAAATTAATATTTTACAGTATTAAAAATTTGTCATTGCTGTTGTGTGTCCAGGCATTTTACTAAAGTTTTTTCTTTAATTTTTAAAGTGTTTAGGCATTTCAATATTATATTATAGTAAAATTTACAGTAATTCAAAAAAAATTCAAAATAAAGGCAGTGCAAATACTACTCAATTTTTACTGATTATTTCACATTTACATATTAAATTACATAATACAATGTTATACAATTATATTACGATTTAACTATACTTTTATAATATTATGAATTAAAAATATTGCAAACAATAATTATAATCTTTTAGAATATTATGAATTGTCATTTGTACTGTAATATGTCCATGCGTTTTATTGAAGTTCTTATATTTCAATAATTCTATATTCTGTAATATAGTAAAAATTACAGTACTAAACCATTTTTATTTAAAAAAGGCAACACAACCATAACTGTCATTTATTTATTTAGTAATCTTCCTGTATTGGGTTTTAAAATACGTTATTGTTTTTTTATGCTATATGTATATATTGACAGGTTTTGTGAGATTCACCAAATACTGAGTGCTGGCTTCATAAAGTAATTCAGTTTTATTCACCTTCAGGGCCTCCAAAATGAAGTCCTGTATCACGAGTGACTCCTCATTGGACAGGCACAGTTTGTCCTCACCTCTGAAGGTCACAGTGAAGGTCTCGCAGCTGATTGGCTGATCTTTAGTGGGCCAGTACACACACTCTCCTTCTCTGCTCTGTGACGGTCAGAAAATGACAGGCCTCAGTTATTACATACGGATGCATTCAGAAGTGTGTGTGTGTGTGTGTGCGTGTGCGTGTGTGCGTCTGTGTGTGTGTGTGTGTGTGTGAGAAACTCACCGAGCTCTGTGTATCTGGCAGAGAAACTATGATCTGTGCGTTATGATCCCAGATCATCCTCCAGAAGTCCTGTGTGGTGTTTGGCAGAGGATTCTGGGTAACGATGAACTCCTGGCTCTGATGGTACCCCTGTAAACAACACAGACTTGTTCAGTAGCACAATATTACTTAAGAATCGAAACAGGAGCATGAGAACAAGTGTCTTACCATTAAATAAGACGCATTGATGTAGTCTGATGATTCTCCAGGACCTGTAGACAGACTGACCCTTGACCTCTCCACTGAAGCACAGATGAAGATCAGCCATTAAGGTTCACTAAACTAAAGATCTTGAATATATTCTGATCATAATCTGAATATAATCTTTGGAAGGAACCAGGAAAACATACAATATATGGTATTTATGTATGTATATGAATAAATATGATATTTAAAAAATTTATACAAATAGATATAATAAATATAATATTGAATATTTATAAACATTTGTATATAACTGAATATAATTATTTTAAAATGGTCAGCCTTTCTCTTTTTATATATTTATGCATGCATATAAATTAATGTGACATATTAATAAATTAAATAAAATATCTATATAAAATAAATAAATACATAAGTAAATAACAAATAAATTTAAATATAAATAAATTAATTAATTATTGGAAAAAGCAGGTATCTTTTTGAGTATCTCTATTATATTAATGTATTTAGATATTACTGTTATACTATATAAATATATAATTTTATATAAAACATTATTAATATAAAATATATTACTGTATATATGTATAATAAAGAATATATATAGTAAATAAATAAACCAATCATCAATAAAAAAACAAACAAACAAACAGGTTGCGATTTCATTTTTAAACAGTTGTGTATGTATATAAATAATTATGATATTAATAAATAATATCAATATTTATAATGAATAAAATAATAACATCAATCAATTCTATTTTAAAGAAATACAAAATAATATAATTATATAAAGTATATATTTATGTATTTATATAAATACATGATTAATTAATAAATAATATCAATATTTATAATAAATCATTTATTTATTTTTAATATTGAAAATTATTGATAAAAACAGGTTACATTTTATGTTTTTATGCTTTTGGAGGATTCTTTTCTCCAAAGCAAAAGGTTACCATTTCTCTTTGTATACTATATAGTTATATATAAATAGATATTATATGATATATTTAATATAAATAAATAAATATTATACCACTTATATTGCACACTCACCAGGCATAAGACAAGACGTCCTGTTTTTTGATGCGTTGAGCTCTTTCAGAGCCGCTGTGTAATCGCTGGGTTTTGCACAGCTCTGACTGACCAGCTACAGAATCAAAAGAAAAGATCAATGAACTGCTCCGCGTAATAATGATTAAGGTGGAATCACGAGAAAAAAAGGTCTCACCTTAAACTGTTTCTCCAGGCGGGTCTTTCCTGTAGGTCCTGGTGTGAGGAGATCAGACACATATGTGTGGATGTGACTGGACGAGACCAGAGTCTCTTTACTTCTGATGGCCTCCACTAGAGCATCATGGATGAAGACGTACTGCTCCTGCGCACACACAGATATGATGTTTCATGTTTCACGTGTGACGTGACATCCTAAGGTATGTTTTGAAATGATATATGTTGGCGAACCTCAGTCTGCACCAGATAGTTCCTCTGGGTCCGAATGTGTTTGAGGAATCCCATGATGTTCACTGTGTTTTCCTCCTTTATCTGCTTCAGCATGCTGTCGATCACGATGTAGGTTCCTGTTCTTCCCACACCGGCACTGCAAATCACACATTCAAACATGTTCAAATGACATCTTAATGTATGTCGCCATTATAAATTCTTAGCTCAATTCAAGTCAAGTGACTTTTATTTATATAATACTACTGTATTTCAGCAGTAAAACAACTCTAAAAGAAGAATGGTGTCCTCATTCAACTCCGTTTGATTCAGTGTTGATTAAAAGGGGTTAAATAACTAAAATTAAACTTGCAATTCTTACCTTTTTCTTGTAATTCTGAGTTTCCATCCTGCAATTCTTACTTTTCATGACATGTTCCAAAATATTTTTTCTCTGTATTCTGAGTGTATGTTTTTCTTGGAATACAGAGTTTACGAGTATTCTTGGAATTCTGAGCTTTAATCTCACAATTCATACTTTTTTCTTGGAATTCTGAGTTTCCAACCACACAATTCTCCCTTTTTTCTCTGAATTGTGAGTGTACATTTTTCTTGGAATTCTGAGATCACATCTCTCAGTTCTCACTTTTTTCTCTGAATTCTGAGTTTACAACTTGCAATTCTTATTTAGAAACAAGCTTCAACAGTGTCAGTGTTCATCAATTATGAAACTAATTACTGAGAGAAGTCAGTATGAAAGAAGAAAATGTTATCCAGCTCAGTTTAATTCAGGTTTTGTTCTCGTCCAAAGAGTCAAATCGATGACCATAATGACTTCACCTATGCTTTATAACTAAAAACTGATGTCTACCTGCAGTGCACCACCACAGGCCCCATATCATTGGTCCTGGCCTGTGAGGACGCCCGAACAAACGACAGCAGGGGCAGAGTGTATTCTGGGACCCCCATGTCGGGCCATTGAGTGTAATGGAAGTGAAGCACTGTCCTCTCCTGACTGCGGCCTTTCTGTGAGCCCTGACGGGGGAAAAACAGGGAAAAGTCTTGAGAACAGACAACCCAACTAATAAAAAAATATGTTCTAAAGAACATCTTTCTAATATTTCCATTAAGTCATTAAAACATTATGTCTGAATGTTCTCTGAACATTCAAAATGTTGTTTTGCTTTGCAGCATTAAAGGAAGATTCCATTTTATAACGTTACATTTGAAAGTTCTTTGAACATTCTGCAACAAGTAGAAACACTGAAAAAACATCAGGCGAACATCCAACTAAACCACTTCAGAAATAAAATATTATATAAACTATGTATAAATTACTTGTTTTTGGAATACAAGTAAAAAGCAGATAACTCTATTAATGATACTAAAATAACATTTGTTCATAACTTGCCAGAACCTTCTGAGAGCGTTCTTCATTAGCTGGGAATATCCTCAAGGGTTTGTGGCATAGGCCTAGTCACTGACCTTCTTGACATTAACGTTCCTCAAGGTGAACGTCCTCTGCGTGTAGTAGGCAAGAGTTTTGGTGCTCTTCAGCGTGATTAGGAAGCAGCCATAGTCCTCCTGATTCTCCAAGGGCCAATACTGATCACATTTTCTCTGTTTGACACACACACACCATGTACATATAATCAGGAGTCTCATCTGACCACTTTTTTTTGTTTTAAATCAATTTTGCATGTATTTCATTATATTATTATATATTATAAAAAATAAGAGTTCTTTATTGGCATTGATGGTTCCACGAATAATCTTCTATATAGCAGAAAAGGTAGGTTTTTTTAAATGTTCTTCACACTAAGAAAAAAAATGGTTCTTTTTGTGAACTGTTCACTGAAAATTTATTTGGGGAACCAAAAATGGTTCTTCAGTTGCATTGCTTCCGAAAGGTTTATTTTTAAGAGTGTACCCAAATGATCTAATCTAAGAGTTCTAAAAGCATTACCCGGCCCTTCTCCACCAGGTTAGTGATCATGACAATCACACCCACGTTCTGCTCCCATATCATCCTCCAGAAGTCTTCCAGACTGCCCTTCAGTGGACCCTGGGCGGCTATATATGCTTTCGGCTGATTGTAGCCCTAAAATAATCATTACAATCAGACCATGAGCATTTCTACCAACACCAATGACAGACCAATAAATAAAGCAAACTGGCAAACTATCGGCTGATAATTGTGTCCAATTATTAAAAGTACACTTTTGTTCAAAAATAAAATAAAAAATAAAATTTGGGATCAGTAAGAATTGAAAAATTTCATTAAAGAGATTTATAATGTTACAAAAAAATTCTGTTTCATAGAATTGCTGTTCTCTTGAACTTTCCGTGCATATGAATATCAAATAATAGCACAACTGTTTTCAACAATAATGGGAAATGTTTCTTGAGCAGCAAATCAGCTAATTAGAACAATTTCTGAAGGATCATGTGACACTGAAGACTGAAGTAATGATGCTGGAAATTCAGATTTACATCACAGAAAAAAATTATATTTTAGTACATTTTCTCATACAAAACTGTTGTTTTGAATTGTAATAATATTTCAAAATTTTAATGATTTTACTTTACATTGGTGAGCAAAAGATGCTTTAAAAAAAATGTACTGACCCCAATCTTTTGAATGGTAGTCTATATCAGATATGTTGCAAAAACAATAATGTTTTATCATTACAGCATTTAAAATGTAGTGTAAAATTTACACTTACATCCACAAAGTTGGCATTAATGTAGTCCCCTGTCTTTCCATCTTTGTCAGAGTTTTGCAAGAGTTTAACTCGACTGTGATCATCTGAGAGTACAAAAAATCATATTAGTGGTGTTTTTTCTATATCAATGCACCTCTTATATTGTTATGGATGAGTGACACAACATCTCATACAGGCCAGGATGTTAATGTATCTGTTTTTGCTCTTATTGTCTGGATGGTTGGAGCTGTCCGTAGTGATGCTGATGTCTGCCGTGCAGCTCTGAATCTCCTAGAAAAAACATTTCATCCCGTCACTGACAAAATCATAACTCAAATCATAACCATTACCAAACTATTACACTTTTTCATGCATACTAACCATGCACATCAATACACTGAACAGAAGAATAACAACAATGCAAAAGAACAAGAAACACTTATACAAAGGGAGATGTGTCTTACCTCGTAAGACTCTTTCAAGATCTAATAAGGGAGGGGTGAGAATGCAGAAAAGCACAATGAAAGTCCGGGACAAACAGAAGGTGCCAGTGCAGGTGCATATGTGTTCATGCTACACACGGGTTTAGACTCTGTGTGTGTCCATGCAGACGCCTGTATATCACCCTTCACATGCTGCCCCGTTGCACTCATAATCATGAATTTATGACATTAATGCAATAATGCAATCTGACATGTTTATATTGCATAACAAGGTGCAATGTTTAAGCTTACGCATCAAGAAATGTAAAGAAGTGATAAATATCACAAGTACCTCAAATTCTTTGGAGAATGTGTGATTCATGTGAAGATCAGCAACGTGTTTTACAAATTCCTTTACCGGGAGAGCTTCATTGTCCTCTGCTGTCAAAAAAAAAAAAAAAAAAGATTAGAAACATTAGAAATTATAAATAGCTAATAAGGCATTAATAATACAAAAAAGACACTATCTGGAAAAAAAAATAGATGACAAGGCATGAAATGAATTCTTTAATTAATCTAATAAAATCTAGTCTTTTGATCAGAGTAGCTTTTGTTACCGGTAGGCAGAAGAAGAGGTGTTGATGGGGCTGATATGGCTCGGCCTGAAATGTTGTCCTCTACATAAAAATGTGCTGTTTGAAAGCATCTTCTGTAAGATAAAGATGGAACATTCAATTCCCACACATTGTTTACTCTCATCATGTAAAAATAATATAGTTTAATCCAAATAAAGGGACCAAAAAAAACAACAACTCACAAGTACACACACACACACACACGTTTGTTTCTGTGAAAAGTGTGTTCATCCCATAGGCGTAATGGTTCTCAAAAAAACTCATTCTGTATGATTTATAAGCGTTTTGAAAAATGGGGACATGGGTTATGTCCTCATAAGTCACCTTGTAATACCTGTGTCATACCCATGTGATTATACAGAGTTGTGTCCTGATATGGCACAAAAACAAGAGGACACACACACAGCAGTGAACATTGTGGGGAATTTGCCTGACTGTCATAAAATGCTCCAAAACATTTCCTAACATCACTTTTTTCTTTTGATTTTAGGTTAAATGTTACCTGTACATGTTCTCCTGTGAACTGGGGAAAGCATGTCCATGCACGTGTAATATGAAAGCAAACACTGACATACTGGCGTGTGAATGAAGATCTTATACCTCCAGTAGATGAGAATCCCCACCAGCACCAGCAGACACAGGACAGTGAGCGTGGAAACCACAGCTAGGGGAACAACCGTCCTCTTCTCTTTCTCTACGCCTCCCACCATCCCGACACGAGACTCCGGACTGCTGTTACTCGCCTCTGATCAGGGAAACAGGAGCAAAACTGTCCTTAACCCATCCATTAATCAATGATCTCAATAATAAACACATTATTCATTACATTACACAATATTCAGCACATTCAAGGAGCTACAAGAGTCCAGCTGCTATATAGTTCACCAAGAGGTGTAATAGCATTTAGTGTGTTAAAATAAAAACCCATGCTGACTGCAATATTTTCTCATCTTAAATCATTTTGCAAATCTGTGCACTGCAAAAATTATTTTTGTCTTGTTTTTCAGTAAAATATCTAAATACTTGAGAACTTTAGAAGAAAAATAACTTAACATGTAGAGTATTGTTTTCTGAAACAAACAATCAAACAAACATCAAAATTAGGTTTATACTTGAATAACAAAACATGAAAAATAAAATTAGTTTCTTCCTATGGATTAAGTTGGGATATATATATATACATGCCCATGATGTTGATGATGATTACTATTATTATTATTATTATATTTATATTTATTTATGTTTTAAGCATAAACCAGAGCTATTTTAGTACCAATGAGATACTATTATTTATTTATGTTTACATATATATATTTCATTTTGGTCAAAAATGCCTATATATAGATTTTATACATTTTTATTTAATTTTATTTTTTATTTGATTGGTTGATTGATTGATATTGTAGTACATCTAGTTAAACTAAGTGACAATGAGAAATGTTGTCTTCACAACTAGTAGAAATAAAACATATATATATATATATATATATATATATATATATATATATATATATATATATTATTTTTTTTATTTATTTTTTTTTAGTTAATATTTTAGTTATTTAAATTAAAGTAAGTTTTGGTTAATAATAACAACCCTGGTTTAATCTCATTTAATTTTTTTATAAAATATATTTAAAATATAAAACAACTTACAACCTTAAAACAAGACACATTTTGCTTGAATTAACAATATTTTACAGAGGTCAAAATGACAAAGAAAATACTTTTTTGTAGTGTTATTACCATTTTTGTGGATCAAACCCCAGTGAAATGATCAAGAATTACACAAGAAGTCATGTTTTGCACTCTCCTAATGCTGTTTTGATATCACATGCCTGTTTTACCTGCGTTCTGGTCTTCCTCTGACTCTCGGATAGTGAGTTGAGGAATTACCAGCTGTATGGGAATATCATCGCTCTGAGAGCTCACTGACCCTCCTTGACCAGAGCCAGACTCAGACTCAGCTGACCAGGTCACCCATGACAGAAACACCCGGTTCTCTGGCTCTCCGGTGGTGGCCGCCTCTCGCTCGCCCTCAAAGTAGAAAGTAGAGGACAGTCCCTCTCGGTTCTCATCTTCAGATCTACCGCTGAAGCTCAGAGGGGGGTCTTTGAGAGCCGACCGGGTTTGGTCGAGCTCCCATTCCCGGTCGAGCTCCTCCAGGAAGATTGTGGACCCCGATCCGCTGAACTCTCTTGAAGAGGGAAGCTGAGCAGAGCCCTCCTCCAAAAGAGTGGTTGAGGAATCATAGAGATTTGAGGCTTCGTGAACCATCGCTACCTTTTGATCATTGAACGATGTGGCTGTAACAAACACGTCTGGAGAGTTTAGACTTCAAATCTCTTCTGAAGAGCCGTTTATGGCGGAGGAAAGAAGCGTTTGGAAGCATCAAATCCAGCCAAATTAATCTACATTTAACTTGCAGTACCTAAAGCCACCACCAAGGGGGACCATCACCATGCGCAGGATAAAGAAGCACAGGAGCAAGAGAAGAACCACCACCGCGTTCAACATCTGAACAGTGAGCAAACCACCCGAGAAGAGAGAGTCCAGCATGTGCATTAAAATCTTGAGGATTTGTGGTACAAGGTAAATAAATACAGTAACAATTGCACCACCATCACCTTGAGTGTTTCTGATATTTCATGCATGATCTGTATAACCTGTGTGGGTTTCTTTCTCATCCTGAAAACAAAATAAGATATTTTCAAGAATGTGGGTAACCACATGTTTGACGGTAGCCATTGACTTCCATAGTATTTTTCTCCATACTATGGAAGTCAATGGCTACCGTCAACCGTTTGGTTGCCAACATTCTTCAAATGATCTTTTGTGATTGTTGGATCAACTTGAGGGTGATTAAATGATGACAGAATTTCATTTTGGCTGAACTTTCCCTTTAAAACAGTGATTCCCAACCAGGAGTTGCAGATTCGGAAAGACAGTGTAAACCTGTAATTTTTTATAACTTATATAAGATTGCATTTGCTTGCAGGTGATAATTCTACATACATGCTGAGCTGCTTTAGTAGTTAAATTACAGCACAAAAGCATTTCCTATACCCACAGTATCAATGGTTTGTAGCTCAAAGGTTTTTTTTTTTTTTGAAAAAGAAGTGCACTTAATTGCATCTGAACTGTAGTGTGCTATTTATTATTGTTTAAAGTTAAAATATTTTCAATGTACTTAATTGCTATTTCATCATTACAAATGTGCAAAATATATTTTAATAAAAGACAAGCATATTTTATTATTAAACTATTTAAGATTAGGAACTGCAATTAACAGACAATACATTCAGTTCACACTTCAGTATTCTAAGGTGAACTTCTTTTTTTTACAAGGGTGATGTTAATAGATGAATAAAGTTGGGAAACACTCTAATCACTAAACTACCCAAGTACTACTGCTAGTCATTTCATGTGATTTCCCTGCAAGCAAGTTAGCATTTAGGAAATGTTTGATTAAGCAGACACCCCAAAAAGCCGGTCTTACCGTTAAACAGGGGCTGAGTGGTCTGAGAAACGATCCTCATAGATGCTGTAAAGGCCAATCCAGTGCTGGCAGTGCTAGCATTAGCTGCTGCGCTTGTGTTTAATACAGATTCAGTGGTGCTGCTTGAAGTGTGGGCCGTCATGGTTGAGGGTTCTTGGTCCTGATCCTGAGCTGGTGTGGTTTTTGTGCTGCTGTCCTCATAGTAGACGTCTGTGACCAGCATGTTGCCGTGAGGAGGCTGGCCGCCGTCCTCTGGAAGGAGTCTGTTCAGTGGTCGTCTGGTCTCGTTTCTGCTCTTGTTTTGGTCATGTGACCATGATAGTGAAGACTCCTCTGTCATTTTCCGGCGGACTGTAACAGCAGTGGTTCTGAGCACGGGGAACAGGAAGCCTGGTTGGTCCTTTGCTGTGGTGATTGAGATGGAACTCCCGGAATCTCGGATGGGGTTTCGGCCCGGCGGAGATTTGGAAACAGGTGGAGATGTTTCCTGAGAACCAAACATGTCATGTTTTAATCAAGATGCTCATGAAAAATAATGAGGCTTATGGTTCAGTTATTTATGATTTTGTTTCTGAAGGTAGATCATAAAAATCTTACCTCATTATAGTCCTCGGATTCTGTTAAATCGCCAAAGGGATCAAGCTCATTTACTTCAAGATCAAAGAAAATATTGGTAAATTACTTATATAAATTAATTTTACAAATATGTAAATAAATTGTACAATAAATTAATATTCACGCTATACAAAAGGGTGAACAGCACACACAAAAAAAATCTGTGTCATATTTTATCCCTCCAAAAATAAATACAAAATGTATAAAATTTCCCTGACGATTAAGCACCATCACCCCCCCCCCCCCCCGCGGAAAAATACAGAAATATTTATAATAATAATAATAATAATAATAATAATATAATTTTCATTATAAGTAGTATATTTATTGAAACAAAACAATTTTTTTAAATAATTAAATATTAAATATTAAAAATAAATTCTGTAAACAAATACTACCATGATGAATACTTGAATAATAATAATGATAATAACAACAAATTAATACAAATAAATAAATACAAATTATTATTATTATTATTATACATCAATAAATAAACTGTAAACAATTGCTACTATGATGAATACTAATATAATAATAATGACATTAATAATAATAATAATAATAATTATTATTATTATTATTATTATTATATATTTAATACATTAATTCTGTAAAAAAACACTACCATGATTAATATATATCAATTATTTATTTATTTATTATTATTATTATTATTATTATTATTATTATTATTATTATTATTATTATTATTATTATTGAATGCTTTTTAAGGCACACTTGTAAAGTACAATTCTAACATACTACAATTCTTTTTTTTAATTATACTTTATATTTTTTTTATGGAAATAATGCAATATCATTAATATAGAAAGATTTTTTCATCATTAATGTTATTGTACATGTGCCTAACTGAAAATAATTGTCCTTTCGTAAACATTCTGATTTTGGTGTAAAATATGACGCAGGCATTTATGATATTTTTGTGAGATTACCAGGGTCTTCGAGAGGCATGTCCACAATAACCTGGTCACTCATTTTTCCCGTCAAGCCATTGGTGCAGAGCGCCACCACCTGGACAACATAGCTACTGTTCGCCAGCAGATGATGGATAATGGCTCCCTGGAAAAACAATATCAAACCATAACATCTGTTTCTAACCATCAGGACCAGTGTACCCTTGAACTATCAGCGATCGTTTCACAGCGCTGAGTGAGACGTCCCTACTGTGCTTCACTCATCACTGTTATATTAATCACTGCTGAAGTGTAAAAGTACTCACCACATCCTGGTCTCCGTCTGTGAGATACTGCTGTTTTGGTGGGTCTCTGCCCTGCAGTCTCTGGTAGGTGATGGAGTAGCGCTCTATGGTGGTGTCATAGACGGCCCGCGGCCGTTCCCACGTCACCACCATCCCGGTGTAGTTCTGAGAGTCGGCCTGCACGTTCTGCGGCTCAGTGCTGCAAACTGAACACAACAAGAGATCCACACTGAGTTGTGTACACAGAGAAGAGTCTAGAGTGTCATTACTAAATTAAATAATATTATAATTAATAATAATAAAATCAATAAACAATATAGTTGCATTTTGTAAAATATAATATTATTATATAATATTAAATTCAATTTCTTTTTCATACAATATAATTGAAATATTTTAATATGAGTATAAAATATAAACACATTATATATAATTTATAAACACTCTTTTTACAAAATTGTATAAAATATTTGTTAAATAACATCAAATAAATATATTCTTTATAGGCCTTTTATTTTTAATAAAAAAAATGTAAAGAAGATAAATATAGTAAAAATTGATTAAAGATTATAGTTACATTTTGACAAAATTATATATATGTGTGTGTGTGTGTGTGTGTGTCTGTGTGTGTGTGTGTGTTTTTAAATAAAAAAAATTGTAAAAAAAATTTACAATAATAATAATAAAATCAATAAACAATATAGTTGCATTTTGTAAAATATAATATTATTATATAATATCAAATTCAATTTATTTTTCATACAATATAATTAAAATATTTCAATATGAGTATAAAATATGTACACGTTATATATAATTCACTCTTTTTACTAAATTGTATAAAATATTTGTTAAATAACATCAAATAAATATATTCTTTATAGACATTTATTTTTAATAAAAATAAGTAAATAAGTAAGTAAAAATTTATTATAGTTACATTTTGACAAAATTATATATATATATGTGTGTGTGTGTGTGTGTGTGTGTGTGTGTGTGTGTTTGTGTGTGTGTGTTTTTAAATAAAATAAATTGTAAAACATTTTTAAATTTTTTTTAATAAAACATAAATAGGATCAAAAAATATTCAATAAACATAAAATATATTAAGAAGATTTAAAACTAAGTAAACATAATTCTTAGCCTTATTTATTGAGAGGGAAAACAATTCCAAGCAATAAGACACTAGACAGTGTGTTATATTCTGAATATCCAGATGGAGAGCCTGAGAGAATATCAGGTTATTGCAGAACAGTTAACTTCAGTCGAATAGCAATAATTTAGAAAACTGCTTCTCAATCAGCTCTGTCTGAAACAGAAATGGTGCATTTGTTTTCTTGGAAAAATGCCAAAGTAGGGTTACCTAGCAACAGGCATTCACTGCAGGGTTTTAAAAAGCAGAACGCATGTGTGTCCACGGTCAGAGGAGGAGGTCTGACCTCTCACTCCTCTATGATCATTATTTTATACCGTGTGTGTGTGTGTGTGTGTGGTTTGCATACTGGGTGCAGGAACTTCCTCTGTGCCGGTGTAGGACGAGAACACTTGTCCCATGAACTGCTGCTGTTGTTCTCTGTAGTTGTTCTGCAGGTAGTCGGTCAGCATGACGTATCCGGCCTGCTGTATGGTCATAACATCACAGAACACCTCCAGCTACAAACACACACCAAAACACGGGAGACGACCATGAGACCATCCAGTTGCAATAATTCCATATTGCAATAATAGGAACTTAAATAATTAAGAATACAGACAAAAATAGTTATTATTATTATTATTATAGTATAGTGGCATTTCATAAAATATTTTAAATAATGAATAAAAAAAAATGTTTTTCATACAACAATTATAAATTCTAAAAACAGTCAATATACATATAAAATATATAAAAAATATACATAATTTAGTAAAATGTGTAAAAAGAATAAAATGTTTTACAGATAATATTAAATATGATTTTTTTTTTTCATAAAACATATATAGGATCACAAAAATTTAATCAAGAAACATAAAATATATAAAAGAGAGAAAAAATTGTTAAATTCATTAATTTCATAAAATATAAGAAAGATCATTGAAAATATAATCTATAAACCAAATATATAAATAAAGTAAAATTTTGTTAAATATTTTTTGCAAATTAAATTAAATATAAAAAAAACATTTTACATAATACATAGATAAAATATCGGAAAATAAATAATTTTTTTATAAATTTTATAAATTAGATAAAAGACAATAATCAAATACATAAGCAACAATGTACATAATCTCACTAGTTAGTATAGTTTGACTATAGTAACTAGTGAGTTAGTATAGCCAATCAATCAATCAATACATATTGATTTTCTTGTGCAAGAAGACATTATACTGTGCAAGACGAGCTTTATACAACAAATATCATTACACAAAAATAAAACAGCAAGGATCGGAATTTGCTTTCACAACTAAGCATTACTATCAAGTTCATATATTTATATTTTTTTTATACTGATTGCAATTAAAGTGAAAACGAGATAAATGAGTGCATGAGTGAATTTATGCAGTTGCGGGTCAGTAACGAGATCAGACGACACGATGAACTAGCAGAGGTTTCATCAGCTTTACTTCAGCATGAAAATTTCATGCTCAAGAAACAGTCTGTGCTTAAAGTGGATCAGGCACGGGGCAAAGAAAAAATAGCAGCACACCCGCATGACAAAAAAACCTCCTCGCATCTGAAAACTGAGCTTTAAAGTGCAGCTGGATGAGAGAGGCAAAGTTTTGTTCGCTGACATCCAGAGCTTATCTCTGATCCACACGTCAGGCTGTGGCCAGCTGAAATATTAATGCACGCCTCCGTCTGCTAGAGAATAGCTTAAAGGGGCTGTCAGGGATGAATTCACCATGCTATATTTTTAGGAGAGAGGTTTCTCTCTCCCTCTGACACACACACACACACACACACACACAATCATGCCAGTGGCTGCAATACTGACCCCAAACTCTTCTCACTTGGCCTGATCTATGGTTTAAAAGTTACTATAAATGTGATCGCAAATTTGAGCTGTTGGTGGCGCTAGAGAGTTTACGTTAGAGACTCCAAATTTGCTGTGGTTGATGTTCGTACTATTCTTTATCTGTGTGCCAAATTTGACAAATTCTTGCAAGCCTACTATGGCTTGCCATGGACTCAAATCCCGAAACCAAATAAGAAGCTGAAATACATCCTCAGATCCAGTTGGTCTACGCCATCAAATTCAATGATGAGTTAATATGAGAGCAATTGCATCTATCAAAAAGATTTTAATACCCTATTCCAAGCATAGTCTGAAGATGATTTGTGACCTTTTTTGGGAAAATTGGATAAAAAAGCCATATTTTTGACAAATTCTACATTTTCTTGATGGAAAATGACATTTTAGGATGCAATCAAATCGTACTGAGTGAAGGAATCTGAAGCTCTTCTAGCTCTTATGGCTCAAGTGATATTAGCATAAATACGAGTGCAAATTTGAGCCATTGCTGGCACTACAGGGTTTTAGTTAAAGACTCTACATTTGGTGGTATTACTATCCAGGCTTCCTCTATTTGTGTGCCAATTTTCATAACTTTCTCCCAAGCTGTTCTGTGGGTTTCCATAGACTCAATAACAGAAGAGGGAACGAAAGCTAAAGAAGAAAATCGACCCAGTTTGGTTTGATCTATTAAAAAAACCTTTTAACAACAGTTTGCCAGCACGGTGTGAAGATGATCTGAGCCAGTTTTGGTGAAGACTGCGTTTTGTTTCTGTGTTATGTTTCCAGCCCTTTCGGTTCAAGTTATAAGCATGAGTTCAAATTTGAGCTTTTGGTGGAGCTAGAGAGTTTGAGAATCCATTATTGTGCTTCATTTTCAGACTATTCTCTATCTATGTGCCAAATTTCATAACTTTCCATCAAGTGGTTCTATGGGCTGTTCTATGAGAAGAATAATGTATGTCCTGACCTGTGTTTCTGAGATGGCCACTGTGTTTTTAAACACGATCCACTCCACGTTCTCGGAGCAGGGCGGCGCGGTCAGTGAGCCGTTGTACATGAAGTATTTTTCGGTGGACTGAGGAAGCAGAGCCAGCAGAGAAAACGCTTCCAGAGGGTTGCTTTTACCTTCAATACAAGCATGTTTGTGTTTTTCTTATTGCAGTTGGAAATAATGAAAAGTTTGTGGATGTAATCTTAAAAAAAAAAAAAAAAAAGATTTACCAAATCGGCTCACACTGTTTACTCCTTCAATGATGGCTGCATAGTCCTGGTTGTCTTCAATACTGGCCTAAACAATTTGATAAAATTATGATAAAAGGGTTGCAGATATGAGTTAATATACAGATGTGTTTGTGTTTTTTATGGTTCGCAGGATGAAAATGTCACCTCAAAAAGGACAGCTACAGCAGTAAGCTTTCCTCCGCTACTTATCGCCTCGTCGATGGATTCAAACTCCTCGTCATCAAAACAATAGATCTGCATCTGTGAGAGAGAAACAACTGCAGTTCATTTCATTTTTTGAATGAATTTTGCTTAGAGTCAACATAAAATCATAAAACCACATTTTTACCCACTAAATTACCTTTTTTTTTTTTTTTTGCTGGAAATTCAATGAATGGAAGATATTTAATTTATTTTTCATTGTGTTTAATTATATACCCCAGTAATGGGATATATTAAATACTTGGAAAGGAAGTTTTTTTTTTTTTTTTTTTTTATTATTATTATTTTATACTTTTTTTGCTGGAAATACAGTGAATGGATATTGAAGAAGAAGAAGAAAAAGAAGAAGAAGAAGAAGAAGAAGAAGAAGAAGAAGAAGAAGAAGAAAAAGAAGAAGAAGAAGAAGAAGAAGAAGAAGAAAAAGAACGCCAATGGATACATCACACCTTCGGTGCCTTGCCCCTAACAATAATAATAATTCCACAGTTCAAACATTAAATTCTATAAAATTTCAATTAAATTCCTCCCAGAATATTCTCCACTGAATACTGTTACACTTATAATTATGTCACATTATTATGAATATTAAACACATTGATGCTTTACCATCATTATTTTCAGTCTTACAGAGAGTGATTTATGGCGATTCAGACGTGTGTTGAACTTTACCTCCAGGGGGAACCTGTTTCCATTCAGACTGTGTTCAGATCCGTCTGAAGTGGCGTTACATCGGCCCCAATGGAACGTGATCCTGCCCACTTTAAACCTGGATCTGAGCCCACCTCCGCTTATGAAGTACTGACCGTTCAGACTGATTATCACTGAGAAACACGATACACACACACAAACTCAAGGACCGCTTGACGCGTAATTGTGCTCTTCTTTCAGCATGCCTAATTGCTCATATTTCATATTTCATCGCTGATAAAAGATTCATTTTAAGCTTTGCCTTTTGTGCTGGAATAATCCCTCACTCTCCCGGTGTCAAATCAGAACAAAAGATTCAGCACCAGCTTTTCTTCTGCGCTCCTGTAAAAGCACAGACCCTCTAAAAGACGGCCAGCTAACATTCACAGGTATGAGAAAGAAACACCAGAAGATTTGATTCTTCAGCAGCGTCTGCAGCTGATTAATCTCAGGTTGTAATTGCATTCATCGCAGGCCATCGCTGTGGGGAGTGCTGGTTAAAAGAGGGATTTCAAATGCAAGACACGTTTCATCTGCACTAGATCACAGATGGGAACACCACAGACCTGTTTTGCCGTCGTTGGTGATGGTGGTGGATTCAGTGGTTGGTTGATCCCAGTTCTCCAGCTGCAGATTCTGGTACTGAACCCTGACCTGCGTGAACTCCTCACTGATGTCAATAGGAGACTGCCTGGCATTGCCACACACCGGATATTTCTTTCCCCAGTGCTTCTGGTTCAGGGCCCCTGTGAAGAATAATGGTGAATATTCTAATCTTAATAACTGCATACACTTTTATCCAAAGCTACTTACAAAAGCAATTTGTCAGACATCAATCTTGAAGCAAATCAGGTAAAGATATGCTGTGTTAATTAATGCACCAAATATTCACCAGAATTTATTTTGACTTTTAGGTAATATATATATATATATATATATATATATATATATATATATATATATATATATATACATATATTTCTGCCTTGCCTTTTAGTTTGTTTATTCCCTTAAACAGTCCTGTAATGTGACTATATTATTTTAATCAGTTACTATGAGATCCAAAATGCATGTAGAATAATTATACAAGAACTATAAAAATGCTACAAAAAGTAGTTTTATGAAATACAAAAAAGTGCAGCTATCCACAATTTTTTTATGTATATATATATATATATATATATATATAATTAAATAGTATACAAATATTATAAATATTAATAATATTTTATTTAAAATGTTTATATTATTTTAAACATTATATATATTTCTAAAAAAATATTAGATTTCTTATAAAGATTTAAAAACTGTCGTTCGTACTTTTATATTTATTTTATGTATTTTATTAAAGCATGAGCCTTGGATTCAGTGCTTTTTCTAAAACATTGTGGTTCAGATTTGTGTTTTAAAATTAAGTTTAAAATCTTTTCTGCCTAAAATGTTCTGATTTCTTTATTGTGCACTACGAATAAAAAGGCCAAAAATGTAAACCAATGGCATATGGCAGCAAACTGAAGCACATGGTATGGCATATGAAGAGTCAGTGCTGATCAGAGCAGAATAATGCCACTTGCAGTGATGTTGAACACACAAACCGAGCGCTATGATATATCACACTGACTTCAGCAGATGATAAACTCACAGAGCAGATGGCAACGGGTCACACATCACTGAACACACACACACAAACATAAACACAGCTGATTAAAAGTGCCCCCGAGGACGTGTCTTTAAGAAGCTCGATCTGAATTATCAGCTCTAATGTTCCCTGGAAGGACGATTAGCGTGTATATTTTCACATTGATTTCACTTTCAGCTCCTGGGTGGCAATTCTTCACCCTCTTAAGCTGCAACATAATTAATACGTCCCTAACAGGCTATACAGGATCACGTCCACCATGTGAGGACGGCAGAACCACATCCGCAAGCTACTTAATATCGACAAACGTTGGCCATTAGCCTGATTGATGGAGCCACATTCAACAGGAACACAGTGTTTTGAGCTATGAGTCTGTCAGGATACAGCAGTGCGCATCTGGATCCAGCAGACACACAATATGGCAAGCTATTTTAACATTTAATCCTTAAAATGTACTAGCATTTATTTTCACACTACTAGTACTTATTTCTTAGCCAGTAAGGACTAATGCTTATTTGTAGATACTAGTGCTTATTCATTAGCTGCTTATTCTTTAGCCTTTTAGCATTTATTCATTAGCTATTAGCACTTATACTGTAGCTACTGATGCTTATTCTTAATCTACTAGATTAAGCTCTACTAGAGCTTAATGTTTAGATACTGGCACTTATTCATTAACTACTGACACTTATTCTTTAGCTACTGAAGCTTATTTAGTTAGTGACATTTTTCTTTAGCTACTGACATTTTTCTTTAGCTACTGACATTTATTCTTTAGCTACTGATGCTTATTTGGTTAGTGATGTTTATGCTTTAGCTGCTGACACTTATTCATTAACTTCTGTCGCTTTTTCTTTAGCTACTGATGCTTATTTAGTTAGTGGCATTTGTTCTTTAGCTTCTGATGCTTATTCATTAACTACTAATGTTTATTCTTTAGCACTGTTGGGAACGTTACTTTAAAAAAGTAATTAGTTATAGTTACTCACTACTTATTCCAAAAAGTAACTGAGTTAGTAACTGAATTACTCTATAATAAAAGTAACTCGTTACCAGGGAAAGTAACTATTTGCGTTACTGTTAAAAAAAAAAAAAAAAAGTTGCTATATGTCAAAGAATTTTTTTTTTTTTTTTTTTTTTTTTTTTTTTGGAGCAGTTTTCACAAGTCAGTTAAAATGAATAGAACAGACAGGTGTTCGTACATAACTTTCAATATTTATTGCACGTCAACAGACAGCAAGAGTTTTATCATGCACTTCCAAGTATTATCTTTGTAAGAAAAGTGTTTTTTGCCACTAGCTTTGTAGATGCGTGTGTCACATATTACATGTACACATTACATGCACGTTCTTGCCTTTGAACACAATGAATTTGAAATAGTGCTTATATCTCCACCTTGAAAATGCCAACTTTTCATCAGATTGCTGCCGACTCGCCATCTCTGCTGCTGCTGCTCTCGGGTGCGTGTGTGTTTGACGCCGCTGGTGTAAAAACACTGGCTCTGATTGGCTACCATGAAACACATGACTCTGCCTTAGCCAATCATAATCACTTATCTTGATATTAACCCAAGATAGTTCGGATTACATAGTTTATTAAATCAATGCATAGTAACGCACCGCATTTAACGTCCAGTAATGTTAGCGGCGTTATAACGACGGGAAAAGTAATTAGTTAGATTACCCCGTTACTGAAAAAATAACGTCGTTACCTAACGCTGTTGCTTTAAACGGCGTTATTCCAAACACTGTTCTTTAGCTACTGAAGCTTATTCATTAACTACTAATGTTTATTCTTTAGCCACTGAGACTTACTTGGTTATTAATGTTTATTCTTTAGCTACTGACGCGTATTCATTAAGTACTCATGCTTATTTAGTTAGTGACGTTTGTTATTTAGCTATTGATGCTTATTCTTTAGCTAATAATGTTTATTCTTTAAATACTAGCATTTACTCTTTAGCTACTGCCACCTCTTCTATAGTTCAATCAGGACCACTTCCGTCAAGTATATTTAATGACAATTATAATTGCATACAGTTAGTGTTGGCGGTATGGTTATGTTCTGGGCAACACTCCACACGCCTGTCCATGCAGCCATGCTTGGACAGAGCGGGGAAAGCAGCAAGACAACCCCCCCTGGGGTACAGAACAGAACCATAAGCATACATAATTACAATTCTCAATTACATGAGTTGTAAACAAAATGTCATGGAGACTGATTCCAATGAAGACACTGTAAAGAAAGAACAAATTAGAGCAGATTGCAGGTTCAGTTGGTGGAGTTGGGGTTGGAGGAGGGAGTTAATTGCAAGCAGCAATGCGATGGAGAGACACTGAATAATGGGAATTTAAATAGACCGCAGGAGATAGGTGTCAAGACTGGATTGGTACATGTCAGGAAAAGCTGACTGTCAGCTGATGCAAGCATGACTCACGTGACCTGACTGAACTAACGCGATGCTTGATTTTATTCATCAGCTTCTAGCGGTTGTTCATTAGCTACTAGCTCATATTCTTTGGCTTATACCTTTGAATTATTTAGCTACTAGCATGTATCCTTTAGCTACTCCTTGCTAATTAGCTAATAGTGATTCTTCATTAGTGAGTGGTGCTAAGCTACTAGTGCATATTCTTTAGCTACTAATGTTGATTTATCCCTCATGAAAATTAACCATGGTTTTATTATAGCAAAAGTGCAGTAACCATGTTTTTTGGCAGACTGAACACCCATTTGTATAACCACAGTTTTACCACAAATACCATTGTTAAACTATATGGTTAATGTAGCAATTGGTTAATTTGTGGTTACAATGGTTTAACTACATTTCTTAAGGGATTAGCTACTATACTAGTGCTTAATCATCAGACATTAGCGTTGACCTTTCCTATTCCTGATTCATTAGCTACTAGTGTTTATTCTTTTGCAATTAGCACTTATTTATTTATTAGAACTTAATTTCATAAAACTATAGATATCAGTTATCAGTACCTATTCATTATGATACTACAACGTTTTAATTAGAGATTTATTAGCATGAAAATGTATGCTAGAAAATTTCGAGGGTTAAAATGGCTTGCCACATATACACACACACACACACACACACACACACACACACACACATGGATACGCTGTAATCAAAGAGAAGCGCTGCTGCTATGGTAACCGCTAGTCTGCGGATGTGGCATAAACGTAGAGCCTGAAGTAATTTCAAGGATTTTGAGACCTCTGGGCTGCTCTGACATTTTGAATATTTCTATTTTTCTAACAGCATGTAAGGTCAGATCGCTCACAATCGAAGGCTGCAGTAACAGGTAGGATGTGCTTTGGCCTTTGAAGCGATCTGCAGAATTATGGCGCATGGGAACAAACGTGAGAACGATCACAGACGGGAACGGTTATTGCAGATTCCTCTCCCTCCATAATGACACCTGATCCACACTGACATTCAGTCTGATTAAACCAGCCAATTATCCACAACAGTCTCCACGCAAGAAAGTCGGCAAAGGAGCAGTAAATCAAACAACCAGTGTGAATGTCTGTGGACTCATAAAGGAGCAACTATTCACAAAACCACACCTTTTTTTATAAATAATAATTAATTAAGTTTAAAATGCAAATAATTATTTATATAAATATAAATATATACAATTAAATAAATAAGTTAATAATAATAACCAATATTTATTGTATCAATATTAAATATATTTGTATAAAATTATAATTAATATAATAATACAGATAATATTATATATAATATTTAATATTTATTTTAAAAATAAATAAAATAGCATTTTAAACTTATTATATATAATATTATTTGTATTATTATATAAATAATAATAATAAAACAATAAATATTGGTTATTATTATTAACTTATATATTTAATTGCATGTATTTATATTTAAATTTATAAAAGTTAAAATTACAAATAATTTATTACATTTTAAACTTAATTATTTCATTATTAAAATATAAAAATATAATAATATTACATTTTTATAAAAAAAAAACATAAGACTTAGGTATTATGATAATTACTGTTTGCAGTAGAAACCAGTGTGTTCTTAATTAAGATAACATATTAAAATAATATGATATCACACATCAATTGTAAATATCAAGCAGCAAAACTACACCCGAAGCTACACCCATAGAATTAAAAAATGGCGGCACCCATTTTTACGTCAGGAAAAAGGTGGAGGATAGGATGTAGCTTGAATGTGAGTAACTTGTGGAGTCAGTTCAGTGGCAACTAAGCTTGTGTACACCATAGAGCAATGCAATCGATGAGTAATTTACACATCAACACAACATTTCCCTAGTTG
Source organism: Carassius gibelio (assembly GCF_023724105.1). Classification (NCBI taxonomy): domain Eukaryota; kingdom Metazoa; phylum Chordata; class Actinopteri; order Cypriniformes; family Cyprinidae; genus Carassius; species Carassius gibelio. The sequence continues at coordinate 25,213,106 of NC_068399.1, read as the reverse complement.
CTCTAGAGAAACATATGTATTTATATATACATCACGCCTTCAGGAAAATCATGAGCAGTAAAGCTGAGGTGCTGCTGAGGACGGAGGCGGCAGGTTATCAGAGCATTCATATGATTAGAGGAAAGAGCGGCAGCCCCCGCAGCAGATGGAGACAGGAATCACACACCCCTGGGCTCTGGAAAACAGTCTCGACGGGAGACTGACATGCTACAGTAACTCATGATCATGTAAGAACTCCATCCCCAAACCAAACCTTCACTGCCTACATAGACAGCTGCATGCAGATTCAAACTGAGCCTCATAAATGACTGATTTGAAACACTCCACATCAGCACACAACTATAAGATGAAATATTTATTATACAGTATAGATCGGTACATATTACATATGTTTTTCCCCATGCTTTTCCTGTGAAATGTGAAAACTTTAAAGACTATACTGTAAAAAAAAAAAAAAAAAACATTTCACATTTAATTCAAGCATTACCTGCCCGTTCTTTGCTAATTTTACTTGCCATTTCTAAAATACTTCAGTATTTCTTACTTAAATATGTTAAAATGACGTACAAAATTTTATGTAAAAAAATATATATAATCATTTTATAAGATATATAATATAAAGTTAATATAAAGTTTCAATTTCTTTATAAATATACAATATTAAATACAATATTCTAATATTAGGTATGAATGTATTAATATTACATATATTTCTTCAGAATTATATTTTAAATGAAATAGATACATTTTACACTATATATTATATAATATTCATATATTAAATATTTCAACGAACAAATTTGCAAGTCATTTCTTAATGAAAATGTATGACATTAATTTATTTAAATATTCAAATATATTAATAACAGATTTATATTAGTTGTAATATAAATCAAATTTAGTTTTAGATATAGAAGATGAATAGTAAATTAGGAAATATTCATATATTTCATATTTTAAATGTTTACTAGCAATTTCTTAATGAAAATCTGCAACATTTATTATTTATTTATTAATAAATAAATTATATATATATATATATATATAAATTAGGTGTAATTAGAAAATATTTCTGTAATTTTCACCCTAAAAGCTATCTGGACTGTTACTGTTGCTAATACGGATTAGAAGTGAAGAAAAGGGAAAAATAAAGTTTGTTAGTGAGGATCTGGAGAGAAAAACAACATGCTGTGGAATAATTCATGGGATATTGCTCATTTAACCGGGTAACCAGACTGGAAGAACACAGTATCAGTTGATTTTTAATTCACAATTAGTGCATAATAAAAAGACCAATAAAACAAACAAAAAACAGACATTTCCCACACATCAGGAGGGACTCTGAAGCATTACAGAGTCACCGTGTGACTGTCAGCTGAACAAATTAGCATTCAAGCTTGACTACTATTGTTTGTGAAGAGAGAGGTTTACTGAAACAATCCGAGTTAAAACAGAGGAACGTGTTTCGCTCTCTTTCTCCACAGGTCTGTGCTGGGCCTCACAATCAAGAGTCTTCTTTCACATGTTAATTCATTTAGTTTCGACTCACTGAACACACACACACACACACACACACAGAGTCTGTATCCTACAAGTTTTCACAAGACAGTAAGGTTTGTTTTGATGCAGACTCGTAGTGGTTTTAACATGACAGCAGTGATTATCTTATGGAGTGTGTGGCTGCTTTATAAATAAAAGGTGACTAAAAGAAAAAAAAAGTTACACTTTAACTATTTTAAATATGATCTAAACCACGCAGCTATGGAGTACCATAGTACTAGATGAAATATTTAAATAAATCTATTTTTATAATATATATATATATATATATATATATATATATATATATATATATATATATATATATATATATATATATATATATATATATATATATATATATATATATTATTATTATTATTATTATTATTATTTATAAATCATTTAAACTTTTTTCATTATGATGATTATTATTATTATTATTTAAATATCTATAATTTTATATGTATTTACATTCATTACACATATTGTAATAAAATAAATAAATAAATAAAAAACTAATTTTGCCAGAATTCCTTGAAAAAAAATTTTTTTTCTTTTTTTATACATCTTTGTTATAAACTACAGGTTATTATTGAAACACATCAATGAATTCAATTTAAATTAAATATATTTGATTAAAATTATATTTTAATTATATATTTAAATATATACAATAATATATTCATAAATTGTTTATTATACATATTGTAGAGGTCTCAGATTTCCTTGTCAATTTTTATTTTTTTTATCTTATTATTAAGATGCACATCTAAAAGTTATTTAATTTTCATCAGTCACTGTCCCATCTGGAAACGTAACGTCACATTTGTTTTGATGGTTTTCCCATCTGTGAGTAACTCAGTTTTGGTCCCTTTTCCAGGTAAGAGAATGACTGTACATTTTAAACATTCAGCTTTTCTACGGAATACTGAAACTTAAAAAAAGATTAATTACATTAAAAAAAAAAACTTCTAATAGTCTTGGACTAAAAGTCACAAAAAAAAGTGTCCTCTGGTCTGATTTCAAAGCCCTCCAACAATCCTGAATGTCACTTACTCTTTTGAAAGTCTTAAGTGTCTTAAAGTGTCTCAGACTTTCAGCTAATCTCCAGCACCGGCGGGTCAGCGGGCGACTCTAATGGAGAGCGGACATTGATCCCTCTGCTAGCGTATCCCTGTCTCTCGCTCACAGGAGAAAGGCTTTCTGAGGCGTTTGGGTTGGAGCCAGTGCTGTGCCAGACTGGAGTCTGCTGAGACGCACACAATAAGAGCATTTGTTCAGCTCAACCCACCTGTGTAAGACCAGTCGACGTCCTCGGCGAGTCTGCGCTGACCTCTCAGGTACGACACGGCCAGATCTGGAAGAGAGAGATTCAGAGAAACCACGAAATAAAACAACAGTCTTTAGTGCTTGAGTCAAAAAATTACACTAATTATTTGTAGATTGTCAGGTTTCACCATTGAAACAAATGCTTTGATACATAATCTATAGTGGGGTGTTGCTATGAGGTTGTTAAAGTTTTCTAAAAGAAATATACAGTGCATTGTAATGTTGTTGCTTATATATAATGCATTACTGGGTTATAGTTTTAAACTGATGTCATTAGACTAAAGCGGTATAAATATCTGTAAATGAAAGTGTGATGAGGGAAAGGTCATTATTATCACAGTAGAACAGACTGAGCGGGTGTTTTCCAGCACATTACTGTCTGAAAAGTGTGTGTGTGTGTGAGGACACCTGTCAGACACATCAAAACACACATGTGTCACTGCTGTAGGAGAGAAAGTTGAGATAAAAAGGCCACATGAGCTCAAACACACACACAGTTGTGTCTGGATTACAGCCATAACCTCTGAGAAACAACAACGTCAAATGTTTTGATGGGCCTATGTTACACCAAAACTCCTGAAACTGCATGTGCCAGACTGTAACCAACTAAACTAGACACAAAGTCCAAGAGTCAGTGCAATGGATCAGATGTAGAATGTCCTTCCAAGAGATCAGGCCGAGCTGCAAACCACCGAAGCATGTAAGAATCAGTTAAAGAGCATTTTAGCATTTTAACAGTCTGACCCTCTGACCTGACAGCACTGACCCGTCCCGTGTGTAATACGGCCGGTCCCGTCCCTGCCTCTCAGAGCCCATTACTCAGTGAATGATGACCGAGATCCACTGCCACAATAGAGCCTTTGAAGACGCTTGCCACAGAACAGCCATTATTACCAACAACAGTCAGACACAAGTTTTCACAAAAACAAGCACCTCTGTGGTCCTCAGTTATTCCCAAGAAAACAGTAGAATTTTGTAAATATGCATTACAATATTATGCATTTAAAAAAATTATATACATTACTATAAATTATTTTAGCATAATAATAAATGCCTATTTTTATAAAATTTTATACATAAAAATAGTTGTCTTATTATAAAAATAAAAATGATATATACAGTATATATATATGCGTGTGTGTGTGTGTGTGCTCTTGTTTTTATGACATATCAGGACACAACTCTGTATAATGACATGGGTATGACACAGGTATTACAAGGAGAGGGTGACTTATGAGAACATAACCCATGTCCCCATTTTTCAAAACGCTTATAAATCATACAGAATGAGTTTTGTTTGAGGAAGTAAAAATGCACAAAGTTTCCTGTGAGGGTTAGGGTTAGGTGTAGGGTTGGTGTTGGGCCATAGAATATACAGTTTGTCCAGTATAAAAACCATTACGCCTATGGGATGAACCCACTTTTCACAAAAACAAACATTTAATATTTATATATATTATCATTTATTTGTTTTGTGCCATTTAAAACTGCTACAAGGTTGTTTGAGGTTTGAAGACCAGTGCAAAAATGAGCTAGGAACTCTCACTGCACCACGCCACATTATTAACATCCACTATTCTTGTGGTAAAACATGGTAAAACACCCATTTGTTTAGGACCTTTCCTTTTTAAAAATAGGCTTTGTGTTTGACGGCTGTGTGGAGTAAATCCCAGTTGGCCGAGTGATGAAACCGCGAGTGGAAGAAGCTCTCGCGCTCGTCCCGATTCACAGGAACAGTATCATACAGCGACCTGTGCTCCACTAAAGCTGCTGAGCTTCTTTGGCTCGGCTCCATTTCACAGGCACCGAGAGAAAAGCCTGCGGCAAATTAGATTAAAATTGCTCACAGTTTGATGTTAATGAGTCTATCACCGATAAAACAAGCCCTTCACTGGACCCCTCTCACATTCTCTCACATTCTCTCAAAAGAAACACAGCCGGGGATTTGCTTCCATTTTCCAGATAAACAAAAAGCATTATATGAGAGATTTCTAAACAAGCAGCAGTAGATGTAGCCTGTGTGCACCGCGCATCCGAATTACAGTCATTATGAGAGTCAGCCCGGGAAATTATGGTTCTATGGAAACACTCAATGCTAAAATCACTTTGATCTGTGAGTGATCACAAGATAATAATCAATATATTTAAAAGCAAGCATATGTTTAATTAAAATAAATATATTTCATAATAAGATATTTACATTTATTTTAGATATTTAAATAATGTTCTCTTGAGTTTAAATCAATATATTTCAAGTAATCATTTCATATAATAATCAATATATTTAGAAGCAATTTAAGCAAATAAATTTTAATTAAAGTAGCAATATTCAATAAATATTATAAAATAATAAAAAACAAATATATAAATAAATATCTTCTCTATACATTCAATATATTGCAAGTAATAATTTTATATAATAATAAAAACAACAACAACAAAATATTTACATATGTTTATAAAGGAATATAGAAGTTGCTTTAAAAATGTAATTAATATATGAATTAATATGTAATAATTTAATGCAATAATAATAATAATAACGTGCAGTTAGTATTAAAATAAAATATAAAAATGCTTACATGAGTGGAATTTGCTTTCAAAATTGTCTCAAAATATTTTATGTCATCATTTCTAATAATAATATTCACATATGATTATTATTAAATTGGAATAGAAATTGGTTACATGATTGTGAATTGCTCTCTATTCAAAATGTTATATAATAATTAAGTATATATTAAAACTAACAATAATAACAACGACAAAAATACTAAATGATTACATGAGTGGAAGCTGCTCTCAAAATTGAATCAATATAGAATGTATGAATTTTTATAATAATAAGATTAATATAGAATGGTTACATATGTAGAGATTTCTTCTTAGCTGTGTACACACTTTCCAACTCTACTCTGAACCTACACTTTAAGTGCAAAGTTTTGTGAGTTTGTTGAAGGCGAGCTGTCAGGCAGGCAGGAGTTGTTTACTACAGTCGCTCGACTGGGAAACACTCTCTGCATGTGTCTGGTTCACGCAGGAAATGGATGGGGGAGGAATCGTAAGCATCCTCTGCCCTCTGTCAACGTCTCCAGAGTCATTCAAATACATAAGAGGATTAGAAAAGTCTCGGGGAAGCCGGCCAGAACGTCGTGTTTCTAACTCAAGAACAAAAACACGAGTCCCCCTCCTCACCCCATCACTAAATAACTTCCGTCGCCTGGCTGAAACGCAGCCTGTGAACCGTGTGTCTGTCCATGCTCTCATATGATGGAGAACACCTGTCTGACGCTGACAGGAGTCATGGCCTGAATTCACACCACACACTTGTTCAGATTGACAGCTAATTGAATTATGACATGTGTTCCCAAAGGTGCAGATTATATTTGGATCCCCAAGGTCAAGTGTTGGAAAACCGCCAGTTGAGACATAATTGAAGACAGAAGAAAGTTTAAAGCTTTGCTATAATAGGAACACATTTAAGGAAATATAACATCCTGAAATATAATCCATCCGAATTTATAGATGACAATTCACACATAGATGAAAATTCGGTCATCATTTGTTCACTCAGACAGTAGATGGTAGCCATTGACTTCCATAGTATGGATACTGTAGAAGGCAATGGCAATTCTTTAGAGTTTTAGAACAACTCGAGTAAATGATGACCATGATGATAATTCTTTCATCATTTACTCACTGTCATGTTGTTCCAAACCTGAATGACTTCCTTTGGAGCAAAGTCCAAAACCCAAATAAAATAAAATAATTCTAAAATAAAATAAAATAACAATTTAAAACTAAAATACAACAAAACAAGTTAAAATAAATAAATAAATCCTAAAAATAAAATATAAAGTAAATAAAAATTCACATCTTCAGATGCAGTCACATTTGCAGTTTTTTTCTGCAAAATCCAGTCATTTCAATACCCGTGTGATTGGGAATTTTTCATGAGGGTGAAAGTTTTCCACGCACAGATTCAAATTTAAGATGTAGTCACATTGGTGACATTTTAACAAAAATTGTTTGCAAAAAGGGTCCATTGTCCATTGTCAATAATAGTGTAGAGATGCATGAAATATGACACACACAGAAGTCACTTCCAAACCAAGCAGCTTTCTGTTGGTCAATGTGCAGAATTCACACAATCAGCTTGAAAATCTTTTTCAAGCTAACAGGCTAAACTCCAGAATGCACTGATTCCTGCTGAAATTATTGGATTATTCCTGTAGAATTTTAATTAAAAAAATGTGACCACAATTTTAGCGCACTTTTACTTTTTAGAACGTTGCTGTGTGGTTGCTACAATGTTTTTGCTGCAATGTTTTTAGAACATTGCTGTGTGGTTGCTGCGATGTTTTTAGAACGTTGCTGTGTGGTTGCTACAATGTTTTTGCTGCAATGTTTTTAGAACGTTGCTGTGTGGTTGCTACAATGTTTTTGCTGCAATGTTTTTAGAACATTGCTGTGTGGTTGCTGCAATGTTTTTAGAATGTTGCTGTGTGGTTGCTACAATGTTTTTGCTGCAATGTTTTTAGAACATTGCTGTGTGGTTGCTAGGATGTTTTTAGAACGTTGCTGTGTGGTTGCTACAATGTTTTTGCTGCAATGTTTTTAGAACGCTGCTGTGTGGTTGCTACAATGTTTTTGCTGCAATGTTTTTAGAACATTGCTGTGTGGTTGCTACAATGTTTTTGCTGCAATGTTTTTAGAACGTTGCTGTGTGGTTGCTACAATGTTTTTAGAACGTTGCTGTGTGTTTGCTGCAATGTTTTTAGAATGTTGCTGTGTGGTTGCTGCAATGTTTTTGCTGCAATGTTTTTAGAACGTAGCTGTGTGTTTGCTGCAATGTTTTTAGAAACGTTGCTGTGTGGTTGCTGCAATGTTTTTAGAACGTTGCTGTGTGGTTGCTGCAATGTTTTTAGAACGTTGCTGTGTGTTTGCTGCAATGTTTTTAGAATGTTGCTGTGTGGTTGCTGCAATGTTTTTAGAACGTTGCTGTGTGTTTGCTGCAATGTTTTTAGAACGTTGCTGTGTGTTTGCTGCAATGTTTTTAGAATGTTGCTGTGTGGTTGCTGCAATGTTTTTAGAACGTTGCTGTGTGGTTGCTACAATGTTTTTGCTGAAATGTTTTTAGAACGTTGCTGTGTGGTTGCTAGGATGTTTTTATTTGTTTTGTTGGTGCTGTTGAGATCCTCCTAAAGCGAGGGGCTCCTGCAGTATGTGACGGTGCATGAGTGCAGCAGGCTGTGGCAGCTGTTGCTGCAGGGTCAGGGGGAAAGTGACATGCGGTCCGCGTGAGAACACACCGACTGCAGCTGAAGGTAGTAATGCTAGTCAACAGCTGGGGTTTATACCTTCCCTGACACACTCTAACACTGCCCTGCCTCCAAGATTCCCATCAACCACCAAATTCACTATTACAGCTTTTAGGAAATGAATTTGCCTTTATGACTGCATAGTTCTCTGTAAGTTAAAAGTAAACAGGCAAACAGGGATCTGTGTTTTTGGAAGATACACAAGGAAAAAAAATCAAGGCTGTGTTGCTGCTGTGGGATTTCTTATCCCCATCCAAACTTTTTTTCAGGATACTTTTGTAAACATTCTGGGCTCGTATATATCCTTGGCCCTGTTGTGAGATTTCCCTGTTGACCTAGGATGAAAAAATAAACTTTTCAGCTTGCATAACTAGTAAACTACATTAGCCTAGAAAATAATTCATATTTGAAATTAAGAAAGACAGCTTGGCTCTGTGAGCATTTTTGAAGAGGATATGCATAGTTATACTGAAATAAATAAATAAATAAATATTATTTATATTATTAAAATATTTTATATATATATATATATATATATATATATATATATATATATATATATATATATATATATATATATATATATATATATATATATATATATACATATATTTAACCAAGCCAACAAACAACAAATGCAAAAATACAAATAAATACATATTATATTTATGTATATATATATATATATATATATATATATATATATATATATATATATATATATATATATATATATATATATATACATAAATATAATATGTATTTATTTGTATTTTTTCATTTGTTTGTTAGCTTGTTTTAATAGTAACACATTTAGTATAAATATAAGTATTAATAATATAAATAACATTTATATACATATAATATTATTTATTTGTATATTTGCATTTGTTGTTTGTTGGCTTGTTTTAATAGTAACACATTTAGTATAAATATTAGAATAAATATAAATAAAAGTTCTTTATTAGAATCTATAGTTCCATGAAGAACCTTTAAGATCCTTTGAATCTTTCAGTGTTCCTAAAGCGAAAAAAAAAAAAAAAGGTTATTTAGATTATTAGAATGTTCAAAAAAAGATTCTTTTAAGAACTGTTCAGAGAAAAAAATCTTTGAGGAACCCTAAACAGTTCTTCTGTGGCATAACTGTGAAAATCCACTTCTGAAACCTTTCTTTTTAGGAGTGTAATAGCGAACGACAGAGAACAAGCTCTGTGCCTGACAACATATATTATACACAGTGCTTTTATCTGGGCTGGTCGCAGCACATCCGAGCAGGAGACGCTCTCCATTCACTTTGAGGACATGCCAGAGGAAACTCCTTGACAACAGACAGAACCTCCGGAGGCGCTCAGCCACCAGGACTTCCTCCAGAGCCTCCTCTATCGCCTCGGACACCAGGCCAGATCCGTCTCAGAAAGGCAACCGAATACTCCATCTTTCTTTAACAGAGGGAAAAGCTTTCCTTCCTCACCTCACTGTCCGTCCGCTGGACCGAGCCAAGGCCGGAGCGCTGCCTTTCATGAGTTCAGCAGTTTACTACAGCTCCAGCTCCACATCCTGAGGTCAAGAGGAAGAGATTTGATTTTCCCTTCACTTCATCTCTCCTCACTAATCGGTAGATGCTTACAGAGAGAACCGAGATATGGGCTTAAACAAATCTTCTCCCAACACTATTTCATGAACATAAAAGAAAGAAATCTGCTCAAGTGTGAGTGGTTTATTCTAAAAGAATTGGCTCTCGCTATACACTCGCTTGATGTTTCGCCATCAGAACAGATTTGGAGACATTTTGCATCATATCACTTGCTCTCCGATGGATCCTCTGCAGTGAATGGGTGCCGTCAGAATGAGAGTCCAAACAGCTGATAAAACATCACAATAATCACTTCCAGCCAAAATACAAGTCCATTATCTATAATAATGCTTTCTTCAGTGAGACAGTAATGCTAAATTTCCCCAAATCTGCTCTGATAAGGAAACAAACTCATCTACAGCTTGGGTGGACTGAGGGTGGGTAAATGTTAATTGTTAATAGGACATAAATATTATAAGCCAAATGCTCCATTTTTGAGATATCATGTTTCATGTTTCCCCTTTAAATATTTACACTATAGAACAACAGAAGAAGCTTACAGAGACAAATAGAAATAGGCTTCCAAAAGCAATATTCTCTGAATTTCAACACTATTTTGGGGGGAAAATAACAAGAAAGAAATCTGCTTAAGGCAAGCACTTAGCCTGTGACAGGTGTGATATTTTTCCATAAATTTCATTAGGTTATAAAACTGCATTTATATCTCTGGAACAAAGTCTTATATTCCCACATGAGAATAGCTGGCAAGTAATGAATTTTACATTTTACTTTAGAAGCTCTTTAAGTCGATGTCCACATGCACAAACACCAATTTCAGTCGATGGAAAACGATACTCAGCATGGAGAAAATGATTTTAATCTAAATCACACACACAAGTAAGCAACATGACCACTTGGAAAAATGCAACGGAAATTGGATGAAATTAAGACGACTGGCCATCTCAGCGTCTGCCCAGTTTTGTTCTGAATCCGAGGTCCTCTTTACAGGAGATTGTATTTCTCCAACATTGAATAGCTTTTCCCTGAGGAATGTTTTAGACCGGAATAAAGAGCTTGTGTGTTGTTTTGACCTAAGTTAAAGGAATAGTTCATCCAAAAATAAAAATGTACTCAACCTCAGGTCATCCAAGATGTAGATGAGGTTGTTTCTTCATCACATTTGGAGAAATGTCGCATTATATCACTTGCTCACCAATGGATCATCTGCAGTGAATGGGTGCCGTCAGAATGAGAGTCCAAACAGCTGATAAAAACATCTCAATATACCACAAGTAATCCACACCACTCCAGTCCATCAGTTAACATCTTCTGAAGAGAACAGCTAAGTGTTTATAAGAAACAAATCCATCAAGACATTCCTCTATCTATGCTTTCTTCATTAAAAAAGTTGTCTCATCTGAATCAGGAGAGAAATCTGCACATATCAAGCAATGTTTACAAGCCAAAAATTTCAACTTTAATGTGAAAGGACAATTGGGGATGGACTTTCTCACTGGAGGATGAATTATGAATTATTATGAATTACAGTGGATTATGAACTTGTATTTTTCCTAGAAGTGACAGTTAAGAGTTAAAATGCCTTAATGATGGACTTGTTTCTTGCAAACACACTGCTTTTCACTTCAGATAATTGATGGACTGGAGTGGTGTGGATTATTGTGGTGTTTTTATCAGCTGTTTGGACTCTCATTCTGACGGCACCCATTCACTGCAGAGGATCCATTGGTGAGCAAGTGATCCAAATTTGTTTTGACAGACAAAAACTCATCTACATGGATGGCCTGAGAATGGGTAAAATGTTTTATTTTATTATTCCTTTTTTGAGGAACTATTCCTTTAAATAAGATACTATATGGATATGACTGTATCAAGCAATAAAAATGCACTTACCTAAACAAATGGCATCAGGTTCAGCACAAAACATTTCAGATTGATTAAAACCAATCTGTATTGATATCTAGAACACCTCTGCTCATTATGGAAGTTTCCATTTGTAGGATGACATAACAGTACAAGCAATATTGCCCGGGGCTGCGTTGGGCACAGACAGGCGCTGGAAATGAACTGGAGCTGTTTAGTGCTCAATAGACCCGAGTCTGCGCTGATGACACTCATTAGACTCTGATCTGTAAAGAGTTTAAGGTGAATTCACAGTAGTTTACTGCAGAAATCAGAAGGACATGATTTGACATAACACACTCCAGGCAATCTCACTTATTCATGCCCCAAGATACAAACGGAGTGGAGTTTTTTATGCTTAAATAGGGTACGACTGCTGAATTTTAAATAGGCCATAATCATCAATAATTAATGTAGATTTAACATGGGTTTATTTATTAAAATGATTACATACAACAACGGATCTCAACAGGTTTGGCTTCGGGAAATCCACAGTATGCAAAATTATTAATATAACACAGGCTGAATAGGATTTATTTTAATTTTGGTTTCTAAACCTCTCTTACATTTAAATGGCTTCATGCTCTCGTTGTCATCAATAATTCACAGCATAAAAAAAAACACATTGTGGTCGGCAATCCATATTTATCTGAGTGAACTTGTATTTAAACCTATTCTGGGCTCCATTTTCTTTTACGTTGTCTAGTTCGGCAAAACAGCCCATCCATGATTCTGCCAAATGATAGAAGTTTGAATTAAAACACCACATTTACAACTATTTAGACTTGAATACTTCAGTTGCTGCCTTACTATAAATCAACTTGGTTGTTTTTACTTAAATGGAACTGAATTTAAAATGGAGTTAAAAATATTAACATGACTTACTGTTCATATCATTTTATTACAGTGCATCTGACTGGATGTACAGCCTTTGATGTACATTAAAAACAAAAGATCTCAGAAGTGTTTTAAACATTGATTATACCTATTAATTATGCAATTCTAGCTATGCAATGTTATATAGTTAGTTAAATTTGCATTTTATCGATTAATGTGAATATATTTTGTGTTTTGGGGTCATGAACCAGGAAAAATCATGCACAAATGTGCACTGTACAGGTATTAAATCAATAAGTCCTCTCTGAACACTCTCTGGTATCAAGTAACTTTTTGAAAAAAAGGTCAGTCTTCTGGTGCCAAATACCAGTAAACCAAAGTGCATGAAGGTCTGAACAGTAGCTTTTTATGCAGGCATATGATGAAGCATGCAAAATCTCCGATAACATTACATATAAAAGAAACTAAGTCAAAAAAGCAGATATTGTTACGTCTCTACAAGCTGCAGCAACACATGCAAACTATTACAGATCACAAATGTTATCATCTACTTGAACTGATAATGAATGGGAACCAAAGCTAATAGGCAATATTATATTATATTACAGGTTACCAAGTGTGACAACTGATTGGATATGCCTGTCACTTTCAGATAACATTTAATAATGAAATGCCTTGGGATTGTATGGGCTTTCGCTGTCACTCAATTGATCAAGAGAAACTAAACTGCATCTTCTCGATCACCGCCCATGCTGTGGTTATTTAGTTTGGACACATGGCAGGGTGACCCTGGTGTGAATCGATCAATCATGTGTCTGGTAGGCAGAAGCTCTCTCTCTTTCTCTCTCCGTCTCTTCCTGCTGCTGGCATTAATGGTGAATGATCGTCACTGAGACAAAAGCAGCACAAATGCGGGCTTCCCCTACCGTCACGTCGAACAACAGGGTGTTACATCCACCAGCACTCTGCATATATCTAGGACACAAACACACAAGTGACAGCACAGATGCCTGTGGAACTCCCGAACAGGGAGTAACTAATGCTTCTGCATAAGGTCAGCAACATTTTAGACTGAAATAGCCTGGACAATGGTGCACTGTTACAGCGCTGAGATCAACTTTGAGGAAAAGAGACCTCTGGTGTGCCAGTGAGAGATGCAGATGGTTCAAGACACATGTGGTCAGAAAGAAAAGGCTTTATATTCCGCCACCATGTCAAATTACATTTAATTCAGCAGGATGAACAGAGACAGAGAGATTAAAAGAGGATATCAATGATCGAGCGCCAAGAGCAAAGAGCCAAAGTCTGTCCAACAGCTGAAACGGCCTCGAGTGAAACTGAACCAAACACTGTGCAGCAAGTTCACAGCAAGGAAACTGGATTTAGACAGCCTGCATGAACCAGTACACTTCATACATATTTATAAACATTACAATTTTTTTTAAAACATTACAACCTTGTAAGAACCTAAAAAGTAACTCATATAGCAAATTGATTCGACTGAATAAGGTACCAATACACTTAAATGATTCATAAAACTTTGCATCATTCACAACTTTGCATCAGTCTAATATATTTTAAAGTGTTGTCTTATAGGACTGGGATAAAATACAACAACCTAAAACAAGTCTAATGTAATAAAAAAAGAAGAAGATGATGAAGAGGAAGAAGAACAATAAATAAAATATTTTAAAAAATGAATTAAAATTTACACACACACACATTAGAAATTATTAATTCAACTCTACTAAAGTGGATTCATGAACCTTTCATCGGTTCACTTAACAGACATTAACAGAACCGTTATTGCAACGCTTTTTGTCTTACGGACTGGGATTTAACGCAAAAACCTAACTGTCATCAAAAAATTATACATTCATCATTAATAAATTAATAAATGCCTTAACCTGTGGAAATGGACGCAACTTTACGCATCAATGCATTCGTGCCAAAAACACACCGAGCCTATATTAGGACACATGCATCACTCAGCACTGTATTCACTTGTTACCTGTGTGACAGATGAGCCACAGCTGCGCGATGAACAGATGTGATTTGACTGCGATCAGACGCATCGTCTTCAGGCTTTAATCGTGCTGCAGTTAACGGTGGAGGAACGCTGATCTGTGGAGAACGCAGTAGCAGCTATTGCAGCGATGTTACAGTGGAGCCATGTCAGTGCTTCGGGTATCCTGTTCGTCTTTCCCACGCTAGAGCTTCATTCACTGTAGGATCACAGCGCGCGAGAGGAGAGACGCTGCGTTCACGCGCCGCCCACAGACCCCACAGTCTCGCGCCCAATCAATCACGAGTCTACGGTCCAAATAACTGGACGTGCACGGTCGACAAACGGTGCTAGTGACATCCAACAGTATATTAAAACTACAGGTCGCATTTTATGTTAAGCTCAGAGCTTAGTGAGAAAACATGCAATTCTTGTGTTATTTGGATTGTATGTGCATGCATTGCAGTGGAAGTGGAATTTTATGCTGAAAGCTGCCCGTTAACATCTGTTGGACTGTTTGAAAATAGATAGATGGAAAACAAGATGCAATGGGTCGTTCATGTCATGCTGTACATTTTCATGTTTCAGTCAATATCTTAATTTTTTAAATGAAAGGAAATTTAGTTGTTATAGTTTTCACAATAGTGGATGTAATGTTACTATTTTAAAAAATTTCCACAGGTGCTGCACAAGGTTCTAGCATGAAACTGGCAATTTATGCAGAAATATATATTTATAAATATATATAATTATGTGTGTGTGTGTGTGTGTGTGTACACACGCGCACACACACACACACACACACACACACACACACAATGATTGGTAGGTTACATTTGAAAAAAGTTATTAATTGATATCTACTTACATTTTCAACATTGTAATTAGATTACTAATTACTCTCACTAAAAAGTATTGCATCATTATTACTAATTACATTGTAACTCCCAAAGCAACCTCGACCAGCTGAGCAATACATAGATAGACAAGAAATGGCTCTTTTTATTTTATTTTTATTTTTTTTTTTTTCAAATAAATAACAAAAACTGCATAAATGTTTCTTGAAGTGTCCAAAGTATTTAAATAGAGAAGTTTGCATTAAATACATTAAAATAAAAATTGTTAAATCCACTATTGCTTTATATAGAATTCTTCTACACAATATTTAATGAAATTACATCAAAAGTAACTGTAATTAATTTACAGAAAAATAAGATTAATCCCTTAATTTTTCAAGTGAAATATATATATATATATATATATATATATATATATATATATATATATATATATATATATATATATATATAGAACAAATATTGAATTTAATATTTATACCTCTGAAAAATATTCAACCAAGCATGTGGTCACATCTTGTGCCTGTACTGAGCCTCAGAGAAACACACTGTTTCTGCACTCCCTGTTGTTATCCTTTCTGCTAAATTTGCATAATTTATGCAGGGCACCTACTTCACTTGCTGGACAGCTTTTATAAGGGGGGGCTTGATACAGCTCCTTCAGCATTCAGAGAAGCCCATTGTACATGTCTGCGGCGCTCGGTTTAGACTCAACAAAACCTGTTGATGATGTGCTCGAGATACACGTCCCTTGGGATCTCTGGTTGAAAAATGCAGGCACTGATGCACCTTTGCAATCATTTCAATTACGATCGATTGCGAGCGAGCCGAGACTAATGTCAACAGTGCTGCACTGTTTTCGACTGGTAAACAGTACACATTCTTTATTCCCCAGTGCTCCGCCATTCAGGGCTCTCAAGAAAAACACTGACCCCGTGATGGAGATCCAAGCCTCGTCTTTTCAGAAAAAGCAGTGGCATTGTTAATTGGGAGCGTTCGGATGACAATAATACACTGGGAGGTGGACAAAAGCCACCAAAAGAGAGACTATGTGAATAACAGAGGGTCACTGCGAGGCAAAGCGGCACTGGGGATTGGGTCGGTCGTAAAAGCAACAAGGAAGAGGGCGTTAGCCAATCAGGTCATCCAGAATAGTTCCAGTGACTCAATACACCCAGACAACTTTGACTTAATAGCATCTTCAGTTTCTGTCAGATGCATGTAGAATCCGTGATCTGCTTTAGTAAAAGAGGCAGATCGGTTTACGCTGAGAAGCATCACACCTGAAGGCATAACAACAGTCTCACAGGGTCCTCCCTTCTCACATGAGGATTGAGTTACTCTAGATAAGCATCTGCATTACAGGAGAAAGAGCGGCTCATTAACAGCAATAGCGTCATCATGTGACCACAGGTTTCTTCTGGCTCTGCTGGGCTTTGCGTTTCTCTGGCTGGATCAAACAGATGATTTGTCCACTGTTGATATCAATAGTATCGACAACCAGCTGTGCTGCTGCAGCTTCAATATTCCCGGCATCCTGCTGCGCATTGCGAATCGATGCTGATCACTGCAGGGGGTGTTAGAATGTAATAGTAAGTTGTATTACCCACGAAGCAAAAATCTAACTGTAATTGCTTGGGGAGAAAAAAAAATATTTTTTTCTCCTTGATAAGCTGAATTATTTATGCATTTTTAGTATAATCAATGCAGGAAAAAGTGGAGTGCCAAAGTGTATTACTTAACGTCATGGGCTTGTACAAATCACTAAACCCAAACATGTTTAACACTTAAACACTAAAAGACAGTGTTTTGAAATATAAATTTTTCTATCCAATGCACAAGCATATAAACACAAAACACTGGACAAATAGCAGTATTTCTGCCCTCTGTACACAACGCTGCTGTGTGAAGCTTTATTCTGCAGGAACTGTGTGTTGATGAGCTTCCCCGGGGTTTGATAAAAGCCATTCATGAAACGAACTCCATCCCTCACACAGCACACTATGGCATTGAAATAAATCTCTGAAATGTGACATCAGGCCTCCTTGAGTCGAAAAGAGAGAGGGGGCCCAAAGGAAGAGCACTGGGGGCTTTTCTTCTGACAGCACACACCCCCGTCCCTCTCTCTGTCCCCTTCAGAGAGATGAAGAATCATACACAGCAGACTCACACACATGCCTAAGAGCAGGAGAGCAGTGTGTGTTTTCTAATCACTCAAAAAAAAAAAAAAAAAACACTCACACACACTGACAAAATGCTCCACCATCAGCTGATTTGACCAATTACACATCTGCTTCTGGAATCCAGAGAACAGTGCTTTGAGTGAGGAGAAGAAAGAAAGAAATTAATAAATGAAAAAAAAAGATTAATTATTTTGACTTGACAACATCAAAGCAATTCCCTAGTGTTGTTTATTGCTACTGTTATTTTAGCATCATTTATGTATTATAATTATATTAAATATTATAAATAAATTTGTTTTATCTTATAAAATACAAAATTAATTACATTTATATTAAATAAAAACAGTTATTTATTCGTCTTATTTTCTTATTATTTACCATAATCTTTATTTTGAATTTGCATTTATTTTAACATTTTCAGCTTTTAGTACTTTTGTATTTTTTATACCATTAGATTAGTTATTTTTTGTATTTATTTTTGAATTATCGTTGCCATTTAGGTTTGATTTTATTATTATTATTATCAAGTTTTATTAAGCACACATGCTTTGAGATATATTTTCTAACTGACATGCCAGCAGTGCAAAATATTGTTCTGTTATTAATGAATGTTTCGATACAGTAACTGTGATCCTCACGAGCTGCAGCGGTTTGAAGTCATTTATCACACTCCTTTGGGTCCTGACTCGGGTCTTTATGGGATGCTAATTTGAGGATTTACTGTGCCGGTCCCCAGGGCGCACTTATTTAACTATTAAAACAATGCACATTACTGAAATCACTTTGATTGCTAATTGGTGCTGAAACTCAGATGCATGGCTGCAACTTATGCCACATCTCAGTTCTTTAGCAACTGAGAGAGAAAACAGACAAAACAAACTAAATGGCCCCACACTGACCCGTGATCACACACACAGACCATCCGATGAAAGAATGAGTGCTTCAGAGAAAACAAGTGGAGCACAACAGTCTCTCAGGCTGAACAGACGAGGATCTACTGTACTCCGTCTATTACTAGGAGGCTACTAGGATGCCTTGGTGGTTGTGAAGGCATTGCTAGGTGGTTAGCAGGGTGCTTTGGTAGGTTGTGAATGATTACAGCAGTCTCATCTGCTCAGGTCGGGACAGACTGTTCTAAACACGTTACATGATCTCCTACAGTCTGATTATTTCTTCCGACAGATTGTCATCTTTTTCCCTGGTATCCTCTGGGATTTGAAGGTCCGTTGTTGATTGGTTATTATAGAGAAAGAAAACAGAGCTCAAATGTTTGTGCTCGTCTTTCTCTTTAATACTCAGTGCTGAACAATGGCTGCTCTCTGTCTCACTTTCACCAACATTCGCACAGAATTAATTGCTGTTTGTTAATGGCTGTGATGAGTCACTGAGATCAGGAGCACGAGGAGGAACTCATGAACAGAGCAGCAAAAACAACTTTCTTTCTTAGTATTATCTGTTGATGGAGGGTCGGGGTCAAATCAAAGGCATAACAGCTGAAAAGCTTCAGAAGATGGATACTCATTCAGTGGCAAACATCTTGTTTTCCTTTACTTTCTGTCTCACATCAACAGACACTTGAGTAACTCTGGAGCCAGTAATGAGCTCCAGCATTACACACATCAATGGGCAAATGTTATTAAAAATAAATAACCCAGTCTGATAACAAGAATGAATTTTCAAAGATTTTCACTTATTTCAAATGACCAGATAATATTTTCCCTTGCCTACATTTGTGAAAACAACAAGCAAACAATAACAAAATAAAACTGTCAAATTAGTGTCATGAGTAAAACCCAAATTAATGTATAATTATTATATTAATTAATTATAAATATATAAATACTGTATAATCTATATATATATTTTTTCATTGTTAGTTATTTTAGTACATCAAGTTAAACTAAATAAAAATAAGAAATTACAGTTTTTTATGTTTTTTTTATATTTATATATTAACATTTATTTTATTTAAGGAAACTCAGTTTTAATACACATAAAGTGTACATTAAAACATGCTTTTAATATATATGACATTTCTCCACCATAAATGAAATTAAAGTGGTCCAAGTGTCCCATCTAGCGGTCACTAAATGAAATACTTTTACGCAATCGCTTGCGTCATCAGAAGGCGACATGTCTAGTTGCCTTACTTCCTACATGCTGAACGCGTCCTTGGGACTCTTTGCACTTCAGAATATGATTAATTAACATCTATCAGTTTAATAATAATTGCGCAAAGTATATAAGTGATGAACCGTCTTTGGTAAGCGCTTAGAATATTTTTCTTTCACAGAGCTGGGCTGTCAGATTAATAATAACGTGTACTCAAATAGAAATGTGTTACTGAAATGTGTCTCTCAGTATGCTTATAAGTAAACAGGTTCATTTTATTAATGTTATTGACATGTAGACATATGGTTTATATTGGTGTCGTTGATAAACCTGCAGACTGACTGAGCAGAGATGAGCGCTCCTAACGCCAGAGAACGCAAAGCCTGCTGGGACGCCAGAGACGAGCTCTGGAAGTGTCTAGATGTCCATAAAGATCAAACATCTGCCTGCGAGAAACTCCAACGAGAGTTTGAAGACAAATGTCCTGCCCAGTGGGTCAGTCCATAGTCCTGAGTGCAGCAGAAACAGCAACATCTCTTTTGAGATTCAGAAGGTTTTCTTTATGAATCTCTGACACCTGCTTGCAGTCTGAATGCATTCGCAGCAGCTGTCTGTCATGCATTACTGCCTTATTTAACATAATCTTATATTGAAAAGGCAACCCCAAAAAAGTATTTATGTTCCCTGTACATTTACATGCTACAAAATAGCATGCAATATATATGCAATGCACTTATATTCTTCTTTAGCGTGCTTTTGGAAAGAGCGCTTATTATAGAATACTATACTTTAAGATATATATATATATATATATATATATATAAAAATGTTAAATATTTATATTAAAGAAAATATATTAAAATTTAACATTTATATTAAATGCAATTGCCGTTGTTTTTATGACCCATTTAAGTGGGACTTAAATACATATAATAACATATGGTATGCATTTATTCCATTAATAAATTTATTTTGTGCATTTAAATATATTTGTAATTTCATGTTTGTAATGATGAAGTTGCAATTTAGTACATTTAAAATATATTTTAATGTAATAATCACATAAAAGGTCAAACAAGTGAACTTATTTTATTTATTTTTGTTGAAAAACCATGACAAAATATTAAGTCATTTTTAATTACAAAATAAATAAATGCTTTAGAAAATGATGAATTATTTTAAAATCTCATCTATATTATAATGTATAGTTTATATATTTTACGTATTCAGGCTTTCATTGTTCATCATCAAAAATCCAGATATTTCACTTATTCATTTTTTTTTCAACATAAATAGGCTCTGTGTTTTCACAATATATGTTTATATAATATAATAATAATAATATAATGTAATATAATATATATAATGGCATTAAGAAAAATATTGAAAAAATTATTTGTGTATAGTTTTTAGTTAAAATTTTTTATTGAAATTGTCTTAATATTTTCCCCCTTTTAAAACGATTAACGAAAAATAAAACAAATAAATAAAAATATATAATTTTAATACAAACTACTATCTCTTTCTTATTTTTACTTAGTTTTTTATCAAGTTTTGTTACATTTATCAGCATCTTAAAATGTCAGCTGTTTTACAGTGATTATGTAAAATAAACAACTGATCTCTTTTCGTGAACAGTCATGCAAGTGTCTCTCTTTAAGTACACTTAAGTGGTCTTTTATTTTAGGAAATATTATCTACAAGAACAGTGTTTTAAAAATATACTTTCAAGATTTGAAGTACACTACAAGTGCACATTTAATACAGTTCTGCACACTTTTTAACACTTGTTTTTAGCAATATTCTGTTGAATTTCTCACTGAATCGGCATGAATTGATTGTTGTGATTCCTTCGCAGGTGAAGTATTTCTTCAAACGGAGGGACTTCTTGAAGTACAAGGAGAAAATACAAAAAGAGGGTTATGAACCAACTGAAGGAGCGTCAAAATTATAGACGCGGAGGGAAATGAAAGCACTGGACTCTGACAGTGAAACGTTCTGTGAAACATTGTGTTTTTGTCTTGTCTTATGATTGATCTCAATGCATCTGTACTGTATGGAGCTTCAGTGTGATGTTTGTAAAGCAAAATAAAGAAATGACCCAAAAATACAGTGGTTTATTATGTTTCCAGAGAAGTCAGGTGAAAGAAACATATTTGAGACATACAGTTTACGATTGCGGGGACTTCTGTGTAACGTTTGAAACTATCTTCCATAACCAGACCACATGAGATTTGGTAAGAGCACGTTAGATACTACGCCTGATCTCCCTCAAACCTCTCAACTAAATAATGCAAGTGTAACACGACATTTGTAAAATGTCAGAAAATAAAGCATACGGATGTGTTACATTCTGTGTTTTCACACAAACATCGCTGATAGTGTTTTGTAGTTGGAGACATGTTAATCTACATCTAATGCTTTGATATATAGAATGGTTTCCAGCGATCGCGCCGTTCATTCAGTCCCAGTGAGCAATTCTGCATCCTCCGACGGACGTCCTCTTACTCCACGGATATAAAAAATAAGGCCTTAATCTGGTATATGTGCCTCCTTCAGTGTATGTGCAATGTCCTGGATCAAACACAGCTACAAGCTGCCCGTGACGTTCGGCATCAGAGCCCAGGTGGGAAACTCGCTCAGGTGGAAGAGCGGCTCGCCCCACGTCATGATGGCCAACATCACCACAAACACCCCGATCAGATTCACTCCGAAACCAGCCTTCACCTGAAAGACACGAGGAGACAATATAACGGATGCCAGTAAGAAGTTCTACCAGGGTGATGGGTACATTGTCACATATGGGCAAAATAAAAGTCACGATACGATTAATACTGTAAGTGACCTGATTGTTGTGTTTCCCGTATATATGGTAATATACCGTATATGTCCCTAGTAAGTGGTTTTTACAAGAATCGTTAAATAAAACATACTGAATATGTTAAATATAAATGTAATAATAGATGATACAGACATTTAATATGCATTAAAACAGATTGTTTGAACACATCAACCAAAATCCAGCTATTTCTGTTTTCTGTTTCTTTCATCATGAATGTGCATTTTTTTGGCCTATGTGTTTCCACAATGTAAATGTTTTAATGTAATATAATAAACATAATTGAATATAATGTTTAGATTTTAGTTAAAATATAAAGTTGTTGTTTTTTTAACTCAAACCTATTTTTCCCTTTTAGCTGATGCAGACATTTCGTACGTTTTAAAATGAAACAATTTTCAAAACATCATAAAAAACCTGGTATTTATTAATTTTATTGTATTTCTTTCACCGTTAATTGCCGTTTTTTGGCCTTTGTTTTTCCACAATATAAATTTTATATATAATTTTACATTTATATAATATAATATAATATAATATAATATTTAGTTTTTAAGGTACAGGAGTTTTTTTTAATCTTCATAAAAAATATATATATATATTTGTAAATTATTGTAATGAAATATTTTCTCCTTTTAGGTAATGCAGTTTTATTTTAATATAAAAACAATAAATAAAAATTTCCAAAACACAATGAAAAATCTAGCTTTTTTTTTTTTCTTGGTCTGTCCACCCCTCTGAGTTTCTATAATAAATATAATAATCAATAAATTAGAAATAAAATATTGGTATTTATGTTTATACATTTTAGTTAAAAATAATATTTTAAGACAACTGAAATTGTCTTCTGAATATGTTCCCCATTTGAAACTAATTTTTTACATTTTTTATAAATTAAATAAATAAAAGCTATTGTCTCTCTCTGGCTTTTTTTTCCTATTCATTTTTTATCATGCTTTGTTATATTTATTAGCATATAATTTCATCTGTGTTAAAATGGCATTGTATAATAAACAACTGATAATTAAATTATTCTTTCAGATGAGCATCTTGTCTTGCATCTTAAAATTATATGCAAAGCTGGAAGCCCTGTTACCTTTCTGAAGTCCTAATTATGTGCTAAAATATTAAATTGTTAATTCCTTAATTAGCACCTTAATTTCTTTGTCACTCAAGCACATTATTTGTCGGACATACTGTTTAAAATCATAAGGAGATGTATATTTGGAAGTGGACCAGGCACCTGTTTCACCCTCAGTTTGCTTATGAAAAACAAATGATTTCCCGGCGTTACTGCACAGCTGTGAGACGGGACGGAGCTGATTTAACAGGCTAATGTTGTGTCATACCATGTCACTGATCTGCACATGTCCGTAGCTGAACACGATGGCGTTCGGCGGGTTTCCGACCGGCAGCATGACGCCGAAGGACACACACATGGTGGCGGGGATGAGTGTGTGCAGAGGGTTGATGTGCAGCGTTTCAGACTGTGAGGGACAGGAGACAATATTCACAATAAAACCTCCATCTTTGTATGCATGTGTGTGTATGTGTATGTATGTGTGTGTGTGTCTCAGCTGACCAGGGCAGAGAGGATGGGCAGGAACACTGTGAGCGTGGCCGGGTTGCTGGCGAACTCGGTGACGGCGGACACCAGGAGACAGGCCAGCAGCGTCACGGCCCACGGAGGAAGACCGCTCATGGGCTCCAGCTGCCGGCCAATCCACATGGACAGACCCGACACCTGACCAGAGACACCACAGCACTCACTCACTCACAACTTAACACATAGAGGTTACACAAGAGTTCACATTTAATATTACATATTTCTTCATTAAACTGCTGCTTTTTAAATGAGACTCTGTGTTTTCCACTAGCTGCTTAAAGGGATAGTTCACCCTAAAATGAAAATTTATGTAATTTATTTACACCAAATACTACCATGATATATACTAACAAAAAAAAAAAAAAAAAAATATATATATATATATATATATATATATATATATATATAGTACAGACCAAAAAGACCAAAAGTTTGGAAACATTACTACTTTTAATGTTTTTGAAAGAAGTTTCTTCTGCTCATCAAGCCTGCATTTATTTGATCAAAAATACAGAAAAAAACTGTAATATTGTGAAATATTATTACAACTTAAAATAATAGATTTCTATTTGAATATACTTTAAAAAAATAATTTATTCCTGTGATGCAAAGCTGAATTTTCAGTATCATTACTCCAGCCTTCAGTGTCACATGTAACATCCAGTCTGTCACATGATCATTTAGAAATCATTCTAATATTCTGATTTATTATGAGTGTTGGAAACAGTTCTGCTGTCTAAAATATTTGATCAATAAAAGGTTAAAATTTATTCAAAAAAAAAAAAATTATAATCATATATATTATAATAATATATTTTCTTTACTTTCACTTTTTTATCAATTTAACACATCCTTGCTGAATAAAAGTATTTTTTTCTTTTATTGAAAAAAAGAAAAAATAATACTGACCCCAAATTACTGACCAGTAGTGTATATTGTTATTACAAAATATTTATATTTTAAAAACATAGCTTCTTTTTTTTTTTTTTTTTTTTTTTTTTACTTTTTATTCATCAAAGTATCCTAAAAAGTATCACATGTTCTGAAAAAATATTAAGCAGCAGAACTGTTTCCAACTTTGATAATGAATCATCGTATTAGAATGATTTCTAAAGTATCATGTGATAATGATCCTAAAAATTCAGCTTTGCATCACAGAAATAAATGATAATTTAAAGTACAATAAATTTAAAAACAATTATTTTAAATTGTAATAATATTTCACAATATTACATTTTTTTCTGTATTTTTGATCAAATAAATGCAGGCTTGATGAACAGAAGAAACTTCTTTCAAAAACATAAAAAATAGTAATTTTCCAAACTTTTGGTCTGTACTGTATATATATATATATACAGGAAAATCCTAATGTTTCTAATAATAGCCCTTATTTTAACTCTCACCTTGCATCCAGCAGCCAGAGCGTATCCTCCTCCCACCAGAATAACAATCTCCCACGGCATCAGTCTCTGGAAGTCTTTCCACGTGATCATGGGGGCCAGAGGATCCTCTTCCTCATCATCATCATCATCATCATCATCACCTGCACAGAGAACAGAGACAGGAACGGTTACCAGAGTCGGACCAATCACCTTTCCTCTCATGTCCCTGACCCCAGTGAAGCGCTTGGACACTGGACCCTGCTGAGTGAACGGCCGGCTGTACTGCAGCGCAGCGTGGGATCTGACCTTTGCTCTCGCTGGAGAACGCAGATGGCCAGGGCTTTCGGGCCGGGATGAGGAAGAGGAGGAATCCCAGCAGCACAGACACCGTGGCATCAGTCCTGTAGCCCTTCCTGCGGGACACACGAGGTTCAGTCAATCTGTCTTATCACATGTGCATATGTTTGAGGATTTAGAAATGGAAATCAATTTTATTGACTGAGTAAGGGTTACCACAGGAGGTTCATGTTCATGTACTAAAATAAAATAATCTTTATTTTTTTACTGAGCCGACACAAGATGTTCATGAACTTCTCAACCAACTTGGAATCTTACAAATAAAATAAATAACAAAATAAAATAATTTTAACTTTGCTGGTGAATGTAACCAAAACCTTTGGATCATATTAATCTGTAATATTAAAATAAAATAAAATAAAATAAAATAAAATAAAATAAAATAAAATAAAAGAGTCAATATACATTACACAAATAAATAAATAATAAACTTTTAGCTGACACTTTTATCCAATGCAACTTTGCTGATGAATAAAATAAAATAAAATAAAATAAAATAAAATAAAATTAAATAAAATAAAATAAAATAAAATAAAATAAAATTAAATTAAATTAAATTAAATTAAATTAAATTAAATTAAATTAAATTAAATTAAATTAAATTAAATTAAATTAAATTAAATTAAATTAAATTAAATTAAATTAAATTAAATTAAATTAAATGTATTGACTGAGTAAGGGTTAACACAAGGAGTTCATGTACTTCTCAAACAGCATCGTCCAGCCGGGGACGAATCCGGGCTCCCTGGTGAACCAAAGTACAGTCATCAGAATGAAGAAGATGCCCGTCACGACTTCAGGATAGCTGTGCACCAGAAAAATCACAACATCAAAATAAAGTCTTAGTGAAGACAGAGAATCTCAGTTTCTGAAGCTCAGTCTCTTGTACCTGATGGGGCCGAGTTTTTGGTACTCCTCGTGAATGCGCTTCTCGGACAGGATTTCTCGCCTGGTTTTGCGTTTCTTGCTGAGAGAGCAAGTGTCTCTGAAACTGTGAGGAGATAACAGCTTGTGTTCAGCTAGGTTACAAATCATTTCAAGAACAAAGTGTCTATTTTTCTCTTACTTGCATCCCAGAAAGAGACAGTGCAGCCAGATCCAGGTGAGCATCAGCATGATCAGAGCGATCGGCAGACTGAAGATGAACCACGTGCCAAAGTTGATGACTTTCGCTTCTGGGTAACGACTGAAACAGACGTTTATAGCAAAGCTTAGTGCTGCAAACACATGACTTAACTGTAAAAAATGTGTTTGTGCTTCATTTACATTCGAACTTTGGGCAACTTGAAATTTGAAGTTGAATTAAATGACATCTTGGATATATTTGGGTAAATCAAATCTGAGTTATTCCAGCACTAACTTTTGATTATTTTTTGTCACTGTGTTTATATAATTTAAAAAGTATAATTTGCATTATATTACAAGTGTATTATTATGTGACTATCTACATCAGGTTTTTTTATTTATTAAATAATATTAATATTTATATTAAAATAAATCTAAAGTAACATTAAATACAATTAGAATTAAACAAAACTATTAATATTTTAATAAACATATAAATCGATTTAAATATTACAAATATCAAAATAAAACATTGTTTCATTTTTTTTATATTAATAAAAAAATTATGAACTTGTTCTTCCTCTGAAACAACTTTTCTTTTCATCTGACATCAGCAACAATTCTATATTTTTATATATTTTTTCTATTATTTTTTTCTAGTTAGTTTTTACTAAGAAACAAAGATGTTTTACTCTGAAATACGTCACATTATGGATGTAAAATGTGTTATGAATGCAGTAAAATGATGAATTTAAGCAGCTTCTTTCACACTTCACCTAAACGGCAAACACAAGTCATTTAAAACTTCATAACCTGATTTTTCTATACAGTTAAAACACGTGTCACATGAAAGCTCAATCTCAGCTCAGTTCGGAGGTCAAACTGATTCCAGTGTGGAAGAAAAGGACAAGGTTCTGTTTACACAGCGCTCAAGAAAAGCTTTGACAAGATACTGAGAGCCGGTCGAAGGGGTGCAAGGCTTCTCGCTGACCCATTTTAAGCCAATTAGTGCTTTACATTGATTGTTTCTGGAATATATCAGTGATTACAGCACTTCCAGCAAGCACAGACTATAACAGATGTGAAAGAATAAAAGGAGTGTCAATACAGACCCCACTGACCCACTAAATGCCCGCTTTTCACTGTAACTTATATCTTTACATCAGTCTCCTTTGCTCAAGAAGTGCTGCACAAAGGAAAGGGTTATTCTTCTGCGCTTAGCGTCAGGAAATGAGATTGAGCGGATTGAATCAGGTGATTAAACAAATCCCGGTGTTTTCTGAATGTGGCTGTTATGGGACTGATAGAGTACTTGTTGAATTGCTCGGCGAAGATGAGGTTGGTGGAGGTGCCGGTGATGGTGATGAGGCCGCCGATGGTGGCCGCGTACGTGATGCTCAGAGACAGGCACTTGCAGATCATGTGGTCTCTCTTGGTGGGGTACAGCGAATCCCGCCGGATCTTGGGTTTCTTCGGCGGTGCAGGGATGCTGATGGGAGCCTGTTTGGAAACAATTGAGGGAAATGGTTTTAGAAATGTCTGAAGCAGATTGTGCGGAGTTGTTGTCGGCGAACTGATGGTCTCACCTCGGGCAGATATCCGTTTGATTCTTTACAAAACTCTGGACCGAAACCAGGCGTCAATGTCAGACCATTCATCTCCTAGAGTATGAATAAACACATTTAAACAAATAGCCTTAATTTAACAAAAAAGTTTGTTCGTAATCCATATATTCTTCTCTTTATATATATAATTTACCTAGTAATCAATCACTGATAGTCTGACTTCTTTTCAGACCATGCATCTTAAAAATCTTATTTCCATAATAAGATTGAAAAAGTATGTATTTTAGAGAGACATTCCCAACTTAATTATACAGAAATTTTAAAAGTGAACTGATTGCATGAATCATCCAATTTCTAAAGTATATGATATTTTATGACAGTAAACATATTTTCTCTGTGCCTTGTTAACATTCATATTATAATAAAAAAAATTGCATGCTAACTTTCACTTACATAAATAGTTTAAATAAATAATTTAAAGGCGGTGTTGTTTTAGTATTACTGAGATACTATTATAGTTTTTTATAATAACTTTTTATTAGCTTTTATACTTTCTGTGAATTTGTATTAAAGTTTTAGTAATTAATTGTATATTTTATTATTTTTATTAGTTTTTCTTTAAATATGTCAAAATAATATTTATAATTATTATTATTATTATAATACATTAAACTTAATAAAAATTATTTGGTAATTTCAAAATTATTTTATTTTTATTTTAAGTTAATTATTTACAATTATTTAATTTCATGTAACAATTCTTTTTAAAAGCTTTAGCTTTAGTAAACTATATTCAACTTTATAAATATAATTTATTATTTTAAGAAAAAAACGTATAATAAAATTATATATATATATATATATATATATATATATATATATATATATATATATATATATATATATATATTGCAAGGCATAAACCCCCTTTATTTCTTGTTTTCTTCCTAATAATTTTGCAGAGTTGATAAACGGTCTGATTTTGTCTTACCTCACTCAGCATACAGACTTTATGTTTTACACTGCAAAACAAAGAGAAACTGCAATGAATAAGCTTGTTTAACAGCGGTAGTTTAATAAAGTTGACTGTATCTTACTTGTGTTTGCGGTCCAGCAGCTCAAGGTGATTCTTGCTCGAATCTTGGTTTTCCTCTTTGTTTGTCAAAGAACAAAACAATTTAAAAACACAGCTTATAATAACCATCAATGCAAAAGCTTGTGAGACGGATGCTGTGACTCACCGCTCTCCTCGTCCTGCGTGTCTACGGTCAGCGAGTCTTCGAGGGAGTCGGCGATGCCGGTGCAGACCAGCTGCTGCAGCACGGCTTCAGCGATGGGCATCACCATGGCCGTGGTGGACGTGTTGCTCAGCCACATGGAGAGGAACGTCGTACAGCACATGAAGCCCAACACCAGCCTGCAACACAAGCAGAACACATGCAGCTCACAGAGTCTGTCTGCAGCAGTGTGTGTGTGTCGACACCTGCTGAATACATACATGCCAGGTTTGGCCCCGGCGATCATCACCATGCGCAGAGCGATGCGTTTGTGCAGGTTCCACTTCTCAATGGAGGCGGCCAGACAGATCACCCCCATCAGCAACAGCGTGGTGTCCTTAAAATACTCAGAGGCCACCTGCAAACACAGTTTTATCAGAGTTTCTGAAATGTTAGGAAAAAAATTCTTATAGCTTTAATAATATTTCAGAGAACATTGAGAGAAAACATTCTTGGATCATCCTCATCATGTTATTTGAACGTTCTAAGAAACATATTTGTTACATTTAAACCACATTCTAATCAAATCTGGACATTTGAACATTCCAAGAATGTTTAAAAACATTCTGATTGTGTTATATTTTGAGCAAAAGTAAAGTTAGTAGAATGTCGTTAAACATTTTTGCAACCTTTAATATTCTAATTATGACAATACATTTTTTTTAGAATATTAAAGAAACGTGCTAGTAATTTTATTTCTTGGATAAAAAAAATAAACATTAGTCAAAAATAAACAAGTCTGTAACATTCTTTGGTTGAAATGTCTTAATGGTAGTGTAAAAAAAACTGTCTTTTTACCCTGTTAGATCTAGGTCTGTCTTCAACAAGTTTTAGTCCAAGTTGCTTTAAAGGGATAGTTCACCCAAAAATGAAAATTCTCTCATCATTTACTCAGCCTCATGTCATTTCAGACCTGTATGAGTTGCTTTCTTATGTTGAAAAAGATAAAAGAAGATATCTTGCTGATTGCTACTATATTTTGCTTCTTCCTACTATGGAAGTCAACTGTTTGGTTACCAGCAATCTCCAAAATATTTTCTATTATGTTCAACATAAGAAAGCAACTCATACAGGTTTGGAACGACATGAGGGTGAGTAAATGATGAGAGAATTTTCATTTTTGGGTGAAGTTTTCCTATAAATGCTAATGAGCTCTGCTGACCCCGCCCCTCTCCTCCATGGGGTGAAGAGCCCACTGTAAACTTCAGGCCGCGAAACTCACAAACTAGCACATTTTTATTCTGGGTAAAGATAAAAAAAAAATTTAAGAAAAAAATGTAACCTTTAAATAACATTGTAATCAGAACCATACAACTCGACATTAGAAAAAATTTAAAACAATGCTCCCACAACGTTTTTAGAACCTAAAATGTTTTTTTTTTTTTTTTTTTTATGTTTTTGAAGTTTCTGCCCAGCATACCATAAAAATAGAAAATATTGTACAATATATTACAATTTAAAATATTTTTTCTATCTGAATATACTTTAAAATGAAATGAATTATTATGATGCAAAGCTGAATTTTGATCATCGTTACTCCAGTCTTCAGTGTCACACGACCCTTTCGAAATTATTCTAATATGCTGATTTGGTGCTCAAGAAACATTTCTTGAAAGTTTGAAAACATATATACATAAATCTCCAACCCAAAGTCCCTGCAGTCAGCAAAAAAGATTACGTAAAAAGGGGAATAATTGCCAAACATGATTACAGTATTTAAGATAACAGGTTGCTTTGTCAAGTTTGTCAACGAGATTTAGTCACATGATGCAGAATTTTCTTTTACATAATATCTTGGCAGTTTAGTGTGGACGCGATAATAGGCTGGTACAAATAAACGATCAGAAGCTCTTTGAGCTGTAAAACTCACATGCTTGATGAAACAAAATCACTATGACATTTTTCACTCTTGAGACATCATCTACAGAAGCCTCATACCTTGAGGCTCAAAAGCTCAAGAATATAACCAGGTCAGATATTCACCCCAGAAAACAGGTCATATTATATAAACCAGCTGCAGAAGCAATGCAAAGTCCCTCTATTTATGAATGTTAAACATTTAACCTACAGTATTCCAGTTCTTAACTGTTGCACAAAACATCCTACAGTACACAGTGACAGAGCAAAGAGAGGTGTCTTACCTCACTGGACTTCAGGACCCCAAACAGCGGGTAGAGGAAGGCCGGGACGAGCGCAGCGGCTCCCAGCGGTACAGCTTCAGACACCCAGTACACCGCTGTCACGATCAGGACATACGCACATGAGGACTCCTACAGACACAGAACATGTTTCCTAATGAGACCTGATTCTGGATGGAATTATATCAGCCAATTCTGAAGATCAAACTTATTATTAACATATTATGTATTCGATTTATTAATAATTTAATTAAAACCAAATTGTTAAATCCATGTTAGATATACACAATATAACAGCATACATAATGCGTAATCTATTATATATTTTCACTGTTTAAAATATAATTAATATTTTTTTATAATTACATTTTAACTACATTTTAAATGTGAAAAGGTTCGTTATGTCAATTTAAGGCAATGTTGCAATATATGCATCATTTATGCATACATTATGTATCATTAATGTGTGTGTGTGTGTGTGTGTATAGAAAAGCAATATTGCAATATATAGCTATATGCAGTATTGAAGTATATTGTTTAATGCATAATGCATATATATATATATATATATATATATATATATATATATATTAATCTTGTTAAATAAGATAAAGAGGTGATTGCATGCAAATCTACAAATATAAACAAGATATTTGCATGTACCAGTCACTTCTAAAGTGCAGGAGGAAATCATTACTTTAATAAAATGATGAATTTAATTATGAGAAAAACAGCAGGAAAGCATGTGCGTCAGTCCACCAATCAGGACAAAAATCCAAATCCGGTTTGCCCTGCCAAATATGTGGACCTGGGCACAACACTTCACGTGGATCCAGCAAACACAAATATGCATGTGGAGATTAGGCTGACTGAACGAGCATTTGTCAGGTGACTCAAATTTCATAATTAATCAGATTTTATAACAGGCCGAGCAAAGCAAAGTTAATACACGCTCACACATTCCAGACATAATAAATACACCAGACTAATGATGTGGAAGTAGAGAGGCACTGATCTGTGGCCAGTTTTAGGATTGTTGAGCGAAATCCAGTTATTATTATTTTTCGATTATTTGAGAATTTTAACTTTAACTTTAATTTTAACTTATTTAAATTTTCTGCATATCTGATTTGCTTTTTTGTGTTATTTCTTCATACACTCAAAAACACTTTCAGTCAGAAACTGAAAAAAAAAACATTTCAGTTTATTTCATTGTAACAATTTGCAATAAGGTATATTTTTATAACTATATTAGTTACCATGAACAAACAATTAAAAATGCATTTATTAATATTAGTTTATTCTAGTTCTAAAATGTAATAATTAATTATTAAAATCAAAAGTTTTACCTGCTAATATTATTTAATAGACCTAACATGAACAGTTGTATTTTATTAACTAACATTAACACTTAAAAAAAAAAAAAACACTGTAAAAATTATCTTTCAAATAAAATAAAGATAGTAGGGGTATGTTCTGCAAGAAAATACTATTTCAGAATTTATATTCAAAATTTCACTTTAATTTCTAATTTCTTTGTGATTATCTGTGAAATTTACAAGCGATTTCTGAATGAAAGTTTTTGTATGCATGCTTTAAAAGTGATTTTTCAAAATAGTAAATAAAATATTACTGGAGTAAATTTTTTCAAGAATTTATACCTTTTTAGTTTTTCAGCTTCAAAACTGGCCTGTTATTAGTAATTACAGTGTCTTTCGACAGGAAAATTGGTTTCTTCACCAACTTTTGGTGCATGTAAGGTAATGCATAACTACTGATGCTGACTAAAGGGACATTATTGTAAAGTCTTGACATTTGTTAAGCATTAATTTAGCATGGGTACATTGGATGATAGCGTATCTTTATAGCAATCGTCTGTTTTTTGGCCTTTTCTGTACTTTCTTCTGTCTCTTAGCTCTCTCCTTCCCAAGCTGATTATCCCTCAGTGTGTTCCTGTGCTCATAAACTCCGGCCAGCAGCTTTCAGCTTTCTGCTTTCTCCTTACCGCCCGACTGTGCTGAAGGCCGTCAGCGATGTGGCACACTGCAGATTAAGCCTCTATTGGCACATTGCTTTTGTTCTGCTCTAATCTCGTCATTGCTCAAGAACTCAGATCCAGCTGATTTCTTTTAGAAGGTCCGATGGGGCGTTGATGATAAAGGAAACTGATGATTTCCTCTAACTGATTACTAGATGATTACACATCAAGCATTTGGAAATGCACATCAATACAAGCTTCACGGCAGGACTCACACTCACACATGCATTCATTCTGCTTTCAGTGTGCGGGTGAGATGGGATTAGTGAACTATTGTGCACTAACCCCTTTATTTCTGACTCTTGATGAAAAGCGCTATCAGAGAGAGAGATAAGCAAACCTGTGCAAGTGACCTAATCTTAAACATGTTTTGGAATTGCAAAAAAAGCTGTCAAGGCAGAAGATAATGACATTTCCTGATCTGTGCGCTGTTTCTACATTTACCTATATTGACTTCTGCTGTTTAGATCAATTTGAATCATGTGTCTCATTACATTACAATGTGTGTGGCTTTGGATAAAAGCATCTCCCAAATGCATGATATTATATTGAAATTCTAAATAAATTACAAAAAAATAAGTTATTAATATTTATGTTAATTTAGGTTATATTTATTTATGTATAAGTGTATTTCTTAGATCCTGTCACCACTTCATTCATTCATTCACTTAGTTAACATATTTGACTTCACAACTGAAATGGCCCTCCAGTGTGAAAAATTGATTACAAAGTACAAATAATCCATGCATAAACTGCACCTATTACAATATCAAATATATATATACATCCTGATTTATTTTTATTTTTTTCTGTTATTTTACATACATTGACAAAATGAATGGTGTGGGTTTACTCCGAAACACTCGGAACTAGTAACCTAAATTTCAAAAGGAACGACACTGAATTAAACGAGAAAATAAAATAAAAAAAGTCTTTATGCGGTGTGTTCTCATAATCTCATTTTGCGTAAGAATGGGCATGCATATGTATGAAAAAATGGCATTAACTAAAACGATTCCCAAGCGATTTTTCGTAGGATTTAAGAGCGAGACACCGGTTAAATAAGCGCAGTCCTTCTCTGCAGGATTTGCTGATGTTGGACTGAATGTAAGATCCCAATTGCTACACTAACAAACAACATCTGTAAAACCTGCAGATGTTTCAAACAAACAATTCCTGTGAGAACATTGAACACTTGAACATTCACGGCACCGGCGCGCGACGCGCTCTGTAGCGCACCTGGAAAACGACCAATCAGGTGAGAGGTCGCGACGGCTCCTCGAGTAACCGAGGCCATAATCAATTCATAATTAGCCATTTAATCATTAGAATGTTTAAGACGTTATATAATTAAATCTGTCTGCCTCAAAAACAGAATTTAATTTAGATGCCTGCACACATTTCCCACGTATATAAAGATTCCTTTTGGAATTAACGAAGCGATAACATTTAAATCAAATGTATTTTAACGCACTATGTAGTGCACATGGCCAAAAGTAAGCAGCGCGTAAAAGCGCACCGAGAACGCGCACTCGCGCAGCGTGCGCTCCGATCGTGGAAATGACTGAGGATCTACTTACACTGCACGGGTGGATGAGAGGAAGAGGCAGCAGCGATAAAGGAATCATCACCACGAGAATGAGTTTCCGAGCCGTCCATATTTTTTTGATCAAGTCCATTCTGGCGCCTTCCAGCCTCATGGGAGAACGCTTTAATCAATTCAGCCCTGAGAAGTCCAAGAAGTTGTCTTCGAGAAGTTTGCTTTACACCCCCTTCAGCTTTTTATGACTTTTTATTAACTTCTTCTTGCCCTGCTTCCCTTTTCGTGCGTTTCACGCGCTGCGCGTCTTCTCGGATAAGTTTGCATGGACAGAGAGCGCAACTTTTCTCTTTGGTTCCCAGTTGTTTACTGGTGGCTGCAGTCCTTCTAGTCCATCCAAGAGTGACTCCAGGCCCTCTTATAGGATTTCAGGGTGTATTGATGTAAAGAACACCGATGGCTCTTTTGTGTCTCCACCTGTAAATGCGTCTATCTCTGATTCGCCATGCTTTCTTATTTACTTGCACTGTAAAATGTCACCAATTGCGCTTAAGCAACTCTAGATGAACTTATTTTCCGTTTGCGTTATAAAAACCTTTCCTGCGATGGAGATTAAATATATGAGTACGCGGTAGATTGTACTTTAATCTAACCATATCTCCTCCCAGTTTACAGCCGGACCAATCAGAGGTGAGTGAGTGGAGTTTATGAATGGACGTGGTGGGGTAGCGGGGTAGCGAAGATCACGAGCCAAATTGAACCGTTTAGATGCAACAGTCGTTTTCTCAGAATAAACTCAAAAGGGAACAGAGAACACGCTATTGAACCTGTCAGGAAATAAAGAACAGAAGCACCTGCGTTAACACACGTTCTAAAGATCACATTAAACCCAGAGCCTATATCTCAGAATTAGTTCTCAGAATGCATTGAGTGCTGTACATCAGTCAATACCTAATCATGTGTGTTTTCCACTTTTAGCATAATAGTAGCCTACATTAAAACAATTATGAAGAAATGTTGAGCAAATCTTCATGATGTGTGTCCTGACATGATTTTTAAACTGGAGTTAATCTGTACTGCCACTGCAGGCACTCCTCACATTTTCTTCATAAAATCTACATATCTAGTGTTATATTATATTCTTTATAATAGTCCTATATATTTAATTAATATGCATATATAATTTATAAATTGTACTATGCAATTAAAACAATTATTTATTTTTATTACAGTAATATAATAGTTTTTGTTTTTGTAATATTTAAATTAAATAATTAAATTTATTGTGAATCATTTTTAAGATATGTATATTAAACGCTAATTACATCATAAAATAAAAAATATGTAATTATAATTATATAATAAATTGCATCACAAATGAAAAATATAATGTTTTAGAAATTTGTATTTCCTTTTTCATATGATATTATATTATATTATATTATATTATATTATATTATATTATATTATATTATATTATATTATATTATATTATATTATATTATATTATATTATATTATATTATATACAGGGGTGCACATATTTTTTTTCAGACTGGTTCTCAGAAGAGAACCTGGAGATTTGGTTTGGTCCTCACACTGCATATAGCGTGACCCATTAAATGCAACTATAAAAAATGAATTAATAATAGTTAAAATATTATTACACTTTATTTATTTAGTTGTTTTTTTATTCAATAATAGTAAATAAACTAAATAATAGTGTGTGATAATATTATTAAAAATAAAAAGCAGTCCTAGTATTAAATACAAAATCATTTAATCATTTAATCATTAAACTTAAATATTTACTACTATTTTTTTTTTGCCTCTTTAAGAAGAATCGCTTTATGTATTCCCCAATTTTAAGTCACTTTGGGGGAAAAAAGCGTCTAAAAATAAATAAACAAAAGTGTTTTCATCATATTCAAACTTAAAATCAGCAGGCTTTTATTTTGGCGGGTTGCCGACAAGTAAGTATACGCGCTTCCGGATTCCGGCTGTCAGAACATATTTATATTAAACATTTTTTATTTTGGTCGCGCATGCTGACCTGCGGACCACTTATGTGCACCCCTGATTATATACATAATAATCAGACAAATATCTACCAGTGGTTTCTTTGTCAGTTTCTATTCTGTATATATAATATGCATCTATTTTACTTTTGTACAAAAAAAGCACCAAATAAAATAAAATGAAATTAAAATGAATTACAATATCAGTCAGAATCTTCAATCAGTCCAATAAATTTGACCATAATGTGCATAACACGCCACCTAGTGGAAGACAAGAGCAATTACTGTAACTGAATTGGGATTTTTCAAGTAGAATTTTGTTTTAAAGACTGTGCTGTTACAAGAAAATATCTGCAAAATAATGCAGCCAACAAGAGGAATAAAAATCTCTGTTTGCTGATTTTCTGTTGTGTAATGTGCTTTAAGTCTTTGTAATTTCTTATGGAGCGAGAAAACATAATCTGAGAAAATGCTGTACTAAAGCAAAGCTTTGTTTGTTCACATTGGGGGCAGAGCTGTTTGTGTTTTAGACTTTACATGTTTGACACACGTCTAAATCATCGGTCTGCTCTCCATACAGTCAGTAAACGGCAAATACAGGGTTGCATAACCTAATCAATGTTGCCTAAGTTACCTGTAAAGCTCTTTAGGGTTTTAGCAGGGGATGAATGTCAGGAGAATGGCTGTTCCTGCGTGAGGCTGTGAAAAGGCCGTGTTCTCCATGACACAATGCTGAAGATTGAGTGCTGTCCTCCTCTTGGACAGCATTAAAATGGTTTGATAGAGTGAGAGGAGCCACTGAGATCAGGTTTATATGCCACAATGTGCATGGGCGAGGATCTTAAAGCATTACAGAGACAGGCCGAGGTGTTTGATTAATCAACCAAACAATTTGTTATTCATACTGAAGAAGTCTGACGCTGAGAGGGAAAACTCCGAAAGACATCAGGACTGTTTGCTCGGATGAAATGAAAGTCTGATTGTTTTCCTCTCTGCGGGGTCACGCCGTCTGTCACCAGCATCACTGCACAGAGACATCGCTGTCAGCTCTCAGCGGGATATTATCAGCTGCTGTTGCACTGATAGTGCTTAGAATCTTCAGGATAAATGATCAATATAAAAAAAAAATAATGAATAAAGTAGACAAATGGATGCTTTTTGACAGATTGTTTGTCAAAATGTGGCCCAAATGACCTGAACTCACTTGAAATCAATCAATCAATCAAATGACTTGAAATTGCATCAGTGATGTTGCCATGTGTGAGGTGACAAAGGCTTTACACGTTAACTGGTATAAGTTTTAATAGAAAGGGAGAGATTAAGGCATTTAAAAAGAATGACATCATTAAAAAAAACAATTAGATAATATGATGTCTCACACTCTAAAAAGTGCTGGGTTAAAAAATAACACTTTGTTGTCACACTTTTTGGAGTCGTGATGGCACATTATGGGTTACGCTGTCAGCTGTTTACACTGACACTGATTTGAGAACAAAACATTATTTGGAATATGAAATATATGGAATATACTATATAATTATACTCCATTTTTTATATATTTGAAATAAAAGTTATTATTTTAAGTTATTATTATTGTTGTTGTTGTTATTATTAAAATAGTTAGTTAATTTTTGTGTGTATGTGTGTGTATAACTTATTAGATGTTGTAATACTGCATATGTTACATGCATTATACATATAATTTATTATATAATATTGTATATTTCACAAAAAATATGAAACGGCACAACTTTTTTCAACATTGTTCAACATAATAATACTGATAAATGTTTCTTGAGCAGCATATTAGAATGATTTCTGAAGGATCATGTGACACTGAAGACTGGAGTAATGCTGAAAATTCAGCTTTGCGAAACAGAAATAAATCAAATTTCACAATATATTCTAACAGATTAATATTTAACATTTTTTATAATATTTAAAATAGTACTATTTTAGCTGTATTTTTATCAAATAAATGCAGCCTTGGTGAGCAGAAGATAATTATTTTAAATATATAATATTATCCCATACTTCATTTTCTGTTGTTGCATAGATTGACTTTATTATTGTTATCATTATAAAAATAAAAATAAAAAGAAATATATTTTTTTAAATATTTGTGTGTGTGTGTGTGTGTGTGTGTGTGTGTTATAAAAATATGATGCAACTGGAATTTTAGTTTGGAGGAGGGTTAGGGTTAAGGTTTACCATAATTGTTTATAACTAAAACTTACTAGCAAATATACCTGCACATGTACATGAAGATGTGTAACTGACTGCAGAAACGACTTCAGCTCTGCCGTGTGTTACATTACACAAGTGGCTCATAATCAGCAGTGGAGCTGCAGCAGCGAGCGGCTTACAGAGGACAAACACACAGCACTCCATCTCTCTCTCTCTCTCTCTCTCTCTCTCTCTCTCTGTCCCTGAGCAAACAGCCTGTGTTTGGCTTCTGAAGCGCAGGAGAGTTTCTGGACTCACCAAGGACCAGTGGACATGAGTGACGGACATTCACACTTTCCATCTTCATTTTAATACGAAGACTTAGATGGCTTTGAAGGAGAGCTGCCTCACCTGGGGCTTCCTGCTGTGGTCTGTGACGTGGAGCTCTGCTCTGACTTTTACGCCACATGAAGGATCTCCGGTCAGTCCCATATTTCATCACATCACTCCACCTGCCACCAAGACGGGGGTGAATAGCACTGAAGCCCCTATGAGCAACTATACAGGTTTGTACAGTGACAATATTCTGTTATAATGATATAATGAATTCATATCATCATACAGTGCAATGCAATAATTATCAAATGCACTCAAAAAGTTTTTGCATGTGTACAGTAAGTGCATGCTTATAAACTTCTATGTTTTGCATAACTTTTTCAGATTTTTCAGAACTTTCAGCATTTACAGTAAACACACAAATATATTAATCATGCAGTTATTGTGAAATTCACATGTTGGCCTTAACATTTAAAATCTTCTAAAGGTTTTACATACAAACAGAGCTTTCATAATGGCTCAGAAAAATTCATCAGTGCGAATCAGATCAGCCTGAACTGCATAGAACTCAGATTTTATTATGATTGGAGAACATATAAAATATCCCAGCCATGCATACTTTGACTGTACTTTGCAAATAGCTTATTGATGTTTCCTGACCTAAAGTCAATATGCATGACAGATTTGTGGATCTCTGATATTATCGAGGTAATATATGAGTTTAATTGCAGTATAATGCATCTGTGAAGGAAAAGACAGCATCCTCGGGTGTCAGTTACCTTGAGGTTTTTTTGCTCAGGTGAAACAAAGGATGCTTTTTGCCACGTGGCAATGGCGGGCAGTGGGATAGTTGGCAGTTTGTCAGTTCCGTTACAGAGTTGCCAGCTTTGAAACTGAAATGGAGGGGGTTTATCGCCACCGTGGCCATGACAGAATTTGCCCTGCCTTCAGTTTTCAGTGCACTGCAAACCTGAGAGAGTCTGAAGGGGATCTGTCCCAGATAAAATGTATTTACTGTAAAACAAAAACAAACAAAAGAATAAATTTGTCTTTTTGTTTTTGCATGTTATTTGTTCTTGTACTACCTTAAGTTTAATTTGAGAAAATCATGTTTTTAGAAAATATTATTACAGTCATGTGTTGCAATGCATTATAATAAATGTATTGCATCACAGAATTTATAAAAAATGCTAAAATTAATTATGCAAAAAAAAAATCTCACATTAAAAAAAATTATATATTACAAATAATTTATAATGTAACTTTTATTTATAAATCATGGTAGTAATTCTAATGCCTTAAATTTATCTTGATTCTAAATATAAAAAAAATATAATAATATTTTTAACTACATGACAGTAATGTGAAATTAATAATCACTCTAAAACAAAGAACAAAAAAAATAATTCCAAAAATATTCAAGTAATAAGAATTTGGAAGAAAAATGGATTGCTATAATAATAATAATCCAGATAATCCATAAAGCAGAGTTATTTTAAATTGATACACTAAAATAAGTCAAACTTAAACTGAAGTAAAAAATAAAAAACTATATAAAAATAATTTTAAATGCAACAAAATCACTAAAACATGAACTAAAATTAAAATTAAAACATATATAAATATAAAGCATTATATGAACACCTGTAAAGTTGTTCCATTCACTCCAAGTCACTCATTTACCTGCAGCACACATACAGAGGCTTCAGTGTCACTTCTTTAAAGGGATTACTTAACTGACAGGGCTAAAGAGAGAAAGCCGAAGTGCACAGGAATAGCTGCTGAGCTCAGCTGACGGGTTACAGTTACACGTTAAAGATGTAAAGTCGTACCACACCGTTCCTTGCTGAAGTTAAATAATCATGCATTGACAAAACTGATCCACTCAATGTGCAGCATGTGGTCAGACTGCACCATCCGGGCCTCCTCAGCTGCAGGGACTTGTGGGTCATACATTTTTAATGCACGGCCCAATGCTTTATTTAATCGTGTTCTATTCTCAGAGAAGCTCTCTGGTGCGACCCTTGGGGAGTATGTGAGACGGGACAAAGGGGTAGAAAAGAAACTGACAGTTGAGTTATTTATTTATTTTGCTATGGAGTCGGATTGCTTAGCGCTAGCAGCATTGCCAAGCCAGTTAAGCTGAGCTTAATGAGAACAGCACAGGACTGGAACTGGTGTGAACAATAAACACCATCCAGTGACCCTGCCAGCTCAATCACACTGACTCCAGAACAGTCAATATGAGCTTTACAGCGACAGAGGAGATGAACAGTGCAGGGATGGCAGTTCTCAGCAGGAGAACACAGAAGATGCTGAATCCTCTGTGGGAATGTAGAGGGACTGGAGCAGAGGTGGATTATGGGATAGAGTGAGGGAGAATACACCCTATGGGTACTGATGGAAAGAGAGAAGGGAAAATACTTTCATCTCAACCCTTGAGGATAACTACGTACTGTTAACTAAGTCCCAGGAAAGCTTTCTTACACACATACACTCGCAGACACACTTAAAGCTGTCATTTTGATGGATTTATGCACTTATGAACATAAGTCTTGATTTTGTGATTATTGACATTTATTTTTATACTTTTATTCTATTCCATTCTGTTCTATTCTATTCTATTTAGTCACATTATGAAAAATGTATAGCAATAAGTTACACTCTATTTTATTCTATTTTGTCCAATCATGAAAAAGGGATAGCAAAAAGATGTATTCTATTCTGTTCTATTCTGTCACAGTGTGTGTGTGTGTGTGTGTGTGTGTGTGTGTAGTTTAGTCCAATCATGAAAACAACATGTAACAACAGTTCTATTCTATTCTATTCTATTCTATTCTATTCTATTCTGTTCTATTCTATTCTGTCACAGTGTGTGTGTGTGTGTGTGTGTGTGTGTGTGTGTGTGTGTGTGTGTGTGTGTGTGTAGTTTAGTCCAATCATGAAAACAACATGTAACAACAGTTATATTCTATTCTATTCTGTCACAGTGTGTGTGTGTGTGTGTGTGTGTGTGTGTGTGTGTGTAGTTTAGTCCAATCATGAAAACAACATGTAACAACAACAGTTCTATTCTATTCTATTCTATTCTATTCTATTCTATTCTATTCTATTCTCTCACAGTGTGTGTGTGTGTAGTATAGTCCAATCATGATAAACTGATAGTAAAAACAGTTATATTCTATTCTATTCTATTCTATTCTACTCTGTGTTGGATTTAGTCCAGTATTTAAAAGTGACAGCAACAAATGTTATTCTATGAAAAGTGATTAAAGTAAAGTGTTCTCTTTTTTCTATTTGATTCTATTCTTTTCTATTTAGTCAAATTATTAAAAAGTTACATTCTATTGTATTCTATTCTATTCTCTGTTTGAGTAAAGTATTTCTGAAGTCTTAGCACATTTAGAAGTGGTGTCTAACCATCTGTGGTTGGTGTTTGCAGGCCTGAGCTGCACATCGCTGCTTCCCCCTCGGCGAGGTTCTTTCTATCTAGAGAAGGGCAGTGGGATGTCGGTTGGAACAGTTTTGGCGTTCTGGTGCCTCGAGGGGTACCAGCTGGTGGGCAGCGAGAAGATCACCTGTGTCCTGCGTAGCGACACTGCTCACTGGAGCAACTACCCACCCGACTGTGAGGGTCTGTGTTCACTGCAATCATTTGTGTTTTAAGAGAGAAAAACTCATAACAAATGCACTCATGCTAGTTAAATCCCAGATTTTCAATGTGCACTATTGTGTAAATGTGGTAGCCATTCCTAAACCGGAGGACCGTGGGTTGAGAGCGGCCGTGCTGGCATCGGTAGTGAGCAGCATCATCATCCTCGCCATGTCCGTGTCCTTCATCATCTGCTGTCTCCAGGAGCGCATGAGCAAAAAGAGGTCAGAACGGACAGAAGGACGGGGCAGGTATGCACATCTGGGGAGGAAGAGACAAGGGAGCTTAAAATAGCCAAAGAGGATGCTAATGATTTCTCTGACTTTCCAGGGCGAGAGACAAGCGCAAATCATCCTGGAGGAGCAAGTGCTGGCTGGAGAGAGACGAAGGAGACTGGGAAGCTGTTCCACCACCTAATATTTACAACCTTTCCCATCATCTTGATCCCCATCTGACCCCTGAGAGCCCGTTCTATATGGGGGGACTAGCTGGTTGTGATAACCGCGGGTATCAGAGGTGAGAAAATCAGCATTGTTAAATAAAAAAAATTATGGATTAATTGATAATACTTGTCACAATCATCAAATTTCTGGTTCGATTTAAGAGACACAGTTATAGTGAGTTTATAACAATGTTTTTGTAGGCTTCCATCATGTTTCCATCACATTTTTTTTTTTCTATCAATTCTGACTTTTTTTGTTATTGCAAGTTTGTCACAATTCTGTCAAAACACAACCAATTCATATTTTTCTGAATTACCTTTGTATTTTGTATCCCATGGTGGAAACAATCTTTCACAGTAAACAGCTGTGCTGCTTAATATTATTATGGAAACTGTTATGCATTTTAATCCTTATGTATTTTTTTAAGATTCTTTCCTAAATGTTCAACATTTATATATATATATATATATATATATATATATATATATATATATATATATATATATATATATATATATATATATATATATATATATATATATATATATATATATATATATATATATATATATATATATATATATATATATATATATATATATATATATATATATATACATACATACATACATACATACATATATATATATATATATATATATATATATATATATATATATATATATATATATATATATATATATATACATTCCAAATGTCTTCACTGCCACTTTTGATCAATTTAATGTTCCCTTGCTCACTAAAAGCATGCATTTTTTAATGCTATTTTTGTTTTGCAGGAGTCAGGAAAACCTCCTGAAAGCTCCTCTTCCTGGTCTTTACCGTACAGAAAGTCAGATGTACCCACATGTGGTCCTGCAGA
Organism: Carassius gibelio; assembly: GCF_023724105.1. NCBI lineage: Eukaryota > Metazoa > Chordata > Actinopteri > Cypriniformes > Cyprinidae > Carassius > Carassius gibelio. The sequence continues at coordinate 25,168,123 of NC_068399.1, read as the reverse complement.
GGGTTCCCACACCCACAGTGCCGAGTGCCCCCAGCGCGCCCATCTACTTCCACTTCTCCACCCCTCCGCCCACAGAAAGCCCCAGTGAGCAGCCCGCTCTTCCACCGTACCCCAGCGCCGCTCCACAGCATCTGTGGCCATAGATACACACTTTTATTCAGAACTGGGGATGGATTATGGCCCCTACGTGGGAACAGCTCCTGGGGTTCAGAAAACCAAGAGAAATGATGGACTCAAACTAGAGCCGTCTAGATCAGCTCACACAGCTAGATCTAAATGTTGGACCAGGCTTGGGTCCAAATGTAGTGACATTTAGTGAGTAGCATATGTGAGTAGATTTCTGAATGACTGTAAGGTGGTCTGTTGTGTAGTTTTCTGAAGATGAAAGTTATATTAGGAAAAGTGAGGACTCCATACTGGTACTGTGATCTACTCCAGGGTTTATTTCTGTTCATTAGTTAGTAGTTTTTATTTTTGTTGCAAAGGATCTGATTACTTGCATTCATAAAAAACAAAAATGCAACTGTGTCAGGTCACATTGGAGCATCAGTTTAATATTTCTATGTTTTTTATACTATGGAAGGGTAGGAGAATTACACTGATACACAGAATACGGACATACATTGGGATCTCATAAACCTATTATACTTCAGACTTGATTTTGTTTATAACAAATAAAAAGATTTAATTAAATATTACAAAGTCCTTGCAACATCTATATATAAAATGTTTTGTAAAATGAAAAATCTACTGTCAATTTTGATCAAATTAATTCATCCATCATAACCAAAATCCAAGCCATGCTAGTTATACAGGGACTGAGTGAATGCAGAAATGACTTCTGTATGGTATTGAATAGCGCAAGCGGGATATGGGACGTAGTGTGTGTGTGTGTGTGTGGTGTTCAAGGTGACATTCCCATGGGCAGAACCAGCGCGTGCGGGCTGCTACGCCACAACAACAGCAAACTGGACTCTTTCCTCAAGAGTAACACCAGTCGGGATGTGTACGACCAGATCCGGGTCTGTTAACGTTGAGAGAACTTTGCTGGAATATTAATATAACCAGGAGAACAGGAGTGAATTGCAAGTTTTATTGCATTAATACTTTATTGCAAAATACGTATTTTAACTTGGCCACACTCTTGTGAACAGGATTCACATGTTCCTGAAAAAAACTGAAAAACAAAGCAAATCCTGCACACTTTCAATCTTTGCAAAAAGTATCAAAAAAAGTTTTATAGTGGAAAAACCTGGAAATATTATGAAATTTTAAAAGTGTGGTTGCTAGACTATTCAAGGAGTTACAATTTGGTTAGATGCTACTCTTTGTGAGATCAATCTCCTTAAGTTATCACAAATGATTAAATAAGTCATGGAAAATCATAGAAATGAATCATCCAAAAAATGCGGAAGCATTTTACACGACAAGGTAAGCTCTTGTATTTACAGCTCAAAGCATGAGTCATGGACCGGAAAACACACAGATCAAACATGTAAATGTCACAATTACAAAACCACATGGGATGTGCTTTAAACCTTATTAAAAGCCAGTTAACTCCTGTTTAATTTTCATGGATATTTGCATTAGCTTCCATATCACAGCGACTGTTTGAATGCAGTTCCCGTTCGTGGGCTGTCAGGCCCAGCAGCTGGTTCTGGTTCGGGTGGGTCCTCGGGATCCTCTCAGCCCGTATCAGGTCTGTCTGAGCAAGTACATCAGGACGGGGTTCAAGGAGGAGTCAGGTTCATGAGCTTCAGATATTGTCAAGGCTGACACACAGCTGTCATATCTCTTATAATATCCTCTGTTTTTTATAGGTACTATGTGAAGACGTCAGGGCTGGAGGACAAACTGCCCCAACACTACCCCATCAGACAGCCTGCACAGTGCCTTCTTTCCCACATAATTGCTGAATGGGTGTTTTTGTATATGCAATAAATAAACTGCTTAATCTTATTTGATTTCATACATTTATTGTATACACCTGATCTTGCTGTTATAATGCAAAGAGTTATTTTTATTGCCAAGTCCAATCAAACAAACTATAAACTGATATAAATTATTTTCCCACAATACATTTAGTGGTTTGTCTTTATTTCCCTCTTACGATTTTCACATATATAAGTTTTCATTTGTTTTATTATGGATTTTCTTTTTTCTTTCTTTCTTTCTTTCTTTCTTTCTTTCTTTCTTTCTTTCTTTCTTTCTTTCTTTCTTTCTTTCTTTCTTTCTTTCTTTCTTTCTTTCTTTCTTTCTTTCTTTCTTTCTTTCTTTCTTTTTTAAATCTGGGTCTGGGGCAATACAATTAATACTTTTAATGTGACATTCGTGCATAAATGTTCATTTGACATTCATAACAAAAATCATTTTAAATTTAAAATATACATCATATATTTTTTTAAATGCCCACAGATGAAGGCACGAACGTATAACTGAACAAAATCGCTATTTTCTGAGTGTGATAAAAGTACAGAACGGGAACCGGCGTTCGTTCGTGTTTGTTTCTGTCGGGGAATGTTTTCCCAGCGCACCGGAAACAGCGTGGGGTTATTCAGCATCAAGATCTTCTGAACTTGTAAGTCGAAGTTTATCTTTGCGTTTGACTTTTAAATAAACTGAGAAGACGATATTGATTATAATATTATAAATCGTTGGTGTAAAGAGCACACTCATTATTACATGCGTCTTCTAAACGTGACTAGTTGATGTAGGTTAAGTTAATGGCGGGAGATTAACATGTGTTTCATCATTGGATCTGCTGTAAGTTAACTTAAATACAGATCTTAATGATTCTAGTTTAAAGTATTCGAATATGACTCTTTACTATACGTGATATAATAACATTGCATCTACTATTGAAAAAAAAATATTTTGAGAGGTTAATATGTTTTTATCTTGAACTGTATCTACTTTACAAGGTATCCCGGTCTTTGCATACGGTTAAGCATAAGACATTTAACTTTACTTTTATGTCATTTATGTTTTCTATTATACCTATTTTACTCTGATAAGGCCGTTTTCTCGTGATAGAGTGAATGAGCTGTCAGCATCCTCCACAGAGCAGAGAAGATGTTGAGAAATGCCTCCGCACAGGTAACGTTAACTAAACAACATGCATAAGTGTTCATGTTTGCTCTGAAGGATGATTACAGGCTGACTGTTGTTATTCTGTCCTGACAGATACTCAAACAGTTCGTCCGGCACAGGACTACAGATACTAATCTGATCTTGGAGAGATGTGAGTGTCTGTCAGTCTCTGTATGCGCTGGCTTTTGAGTGACATGTTATTGATGATGTCCCTCATCTTTGTTTTGTCTCTTGGCAGCTATTAACCGGGTGCAGCTGCTTGGGCGAGTGGGACAGGACCCCGTCATGAGGCAGGTGGAAGGCAGGAACCCCGTCACCATCTTCTCCATGGCAACAAACGAGATGTGGAGGTCTGGGGAGGGAGAACCCACGAGTACAGGTTAGATCAGGCTGTGCACTACTCCCATCATATTTTTTATTATTATTTTTTATCATTAATATTGTTCATATATTTCCTTCATGTTTGATTTTATTTGTTAAGTACATATTTGTATTTGACTTATTATTATTATTATTATTATTAATAATAATAATAATAATTTGTATTTTATTCTGGATAAATTAAAGTGTATATATATATTATTATTATTATTAAATAAATACCAGTGTGTCCTTTGAACATATGGTACATGATTTAAAAAAGGTGATAAACAAACAGATCAGTTTAATGTATGTGAATATGCTTTCACAGAAATTGACATTTTTACAGATTTTATTTTTTAAAAAGCAAGTTGTCTTCATGTTGCAAATATATTGTAAAAAAAAAAAAATATATATATATATATATATATATATATATATATATATATATATATAATATAAATTATGTTTTATATTGTCCAATTTAAAGATCTTAAACAAATGGTTTTGTTCTTTTTTGCAGGAGATGTCAGCCAGAAAACAACATGGCACAGAATCTCAGTATTCAAACCAGGCCTCAGAGACGTGGCGTATCAGTATGTTAAGAAAGGGTGCGTTCCATAATTGTTTTCGAGCGATTTATAGATATAAAAATAAATCATACAGCTGTTGACCTAGAATAAAACTTATTTTCAGGTCTCGGATTCTTGTGGAAGGAAAGCTTGACTATGGAGAGTACATGGATAAAAACAACGTCAGGCGACAAGCAACAACTATTATCGCAGGTCAGACTTCACAACAGACTATAAATGTCTTAACTGTTTTGTTTTTGCTTTAATAGTTCAAAATTAGTTATAATTTGTCTCTTTCCACAGATAATATTGTGTTTTTAAGTGAAAATCTGCGAGACCAGTAATAAAGACGCCTTCCCAGACTTAAGGAACCTAAAGAAGATATTTTATATAGTGTTACTCTGCTCACTGACATTAAACTTTGCGTATCCTTCTGTCCAGTCTTACAGTCATACATAGAAGAAGTGATGTTGTTTGTATGATTATGTAATGCTGGTTTGTTTCCGACAGAGGGCGCTGACAGATGCACTTTGACATGTAAACACTTTCCAGAGCCATGAACTGGATTGAACTCTGTTTTAGGGGGGAAAAAATTCAAAATTTCTCTTTTTTTTTTTTTTGGACATGAAAAATAAAAGCATCATATCTGAAGTTATGTCTAACCAAATCCCGTCCAGTTTGCTGTTATGTCCTGCTAATGTTCATAAATAAATGCAATAGTTTGTCAGTAAAGGGTTTGTTTTGAATACTTAAGCCATCCGTGTCTATATGTGACTTAAAATGTACAAGACTTGTAAAGCACCACCTGGTTTCAGAAATGAAGCTTCTGAAACTGAGAGAACAGTAGTTTCAATTCTTATGTTTTTTTCAGTCTTGTCCATTTGTTTGTGAGCATTTTACCCATCGTGTTATGGTCGTTTGATTGTATTTTTAATGTTTTTTTAGCCTATAGAATATACCAAGAGTATCTTAAATGCACTTTTAAAATGAGTAAGATTACTTTTTCATGGTATTTACATACAGCTTAAATATTTTGGCAGACATTGGACTTTAGGCGGTGCATAGAGTTTGGTACTCTTGTCTTTATACGGTTTGTCAAGAGATTATGCGGAGTCCCCTTTAATTGGAGCAGCTTCACGTCAATCATCCATTTGCGTTCTTTTATTGGACAGTCGGCCTTTTTTTCTTACGCTCTGAGTGCGCTTTAAACGTAACAGCCAATCTGATTGGTCGCCACACGGATTCCAAGGGCGGGGCATTGGATAGAAAAGTTTTGCTTTTTTAAGACGAACACGCGTGGTGTTTACAAACAGCGTTAAAAAACTGAGAAAGCGCATATAATAATTTTTATTTGGAAATATCCGAAAGGTACCTGAATGTATCACAGTCCACAAACAGACCTCTGTTAAAAAAAAAAAAAAAAATGCAACTCCCATCATTTCCCCGCCCCGAATTCCTGCTCGCCTGAGAACGAAGGGGCGACATTTCTCAAGGAAGCTGAGGGGAAAGTTTCGATAACACTGGCGACGTACGAGCAACTTAGACCCAACTTTGCGCTGACAGCACCAAATTCACTCCAAATCGCGACCTGACGAGTGTTTTTTTACGGATACGCTGATAAATAGTCGTTTGTGGAGTTGATAAAGCGACGCTGCGCGTGGCCATTTACTACAAATCGAGGCATGGAAATAATGGATAGCGGGGAACCGTTTTTACAATGGGACAAAAATCTCAGCGAATTGTCCGAGCCCGGGGAAAACGACATTTTATACAGCACTGTAAGTTGGAATCTTCTTATAATTTCGTGGCACTATTGCCATCTTCACTTACACCCCTCATAGCATGTGTTGATGTGTTGCAACTAGTGTCAGATCACCCACAATGTCTCTAAACCTCATAGTTTCCTACGTTTAATCATATACACGCTTTTAAATGACTTGGTCTATCACAGAGATCGACCAAGTCAGATTACTAATGTGCCTTTGGGTTCCACTTGGCTCCAAGGGATAAAGTTCAGATGGTGCAGTCATCCAGTGACTGTATCTTGCTTATGCAGTGCCACACAAAGCAATTCAGATAAGTTTAACCCATTTGGATAAAGTCAGAATATGGTGCCCAAAGCCTTGAAGAGTTGCTGCAGGTTATGTAATAATAGGTTTGCGTTCCAACTTCTGCTCAAAGGGGCCTCTACTTGTTGCATAATTAGGGGGTTCACTGTTAGTGCATAAAGATCCATGTACTTTTTTTGGTTATCCAACATGAAGATTTTAGACTAGAATGTACATGAATGCATCAGGGAAAGTGTATTTTGGTCTCATGTTTGTAACTATTTTAAAACCTTATGTTTGTCTTACTCTTAATGACAAATCTTCACTGCATTTAGGCGTCTTTTACACACAGAATGCTGCTCAGAGATGGAATGAATGCATTTACACAGATACAGATATTGCTCTATGCTTTGATAAAGGTCTTGAATGCTTTTTTTTTATATATATATGCAGTATTGCAAAACACAGCAGAACATGTTGAATCTTAAATTTATGATCCTGAACGCGACTTCGAATTAAGTTAATTCCAGATGTGTGGTGCATTAGGAGACAAGCCGACATCCCAGTTAAATTAGCAGACAAGGTGCATAACGTCTTTCCAGACGGCATCAAAGGAGGTGCAGCAGTTTGGTGTGTCTGGTATTCATAACCCGGCAGTATCTGGGCGGTAACGCACACTTGCAGGAGAACTGTATATGCTTTGTAAAGGTTGTGAAGGGTTCACATTCTCATTCACCTTTAGAACAGAGCGGGGTCTTTGTTTTAGGGTCCCATCGGCCCCCTCTGAACACACACGCTCCCCCACCTCATGGGTTTGTATGTGCCGGTTCTCCTCACTTTTACTTTCGCTCCCCAAGGTTTGTTGACATGGAATTCCACACAACAATGCAAACTGTTCTCCATTGGAGAGAATAGAGCTTGCTTTGTGAGTTCAGCCTGTTGCATATGTCTGTTATCGTTACGCAGATTGCATGTGGGCTGTTTCCTTCTGCATTGTAATTCTGCTGCACTGTCATTGCATGGCAGTTGACTTTCGAAATGGAATTTACATTCAAATTTTAAGGCATTAGGGTGAATAAGGGTAATATTTAACCAATAGATATCTTCATAGTTCCTCAGTTAATTCATTGCATTATAAATTTTTTTTGGTGCAACATGTTTTCAGAAATTTTGTTTCAATATGCAAATGAGGCATTATATACTTTAATATGCACACATTTCCAGAACAAAAACATGAACACTAATTTATATATATATATATATAATGATCAGAATCAGAAAATGCTGTCAACAGCTTAGAAAAGGACATTTTTTGCATGTTTTAAGGAATTAAAAGTCAGACAAATAATATATGCACAAGCACCTCTGAATATAAATAAAATAAAACTGAAAAGTTTGTGTGTAAGTGCTACTGAAGTGATGATTTCTGGCTTGTGATTGAACACATGCAAATAGATAAAATTACATGAAAATAAAGTGTATTTTGGATGTTTTCTTTCCACTGTAGTGTGAAACAACACATCAAAAGCCAAACAGTGCAAAATCTCAATGTTTTTGCCTTGTCTTGACTTAATAAACATCTAGGAAGAACAATCTTATTTAAGGAATGCAATCATGCCCTTTTTAGGCCTAGTAATTGTCTTCTGTAACGAATCCGATTATGTCTTCATTTGTTGTCAGCTTTCTGTTGGGAAGGGCTTGTATAGAGGGTGTGTGTTCGTACCTACCTGTAAAACAGGGTTTTTTGTCACTTACTCTTGAACTAAAGTCTCACGTGTCGTATTTCAGGAGGTTTGAAATAGTGAAAATAACCCAAGGCTCATTCTCTGCTTCAGGACGGAGGTTAAGGAGATGCTGAGGAGAGCAGTTGGGCCGTCATGCTCAGCATTTCTTAGTGCTGATAATCACAGCGACACGATTAGTCTGGAAAGCACATTATCTCATGCAGCCGGGCCTTGTGGCAGCCAGATGTACTTTCCAGAGCGAACATGAGGAAAGGCATGCGGTTGTGCACTAACCTGTTTATTAGTCGTTCATTTTGTAGCATTTCAGCTGTAGTAGTTCATTGCTTATTTGCATATCTTCTGTATCAGAAGATCTCATTTGTCCCAGCTGATGGTTTATGATGTTATGATCCGCTGATAACACATTCAGGATCGATTCAGGGAAGTGGGGTTTCAAAGAAAGATCAGCCTGATCTCTTGCTGATACACTGGTTATTATTACTCGTATTGAGTTTGAGTCATTTTGACTCTGAGAAGTTAATGATATCACATTGGACTAAATCTGAAAATGGGTTTCCAGTGAACTATAGGGTTGGGTGATTTTATCAGTTTCTATTGTACTACGGTACAAAATAGAAATGTGTCAGAGTTTGTTATACCGGTTAAACTGTACTACATCTGTATATTATATTTACACATGACATGTCCCAAACTCAAGTCAAAGCATGGGTGTTTTTGCATTTATGCTAGACTTCTATTTATTTTGTTATGCATTCAATTTTAAATGTTACTTAACATATTAATCAGCTTTTCCTTAAATTTCCTTTGTGGTTAAAATTGTGATAAACTGGTATAAAATGACCCATACTCTGACTGTGACCACACACACAATCAGTGATGTGAAACACTGCACTGACGAGGATATCTTAAGAAAATAAGTCGTCTGTCTCGACCGTAGGGGCCGTGTGTGACTGTAAACACTGCACTGGAGTCTGGCTTCAGATTTGGGCTTTTTTGACTTTGTATTTTTAAGGTCTTCTGGGACAGAAACAGACTGAAAGGTTTCAGTGGTCAAATTTGCATAGTACTTTTTGCATTTTTATAGGAAATAGTCACACACGGCCCCTACGGTCCCCAGAGTATTTTCTTAAATACGTTTTTAAGTTTTTAAAAAGGGTTTGTATAGTTATCTGAACTATAAATATAAAATTGAAATTTATAAAATTGAGTTTAACTTGATTACCAAAATGACTAAAAATGGAAAATATAGAAATAAAAATAATAATGATACTAAAATACCTTTTTGATACTAAAGTTTTTCCATTTTGATATAAATTAAAATAATAAATTATTATAAAACATGCAGCCAACAAGAAACCACCTAGCAAAAAAACAAAAACACCTATTTAGATGCTTCATATCAGGTCTGATTATCGACAGCATCCTGGTCCTGAAAATGTGTTTGGTCAGTGCATATCATGTCAGGACAGCATGATCTTGTGTCCCTGAGCTCTCTGACATTTTGCTAACATTTGTCACTCAGGAATCACGTGGTGGTCTGGTGAGTGAGAGACCCTCTGTGCTCAGTGTGTTGGGCAGAGCCTCTCTGCTCTCTGTGGGACGGGGGGACACAGACTCGGCCTGTTCTCCGAGAGGGCAGGGCTTACGTCCGTCGCTCTTGAAGGCTGTATCTGCCACACACATTCTTGCACTCTTGCTCTGAATGGATGGTTTGTATGAGCTGCAACTTGAGCCTGGACCTTTCCTGAGGGCGCACACATTCATTACTCATTACCACGTCCCAATTTATTCCCAATTTATTACCTGCCCAGTCATTCTAAGAGCCCCTTGGAGGCTGATCTCTCTTTGATTCAGTGTATTTTGGTAGTGCAGAAGATGTAATTGAGGTGCTGTGATGCAGTAAAAAGGGTTTTCGTTTTGGAAGTACAATGCCTCATGTATGCAAACACTTTTTTTTTCTGTGACCTCAAAGCCACTCAAATTATTTTTTTTCTGAGCTATACCTAATTTCTAAGCCCTAAAATATATATATATATATATATATATATATATAATGTATAATGTATAATATTGTATACAATATATTAAAATATGTACAATAGTTTATCTTTAAATGTATAAATTCATAAATAATATATGTTAATAAATAAGTAGATTATTTTTTACATTTAGTAGCATTTTCAGTGTGCCACATTGGTATTTAAACAATTGTTTAATAGAGTCTTAGTACATTTCTTTAAAAAAAAAAAAAAAAGATAAATTAATCATGTAAAATGTATTTAGGGAAATCCAGTAAATTAAATACTTCTTCAAATAAAAAGTGCGTAATTTCATTTATTTTTCTATTCTTATTATTTGTGATGTGATACAAACAAACCAAACAATCAGATATTTAAATAAACCATACATCTGACTCAAAACAGTAAGACAAATATTATAAAACAGTTTTGGACCCATTCCTCTCTGTATTATCATTTAGATCCACGTTATTATTTAATAGTTTTCCACATAAATGTTTGTGCAAATTAAAAGCATGTTATAAAGGTATACATCCCTCATTTACAGCATTGCTGCTTGTGTATTGGGCATGCAGGGTGTCTTTCACTCCATTCAGTCCGAGGTTTCCTGTTCCTCCCTTGAAAGAGCAAACAGATTGGTGATCAAGTGTTTACATTCAATCCACATTGATTTATTTGCTATCCGCTGTATTTGCTATCCGCTTACATCCCGCCTCCTTTAGGGTCACTATTGACCAGATGTTGATTCCAGTGGAGCCGTTTCCCGAACCCCTGGAGCTCCAGAATCACCAAAAAAAAATTGGCGGGGGGAAGGGAGGATGGGACGGTCCCGAATCTGCAGGATGTGTTCAGTCATGTTGTGAATTAGCAGCACAATCAGTCACTATTGAACGGGAAGTTCCCCCAAAAAGAAAAATGTGCTTTAGTTTACACAGCCTCAGGCCATCCAAAATGACTTTTTTTTTTTTTTCTTCTGTAGAACCGTAAAGATGATTTTTAGATCAAACCCTGGTCTTTGGTGATTCATACAATGCAAGTCAATAGCTACCATCACTTTGAGAATCAAAAAAGCATTTATAGGCAACATAAAATTAGTCCCTATACCTCCTGACAATGTATTGAGGTCTTAATATAATCGTGTACATTTGATATGATTGCAGGATTATGAAATCAAACTGGTGAATTTTTTTGTTTTAGCCAATTAATGAAATCAAACTGACTGAACCAGTTTGCAGGAAATGATAAGATTTCCCAATTTATTAATGTTGTAAATAATGTTCAGTTTCTTGTATAGACCAATCGTTTCACTTCATAATTTTGTGTTGCTTGTCTACTTTTTTGACTCTCAAGTGACTAGCATTATATGTATCGCCAAAAACCAGCGTTTCAGCTAAAAATCTTCTTTTACTGTTCCACTGAAGAAAAAGTCACCTACATCTCAAATGGCCTGAGAGTGAGTAAATTAACAGCAAGTTTTTATTTTGGGGTGAACTGTCCCTTTAAGGCCTCTTTCAGTGAATTAAGCTGAAGATGACACACATTTCATGCTCAGCAGTTGCACTCAAGCAGCTTGAGCAAGAACCAGGCCAATTCCAAACACTTGGAAAGTGACTCATGGAAATAGTGAAGGACTTGTGGTGGGATTTGTCTTGGCACAACTGAGATCTGCAAACTGAACTTTAGGAAAGGGATACAAAACTTTTCCCAGACTGCTTTTGTCCCTCGCTTTCTGTCCAGATTGTCCTCTCAACTAGGGCTACATGATAAATCGCATGATTAATCATATACACTCAACAACTAAATGGGACTTTCACCATTAATTGTAGTAAGCTTTGTTCTTTCCAAATCTTGAGCGTCTCGCAACAATTCATGGAATTACTCTAGTTTGTTGATTATTTATGAGCTGATTATTATTACTTTACCCTGCTTATTGATGTAGTTACTGGAAGTTGTACTGAAAACTGTTTTGAATCACAACAGCATTGCAGGCACACATTAAACTCTACACAAACGTCCTGTATGGAGGGGTTAAGTCTGTATTTGGGTCAAAGAGACCCTTGTAATCCAGCTTAATGTCACTTAGCATTGGCTCCTGTCCTGGAATACCACTACTTAGTAATGAGACATTTCTTTTACAACAGCATTAGAAGAGGTTCGTCAACCGTGCTGGACTTGTTTCTGAGGACAAACATTCTGGCTTTCCTTAAGTCTACAGCGCTCCAGTTCAAGACAAACAGATTTTTAGTGGCTAATATCAGTGAGTCAGATCCATCCACAGATGTGTAAAGAACAAGGTCCAGCCTCACCAGCGCTGATCTTTGTCTCCTGTGGGTTGGTCTTTCCTCGCATCTGTTTTGCTGCTTAAAGCATTGCGTCATCTGTGTCCACATTTGGCTTATAAACTTCCTCTTCCTGCATACACATTCACTGCATCTTGAGAAGATAAATTACAGGCCGCTGTCCGCTGTCTCTGTCTCTGTCTCTGCGGCTCCTACTATCCAGATTCTCCAGCTGGGTAAAATCTCAGAAAGAGTCAAATTGCAGTTCCCTGCCCCCAGTGAAACCATATGTACTATAAACCCATCCAAACTAGGAACAAAGAAGCCTTCACTCTCAGAATCCACCCAGCTGGATGCAGGCGCTCGTATCTTATTCAGCAAACTCCCAAACTACTCGTACTGTTTCACTAGTATGCAATATGTGTATAGGGATCAAAATTGTGGAATTATTTTATCAAACATTAAACAGTTATATTTTTTTTAAGCATTGATCATTTGAAAGCTATAATTTTTTTTTATATTGCATATTTTTTTTTAAATGTATTAAAATAAATATTTTTATTTAAAAAGTGTGTGTGTGTGTGTGTGTGTGTGTGTGTGTCTGTCTGTGTGTGTGTGTGTGTGTGTGTGTGTATATATATATATATATATATATATATATTTATTTATTTATTTATTTATTTATTTATTTATTTTTAGCTTTTAATACATTTTATATTATTTTTAAACCTGATTTCTAATTAACTTTATTTGGATATATATATATATATATATATATATATATATATCTCCAAATAAAGTTAATTAGAAATCAAATATATATAAATATATATATAGACACACATATACCTTATTTAAAAATAAATTTATATGATTTAAAAGTAGTAGTTTAATATATATATATATATATATATATATATATATATATATATATATATATATATATATACAGTACAGACCAAAAGTTTGGAGACACCTTCTCATTCAAAGAGTTTTTTTTATTTTCAAGATTGTGAAAAAGCAGATTCACACTGAAGGCATCAAAACTATGATTTAACACATGTGGAATTATATATGGAGTTATATACAGAACAAAAAAGTGTGAAACAACTGAAAATGTGTCATATTGTAGGTTCTTCAAAGTAGCCACCTTTTGCTTTGATTACTGCTTTGCACACTCTTGGCATTCTCTTGATGAGCTTCAAGAGGTAGTCACCTGAAATGGTCTTCCAACAGTCTTGAAGGAGTTCCCCGAGAGATGCTTAGCACTTGTTGTCCCTTTTGCCTTCTGTCTGCGGTCCAGCTCACCCCTAAACCATCACGATTGGGTTCACCCCATCACTCTCCTTCTTGCTCAAATAGCCCTTGATGCCTTCAGTGTGACTCTACAATTTACATAGTCATGAAAATAAAGAAAACTCTTTGAATGAGAAGGTGTGTCCAAAATTTTGGTCTGTACTGTATATATATATATATATCATATACACACAAATTTCCTAGATGATAACTGATGGTATGTAAGTGAAGTATGAACTGTGGAGTATGTTGGTAAAGGAACTGATCCCAGACCTGGTACTTAAAAGTGATTATTTCCATCTTCAAACCACAGGAAACCTCACATCTGTCCTCCTCGGAGTGAACGCTGTCTTCTGTTCCTCTCAGAGAGAACAGTCGACACCCTGCAATTTCCAGCAATCATCATAATCATCTCATCACACACTCAAGAGTGTCAGATGTAATTGCATATCAGCCGTGACTGATGCAGAAACGACATAATAATACAGTGGCTTCATACGGCCATAACCATGAGTGAATTCATACAGAAATGACTGGTGCAAATGCATCCAGGGCATGACAACTATGACATGTCATGTCACACAACTTGAGGGTTTCACCCTCTCCTGACCTGATTTGAACTGCTGCGATTTTCTCTTCTCCGTTCAACATGAAGCGTTCACCTTAAGTGGCCTTGGAAATGCTTGCGTTTTCATTCTATGGTTTTGAGCCGAAGAAAACAGTCCAGAAAAACAGTTCTTTGCCAAATATGAAGTTTAAGTGAGTTCAGAAGAGAACACACTCTATGTGTGTTTTTGGTGGACGGCAGGGCCTGTAGAAACATCTGTGACCTGCATGCTTTCTCTCCAGACGTTTTCTCATCATGGTGGGCGCAGACAGAGCTGCTGTTGAGTAACAAAAGTGGAAAATGTAGGGCAAGGCATTCCAGAGCGACTTTGTCACTTGCACTTCAAATGGTTTCTCTCTTCTTGTTGCCTTATGTATAGGTTTAACTGTTGTCTTTCTTGTCTTTCTTGACTTGGTTGACCTCTGAGTCAGTCTGTAATTGATCCCATACGCTGACTTCTCTCCATTTTTCACTCCAGACTCCATTTCTTTCCTTCCTAGTTTGCTCAGCTTGGTCTTGTTTAACTACTCTCTGCCGAAACCTTGTGAGCTGCCTACCTAGACTGCATTGCTGTTGGTCAACGTGACCAGTTCGAACCCGTTGCCAAATCTGTGTGTATTGAAAGGAGTAGATCTTGCCTGTGAAGATTTACTGAACAACAGTGGATTTAACTTATCTTAAAGCAGCATTGTGTATTTTGTGGAGAAGGCAATCCCATAATTCATTGCAAATGTGAAAGACAGGGTTTCTGCAGGTCTTTAATTCTTCAAACTAAGGCCTTAAAATTACAAAGTAGTGGATTAAAAATTGCATGCACTGCATAGAATAAATCTCTTTTTTTCCAGTTTAAGTATCTGAACCTCTTTAAATCAAGATACATTAATAGGCAAAATAAAAATAGCTGAAGTCATGTTTTATGATAAATTGAACCAAATCGAGTGAGTTTATGCTTAAAACAGGAACAATCATCAAGGAGAAGGGGGTGAAAAGCCCATTGGTGGATGTTTGTTGTTGTTTTCGGTGTAAATATGACCTATTATCATGTCTTTTAATTTAGAAATCTTTTAACAATTATTACCTACGAATTAATTAATTGGTCTTAAAATGGTCTTTAAAAATCTTACATTGGCTTTCATAAAACCTGCTGAAACATTGGAGATAAATGTTGATTTTAAGTTTTTTTTTTTTTTTTGAATATTTTAAGTAGCCTCGGTCTTGTTTTTTCCCCACTATGAACTGAGCCCTCAGATAATGTTGACAGACCGTTGTGTTTATATTTAGTGTGAGCCAAGCTGATCTGCTAAATGGCCTTGAAAGAGTAAAGTGTGCAGTGATAAGACCTTTTCATAGCGTAACATCTCTAGACTAGATGAACAGATGCACACACAGTGGTTTGAATGTCTGTGTTGCATCTCTGACTCATCTGTGCAGATGGAGACGAGTCCGTTGTGACTGAGCAGTTTCAGATTCATCATAAATTATATTTTTATGTACGTTTTCTATGACAGTAACTACCATTAAAAAAAAAAAGGTTTAAAAGTGTGGTGTTTTTTTTTGTCTATATAAATGAAATGTTCACCAAGGCTGCATTTATTTGATTAAACATAGAGTAAAAACACTAATATTGTGAAATATTATTACAAATTAAAATAACTATTTTGTATTTGAATATATTTTAAAATGCTATTAATTCCTGGGATGCAAAGCTGAAATTTCAGCATCATTACTCCAGTCTTCAGTGTCACATGATCCTTCAGAAATCAGTCTGATAATTTGCAGATGATTTAATTATTGTTTAAATTAAATTACTTTAATTTTCTTAAACAAAAAAAAATAAAAAATAAAAAATGTAAATGATTAAATAACTGTTTAAAATATTTTTTAATTCACTTAAATAGTTTAATTAACTGTTTATAGCTAAATTCAATAATTTATTTACATTTCTTTGTGTTTTGGGCAAGTACACATGGCCTAAGTGTGATCTGGAATAAATGCACATCGATCAAATGGGCTTTATTGACAAATTGACCCAATCATGATGATTCAAGACCCTGTTAATGACAACGAGTCAAAGATGCTGTAGACTGAGCTCAACATGTTGAATTCAGAACATTCCTCTAAACTGCACCTGAGGAGAAGAGCTGAGGAAACCCTCTGACCTGAGTCAGTCTTTAAGAGATGAAATCAATGTCTGGAAGCGCCTCAGCCTGTCCAAACCCGTTTGAGGCGCAGGAGACCTTCTTAAGAAGGGCTGGGGGGCTGGAACGCACCCATAGGAATGCCAAGGAGTGGGGAGGCAGCTGTCTGTGGGTTTTGGCCCCGAATCAAAACTAGGCTTGGAACGAGCCATCTGATTGGACGAGAGAGAGTGTGATGCACTCTGATTGGTGGAGAGGGTTACCCTGTGGGCACTTGCTATCATGTTTAGTCTGTTCCTCTAGTCTAGGGTATGATATCTGATCTTCAAAGAAATGTGCTGATGTTTTACAGTCTGCAATTAAAGTGTGTTTAACTAGCTGTGGTTTAATGAGCACTTGATATTAGCTCTGAACTCACAGCTTGATCCTAGACCTTAAACCTCTCAGCCAAAGGTAAAACTCTAGTTAGACTGCATTATTTATGCTTACTCATAAATAAAAGGGGATGAAATATTGACAGTAGTTTAAGTAACATAATACTGCTAATTAATTTCATAATATATAATTTCAATTAGAATTCAATTATTAAATAAATAAAAAAAATGTTTTTGATATTTGAGGATAAAAAGAGAAAAAAATTACTTCTCTGAAAAACTAAAGAATGGTTTTAATTTTTTAAAATATTTTAAATAATAGTATTTTGTTATAAATAAAATAAAAATAAAATAATTATAACAGTATTTAAATTAATTAAATGTAATTAATTGTATTTAATGATAATTAATTGAAATATTTATTTATGGAGAAGAAGAAAAACCGTATTACATGTTAATCATTTAATTTTAAAAGCCTAACTCTCACATTGGTGTGGTTCCTGTGCAGCACTTCACCGAGCTGCTGGATGATCTGTCCCAAGAGGCTTTGCTGGGTCAGTTGTTAAGTGACCCGTTCCTGTCCGGCCGTGGAGATGCTATGGACACGGAGGAGGATCTGACCCCTGCGTCTCCAGTGCCGCCACACATTCAAGCCGAGCACAGTTACTCGCTGTGCGGAGACTCGCGCCCACAGTCGCCCCTGTCCCATCTGCCCGGGGAGCCCGGCAGCGACGCCGGTAAGACTCGGCCAGAATCTGCTTCTAGTTTGTTAACAGAAGTCAAAATCCGTCTCTAAATGCAATTTGATGTGTGTTCTAGGTGACACAGACAATGAAGAGTGGCCCATGGAGCAGGAGGATAAAGGGCTGAAGATGGAGCCTCTGCTGCTGCCCACCCTGACCCTCACTCTGACCCCCGAGGGTCCCGCCTCTGAGCCTGTGACTGACGCCTTGCTGACCCCTCCGGCCGCTCCGGTCAGACCGCTCGCTCACACACACACACACACACAGTCAGTGGGGTTTTACTGAAGTGCTGGTGTCTGCTCGTATCTGCAGGTGAAGGAGGACCGCGAGAGTCTCATCCCTCAGATTAAACTGGAGCCACACGAGGTGGATCAGTTCTTAAACCTCTCACCCAAAGGTAAAACACTGGCTCTGATATTTTTGGGTTATTGCACAAAAAATAAAGATATCGGAGCGCATTAAGGATTACAGTAAATAACATCATTTATCATAAACAGCTCATGCACTTGATTCATCCTGAATGGGTTTATTTTTCAATAATGACCCGACTGTACATTATTACACACAAAATAAATAAATGTGCTTAAATGATTTTTTTTTAATAAATAATAAAATATTTTTTTTATATTTTTCTCTAAATATTTTAATTTAAATCATTTAATAATTCTTTTTTTTTTTTGAAAATAAAACGATTTAATGCATTACATTACTTTTGTGTTTAATTTAATGCAATTTTAATTTTTAATAATTTCATTGAATAATATAATTAAGTAATTGAAACAGTACTTAAGAAGAAAATGACTTATTACACACACACAAAAAAAACTTTTAGTTTTCTAACATTTAATTAGATTTTTTTTTTTTTAGGTACATGTGTAAAAAGTATTTTTCATCTTAACTAAATTATTTAAATTAATAACATACTGTTTAAATTATTTAAATTCTATTTCGATTAAAATTACTTTTTAAACTAAATCAATATTTCATGTCTATTTTAATTTAAGCTATTTAACTATTCAAAACAGTAATTTAATAATCAAATAATTTCATGAACTAAATAATTTACTTTAGAAAAGAAAAGCGCTTAATACTCATACTAATTAATGTACTTGGCAGAAAAAGATTAAGGGATATAAATATTGAATTTTAAATAATTACTTTTTAATAAATAAAATATAATTTTATTGAAATTAAGAAATAATAATATTAATATTTAAAGAAAGACTACATAATTACCAAAAAAGGGTGATTAAACATCTAAAAATATTTATTTTTAGCTTTTATTACTATTTGAGAAGATAGATAGTTCAGAGTAATAGAAGAGATATGAAAGTCACACAGCTATGTAGAAAAGAAATCTGATTTGAAGCATCAGAATTGATGTGTGATGTTCTTGATCAGGCCTGGAGTCTCTGCAGATGCCTCCCACTCCTCCCAGCTCTCACGGCAGCGACTCGGAGGGCAGTCAGAGTCCCGTTCACCCCTGTGCCCCCGCCAGCCCCACACAGACCCCCGCTGTCCTCAAGGTGGCGCCGAGAGCCCCGTCTTCCCTCTCCAGCTCTCCTCTGCTGACCGCACCTCATGTGAGTACAGAGGCATGTTGTTCACTTCACTAACAGATGTGTTGCGCTTTCTTAACCTCCTCTGGTCTGATCTGACAGAAACTGCAGGGCTCCGGGCCTCTCCTGCTGACGGAGGAGGAGAAGCGCACGCTCATCGCTGAGGGATATCCCGTGCCCACCAAGCTGCCCCTGTCCAAAGCTGAGGAGAAAGCACTGAAGAAGATCCGCAGAAAGATCAAGAACAAGGTCAGTCTCGTAAAGCTGTAAAACACTGATGCACTCTTTAAATCTGAGTGCTAAGATTCATATCAAACTTAATATCATGACTTCCAGATTTCAGCACAAGAGAGCCGCAGGAAAAAGAAAGAGTACATGGATGCTTTGGAGAAGAAGTAAGTCTGATAAATATTCATCAGATTTAATTAGCATACATAAATGTGACATTTCTGAAAAATAAATAAGCTTTTTCCACTCGAGTTCTCAGAGGTGTTGAAAATTTAAAGATCAAGTTATTCAAGCGTAAAAGACTTACTGATGCTTAAAAGTATGTTTATTATTGTGAATATTTCATAGCTGCACTTTTTTTTAAATCTTCATTTAAAATATAGTAACTTGCTCCATTTCTAAAACCTTTTCAGGTTTTTTTTTACATTAAATATTCTTTTTCAACTATAATTAACTCAAATTATCAAAGAAAATACACATATACGGGTACATACATACAAATACATATACACGTGTGTGTGTGTGTGGGTGTATGCATGCATGTAATTTATTTATTTAGATATATACTTAAAATATAATTTGATTCTTTAAATATTAAATATTATTTGTATAGTATTTTGTATAGTATTATTTGTATATAAAATTCTGTAAATTTTGAAATAAATTGATTTGTGTATATATATATATATATATAGAGAGAGAGAGAGAGAGAGAGAGAGAGAGAGAGAGAGAGAGAGAGAGTAAAATGGGTTGCAAATCAAGTTTCAAAATCATGTGATTATTCATTTAGAAATAAGTGACATCATGAAGGTAAAATGGGTTGCAAATCCAGCTTCATGTTAAATAAATGTGCAATATTTGTAATATCTGTATGTGACATTGCAAGTGCCTCTCCATCCACAGGGTGGAGACCTGCTCCAGCGAGAACAGTGAGTTACGCAGGAAAGTCGAAACACTGGAGTGCACCAACAAGTAAGAGCCTCAACCCTTCTTTCCAGTACACTCTTCAGCCATCATTCGCTCATGTTTGGATCTCACACCTTCTGTTGCAGGCTGAGTTGTAATTTTCAGTCATGAATGATAGATGCTCTGTAAACAGTGCTGTATTGATTGTGTGGCAGGTCTCTGCTGCAGCAGCTGCACTCGCTGCAGGCGGCGGTGGCAGGAAAGGTCCCGCGGTCCTGCAGGGTGACGGGCACCCAGACCTCCACATGCCTCATGGTGAGCTCTCTCTCTCTGTGTGTGTGTGTGTGTGTGTGTGTGTGTGTGTGTGTGTGTGTGTGTGTGAGAATGAGCACTAACAGAAGCACTGCTGTATGTGTGCAGGTGGTGGTTCTGTGTTTTTCTGTGTTCTTGGGGAGTTTCTACCAAAGCCTGAGCCCCTGTTCCTCCATCACCAAAACAGAGCTGAGCAGAGAGATCTCCATACAGGACTCATACACCACTACAGGTATGCATGCTGGGATAGCAGTGCAAAAATATACAGAGACGCACAACTTCTAATTAGATATGATATGCATTTGCTATGTAATCATACATACATTTGTATATATTAAAATATATATTTTTAAAATAATATAAATATCTAAATAATATATCTTATGTGTGTGCATATATATAAATTATTTATTTGCATTATATTCATATATATTTGTAAACTTTAAAAATGATTTAATTATCCATTTAAAATTTAATCATATTTGTCTTTAAACATGCCATTTGTCTTTATATGTAAGGTTTGTATGTGTGTGTACACACATGTAAAATATACATTTTGTATATATATTTGCATATAATATAAGTAAATAATTATTAGTTTTACATGTATTTTTTTTTATTTGTATTATAGTAGTATTACATGCAAAGTATTAATAAGTATTATAACACATCACCATTTTTCCCAGTAAATATGTTTCTAAAAGTACTGTACTTTTTTCCCTGTGTCATTGCATTTTATTACACAGAACTTAATTTCTGAACTTGGTTGTTTTGTTTTCTTTGTGTGTATGGATTCATTGCGTTGTTACAGACGTCTGGTGAAAATTTCATGCCAACAGCATTTTTAGAAACATTTTATTTCTGGGAAAAATGGTGACGTGTTCAATACTTATTTTACCCGTTGTATTTTCTAGTTACTGGTTTAATAAATGTTCCTGTTGCATGATATAATAATCTGTAACACATCTTCATCAGTTGTGTGAGGATGTTTATGTGTTGATTAAAGTGTGGATGTAGTATTAATGCAGAGCTACTAGAGCGTTTTCACTCGTGTCTGTTGCAGTCCCTGCTGTATTTTGCTCATTATTCTCTGTCTCTTGTTGACTAATAAATGGAGGAACGGCTGGATTTGGATCCATATTAGTGGTCTGCGCCTCACTCTTGAGCTGCTGAGAGTCGTTATCAGTGCTGGAGTGGGCCAGTAATTATCATGCCTTTAAAAGCAGAGCGAACGCTTAATCATCGCTGATCTCTGATCCGCCCGCATCACGTTTCTCCCACGCGCGCCATTCAGTTAATGCACCGCTTCAACAAAACACTACTGTACTAATAAAAGAGCTGTTTACACCTGATATTAATATCCATCTCATGTGATACCGTCACAAATGCTCAGCCGAGACATCTGCTCGTATCAGCAAGAAAGAAAACGGTTGACCTGCCGGCCTTTTAGGGTATAATTTATAATTAATTATTAAAATATTAGATATTGAAAAAGTCCTACAATTATTATGATCAGTAAAATTAAAAGATAAGTATATAAGTGAATGAAATTTTTTAAGTTAAATATATACTTCTATATCTAATATATCTAAAATATCTGAAGAATTATTTTTATTAAATACATTATTATTTATTTTACAATTTGTTTTTATTACATTTTACATTCAGATGTTTAAATATAAATAAAAAAAGATACTTTAATATAACTTATACATTTATTAATAAACACACACACACATACAATTACTTATTAATTACATATATTATAAGATGTATAAAATATCTAAATTATGAGTGTGTGTATATGATCTAGTATGTGATTGTGTATGGTGATTTATGTAATGTAATTTATTTACATTAGATAAATATTTTACACAACACACAATAAATATAATTTTTATATAATATTTTATAATAAATACAATAGTAAATATATATATATATATATATATATATATATATATATAGATCTTTACCATTTGCATCTGTTTAATAAAAAAAAAAACAGTAAGGAAAGTCCTTCAGCGTGATGTTTGTTCATTTCTCCAGTGAGGTCCCGGAACCTGTTGTCCATTCCAGAGCACGGGGGTCTGGACGAGCCTTATCCCGTCGGGCTGGGAGGAGATTATCCCGATTGGGACCGTCAGGCCGATGTAATGGCAGCTTGGCGTTTAGAACAGCAGCACAAACAGGAGCAGGCGGAGCTTCGTGAAGCAGAGCCCCGCCCACTTATTAAAAACAGCAATGAAACACAAGGACAGAAGGCCATTCTAATAGACCTGCACACACACAGGTAACGACCGTCCTTCTGTGGCTGCTTCGATTTAAAGATTGGTTTGATAACACATGGATGCTGAACCCTGGGTTTTGTTTTGGCAGGTCAGATCAGTGGTCAAACGAGACGGCTAAAGTCTTACAGCTGGAGAGGACCTGAGATCCCTGCAGCGGCGGGCCATAGGCCTCATATTTATAGTACTGATTTACTTAGATATCCTTTTTTTTTTTTTTTAATAAACACAAAAACTCAAAAATGTATTTTTATTCCATTCCAGCAGTATATCAAATTTTGCTACTCATGTACACTGTTATCTTTTTTTATGTTTTGAATTTGTTTTAATATTCTTTCTTTTCCCTTTTTCGCCTATTTGCCCCATGCTACTGAGATTTTGTAGTAATATATTGCATTTGCATCTGTTTCCATTTTCACATGACAACGATGTAGCATGTCAATCAAAATACAGTTCCAAAGATTTAAAAAAAAATAGTGCAAAGATTAAAACTGTATTACGATTATAGACTAAAAGCTCTGTTTGCAGTTTGAAGATGGCGAATTTCCAAAGCATTTGTCTGAATATGTAAATATTTGCAGTATCCTGTATTGTAAGTGAGATGGGAGAGATATGAATTGATGTGATTGATATCAGTGAAGATGTGGGACAATATGGGCTTGACATGAAAAGGACGGATGCTCTCTGTCCCTGAAGTCCCTCGTATGACGTTGCCCTCTTTATTAAGGACAGATGGCCCTTTTTGTCCTCATCTGGCCACCATCCAACCCCCGTCTGCACTCTTGAGGGAGTAAAAGACGCTCGGTGACAAGTCTAGCGATATGAACAGTTGTGACGACCCGAGTCCCGAGCGATCTGCGACTCACTTGCACTGCGTCCTTGTAGAATTGATCTGTTATTTATTATTTTTTAGCATGCCTGCCATCCTTTTATCCTGGAAGCAAGAGCATTTTTGAAGGAGATGGTTTTGTCGTGATGTGATGCATTCAGATGCAAACATTTGTCACGCAACATCCGTGTCGGAAATGGTGTGCGTTTCTAATGGATTTGGCATAACGTCTTAACTATATTACACTTTCATTGCATCACAATGCAATCTCTGGCTCTTCCTGAAATCACTGTGCATTATGTCCTGTTTTTTCTGTGAGCAAATAAATATTTTCCTTAGTAAAAGCATTATAAATCAGACGTCTGAGTCGTTGTTT
The DNA here is from genome assembly GCF_023724105.1 of Carassius gibelio. Taxonomy (NCBI): domain Eukaryota; kingdom Metazoa; phylum Chordata; class Actinopteri; order Cypriniformes; family Cyprinidae; genus Carassius; species Carassius gibelio. The sequence continues at coordinate 25,144,355 of NC_068399.1, read as the reverse complement.
TGCTGTGTATCCATTTTAGCTTTCTCTATATTAAATGACAAAATTAGAATGATTTAAATTTGTTTGTCTTACTAGGATGTAAAGTTATATTTTATGTCATCTAGTTGCTTGACTATTAATTATTTTCATTACGACTGGATCTGCATTGTAATTTTCCTGCCTCTCAGGAGGTTTTATGCAAAACATAAAAGAGGTGTTTTCTCCACATCAGAGAGCTCAGATGATGCACCTCAGACATTAAATCACATTAGCCAAATTGTGTTAGAAGAAAAATGCATGTAGTCTCTAGACTTTCATGACTTCTTGGAAAAATGATATGTTAACCCTTGGTTAAATGTACTGTTGTGAACATTTGAGGTGATTCTTTAATTGTGACAATATATCTAGGATATTTTGGGAAAATGCATTTGTTCTAGTTTGATAAAAGATTAAATGTGCTATTTTTTATTATTTTCCTCATTTTTAAAAGGACGTGCTAGGATGTCCTCTGAAAAAAAGTAATATACTTAAATTTTTTATACATTTTAAGTTAATTTATTGCTCACCCAAATGTTTCTCTAACAAGTGGAAAAAAAATTTTTTTCTGCTCTCAATTGTCAACAATTGCCATTATCAGTATCAAAATGCACATAAATTGCACATACAATTTTATTTTATTTTTATAATTTTTTTTTTTATAATTTTTTAGATATTTTTACTAAAATAATCCCATACCATAGTTTTTTGTTGTTGTTTTGCAGGATTAGAATAAGCAGTGAACACGAGTAAAAAGTGAAACATAAAGAAAGGCACTGAACTAACAAATATATGATTTAATGTAATCATTTTATATTAACATTGACATCCATGGCTTTTCTGACAAATCAAATACTGGGGGTGTGGCCAAATGATATCAATAATATTAGCTCTTCTGTCGTAACGAAAGGTATGGGGGCGTGGTCAATATGTTAACCCTGCACAATCTGGCAGTTTTTAATAAAGGAAATATACAAGCGCCGTAAATCTAAAGAATTATTAACTAGAATGTTTATTATCTAAACAAAAAAAAAATTATATTTATTTATTTTTTCCGCTGTGTCTCAGGAGGTCCCTGACCGAACAAAGGGTTTGTTATTATAACAGTCAGGTCCGGTTTAAACGCTCGCGTCAACACGCTTCTTCTGCGTCGCGTCTGGCTCGCGCTCTCTCCGAGGAGACGCTTCAATCGCGGACACGTCAGAGATCACCACGCATTTAGCGTGTCCACTCAGAGCCCCCTCTGCCCTACTTTCATTCCCGATGCTGAAGGAGGATGAGGAGGCAAATCCCAGAATGTGCTCGCAGATGGATGCAGCTGTTGTTGTAGTTCTGCGGATCGTGCGTGCGCGCAACGTGAGTGAATCGTGAATATATAGACAGATAAATAGATAGATAGATAGATAGATATTATTAATCCCATGAGGGACATCGGAGGACGGGGTTGGAAGGACTTTTAAGCTCCAGAGGAGAGAAGGGGGTCCACTCAGTGCCGACCGGAGCATGATGGACCCCCTGGCCGACATTCGCGCGTCTCATGCGGAGCGCAGCAGCAGAGGAGCCGCCGGTGGAGAACCAGCGGACGAGCGGAAGCGCGGCTGCGGGAGAGACGCTGCGTTGGGCGGCAGCGACAGTCTGAGCAGCTTCGCAGACATGGAGGACTCGCTGGACGAGAAACTCAAAGGTCTGGCGTTCAAGAAACAGATCTCGTACAGGTAAGAAAAAAAAAATGCGTCTGTGTTTCACACTGCGATTATTTCTCCACCGTATGGAGCGGTGAAACGTGTCAGATGATTTGTTTTTTGTGCATTACTAAACAATGCGAACCCCATTTGTTGTGCAAATCAACACACACCCACCAAAATAATCCACATTGTCCCAGGATATCCTGTGAAAGGAGATTTCGTTTATTTTCAAGCGAACAGCAATGACATTAGGGCTAGTATTGTTAAATGTATCGCATTATGTGAAAAAAAACCCTTCATCTCTTTATGTTGTCGTTTGGCCTGCTATTGATTTGCAAGCACGATTCAGCTGTGTTTTCCTCTTGCACATGAAACCCTTGGGCAATCAGACAGGCACTTGTATTGAATTGTTTAATTGACATTTGACCAATTATTATGACACGAACAGAGCGATGCATGGCTGTATAATAATGAATTAGACTTCATCTGCTGTAGAGAGACCTATTCCCACATGTCAGGGTCATAAACGACACGCTTTGACACATTAAAGGTCATTTCAGCACTACAGTAATGATACACAGTATTCTCAATAATCTCTGGTGCACCCATATAAACTAAAGCCATTGATGAGTTTGTTTGTGCAATGGGGCTCAACCTTAAAATTGTCCTGGACATGTTGAAAACATCTGAAGCTTGCTTTTTTGGATGCATTGATCCTGTCGTCCATTCCTGATCATGTAAGAATTGAGCCATACAGACCACACTGGTTTCATGCGGTCTCTTGAGAAAACTTGCTACTGTTCATCTCTTCTCAGAGACCCCCAATTTGACCTCTCCCTCCCCCGTTTTCCACCTGTCCTCGGAGGAGGGTCACTACCACCCTTACTGCTCCATCAGCGTCTAAAGGTCAATCCTCCTCCGAGCAGATCAATCCTCCGCTCACAATTAAGGCCAGTCTCTGAAGAAATGATCAAAGGCGTCCTCTCTTTCAAAGGAGCGATCTATATCCATCTCCAATTCAGATAAGACGTCAATAAGTCTCGTGAAACAAACAGACACAAGACAGCATGGCCTAAAATGCAAAGCATCTTAGATAAAAGTTTGGCTTTTAAAGCAAAGCTTCTAAATATGGAAGCTTTCAAGTTTGCCAAAGACAAACACAGGCACTGTTCCAAAATCTAGTGAGCTGCCTTGGGGTTTACTGTCTGCATAGGCAGCATCTTAACTGTAATGACACCTTATAAGTGATTGATGCAGATTGAGCGCTCTGTATAACTAGCATTCTTCAAATGAAATGTACAGTATTTACATGATACTCAAATACTACAACATATATGCACCCATCCACAAATATTGGGTAAAATAGTGTGTATATATATGTGTGTGTGTGCGTGCGTGCATGTGTGTGTATATTAAGATTATATATAAAATATTTGTAAATTTTTTCAAAATATATACTGTGTGTGTATTTGTATTTATATATATATATATATATATATATATTAGTATATATATATATATATATATATATATATATATATATATATATATATATATATATATATATATATATATTAGTATATATATATATATATATATATATATATATATATATATATATATATATATATATATTAGTATATATATATATATATATATATATATATATATATATTAGTATATGGAATTGTATTATATTATATATTGAATATATAATATATTAATATAATATTTAATTTAATTGAATTGTATGAGTTTAATATAAACAGTATAAATATTTTAACAAATATATTTAAATATAAATAATAGCATTCCTTACATGAAATTAAATGCAAAGAAAAGTACATTTACAGTTGATTTCAGTGTGATTTTTATAAATCACATGTACATAAAAATATACAGAATCTATAAATTGTATTTTCACATATATTAAGAATTTAATGTTTTTTGGCAACATATTTGTAGCATGTTTATCATCTCATTTCTCTCCATTATCTTTTTCACTGAGCTTGTCGTTTAACATAGTTCTGTTCCAAAAATCTTTAACATAGATCTTATAATGCAGCACAGTCAGCATAGTAATCATGCTGCTACATTTTGAAACAGGCTTCTTGTCTGAAACGTATCTGATGTCCTAAAATGCTGCCTAGGTAGGCAGTTCACTAGGTTTTGGAACAGAGCCATCGTGTTTTTCTTCATTTCACTTGAAAAGTTAAACATGCATATTTATCACGGTCTGCTCAGGATCAGAGCCGGCCTGCAAAAAACTGGTTGTGTTTGCTGAGCTTCTGCCAATGGTGGACTCCATTGACAATGCTAAATGGATCGACCAATCATGATCAAGTGTTTTGAGGAGTGATCTTACATCTGATATGTAATGAAAAAGTATATCCATTAAGGGAAATAATGTGTTTTTACTTGGATTTGAATAACTGGTTTATATGGTGGGTGGATGGAGGGGGCGGGGCTGTAAAGTGTGAGGGATTGGTGATGTCATCAGAACAGGAAATTTGTTTTAGAAGCGGAACAAATCACATTTTGATGAAGTATTTAAAAAAAAAGTCATAATAACATGCAATCATGTGTAATTAGACTAGGGCCAGTTTGTTCATATATTTTGAATCCAGAACATTCAGTCATCACAACTAGGAAGCATATTACAAGCCAGGAAGTGATGCATTGTGCCACCAGTGGTGCTGCAGAATTGATGGGAATGGGTTTAATATTTGATTGCATACAAGTGTTGTGTTTTATCGGTGCAACTTTAATAAGGGCTCTAATGCATTTAGTCATCTGTCAAGTTGTGCCAGTCCTCCTCCCGTTTGGCACTTTGCTTCGTGCGTTTGGCTGAAGACCGTAGATGCTGCGCCCAATTAGGACGTACCCTTCACAGTCAGTTTAGCACGCTCTGTTATTTTTTATAATTCTAATTTCTAGCTGGCATTGATTCAGGATGTGAAATGGCTGCCACACCTTTTGGAAATGTGGTTGATGCCCAAGAGAAACTGTGTGTAAATACTGCATGTGTGCTGAAATCAAGAACGAGGTGTTTGTGTAGTCGTTCCATCAGGGACAAAATGTGCACATACCTTTTTTGGACCCGTGATTGCCCTTTTGTAAGTTGTGCCTCATTGGCCAGAGTCCAGCTGATGGGTTTAATCACGCAAAGGTATGTGTATGTCCCTAAAACAGTGTCTCATTTCCTGCAAAATGTAAAACCCGGGAGCACTCCTGATGGCTGACGTGAATAAGGATTTTACATAAATGGTCATAATCTCTCCTGAAGTTGGCTGTGCGTAAAGCGGACGGCTTAACTCTGATAAAGCAGGTCTTTTTGCTTTTTTTTCGCAGTGGCGGGGGGGAATTGGACTTTTGAAGCTTTTCCTTATTAGGTATATGAGTTTAAGAGGCTTTTCCTCGGCTGTTCTGTTTGGTGAAACATCCGGCTGATCCGAGCTGCACCTTATCAGGGTTCAAAGCAGAAATTTAGTCCCAGGCTTTTGTTTTGTAGTAGGCCCGAACTGCATTTCCACTGATTTATGAGCCAAATGATGGCTTGGGTGATATTTTATGCCCATAAATGAATGTCGTACATGTTTAGTTTGTTTGTTTGAGGACGTTGTATCATGCAGTTTCCATGCATTCATTTTCTTACAAGTGGTCTGTCTCCTGTCATTCCTCTGCGTGACTCAGTCCTGCACCTGAAGTCCTGGCAGAGGAGCACCTGCAGACAGCCACCACACTGGAGGTGTGAGAGACTTCATCTCCCCTCCATCTCTTCATCCGTTCTCCTCCACTTCAGCGGGAGTTAACACTGTCTCAGCGATCTAATTCTCTCTGACACTGATGGCTCAAACAGGCTCGATGGTGTTTTATAAAACATGCTATGGCAGCTGCATTCAGTGTTTTGGTGGAGCATCAAACGAGAACGAAATGTGGTTTTAGCTGTTGTAAGTGTGATTATGTTGTATGGACAGGCTTTGGTTTATTGCATCTCTTACCCATTGTGTTAGTAATTGTTTCTTAGGGTGTATTCACACCAGGAAAGTCTAATCCGGATTTTAAAAAAAAATCAGTTTCACACTGCCCTTTTTGCAAGTGAACCAGAAACTGTAAACTGAAACCACATGTGTTATTGAGGTCATGAGTTAATTGGTTCATCCATTCAGCCATACCAGAGTTCGTTTGGAAGCGGGCCGAGACCACCTCTTCAACTGGGTCTTGCCTCGGTACAGTTGTTTGGTATGCACCTGAGTGTGATTGCTGTATTCACACCTGCCCAAAAGATCCGCACCAAGAGTGGAAACGAACATGAGTTCGATTCAGTCGAGCCACAGGGTGTGAATACACCCTTAGAAGTTTAATGCACTTAAAATGATTTAACTTATGTGAAAAACCTTTAAGCAAATATAGGACAAGTGTTCTACCCTCACAAGATATTATTAGTTATAATGTTAATATTTTTTCCATCAGAAGATTTAAAATATACATTTTCAGAAAAAAAGTTGTTACAATTAAATGTAACAAATATTGCATTTGATATTGCGTACAAATAATGTTAAAGCATCTAGATGCGACAAATTAATGCTACTGAATTACGAAGCAAAAAATGTAAGATGCAAAAAAGTTATTGTATTTAAATGCGTAAAATGTTATTGAATTTAGACTCAATAACAATGTTATTGCATTTAGATGCAATGAAAAATGTTCTTGCATATATATGAAAAAAATAAATAAATGTTGCATTTAGACGCCAATATGCTATTTCACTTAGATGGCAAAAATGTTATTGCATTTATATGTGCAAACTACCATCTCATTGCCATGAATCAAATTAATTGTGTCCAGTATCATAAGTGATATAAGAATATATGGTTCGGTTGAATTAATTTTAATTTAATTAGTTTTAAAATGGATGAAGGACAGAAATTGCAAGTGGACAGGTCTGTAATTAAGAACAGAAATCTCCAAAAAAATTTGTACATTTTTGTGTTGATTTTAGGGGAAACTCCAGACCTCAGTGTAATGAATGTAAACATGGTGAATGTGTTATATGCGTACTACATATATACAGGCTGTACTGGGATTACTGGGTGGCTTCTTTAGCCGATGATGTGACAGGACTGAGTCTTATTCATGATCTGAATCCTGACACTGAGTAATTTAACTGATTGCCGAGGCAGTAATGTTGGTGGGTAATCCTACCTACTGGACCATTTTTATTCATTCATGTTAATGGCATATTAGAGGATTTCATCCTCTTGTGCTTGCTACTGTTAGTTACCCCAGGTGCATGGAAATGTCCACTGGGTGCTTGCTAACATGGTTTGCTCTTTTTGATATAAAGTAGGTGGTCTGTCCAAATTGTACATTAAAATATGAATAATTTTACATCATGGGTAAGAAATTCATTTTTTTATTCAGGAAGGACACATTAAAGATCTGAAATTTATCTTGTATTTCTCAGGTTGGATGAGGTTGTAAATACATGCAGCTCATTTGCATTTGCTCTATGCATGCATAATCTTTTCAGTACAATTCTCTGGATCTGTCTCTCTCCTGGTCTCTTTCTCTGTGTAATGTGCTCACTAATTATAGTTCGCCTCTTGTCTCTCTCCAGCTGTGGTCTGAGAGGTTGTGTGTGTGTGTGTGTGTGTGTGTGTGTGTGTGTGTGTGGATGGGTTCAGACCTTTACACACTGATAGCACAGGGTTACAGCAACCCGGGCCTTATTTAGCAAATGATTAATTCAATTAGGCAGCCAGGACCTCAGGTGGAAAAGGAAAAACCTCTGAGGCCCCTAACACCTCCGAAGCCCTGCGAGAGGCAGAACGGAGGAGATCTGGTCCTGCTTTTACCACACTAATGGAGGATTCAGGGTCCTGACACACATTAGCATTGCATTCAGACCGCTGTTTTCAACACACAACACAACATTTACCTGATCATTACCAGGAGAGCCATCTGCCAGCAAGCGTCACTCTGTGTTCAGAGGCTTTTCGGGACACGCAGGGATTGAGTGGAGCATTTGAGCAGCACAGGTCACAGATAACAACTGCATACTCATTGAGCTGCAAGTCATGAATGGCTTTATTCGACATGAACGGTAGATGTTTATTAACATTGCTAGAGATTTAAGATGTCAAGGGTTAATTTTCAGTTCAAAACTTGTGATGTTATATATCAATCCAGTCACAGAGTAGAGATAAATAGCTCATAACTGACTAGTTGATTGAGTTTTTCTAGATTATTTAGATTTTTTCCCTTGTTTTTAGGTTTAGCACTAGTTCTAGGTTTATCAGTAGTTTTTTATTTATTATTCTGAGCTTTAGCTCTGAGACACTTTACATGATAAAAACCCTCTCGGAAATGTTGCATCTTTGAATTCAATTTAAAATTGTAAAATTCAAAATTAAACCACCTTTCTTTACTTTTTAATACATTTTTATGTCTTTTGAGATTTTTATCTTTCTTTCATGTCATAGGTGTTTATTTACATTTCATCTGGCTTAGGGTGTCAAGGGTTAATTTTCCATTTAAAAGTTGTGGTTTTGGACATAGTCACAGAATAGAGATGGATCAGGAGAGTTGATTAAGTGTCGATTGAGTTTTTTTTTGGGGACAGTGTTTTTAATGTGTGTGTGTGTGTTGCAATTTTAGGATTTTAGGCTGTCAAGTTAACCCCACAGGAAAAAAAAAAGCTTTATATAGCTTCAAGAATTTAATTTTAGATTAACTACCACTAAACTTCGTAGCGGTCCGCCAGAGTCCACCTCAGCCCTGAGCTTTGCTCTTGATGGAGGGGCTATTTTGAGCAGATGGAAGGGTCAGATAATGCTTCCGATGCCTCCCCCGCACCCTGCACCGAACGCCGAGGTTAATCATGGAGGTGTCAGCAGCCAGAGGAGGAGAACAGAGAGAAGAAAGAGTGAGAGGAGGTTCATGTACAGGCAGGAGTGGGATCCATCCCTCCCACATATCTCCCAATAATGCTCTTAATCTCACACACACACACTCACACAAAAGCATCACCGTCACAGTTCTGTGTAATTATACAGTCCGATCCCACACGCTCCCACTCACGGAGCCCCGGAGTGCGCACGACGCCGAACTGTCAGGATAACATACATCTATAACGTGAGAGAACATTGCAAGCAGTGCAGAGCATTCAAACTCCTCCACCAGCAACACGTCATATGTGCATTATGTATTGCGACAGGGTAATATATTGAAAAGCATGTTTTTGAGCTAGATTTTTGACTATTTTAGTTCTTGCATTAAACATTTATGAATCGAATTAGATACAGCGACTTTTCAGTTGCAATAATAGCTATTTCAGAGCAAATTCTTAATTATCATTTATATTTTTGCGTTTAGTTGATGCTTTTATCCAGAGCGATGTGCATTGCATTCATATGCTCATGGATTTTCAGGGAATTTAACCCATGACCTTGTCTTGCTAGAATCAATTACTGTTTAAATGACAGAAATGCAAAGCTACTGTATATATTGGATATCATCAAAGTATTAAATTTTTTTTTGTAACTGTTGTAGGTGGTGTTGTTGTTGCTAAACTCCTAGGGACCAACCTAACTTGGTTTCCTGTCATTGTTGTTGGCCAAAAGGCAGACTGTGTGTGTGTGTGTTTGTTAGGTCACAGACAGTCAAGGGAAGGACACAGAAACTGCAGGGGGTCTGGACCTCTCCCTCAAAACACCGGGAAATGTGTCACAGCTGTTTCTGTAGCACTGCAAAGCAATTGAAAGAACACATTTTACATGCAAGAGCAAACTGTGCACATAACGCCACATTATTGTATCTTGTATTGCATGTCAGCACAGGAGAATTCACTGTTATTTACAGCGTTAATAAAGTTGTGCTGTCCGTACGGTTTACCCGGAAGGATTTACTTTGATGTAAGATGTTATGCTTTAAAAGATAATGAATCCATTTATCAGCAGAACCTCTTTGTGTTTAGGACGAGCATCGCTAAAGCTATTAACCATAAGAATTAGACATTTGGTACACTGTTTATGCCGCAGACACGGATGATACCTCAAGTTGTGCTGTTTATTGAATGCTCTGTAACTTATCAGATGATATTTGAGCTAAAATGTCCCATAGAATTACATTGGAGGGGAGAACCAAGCCAGAATCTAGAGAACAGACTTTTGGGTGAGCCAGTAAGCATCCACCCAGAACACCCCAGCAACTGTAAAACAACAAGATAAAACCACTCAGAACAACATAGAAACTCAATAAATAAAACTTGACGCTGTAACAACCGCATAGCCCTGTGATAAAACCCTCTCAAAACACACTCAAAACTCAAAACTCAAACTCAAAACCCTCTCAAATCCACCCAGAAACAATTTTGCCATTCAACTTGGTACCAGAACATTCAGACACTAAAGCATAGTGTCACTGAGTTTTGCTTAATCAAGCACTACTTTAAGGGGTCATGAACTGAGTAACCAAAATATACATATAAGAGGTCATTGTACTATTAAAAACATACCGTGAGTTTCAGAACTCAAAACTTTCTTGTTGGTTGCTTCTATTGAAGCCAGTCTGCCAAAATAACAGCTTGTGAAATGTGCCCCTCTATGATGTAATAGTGTGACTAAACACCGCCTCCGCAGAAAAGATCAGGCCTGCTTTTACATCACTGCTGGTTTGGCCCCGCCCACTGATTCACACATACAGTGTCATAGGCCACGCTTATTAGAACAAAGCGCTTAGATGAGGGGATTAATAACAGGACAGAAATAAGCATTTTTTTATGTAAAAATCTTGATAACATAAGTGGACCTCGGATAACAGAAAAATGTACAAAAATCTAGTTTTAGATTTTTACTTTTATATCTCCAGTCAACTGAGTGACCAGATTGCTTTGGTTCCTCTTCTTCTTTTTTTTAAGAAATCACCTTTTTCTTTTGTTTTCTTGAGTCTTACAGTGAGCTGAAGGAATGTAAAATGTGTGGCAAGAAGCTGGTGTCACTACACATGAAGATCTTCAACAGGAGAAAGTGTCAGAACGCAGGAGAGGCTGAAGTGAACAGAGCGAGAGGCGATTACCCAGGAGCACTTGGATCCGTGTGAACGGCTCTCGCCAAAGCCAGACCGCCCACGGTCCCTGGACCCGCTGCTCTGCAATAAAAAAAAAAAAACGCTCTCTTAATCAGTATTTTTGTCTTGTTTTCCTGACGAAATATCCAAACGCTCTTAAAAATACTTGAGAAGCAAAATTGCATAAGATTATCAGACGAGTAGGAGAGGGATGAATGTAGGACAAAGGGATGGGGGGAGAGTGTGGTGAAGGACGAGGTGCATGTGGCCCACAGCAGGTGAAGTTTGACCCTGACGGAGAAAGAACGGGAGAAGGATACGGAAAGAAAGGGAGACAAAGATGGAGTGAGAGTTAAGGAGGAAGGTGAGAGCGCTGTAGACCTGAGGTGATCTTGAGAAAGATAAAGGGGAAACTGTTCTTTGATAACATGCCCTACGTATTTAGTAGAAGAAGAAAACTGAGAGACTTGATTGAGGAACAGATTGTCACATCGCCATGAGGAAAGGACACATGATGGAAGGCAGAGCAGAGAGAGGACGGACGGAACGACATGTGAGGGATGACAGTCATTAGTGGACTGTGGAGGGAAAGTGTGTGTCGCAGCGTGAGGCTGGGTGGTGATGGATATAAATATCTGAGCGCTGTTGTTTGGGGAGTTCAAGCGGGAAAAGCCCAGGCTTCCTGTCTGACCGCTATACCAGCAGGATGGGAGTTCTGTTGCACACTTATACGTTTTGCTGTGCTTTTATTGAAATGCTATAAATGAATATGGTACTACACAATGAATGCATTCACAAACTAATGTATTTAAAGATTTAAAATGCTAGAAAGCTACTCCTTCCCAGATTGGTCTAACTGCTTGACAAATACTGTACAAACGCCTTCTGCCAGTGATCAGTTAGTCCGGATTTGAATCATGCATTTAAGGTGCTGTTATCAGAAGGCGCTAAGTTAATTTAGCTCAAATAATAGCGAATCGCTAAAGATGCGATGAACATTTATCAGTCAGTGAATCAGGCTTGCTGAGCTTTTCCATCATCGGCTCAAACGCAGATGTTATCCGTGTTTTCAAGAGCGAAGGCGACATCCCGAGAAGCATGGCAGTAAAGTTTGTTCTGTATGTGTGAAAATATTGTGTGAAGTACCCAGTGCAGAATTCAGTAGGATTATGAAACCGTGTCAGTGGAGAGCTTGAGAGAAAACTGAGACATTCAGGGTATCTATTCTTTGTTAGTAAATAAACTAATGTGGAAAAAAACAAGAGTTTGTTTTCTCACTTTTGGTCTACCGGGCCAATGTGTCCATAGTTGAAGAAACACCCATTTATAACTGGATCTGCCCACGGATATGTCCACCTACCTCTTCCATTTCTTCCTCATGATCCGGTCACAAGTGTGATGTATGTGCTGAGTTTGCGTATGTGTGTGTTTGTGTAGTTTTCCTGCCATTGTCAGTGGGTGTTTGTCAGGCTGCAGTGACGGAGCTCAGGGGCAAATGAGAGAAATGTGTCTCCATCCACCACACAGATGAACACATAGTCACAACAACAACATCACGGACACACATGTGCAAAAAGGGAACTGGAGGGAATTCAGCCTCGACACATTTAATCCTAGTGACTAATACTGTGACACATTTATTCAGGAAACATTAGTGCAATAGTTTAGAAACTGCATCCTTGCCTTGGGACAGGGTAAACAGCCAAAGCATTCCTAGTAGCTTGCAGGGTCTGAAAATGTTTATCTCTCTTCTGAGTTTACACTGAAATCAGTGCTTTGTTTTCTCTGAGAACATTTTGAGGTTGTTGGGAACCTTTAGGGGTCACCGGATCGAAAAAGTTTGGGAAACTGTGAATTAGTAGATGCTTTTGTGCAAAGTGACACACTGTTTCAAGCACAATGGTGATAATTTGTCTCTTGTTGGGTTCAATCTGTAACCTTATGGATACTATTTTCCACTTAGTGGGACTCTTGTTTGCAGTAACCAGAGGGTTGTCTGTTTGAACCCACTAACAAGTTAGCCACAGTCCCTCTAGGGATATGTAATTTATGTCCCAAATCTGACACATATACATAAGAGGACTTGTGAGACGCCTGCTTGCTGTAATTCGATAAACAGATAACAAGACTATGCTAAAAATGAAGCGCTGATAATATGTTTTGTGATGTTCTTATCTAGAACACTCTGTATTGCCTCTTGATATACTCTTGTGTTGTTCTGTTCATCATGCTGTTATCAGGACGCTGCTGGCTTCAGATAAAAGCACGAAGATTGAATTAGCCTAATCACTGATCTGCCCGAGATTTCTCTCAGGCTCGGGGTCTCGCAGGAGCTCTGCGAACGTGTTGATTTTGTTACACTTATTACCTTTGGCAAATCTTTCTCTCGCTTGTGTTTCTTCACCCCACGGTGCTGAGTCTTAGATCTTAATCTCTGGAGTGAGAGAGAGGCATGAGAAAAAGGTCCATGTCAAGGACTTTCTACTCTGAAGAGAATGAGGAGAGGAAGAAGGATTGTGCTATGAAGCGCCAGTAGCCTTGAGGAAGTCGGTAATGGTAAGGCTCAGAGAAGCTGTCCTTCAAGTGCATGTTTGCCAGGGCCCGTGGGCAGGAAGAGTCACAGCGAGCACACTGACCCAGTTAGAGAGCCACAAGGAGGGATGGAGCGAAACAGAAGTGGAGAGAAAAAGAAGAGTGCGACAAGTTCAGAGACTCTTCCTGCAAGCAATTTCAACAGATCACGTCCAGATTGATCATTTGCGTAAATATATGAGTAAATTGCATGTACTCTGGAAACTACTCCAGATTCACAAATGCTTCGTAAACTTCAGTTTTAGCAGTTAAATATGTGTGCGTTCATAAATTCCAACCATTCGTAAATAGGGCGCTCGTGCATGGTCATCCACAATTAGCATAATTCCCGCCTATGAATTACAGCTACGCAAATTTGCTTGTCCAGGAACTCATTGGAATATTATACTCTCTCAGGTTTGACTCCAGTATATTGCAGAAATGCAAGAAAGACTAATAGGCCATTTGCCTAACAATAAATATTCAATAAGGTGTCCACCAAAGAGCTTTTAGCCAGCTAAAAGAGTTCAGGCTGTCTCTTCAAAACGACCCCAGCTGGTGGTTGTTATGATTTGGAATATCCTCAGTGGCAACACATTACTAGTATCGAATTTTTTATTTATATTGACTTCTCTGTTGTTGTATGGATTCACATTGTCGTATGGTTGGTTGGTATTTGTCCCGCCCCTTCTCCACTGATTGGACGGATGGGTAAATAGTGACAGTGACGAGCACTGCATTTTACAGTTATCAACTCGGCTACAAAAAAGGGCAAGGGCAAATTAACTTGTAATTTCTTTAGTACCAACTACCATTTTCATGAATGCGAAAGTTTACGTCAGAATGGATTTACACAAAAATTTGTTCTGCTCGTGTTTCGTGAATGAGGCCCATTGTCTTCTCATTACTTGATTGACATCACTTGTGTCAAGACACAGAAGGATCATTCCCTTTCAGCCACATTTTCAAGAAATAACCTGAACAGCACGGATCCATGACTATTAGACTTTACATAATCAGACAACTCACAAAAAACTTTGCATCATCAGAGTGTGAGGTCATCGAATGGAGTCACATCCTGTAGAGTCATTAGATTGCGACTCGCTCAGTCTGGCCAGAGCAGAGAGCCATGCAGTCAAATACTGACAGATCCCTGGATAAAGTGTCCCTTTGTAACAGGTCGCCCATAGATTGTTTTGCATAAGGTCAACTTGGGTTACATAATGGACCTTAAAATAGCTCCAAGTGCTAGACGTGGGGCTGGCCTTGCGGTTTGGTTTTCTGGGGGTAATGATGGTAGTGATGATTGTGAGAGATTCTTGTCTGTCTCTGGTGACAGGACAGGACCTGACACCCATACACCTCCGGGTTCTCAGGTATCCTCCATCAGGTCTCAGCTGTCTGACGGCCTGATGATCTCAGCGCTACATGGGGAGTGGGAGGGTGTGCTAGGTGTCCTCCGGCTCTATCAGATAGTCATGTGTAACAGTGATGTCAGCTCACCTTGCACCGGTGGAAGCGAGCTGTCAGCTTCGGATGCTGCTGGAGAAGAGGTACGAGGCACACCGGAAGTTAGGAAAGGAGGATACAAGCTGAGAAGGAGAAATGGAAGGATGATTAGGGCCCGGAAGATGGTAGAGGAGAACCGAGTATGTGGGAAAGGGCGGAAGCGGAAGGTGACCTGGTACCACAGGCTTCTCGGCTACAGGTTAGTGACAGTCTAGTTTGACCAGGTGTTTCTGCATATCTCCTCAGCAGCAGAACTCCACTCTTTTACTTCTTTTCTTACTGAGATCGAGAGTGGGTGGCGCAGAGAGATGATATCATAGCTGTGTATGTGGGTTGACACCTGACTTAAAGCGTGGACGCAGTTTGCATCCTACACACAACTACAAAACCTAATTGGCCGAGACAATTGGAGCGGGAACAGAGATTATGATGCTGACAACACGATTTAAGACTTAAATACACCAACGGTGGCGTGTGTTGGACTGTTGCCATGCCTACGCAGGAGGGATGATATTACCAAAGGGTGTTGTGGGAAGGAGCGGCCGCTAGATTAAGCACACATCCCCTGCGTACACACACGTAAGCCCTCTGTCCATCCCTTCATGCCGGATAAACAGGAACCCGCATGGCAAATTAATACCGGCCGATGATAAATGTCACACACATGCACATCATCCTTCTGCAGTCTCTCGGTGAAGCCAGACCTCTGTCAAAGCTGGTTTTAGTAGAACTAATTCCATTATGGCAGTCTCACTGATTGCTCTTCCTGTCTGTTTCCACCGGCGTGTGGCATATTCTTTATCTCAAATTGTGTTCCATTCAGCCTGTGCGGTGTGCACTCAGTTGATTACTTTATAGTGAAATGTTCTGCTGTCTGCGACATGACACTGTGTTTACCCAGGACCGATTGTGCAACCTGATGTATGGCATCTTTAAACAGTGGACATCGTTGATTGATTTGCTTAATGCCATGGAATAATATTAAACAGAAATGTGTTACTCATTTACCTGACTGCAATGGGAAAGAGGACATGTAGGTCTCAATCTCTTTATTTCAGCCTGTGGATTTGATCATTGTAGTGCAATCATATCCTCAGAGACATTTACACTAATGATTCAGCATTCAGGATGTTTTTTAATGAAAGCTTTCTTACTCAGCTCATCATGTTGCATGTTTTCTTTTGGTCATGGATGGCCTTTTTCCGATGCCTGTGTCATTAAGTTTCACATTTTGTTGCTCACAAGTCACTCTTTCATTGCTTAAGGAAAAAGACATTGTTGAGCTCTGTTCTGAAATCTTTGAGAATACATGTTAGACCATTTTTTGCCAGGAGAAAAATCTGAGAGCTCTTGTTTCAGAAAACCTGGTTTAGATTTTATTTCCTACGCATGTGTGACATATTTGTTTATGTATATTTGTTGTCATGTTCCTGGCATTCACCACAGTGGCACGTTTCCAACGCACATGTCATCCACCAGGGGTTCTATTTTTAGCTCGGAGGGTTAAGGTGCGTGATCCCGTGGCCCCGGCTCGCTTTACAGAAGAGCTCGTAACTGGACTCTCGCTTATGTTCTTTCTGAACGGGATAATTTTAGACGAGGATTTGAAACTTTCAGCAGGGTGTCAGGTGTACGGCCCACCATTTCCTTGTGCGTTGTTCTTTTCACCCCCTGTCTCCGTTGCTTGTGTCGTGAGTGTGTGTGTGTGAAATTATACACCGAACGTTGGGTCACTTTCAACCTTCGCTTCAAAAGGGACGGCCATATGGCAGTGTATGCTTACTATGTTAAATACTGGAGGAACATCAAGTGGCAGCAGTTTTTGAGGAAGGAGCTTGGAGTTTCATCAAGTTCATTTACACATTTTAATATGCATTTGGACAGCTGGAGATGCTAGCATGCATGCTACATGTTTTTTTTTTTATATATTAGTAACCTTAGATTTTTAATGCATGTGTTAACGTACATGAGAAATGTTTTGGCAATACATACTATTAACCTCCTTAAAGCGGTCATGAACTTCCTCTGTTTTTAATTTCTTCTCTGAGGTTCACTTATAATATTACATCAAAAACATCCTAATTCAGAAGTAATATGCAATTTTTCTGTCCCGTTTTAACCCCCAAACACACACTCATCAGAGCGCTGTTTGAAGAGGCGTAGCGGATTGTAGACTCGGAAGTAAACACCCACTGATATGATTAGCTAACAGTTGAATCCCGGGCCCCAGCTCAAGGGCCTTTCATGATCACCCCCCCCCCTCTCTCTCTCCCACTTTGCTTTCTGTCTCCTACACTGGCTTATCATAATAAAGTCAAAAACACCAAAAATAAATCTTAAAATTGTTATTTTTTAAATGCATTCCGGGGCTTGGCAACAATGTTTACGAGCATAGACAACACACTACATATGTAAATCAGTGGGTGGGGTTAAATCGGCATCTCTGTAGAAGCAATCATTGATCTTTTCTGCTGAGACAAGGTTTATTCACACGATTACATCATAAAGCGACAAATTCCACAAGCGGTTGTTTTAGCCGACTGGCTTCAATAGAAGCTGTTTTTAGACTAATGACATCGTTTTGGGCTCTGAAACTTACAGCATGATTTTATAGTACAATGACCTCTTCTTATACTGTATGTCTAAAAATGAAAGGAATTTTGGGTTCTCGGTTCATGACCCCTTTTTGCTCTCTTTGTGTTTGTACGGACAGTGTGGGTCTTTTTTCGAGGGCTGTATTTGTGCAAATATAAGTCTGAGTAGATCTGTCTGGGATACTGGCGTGGGATGATGTCTAATTTAATGGAAGAATGACAGACAGAGGAAGTGATCACACGATACTGACTCATGCAAGTCCCTTGCTGGGACACAGAACAGTCTTTGCTGATTTCATACCATATGAGGCGGAGGCTCTTCTTGCATGCAGGGAATTATGGGAACTTCCTGGCCAAGCAGACTGGTTAACAGATTGGTCTGGATCATTTTGATACTGGCACAAGGTAGCCTGGCGTCTCCTGTTGTGTGTGTTTGTAGTGTGTACCTGCTTTGATGATGACTAGTCCTTTTATGTGCAACAGCAAGGAGCTTCAGCCCACATCTCAAAACCTTCAGTCCAGCAAGGCCTCATTATTTTCTCTTGAATGTGTTTACTCTTGTGTTGAAGCTGTTTGTGGTCGTTCTGCTCCACAGGAAAGCCATCTCACGCTCGGGACTCCAGCATTTGGGTCCGTCCCACAGTCCATTCCCTGCCCTGAGCAATGGACCGGCCAAGGAGCTTCGCAGCACAGTGGACTGGAGCGTAAGTGTTCTTCATCCGTCTGTCCAACTGTATGGTATTACTATTATTATAATAGTTTATAATAATAAAACTATATGTTTTTTATAATAGTGGTTTTTATTAAATAATATTTAATATATGCAGATATTATATGCACATGATGAATATTTTTGGTTTGTTTTCCTGAAAGAGCAAAACTGTGAACATTTAAGATTGCATTAGCATGGCTAATTAACTTCAAAGCTAACACTGCCCTAGAGTTGTTACATTTGTCGGCCAGCTGTATACGTTACTTTGCTGAGTGTCAATAATGTACACGGCCAACAAATGTGAGCTTTGAAGAGAGAGTCCATTAGAGTCCAAGAAATGACATTAATTTATAGGAATAGCAAGATTTATATTGGTTACTTTTCTGAAATGAGATATATGTGACCTCCAAAGGAAATGAAACACATAAATGGATTAAAAGCCACAAAAGCTTTCATCTGATCTCCTCATTTGCAGGAGAGCGCAGTGAACGGTGACCACCTGTGGCTGGAGACGAATTGCTCCGGCGATCTCTGCTACCTGGGCGAGGACACGTGCGTGGTCAAGATTGCAGTGAGTATAGCGTGGTTAAACAGGTTAAAACGGACGAGAGAAGTCAGACGGTTGCTGTATTTGCAGGGTGAGCTGAAGGCAGAGAGGAGATTGTCATTAGAGCGTTTTAGCAGGGACATTTTCTTTCATGAGATAATGTGAGGCTGGTGTGTGTTGAAAGGAAGAGGCAGCTATTAGTCTGAGAATCTACAGCAAGTAAAAGGATTTTGTTAGGCTTTTGTTAAAGCTCTGATGTTTTCATGAGCCGTGGCAACTCTATTATTGCCACTTCAAGCAGTTGGCAAAATCCTTCCTTTCCTCAGAGGAAGCTTTTTGCCGCTGAAGATGAGAGCATATTCTTCTTACAATAAGATGGATCGTAGATGTGTGCATTTGCTCTGTGACAAATTGCTGTGTGTTTTGTGCTGTTGGGTTCTCTTTAAGAAGTCGGCTCCCCGGAGGAAGTGTGCCGCCTGTAAGATCGTGGTCCACACGGCGTGTATCGAGGAGCTGGACAAGGTGAGCGGAGGCAGAAATATCTCTAATTCTCATGCACGTCATCAGTATGCCCTCCACAGATGAATGCTGACGTTTGTCTCTTCAAGCAGACATCAGGAGGATGATGAAATGGGATGAGAGGGTATAATCTAGGCATTGCAGTTATGGTTTTAGGATCAGGAGTTGTTGGTTCCTGCTGTTGCAGTGTTCAGATATATTTGTCAGTGCAATTGCACAAATAGATTTGAAAGGATAACAGTATATAGCTCAATATATATTGCCTTGCTGCAAATGTAATGAATAATTTACTATGTATTCATGTCGGATTTGCGATTTATTTCATTTATTTAATTGTATTTTAGAAATTATATAAATAGTAATGTTATATAATGTTATATAATACAATTATAGTTGAATATTCCAATACATTATGCTGAATATTTCAATACATTATGCTGAATATTTCAATACATTATTTCTAAACTATTATTTATGTTTTACTGACTTTGTGGTAATGTCTGCATTTGGCTAATTTATTGAATTTAAATATATTAGAAATTCTTAGAATTATTTAATACTTGAGAGATCACTATTTTTTAATATTTTGTCATTTTTTTAAATATAATTGTAATATGGTGTAAATATTTCAGGTTGTAAACATTATATATTACATTATATATTAATTGCTATATACTGTATAATGCATGAATATAAATAATATAAAATAATATAATAGTTCCATTTATCAGTGCAGTTGCATGAATAGACAACATTAAATGAATATCAAACTTACTTTGTATAATAATGTATATTCTTTTTGCTAGAAATGTAATAAAAAAAATATATATTTTAATAACAATACAGTTATTTCTGTTTTTTTTAATAATATAAATATTAGAAATTGTTTAGAATAATTTGATGGTTTAGAATTATTTTTTGTTTGTAAATTTTTTAAACAATTAACATATTGTATTAATACTTATGTGTCTGTATTTCACATTGTAATTGTATTTTATCAATTGCATAATGTCATTTAATATAATATGATTTAATATAACACAAGCTACAACATTCAAAGCATCTCATTGTATTATAGTTCTGCTTTCGTTGTCTCCTCACAGATCAACTTCCGCTGCAAACCCACCTTCAGAGAGGGCGGCTCTCGCTGTCTTAGAGATGTGAGTCCACCTCATGGCCACACCACTTTACATCATGCTGAAGTTTACCGTGCACTCACTGAATGAACCCTTGTTGGCACGTTTGCATGTGACCCGTTGTGTCTGTTTGTGACAGCAGAACGTTTTGAGACATCACTGGGTCCATCGCCGGCGGCAAGAGGGGAAGTGTCGTCAGTGCGGAAAAGTATGTCAAGCCTTCAAAGTTTAATGAAGAACTCCTTCGCAAAAGTCTAGGATGTTTATACCATCTTTCACAATCATTGCAGAGTTTCCCGCAGAAGTTCTTCCACAGCAAGGAGATTGTGGCCATCAGCTGCTCCTGGTGCAAGCAGGCAGTGAGTGTCACGTCAGCGTTTAACGCACTGCTTTATTTAACGCAGATTTGTTTCATCTCTTTCTCTGTTTCTCATCTCTCTGTCCGTCAGTTCCATAACAAGGTCACGTGCTTCATGCTACATCAGATCGAGGAGCCCTGTTCTCTAGGAGCTCACGCCGGGGTCATCGTACCCCCTTCCTGGATCATCAAAGTCAGGAAGCCGCAGGTACGTTTTATCAGCACTTCATGAGAAGACCCGAGTCTGAAGTTTATGTAATGTCCTGCAGGAGATGCTAATGCAAGGTGACACTAGACTGTGTTTTGTAGCTAGGCTGTATGATCTTGTCTTCTGCACTCAGTTATGCTAAATACGCTTTGATGCTAAAAGATTTGATAACAGTGTGTTTCATAAAACTCGTCTACGGAGCTGCTTTCAATGTTTCATACATTGCAAAAATCACTTCTTACTCAGTATTTTTGTCTTGTTTTACAGTACAAATATCTAAATGTTCTGAAACTAAGAAACCTTTACTTGAGAAGCAGAATGACTTAAAGTCTTGAAAAGTGTTTTCTTAATAACAATAATAATAATAATAATAATAATAATATATAAAACTAAGTTCTGCCAATGGGGTAAAAAAGAAATAAATTGCATTCAAATGTATTTTTCTTACGATTTTGGCAGATATTTTTCTTATAAGCAAAAATGTACTTCATTTTGATAATATTTTCAGAAAGCAAACATATCTTGTGCAGTTTTGCTTCACATGTAAATGTGCCTTGATTTAAGAATGATTAGATATTTGTAGTGGAAAATATGGAGGATTGTTTCCACCATGGGATGAAAAAATAAAGCTAACTGCAACATTTTCCTCACAATTCTTTATATCTCCGAATTTTCACTTTTTTATTGCAGTACTGAGATTCTGGCAAGTCTTACAAAATATGAATTCAGAATTGCAAGAAATAAAATTTTAATTGCAAGGGTAAAAAAAACAATCAAGTCAAGATAAAGTCGCAATCAAAATTTTAATTAGTTTTTCTATTGCAAAAAAAACAGAATTGCAAGATACAAAATCTTTTGAATTACTTGATATAAATTTTGAATTGTGAGATATAAACAAAAAAATTACAAAAAAATTATTTTTAAATTATCTAGCAATTTAGAAAAAATAAATAAATTGTGAGATGGATAAAGTTGCAATTGTGAGGAAAAAAAAAAGTGTCAGACTAAGAATTGCTTAGGAAATCAGGACAAAAATACTGAGTGAAAAATAAATATATATTTTTGCAATGTAAACTTTTAACATCACAGTTTATCTGTTGCCTTGAAAGCCAGAATGGAATTCGAAAACTGACCCATCATATCTTCAGTCATAGCAGATATTTAGATCACTATGATTGGTGGATGTATGCTTCGATGGGGCAGCTTTTTGCTGCTTTCAGTTCAGGAGTTGCTCAAAGGGAAGTTGCTTGCTTGTATTCAAAGTGTTTTTGGAATAGTTCAACCAAGGAAAATCTTTTTATTGTTTTCTCATCTTCATGTCATTCTGAACCCACATGACGTTTAATTCTTCAATATAAAAGTGATGTTTTGCAGTATGTTTACACTGCTCTTTACTTACAGTGTCAATTAGTAAATGTGTTTTGTATTTTCTTCATTGTATGACTTCAGAAGACTTTAAACATAATATAAATATCATACTATTTTTAAGATGTTTTATTCTTTTTGGTGTTGGACAGCTGTCAGCGTTTGCTTTAGTTGGTAAAAATGAACAGTATTTGCATCAGGTTTCTTCATCAACGGGTTCAGAGCGATATGAGGGTGAACAAGTGATGAAAAGTTTTCCTTTTTTGGGTGAAATAGAAAAATATAAATTTCTAGCCCAAACTAAACTTGGTCGTGCTGGAGTTAGTTTTGGTATGTGTTGGCTTTGTCTCTCTCCTGTGTCCCAGAGCTCATTTAAAAACTCCACTCGAAGGAAAAAACGGACGTCGTTCAAAAGAAGAGCCAGCAAGAAGGGGACGGATGTGAGTAGATCTGATTCCTGTCCCTCCTTTGAAACGATGCCACAGTGTTTTCTGAGGGCTTTCTTCCCTTAACTCCTGCTCAGTGATCATCTGTCCTCACAGTTCACTCCAGCGGTGTGTGTGTGTGTGTCTGTATTTGTGTGCAAATGTGCGTTTATTGAAGTATAACGGAGTGACTTCTGCAGGAATGGAAATGGCGTCCGTTCATGCTGAAGCCGCTGCCCTCACCGCTGATGAAACCAGTTCTGGTGTTCGTCAACCCCAAGAGCGGCGGAAACCAGGTGATCTTCTGTATAAAGACCCTAATGGAGGAATTATGTACAGTCATTATAGTACGATAAACCCTGAAAGAGTCATTATGACCAAATTAATGTACATTAAACTGCTTAATATGCAACTACTTAGCATAAATATTTCATTTAAAAAGAAATGGATACATTGCATGAACAGTTTCAGATGAAATCAATATTTCATGTTCATTTATTTTATTGTGTGGGGAGAGAGTTAAACAAGCAATCTGTGTGTCTATCAGTCTGTTGGCCTCTCTGCCATTCTTTCTATCCATCCATCTGTCTGTGTTTCTATCTGTGTGTCTATCCATACATCTATCACTGTTGTTCTGTCTGTGACTGTCTGTTCTATCTGTCTGTTGTTCTATCATTCTGTCATACTATCATTCTGTCTGTTGTTTCATCTAGGAGTCGTTTTTTCTTTTTGTCTGATGTTCTCTCTCTGTCGTTCTATCTATCTGTCTGTTGCTCTGTCTGTCTGTCGTTCTACATATCACTGTGTTGATCTGTCATTGACTGTCTGTTGTTCTGTCGGTCTTTCGTTGCATCACTCAGTCATTCTGTCATTCTCGTTCTATGACTTTTTCTATCTGTCTGTCGTTCTGTCACTGTCATTCTGTCTGTCTGTCTGTTACTCTGACTGTTATTCTATCTTTCTGTTGTTATATCTATGACTGTCCTTCAGTCTGTCTGTCGTTCAGACAATTCCAATCTGTCTATCACTCTCTGTTGCTCTCTGTCTGTCGTTGTCTCTGAATCTGTCTGTCGTTCTATCTATCAGTGTGTTGTTCTATTACTGTCTGTCATTCTATCTGTCCATTGTTCTGTCTATGACTGTCTGTTGTTCTGCTTGTCTGTCGTTCGGTCACTCTGTCATTCTATCATGCTGTTGTTCTGTCTGTCATTGTCTCTCATTCTATCACTCTGTTTAGCTGTTTATCCTTCTTGTTCAATTTGTCAGTTGGTCTATCTATCTATCTATCTATCTATCTATCTATCTATCTATCTATCTATCTATCTATCTATCTATCTATCTATCTATCTATCTATCTGTTGATCTGTCTATCTATCTATCTATCTATCTATCTATCTATCTATCTATCTATCTATCTATCTGTTGATCTGTCTGTCTATCTATCTATCTATCTATCTATCTATCTATCTATCTATCTATCTATCTATCTATCTATCTATCTATCTATCTATCTATCTGTTGATCTGTCTGTCTGTCTGTCTGTCTGTCTGTCTATCTATCTATCTATCTATCTATCTATCTATCTATCTATCTATCTATCTATCTATCTATCTATCTATCTATCTGTTGATCTATCTGTCTGTCTGTCTGTCTGTCTCTCTATCTATCTATCTATCTATCTATCTGTCTATCTATCTATCTATCTATCTATCTATCTATCTATCTATCTATCTATCTATCTATCTATCTATCTATCTGTCTGTCTGTCTGTCTGTCTGTCTGTCTGTCTGTCTGTCTGTCTGTCTGTCTGTCTGTCTGTCTGTCGTTCTGTCTGTCTGTCTGTCTCTCTATTTATCTATCTATCTGTCTGTCTGTCTGTCTGTCTGTCTGTCTCTCTATTTATCTATCTATCTGTCTGTCTGTCTGTCTGTCTATCTATCTATCTGTCGGTCTGTCTGTCTGTCTGTCTGTCTGTCTGTCTGTCTCTCTATTTATCTATCTGTCTGTCTATCTATCTGTCTGTCTGTCTGTGTCTGTCTGTCTGTCTATCGTTCTATCTATCTATCTATCTGTCTGTCTGTCTGTCTGTCTGTCTGTCTATCTGTTTACCTTTCTATCATTCTATCTATCTGTCCATCTATTGTTCTATCTTTCTAACGCTTTATTGTTCTATATCCTTCTGTCAGTCTTTCTCTCTGAGTGTCCCTCTGTCGTTCTGTGTGTGTATCGTTGTGTCTGTCTGATCTTCTGTCTGTGCTCCTCAGGGGACGAAGCTGCTCCAGATGTTCATGTGGATCCTGAACCCTCGGCAGGTGTTTGATTTGTCTCAGGGAGGGCCCAGAGAAGCGTGAGTCTCTCGATTTCAGCGCTCTCTTTCATTACATCTCAGATCATCTCTCTCTCTTCCTCCCTTAATGCGCTTTAACCCACCATTTCTTTGTCCTGACCACATTAATTATGTAGTCGTTGGATCTGAGCAGTGCTGTGTTCTGTGAGGGAGTACAGTGTTCTAGAAGCTTCTCTCCCCGCTCAGTAATTGAGCCGTGAGGCAGCACAGCACAGGCGATGGGCTCTGATGGGCTCTAGCGCTGACAGAGAGTATTAAGATGGGAGGGCAGACACAGCTGGGCGGCTGGACGGCTTTTCTTCAGAGCTGTCTGACAGAGCTGTGATTAAACTCACTCTATTAAAACAGAAAACCAACACACACTCATGCAGTGGCCCCAAAACAGTTCATCTACAATTAAAAAATGCCATTGCATTAGAAGGAAATCATGAAAATATGAAATGAAGTGTCATTTATTTCAAAGAAAACGATTTATCTATATTTTATATCATACCAAATGGTTCCAAGAGTAATTGTTTTATAACGTGAATGAACACTGAAAACGACGAGAAAATTGGTAACACTTTACAATAAGGTTTCATTTGTTAATTTAATTTATGCATTAACTTAACATTAACTTAAAATGAGCACTACACGTTTTTACAGTATTTGTTCATCTTTGTTAAAGTTAGTTAACATCTGTTCATTGTTGGTTCATTTTAGCTCAGAAACATAACATTAAAGGATACAGTTTTTGATTTTAATAATGTATTAGTAAATTATTAGATTCATAAATGCTTTAGAAGTATTTTATTGGTTATTTGTTAACTAGTGTAGTTAACTGATGTTAACAAATGGAACCTTATTGTAAAATGTTACCACAAAAATGCTTTAGAAAACACGTCTGAAGCATTTATTAATCTTCATTTCAAAGTTTACTAATACATTTTAAGCTGTATTATTAGGAATATTATTTGAAAACTTGAGCTTACATGAACTAACGATGAACAGTTGTAGTTTTTATTAACTAATGTTAACAAAGATTAATAAATACTGTAATAAATGTATTGCTTATTGTTAGTTATTGATAGTTAATGCATAGTACCCACTTTACATTAAGGTTAAGTTTGTTAGCATTAGTTAATGCATTAGATGCTGATGATAAACATTTTACTAATTTACTAATGATAAATAGATTGCATTTACCAATCTAGGCTAATTATTAAATGTATTGTTATTAACGTTATAAAATGTATTAAAATTAACGTTAATAAATGCTGTAAAAGTGTTATTTCATGATGCATTAACTAACAATAACAAATTCAGATTTATTGTTAAAGTGTTACCAATATCAGTGCAAAATGGCTCTGAAATGTGAAGTTAGTTGTGATCAAGTGATACTTGTTTTGATATTGGTTTCTAATTCGTAACATTATCAAAGCATGAATGCATGAATGTCCGTGTAATTCATGCTTTTAAATGTGCTTTAAGTGTCCAATTCTTGTTAGGGTCTTTAAACAGCGCTTATGTTTGGATTTGTTATGCTTAATGGAGGATTCTGTTAATAAGCATGCATCAGTAACACATCACTGTTGTTTCCCTCGGTCTGTCAGGCTGGAATTATACAGGAAAGTGCCAAATCTTCGCATCCTTGCCTGTGGAGGAGATGGAACGGTAAGCTGCAAGGCATGTTGGGATGCTAATCATGATGAAGTTTAGAGGTTTTGGATGCACCCCCCTCTGGTGACAAATGTGTGGAACGACAATGAACGCGCAGTGACAAAACACTGTAATTAGCTAATGGTGGCTCTGTGCTTTACAGTGTCACGCTTTCTTGTGATTAATCTCTAGATCTATGAATTATCTGAGTTAAAACTTGGATTTCCTGAGCGCTTCTGTCATTTCTGACCCCGGGTTTGAGTGGTTTGTCCTCTTTTGTCTAGGTGGGCTGGATTCTCTCGGCCTTAGATGAACTACAAATGAACCCACAACCTCCTGTAGCTGTGCTTCCTCTTGGTACAGGAAATGACCTGGCCAGGACACTGAACTGGGGAGGGGTGAGTCAACTCCTCTTAAAGCATCTTTACATTAAAAGATAAATGAATAATTGTATACCCCAGACAACTGCATTAGTCTGATATGATCAGGCTGCTCTGATTGGCTGAGAAGCTGTGATTGTGCTGTAGGTGAGGCGCTTTATAGTAAAAAAATAAGTCTAATTGAATTTTTTTTTATGTCTTTTATTAAAAAAAAAAAATTCAAAAAATGTTGTTTAAAATAGATGCCTAATTTTTTAATAGTGTGTGTGTGTATATTGTGTATCTACACAAAATGTATTTATATATATTTTTAAAATGTCTGAAATGTTATAAAATGAAAAATAAAATTTGAAAATTAGTTTTAAATGTCTTAATACCTATTTAAAAAGAATTTAATATGCTTTTTAGAAACGGTTTTAAGTATCTTTGAAAATATGTCTAAATATTTTCAAAAATGTCTCATTATGTTTAAAAAAAATTTTTTTTTTGAAAGTTTTAATATTTAAATATATGTTAAGTGTCTAAAATGTAATAAAATATATGCCTTAATATTCATCTTGGTATGTTTTTTATGTTTATGTGGTATGTTATAAAAATTCTTAATATATTTAAAAAATGTAATTTTTTTATTAACAATTTTCCACCCTTAGAAGATATATATTTCAAATAAGTTATATTAGAAAAAGCAATTACATTCAAATTTATATTAAAACAGAATCTGAAGATGTGGCTGCTGTGATTGGCTGAGAGGCTGTGATTGTCACTTATAAATGCTTATATATGCCGTTATACTCTGACTGTGTGTCTGGAGAAACACTGGTCTTAGAATCTGGAGTCTCCATGCCTCAATCTGAAGTCTGTTATTAGCAATGAAGCGGGTGTAATGATCATTTGTGTTGACGCTCTCATCATTGCATTTGATCTCAAGTTCAGTGAGTGAACCGCTCTCACAGACAGTAGCTGTGATGTTTCAGGGTTACACGGACGAGCCGGTGTCGAAGGTCTTGTGTCACGTGGAGGACGGGACGGTGGTGCAGCTGGACCGCTGGAATCTGCAGGTGGAGCGATCGGCCGTTCAGCCGGAGGAGGGAACGCAGAAGGTGACGGCTGTGTTCATAATGACAGACACAGAGATTGGGTCGTGTTTATACGCTGCTGATATGTTTGTGTGTCTGTTCTCAGCTTCCTCTAAACGTGTTCAATAACTACTTCAGCCTCGGCTTCGATGCCCACGTCACCCTGGAGTTCCACGAGTCCAGAGGTCTGTGACGCTCGTCCTGCTGGAGACCGGAGCTTACACCACATATATGAGGCGTTTAATACCTGACAGTGACGCTTTAGATGCCCTGAACACATTCTTCAGCCTTTTAATAATGTTGATATTCTTCAAATATATTCTTTAAAATGTGTATGTATTTAAAAAAAATAGATACATCCACATCTAAATAAAAGTATTCATATTTTAGTCGTAATGTCATTCAGATTTTAAAAAATTAAATTTTATAATTTTTAATGTTTATATTTTAAGAGATATAACAACTTCATATTTTTTATGAGACACATAAATGTTAAAAAAAGTCTTAATAATTTAGTCTTAATGCTTTCATATTTTAGTAATTATATTTTTTTAAATACATCTTAATATTATATAAAAATAATATATTTTTTAAAAATACAGTAATATTTTTATAACATAATAGTCTTAATGCAGTAATATTTTAATTAAAGAAAATAATCTTAATATTATATAAACTTAATATTTAAAAAAAAATGCCATCTGTCTTAATATATTTTTAAAAAACTAAATATTCTTAAAAAAAAATTAATCTTGTCTTTACATTTTTATAAGGATGCATTTTTTTTATGTAAAATATATTTATGAGTTCAAGTTCAGTTCACATTATTGTTCATCAGAGACTTTTTCTGAATACTAAACAGATATTCATTTGTAATGTAAATGTGGGCGGGGCTATGTTAATCATTATACTCCAAGGGATATGACATCATGAACCATGAAATTTAGTGCATATTGAGATGTGGCACATTGAACGTTTTCTATGATTTGACATTTAATAAATTACGTCTTTAATAAAATATCTTTATGTATCCATTGTTTCTCTTTCTCTGAGTCATGATCATTTGTCGTTGTGTTCCTTCACAGAAGCCAATCCCGAGAAATTCAACAGTCGCTTCCGTAACAAGATGTTCTATGCAGGGGTAAGCTGTGTCCCTGTCTGTCTGACAGACTGAGCAAGTGTGTGTTTCTGTGTGTGTGTGTGTGTGTGACTCGTACTTGTGTCCCCTCAGGCGGCTTTCTCTGACTTCCTCCAGCGGAGCTCGAGGGATCTGTCCAAGCACGTCAGGGTGGTGGTGAGTATGAGACTCTGCTCTGGCTGTTTCTGTCCACTCATGCTAACTTTACCATTCTTCACCTGATCTTCTTCTGTGTAGTTATTTTCCTTCTTTATTGGCAGTGTGATGGTACGGATCTCACACCCAAGATCCAGGAGCTGAAGTTTCAGTGCATCGTCTTCTTGAATATTCCCAGGTCTGTTAAAAAAAAGACTCGGTCTCAGGAAAAGTGGGCTTTTCTTTTAAAAAATTTTTTTTTTATCATGAATTCTGGTTATAGCTCTCTGTTGGTATTAAATCAGAAGAAAAAAAAAATTATATATATATTTGGATATTTACATATACGGATATTCAAAATACAGTATATATCAAATATAATTTTTTTAAATATTCAATATTATTCGTAAATATTTTAAAGATAATTTTTTTTAGATTGTGTTTTGTTTTTTGTTTAAAAATGTTAATAGAAATCTTAATATTTTTAAAAACATGTTAAAATATATTTGTCTAAATATTTTTTATATCTCTTTTAAAGACACTTTTATTTTTTTATTTTGTTTATTTTTTTTGCAAAATGCTTGTACATATAATAAAAAATATATATTATATTTTAAGCATATTTGGATAATAAAATGTTTATATGTTATAGAAAATTATTATTTATTAATATTAAATATGTTTAATTGGACATTTTAAATGTTTAGATTAAAATTTATAGTTTTTTTAAACACGTATTCATATTTAAAAAGAAATATACAAGACAAATCAAAAAAAAAAATTCCACTATTTAAACATTAAAATATAATGGCAATGAACAGCGTTATGCAAACTGAATAAAAAAAATACATGAAAAAAATAAAAAATTTTAAATGTATGTATATATATACACACACACAGAAATGTATATGTGTAAATGTATGTGTGTGTATATATATATATATATATATATATATATATATATATATATATATATATATATATATATATATATATATATATATATATATATATATATATATATATAATTTTTTTATAGAATAATTATTTTTTTTTATCTTTTGCTTTAATTAACCCTTTGAAATATAATAGTGATGAAAAGGGTCATGCAAGCTAAAAATAAAACTAAGCTTTTAGTTAAAGCTCATTTGTATTATACATCGATCAGAGTTGAATCTCTCAAATAATGTCAATAGTTCAATCATCTGATAATTATATCAGTAGTAAGTCATGAGGACTCAAATGCATATTTCCTGACTGTCTGAGGGTCTTCACCTGAAGGATTCGTTCATCTCAGTAAAGTTGTACACGTCTGTCTTCACTCTCCTGTTAACCTGCCGTCTGTAGGTACTGTGCAGGCACCATGCCGTGGGGCAACACGGGCGACCACAGAGATTTCGAGCCTCAGAGGCACGACGACGGCTGCATCGAGGTGATCGGCTTCACCATGGCCTCTCTGGTGAGCGCTTCGGATCTCTCTGTGAGTCAGAGAAAGAAGTGTAAGGCTCATGACTCACATGTGTTTCCCGTCTTCACCTCAAGGCGGCGCTGCAGGTGGGCGGTCACGGCGAGCGTCTGCATCAGTGCAGAGAGGTGGTCCTCACCACCTTCAAGACTCTGCCGGTGCAGGTGGACGGAGAGCCCTGCCGCCTCGCACCCTCCACCCTCCGAATATCTCTGAGGAACCAGGCCAACATGCTGCAGAAGAGCAAGAGACGCACGTCTGTGCCGCTGCTCAACGAGTGAGTGCCTCCGCTGCAAGACACCGCCTCTTACACAAGCTCTTTAAGCTGCCTTTTTCTCTGTTTCATAGATTTTTATTTGAAATATTTATTTTTTGAGATTAGAAAAACATGTTTCTTTGTTGTTTTACTATATGATATTTGGCAACCTGAACTAATCTTGTCATTACATTACAAGGTCAAAATGTAATATTATGAAATTTATATATATATATATATATAGAGAGAGAGAGAGAGAGAGAGAGCGAGAGAGAGAGAGAGAGAGAGTTATATTATTTGTTTTTATGGTTTTCTTGTCACAAAAAAGCTCCCCAAGCAGCTAACCACTTTTTTATTTAGCATAAATAAATAATATAAAAATGACAATATACAATAATAATATACTACTGTATGTAAATAAATAAAAAGTAATAATAAAATAATTGGGTTTGGTAAGATATTTTCTATATATATATATATATATATATATATATATATATATATATACAGTTTTGTAAAATATATTATTAAAGTTTCACATAAGCATCTTCTATTTGAATATATTATAACATGTAATTTATTTCTGTGATCAAAGCTGTATTTTCAGCATCATAACTCCAGTCTTCAGTGTCACATGATCCTTCAGAAAGCATTCTAGTATGCTGATCTGCTGCTCGGGAAACATTTATTATTATTATTATTATTATTATTATTATGTTGGAAACCATTGTGGTGCTTAATATTTTTGTGGAAAAAATAATACTTTTTTTTTTTTTTGTGGAAACAAAAAATTAAACACATTTTAGAGGTGTACATTAGTGTATAAATTAAATTTTGATACAAGTTAAACATTATATCACATTACCCCCAGCTGATCTCTCAGAACGAGGGTTGTTTTAGAGCGTTCTCCTCACACACACACACACACACACACAGATGTGAGCGTCTGGACGAGAGTGTGTCACTAACAGTCTAACACTGTGCGTGTGTGTGTGTGTAGTAACAGCACTAATCCACGTCTGCTGGTTCTGCTCTCTGTGCTGCTCTCAGTGGGGTTTTCTTTCTTTGTCTCCATCTCTCTTCTCCACCTTAATCACCGGTGGCCCTTCGTGTGTCTGTCTGTCGGTCTGTCACCTCGGTCCCGTCTCTCTCTGTCTCTGTGCTGACTGGCTTGGCTGTGCTGCCTGTGTTCCTGTGTGGCTGCGCTGACGCAGCATTCAGAAAGTGTGCGCAGCCGACCTGCGCCGCCTCTCTGCTCCCCCCGACTCCTTCTCTGTGTAAGTACGCTATCTCTCAGCACACACACACACACACACACACACTGAGGCATGTGTGTATCTGTGTGAGTCGAGGCCTCTCACTCATGAGTGTTTTGTGTTTTACACTCAGCTCACTGCACATCTTAAAGTCAACATGAAGCTGAAAAAGACCCTGTTTATAGACTAAATACAGCTTTCTGGTCTTATTATACACAAATCAGTCAAATAAAGCGTTTGTATTTAGAATCAGAATTAAAATAATATATATGTAATATAAAATGTATACTTACATATCTCCTTTTAAATTGTGTGTATGTATGTATGTATGTGTATATATATATATATATATATATATATATGATTGTATAATTAAATTATATATAATAAAATATATTGAATCAGTATATAATAACAACATATATGTATATTTAATATAAAGTAATATGTAATATTATTAATAATATAATTAAAAATATGTATCATAAATTTATATATAATTTACACTTAAAATGATTTACATGTATATTTTTACAATGATTATTATTGTTGATATGCAATTAGGATTTATTATATATACATTTTATAATAATACTTTTTATATAATTTTATATAATTTTTATATAATATTTTTATTATTTCATTATAAATATATTATTTATTTTGACTGTAATACTTTAAATATTTTTCATGTTTTTTTTATATTTTTATATTAAAATATTTTAAATGAATTAATAATGATATAATTTTTCATTTAAAAATCATATAAACGTTTTCAATAAAATAGAATATTAAAATTATTTCAGACAATAAACACAGTAAATAAATATCGGTTAATGTATTAAAGGCTACAGAAATTTGAGTAAATAATGATCAATTTGACTATGTAACTATTCTTTTAAGGGTCAATCATGTTGACTTGAATAAAGATGACAGATTTGGTCTAAACAGACCAAATGAACACGAAAAGCATTTTTATCCATTAATGACTGTGATGTCCTTACATGAATGGCTCACTAGGTGGCATGCTAGTTTCTTACTTAGGGGGTGTATAAGAGAGAAGAAGTGTAATGGAGTTGTTCCAGAGAATGCAGTGCATGCAAGTTACTGCTTTAATGAGTTATTAAAAGTTTCTGAGAGAAACCCATTGCTGTGTGTCTTTCCGACATGACAATGACTTCAGTCCTTCCTGATCTTCACCTGTCCTCTTGTGAAGCTCATTTCCACTCTTTTTCACGAGCTCCTCATCGTCTGCGATTAATATTGTTTTCATGGTTATTCATTATGAATCAGTGGAGTCATAAAGTGTTGTCTGGGCATAATCAGCAAGCAGAAGATAAAACGCAGAGCATGTCTGTTCCACCTCCACCTTTGTTGATTAGATGTTTCATTAATGTGGCATCAGTTCTCATTTGTTGTCGTATCGCAGCCCTCATGCCGTCCCTGAGCGTCTGCGTCTGCGTGTGAACCGCATCGGCCTGCAGGAGTACGAGAGCATGCAGTTCGACAAGGAGCGTCTGCGTGACATCTGTAAGTCAGTCAGAAACCTTCCCACAATTCAGTTCACTTGTTATTATACAGTGCTGCTGTAGGACAGGTGAGTGTGATGTGACTGTGTGTGTGTGTGTGTGTGTGTGTGTGTGTGTGTGTGTGTGCTTGTTCAGCGACTCCTGTTGGCATCGTGGTGGTGAGAGGAGACTGTGACCTGGAAACCTGTCGCCTGTACATTGACAGACTGCAGGAGGTGAGCACTTCCCATGATGCTTCTGTCAGACTGACTTCATTGAGCACTGAATCAATGCAATTACTGAACACAACTCAATTTAGTTTGTCATCCTGCAGTGTTGAGTTATTTCAGGTTCAACATTTAACCTCAAATCTAACTACAGCTTTGGCACCATCATGTTTAACTCATTGTTGTCTGGTGTTGACAGGATTTACATCAGGCGCCCTCTACTGGTCACAGAGTGCACTACCAGGTAAAGACCTGACCGCTCAATTCAAAACACAAGATGCTGAGTCAGAATGACAGGAATTGGAATCGATTAATACAGAAAAGAGATTAATTAATTATTGATAAAAATAATTATACCTTAATATTCTCATATATATGTTCAGGACTATAAAAATAATTATTACTGGCATCAAAATATATGTTAAGAACCACAGCTTGTTCAAATAAATAATAAAAATGAATATTCACTTTTTATACAATTTAAATCTATTAATTGTGTAATGATAACTTAATAAAATACTTATTTAAAATATTCACATCAGTATTTAAATCTTTACATTTTGTAATGATAGCATAATAAATATAAAGAGATAAAATATTTACACCAGAATTTATACCTTATTAATTGTGTAATGATAAAAAAAAAATAATTACTTAATAAAATTGTTTAAAAAAATATTTCCATTTGTAATAATAACATAATAATAATAATAATAATAATAAAAAGAAAATATTCACATCAGAATTTAAATCTGGTAATTTTTGTGCCAACTAAAATTTTATTCACATAAAAATTTGAATCTAGTAATTATGTAATATTTTGAGTAAATTGTAGCATAGTGTTAAATGAAGTAGTCTTCAGCTGTGGTCAACAAAATAAAAGTTAATTTATTAAATATAGCGATTTATAAATAAATGACGCCCCATATGTTTATAGGTGATTCATATTGAAAATAAAATATGTATGCATTCCATGAAAACTACACAAAGTAGTTATGACGATTACATTTTATTAGAATTAATTTGCACTTTTTGTATTCAAATGCACCTCAGTGGAGGAACTGAAGTAGAACTGATAGTAAATGTGGCTCTGAATTGTTTGTTAGGATGAGAGCGCAGGTCTGCCGCGGCCCAGCTCTGCACACAGACTTTCACCAAACTGGAGCTTCCTAGACTGTGAGTCACTTCATCTGTACTGGAAGACGACTACTTCTCTGTGTCAGTAAATGCTTACCGCTGTCATGTTTATTCTGTTTCCAGCTACATCAGCGGACCGGTTTTACCGCATAGATAAGGCACAGGTATTATGACCATACAATGTGCCTTATAAAACATTTATAAGCTTAAAGGAAGCTGAGTAATGTACAATTGTGTGTGCAAACAGGAGCACCTGCACTATGTGACCGAGATATGCCAGGATGAGGTTTTCATCTTGGACCACGAGGCCCCAGCGGTGAGCCAGGTCCGGGTCCCAGGGATGCCAGACGTGGTGGTGGAGCCCAGTTCCGGGTGAGACTCATCAATACCTTGTCTTTCTGTTCATTCCTGATAGGTTTATACCTGGCTACAAAGGTGACCTTTTATTTTACTCTGGTTTCCTTATTACAGGGTTGCCCTGACCTCAGACGAACAAGGTAAAGTACAAACGCATATTTCTCTGAAGTGAAGTGGTGATGAGATAGGAAACAGGTCTTGACTGTTTAGAAATGGATCAGGTTTTCTTTAGAAGTTGATGTTTTCTGTCAGAGGTCATGTGTTAAACCAAAATCACCAGCAGCAGAAATTCCCACATGCATTTCTTAAAGCTGCAGTAGGTAACTTTTGTAAAAATATATTTTTTACATATTTGTTAAACCTGTCATTATGTCCTGACAGTAGAATATGAGACAGATAATCTGTGAAAAAATCAAGCTCCTCTGGCTCCTCCCAGTGGTCCTATTGCCATTTGCAGAAATCCATCGCTCTCGTTAAGAAACAACTAATCAGAGCTGCGGTCCATAACTTTGTTTGTGTTTAAAATGTAGAAAAATGTATATAATAAGCGAGTACACCATGAATCCATTTTCCAAACCGTGTTTTTAGCTTGTCCTGAATCACTAGGGTGCACCTATAATAAGTGTTTATATTCGGACTATTTTAGATTGCTTCGGGGGTACCGCGGCGGAGTAACCCAGTACCTTTGTGATTCTTCATAGACATAAACAGAGAGAAGTAGTTCCGGCTACAATGTTCTTCCGCAAGACGCAAGCAGTTCTGTTTATTAACCGCTAGAGCGTCAAAAGTTACCTACCGCAGCTTTAAGATACCTCATGTATGATTGTTATTCATTGTTTTGACAAATTCTCAACCGTTTTCCAGCTCTCCTGTCAGCTGCTGTTAAAGGAGATGTAGGCACGGTAAGATTGTTTGCATCTCCTTGTTTGAATTTGAAAGTGGAAGTGTTTTTGAGAAGTGACTCAGCAGGGTGGCACACAAGCACTTGTGCAACTTGTTTGTTTTTCTGATTAAAAGTCACCCGTGTGACTCATTCTGTCACTCCTCTGGACTCATGATCTGTTGTGTGTGTCACAGGTGTCGGGGTGCCGCACCCGTGGGGTCAGTCTGCTGGTGCGGGACTCCCAGGGGTGCACCGCTCTGCACCTGGCCGCCCAACACGGCCACACGGACATCGTGAGTTTTATTCTGGAGCACGGTGAGTGAGAAACAAGCTCATAGACACACACAACCATGTGCTTGAGTTCTGAATTGCTAAATTCTGTTGTTGTTTTTTTAGGTTCAAAGCTGATGCTGGATTTAACTGACAGAGACACGTACGTAGCTGCAGGTTTATCTGATGATTTGCATGTTAATGATGTGAACTGGCATTTAATTTGCCTTCCATTCCTTTTTTTTTTCAGAGGCGACACCGCATTGCACAAAGCAGCGGCCCAGCAGCATGTGGAGGTGTGCAGACGTCTGCTGGAGGCCGGGGCTTCCCTCAGCAAAACTAACTTCCTGGTGAGAATCTATTTGTGTTTCCTCTTTGTTTTGACACGTGATGTGAGACTCGGCAGAGACTGTCACATTGTCCTTTTCAGGGAAAAACCCCTAAGGATTGTGCCCTGGACGCCGGGAACTCGGAGTTGGTGTCTCTTATGGAGAGCCAGCCGGTGGAGGAGCCGGAGGCGCACGAGGATCTGGAGACGGCTGTATGAACGGGCTCACACGAATGGAGTCGGAAAGATATTTACCCACAGAGAGTGGCTGTCAAGCGCTCCTCCGATCATCCGCTCGCACTCGCAGAGAAAGAACGAGAGAGCGTGAGAGAACACAGACGGAGAGCGAGGTGTTTGGAGAGCACCTCGAGCTGAGAGAGTCCTCGGGATCGTGTCTAGCTGTTGTTTTTCCACTGATGTCGCTGTGGGGTTTTAGCATTTATTTATTGCTCTTATTTATTATAACTATTTATTCAAAGATGGATTAGGTTTTGTTGCACCGCAGGTTAATTTTAGACACAAAAGACATTAAAACATGCCAGAGATAGAAGCTGTCATGCATCAATATTGTGTGCCAAAGACACACAGTGAGGAAGAACATCAACTGAAGAGAGTTCGATTAAAGGAGGATCTTCTTCCAGACTTTTTACGATTGGACCGAATCATCGCATAGATTTTAAACTCATACGTTTGTGTGCCGTTACAGTGTCGTGAATGTGAAATTATCTTCTGACGACGAGACAAGATCTGAGCCATATTCAATGCAATATGAATGGATGACATTTGTGCATTTATCTATTTAATATTACATTACATTAATGTTTCAAGACAAGTAAAGGAAGCTGATGTGTGTTTTTTTTTTTTTTTCATTGATGGCAGCTGATTGGTTTCTGAAATGCACAGGTTGTGGTTTGCTCGAAGAATGACTTTACCAAATGAATGATGTGGTGAGTTCAGTGTGGTATTTTGAACATATGCTTAGTCAATGTTATATGACTCATGCTGGGAAATTCCCAGAGAAGTTTCTGCATGAAAACAGATCATGCTGAGCCTTTGTGAGATTCTTTTACATAGAATACTGTATCATTTTAAAGCATTATTGTGCATGGAAATTGTTTTACCTCTCTGGATGTTTCTACCCCTCAGTGATTATGTAATGAAATGGCATTATTCTTTTTTTTAATGAAAAATATGAAATTGTTCACTAGTTGTATTTTTTATTTTTATCTTTTAAAAGACGAGACCACTTGAATGATTGTTTTTTTTTTTTCATTTCTAAATATATATTTTAGGTGTGTATGAGTGAGTAGACATGAGGGATATGTGGAGATGTGACAAAAATATCATGTTATACGATCTCAAAACTAATGTTTCTCATTAAAGGGCAGTCGGATGGAAAGCACCAGTATTCAGTGTTTTCTGTACAGTCACAATCAACCTAAAATTACCGTTAAGAGAGAAAACGTGCAGTTTTTCACCTGGCCATCACAGAAAAACCTCACATACTCTCATCTCAAAATTACGTATGACATGAACGCAGCATTTTTCGAAAGTGAAACATGCACAAAAATAAAACGTTTAGCATTACAATGTTCATAACGTCCATTCAATGCAATAAAAGCATAAGAATGTATGTAAAAGTAGTGACCGTTTTACTAACCGTAACTTACCTAATAGAAACGACTGATTTTGATATGAATTATGCTACTGATTTTGCATTTCGGTTGTTATGAGCTGTTAACATAATATGAATTTCAGAAGAAATATGCGTTTCCTACGAATGTTCTTCTTCTTTTTAAATTTGTGTCAGGTTAGATGCGTTTATTCTACGAAATACCATGGTTTCTGATAAATCGTTTGTCTGACTGGCTCTGAGTCCGTCACATAGACAGTAAAAGGTCTGTCACCGCGTCTAATGATCAAATATGTGTGACGTCTCACATTGGCTCCGCCCACAGCGCATAAAACCTGACCTCGAACCTTCACTGTACTCCGAGTCTGGGATAACATCGGACATGGATCACGTAGTCATGTAAGTGGGTCAACTTTCATTATATATGTACGGTTTTTATACATATATATTAACCAATTTTTAAAAAAATCACTATCTCATACTCTTGTATTTTGTTTCTGGTTGTTTCTGGTTAACACTTCCGTGATTTCGTGTTTATACGTAAGTTACAAAAATATGTCTAGAGTTTACAAAACATCAAGTCATGCGTGTGATTTGTGTCTAAACTTATGGAGATGTCTGAGACTGAAGAAAACATGAAATAAACGTCTGGAGTTTATTGTAGTGAGCGTTGGTGAACATGCCCAGACACATTCACTCATCAACACGAACGCGACTTAATACGATCAATAAATAAACGTCCGGATTAAATCACTTACTTGTAAAATAATTCTGTTAGAATAAATGTAAAATCAAAGAAAATTCAGGGTTAAATACGCTTAAATTAGAGACTTATATCGCTAGTGCATTAATGCACGAAATACTGTCCGGAGGATATATATATATATATATATATATATATATATATATATATATATATATATATATATATATATATATATATATATATATATATATATATATATATGTGTGTGTTAATTTTTAATTGATTGATTGGTTTTATTTGTAGATAATTTTCATAAGGGATATCCTCGTTTTTTGCTACACATTTCTTGCCATGAAAGCATATAAAATGTAGTCCATGACTACTTCACTGTATATTTAGTAAACAAAACCTAATTATGTTTATAAAATGAAATGTTTATAAAAATTATTATTAGTGAAATTAAATTTAAAGTAAAATGGAACATAGTTAAATTAAGCTTAACAAATCTAGCACGGTTTAAATTAAACTTTATTGTTAAACATTTGTTTACACACACATTTCACTTAATATCCTCATTATTTCTAACATTCTTAAGCTGTTAAAACATAAATAATAAAATCTAATATAAATAAACTTTACAAATATGTGTTATGGTTTGGTGACGTGTATTTCATATGTGAGCAGGGATCAGCAGCACGGTAATGGTGATGTCCAGACGTCTGCATCCGACAGTCTGGAGTTCAAACTCCTCATGGCATACACCCGTAAGAGACGACCCGCCGACACCCTCCTGAAGCAGGACGTCCCGTCTTCACCACAGCCGGCTGAAGATCACAGCAAACCAAAGAAAAATAAAAGACACAAGAGACTGTCTTTCCTCTTAAAGTGTATTAAACCACAGACAGATGAACCAGCAAACTTAAAGCAGCCAGCGACACTAGCGGGTGAGTTTGAAATATTATATTGATCTTAAAGTATTTTTTTTTAAAACCATCCCTACTGTGGAGATACCAGCGTCTGGTTTGCTTCCTTCAGGTTCAGATGATGGGGAAGTGGATAAGATGGAAAACATGGTCAGTGAACTGACCGAGATATCAGACTCTGTCCACTTTGCTCCTTCTGACATAGAACCGGACTCTGAAGGTAAGATTGAGCTGTCTTCTCTTTTGATTTCTGAAGTTTCGGTTGCTTTATGAGAGAAGAGTGCAAACTAAACTTCACGTGTCTGTTCTCTCAGTAGATGTTGTGGAAAAGCTGGTGGAGCTCCTCCGAGAACATGGCGATAAACTGGACAGAAAGGTCAGTGAAATCAAATGAGTGCTCATGATGTCATTTAAGCATGAGATGTAAACCCTGACCACCAGGTGTCTCTGCAAGCATAGTTACCTGCACTGTAATATTGTCCACCGTGCCTGTTATAAAGTACTATGTGCTTTTCATTCCCTTTTTGACAAGAATTAACCTTGAAAAAGTCCAAAAGTCTTTTATGAATGATAATGTGATTTTTTTTCTCCCATTACAATCTATATTTGTATATGTTCTTATAATATCCTGAAAATATGAAATGTTTCTATTGTTGTTTTTTATATAGTAAAAAAAAAATATATATATATATATATATATATAATAGTATAAAAATGTTGTTAACTATGCTTCAAACCAAATTCAGGGTATTCAAAAACAGGATAAAGTGCATGTTAGACCTGAAACCAGATTTGCCGTCACAGACAGTGAAACATGCTGTATACTGTAAACATCTGTTTTGTCCTGTTTTTGCTGCAGATTAAGGAAGACAAGGTGTTACACGAGAAGCTGCAGTCCTCTCTCACATACGGCTTCTTCAAGAAAGTGATGGAAGCTTTCTGTGGAAGTGTCTCTCCAGATGTGCCTCCAGAGCAGAAAGACAAGAAAGTAAATGTGGCTCTGGTCTGTGAAGCCACCAGTCAGCTTGTTGGCATCCACTACCATCCGATGACCCAAGTGCTGGGCTTAGGTGCCCAGTATCTACAGGAAAAATACTCCACGTGGATAAACAAAAACATGCATGCAGGCAATGTAAGTGTTTCAATGAAAACGCGTTTATTCACAGCAATGACATCTGGCCTGATAACACATAGAAACATGTTTCTCCTTTCACAGGGAGAAGTTGATGACGAATCCAAAGAGGAAGTCCAGTGAGCAGAAGAGATGCTCTCCACACATTACAAAACTTTCTCAGGTGCACAGGCACTTTATTAACCCGAAAAAGTGATTTATTTGTTTACAGTGAACCAGCAGGGAAAAAGCTTGTTTTTGTTCATCTCATAACATCCACGAGAGAAAAAGAGGTAGTTCAAAGCACCATACCTCACTGAAAGTGCTACAGTTACTGCCTCCAAGCATTGCACCAAAAATACATGTTCTATGAAAACCAGCATTATGTGTTTACATGATTAGCTCCACTTGTAAACTATTTTTGTAATTTAATTTGTTATTTGACCTTTTGTTAAATCTGTACTTCTGTTTTTAAATTAACGTTATTTATTTTCTTTATCACTGATTATTACAGTGATTTGTTTAAAAAAAAGTCTTATTAATGTATTTGAACTTTAACATCATAACATTAAAATAACTTAAATTTTCTGTCATTTTGTCTGTATTTTTTTTCTTTTTTTCTCAACAACTACTGTATTATAGAAGTATGTGGACCGACTTCTAATTAACAGGCACAGGAAGTTGATCAAAAAAGTTCATCAAAGTTCCTAAGACAAGAACGCATTTTGGTTTTAGTTTTTAGGACAACTTTTGATAAAAGTTTTTGATCCTCTTCAAATGTTGATTACTATATAAGTTAATTAGTAGAGGGTCTTTGCATAGTTTTGGCCATCTAGTGTATTTTATCAATTAAAGGTCATCACTTAATCTTCTGGTTTATATCTACAATAATTTCTAGTAGAATCAAGATACTATTATAATCTTTAATAACATGCATACATATAAACATATATATTTCTTAAATATATACATGCATACACTTGTATTTATAAAACATAATAAATATATGCAGTACACACTCATATTATGTAAACAAAAACTTATTTTGGATGTGATTAATCGTTTGACAGCACTAATGTGTGTGTTTGTGTGTGTGTGTGTGTGTGTGTGTGTGTATAGGCTACAGTATGTACAACACCTCTCGGGGGGGGGGGGGGGGGGGGGGGAAAACTTGATAATCAGCATACATAGTGACTGACTATGTAACTATGTATTACCAAGCATACAGAACATCTAGTCCTACAATCACTTAATTCTTCTTGACAATCAATCATACAGACATCAAAAAGAAAGTAGACCTTCTTGCCAAACTCCATTACATTCTATAAAATGAATCTGAGACACAATTTCTGTTGTTGTAACAACCCTGCTTGTAGTAATTGTTTCGATCTAATAACCAGAGCCGGTGGGTGTGTGCGCGAGTGCGCGCAGCTCGCTCAGGTGAAACATGAGACGCGCATTGTGCACCTGTCTTACCGGCTCGAGCGCTACTCTTCCGTCTTATGAAGACTGAGAAATGTCTTATCGCAGACGTCCACGAGCAGGCCTCTCAGATCTACA
Organism: Carassius gibelio; assembly: GCF_023724105.1. Taxonomy (NCBI): domain Eukaryota; kingdom Metazoa; phylum Chordata; class Actinopteri; order Cypriniformes; family Cyprinidae; genus Carassius; species Carassius gibelio. The sequence goes on along the minus strand of NC_068399.1, from coordinate 25,101,308 downwards.
GGTATTTGCGTGTGTCCTCGGGCGCATTTGGTAACGCAGTCATGATGCATCACAGGAAGTACTCACCACCGCGATACTGCGCCGTCGGCTCACTGCTAGACCTGCCTCAGCTCAATCGATTACCCACCTTTCGTGTGGAAGAAGCTGAGCCGATGGAGAAGAATTCACCCAAAGCCAAACCCAGAATGCGCAACGCCAAGGTGAAGGCGGTGAGGAGGGCTCTGTCTCCCCAAGGACCGCGAGTCTCTCCAAACCCCGCGCAAAGCGACGCGCTGCCCAAGGCGGCAGAGAACGGAGGACAGCGGTCTAGAAAGAGGGGCTTCAAACCCCCGGATGTGAGGACGATATTTGAACCTTCGGCCAAAGACCCGCGCGTAAAAGAGGAGAAAGGAGAAGGACACACGTTTTGTGTGTACGCGACGCACGCTTGGTGCGATGTGTGCTGCTCGTATATCTTTCAAGGTGGCTTGACATGCACAGGTGAGAACTTATTTTTATCATATTATTACTAGGCCATATTATATGATTAGCTTAGACAAGGTCTATTCATTAGCATAGTGTACTCTTCATCAAGTCACTGGATATTGTTCCTGTAGTAGAAATTATAACATTATACTTTTTCATAAACACATCATAAACTCTGTGCATGTTCTTCAGATTCCTCACGCATCACACACTCATTTACAGGCATGCTGACAGACTGGTTTAGGCTTGAAAATTCACTGTGTTGCACCATGGTCACCCACATTTACTTATGTCACAAATATGCCTAATAATTCTACATGACATTGCCTATAGCTAAGTGTAATCATAATTCATTTGATCAAACCCAGGACTCAGGTTCTACACAAACTGAACATTTGTAGCTGTAACGGTCACTGGCAGTGACGGTTAACATGATCATTCCTGGATGAATGCCTTGCATTGTTTCCAGTAGTGAAACCATTCCTAAAAAGCATATGCAAAACATTATCTGACCTGCAGCCAAATTTGTATTGTAAATTAAGTCATCCTAAAAAAGCACGATCATACTTCTAGATACTGGCTAGAAGTGAAATGCAAGGGTATTTCTTTGGGTTTTTTATTAAATTCATAAAACACTCATATGAATTTTACCAAAGTCCCCAGTTCATTCTCCTCAAAGTGTCTCTCCGTGTCAGAACTGCCTTTCTGCAGAAGTTGTCCATTCACAAGAGTTAACTCAAATGGAACAACTGGACAAAGGTAACTTTCACTGAGTCTTCTGGCTGCTCGACTCGAGTGATCAGGTAATTGAGAGAGAGAAAGTCACTGACTCGGCTGATCAGCCTGAAAGCCATCCAATTTTCATGTGATCTAGCCTATAATTTCATTATTAGTAAATTTTAAGGGTCCACTTAGAGATCCTGGAATATGTGGGCAGAGAAACCATTCATTAACTCTGCCTCACATATTATGTGAGAGAGAGAGTAGTGTCTGTTTTGATGATAATGAGTTTGCTTGCAGTGGTTCAGCGGTTGTTGGATTTGTTTAGGTTTGTGTAATGTGGGTGGACTGGTGTGGGTCAGTGACCATGTTTACATGCACATGCACATGATTAATTACCAGACTCTGTCATATTTCAAAATAAAACTAAATAAGACAGCAATAATATTGATATTGTATGAGATGTAACTGTGGTATTTTATTGTTAACTAAAACTATTAAAAATAAATTGTATATTAATGTTTTTAATCATACACACAGAGACATATATATATATATATATATATATATATTTATATATATATATATATATATATATATATATATATATATATATGAAATGTAGAAATAAAGTTAAAGCACTACAAAAAAACAAAACAAAAAAAAGCTAAAGCTAAACAGAAATGTAAACAAACTAAATAAACAAAATCACGTAACAAAAATTCCCTTAGTAATATAGACTGTTCATTTGCATATATTCAAAACAAAAGTGTTATGAAAAATGGTAAAAAGAACACACATAGATATGTTTATTCAGAATATGCTGATTGCATGTACAGTATACAGGAATATCCAAAAGCAATGAAGCATATTTATTTAAATATACATGCTTTTATATTATAAATTGTAAAGTGTGCATGAAAAAGTGACAGTTTCCTCCTCATGTATTGTATCTTGTGTTTTTTGAAACAGTTATGATGGAGTTTGCTAATGGTCTTAATGACTTTTTAATGCAGTGAAAGGGAGTTTTCGGCCTGTTAACTGGTTTCCACTGTAGCGTCTCTGTATTTCTCTTCACGTCATTCATTGCAAATAATATTCTGTAGCAAAATGAATAAAGATATCTTTTTCCCACCTTTGTGGGTCACATTCCTTTGGCCCTCTTAGTTAGACTGTATTGTGTGCTGCTATTTGACACCCACCTGTCGGCTCCCCAACGTCCATCTGTCTGTTTATGTAACGCCAGTGACAGTGTGTCTAGAGAAGACACACCGTCCTGTCACAGCACAATCGGATCACAATGGGCTTCCCCTCAACCAGCTGACACAGTCACAAGGGGACCTAGGGGGCCAGAGAACAACTGCACAAACACACACACACACACACACAATGACAGGAGACCACAAGCAGTTAGCAGAAACTGTAAAGTCAGTGAAGATATTTCAGTCTGTAAATGCTCAAGGGTTGAAGTGAGGCTCGATGTTGTTCTGGTCATGGGTCTCCGGAAAGCCTTTGCAAGAACTTTGAGAAGACTTACTGGAATCCTCTACCGCTTCCCAAAAGCCATGCGGCGTTCTGGGCGACTGGAAGTTAGTCTGCTGTGGAAGTCATCCGGTGGGTCCAGATCTCTTTAGTGTTTTGTAGTTTTTTATCAGCAGTACAAAGTCTATGGAACAATGAGGATTAATATTAGTGTCATTTAATCAATCTAGAATTTTTTATTTTCTTAAACATATTGTTAGTGGTTGTATATGCAAAAATCACTGCCATGATGCTATATGATGCACGTGGTTGCTAGGTCATTGCAATGGGGTTGCTTACTAGCATTAGGCAGGAGTCATTCTCCAGTGGAAATTATAAGCCTAAACTTACTCTATACTAGTCTTCATTGCATATAGCAGGGGTTTTCAAACTGTGGTGTACAGGGGGTCTTTGGAAATGTTTAGGGAACAAGCATTAAATTTATAAAAAAAAATAATAAATAAGATAAAATAAATAAATAATATAATCAAATAAATAAAATTATTTTATTATATGATTGAATTATTGTATTTATTTTAAATGAAAATAAATAAATAAACAGTAGCAGTAAAAAGTATATTAAAATAGATTTTAAAATGATGAAAACAAATAAATAAATACAATATAAATCATATTAAGTACAGTACTATAACAATACAGTAATTACAAATGTAATAATGTCACGTAATAGAACTAGACATCTTTCCAAATAATATTTTTGATATATTTATAATTGTATTCTTTACTTTTTTATCCTTTAAATCTAGTTAATTAAGACTAATCAAATGTATTTCCAATGTTTAATTGGATTTAAAGGATTAAACTGAATCTAAACTGTGATGTTGAGCAATGCTGTTACTGTATGAGATTGCTTTTCAAAAAAAGGAGAAAATCAAGGACGAAAGACAGAGCAACTGGGATGGTTAATCAGCACATCCTAATGGATAAGTTAACATGGTGCTCATTTTGTTCAGCACTGATGCCTGTTGCTCACAGGTTTGACTAAACAGTCATCATCTATAGACAGTGATTATGTGAGGGTCTTGTCTGTGTGTGGTATGTTATGTTGTGTTGCTGGGTGCCGTGGTGTCTCAGGTGATGTAATGTAAACCTCATGCTTTTTAAGGACAAATGCAGTGCTAATTATTACAATGCCAACAGCTACAGACTCCCACCGAGTACTAAAATCATCCACTGAAGCCAACACCACTGTGGGAAGAGGTTCACGATAACATGCCGAATAGATCACTGGTTTAATTTCCATTGACTAAAGTCATGCATAAGAATGGAGCGTCTTCTTAATGTTTTGTCACAGACAGGTGTTGCTGTGAGTTTAGGATGGATGGTTGTGTGTGTGTGTGTGTGTGTCCTGTCTGCGGTGTGTTGATCTAATCTCGGCACGGAGACAACAGAATGTGGCTCTGCCATGAGCGCAGACAGAAAAAGAGTTATCTGTGATCAGCTGAGTAAGGACAGGCTCGGCTACTTGTTTGGTCGTCACTTGCAGGTTTCCACAAACTGACTCTATTGTTTTCGGAGTCTGATATGAGAGAGATATTTGACGAGGAAATAGCCATGTCAAAAAACAAGCAACGTCAAATTGCATTAGTTAGCGACATCGATAAATGTCATTTTGTAAGTCTGGTGGACATATTTTTATCATACACATAAAAAAGTTGTACAAATGTTTCATGATTCATCATAAGCTGCTTGTGTTTTTCTTGCAATGTTTTTTTTGAGGACATGTAAAAAAAAAAAAAAAGTGAAAGAACAGCACTTCCACCTGTCCAGCACACGCATCTGTTAAATGAAGGAGACCGAGAGTAAAAAAAACCACCTGGATCTGACGTCAGAAGCTGCATTTTTCGTTAATTACACATCATGTGTTCCTTCTTCCTGGTTCTCATAGGTCAATCAGTTCATGGCAGCATCCCAGTTTGCATACAGTACTTTACTATTAAAAATATACACTTGCTCCAAGTTTTTAATTTACAAAAAATGTATACTTTTATTCTTCAAGGATGCATTAAATTGATCAAAAGTGGCAGTAAAGACACAACATTTATAATAAGAAATGTTTCTTAAACAGCATATTAAAATGATTTCTCAGAATTAAATCATTTCTAGAATGAAAACGCAGCTTTGCTGCTCAGGAAGAAATTACATTTTTATAATAAATTCACATAGAATTTTTAATTCACATTATTTTAAATTACAACAATTCACAATTATATGTTTCCTTCTCTATTTGTGATCAAATAAATGCAGTCTGATATGAGAGAGATATTTGACGAGGACAGCACTGTCAAAATCAAGCAATGCCAAACGATAGCAGATGACATAAATGTCATTTTTCTCAGTCTGAAGGATGGGTTTACAAATGTTTTATGCTGCTTCATAGTAAAGTATGCAAACTGGGATTCATCCATAAACTGTGATTGACTATAAGTTGCATAATTTGTCTTGTTTTTAAATTTATTTTTTATAAAATAAATGCAGCCTTAGTGAGCAAAAGAGACTTTAAAATGAAAAATAAAATAAAATAAATATTACCAACCCCCACATTTTAAACGATAGTGTACTTTACTGGTAATGGAAAGTACATTTTTATTTATGTATTAAGCCACTATTGGCATCAAATTATGTCATAATTATTGTCATTGTGGTCTAATGACTATATTATTCTCACATATTATTTAGAATGGCCTGTATGTTGATTTGGATGCTGTGTATATTTTCTTGCTCAAGCATGTTATTTTTCTCTTCCACTAGTTTAAGTGAAAGCAAATGCAATGATTTTCCTAAATGAAGCTTAACTGTATTCTGTGTGAGGCTGGTAAATATTTAGAAAGTGAGGCGCTGCTGCTGTGGGAATGATGCATTAGTGTTATATGAGCTGTCTGTAATGTGTTTGTGCTCGGGAAGAGTTTAAGAACTTGAATGACTTGTTCTCTGTCAACATGCAAAGTTTTAGAAACAGAGCTCCAAATATTGCACTGTCACACCACAGTCTAAATTCGGGACTCTGTGTGTGTGTGTGTGTGTGTGTAAAGTTTGCTCCTCGGGTAGGTTTTGATCGATAGCGCCATCCCTCATTACGGGAAGTGCAATTAAGGAAGAGACAGGCCTGCACTTCCCACCTGCCCCAGAGACCTGAACAGATTGTGTGTGTGTGTGTGTGTGTGTGTGTGTGTGGGCATACATTAGCTCAGTTCCTACATGGTCCAGACCGCAGCTCTGTGTAAAGAACGGCACTTTAAGCAACCATTACCCATCATGCCCCAGTATAAAAGATCCACTTTCATCACATCCTATCATTGCTCATCCTCTGTGTCATTCTGCTCTCTGCTGATCTTTTAAAAGAGCAGCGTTCCTCCTGTTCCCCAGAGGAATATTTTATTCGAGTCAATGTCATCTCTGGCACGTTACATTTAAGCATCAACTTTGTCTTAGATGTCTAAAATTCTTAAGGTGAAATATACAAAGATGTATATGAGATAAGTGATAAGTGTTGACATACAGTACAGTGTGTACTCACATAGCTCACATACTGAACAAGTGTTAGAGATCTCCGACTTCTGATTGTGTACTTTTCTAATGAGAGCACAGTTTGAGATTTCTGAGACCTTTCTTAAACTCTAAGAAAGAGATGTTTGTGAGTTTAATGGGGACCATGTACTCTCCATTCAATCGCACTGATGTCTAGCAGAAATATTTAAGATATTAACAAGATCTTATTTGTAATTTGGGTTTATAAAATGCAGAGAAGCAAGCCTCTTAAAGACTTTATTAAATCAAAACGTACGCCAAACTAGAGGTTATGGTTTAGAAAGTTTTAAATATGCATATTTTTCTTAAACGTATGCATCACTTCACCTCAGAAGACATTTATTAACCCCCTGGATCCATATGGAGCAGTTGTGTTTTAAAAAGTACTTAATTCTGAGAAATACAGTCAGTCTTTTTTCCTCAGAACTGGACTTTATGGACAGAATTGCAATTCTGAGAAAATTCTTTTATTTTTTTTATTAAGTGGCAGACCTGGCTTCCATAGAATGGCACCAGTTGTTGTGACGCAAACTAATTTGAGAACAATAATAGTCTAATAACTCTGAAGGTTATGGGTGTAAAAGTATCTAGGTGATGATAAAATGCACATTTAAACACAAAGTGCTTTTCACACTTCCTGTCATGTATGTGACCTGAGCTTCATCATTTGACAGTCAAATCGCCCGACTCAGCACAATGAGAGAGAGAGAGAGAGAAAGAGAGAGAGTTACTCACAAATGAGCTTCCGTGGAGATTGCATGGGCGAGAGGCAGATGAGTTTGTCCTTCTGTTCTGAGAGTGAACTGCAGAGGTTGAGCTTTGTTTCTGATGGGATGTTGTGAGTCAAGCGTCTGAGACAGAAAGTGTCATCACTCGTATTCTTGAGTGTGATGGGAGCAGCATTCTGTAAACTATACAGCAAAATTACCCAGCAAGTCAAACATCAATCTTCAGGTAAGGGTGATGATGGACTTGTGTGAAATGCCTCATGTAATCTACATTGGATGAACAGACAAGTGTATGTGCGTCATGTTTCTGTGAACACTGCTGAGGACTGGAAAGCAGAGGATGCACAGCTTATTGTCTATCCATTAATTCATTCATTTTCCATCTAGTGCAATCATCAGCATCAGAAAGCATGTTTCATATGCAATACATAAAATAAATGAATGCAAAATACATAGAAATAGAGATGATTTTAACAATGCATTGGATTTAATGCTCAAACGACTGTCAGTTTTATACTGTCGAAATGTGCATGGAGCTTTCTTCCACTTTCCTAAAACACGTCTAAGCTTTTCTACGTTAAGATTTTGCATGTGCGCCATCTTATTTGCAAACCAATATTTTGCTTTCCATTTAGCCTGCCGGAAACCACCGTATTTCATTAAATCTCCTACAGACCAGAACTAATATGATGCAGTTTGTTTAAGAGAGTTGTGCTATTACTAAGCACACCATTTATTTCCCCTTGTGGGTGAAAGGACATGATAAAACCACTCCAAATACCTTAGAAATGCCCTAGAAGACTATAGAAACCACAAAGAAACACCCTAAAGAATATTCTGAATCATATTGTGTGTTATTAACTTATTATTTAGCACATTAACACAGCTGCCTGTTCTTGTTTTCTCTCCTGCAGGTTGTAAATACACGTGTCATGCTCAGTGCCGTGACCAGGTGGCGCTAGACTGTCATCAGAACGGGGCCATTAATGGCTGCCAGCACAGCCCTCTTGTTCAGGACCATCTTAACAACAATCAGTCGTCACACAGCGTGAGTACAGAGTTAATTTGTGTCTGCATTCAGGTTTACATACACATTCAATTCAATATCACCTGAACTACAAGAGTGAAAGGGATAGTTCACCCAAAAATGAACTTCCATAGAAGGAAAAAAAATGCTATGAAAGTCAATGGCAACCACCAATTGTTTGATTACCAGCGATCTTCAAAATATCTTATTTTATGTTCAAAATAGGAAAGGTTTGGAACGATATGAGGGTGAGTAAATGATGACAGAATTTACATTTTTGGGTGAACTATCCCTTTAATTAAACTTTCCCTGAATGAGAACAATCACAGTCTGATAGTGATGATTAGGTGTGACCACAAGGGGGAGATCAGTTGCAGTTAAACAACCTATACGGTAATTTCAATATTGCTGTAAATGTAGCTTGAGCAATTTTATATTAATTCTTGGTCTTGTGCATGTTATTTTAATCTTCGTGTGCAGATAACTGATTAATAGTCCTTTAGTACGGCCGTTGTGGTGAAGTTTGAAGGGTGTGTTGATCATAGCTTGCTCTAAGTAATTATTGCTTTTTTTTTGTTTCTATTTAGACGCAATGGTGGGATTTAGCTAAAGAGAAAATATGATAATAATAATAGTAAGTTATTTAGCACCATATGAGTTTAAACTCACACAATCAGTCCTATTGCACCTGGCATGGAAATAACAATAGCAGTATATTACTCTTCAGCAGAATTCCTCTGGTCCAGATTTGTTCTCATGCATCTGTGCTGTGAAGACTCTCACCCCCGATGCTCTGTAAACTGTGCAGTATGAATGAAAGACGAGCTCTGTGAATGTGTGTCTGTGACCCAGCGGGGTCAAAAGACAGGTTAGTGTGGTATGTGTACTATTCAATAAATCTAGATCTGTCAGTTTAGTCCAAAGCAGGAAGAGATACTGGAATATGTAAATTGCTGCGTTACTGTATTGTGATTGGTTAAAATACAAAACCGATTCAAATTATTTATAAATGGGTGAATTTAATGAAAACTGTCAAGAACGTCAACATTTCAAAGCAAATGCACTCCATAATCCCAAAAAAAAAAAAAAAAAATAATAAGTTTTTTTTGGAATGTGATATTATTTTTATGATAACTGGTCTTATTCATTGCACCAAATTATTAGTAGCCTAATGTAAAGTAAAATAATTCTCATTACTGTATAGTGGTGAAAAACTGAAGATTCATGGTAGTATTTCTAATCTTTTCTGATTTAAATAATATTTAAAATTAAATCTAATTACATTTATAATATAACACAATAATATAATTTAAATGTAATTAAAAATGTTGTGCACCAACACAATTTACATAAATAAGAAAGGTTTCTGCATTATAGTAGTGGAAATTTGTCAGGATAATGTGCTTAATTGTTGTCAAAATACACTTAATAGTCCTAAAAAAGTTATTTCTTTGTGCAAAATATAACTATAGCTTATTTCCCTTTTAATTTTGGAGGTAAAATATGACTCACGTTTCTTGGTGACATTGACCCACATAGCAGAGCTGTGATTCATATAAGTCATGATAAGCTTTGCAAAAAAACTCAGCTGTCCTTTAGTTTAACTGTAGTTATGCTGCAATCGTGTTCATGTAACCAAGTTTAGTCACATTTTATTTTACATATACCAAATAAATATGTATGTGAATGCCAACTGTTGCTACTATTCTGTTGCTACTATTCATATTATGTGGTTTGTTTATTTGTCTTATGGATGTTCAGCGCGTAGTGCACCGTTCAAAGACGCTGTATCGTGTGTGAGATCTGAAGTTGGTTCGTTAGTAATTTGGGATTAAACATGGGTGTGTACATTCTCACAGGACAGTGAGAAAGCAGCTGTCTGTTTCAGTCTAACGTTCATTTTAGCATGCGTCTGTCTGACTCTTCATATAGCCCCTACATTCCAGAAGCCCTCCTCCCGCTGAGGACAGTTAGTTGAGTCAGCCACGTTACTCAGGGCCAGACAAGGTCATACAAACCGCTGACTGTTGAGGGAGGGCTGGGCGTCTACATGTAACACCCACTCAACAATGCTGAAACAAACCACTGACAAAATACTGGGGGAGAAGTACATCAAAACATTAAGACATAACATCAAGTTTTTTTTTTTTTTTTTTTATGAAAGATTTTATTATAAACTTGTTTATGTCTGTGAACAATTTAAGAGTGATTTATGTTTTACAGACAAAACTGTAAAGTAAATGTTTTTTATCTTTGGTGTAAGTGTGTTTTACTTTTGAAAACACTACTGTGTTATGACTGTAGTGTTAGGTCGGCAATATTGTGTGCAGAGACTGAGAAAGAAACAGAGGTGTATAATATATGATCCAAACAAAAATGAACAAACAGACAGATGTAGGAAAGAAAGAGTTTCCCGCCAGGAAACAGTTACAGGATGCCTGCGGCGTAACCAAGCCAGTACACACACACACACACACGTCTGTTTATGTTCACACACACATCACATCAGATTCAAGCACAGATACAAACACAGACTCACAGGTGCATTGACCACAATAATAATAATTAATAAGCACCAGTCTATATAAGTGTAAACTCATGATTACTGTAAGCCAGCAGGAGGGACAATAACTTCTACTTAATTTCTGCAGCAGCTCAAATTTTTTATTTTTTAGTTTGGCTATTCCAAAGAAAAGCATGTTAAAGTTCAGATTTAGCACAAGTATGTTTCATAATAATGTGGGTCGTCCATTTTTCTCGTGAGGCAGCAGTTTGTTGGCAGGCGAGAACTGAATGCTGGGAACTCTTTGGGTGGTGAAGCTTTAACTCCACCGCACTAACCACGCGCCCATTTGACTCCTACTAAGAGATATGAAGATACATGTTACGCAATCTAGTCTCTGATTATTATAGATTTAGCAAAGATTTTAGTTCGTGTAAGACTACGATTACTCTCAGTAGTGAAGGACAGATATTTGTCTGCAGTACAGTAGTAGATCATGTGAAGAGAATGTAAATCAGCTGGCTTTGATTTGATCAGACTGATTTGATTTGGCTGTGCGTCACATTTGATCTAGAGTTTATGTCTGCAACTGATGTCAGATGTCACAGATAACATGATGTTTGACTAGGTTAAACATGCTATTCTACAGGACCACATGTCATTATGTAGAAATGTGTGTTCAGTCCAAAACAATTCACATTTATTTGAAAACACTTTGTATCAAATACGCTTCACAGGAAAGTCAGAGTTTAGCTAATGTTATTATTAAATTATGAAAACGTTGTTTCTGAATGTTAAACTAATGTTTAAAACATTACATTTTTAAAAAGTTTTCATAACATTTAACTTGGTTAGTTTTGAATACTATATGAATAAAAACAAAATGTTACATCTAAATGATTTGACGAAAAAAAGGTGAATATTTTTGAGAACATTAGATTCCGTTTTTTGAGAACTGAAGAAATGTTCTATTAACGTTACTTGAAGAATGTTTGACCAACTTTGAGAAAACGTTACAGCAAAAGTTTTGAAAACCTTCCCTGTTAGCTGGGCAGTTGATGTCACATATTCATATAAGCAGAAACAATGAATATATTTCATCAATGATTATGTGATCAGAAAATTTGGGCAGTTTTTATGTTGATTCAGAATTGCTGTCATTTGATAATGCTGAAGTATCAGAGCACAACATGTTCTGGTTTCTTTTTGCTTTTTCTCTTTGGTAGATCTGCTGGTAGATTGCTCAGAAAGTCCAGCTGATCTTTGAGTGATTAAAATTAGTTAGGCCTGTAAAATTTAATGAGTGATTTTTTTTTTATTGAACCTCGATTAATTGTATAGCCGTAGAATCACATTTGCTTAGAAGGAGATTGCTAGAAGAATTTGGCTACTATTGGTCCAATAATGCAGCTTGGGAAAATATGTTCTTGGCTGGACTGGAATGCTAGAAGAATTCACTTTGGCTTTTAACTATCACATGATGAACTAAAGGAACCTATAAATACCCTACTATGTAGGTAAGGGCATTGACCTAATTGAAGACCACAATCTGTGACCATTACGCAACTTTAAAGAAGACAAACCCTTTTAGCAGAATAAGCAGGTACTGTATATGTTTTCCCTCAGGTCTGAGATTAGAAACTGTCTGGTTTAAGAGCTAATCCCTTCTCTTTCTTCAGATCTTCATTGCTAAGTAAGAGGTATCCAGTAAACCTTTTCTGCAACGTTACTACTGTTTTCCAACGGTTTGCAAACATTGCTATTTAATCACAGTGCATAAATGCAAAATTCTATAAGTTCTCAAGTCCTAAAGAGTGTTTTTAATTAAACTAGCCTATGTTTGTAAATGAAACCATGGAGTGCCCTTTGACAGAATACCAGAGTGCGGTTGCTGTGGCTACTTCTATATCAAACAGTAATAAAGTACCTTTCCATGGAAAAGCGCACCCAGCCTGTCTGCATGTGAATGAGTGCTTTCTAATTGCACCCAGCCATCACCACATTCAGAAGGACTGGAATAGCCGACAGGATCAGCTGGATGTAAAAGTGGAAAGCTCAGCAACGGGTCGGATTGCATATTGAGGTATTTCCAAACATTTTGGACTGATAACAAACCTGTTCCTTAAAACTTTTAATAGATTGTTCTGACTCCAAAATTTGGATAAGCCAAAATGTAATATTAGATGTATAATTTGAATCTGTGAAACAGGATTTAAAATGTCAAAATAATAAAGTTAAAGGCACTATGCGGGTCAGATTTGTTCTCACAATTCATTAGGCCTTATCTTCATCCTTTCCCTCACTTCCTCACTTTTCTTTCAATCATAGAGCCATTGTATCTTCAGTCTAGAGAGTTGAATCAAGCTGTTGTTTATAGAGGTCAGGTCCACCTCAGCCCAATGTTTATGTTTAGATAAATCAATTTCAACCAAAGTAGATGCTTTCCTGGGGGTTTGGACTGCTGAATTCAAAAGATTCTGGGATAACGTAGACATTTATGCCTGTATGTACTGTAGATACCAGACCGACATACAAAGAGCCTTTAAAACTTCAAGTGACCTTCTGAAACCCACCACAAGACAAGACAGAACCCGTCCTGGAGTCAAACTGTGAACTGTGGGCCTCCTTTGTGTGGATTCTGGTACTAAATTACATTCTATTTAGTCTTTCTTTACTGTCTGGATATGTGAGGTTTGGCTGGAGAAAAGACTATGATTTCCATCTAGGGATAGTGAACACTGATTGTTTGTGTAGAAAACCCTGATCTCGGGTTGGATCTCTGAGAAGCTGAGGTCACTGTCTGTTTCAGCTTCCCTCAGATTCTTGTCTTTTTGAGTTCACCTCTTATATCTTGATTTTCCCAAAATAATAACTTCTGGAGTATCTGAGAAGAGGGAAACGAACACTTTAAAATGCTACACCCTTATGCATAATGCTCCTTTTGGGTGTTTATTGGAGTCATGTGTCTTTTGTCATGCACTGTAGAGTTACTGTGCCTTTGGGGGCTCTCGTTTGCTTTACAGTATTAGTTACATAAATAACTTGGTAAAAATAGAGTGCCTGAGGATAAAAATATTTATTATATCACTTGTGTTTTTTGTGTTACATGAAGTTCTGTAAAAGTTTGAGCCAAAAACAGAATGAATTTTCAAAACTATAGTCATCTTTGCAAAGTAATGCTTAAGTCACCTTGATTCAATGGTCTCTTAAAGTATAATTAAAGAGCAAACACTATACATGTAGCAATTTGTCATTACAGGTTTAGCCTTATAATTTAGGACAATTAGAGGACTGAAATGGCTTTACGCTCTGACCTCCTAAACCACACACTCCCAGATGAGATCATTAATGACTGTAGTAAGGTGTGTACTTCCTGAGGTCATCTACACATCCACAGAAAACTCTTTCTTTATGTATAAGCAGTGGTGTCAAAAGTACTGGCATTCATTACTCAAGTGGAAGTATAGATACTAGGGTGTAAAAAGACTTTTGTAGAAGTTGAAGTATCAACTCAAGCTTTTTACTCAAGTAAAAGTTTAAAAGTACTGGTTTAAAAAACTACTTAAAGTATAAAAGTAAAAGTAATGTAAGGGGAAGAAAATGCCATTAAGAACAAAAGCTTAGGCCGCACCACAGGGGCCTATTGTGCACTACCCCACCGCCTCAAAAAAAATTTCTCTAAAGGCCATAGGCCATAATGACTATAATGTTATATTAAAATGTTCATGTTGAAAAATTTGGGATGCACTAGGCTTCCTGTTTCAGCCGCATATATGAAAATAAAAAAATGGTGTGCACATCCCAAACATCCAATTAGGACGCAGGTGCAAGACAACTAAATGATATAGACAAATAAAGAAGTGAAGTCTGAACACTGAAAACTACTGCTCCAGAGGAATTTAATCAAGCAACGTTTCGACCTTCAGGTCTTCATCAGCCGCATATATGCCCATTTAAAATGAACGCACTTTAGTACAATGCAAATAAATTAAAGGACTAGAGATATGATGACTAGTTGCCAATAAGTATTGTTATGGTGCAAAAAGTCAAACTTCAGAGGCTTGTCATCAATAACTTTTAATGGAATGTAAATGTACATCCATGATTAGCTGCAGGAATCTGCGAGGGCAATGGACAAGAACATTGGTGCAGGCTTAGTAACAATTACACTTATATGGTTGTCTATTTACAGTAAACATTATAGTGCTGTCAAAATGAATGATTAATCCAAGTGATTAATCAAAAACTAAAACTGAAAAAGAAATCATAATCCTGATACTTTCTTGATTGATAGCTTCTTGTATTTGGTACATACGTCTGCTATGTCCAGTGTTCGGGGGGGAACGAGTTACAAAGTTGGTATAGCCTACTTATCACAACTTTGTCAATCGCATCGTCAATCGAAAACGCTAAATTATTCAAACGTCTCGCTACCAAACTACCTACAGTAGCTTAATTTGTGGAGGACGAAGAAAAAGCACTCATTTGGTAAATGAGCCAGTGAGAAATAATAACTTTTAAGTAGGGTCCAGTGCCTTTTCAATACTTTTAAAATGGTACCGGCTCCTAAACGGTGCCTGAACCGATACTTTAAAAAAAAGAACCACAAAAAAACTATGGATAACTTTAAAGAACATTACAAATATTTAAAATAAATCCATAGCTTGTTGAGCAAGTTGTGCTTCCCTTAATCTAAGGCTAACAAATGTATTTCACAATCTGGGTCAATTATTTATTTGGTGTGTAAAGACACAGAATCCGCCACGCTTCTGGGACGCTTCAGACACGCGGCGCTCACGCCACGCAGCCAGTGTGTCACCGGCCTAAGACTTTTGCACAGTAGTGTATGTATAAAGTACGTATGATTAAATTAAGTATATTTAAGTAAGTGTAATTAAAGTATGTGTTCGTTCATATGTGTTAAGGGCTAGATTTTCGCTGGAGGAAACGGCTGTGGTGTAATGAGCGAAAACTACCTCGTGACCTTTTGTAAACTGTATTTATGACAAAGAACTGCACAGATATTGATATTCTAACAATCTATCGATAAACACATACCTTGTGTCCTCTGTTTGTTTAAGTGCGCATGCGCTGCTCCGTTCGCGGTTTGCGCCTCTGCGGATTGAAGAGCGCGCTGAAAGACGGGAGGAGACCGGTCTGACGCTGGTTTCATGTGAAATTTAAGCGGACTGACTCTGAGGCAATCGGGATACCGGTTCCATACCCAACCCTACTTTTAAGAAATATATTTTTTGATAAACGAACCCAAAACTGTCTATGTCCTGGCTGGACTGTGATGTGATTTGTGTCACGTGCAGGTGCGATGGATCGCGTACAGACCAATAGGGTGTCGGAATGGTGTATGTTTATACTTCTCATCCAACCACAATCAAATTCACTCCATCCGGATGGCGCGATTTATCTGGATAGGTTTTTTTCAAGCCGAAATGAAATATCAGTAACGAAGCTATTTTTAAAATGTAAGGAGTAGAAAGTACAGATACTTGCCTGAAAATGTAAGGAGTAGAAGTAAAAAGTCGGCTGAAAAATAATCACTCAAGTAAAGTATAGATACCTCAAATTTCTACTTAAGTACAGTAACGAAGTATTTGTACTTCGTTACTTGACACCTCTGTGTATAAGAAATTGTTAAAAGTTGATTTACGAGACATTCCACACGCCCTCATGTAAATACTGGCACATAATCAGAGCCTGTGTGCTGGGAACATGAGCCATGCCACTCAGCATAAGAATGTGGGCAATGTGTAATGAAGGTTACGGCCCACAGCCGGAAAAGCTACAGGTTGCAGTCACAGGTCACCCCTGTGTCCCTCCTGCCAGACCCCATTGTTCTGTAGCAGAGAGAAGTGAGCTTGGGAATGAGTTTCCTTGCAGACTGAGACATTTTCACACACTCCTTGGAAACACTGATTTATGGAAGTTGCTTCCACTTCAATTTGTTATGTATTTTAAGTAGTTTGTGCTGCATCGGCAAATAAAATGTATTTCAAAATAATTTAGAATTTTAGAACCATTGTCATTTTTGTGTGAGAACTAATGTTAATTCAAACTGATCTCATGACAAAATATAACGATTTCGACAATACGACAATTTCATATTTTATGTGTTTTGTATGAAAACGTATGATTTTTAGGAAAAAAAGTAAGCATTATACTCCACCTCTAAAACTAAACATGGTAAACAGATTGTATGAAAACATTATAAATGGGATTGTACAGACTTATAAATTTTAAGGCCCATTCACACCAACAACCAAAATGGTACGTTATTCAAATGAAAAAAAAAAAGTAAGCATAAAGCTCTACCCCTAAAGTTAACTATTGAAAACAGGTTGTACTAAAACCTACAAATGCGATCGTATGAACTTGCACAGTTTAAGGCCCATTCACACCAAGGACTATAACTATAAAGATCACTATAACGTTTAGTGTCCACACCAGCAGCTTGTAACATTACATTATTTTGTCGTCTGCTTTTTTCAACGTGCAAGTCCTTTAAGGGTGTGTTTACACAATAATGATTACATTAATGAATATATCCTTCACGTTTTTGAAGACATGAAGAAAAATAAGTAAGTGATGTAAAATGCATGCCATGCCAGTAGTTTTTGATGTCACCTGTAAAAGAAACGCTACACATTTGTGCACATACTGTACGCATTCGTATAGAATAAAATATGTAATATGCACGTGTATGACGTCACCATTTTCAGTTCTGCATCTTTGTTGTTTACACAGAAAAAATTATTGTATCATTTTCAAAAGTTTGCATGTTCATGTCAAAATGCCTTTTTGTATAAATTAAAAAAAATGCATAAAATGTTCAATTTTTAGACAAAAAAGTTTGCATGTAAACACATCCTAAAGCTGGGTGGATTCTAATTTGCTGTCAATCGTTAATCACATGGATTCCAATATTTTCTTCTGTTTCCTTATTTTTTATTTATTTATTTATTTTGTAGTGTGAAATCTCCTATTCTCATAGAATTAGAATTACAACAAAAGGTAAAAAATCTATGATTTGCAGTGAGATTGTGTTGGTTTGACATAGTACTGACCTACCACTGATGCCTGTGGTTTGCATGATTTGGCCGTTTCTCTACTGACATGGTATTTTTAGGTCTTTTCCATGTTCTTGGGTTTAAATTAAGCACTGCCCTTCCACAAACTTCTTGAAAGCCTCAGTTTGTGGGGCGTAGTTACCCTGTCCTTGATCTACTGCAGATGTTGCTTGGATTTCAGTCTTTGGAATCAGACATTTTTCTCTTGACTGGGTGGGCTGTTATCATCAGGGACACACTGTAAAATACAATATATACATGTATAAACGAAAATTGTTTGGAAACATAATATGATAAAACCTCAGTGAAACACAGTGTGCTCTTTTGGATTGGAGCTCTTAGAAGTTGATATAAAAACTGTTTGGTGGTGGTTGGAGTAATGAATTTCGCCTGACGGATAATGCAAGCCAAACCAGATGCGCTGTCATGGGTTTAGTGGAAAATTTGCTTAGGATATCATAAATGCTGTGCTCTTCTGAATATATAATATAACAATAGTTTTCTTTTTTTCAAGAACTAGTTACATGTGCTACAACTTACATGTGTAATTTTAGGACGACTTTCTAATTCTCCAGATATCTATGATCTGGAGAAAAGTGGGACCCAACATCTTTGGATAAATTACAAAGAGCGCCTAACCCCAGAAGTGATCGGTTTGCTTGTGGAGTAGAGCCAAAACCAGACCTTATGTCCAACACAAAGTCATAAAAATGAGGCTTGTAATTTGTCATTGGTTGGGTGGGTTAATTTTTTTTTACTGGTTTGCAGTTTCCACATGGAAGTTTGCTCTTCATAACTGACTGATCAGATAACTTTACTTTTAAACACATGACCTGAAATGTGAGAAGTTGTAAAAGTGGTGGTAACCCATATTTTTTCTGTGACCATGGTCACAGGTTGTTGTCCAAACATGTTAATTAACAATCACAAGGGTGATCACAATGTTGTCGTTCTCATGCTAGTTTAGCTCACCAGGCCCAGTTCTACCTTGCTATGATACACACACTTGCACACATCTTTTACAGAAGTCTGTCATCAAAGTGTCTTCCACTTTTACACAGTTGGACTCATGTTTGCATTGGTCCACAGCTACACCCTTTCATATGGGCGTACTGCCTTGTATTAAATGCCCCAAACCTATATTTTTAGCTCAGATGGTAGGCCTGCACCAACTTGGGAAGTAGTCCATGCTATGTTTCAAAGAAGGAAAATAAGAAAGCTTGCTTCTGTATGTTGCATTCTTATAGAGGTAAGTGAACGTACTTTTTTAAAAGATTTCCAGTAGTAGTACTCTTCAGGCAGATAAATAACATTATTACAGTAGAAAGTTAAAACTATCAATGAATGGATGACAAGCGCTCGAAGCCGTTATAAAATTCCCGCCGACCTTAATTTGATTTCTGTATTAATACGCCAAGCCGCAGCTGTACTTTGCGTGTCAACAATACCGAAGACAGACTAATGGACTATTTTATGGAAGCATATGGGTAGCATTATTCAATTTGGGATGTAATATGCAAAATGACAATGCAATATGTAAAATGGCAATGCATTTCTGTATTTACATTTACATTTTCCAATACATTTGTGCAACGTTTGGTGCAAAATGAAAATTAAAATTAAATTACATAATTTTCATTTGCCATTTACTACACCAGTTTTAAAATGTAAAATGAATATTAATTTTAACGCTTTATAAGTTGCAAAATTAAAATGAAAATGTATTACAGAAATGATTAGATATGTCTAACATGTTCAAGCAAAAACTGTGGCAAAATGATCTTTTAAATGCTATTTTTCTTAATTGCATTAACACTCACAGTCAAGACACTTACGATTGCATTTTCATTCGGTGTCCCGCAATGAATGTAGCAATATTGATTGTGCACATTGAAAATGCATTCCGAGCCGATCACGTGTCCCCGCCCTCGCGCCACGTCAATCATTGTGTGAACAAGGCGGGGCTTACAGAAGGTCAGAGACTCAAGTCTCAAGAAGAGGATTCAATCAAGTGAGACAACATGGACAAGACAGTTGGTCCGTGTATGTTTTGATCATTTCGGTTTATGGCTTCAATATTTCATTCGGATTTGTGGGCGGAGCTGAAACGCTGCTTTCATCTGATTGGTCGAATCGGATTGGTTTTCATCTGACAGCCTTCAGCTCGGTCTTGTCATTCTTTCAGGCAGAATAAGAGTCAGTGCGAGTGAAGCACTGAAATGTCTGAAACTATGCTCACTGTTAATTAGCATAATATTTGAATCAGATGTAGCGGGGCAAATTCGTGCTGCTGAGACCTGCAAATTATTTCTAGGTTGTAGTATTGTATGAATATTGTCCCACTGATAAATAGTGCAAATAGTTCTGTCCCTTTGGATAACAGTGAAGTGGAAATTAAAATCAATAATAGAGTTCCATGTCTGTAACATTTACCACTCTCATCTTTTAAGTCATAAGGCACTAGGTATGTGTGTGTGTGACATTAATAAATAATTGTAAAAATGAATATAGTTACATTTCTAAATAAAAACAGTAAAATTAGCTCTATGCTGCTCAGTGCTCCTGTAGCCTACCCCAGAGCGCCCTCTCGCGGCTGTAGACGGTAATGTTTTCTCTTGGTCTTGAATAAATGTGACATATAGTCCAGTGCGACTTATATATGTTTTTTTTCCTCGTCATGACGTATTTTTGGACTGATTCAACTTATACCGAAAAATACAGTTAACATTATTATTATTATTTATTATGAGAGTAATTGACACAGACTAGAACTTTAATGTTTCACCTAATTCAGCTCATATCTTTAGACTCGTCCGACTCGTGTTGCTTGTATAACTGGCCAGACTTACCTTCCCAAAAAATCCTATTTAATTTTATTTCATAAATTTAACTATATTTATTTCCACTTTACTGTTATCCAAAGGGACAGAACTATTTGCACTGTTTTTATCAGTGGGACAATATTCATACAATACTACAACCTAGAAATAATTTGCAGGTCTCAGCAGCACGAATTATGTGCCCAGCTACATCTGATTCAAATATTATGCTAATTAACAGTGAGTGTAGTTTCAGACATTTCAGCTGAAGGCTGTCAGATGAAAACCGATCCGATTCGACCAATCAGATGAAAGAAGCGTTTCAGCTCCGCCCACAAGTCCGAATGAAATATTGAAGCCATAAACCGAAATGATCAAAACATACACGGACCAACTGTCTTGTCCATGTTGTCTCACTTGATTGAATCCTCTTCTTGAGACTTGAGTCTCTGACCTTCTGTAAGCCCCGCCTTGTTCACACAATGATTGACGTGGCGCGAGGGCGGGGACACGTGATCGGCTCGGAATGCATTTTCAATGTGCACATTGAGTTTTGCTACATTCATTGCGGGACACCGAATGAAAATGCAATCGTAAGTGTCTTGACTGTGAGTGTTAATGCAATTAAGAAAAATAGCATTTAAATGATCATTTTGCCACAGTTTTTGCTTTAACATGTTAGACATATCTAATCATTTCTGTAATACATTTTCATTTTAATTTTGCAACTTATAAAGCGTTAAAATTAATATTCATTTTACATATTAAAACTGGTGTAGTAAATGGCAAATGAAAATTATGTAATTTAATTTTCATTTTCATTTTGCACCAAACGTTGCACAGATGTATTGGAAAATGTAAATGTAAATACAGAAATGCATTGCCATTTTACATATTGCATTGT
The DNA here is from genome assembly GCF_023724105.1 of Carassius gibelio. Lineage (NCBI taxonomy): Eukaryota > Metazoa > Chordata > Actinopteri > Cypriniformes > Cyprinidae > Carassius > Carassius gibelio. The sequence continues at coordinate 25,079,990 of NC_068399.1, read as the reverse complement.
CATTTTGCATATTACATCCCAAATTGAATAATGCTACCCATATGCTTCCATACTATTTTTCTCGGCGGAAGAATTGTTTGTGCTGATTATTAGGCTACTACTAATATTTTTTATTATTATTATTGGTTTATTTGATCATATCACCCCCTCCGTTTATGAAAGAAACTTACTTGAAATGAACAATAATCAGGTACGCAGGTAGGGGACGCAACTGGAGTCAATGTATGAGAAACTGTTTCTCATTTTGATGCGTGTTTGTGGGTGTGTTCTTCCAGCGAGCCGCTCCGGTTCAGTATTGAACTCAGTTTAGTTTGAAGGGAAGGACTCGATCGGGCGCGGTTTCTGTGTGGTTTAAAATATTTATAGTGTTTTCACTCTTCATACGTTTATTAGTTACAGATATAACGCATTTAACCAGAAACGAAAAAGTGTATTTGGAATTTGCCGACTGTTTCGTCTTTTAGGGAGCAATAAAGCCGATGGTTACGGAGCGTCAGTGACTCGTGTTCACGTTTCGCAGCGTTGGCTCACCAACCCGTTTGACTTTATCATACAATACTATTTTTGCGCGCATATAAAACTTGTTTTTGGATGTGTCAGAGTTTCTCTTCAAATGTCGTGGACGAGCACCATGAGTAGTGGATACAGTAGTTTGGAAGAGGATTCAGAGGAATATTTTTTCACTGCAAGAACTTCCCTGTTCAAAAAGCCTTCGGTTAAACCCACGAACCTCAAGGTAAATATATTTACATTATATACATACATGCTTGCTTATCTAACTTATTTATTTAAATGTGTTTAATACTTTGTTTGTTTGTTATGGAAGCCTTAGTGCCAAATTGCTACAATGGAACAACCATGTGTTGTAGTTTCTGTTTCAGATTTATAATCTATGTGAATATGTATACATATGAAGGCTATTAAATATATAGTGTTTATTGGTATCCAGGTGGGATCAGCTGTTCCTTTTAAAAATTTTGATAAAACTCATGAATGGTGTTTCGAACAATCATTAACAGAGTTTAACCATATTCATGACCATCCTTACTGCATATCTCACTGTTATTTAACTTTTTGCATACGTGAGTATGAGGCAGTATCCCATCAGGCATGTCCTTGATGTTTATGACCTTAAGATAATGGTTCTTTTGTGTCAGACTTTATTAAGGAAGCACTGTTTCAAACAGTGAATGGACATAATATGACACAGGATGGATTTAGCACAGCATTGCACACTAAACACTGGTTTGTTTGTTTTATTATGCATATTATCTTTATTTAGGGAACTATTTGATTGTTTGTGACTTCTGGTTTGTTTAAAAGCATTACGTCATGCCGTCATGGCTTCGAAGTTATGCTGGAGTAGGCCATTCACAGCTCATGAAAGCTGTTTTGTTCAATAACTTTTTCAGGCTTCTCATTTGGCTGACATCCTCATGCCCCTATCAAAGACAACTGCTCATAATTTCACAGTTTTCTTGCCTGTCTCAGTCACTGGAAAAACTAACCAGTGTGACTGACCACATGTGATTTGATTATGGCCTCTACACAGTCATGTGTGACAGTAAGGGGGGGCTCAAAGAGAAGAGATTCACAATATCACCCCCACATTTCTGTCTATTAGTCGATTGTGAGAAAAATGTCAGCGGAGAGAAGTTCTCACAAAGTTAATGTTGTCATGTGACTTCACTTTTCCAGAGGGAAACTGTTGCAGATTTTTTTAGTGGGTTTCTAGGGCTCTGTTTAGAAACCTAGTGAGCTGCCTACATTAAGGCATCATATGCTTGCTGCCAAAGATTAGCTGCCTTTACAGAGAAGGCAGTCTCAGGATGCATTGCAGCAAGCTAAGTGAGAACATTACAATTCGGTCCTTTATACTTTAAAGTTTTATTCTGTAGTTAGAAGAAACCAGGAGAGGTCACTAGATTTGAGTCTGTAAACATTATATAAAGGTTTGACGTATCAACTTCTTCTAGGCTTTTAGAATGTGCAGGCTAAACGTGCGGTTTGTAATGGTGACCATACATCGTGTGAAGTAGCATCTGTAGAAGGAATTGCTCAAAAAGGAATGAGTCAGTTCCTTAAACAGCCCAACACATTTCTATAGCTCACTTCCTGTTACTTCATTCTGACAAAGAAGCCCCCTCCAAACTATTTCACCATCAGCAAAGCTAACCCAAAATCTGGCTTTTCTCAGAAGGGCACTTCAAAGTATGTGCAGGATACAAATAGATACTTCGTATCTACAAAATGTGTGTGCAACATTTAAGCGGAGCAGATATGTACTTCATCTGTTTTGTCAGCTCTTGCAAGCCACATATGCACTGACCCTGGGAAACAGCTGCTGGGGCAGGCGTACAAAACAGCAGGATCATGGGGGTTTGTGGGACACAGCGCTCAGTTCTGCTGTAGCTGAGCTACTTAAAACATTAGGGTTGGTTTGTTGCATCGTTTAATTGACTTCATTTTAAATTCAGAATGCAGTACAGGTGAAGTTTAAACATTTATTGTTTATTGTCAAAGTAAGTCGTTCCAAACCTGTATGAGTTTCTTTTTTTCTTTTTTTTGTTAAACACAAAAGAAGATATTTTAAAGAATATCAGTATACAAAAAGTAAGTGGTTGCTTTTGACTTCCATAGTATGAAGGGTAATACTATCATCTGTTTGGTTACCAACATTCTTCAAAATATATTTTTGTCCAGAACAAAGACAGAAACTCACACAGGTTTGAAACAACTTGAGGGTGAGTAAATTATTACAGAATTTAAATTTTTGGGAAAACAATCCTTTTAAGCAGCCGTTTATCTTTATGCTGAGAGAGAATGTGAATTGCGTTGTTGAAGTTGCTAAAACAGTTTTCCTGGCTTTCAGACAGTTTTGCTTTTTGGACAGTTTAGGGAAAAAGGCCTGACAGTGCTGAAGAAAGACAGACGTTATCTACAGTCCGCAGGCTGCTTTTATAACTCAGAACAGCATTGAAGTTAATGGCCTTGAATATTCACATGCTTTGCCAACATAGGCGCTGAATGCACAAAGAAACTTAGCTCTGAACTCTTGTTAAAGTTTCTCATCCATTATTTAACGCTTTTCCAGGTTTATCTTAAGATTTCCACTTGGCATGTTTTAGCCGTCAGATACTGATCAAAGTGTTCAGAGTCATTACTTCAATTCATCATTATGGGATCAGGTGATCGGTCAAATGATGTGGATCGGTAATCACGTTGATGTGAACTGTGTCTGGTAACTGCAGGAGTTCATGCACTTAGTGAGCATTAGATGAAGACTTTCATGTCGGCCACACTCAGAAAGATAAATCTAAATCTCAAGGATGTTAATGCAAACCTTTGCTGACTCCAGTCTGAGTTTACACGAATCCTGCATAGACGCCTGCTTGCTGTAAATCCAGACCGAGCAGCCAAGAGAAGAATATTCGTGCTAGAGACGATAATATTCACAGAACTGGAACTAAATGTTTATTTAACACTACCCATATCTCCTCAAACAAACCAGAATAGACATTTATAGATTGGCAAAACATTTTCCACAGTTATGTAAAATTCTTGAATGGACCACCAAAAGCTTTAGCATTTAAAATAAGGTTTAATAGGCTGCATTGCAAAGGTCTTGTGGCAGAGATTGACTGTTTATAATAAATAATCTTACCATTTATGGCAGATATTTTGATTTAACAAGATTTGAGTAAAGCCTGACTTTGTTTTCACAAAAATTGTCAGAAACATGCCATTTCACTCCAAAATGCCTTATTAAAATTATACTGTTGCAATAAATTATGTTTTTTTAAAACAAATAATAATAATAAAGCCTGTTTTAGGGCCATTATTTCATAACAATTAAGCAATTTTTTTAAGTATGTTGTACTGTGTCTTTATGCTAAAATAAAATAAAAACATTAAAATACTGTATTTGTCTAACAAGAATCATTATAATTTAGAGAATTTCAAAGTAGTGTAGTAAATGAAGTAATCTAGTAATGAGAATTTACTAATTTAAATAATATTTTTTTGTACTGTAAACATTTGATTTCAGTTAATGAAAACTATACATTTTTATAATTCAATTTAACACATTTTTGCCTTGATTTTGAGCTGTGTGGCCTTAACATGTTCTATAAAAAACCGCTAGTAGTATTAGATCTTCACATGAGGAAAAACGGTTTAGAGAAGATGTTTGAAGTGCTCTTTATACTGCAGTTGTGCAGCGAAAAACTAATTTTTCTCCAGCCATAGTACGTTGAGCTACATGTTGCTCCATTCATACCATGCAAACTCTCTTTTTATGCTTCTGTTTTGTCTGAGTTCATGTTTTGTTATATTCCCTTGCATCACAGAATGGAAAGAATTCCACTGTGTTTGTTCATCTGTCATCGCTGGATAAGTCACTTGTGTTACATGAACAGATCGACTGGGTTGAGTGGTTTCAGATCCTGCTTTACACAAACCTGAATTTTGAAGAAATCAAACCATGCAAGAGTCTCACAGAGGTCTGAAGAAATATTTTTGACTATTTAAGGATTGTTCAGGGAAGCATGCAGATTACAAGGCTCCAGTAGACCAGTAAGTTTGTTTATCAGGCATTAAACACAGCTAAAGAGAGCATCGCCACTTGATCTGATTAGTCCACAAAGTAGCATTGTGCGTCATGGAGGAGTATTTGATTATCATCCAGGTGTGTGTCTCCAGCTGCCTATTACAAGCTGCCTTTGATGACAGAGCTCCTACCCAAACTCTACACCAGCATAAGTAGTTACATATCATGTCAATGCTTCAAGACCGATTGCTTTTGAGTGTCAGAGAGACTTTTGATTTATCTTCGAGCTTTGAAAATGGGTCAAAAGTTGATGTTTACAGACATGCACATCCCACTCTCTCCCTCTCATTATTTGTGGTCACGGCTCTGTTAGGCTCATGTGGATCCACATGTAGAGCATCTGGTCGCAGTTTCTCAAGAGAAGAGCTATAATTATAGTAAAGAGGAAGATAAGGCCAGATGAAGGTGGTTCTTTCTTGGTCTCGCTGTTATGGATCATCGACTGAATGTCACGCAAAACCTCAGCCAAGTCATGTCATGCTTTGGGAATTAATTGTTGAATCTATGCAAAATCAAGCAGCAGTTGTTTTTAAGCAAAAGGAATGTTCTGCTTGACATTGAATTGGAGCAATAAATCTAGTCTCAAAGTCCCTTCTGCTACATATTAACAACAGTCTTTGCTTTAACATGACATGTTGTGTGGCATTAGAACGAGAATGGTTCTTTATTTTGTTAAGGTTTGGCCCATTTACAGTTGTCATGATGACGTACGTCTTTTTTTAATTTCAGAGAAAGCCTGTGTTGTTAAAGATCTGTGTATTTTTTTTCACTTAGAGATATGGATCCATCAGGAAACAAGTTAAGACTCCAGTTTTCCTCAAGGGTTGTCGCTTCCTGGATTTAATTTGATCTAACCGATGGCAGTTTTATTCATGCACCTAATCTGGTTGAACGTTTGTTGCAGTTTCCATTATCTCTGTCATTTTAAAACCTAAAATGGCCTTCAGTCCTTTCATCACTGTTGACATCAGTTTGTATATATAACTTTCATGTTAGTCCAGTTGTTTGAATGAAATCATACACTAGAAAAAACAGGCCCACATCGCACACCCATGCAGAGATAAGGTTATAATGCGAGTTTGAAAAGTTCTCCGAGTGCACGGGTCACATGGCTGCACCTGGCATGTGTCACATCTGATCTCAGCTGCTTTCATTTCTATGTCTTCCTTTGAAATCATTCGTAAGGTATGACATCATCGCTGAACACTGCTGTAAATGTATCGTATGTCCCTTTGAACAAAGGTCCTTCTTATTGTCCCAGCTATATCAGGATCTTTTTGTGTTAGATTAACAACATTTTTAGTGCACACTCTTGCTGTTTTTTGTTTTGTTTTTGTTGCTAGGTTTATGATAAGATGACTGTGCCAGATCTTGTACACTCTTAGTTAAAACCCTCCACACTAGGTTCATTTTAATCCCGAGCAATCGTGTGCAGAGAGGACATCCTGTTAATGATAAATTTGAAAGACTCTGTTTGTTCTCCAACTACAAATTAACTGGACACGGCTCTGAAGGGCTAACAGAGGCCTATTTGACGTCATCTATTCCCCCATTTGGCCTACATTTATTACTGAGTATAGCAGATTTGTCACTGGATATATTCTGGTTCGTGATTTCATATTTCAGCTTTGTGCATTCAATCAATCGCAAACAACAGATGAGCACCAACCATGAAGTTTGAAAGTTTTTCCTCTTTCTCTCTCACAGTTCCCCATAGCTGTGGTGAGTGGGCAGGTTTCCTAAGAATTATGACCTGCAACGTAGTACAGTGAGGGTATGTTTCAATGGTCTCTGAGCTCAGTGAATGCACTGTACTCCCATCTGGCCTGACAGGTTTGTTATGATCAGTCGGGCCGCCACGGTGAGTCAGCTCCACTTCCTTTCTGTGTGAATCAACCCCGGATCATATTCAGCCTGTAGTGTGCAGGAAGAACAAGTCCTTTTGGTCTGTGAAGGGCTCAAGTTCCTCCTTTTCTTAAGGAGTCTTCATTCTGAGAAAAAGCAACAGACTTTTTTTTACAGTATAGAGTTGTCTTTAGTTGCAAGCAAAACAAACCACACCCTGTTTTATGGTTCATCTCTTATCTTATGTTATCAGTAATCTTTGGAGCTTACCCATGAATCCTAAGTCAGACAGAGATGCCTTCTTGGGAATATTGCGAAGTACCTACTAATATGGTCTAGATTGACCTTAATTCTTTGGTTGAAAACTCTTTGAAACCAAACTGTCAGTCACAGTTTACTATCTCTGCAGAGTTTGCTGGAAGTTGGAAATTGCTGGAAGGCATCGGTCAAGCTTTCCAGTGAAATCAGCTTGTAAGAGTCCTTGTGGGGTTCTTGTGTTATTGTTGGCCTTTCTGTGGAGAACAGCAACAGTGGAGATGAAAGATCTTTTCCAGGTTCCTCACATACCTCGTACCATTTAAGCACGCCTGGCTTGCGTAATATATATGGCGGTACTTTTTCTTGTTCCCTTGGTGTTCCTTTTAGACATAAACAGAGTTATGAAACTGTAATTTGTGGGAGGAGAAGTTTAGGAGAACATTGAGGGTTAAAGGACAAAGTCTAATGGGTGTAATGACTCGAGGCATATGCGTGCATTCCCCTTTGAGGTGATGTTACAACTTCTCATAATTAAAGATCCTATGAGTCATAGAACAATGTGGATGGTTAACCTCATGAATTATACTGGTTGCGAAAGCACCAAAATACTCATGGAAGCTTCAAAACAGGCTATTCTTAGTATGAGTGTAAAACATGGATGCAGTTGTGGGTCATTTTTAGTGGTGAACCGATATTAGCACACAGTGAAAATGACATAAATATGACAGTGGGCAAATGGATAAAGCACAACATAATTTGAAATCACGTTTAAAGTTTAAAGAATTCAACACAGACTGACCATCACGCAGAGGACGCGCTATCATGCTGGATAAAAATGCACAGTTCACAAGATCTGACAGCTGGATTTTTTGAAGTTTGCAAGGTTTTTGAAATTAAATATTCATTAGTCATTCAAAGATTTGTTCAAATTAAATAAATGCGTATTTGCTTAATGCTGATTGCAAATGAGAAAGTATTAAAATGTTTGCCTTTCTATTGCTAATATTATTCATATAATATAAAAGCAATCGCTGTTAGTTCCTTTGTTTAACCGTTCTGATTGATTATTAGACAGAACTGTTGTCAAAATAAACAGAACGTCATCAGAATAAAAGTCCCACCTCAAACACATCGACCAAACAGAAAAAACGTATCGGCCGATGCCGATATTTTAAAAATACCAAATATCTGCCGATATATCGCCAACGTCTTTATAATGGTTGAACACTATTCATTTTCTTACAGAGATTTGCAGAAGCAAAATGGGGATCATTAAGACCAAAGTATACATGGGCCATCCATTGACCATATTAGTCAAGTAGATGTATCAAGTAGGTCCATCCGTGCTCATCCACGGTTGAGAAAGTTGGGAGGATTTGACTGTGCGCAAGATGGAATTAAAGGTATATAAAGGTATATTTATATCTGTGCCTTGAGCTATGTAACTGAGTGTTACTTAACTTGTAAATCCAATTGTTAAACCCAAAGATTCAAAAATATTTTAGTTTCACAACATGAAGGAAGTGTTTTCATAAATGTGACTAGTTGATGAGCTTTGCCGTGACTGTTCACCAAGCTTGCAACAAGTTCCTTGGTGGTTTCCATTTCTCTATTCCTGTTGGCCATGATTTCCTGTACTGTGTAAACCTCCCTGGAGTTCTGACTATTCTAGAATCACATCATGCAGTTTAGTCTGCCCACTGTCCCGCTGAGTAGGAAGCCACACAGAATGGTCATTTTTATGACTTTGATTGTCAGACAATCACCCAGTGAGTCCAGCCTTTGGTTTGCATAAGGATATTGATTTATTTTTTGTACTGCTCACTACAGCAACTCCATTAGCTGAGGAATGTGTTGGGGAGGAAAGGTGTGGTGGCCAGGGACTTCCTGTGGGGTAGGGGGAATGAGAAAGGGGTGTTTTATTGCAGCTTGCACATCAGTGTACATTGGCAAGCATGATGAGTGCAGTCATTTTAGGTCTGCCCAGAAATCCCCTGCTAAAGTTCTGCAAAAAAAGAAAATTGTCTCTCGGTTGTCTTGTCTTGTCTGCTGAAACTTTTGTTTTTCTGACCGTCACACTCGTCTAACACTCGTCTAACTTATCTTTCAGTAGTTCAGATGATATCAAGTGCTTTATCTGCACAAGTCAGTTCAGTTTTCAGATAGGATTGCCCCTGAAAAACCAGTCAGATCGCACCTCATGTGTCCTGCTGCCTTTAAGTTGAGTATGTCATGACCAGCAAGTGTGACAGAACTCGGCTAGCACATGACTCAAAACGAGGAACAGAAAACCTGACATTACCACATGCCACACCATCAGCTCATGGGGCATACAGAGTGAAGTTTACTTTCTCCCTTTTTTATCTTGACTAATTTTCCTTTAAAATAACCTTGATTGATCTTTCGACAAGTAAAGCAGGACCAGTCGGTCCTCAAGGATACCTTTAACCTGTTCTTTTTGTTCCCTGTCCTCTTTCAATGTGTTGCTCCACTTGAGAGCGAGGACACACAATCCTTACAACAAGGGAGATAGAGCTGCTTTTTCCATCGCATTACCTCATCGGGTTAGTGTTTATTTTGCCTTTGTCATGCTCCACTGTGCAAAGGCATCCGTGTTAACCCTGTCTTTCCTGGTTTAGTTCTTTATACATTGCTAGTGTCTACTTTCCCAAGGATTACCTCAACAGTACCTTGACAAAGACATTGTTGAAAGACCTTGTTGGAGCATTAAGTCTCACTATTACTTTGTGGGCACCAGTCAAAGATTACGTGACCAACATGCACAGTTCAGCTTGGCTAACGAACAACCCTCAGAGAGATGATGGAGACCACATCACCGAACCCATAGGCAGCACAAGCTTATGTGGTAAGCTGTGATCCCTTACATGCATTCAACAGCCCCTCGTTTATAAAGCACACAGTTTTTATTGTGGTGAAGAGGAATTTAATGGGTTCTCAGCTTGTAGTCGTGACTTCATCAAAGAGTGTTTGGTTGAGTTAATTGGTCTGATCTGAACACATGACTGAATCCTTTATTAGGAATGTCTGAGGAGTATTGTTTTCCATTCACATTTGTGTTGGGATGGTGAAGTGCTTAATCTTATGGTGTGACAGTTGGCACGTCCAAAGTATTGGAAAGACTAAGCTCTTTCATTGCAAATTTGTCTTATCATAAGGTCTCATTTATACGGTTGGTTGTGAGATCACTATACAGTAGATTTATTGATTTATTCAAACTTTCTTTTTCTCAGATATCACAAACCACCTGTCTGAAGCAGTCTCGTCTATAAGATATCTGATTAATGCACTAGTTAAGCAGTTGTTACTGAGTTAATCTGTTTAGTATTCCCCCATTCAGAGCTATGAGGGTGTTCAGGTCAGGTGAAGGGTGTAACCAACCCCTACTAAAGCAAAGTAGCACCAGAAATGGATTTACGAGCATTTGGACTGTTATTTCATACTAACTAGAGATGGTTCAGAATAGTTGACTAGTCTCACTAGTGAGGTTTAACTAGATTTTGTTATCAGCATTGCTTTAATGATCAGTTTATAGACAGGAGAGGGCTTTAGCATATTGTGCTTTAGCATTCGCCTTGGGAAAATAACTTTCTGAGAATGGTAAGCTTAAATATGGTTTAATAGTTATTTAATTACAGGTATTTAGTTATGTTATACTTTTGAAGATGTGTAGTAGTTTCCATATCACTAATACTACAGCAGCAAAGTAGCGTTAACATGTTCATTCTCAGAGCTTTAGGGCTTTATTATAAACTTGGAAATTCAAAAAGGTGTTTAGCATTTAAGTAGATGTCTTCTGGGTATGAAAACAGCCTGAGTCATGCACTGTAAAGTTCAAGAACAATGCACGCAAAAAACAAAACCACCTGTTATTGCAATCACTCCAGGCAGTCTTGGCTCGTGCAGGAGGGGAATTACGACTGTCTTTAACAGTTCGAGGTATTCAGCCTCTGGACTCTGTTAGCTGAGAGGGCCCTTGTCCGTCAACGTGTCTTCACTTCAGCCCTGGACTGTTCCCTTATAAGGGGCTCTGTGCTTTTGATTTGAGCTTGGAGCGCTCACGAAAGCAGATCAGCTTCTTGGTGATATGACCATGTAAGAGCAGAGTGCACTTCACACGTTTCATACAATATTTTGTTGTAGCTTTTTAAGGATGTATTGTTGCAGGAGAGTAAAGTATTATAAACACTCTAAGGGTTCATATTTTGGTCATGTCATTGGATGTCAAGGAAAAAGATGCATTTAATCTTTAAATTATAAATAAAAACATTGAAAAAGCAGTTATTTGTGATTAGCGATTATCTCCATTTGACACATGAATGTCACTAGGTAGGAGGAGTTGTGGGTGTTGTGGGCTCCCACTTCAGGATAAGCTTATGACAAAGAAGCCTTTGATTTGAATGGCTTCATTATTCAGCAGTACTGGAGTCGTACCTCTTCTGCTGTCAAAATGCTGAGAGGTTGACCTATGTGCTGACCTTTCTGCTTGCTCAATGTGTTATATTCACTCTCTGTGTTTCTGTGTTCCAGGATGTGGAGAAAGAGAAAGAGCTGCGAACTCATCTCACTTACGAGGAGATCAGACACAAGGTTGAGCAGTACAACACAGAGTCACGTGACCACTTTAAAATGACACTGGTGAGTTAATGGTGAACCTCCATAATCCACTTATAGACCAGTGAAAACGAATCAATCATAAATCTAATCGCTAATCATTTTTAGAATCCAAAAGTCCATCCACATGAACAGAAGTGTTTGTTACCACACAAGTCCCTCCAGAAATAAAATTCTGTCTAATATATATTATTGTTTTTTTTTGTTTCATAATAACCCTAACCTTAACCCTAATGGAAAAAAATAAACTTAAAATACAAAATCATATTTTTATATTACAGACCCTAAAACCCTGTTATGACCCCAAAACAATTTCAGGTTGTCAAATGGTTGAACTTAAGAAAACTTGTAGGACACACACATATATAAAACTATCTTTTCTTTGATGCTTTATCTTTTTGCAGTATTTCTTAAGTAATGTTTTATAATTTTTTGCTCAATAGTTACACCATTTGAATTTTTTATAGTCATTAACAAAAAAAAATTACACTTGTGTATATATAAATCATACGTAAAAAACATAAATACATATTGCATTTCTGAAAACTTGACAAATTTTTAATATACATTTTTGTTTCAGAATTATGATTGCCCTTTTAATAAAGAGTTTTATCAACGTCAAATGATACAAACATAAAAAAACATACACAACATGAATGAAAATTGTTGTGTATTCGAGTTAATTATCATTGTTGCTTTAATAAAATCTTCATTATCATCTGTCGTAAACTTTTTATCATGGCTTCTCATGAACCATGTGACAGCCATCAGACTTTACCACTGTACCTTCGTTCAGAGCCCAGCTGCTTATCTCAGGACTGTTTCTGTCTGGATAATACTAGCTCTTTAACAAATACTGATCTCAGACAGGACATGTTTCAAGAGAGCGGTGTCATCTGGACTTAACTGAACACTGTGTACTAGCATCCAGTGTCTTGGATCATTAGGTTTCAGGCCTGTGTTTCAGTAGGGTTGTGTGTCAGTGTGGTGGAGTTTCAGAGGAGGTTGTGAGCTGTAATTACACCCCCCGTGTCTCGCCTGTAGCCTGCAGTCACGGCTGCCGTTTGAACTAATGAGCTTACAGACAGAAGAAACTCAAATCTGAGCTCCATCTGGACACAGTCAGAGACCACAGCAAGATATGCTCACCAGCGTTGAGGAAGATGCTTTGAAACTGAAGCTTGTCAAGCTACAAGCTACTCATATTAAACAGTTGAACTATATTTAGCTGCCCAGTTAACGACACTATAAGTTACTGAGAAACACTTATTGAATATTTGAATATTTATTTTCCACAAAAACAGTAGAAGGAATCCCCTAATAATAATAATAATAATAATAATATGTATATTTTTATTTCCTCATTTTTATAATAAGTCTACTTTATAGTTGAATTGAGTCCACTTCACAACTAATTAACTTTATAACACAGCGATAGAACTGTGATTGAATCCACACTGAACTAAATTGAGCGGAATAATGACAATATTGTATTTTTAATGCTGCTTCAACGCTGAAATTGTATTTGTTTCATAATAGGAGAACTTTGCTAGATTATACTGTTATTTTCTTATCACTGTGAAGCTACTTTGACACAGTCTGTATTATATAAAGGGCAATATAAATGAATGCAGTTTGAATCACAAACTTACTTTAAACGCAACTAAAATATACAAATAAATCTATACTGTAATGTACACTGTTACAAAATATGATAAAACTGAATGAAAAGTATTTCAAAACAACTGTTGCGTGAATGTAAGTATTTTTCAAAAAAAAAAAAAAAAAGACTTCAATATTAGTGCACTGACAACTGAACAAATGAATAGTGTTTTGAAAATGAACTGCCTGAAAGGAAACAATTAATTGAATTGAATCAGACATTCTGAATGCATCCTAAAAATTTTCTCTAACTAAATGGCTGTTCACTTGAGAAAAACACTTGTTTTGCTACAGTAGATCATGTCTTTGCTGTTGTCATCTAACATCAGTCCTCTGTCTCTGTCCTGCAGAATACTAACGGCATGTACACAGGCTTCATCAAGGTGCAGTTGGACCTGCGGAGGCCCATCACAGTGAAAGGAGGCAGGGCAGGAGGGGTCAAAGGTCAGGAGGCATTTTACCTTCCGCGCGGCTCCATAAACACACTGCACATCAGCAGCACCAACACGGCGCGACAGGTGATCGAAGCGCTGCTGAGAAAGTTCACCGTGGCCGACAACCCCGCCAAGTTCGCCTTGTTCAAACGCTTCAGCAGAGAAGACCAAGGTGAGACGCAAACACCAACGCAGAAAATGCATCTGTGTGTGTGTGTGTGTGAACAGTAATGACTCAGGTCCCCTAGTGCATACAGTATGTATTTTTGGCAGGAACGGATGCATTCCTAAAATAGGTCAATCTGAGGAACGCGTGTGTATTTATGGATGCGCTCACACATTCAGGACAGGCCTGTTACTCTGCACGTATGTGCCAACAATACACCATGCCAGTGTAGTAAACACACGTACACAACAGCTGTTGAATGCTCTTTAGCAGATATTAACCAGCCTCCTTCCCCACATTTCAATGCCATACAGGGATATTCTGAGCTGGGGAAGGGTCAGGGTGGCCGTCTACTGAGTTTAGTAATAGTGACTAGTTGATTTTGAGCAGTTTTTGGCTTTATACATCAAACAGTGGATTCCTGATAAGCTCAGCGTTGGTTTTGCTGTAAGAATGTCAGTGTTTCTAATCCATCTCACTGCTTTGACGGACCCCAGCCACTGTCTGAGCCCTCGTTGACGTCACACACACAGCAGGAAACCAGACACGCATATGGCTCACTGATTTTAAGTACCTGCTTTCATAATCTAAGCACCTGGCTGGAATGTGCTCTGGTTTATGTGAAAGAAACAAATCATTTAAAGAACCGACTCATAAGAGTCATTCATTCATGAATCAGACTACACTGGTCTGCATTTGTTTTGCATACAGAAAGAAACAGAAAGATGTCTTGTCTCTGTCTTATTTTTCTTTATGTGGTATTTTATCTTCAGACTGCAAATCTAAAACAAAATGGATTAAAATGCAGGCATTATATATATATATATATTAGGGGTGTAACGATACGCGTATTCGTATTGAACCGTTCGGTACGACGCTTTCGGTTCGGTACGCGGTACGCATTATGTATACCGAACGGTTCGTTGGAGTAATTAATTATATTTGAAAAAAAAAAAAAAAGAGAGAGAGAGAGAAATATAATGATATGCGTTCAACAAGGTAGCCCAATAACCCAAACAACGTAACAGGCAACGCCCCTGACACTCCCGAAGAAGAAAAAAACACCATCTTATATGTTTATGTTAGGCTACTCAGCAGGCGCTCGCTCACTCAGTACGCGCTGAAGGCTCGTTGCAAAATGGCCAATGCGTTTAACAGACTAGAAAAAGAAGATCCTCCAGTAACCAACAGGTCTGGTGTTTGGGTGCACTTTGGATTCCCTTTAAGCTATAATGGTGATGGCAAGAGAGTGGTGGATAAAAAAACAACGGTATGTCGCATCTGCAACATGACAGGGTACACCAGCGGGAATAAAAAAAAAAAAAAAAAAACACCAGCGGGAATATCTGGGATATATGCGTCAGTACTATCTGGGAAAAGACGAAAAAAAGGAGAAACATGCACGCAGCAAACTATCCCTGCAGCATTTAGAAACTATAGCTTACAGGGAATCCAACCCAAACACCAGACCTGTTGGTTATTTTAGGATCTTATATTTCTGGTCTGTTAAAGGCATTCGACATTTTGCAACGAGCCTTCAGCGCGTGCTGAGTGAGCGAGCGCCTTAGGGGCCGTTCACATATCGTGCCTAAAAACGCATGGAAAACGCTAAGCGCGTCTTTCTCCTCCTTTCCAAAGCGCTTGGGCAGAAGCGCTCATGAGGCGTCTGTCTTTGCTAAGCAACAATGACGTGCTCTCTCCATGAGACGTGGAAATTTCAGCGAAGGATAAATGGATTTGCAGCTCTAAAAATCGCTTGCAGTAGCTCTGCTACTAAATTTATTTCAAAATTGCAATCCATATACAACTATGATCAGCTGATCCTTCATCTTGGCTGAGCTCTCAACGTTGTTACGGGAAAGGATGAAGCTGATTGGTTAGTTCTTGTCACATGACCCGCGGTGCGCTTGCGGCATTCTGAAAAGTTGAGATGTTTTTACATTTTGCTGTATCTAAAACGTACCGAACCGAACCGAACCGTGACATCAGTGTATCGTATCGAACCGAACCGTGAATTTTGTGAACCGTTACACCCCTAATATATATATATATATATATATAAAATATAATAATGTACTGCACTTCAGACACAAACAATATCCCTGCAAAGTCAGATTTGCACTGCTGCTTTATCTTCTCTCATTCAATTCAGACTGCAATGGCAAAATGGCTCGAAATTTGAAAAGAATCTGGATATCATATTTAAAAAAGGGAAATCATTTACAAAAAGAGTCTTAAGTAGATCCCAAAAGGATCCATTTATCCATGCTATTTTTTTTTACTACTGTCTAATGTACTTGTTTTAATGTACTGCATTTTATAACTGATCTAAATACAAAAATAATACTGCAAACTCATGTAAAACTATTTCTTCTGCCATGGTGCATTTGATTCAGATGCACTGAATAGCACTTCTGCTTGATTTATTGGATGAACTGAGCATCGTAGTACTTTGGGGAGCAATAACGCTCATCTTTAATTATTTTATAGGGAGTGTGTGTAGGAGCCAATAAGTGCTGCTGCCAGTGGGGGAATATTTGCTTAGTAGGCCATCTGGGATGATTTTTATTTTTTAGTTTTTGAGACGAAGTATTTTCATGAGGTCTCACCACCATGGGAGATCTTCATCACACTCTAGGAGACAGATATGTGACACTTGTTTGGATTGGGTTTTACAGCTGGTTTTAATGCATGTAAGGGGCCCTCCAGATCTTAAACATCTTCAAGAAATGCTACAGTTAGACACTGATAAACTCCCACCTCAGAGCTCATTCACAGACAGACCCTCATGTGTGATATCACAGCAGTATGGCATATAAAAGACCACGAATCAACCGCATTAGTGTAGACATAATAACAGCCCTGCTTGTTCTGATTAACCGCTGCTGGAGACAGAAGGAAGTGAGATGAGAGATTCCTCAAGGCTGAAGAAACGCAGGTCTGTGCCCTTTTGCACACTCTAGGTGGAGGAAATCTCCCATAATGCTAAAGTAAACGCAGAAGTTCTAGAGAATTACCTTTTGTTCTTGATATGAGGTGTTGCACTTCCTTTTTCATGCTTAAAGTTTGTTTTTGCTGTGAATTTTGGCCTTAGATCAACATCCAGCAGCATGTCTTCCTCTTTGAGGTGTGTCAGTTCTTTATTAAAGAGAACCTGATTCAGGGCTGACTTTTTAAAGTTTAGCTGCTTTAAATGACATGAAACTATCTTAGGAATCTTAGGTAGTTTTAGGAGGATCTTAGGTAGTTTTTATGCTGAACAACTCTGAGAAGTTTTGTTTCTAAAATCGATCTTTAAATGGTTATAGCTCCTTAAAGAATATAAAAAAATATATATAATTAACTGGTGTGTTTTTGATTTAGTATATTTTTTGTTAGCTAAACCCTCTCAGTGAAGTTTCTCTAATTCATCATCTTTAAATGGTTATATCTGCTAAAAACATTTTTTTTTAAATCAAAAGTTTGGATCCTGTACCAAAAACGATGAATTTTTAGCATGCTACAACCGTGAGTTTAAAGCATCGCTGTTAAAAAATGTATATCAGTTGCCCTTTGTGATCCCCGAAGACACATTCACACCAAGAACAATAACTATTAAAATAATAACCATGTTTATTATGAGCGCTCCATTTAAAAGTCATTGTTTTTATCATTCATCAGCTTGAAAAGATCCAGAGATTTCAATGATGTCATTCTTCTGTGTTGTTCTTTTTATTCTTCTACTGCGGTCTTCCCTGTTCTCAAATAATTAGAATGGTTCTTAAAACATTATAGTTGGTGTGAACTGGCCTTTATTGTTGCCTGGCGTTGTTGTTGTCTCTGATGGTAATGTTGTGTCTGTTTGTGTGTGTGTGTGTGTGTGTGTGTGCAGTGTACACCTGTAAGCTCTCAGAGGAAGAACACCCTCTCTTCCTGCGTCTGGTGGCGGGACCCAGTACAGATGTGCTCAGCTTTGTCCTGAAGGAGCAGCAAACCGGTGAAGTCCTGGTGAGCATTCGCTTTAGGTTTCTATCACAATCCTATATTAATGAAAACGTGTCATGACACACATCTTCCTCTCGTTCATCAGTGGGACGCCTTTTCCATCCCCGAGCTGCAGAACTTCCTCCGCTTCTTGGATAAAGAGGAGCAGGACCAGATTTGCTCGATAACCAATCGCTACAACGCCTACAGAGAGAAACTGGAGGAGGCCATGAGAGCGACGGGCGTCCTGGGATAAAGCCAGTGCTTATGTGAAGGAACTGTAGCACTGCTGCCTCTAGTGCTCACTGTGTGTAAAGAACACTTATTAGGTGTCACTGTGCCAAGCGGACACCCCTTCTCAGAAACTCAGAAGAGAGCACTGAGCTCCCAGAATGCACCTCAGGTGCCATATTTACCCATCCACCCTCTTTCACACTTTCAGTTGTTTCTCATGTTCTGTTCTTTTACCTCTTGTGAACGATGCAAATGTGGAAATCAGATCTGTTTTTATTTAATTGTTGGATGTTGTAGTTTGTACATATTTTTGTTTGTTGTTTTAATTTATGTGGGTGAATGTTATTATACTTTTTTTTTTTTTTTTTTTTTTAGTAAAAGAGTCTTATTCTATGGCAAATATACTTATCGACCAGAAACTGATGGGACTGGGGATTTATTTTATTTTATTTTATATTAAATACCAGATGACATAATGTGCCCTACCAAAGATAGTGTTGATGTGCTGTTGACAAAATGATGACCAGACAGACAGTAAGCGCATGTTTGTGAAAGAGAAGATTGAATATGGTGAAGTAGTGATAAGAAATGAGGACTAAAGAAAAGTCATAATCACTAGTCTCTGAAGGGATGGCTTGAATGCAAATAAAAAGCTTTTTAAAAGTAAGCATTCTCAGGTGAAGTGCTGGAACTGGAACTGAATGGATTCAGGAAGTTGGCGAAGGAGCATAGAGGATGTTGGAAAGTATGCGGGAAGTGTCATGCAGCGGGTTTGGAGCGGAGCTGACTGATGTCTGTCGGGGTCAGATGGTCTTCACAGTAAATTATGGGTTGTTTTGAGCTCTAGTTTAAGCAGATAATCATTGAACAGTGTATTTGCTGTTCGCCTCTCATCATCGACCCTGGAAAATGCGTTAGAGGATGTCTTCAAGATAAATGACTGAATATACAAGTAATGAAGATTGTTTGTTTTGAAGCTACAGTCTGAAAATAGTAGATTTAAGCTAGTTTGATTGGTGAATATATATACGTGTAATCACACCGATCTGATTTACTGTACCAAAAGTTAATTTCACGTGCTTTTCTTCATTGTAGCTGAAACTGTTACTGTTGTGAGGTACAGTAAAAGAAAAGCAGACAGTGCTACTTTGTCTCAGCACACAAGGTCGACATTTTTGATGGTGTTTGGAATGATACTTGTGTATCAGTAGGTGATTTTAATATGTATCCTCGTTTGTTTCTGTATGCTAGTGCTGCATGATGGTTTTTCTGATTGGTACTGCAACATTGTTGTCTATTGTGACACGCAGGTAGCGGCATCTTGTGGTCAACTGCTGTAACTACATCTCTGCAGTCTTAGGTCTCACCTGTGTCAATTTGATTATTTTAGACACAGATTGTGTGCTTTATTAAAAAAGATTTGTTTCTTTATTATTATTATCGGTTTTATAACCTCTAACCAAAGATCTAGATAAAATGCATAATTTAATTTAAGTTTGATGCAAATTGCCTGGTGCAATCAGTTTTACACCTCAGTAAACTGAGGTTACATAGTATAGTATCTATCTTGTCTGATGGTTTTACCAGGGCAACTTTAATTGTAAACACTGGGGTAAATATAAATTAGAGTAATTAGTGTAATTGTTGGTGAATATTACATCACGACAGTCTCAATATATGCAATCGAGGAGGATTTTGCAGGGGAATAAGACCAGTAATCTTATAAATGCTTTTTGTGCACTTTGTTTTAATTCAGGGAATTATTTTAATTTTGATTTATTAGTCTTCATCAGATGCCTATTGTCTTCCACTGTTTTAAAACGGCATTGCATCTAGTGGAAGCTCAGTTATGTTTTATAGATTTTTTTTTCCTTAAAGCTGTTTCAGAACTTGATTAGTGTTTTTTTTTCATAAACAAGCTTTTGTTTGTAGAGTAAGACTGTGAATGAATGTTATACTGTATTCTCGTGTAGTAAAGGGTTGTGGATGTGAGTGAACTGCTTTACTTATTTTCAATTTACATGCATGTGTTATATTAATTCATGCATATTTTAACGGCTGTTTTAGGACATCACAGGCCAGTGCTGTTGTTCTTTAGGTAATTTAGAGACTGCTCATGAAACACACTCTGCATTTGCCAACAAATCTCATTTGGTTCCAAAGTTGTAAGTGACATGCATATTTTGTCAAATTATATAGAAGACACCAGAAGTGGCATCCATGGAAAAACATTGTTTTTAAGATTTATGGATTAAATATGCATGGTTAGAATCCAGATGTCATGCATTTTTGATTTTGAGTTTTTTTTTTTTTTGAGGGTTTTTACCAATCGTGGCCTTTCTTGTTAAAGATTTCTTTAAATAAAGATGAAACGTTTCTCAATTCACAGCATCTGTCATCTGTAAAAAAAAAAAAAAAAAAATCCACCCATGGAAAATGTATCATTTTAGATTTGACCAGCACAAAATTCTGGTATTTCTAATTATCTGAAGTCATTAAACGAATAATTGTTTTGATCTAAATCGCACTTTACAGAGGCAACCCTCTTGCAGTTTATCTCGAAAGGTCACACAATGGCGGTTGCACAACTTTTCAGCTCATCTACTGGCTTTAAACATCACACTAAACTGTAAGGTTTTACGTGAGAGCAGAATTAGCATGTGAATGGTGTGTCCTCTGCATGAACCCGTGTCAGATGTCTTCATCAGTGACTCGTCGCACACTTCACGCGGAGAGCAGCGCGTCTTCTCTCGTGGCGTCCGTGAACACAAGCTGAACTTTATACAACTCTCAGAAAGACCTCACGACGCAAGCATGTAAGTTTACACCATTTATAGAGACCGAATATCGTATTTAAAATACTTGGACGTAGTGCCACTGCAAACGTTCACTTTGGATAAACAAACCTGGTGTTTTCATTGCTGTTGTTCACTTGTAGACCCTCAGTGTAGTTTACTTCACATTCCCTTCAGAAGTGAAAACCGTCAGCTGTCGCGGACTATTTGCGTTATTTAGTAAAAAAAAGAAGAAAAAAAAAAGAAGCGCGTTTCTATTGTGCTTTAGCGTCATTTGTGTTAATTAAAAATTATTTCACAACCTCTGATGTAGTTTTGATAATGAGATGTTCCTGTTATTAAGAAATGAAAGATAGCGCGTGCGAGTCTGGAATGCCTCAAAATTGAATATATAATCATATTGAACGTTTAAACAGAACATGTTATGACCACAGACTGTATAAAAACAAGTTATGACGTGTTTTGTGTTGTTATAATAATAGTTTAAATGTCTTATTATAATATTTAGTTGAATATAATGTTTATATAAATAAACATTATGGTATTATATATCGAATAAATATTATCGAATAAACATAAATATGACACTTAATTTGATTAATATTATTGGTAACATTGTTTTTGTTATTATTTTTTAAATTCTGAATGCCAGCATTATATGTAGTTTAATATATTTAAATTATATTTGAGTTATTTTAAGTCAGTTTTTCATTATCACTATATTTAACTGAGTATTACTAAAAAATATTATGTATAATTAATATAATATTGAAATAATAAAAAATGTAATTTTTATTAATATTATTATTATACTGTTTTGTTATTAATTTGTGATTTCTGTAATTTATTGTATTGTTATATTGTTTAAATTTTTACCATTATAATATAATATAATATAATGCTGTATATTAATATAATATTGACCACACTGCCATACAATTGGTGTTACAGAAAATCCCAAAAAGCCCATTTTTGTGATTCCTAAATGTCATTATTATTTTTTATGAACACAATGTAAAGTTAAATATAAAAATTATAAAAATAAATATTGCTATTATATGAATATAAAATGTAATTAATAAAAAAAAAGTAAAATTTATTTTGATTAATAGTTTTGTTGATGCTATTGTTTAATTTTCTGTAATGTAAATCTGTAATGATTGTTTTGAAGGTTTTACATTTTTTTTAAAGATGTGGGATGTCTTTGCTACTGTAATGATTTTATTTATTTTTTAGTTTTTATTATACCATATTTTGTACAGTGTCTGAAAGCATTTTACCCATTTCCACAGGTTAGGGACGAGTTCTGTAAAGGTTTTATTGCTGGCAGTTGCAGTTGGTGTGTATCTCATTCCCTCTCCTATCGATCCCGAGCCGTACACGTGAGTATCGTTGCAAATCTTGCAGTGAAATGATCTTCAAAGAGCACTCAGTGACGTTTAATGTCACGCTGATGTATGTTTTCCAGATTCGAGGACCCCCCGCCTGCTCTGGACGGCCCTCTGGCAGTAAACACACGATTACAGAGAGGTCGACGGCTGTTTTCCGGTCAACTCAAAGGCCCGGAGTCTTTCACGGCTGACCAGAAAGGTGAGCCTGGTCTTGAGCGTTTATCTGTTTGGTTTGAGAAATGCAGTCAGGTCTCATCTCTTCACTGTGTCTCTGAAGGAAACATCTACACTGGCACCGTCGACGGCAAGCTGTGGAGAATCAGCAATGAATCCCTCACTTTCATCACTCAGACGGGCCGAAACATCCCTGAATGTGGTAAATCCGCAAACTGCATGAGCAATTCAAGTTGAATCCTAGCAGCTTCATTGTGTAAGACACTTCATGTGGCTTGATGAATATGTATCGCGGAGACGTTTGTTGGACCCCCCCCCCCCCCCCCCCAGCTGCCGTCACTCATTAGACATGCTGAAGTGATTCACAAAGACTCAAGTGTTGTTTTATCAAAGCCTTGGCTGTTCACAAGAGTCTTGAATGCAGATGTCTTCATTAGAGCATAGCTTATGTATTTTAGTAGGCTCTCATTCCTTATGTTGAGGTTTAATGCCTCTCTCTTATTTTACTGTATTTGAAATAATCATTATGTAGGTAAAGGTGTTCTTTGGCGAGTCACAAACAGAATGCATATATACTCTGATTTTCTGTTATCAAGCATGTTGTCCTGTTGTTGTTGGTGTATAGGCACGAGTACAGACTATGAGCCAGTATGTGGTCGTCCACATAGTCTGAGACTGGACAGAGACGGACAGCTTATCGTGGCCGACTCTTATCAGGGGCTGTTCAAGGTTGACCCTTGGACTGGAGAGAAGACGTTGCTACATTCCAGCACAGAGGGTCGGTCAAAAAAGAGCTTTGCACAACAATTTGGTTGCTTTGATCAGTTACCTAATCATCTTGCCATTTTTATGTCAATTTAATATATAACTGCTTCTTTATATTTTTATATGAATCTGCCTCACTAAAATAAAATAAAAAAGCATTATATTTAAATAACCCTGCCACATTCCTCCTACAAGGAGCTGATGGGATTCCCTTTGGCTTTCTGAACGGTCTGGAGATTTCTAAAACGGAACTGTGTTTTTCACCGACTCCAGCAGTAAATGGGGAAGACGTCACGTCCGTTACGAGGTGAGTGAGCGAACATATCGTACTTCTTTGTTGAATTAAGTTCACGTGCACTAAAGGCCGCTTCTCTCTGCAGGTGTTGGAGACAAACCGTCTGGGTCGGCTTCTCTCGTATGACCCCGTGACCGGCCGTGTTCGGACGCTGTTGGATTCTCTCTACATGCCCAACGGCTTTGCCTTCTCACCTGATGAGGACTTCCTG
The DNA here is from genome assembly GCF_023724105.1 of Carassius gibelio. NCBI lineage: Eukaryota > Metazoa > Chordata > Actinopteri > Cypriniformes > Cyprinidae > Carassius > Carassius gibelio. Next base: position 25,056,556 of record NC_068399.1, on the reverse strand, counting down.
CTCCTGGCTGAAACCAGTATTGCACATGTTATTAAGTAAGAGCTCAAGTGCAGCTTTGAATTTGTTCATTTATCAGGATGGTAGAGTATGGTGTTTAGACTTTCTCTCTGCTTCTCAGGTTCTGGTTGAAAGGACCTAAAGCGGGCACCAAGGAGGTGGTCCTGAACAACATGATCGGTTACCCTGATAACATCCGCCTCAGTGACCGCGGCACGTTTTTAGTGGGCATAACCACTGTTAGATTCAGAGGACGGCTTTTTCCACCGTTCTTGGATCTGATTGGTCCGTATCCTGCTGTTAAACGCTTCATAGTGAAGGTGGGTAAATCTTAAATATGTGGGGTTCAGAGTTATTTTAGTATCACTGAGATACTATTGTAGTTTTTATTCATATTTTGATATTTATTTTATTTAGGCTTACTTTTTTTTATAATTTTAGTTTTTATTGAATATAATAACCCAGTTAAGGTTCTTATTTTCATTTTAGTAATTTGTTTAGAATTTTTGTTTTTGTTTGTTTTTAATGTCTATTTAGTTTCTAATATTTATTTCAGTTTTTGAATTATTTTAGCACTTGAAGTTGAAATAAATGGCAATGAGAAATGTTAGCATGGCATGGCAACTAGCTGAAATAAAATATATAATAAAGCAAATTATTTTATTTGAATTAGTATATATTTTATATTAGGTAATTTTATGATTTTATTTTTAGTTAAGCATTATGCATTACTAAATAATTTTGTTGTGTGTTTTTGTATTTCTTTATTACTTTGTGTTATTTTATGTCTATTTATGCCAAATATGTCTTTTTAGTTTGTCATTTATATGCATTTATTATAATGTATACAATAGTTTGTATTTTAGTTTTAGTTATTTTAGTGCATGAAGTAAACCAATAGTAAATAAAATAAATATTGCCTTGTTAACTGGCAAAGATAAAACATAAAACAGTATTTTTTTTTAGAATCTCGATCATGAACTCTGTTGCAGCTCGTTCCTCTCGGCTGGTATGATGTTCTGCTGCCCAAATACGGCTTGATTCTGGAGCTGGGGTCTGACGGAGAGGTGATCGACAGCCTCCACGACCCCACAGGCAGCCTCACGTGGGCCGTCAGCGATGTCTTCCAGCAGGGGACGCACTACTATCTGGGCAACACTGACCTGCCGTTCCTGCCTGTGCTGGAGGAGTGGAGCTGACTCACACATGGGAAAACTGGGACTTCTGATAACCTTTCACTGAGAATGTAAAATGATTTCATTTTAACAATGCACCTCAGTCTTGTGAAAAAGCTACATGAGGTTCTAACTGTGAATTCTGTGACTTTAAGTCTGGTTATAATTGGTCTAACACAGATGTTTTAACTGTATTAGTGCCACAATCTGTTTTGTTTTATAAAGTTTTTCTGAACTGCAAAATGCACTGGTCAACGTGCACTAGAAATGTAAGATATGATCATTTCGAACAGCTGTTCCCAATAAAAAACATTTTCTTATGCTAATGTGATGCAAAAGACAGAAATAATGTTGCACTTCGATGGCAGTGAACTGACACAAAAACCCAAATATTAAAAATGTATGTAGGATATACAGATTAACTCATTGCAATTAGTTAAAAAATGACAATAAAAACGACTTTTAAAATTACATTTAGCTGAATAAATGTTATAAAATTAAGCAAAAAAATTAATAAAATAAAAACACTGCAATAAAAATGATTTCAGAATGCTTTATCAATCAAACACACAAGACAAAAGTCCACAGCAACCATTGCAATGCTACTAACAAATATCATGAAAGAATTATGTGCAAAACATCATTAAACATGTCAGGCCTGTTGATCACAGACTGGAAAGTGCTTCACTGAACGGATGTATTGAAATATTGTGAAAAAGATATGCTTATGCCTGTCTGCCTCCTCTCCGGTCAATTTGGGTGATTTGAGAAATTGGCAGTCACAGCAGAAGGTTGATGAAGGTTAGGTAGTAGTCTGAAAGTAAGTCTCTCATCGCCTCAAGTTTGTGTTGCCCACCGCAGGATTTCCCTCAAAGAACCAAAAATACACAGATTCATCAAAGACCTGCTGTGATCCACAGCTTTGGTTCATTCTCAACGGACATCCATCAAACACAAAACTCAGAGAAGAAAACATTTAAAAGGCAATAATGAAATACTAAATACAATATTTGCACCTAGTTAGTGAATCTTTTAGTTATAGAACTCAAGTGAAATGTCTGTCCAAACATAGATTGTGCGCTGCCATACGCAAGTGTCAGGAACTGAAAACGTTAGAGAATATTTTTATATAATAAGGTATACTGTGCATTAAAACTACTGTAATTCATTATCATATGCAAGCCTACTTCTGCTATGGGATAAAAAAAAAGAAATGGTAATCGCAATTTTTAATCTCACAATTCGGACTTTAGAATTTTAAAATGTAGAAGATATAAACTCACAATTAACTCGCTTTTATTGTATATAAAGTTGCAATTCTAAGAAGTTTGAATTGTGAGATTTGTGACAAAAAAAAACAAAAACAACTACAACAAAAAAACGGAATTCTGAGAATTCTCAGTATTAGTTTACATTAGGTTTTCTCAGAACTGTGGATTTATATCTTGCAATTGTGGAAAAAGTCCAAATTGTGATAAACTCACAATTGAAAAAAAAAAAAAAATAATAATTGTACGATAAAAAGTTGCAATGACCTTTTTTATTTTTGATCCTGTAGCCAAAAAACAAGCTTCCATTCTCAGTGTTGATCATAAAAGGCAGGCTTAGTAGAGTTGTGAATTCTTTTATAACTGAGGATGTGGAGTGGAATGTTTCAGACACATCTGGCAAACAAACAAATAATCCCAACAATTTTCAAATGCATTACAAAATTGGAAAACTCAAAACGGTTTAAAGCAAAAGTAAAACAACATTTTCAAAAACATTACAATAAAGACAATATCCTGTGTTAAAGCAGCAAAACTGAACGTTAATTGAGAATAAAGAGGAATCTGATGTGAATGAGAGCTGGAGGGGATGAAGGTTGTGTCTGTGGTGTGTTTGGTACCCTGGGCGCACCCTGATGACCTCATCAGAGGAGAGACCGGGCAGGATATAAAGGGAGCAAGAGGGCTTGTTTTTCAGCGCCCTTTATTCTTTCCCTCCATGTGTCTTGTTCCTGTAAACCTCTCCACGCTCTACTTCAGCGTCTGTCGTCGTTTGTTTCTGTGAGGCACGAGGCTGCTGAACATCAACCGAGGATCAAACCTGAACCTGGTGAAACAGTGACAAGCGAGCTGGAAGTTAGACTTCCTAACATCTTAATAATAATAATAATAATAATAATAATAATAATAATACAGCAATTTCTAGTGAATGCTGAGTGTTGAAGTGTTAAGGAAGCACTGACTGTGAGTCGTAGACGCCTGGCGTTCTGCAGGACTGTCCCGAGCAGGACTGCAGCATCATGAGACGGTGGTTCATCTTCTCCAGGACTTCCTGATCGATGCTCTTGGCGATGTTGCTTAGCTGAAACGGGTCTGCTGTCAGGTTATAGACCTCCACAAACACCTGCAAGCAAAGATGCTGTGCTATTATTACAGTTATTAATACATATTAAATATTTTTTATTATACTTTGCAGTATTACGGTCAGTGCGCTGTTGGAAGCACTAGCTTTTATTTTTACCTCGTTATCATCAAATTCACAGTACTGTAAGTTGGCGGCCTGTGCTACTGTGCGGACGCAGGCGTACGTGTTATTGTATGAGTCTTCGCACACACAGTCGGGGAAGCACTCCTGCAGAGACAACATCTGTGTTACAGCACTCATTTTTTGTGGTTACTGTAATGACTGTTTATTTGTGGCACACAGAGCCTCACCGAGACCCCGGGGCCCAGCAGAGGGCAGGCTGGGTCTGAGATGTTGCTTCCTTCTCCCTCATATTCCACCAGTACATCAGATCTCCACGTGCTGCTGTTCCCTTTACTGGTCTGAGACACAAAGACAACTCAAATCGAACGCAACCCCTTGTTCATTTACATTCATTTAAGTTAATTATACTGAACCTGTAGCAAGAAACACTACAAAAAACAAGCATTATGCCCAAAATGACCAAGAATGCCAATACTTTAATGCATTTTTAATTTAATTAATTTCAAAGTTAATAAATTCAAACAGGATTCACCATGATAGGAAGAAATGACATCCCGTCCATCTGAGTTTCATTGACGCAGTATCCTGCGATGTCCAGGATTGTTGGACCCAAATCCACATTTGCTATAAGTAACTGTTAAAACAGATCAATTATTTACACATAAAATTAAAAAAAAAAGCTATAAAAAAATTATATAAAAACCTTTTCTGTTAATGTGAATATTACATATACATGCTATTATTATAGCGTGCATACACAAGGAAAAAACAAACAAATCTGGTTTAGAATAAAAAAAAAAAAAAACTATAAAATTAAATAATGTGAGAAAGTTAAAGTAAACTGGGGGGGGGGGGGGGGCTGGACTGAAGATACAGTGAAGAAATAAAATAAATACTATTAAGAAAATATATGTAATTTAGTTTTTTTATGGTTGTTTATATTACCGGGCTTGTCTGGTTGGGTTTGATATTAGGACCTCGCACCAAAAGAGGAACTCTGATATCAAATTCATAGAGTTGCCTCTTATCCATTGGAAGAGAAAACTGGCCTGAGAGACGAAACAGACACATGACAAAATAAAAGCTAGGGAAAGTAAAAAAAAAAAAAAACATTTCTTCTCTATATAACTCATTGTGTACCTGTGTGGTATCCATTGTCAGAGGTGAAGATGATGTAGGTGTTACTAAGCTCTCCTCTGACCTCCAGCTTTCTCACCACCTTCTCCACCAGGTCGTCTACAGATAGTAAAGTACGCCACCTGGTGGAACAGATCATCAGTGTCGCATTACTTCATGTGCAGTATTAATATCAAGTGCATGATTTAAAAGCGTCTGAATACCGTTTTCTGTAGGCGTTATCCAAGAACTCCACTGAAGAGTTGGTCATGGGCGTTTTTGCTTGTCTGATGAGCCAGTGCTTGTCCTGAAAAACAGGATGAAATGCCATCACATATTCAAAAGATGATCCAATCAGAATATTTCAGACACGTCAGGCCCGTACCTTGCCGTGTATGTTAAAGTTAGGGTCTCTTGGTGCTTTAACGTTGGGGAAACTGCTCTCGTACTGAGGAGCAGCTGTCCAGGGCGAGTGAGGGGCCGGTGTGGACACCATCATGAAGAAAGGCCTGCGGTTTGACTTGTTTTCCAGGAAGTCGATGGAAATATTGGCCTGGAAGGAATCAGAAGCCACTGAACATCAAATGCATGAGGTCTGATGTAGTCTCGTGAACACAGGTGAGATCTGCTCGTACCAGAACATCTGTAAGGTAATCTTCGCTGTAGTTCTGTCCATGCCGCTGCTCCCTGCCGTTCACCGACAGCGTGTAGTTGTAGTATTTGGAGTTTCTCTCCTGTAGGAATATGTTCAAATCATTGCAAATATTTCACTTTAAACAAATCTGGTTTAGAATCAAAACTCGTTTTCCGAAACCTGAAAATGTAAAAAAAATTGACATTACAGAAATACAAATTTAACTTAGAACATTTAAATAAAGAAATAAAACAGTTAAATTAAATAAAAATGATTAAAATAAAGAAAAATACTTTTTAATAAATCAATACATCCAAACATTTTTCCGGTCTTTGAAAAAATTAAACAAACCAAACCAATCTGCTCTCAGTGAGCTATGAATCATGGGAGCTGCTATTAGGAAAATAATTAGAATGGCTTCAGAAAACATTTCTTGCAGGAGTTCTTGTATCAGCTTCCCAAACATGCTATATTTTAGGCTACAAACTGTTTTCCTAACCTTTCAGCTAACATTAGATTTTACAGCACTGATGGGAAAGGTTGAAGGCCTTGTCAATGTATTCCAGCTTGTCATCTTTCTCTTTTTTTTCATTTCTTCATTTACCTTCAAAACTTTAACTGTTTTTTAAATTTCTCTTTTATTTTTTATATTCTACTCATGATTCCCATAAGTAAGCCTTCGGGTTATAGTATTCTCTCTCTCTCTATCTCTCTCTCTCTCTCTCTCTCTCTCTCTCTCTCTATATATATATATATATAATTAGATTTCATTTTTTGGTTTTCATTTGAATTTTGTTTCATTTTATTAGCTTTTTTTATTAGATTTTTATTATAAAAATATTTCTGAATTATTTTATTTTTAATTTCAGTTTTCAGTTAGTTAGTAATTTTAGAACTCATTTCAGTTAGTTGCAAATTTTCATTCAGTTTTTCCATCACAATAACATCACTGCTATATATGAACAGTCAAAATATTTTTACAGTTAAATGATTACATTATTAAAGGGGGGTGAAATGCTCGTTTTCACTCAATATCCTGTTAATCTTGAGTACCTATAGAGTAGTACTGCACCCTTCATAACTCCAAAAAGTCTTTAGTTTTACTATATTCATAAGAGAAAGATAGTCTGTACCGATTTTTCCCGGAAAAACACGACCGGCTGGAGGCGTGACGAGTGGGCGGAGCTAAAGAATCACGAGCGCCAGTAGGATTTTGCGTTGAGAGTGTTTGGAAGCTGTGACTTTACCGTGAGGAAAGCAGTTTTACTCACCGCCTGCGGTTCCAACACACGATCGTGACCCTTTTTCGTTGGGACTGCATTATCCTTAAGAAATAAACGATACGCAAATCCGGCGTCAAACTGGGCCTTGTTTGTAAAACAAGCATCTTCGAAATGCAGGGAACAAACAAAAACACTTGCACAACTCCGTTGATGCTCTGTAAAAATAAACTCCATCCACTGGTCCCTTAATGCTGTTTTTTTTTTGGTAATCTGTGCAGGGTTGTCTTGCCCTGGCAACCAAAAACACACTTCTGTGACATTTCGCGACGCTCTCGCTCTGATCAGTGAACGTCTGTTGTGCTCTCAGTTCTCTGCTATACGGGAGCGCGCGCTCTTCCGGCAGAAGTGCCTTAAGACCCATATAAGGAAATTCCGTTCCATCTAACGTCACACATAGCCATACGCGAAAAAAACTTTCCGAAACTTGTGACAAACCGGTTTCGGAAAACTCCTTCAAACGTACAAATTAATTTTTGAAACTTTGTCCATGTTTAGCATGGGAATCCAACTCTTTAACAGTGTAAAAAACTCAGTATGCATGAAATAGCATTTCACCCCCCCTTTAAATGATACATCTCCTGTCTTTTTCTTACCAGGGCAAACCAGTGATCCCAGCCTGGAGGAACGTGCTCCACACCTCCTGATTTTTTATTCCCGTACTATAGCAGAGAAACAGACACGGATGATTCAAGGTGATGAACCGTCAACTGATTCACCCAAAGAAAAGGTTTCATCAGTGTGAAAGCTCCCAGTATGTGTTTTCACCTCATTCAGATACTTCCCAGCAAAGAAGGTCTGATAGATGCCGTGTTTCTGAAGGAAGGCAGGGAAAGTCTCGGGCTCTTGGGTCTTCTGCCATGCAGTGCTGCTGCAGTTGCCCTCCAGCGTGTTGTTGACCACATGATGGTTATGAGGATATTTGCCCGTCAGGATGCTTGCCCGGCTGGGACAGCAAAGGGGACTGGCGACAAACTGCATGAGAGAAGAAATGACAAAAAGAGTTGAGAGATGCTGTGCAAATTAACAGATGCAATGGCAAACATGCATCCTGGTTGATCCTCAATGCACATTTTAATTGTTATGTCTAACAAATTTATAAATATTCTCATGTAGAACAATATAAGGGCTTTTTAAGCTTGGATGACATGCAAAATCCCATAGCACTTGTATGCAACAATGAAGAGATCTAGCACAATTTCTACTCACCGTGTTTGTAAAGGTTATCCCAGCATCACCTATCAGCTTTTTAGTCTTCACCAAAGGGATCTGTAGAACGAAAGATGGCAAGATTCTCGTGAAGCAGCTCGTTTAAGTTACTAAGCCACGATACATAAAAGTAAAATGCATGGAAGAAATCAAAACCACGGAGAATGACAACAAAAAACTACTTTCTTAGACAATATAACGTTACTCACCATTCCACCGGTAGACACATCTAGATCATCAGTCAGGATTAAAACTATATTCGCTCTGGGATTCATTTTAGCCTCGGCCAGACTGTTACAATGCAAAGTGACGCAGATGAGAATAACATGTAACATACCAAACGGAGAAGAAGCCATCTTTAGTGCCGAATTAAAAACACATAAAGCCATGACCTAAACGAGGACCTTTTCTTGAGATAAAAGCATTAAATTCTGTAAGGAAAGGAAAACGCTGGTGCAGCTAGCTTGCCTAGTCTTGTGTGCGAAATTACTAATCATACTATGGCGACTTTTTTCCTTCATGAATATTATGTAGACGTTCTGGCGTTGCTTGGTTACCTCTTGTGGCGTCTGGTCACGTAGCCTAATTTATATTCATAAGCCAGCCCTACAGCAGACTAGGATTCGCTCATTCGCAGGCATACTATAACGCCCATCTACCAACGTCTGCCTGACAGCCAATCAGATTCCAGGCCATTACTTTGCGTCATTAATATTCATACGCTTACCCGTCGTCATAGTAGGATTAATAAAACTGTCCTGTTTCATCACGTGGAGAGACGGAAGCCCCGGTCAGCTGATGTTTACGTTCAAAGGCATGATGTCATTCATAAAATGTATGTTTTATGGCATATGTGATCTCTTTTTATTATCTCGACTACTTAAATCTCTATTACGTCACAAAAGTTGTACAATATTACTATAATGCAGTTACTCGCTTTAATTTTGAAAACCATGAACTCAATTTAACCATATCAACATTTTAAAAATAATTCTAACGATCTTTTAGTAACTTATTTCGCCTTGAAAAAAAATAATGGTCATATTGGCGTGTATTTCAATTATTTTTTATTAAATTAAACTATTTTTTTTTTTTTTTTTTTGATAAAAGTAGTTTTTACCAAATACTTTTTATATTTTTATTTGAACACGTTCATTTAAAAACAACTGATGAATATTTCTCATTCACCTGTTGTTTCAAAACTTTGTTTGAACAGTTTCGGACGTGGGTTGAACTATTCCTGCTGCAGGGGCGTGCAATCAGGATTTAGAGCGTTCAGGAAGGAAACTGGAGCCTGGGAAAAGCGCTGCAAACCCCGCTCAAGGAATGGAACACACCCGGAACTCGAGTTCCTTATTGATTCATCTATAACACTGTCTGGTTTGTACTTGAGTGCAGCATGTGTGCACGAATGTTTAATGTTGAACTTTAAAGAGGGCTAAAACATGTCTGGTGTGGAAGTCGCCAAAGAGGAACTCAAGGAGATAGACATATGTGACATCTGCTCGGATGAGGAGAGCGGAGTTTTTCTTAACTCAGGTGCGTCGTACTTTGACGGCTTCTCAGCGTTTCACAAATGGGCTTCAAAAGAACGTTCAGTTTCGGACGGAAACTGTGAGTGCGCCAAAACAGCTTCGGTCTCACTGTGCAAGTGCGCAAATGTGCCTCATGGAGCAACAGCTGGAGAGATCCGTATGGAGAGAGCAGGAGGAGGTGTGTATTCGGATGAAGAGGACATGAGAGCGTCCCGCTCATCATCTATAGTGGACTGTCTGTTAGTGGAGCTCTATGACACGTACAGTAATAATGTCAGAGAGGTGGACAGCTCGACCGAAGCCTCTAGCTCAGATGCCTTCCTGGGCAGGAGTAACACTGGCTCCAACTTTCTCCAAGAACTTCAGGAGAAGCACACGAGGCGCCATCAGATGAAATACTTGGCTCAAAAAGGTGAGCCACTCACACAGTCAATGTATTTTTATTTATGTGAAGCACACACTATCATTTATTCCAAGAGTTTGGAATAATTACAATTAAGTTTGGAATAATTAAATTTTTTCATGTTTTTGAAAGATGTCTCTAATGCTTTTATTTAAAAAAAAATAGGCTACAGATAAAATCTGTTACATAGCAAAATATTACAATTAAGAATAACTGTTATATATATATATATATATATATATGTATATGTGTTGAGTCTTCTTTTAAAAACATTCAAATCTTAATGATATTAAAATCTTAAATATAAATTTTTTATTGGAAGTATTTGTGTTATATGAACTTCTACTGAATGATTGTTTGAATAATTTACAGAATTAAAATTTTTGAGAACCCATATTTATTTGTTCAAATCATGATATAAAATAAAGTCTAGATATAGTGTTTTATTTTTGAGGTTTTCTATCATTTTTCAAAATGTTTGTACTTTTTGAAATTATTATTATTACATTTTCATTTTTTATACTTATTTTATTTCATTTTTGGCTGTTCATTTGCTTCTGGAGTGGCATTACTCTTAAGCAATATTAAAATAAATTTCTCTCAATATGGTTAGGTTGTTTAAAATGGTTTTAGATGAAGTAATGTGCCACTTTGCAGAACTGACCCAGTTTTAATGCCACCTTTGTTTGTTGAAGTAACTGTATTGTTGTCTCAGGTGCTCAGGTTATTTGTAGGCCATAATGACAATTTACATACAGAGGTTACATACACAGTGTTAAATCCAAATGACCTTAATCTGTCTACATAAATTACAAGTTATGCACACATTAATCTGAGATTTGTGTGATTTTTCATTTTCCCCAAAATGAAGGCATTTCATATAGATTTAAACCAGCTTTATTTTGTGCTCAGGTCTGGAGGAGCTGAAGTGGATCATTCAGGAAGTGAAGTATCGTATTGGTGTGCAGTCGGCCACACTGGTGCGTCAGGTCAAGAGGAAGGACAGACTTCGGCAGAAGTTTCAGAAGAACTGTGATATAGTCACTGCCTGCCTGCAAGCCGTCTCTCAGAAAAGACGTAATTACAAATCATTCTCTCATTTCACTCCTCTTCCAGTCATTATTGCTTTAAGTAGTCAGTGTTATATTACCAAAGGCTTTCTTTGCTATTTGAAGACTAATGTATTCTAGATCGAAAGCATGTCTTTACTTTCACTGGCGCTTGATGTCTGTTATTCCTTAAAGGAATAGTTCACCTAAAAATGAAAATTTGCTGAAAATGGACTCGCACTCAGGCCATCCAAGATGTAGATGAGTATTTCTTAATGAGAACAGATTTGGAGAAATGCAGTATTATATCATCGTAATTTGTTGTGTAGCGTGCCCGACACCGCATCCAACATTTCTCCAAATCTGTCCTGAAGAAACAAGCTCATATGCATCTTGGATGACCTGAAGAGAAGTAAATTTTCTTTTAAAGGGGTTTGCAGTATAGTTTACATAGGTAGCGGTTGCTAAAAAGCTCTGGGTCCCATATATCAAATGCATTTTTTCTTCACCTTTTTCTAGTTCTCTGTTGATGTTTCAGAAGACAGTGCTCTCAAATATCTCGCCACTATCACAGGATTGACTCCTCCTCAACTTTACAACTTAATTATTTGCATTAGATTCAGAGCATAAACTATGTTCAATATCACTGAAACACAATCCATTTGGTTTCAGAGGCAACTCATTCATGTGATGAGTTTATGACACTTTCATGCAAATTTGCACTGTAAAGTTGTTGAACTATTGGTCTCAAATTTGTATTTGCATTTTGCTCACAAATTAGTAATGGTGTAGTCATTGTGCAGCAGTAAAACCTTTACACATTTGGATGCAATGAGTGCTTTTGTTTTATGTATTTGGCTCAGACACAAGTTGTCCAACAAATACAGTGGCCCTGCATCTTTTAATGTCTTTTTCCTCTATTTTATCTACATGCAGCATGACAAGTACTGTCAAACAGGTACAGTATGAAATCACATCCAAACCATTCATCAGTCAATGTCTATTCTTAATGCCAGAGGTGTCACTTTGTAGTTGTGAACACTGATCTATAATAGAGAATATATAGATCAGTGGTTGTGAATGGTTATGGTTTAGTTTTTTATTTGTTGGCATGTTTATTTTTGTAAACATGAGAAGCATGGTTTATTACTGAATGTGTGTCATAATTAATACTAGAATGCTTATCAAATGGAAATAATATAATAAACATTTTCTATATCAGGGCTTTTTTTTTTCGCCAGAAATTTTTCACCAACTGTTTTGTGTCTCTCTCATAAGTAGCATTAAGTCTGCTCTCTTCATAGGGTGAGTTCAGGTAATATTTGCTAACTTTTGAGCAATCATTAAGAAATGTTAATGATCAAATTTGCCTGATTTACCCTTTTGTTTGGATAGTTAGTTTAATTTGAAATAATTTGAGTCAAATTAAAATAAGATGACCTACATTTTTTATTTATATTTGCTTATTTCTTTCACTAATAATTAATGACTTCCTCAATGTTCAAACAGTACAAATGTTCCTTTGTAAACTATTCAGACTGCTTGTGTAAAATGACTGAATTTATGGAAATTAAACCATCTTATCCTTATTCATATCTCTAATTGGGTCCTAAATCAAGAATGTTTACTTGTATTCTTAAAGTAAAGGTTCTTTATTGGAATTGATGGTTACATGAAGAAGCTTTGGCATTCATAGAATTTCTCCATTCCATAAAATGTTTTTTAGTTTTTTATAAACGCTCCTCACACTGAAAAAAAAGAGGTTATTTTAAGAACTGTTTACTGTTGTTGTTGTTTTTTTTTTTTTTTACCAAAAATGCTGCTTCTGTGTCATCTCTGTGGAACCCCCCTTTTGGAAGTTTTTAAGAGTATATGGTGTTATATTTCCATATTCCTACTTGTTTAAGATTAAGGCTAAAGTTGGCAGCATGGCACTAGTCATGACTGTTCAAGTCATTGTTTTCTTCAGCTGTTTCTGGTCTGTAGCCCATCCTCCAGAGCTCCAGCGCTCTCTCCTCCCTCTCAACCCGGAATGTGACGCTCATATGTGGGTGTGACTGTGAGACACGCGCATCAATGCGATATTCCGCCTCACCCATCCTCCGCGTTCTGTTCGATCACCTTTGATGCTTTTATTCTATTTAAAGTTCATATGCTTTAAGTGCAGACAATGCATGTTCACGTATGATGATAAAGGATGCGCGAATGTGTTGTTTTCCTCTGATTTATTGATCGGGTCGATCATAACGAGTAGGATTTATTTTTAGATAAAATGATTCTCGGTATGAGATCGGTGTAAATGCGCGGTCAAACGGAGCCCTCAGGTTTTTCTCCAGATGAAGCAGGGACGGTTTGTTTCCTCTAAGAGGTCGAGGGTTTGTGTGAAACAGCAGAATGCAGCTGGAGGGGTCGGTAATATTATCAGTAATGTGCTGAAGAAACGCAACGGCATCTCCAGAAGAGCGCCGCTCCTGCTGTGCACCCTAGAGCCAGGTGAATACAGCATGCTTTTAAATATTATTTTTATTCGTTATTAATCTTTGCCCTGTCATTGTTGATACAACTATTGATAGGATTTCCTCCGCCCATTTATTTGCACTTTTGCTGAATGTAGAATGGTGTTTTTGTGATAATCAGGTGACCTAAAGGGCCTTCCCATATTATGTCGTATTCAATATATATTTTTCTTTTTGCAATATTAATATAACTGTGAATTATATATTTCAGTAAACTGTATAAGTAGTATATATGTTAATATAATAATTTTTAATGGTTTTGATTTTTTTTGTCCTGAAATTTGTTTAAGGGTTATTTTTGTCCCTTAAGAAATGATTTGTTATTAAGTAAATATTACTCTCTCTTTTAAATATTATTTCTGTATTAATTGGTCATTGCTTTAAAAGTTTTAGGGTAAAAGATGGCCCCTTTTAATATAACAGGTGTATTACACAGCACATGACTAATGCTTTTCGCTCAGACCCTTGTGTCGTGTCGTGTAATGGAACATGAGTGCAGTAGGAGCGCTGGAGGGATGATTGTAATCGTGTAGGTTAATCCGGAACAGAGCCGGCTGACGAGGGAAATGCAGAAATGGTGCCATTCTGCTCCTGATTGTTATTTATCGCATGGAACTATGACCGAGATGGACTCTGGTTGGTGTTAATTTCTTTTTATGTAGCAGAAAAAAAGGTCTGTAGGAGAAGTAGCCGCTTTCGTGTTGGTGAGGTAGAGTTGTTTATACGCGATTGACAGGATTTTGCTTATAGCAATGGCTACTGTGAAAGTTACATAACTGTAAAGAATTCATCGTGTTGTTATAACCCTTCATCGCTCAATATGACGCCTTTAGCATTGATAAGAAACAGGGTTTATTTCGCCTTGATACATGATGGTGTCGTGTATCCGGAAGAAACCGCAGGCGGAAGTGAGATTCAGCACCGCTTTGGAACGGACAGCGACATTTATCAGCCATTCGATCTCCCGCGTTTGGTTTCTCGTAGTCGATAAAAATGGACTAATACACTTGTCGTTTCCAGTAACTTTTTTTTTGTTGTTGTTCATTTATTCCTGTTAGACAGAAGCGACTTAAAAACATGAGTTAGGTAACCTGCCTGCCATAAATAATGAGCCACTGAAAGAAAACAAACCTCCATTATATATGAGTTACAAAAGGGATGTTAGTACATTTGTAAGAAGAAAGAGTATATATATATATATATATATATATATATATATATATATACACGCACACACACACTTTTCTGACCAAAACATTCCTCTTTTCTTGTTTAACCACTTTTCTTGTCTGTCCATTTTAGTTGGATATTTTTAATTTTTTTAATGAGTGGCGATTGCACAAAATCCCTTCATTCATTTGTTAACGAGACACCTGCAGCTCCAGAGGATACGTCTTTATGGTCATTATTGTCTCACTGATGTCCACTGTTTTGTCTTTTTTTTAAAATTTGTTATAGGGGTGGATACCAGATTGAAGTTCACCATTGAACCTTCTTTATGCAAGAACGGCTTTCAACAAGTATGTACCAGCTACCCACTGTTGAAGATGTGTCCAACTCCCCCTAAATAGATATAAATAAACATATAACATATAAATCATAAACATATAACACATAAAACATATAAATTGGTTAGCATGTTGATTGTTTGTGTTTGTTTTGCTCTGTAGTGGTACGACGCTCTGAAGGCAGTGGCCAGACTCCCAGTAGGGATTCCCAAAGAGTGGAGGAAGAGGGTAAATGTGTTGGAAATTTCTCTCTTTAGACACTGACAGGCAATGTTTTCATATCTATGACATTTTCTGTACTGTATAATGTTTGGGCTTTTTTTGGTATAGGTATGGCTGACCCTAGCTGACCAGTATCTCCACAGTATCTCCATAGACTGGGAGAAAACAATGAGATTCGCTTTCAATGATCGTAGCAATCCAGATGATGACACTTTGGGAATCCAAATTGTGAAGGTATGTGTGTAAATTAAGTCCAAATTGTGAAATGGGAACTCACAAAAAGTGATAAATGTCACATATTGCCTTTATTTTATATATATATATATATATATATATATATATATATAAAATATAGTGAAGTCACTAAATAGGCAGTATTAGTTGTACAGTCATTGTAAGCAAGCAAATAAATCATGGATTTAGAGTAGGCATTTAGCGTTAGAGATTTTTAATTGAATCAAGTCAGATAAAAGGTTATATGGTGCAGCGGGATATTTGCTCATTGTAGTGCGTCAGTTTGTGGGTAATGTAACAGTAGGTGTGTTTGTGTAGCTCTGGAGAGAGAGAGAAAGGTGATCTATCGGACACGTGTGGACACAAATGAGCAAAGTTCAGTGTGCCTATTTACATAAGAACAGAAGAACGCTTTGTTTCCCGCCTCGTTCAGGACCTGCACAGGACCGGCTGCAGTTCATACTGTGGCCAAGAGGCGGAGCAGGACCGCGTGGTGCTGAAGCGGGTGCTGCTGGCATACGCCCGCTGGAACAAGACTGTCGGATACTGTCAGGGCTTCAATGTTCTGGCTGCCCTCATCCTGGAGGTCACAGAGGGAAATGAAGGAGATGCGTTGAAGGTTTGCTTGGACACCTATGAGCTCTGTGAATTATATTTTTTAACCTTTATTTTTTAACCCTGGACCACAAAACAAGTCTTATGTCGCTGGGGTATATTTGTTGCTATAGCCAAACATACATTATATGGGTCATAATTATCGATTTTTCTTTTATGCCAAAAATCATTAGAACATTAAGTAAAGATAATTTTTCATTAAGATATTTTGTAAATTTCCTACCATAAATATATAAAAACTTCAATTTTTATTTGTAATATGCACTGCTAAGATCTTGATTTGGACATCTTTAAAGGCGACAGCTTTTTGCACCCTCAGATTCCAGATGTTCAAATTGTTGTTTCTCTGCCAAATATTGTCCAATCCTAATAGACCATATATCAATGGAAATCTTATTTATTCAGTTCTTAGATAATGTATAACATTTTTTGAAATATTTTGTAAAAATTGACACTTAAGACCAGGGTCACATTTTTTATTTATTTTTGAGGAGGCACCAGATTAAACTATTTTTAAATGCTATTTAAAAAAATATTTTATTTTATATTTTATTTTATTTTTACAAATTTTATTACATGCATGATTTTATTTTTTGTCTCCTTTTTTTCTCTTTCTTTTTGATTTACTTTTCTTCCCATTTGTATATATTTTTTTTAATATTGAATTTAAAAATATTTAATTCCTTTTTTTTTAAGTTATTTAGTTGGTCAAATCGCATAATTGTTTAAAATATTTTATTTTTTATTTAACACATATTTAATAATTATTTCATGCATTCATATTATTATATAAGCAAGTAAATATGCTAAAATTCATTATGTTTTATTACTGTTGTTTTGAAAGGTGATGATCTATTTGATCGATAAAGTGCTCCCCGATAGTTACTTCGCCAATAACCTGCGTGCCCTCTCAGTGGACATGGCTGTGTTCAGAGATCTGCTGCGACTGAAGCTTCCAGAACTTTCTCAGCATCTCCACCATCTCCAGAAAGTAGCCAATCGGGAAGAAGGAGGTGTGTAGTAACCCTGTGTATCTATAGCTTACGGATGCAAAAGAACAATGTCTGTTCCAGGTCAACTGCAATGTGTCAGCATTGTGTTTCAGGGAGCTATGAGCCTCCGCTCACCAACGTCTTCACCATGCAGTGGTTTCTGACCATGTTTGCCACTTGTTTACCCCATCACACCGTGCTGAAGATCTGGGACTCGGTCTTCTTTGAGGGCTCTGAAATGCTGCTGCGTGTAGCTCTCGCCATCTGGGCCAAACTTGGAGAGTAGGTTTATCAATCATCTGTCCATGATAGAGAGTGGCAGAATAGGCCAGATTCCAAAGAAAGATTGGATCTTGTATCAAGTGTTCTGCATCTCTCTCTCAGGCGAATTGAGGAGTGCCAGACTGCTGATGAGTTTTATAGTACTATGGGCTGCCTGACGCAGGAAATGCTGGAGCACGACCTTATCGACTCCAGTGAACTCATGCAGGTTGAACTAAGCATATAAAAGATCTTGAATAATTAAAGTCATTAATAATATATAAACATTATCATTTAACTAAATCAACTATAGTAGCTTTAATGTTGCAAAATAGTGATAAAAATGCCGAAAGTTTGCTTTTGGGGCTAAAAGCATGTGTTTTTCGTCCTGACAGACGGTCTACTCCGTGGCCCCGTTCCCGTTCCCCCAGCTGGCTGAGCTCAGGGAGAAATACACCTACAACATCACCCCGTTCCCGACCCCTGTCCGAGCGAACAGCAGGTATGAGAGCTGAAGACACTCGACACCCACAGCACAGATGGCATCCGTGAGAGTTTAGTAGTCATAACACGTGATCGTGACTGCAGGGTGTTGTTTTATGACACATATTATTGTATATTGGCATGCAAATATCAAATGCAAATGTTCTTCACAAACGTTATACTCAGTTTAAACATCATTTTTTACTTTTAAAAAGAGATGTAGGCAAGCAACAGTGCAATAGTAAAGCATGTAAATTTTTCTTGTATTTCTCTCCATTTAAAAATATTTATTAACATATTTCGGTTATTATTTAATTTATTTTGGATTATCTGTAAATGTTTATTTTATTTTATATTTTATTAATTTTTAAATATTTGTTTTCCATTTTATCTATCTATTTTACTCTGCAAAATATTGAATTAGTGTGAGTGTTTAATTTTTTTATTATATTATATTTTAATGTATTTAAATTTTATTAATTTTATTTTATTATATTATTTAAAAACATTCTAAAAAGTCATATTTTTCAATTGTATTAATTAATTTCTTCATATTGTCATACTTAATTACTTCATGTTAAAGCTTAGAACTGTATTTTTGTTTCTGTTTTTAAAATATTAACTATTTTATTAATAAATACAAAAATGATTGTTACATAATCTAATCTGCATAATATATTATATTTAATTATTTAATACATTTTCTGGGTTGTTCTATTTTTTTTTTTCATATTATAATGTCTGTTTTATTTTATGCAATATATTGTTTTGTTTTTTCCCCATGTATAGTCTTGCACTCCATGGATGGGAGAGTGATGATGATGATGCTGACATGGATGATGAAGACTATATTGTCACCGCTCTGGGTTGCCTGGGGCCTCTTGGAGGACTTCTGGCCCCTGAGATCCAAAGATACCAAAAGCATCTTAAAGGTCTGTGTCTAAAAAAGCTTTCGTAAGCCAAAAGCTGAAAGCAATTTTATATTTTCGTACACTATTTAATAGTGCAGTCTGTGAGGTTACAAACTTAACTCCTGCTTCATGATTTATATCCTGCTGAACACAGGAATTTATCAAATGCACAAGATGTTTCATATGGTGTTTAACATTTCATGTGTCTCTAAAGCTGTACTGGCAGTGTCAAAATAAGGGTGATCTCATGGAGTAATGGAAATATGAGCTCAGTGTACCTAACCCTGGCGAATCCTTCCCAATCCTGTCTGAATTTGTCCTCAAATGGATTGAATTCTCAATGCATTTGTTAGTTCTTGTTGTCTCTGAGGTGGGTAGACTCTTTCCAGCTGTCCTTAATTATAGCCTTCAGTTCCAGTGCAACTAAACAAATGAAAGGTTTGGAAAGGAGCCGACGCAGCCATTACTCAAGTTACCCAATAAAACGTGTCTCAGATTTTTTTCTTTGTGTTTTCATCTGCCCTGCAGAGCAGAGAGCGGAGCAGAGCTCTCACGACAGTAACATGGCTGAGCTGAGTCCCGGGGCGGTGGGCGCGGGGCGGGCCGAGCACCAGGCGGCCATCAACAGCATGATGCTGGAGCGCATGAGCACTGACATCAGCGCGCTGAAGAAACAGTACTCACGCATCAAACAGAAACAACTGCAGCAGGCTGGGCTCCTGTACATCCACACAGGTACAGTGTGGGCTTTACAGTTGTAGATGAGTTCAGGAAGTGACTGAATGTAGTGTGGGTCAGTGTGTTGTGACATTTTTCCCAGGACCTCCAGTGGAAGCGGAAACTATTGAACCTCATCGAGCCAGTAAACAGCAGAAGCACCACACTGGTACTGATTTTGATGGGTCAACTGTGGTTTCATTCTAGATAATTGGTGTTTTGATCGGTTTCGGGTCTGCTACTGTGTATTGCAACAAATCATACTTCGTTTGGCATTATTGTGATGGTTAAATTGATTAAAAGAATTTTTTCTTTGCAGGGGATTGGTATATGTTAAAGCTTGTTAATTATTTCTCAAAATATTGGCACAGACAATATGGGCAGCACACCAACATAATGCCGTTTTACTTTAGGAGTCCAGAGTTCAAGCCCCTGCTCACTGACCTTTCCCGATCCCATCCGCTTCTCTCTCTCCCACTTTGCTTTCTGTCTGAAAATACCGTCCTAAACTAATAAAAGCAAGAATGAATATATATATATATATATATATATATATATATATATACTGTGCAGGTGCATCTCAATAAATTAGAATGTTGTGGAAAAGTTTATTTCAGTAATTCAACTCAAATTGTGAAATTGTATTAAATAAATTCAATGCACACAGGCTGATGTAGTATATGTCTTTTGGTTCTTTTACTTGTGATGATTTGGGCTCACTTTTAACAAAAACCCTAAAATTCACCATCTGAACAAAATAGAATACTTCATAAGACTAATAAAAAACTCATTCTTAGTATGTTCATTTACTGTACATGTACTCAGTACTTGGTAGAAGCTCCTTCTGCTTTAATTACTGCCTCAGGTCGGCGTGGTGTGGAGGTGATCATTTTGTGGCACTGCTGAGGTGGTCTGGAAGCCCAGGTTTCTTTGACAGTGGGCTTCAGCTCATCTGAATTTATTGAGCTCTCGTTTCTCAATTTTTTCTTGACAATAGCCCATAGATTCTCTCTGGGGTTCAGGTCTGGTGAGATTGCTGGCCAGTCAAGCACACCAACACCATGGTCATTTAACCAACTTGGCGATGTGGGCAGGTGCCAAATCCTGCTGGAAAATGAAATCAGCATCTTCAAAAAGCTGGTCAGCAGAAGTTGCAGTGACTTTGGTTTTCAAAAAACAGTAGACCAATACCAGCAGATGACATTGCACCCCAAATCATCACAAAACTTAAATTACTTCAGTCTGTGTGCATTGAATTTATACCGATTTTTGTGAATGACCCTTTAATCTTTTGGTTTACTTTGCTGGATATAAATGATGAAAAAAATAAACATTTAAAATAAGATAAATGGTCTATGATTAATTTCATGAAGTGTGCAATTAATTGCAATTAATCACAGAAAAAGGGTGTGATTTAATTAGAAAAATGTTATCGATTGACACCCCTAAAACAACAAAAACAAAATATATATAAATATATATATATATATATATAATTTTGATTGATTGATTCTTACTCATTGATATTGATTCTTCACAGATAAGTGTCCAGCCACCAGTATCCTTCCCTCTCAAATCGGTCCCTCCCCTGTGGTCAACCATCTTCTACTGGGCAGGAGGCCCAGACCTGGTCAGAGGCCCCCAAAGAATGGGGTCATCCATAACGGTGAAGGTCCTCAAGCCCACTCCACACCCAGCCAAGATCAGATGATTCGGGCCAGACATCACTCGCCCTGGAGAACACATGTGCGAGCGCACCGAAGGAACATCGCCAGGGCACGGGCGCAACTCGGGTTTGATGATTCTCTGGAGATAGAAGATGAACAACTGAGCAAAACAGAAGAAACATCTGAAGAGGGAACACGTGAGGATGAAGAGCAAGAAAATTTGGAGACTGTGAGCTCTGGAGAAGGAGAAGATCTCCAGGAGATCAACAAGCACTTGTCTTCTTTGGAACTGGAACCAGAACATTCATCTGAAGCTTCTGATCCAACTCCACAACCAGACACAGCTTCTGCATCATCTCCAGAACTAGCTTCTGATCTATCTACATCATCTCCAGAACCAACTTCTGATCCATCTACATCATCTCCAGAATCAACTTCTGACACTCCTACACCAACTCCACCACCAGAAGCACAGCCAGAGCCCAAACCCACAGCCTCAGCTCCGCTCCCATCCACCCGCCGTCCAGGTTCAGACTCCTCTAGCTCAGAAAGTGGAGGCTCCCTCAAAAGAAGCCCTTCAACGTCAGCAGGAGAACCTCCGAAACCACAGCAGATCTTCTCCCCATTCCCTTGCATCAAAACCCCTCGCAAGTCCGCCACTGCCAGAAACTTGGGCCTCTACGGTCCAACTGCCAGGACTCCAAACGTACACTTTCCCCAGATGAGCAGAAGCATGAACCATATTGGAAACACCACAAGGCGGCGATGATGAATCGTCGACTACAGACGAGCACATATTTAATTCTTCATATCAATACATTTGGGTTCAAAACTCCAACCACGAAAGCACATCTCTAGTATGTTTCCAGATGCTCCAGAACATCTACATTTAGGAACAATATTGGATGATTTAATGCTTCCATGAAGTTTATAACATGAATTTATGAAGGCTGTTTCTTGTGTTAACCCTACCTAAACATTTGGGAATCATACCTGACATTGAAAGTATCTCTTGTTGCATGTTCAGGTTAGCAGTATTCACTACAATGCACTATGTATGTTAACTTACATGCTTCAAAGCTCTGAAAATCACATGTATGTAAAATACTCATGCTAAATGACTGGGAAATGCTGCAGTTCTGCACTATTTAATCATATAAAGTTAACCAATTTTCCATGTTCGCTTGTTTCTGTTGTTTTAACAACACTTGTGTTCATTTTCCAATCATGCCAAGCCATTCATGTTTCTTTTATTTTGATCTTTCCTTAGTAAAATATTTATTTATCATCTGAATGACCCAAGTTGTTGTCATGAAGTTTTCTTTTCTGATGCTCTGGTTAAAACTCTCCTGCAATTTAATGTCCATTTGAATGTTTCTCTTCTCTATTCATCTCTGGTGCTTATGAGTAACGGAGGATCACAAATGCCCCACAAAGAATAAAAGACTTGCAAGTATGATTAAAATAATAAAAACGCTTCAGTTTCTACTTATTTCTGTTGTTTCCACTCCAATAAGTAATTTGTGTTTGTTTTTGAATTAAAACCACAATATTAGTTTTTCAGGCATAAAATGATTTTACATAAAACATAAGGCATAAAGAATACTTAAAGATTCTTAAAGAAATTGTTATCCAGCGACATGCATGAACTGAATGGAAATGTATGCATGTTCTTATGAATGTGGCATATTCTGTTGTTTTGAACCAAAATAACCACCAGTATCTTACACTGACATGATTATATGAGTGTCTTCTGGGCATTTAATCTTCCATCATTACAAGGAACTGATGAATAATTGAAATGTAAGATGCATTCAGCCTGAAGAGGTTTTATATTAAGCCCCTCAAAAATCTTTTAGACACGTTTTTAGATCCTTCCATACTGTAAAGAATTCTTGGTATGATGTGTAAAATATCAAATCAAGGCCTGTGCTTGCTCAAGTCGTCCTGAAACTCACTGCAATATAACCAATACAACTGGTTTAACTGCAATAATAATTGTTTGTCTGTGGTGTTGCATCAGTGTGTTGTGAGAATGTAGGCAAAAGCAATTCCTCTTCTGCAACTTTAATGCATGGTGTTGAGCACTTTGTTCATAGAAACGGTTACATGTTTACTTTAGTGTCTTCAGAGGTCTTATTAAGCATCAGAAGGTTTGCTGAAGCCACCACTATTTTGTGAGAATTTTGCATCATTTTTAAATAGTCTAAAAGCATGTAACAAATCAATATTTTCTTGAATTAGAATATTTTTCCAATTTTTTTGTTCTTTTAAAAATTAAATGTGATAGGATTTTAATACATTATTGCCAACAACGACATGCTTCTGTGTGGTTAGCCCCGAAAGCTTTCAGTGTCAGGGAGGCCAAACTGACAACCTCTGAAGTACAATAAATATGGTGAGTAACAAGCCATTGTGTTTTGTAGCATTGTTAACACTTGTTTACAGCTCAAACTTTTAGCAGACAACTATAGTCATACTATATATTCAGTAGCAATAGCATCTCCATATGTGAGCATACAAAAGGCTGGAAAGTATTTCTGACTAAGCCTTTAATAGTTAGCTAGCTATTGCATGATGACACATGTTTGCGGTTACAGCAGT
Organism: Carassius gibelio; assembly: GCF_023724105.1. Classification (NCBI taxonomy): domain Eukaryota; kingdom Metazoa; phylum Chordata; class Actinopteri; order Cypriniformes; family Cyprinidae; genus Carassius; species Carassius gibelio. Next base: position 25,032,953 of record NC_068399.1, on the reverse strand, counting down.
TTATGAGTTTCACCGTGCGGTAGACCTCAGGTGATAAGAAACGTGTATTTAAAACAGTTTACAGTTGGGGATTTTCCAGATTTCTGGATTCATTTTATGAACTGACGAAAATGGTTTTACCCTTACACTCTTGCGTTTTATAGCCATTGTAATAATTGAACACCAGATGTCGCTGTTGAGCTAGCTTAGTTTTTCTTCTCAACTAGCTTTAGAAACAGTTTAGGAGCTGATTGTGAGAAGAAATGTCCTGTTAATTATATTTCAATACATATAAGGCATTTTAATGAGTTTTTCCATAAAGATGAAAGACGTCTTTTCCCAAACATGCAAAGAAAGGTCATGTTGAGAAAAAAATGAGTCATAAAGTAATTAGGGTTATGATTTCCTTTAGGGAGAAAAAGCACAAATGTATACATGTCATCATCATGATAGGCTCAAACATCAGCTCTTCTCTTCCGCACAGAGACATTATTGACATGGTTTTATTGTATTGGTGTTCAGCCGGCGCCACAGTGCTTCTACAGGATCTAATAATTAATCTATAAAACATCATAATGTTCATAAATCCACATGAGGAAAGATGTTTCCTTGCCCCTGGCTAATATGAAGATGCAGTCATTCAAAAGAAAAACACATATGAATCAAACAGACTTAAAAACTCCTTCAGCTCCAGTTTATTATTTAATCTTCTCCAAATACCCAAATAAACCTTGAGTGTCATTTGTGCTGGATTTATGCATCACTGTGTCCTTGTGAGAAAATGTTGGATGCAGACTTCCCAAGGGATCCTGGAATGTTCTGAATTTAGTGTTCTGATCGAATGGGCAGACGTGCCTGTTGAGACTGGCAAGAGGCCGAGTTCAGCTTGTATTTACTCCACGTATGATATCCTCAGGGGCCAATTTGTCTCACAGGGCAAAGGACAAGCTTGAAATTCACCTATGAATGATGCGACTGACTGAGTTTGCTTTTTTTGGTCATCAAGGTGTTGCTTTAAAGCTTGCAGGGGTCAGAAATAGAATTGATTCAAATGAATTTTCACATTTCTTAGTGCGAGAAAAATACGATGATTATGTTGTCATGTTTGATTTGAAAATGTTTCATTGGAAGCAAGAACATCTGACCGGCAGTCATATGATCAATGATATAAATTAAGATTATAGCGACCTATTATAAAAAGAGCAGAATCTTCCATTTCATTTTAGATCTTTAGATTTTCTCATTTTTTTAATTCTAAAAACTTTATTTCGATTTAATTTTATACCAGATTTTTTTGATCCACAACTATAAAATAATTGAAAACAAGAAAATGTTTTTTTGTTTGTGATGATTCCATCAGCTTGATCCATTGCTGAAAACATCTCATAATAAAAACAATAAAAATAATAATAAAAAAATAAAATAATAATTGATAAAATTAAAATAAAATAAAATAAGATGTTTGGGATTTTTATAGCCACATAATCCCCTCTTAATTTTTTTTGCCATCTTATAAAAAAACAACAACAAAAACATAATGATTAAAAAATAATAAACAAAATAAAAAATATTTTTTGGTGATGATTCTAGCAAAATGATCCACAGCTGAAAAAGATTGTCATCAAATATAAAAATAAGTTGCTGCCATATTATCCAAAGCTGAAAAAAAATATTGCAATCTAATGAAAACAATAACAAATAATAATTATATAGGAATATATTGTTTGTTATGATTCTAACATGATCCACATCTTAAAAAAATATTTCAATATAATAAAACATTATATAATAATGAAAACAAGAAATAACATAATAACAAATTTAAAAAACATGATATTGAAAGCCAGTGTGTGCAAATGTAAAAAAAAAATACATTTATAGAAATATATTTTTTTAAAAGGTCCACATCATATGGATGTGTTATGATGATGCAATATGACTTCTGTTTTCCTGTCTGTTTGAAGTTCCTATGGAAAACCCTATTCCTGCCCCACCCAGTGACCCAGTAATGACTTTATTCAGGAGCAGAGATACTTCCGGTTTGTTAATTAATTGGCCGAGTGACGGGCACAGTAATCGCTCAGTCCGGTACAAACATGGATTATTTCTCCGTCCCGTCACACGGGAGCTGGGACAACATGCGTGATTCCCTCACTGATGTCCTCTTCTGCTCTGCTCCTGCACGACTGCGCCGTAATCTACATGTTATAATCCATGCATGCATGACGGGGCGTAATCACACTTCCTCTGCGTTTCCGGCAGGATTACTGTGTGAGGAAGTGAAGGCTTACACAATCTGTGTGTGTGTGTGTGTGTGTGTGTTGTACAGGGAGAGTTTTATATTAATGTTCAAAGAGCTAATAAAATGCATTGATAAGCGATGTTTTTTCCAAAATTTGGATCACAAGGATCATATGAAGAGCCTGATCACTTTTATGAAATGAAATTTTATAGATCTGCTACATTTAAAAATATATTTTTCAAAGTTGTAAATTAAAGTGAGATCATTGGAGTGTTGAAGCTTGTTTCTGTTTTTTTTTTTAATAAAACAAATAAAAATGTACAGTAATCGCAACTGAGATTCTGAGTCCACATAAAGAGTTTTCTTTTCAGAATTAGATTTTTGTATCTTGCAGTTCTGAGTTTATATCTTGCAATTGAAAAAAGTTTTATATATTACAATAGATTTTTTTTCTAAGAATTGCTAGTTAATATCTAAGTTTATATCTTGTAATTCAGATTACGTGTCTTGCAATTCTGAAAAAAAGTTTCTGAGCTGATATCACACGATTTATTTCTCAGAATTTAAAGAAAGTCTGAATTCTGAGTTTACTGTATATCTCACAATTCCGACTTTTTTTTCTCAGAATTGACAGAAAAAAAGGCCAGAATTCTGTTTATATCTGTCAATTCTGACTTTTTTCTCTTTTTTATCCCATTGCAGATCGGTCAGTGATGTTGATCTGCGGTTTTCGCTTTCACTTCTCATTCATGAACTTTCTCTTTGTATAAGAGAAGTTACGTGGCATTCAGCAACACAAACACAATCATAACATGTCAATGTAAAGAGCAGACAAGTGCAGACAGGGCTGTTCTCTGGGGTAATAATAACTATAATCAAGCAGACGTGCCCACTCACTGACTCATCTACAGGAAAGGTCATACACACATTAAGAGCTTCAACCATGCATTCAGCAAATGGAAATTTAATAGTCTGATAAAAATCAATTATTAAAAGGTCAGTTGGTTTGTGACCTGCAGAGTGATTTAACTTTTTTTTCTGCAGCTAAAATAGTTCTTGCATTTGCACTTGTCTACATACGCTTTGCCTTTTCGTCCCCAAGGGCTCATAAACAGAGCATGGGAACTAATGCAGACTATGTATTTGATTAATGGTTTCATTGTAAATTTTGTCCTGTGTGCTTGATGACACAAAGCACGTAAAATCAGCTCATAAGGGAGGTTCCAGCCCTCCTGGTGGAAACAATGCCCTGCTCTTAAAATGGGTGCAACGACACACACAGTTGAATAAGACGTGGAATTTGACGCCAGACATAAACACAGAGAGACAAATAAGATTAACATTGGAAGTAATCAGCCACTTCCTACCAGTGAAAGTGTATATTTGGGTGGTTTGGTCTCATTTTGTGCCAATACCTGCCAGTTAGCACAAGCATTTAATTCCTGCAATACAAATAGACATATAGACATAAATCCCAATAATATGAGTGAATAATGTGTATGCAGTAATACACTTTATTTCCATTTTGAAAAGCAGCAAATCCATTATGCACAAATAAATACAAACAAAGAACATTTTTAGAATAACAAATATTTAAATTGTTATTGATTAAACTCACGTTTTTGGATCATTAAATCATACAAATACCCACAAAGAAAAGATAAATGTATATTCCATATTTATTAAAATTGTATAAGACTTGTTTTGCATTTAGTGTTGGAAAAAAAAAGGGTGAATCCCCGCTCTTGGCAAAAGATTGACACGTTTAAGTATGTTGTGTATCACAAACAACAAAGCTTGAATTTCCCACAACTATTGCAAACACAGTAAAAACATGCTGCATGCCAACCAAACACAGGACTGCTTCCTTCATATAAATATCCTCTCTCTACCCTACAGAAGGGGCTAAAAGTGGAAAAATTAAACACTGCACCTAAAAAAAACAAAACAGCAAAACCTCGCTTCATTTCCACAGTGGACATGCATTTATAAATAATTTCCACTTTCTAGTTTCTCCATCTCACAGAAACTGTCTGAACTGCACAGAGTGAGCTGTCAAAAGTTGGACAATTCCCAGTCTCCCTCTGCTTTTAGTAAGGCAGAACGGGGGAAAAGATGAAGAGAGCAGTTCACTGACGGGATGAGGATGTGGCACAGACCCCTGAGACATTATTGAGTGACATTGAAAGCCAGAGGAATCTTGGCATTGAGACTCAATGCTCCTGCTGTAAGCTGACCATTGACATAGACCAAGTCTTTTTATTTATTTATTTATTTATCTAATGAGAAGCTGTGTATCGTCTTTTTAGTACTAAATGACATGTAGAAGTCATTCATTAGTTTGCCCCAAAGTGAAAATTTGCTGTTTATTTTCCCACCCAACTTTTTGTTTTCTTAAGCAGAACAGTAAAGATGATTTTTAGCCAAAACTGTGACCTTTGGTGATTATAAAATGGAAGTCAATAGCAACCGCCACTTGAAAGTCGAGAAGAAGAATATACAGACAGCACAAAATGAACACTTGTGCTTCCTGATGATATATTGAGGTCTTATGAAGTGAAATGAGTGGCCTGTGCAAGAAACTGAACATTATTTACAGCATTATTACCTGTTATCCAGAGCGCAGGCAAACCGTGATATTATTCTTTTCCACAAAGTGGTTCTTTTGGACAGTTTGTTTCAATTCAATGATTCAGTACACTTGTTTGTTTATGTAATCATGCAATGACAAAACATATATGTAATTATGTTATTACAGCAGCCGATTGATGATGTGAAACACAAGGTAATAAGCTAGTCTTAAACAACTGCTGGGTCAAGCAGTGAACCGGTTTAAAAGAATGATTAGTTTGCGAACCAGACATCTCTAAGGACTGGTTAGCTCTGAATTACAGGTGTTAATATTGTAAATAATGTCCTGTTTCTTGCACAGACCGATCGTTTCACTTCATAAGATCTCAATGTATCAATTTTGTAATTGTGTTGCTTGTATATATATATTTTTTACTCTCAAAGTGCTTTGCATTTTATGAATCACCAAGGTTTCAAAATATTGTTCTGCTTAAGAAAAAAAGTCACCTACATCACCTGCATGGCCTGAGGGTGAGTAAATTAACAGCAAATTTTCATTTTTGGGTGAACTATTCATTTACCCTGCACTATATTCTCTTCAACATGTCTGTATGATGACCGCAGGCCAAATTAAACTGCATCGCAAATTCCTGTTCTGATGCGCGGATACACAACATGTCTGTTGTCAAATACTTTCTGTTGCCAGACTTCACAACCTCACATTCGCATCCATCTTTGTAGCTCTCAGCTTTCACCTTTAGATGTCCTCAGAGGAAACCAAAAGCACCAGGTAACCACGTCTCCTCTGAAGAGAAGAAAGCAACCGAGGGATGCGGGAAAATACATCCCGATATCTACACACACACACACACACACACAGGAGAATGAACGTGAGGGCGAACAATGATGTCCGTTCTTTGGGTTCCTACTCTTCGGTCGGACAGGTACACATCAGTGACCTGCTCATTGAGCTGCTCTGAGAATCTTCCATAATCAAATGCAAATAATGTAAGTAATACGGAGCAGAACTGCTGGAGTGAGTTTCCACCGGCCTTTATTCAGACTCAGGGATGTGGAGGTGGACAAACGCTCAATGGCTGCCTTTTAATGGAGATAAAATGAGGGTAAAAGGAAAGCAGGAAATGGTAACCAGGATACAAATGGCACAAGGAAATTAAAAATTAATTGATTCATTGGTGAAAAATATTTATATATTAGAACGATCAGTATGGAGAATCGACACAACTGTAATTGCAGAGACAAAGTCCTTTTAATAAAATTTCCCTATGAGTTGCAGCTGTGTAATTCACTGTATTTGATTGATTTATTGTGTACATTTACATTTATTATATAAACACTTTTCTCTCTTTGTATTTACTGTTTCATATATTTAAAAACATTGTAAAATTATTGTAATATTACATTATATATAAATGACATGTACAGTTCTCTCTCCACCTTCAATACCATGACTTAGGTGCCCTTGAGCAAGGCATCGAACCCCCAACTGCTCCCCGGGCGCCGCAGAATAAATGGCTGCCCACTGCTCCGGGTGTGTGCTCACAGTGTGTGTGTGTGTGTTCACTGCTCTGTGTGTGTGCATTTCGGATGGGTTAAATGCAGAGCACAAATTCTGAGTATGGGTCACCATACTTGGCTGAATGTCACTTCACTTTTTTTTTTTTTTTTTTATATTGTTTCTTTGTGAAGCACAAAATACTTTGACTGAACAATGCAGTGTATGCAATCAAATTAGATAGATACATTTTTAGACTGAACAATTTTTACACTGATATTTATCATTTATGTAATGAATATAATACATAAATGAATATATGAAAAAATTATATTTATTGTTATTTTCTGGCACAAATGACCTGTGTTTCCTGAGAATGGCCCATTATGATGGCCAATCAAGTAAAAGCACAGGAAGTCATGATGTAATATGGAGAATTAATTTGTCGTGACGCAATGACCCCATAGCAAATCCGCTAATGCAGTAAATACTAATGTAATATTACCAGCCGATAAGCTGGATTACAGACAAAACACAGAAATAAAACCACCTGGGGATTTGAATTAACAAGCTTTCAGAGGCCTTGTTAGTCCCACGCACGATATTGAAGGATATTATGTTCATGGCAAAATGGCAAAAAGTGCTCCAAAGTAAATTAGGTCAGTGAGCAGAATGGACCATTCAGTATAGGCTTTCAGTTAAGGTTTTTTGGAAAAACAAAAACAAAAGAAAAAAACATACCAATACCATGCCTCAGAACTTGTACAGTAATCCTTTAGGCTAAATTACCTTACACTACAATTTAAGTATTGACAGCTGGAGCTGAAGAGTGAACATACCGCTAAAGCACAAATATGCACACGGATTCACACATGCACACACATGCAGTTTGGAAAAACATCTAACGTGTCTAACGTGTGACATTGCCTGTAGATGTAAGACCTGAGCCTACATTTGAAGGGTTACGGGGGTCTCCAAGAGTTCAATGTGAGGCATGAAAAACAAAGTCAGTGGGCAAGTTTTTTTGCAAAAAAGATGACAACTCCAAAATCTGAGAGTAATATTGGAATAGTGTTTGTATTATTTGGTCTATAGAGAGATTAAAAAAAGAGGTGCATGTCCCAAGATTCATATCAAATTTAAACCTGTAAACTAATCCTGACATTTAATTTTCCAACATGCTCAAAGCTGTTTAGTTATGAGATCAGTACAGAAGATATTCCTACATGTGTCATTCAACTGCAAGAGCAGAAAAATTAAACCTTCAGTGAATTCCTGTGAAATTAGCTGTCTAAAATTCAATGCATTTTAGTGTAAATATGCTTTATACATGTATCACGTACATATATATGTTTTATATAGCAATATATATTTGCATATTATTTTCATTAATTTACATTTCTTTTATGCATATGCTGAAACAAGTTTGCTGTAGGATTTACTTTAAAACAACTTTCACTCAGAAATTGCTATTAAATTTCACAAAGAATTACTAAGAAACAGCAAATAGTACATTGAATTAAACTAAAATAGTATCTAAAAATTAAAATAGTATTTTCGGTAACACTTTCATTTAAGGGGGGGGGGGGGGGTACAATGGTGTTTCATGTATTCAGAGTTGTTCAGTGCTAAAGCGATGGATTCTCATGCTGCACAGTGGCTAAATTAACAAATAACCAGACACCACCTGATTCAAATATTCCACCAACGTTTAAAAGTAATGACTTTATACATTTCTTCACTGATAAAATAGATAACATCAGAAATACAAAAACAAATGTAGATTCTACAGTGTCTAATACTACACGAAAGAGTTGTTACCTGTAGCCGAAGAATCGCTTCTCAATATTATTAACTCGTCATTATCTTTAGGTCACTTCCCAAAACCATTCAAGCTGGCGGTTATCAAGCCTCTTATTAAGAAACCAAAACTAGATCCTAGTGAACTGGCAAATTATAGGCCTATTTCAAACCTTCCATTTATGTCTAAAAGTTTAGAAAAAGTTGTGTCTGCTCAATTGTGCTCCCTCCTACAAAAAAAAAGATCTGTATGAAGAATTTCAGCCAGGTTTCAGGCCACACCATAGCACAGAAACAGCACTTGTTAAAATTACAAATGACCTGCTTCTTGCGTCAGAACAAGGCTGCATCTCATTGCTAGTTTTACTTGATCTTTGTGCTGCGTTCAACACCCTAGATCATGACATACTCATAGATCAATTACAAAACTATACAGGTATTCAAGGGCAGGCTCTAAGATGGTTTAAATCCTACCTGTCCAATCGCTACCATTTTGTTTATTTAAATGGGGAGTCATCACCAGTAAAATATGGAGTGCCACAAGGATCTGTCCTAGGTCCTCTGCTATTTTCAACATACATTTATTCATCTTGCTGAAGCTTTTATCCAAAGCAACTTACAGTTGCTATATATATGTCAGAGGTCGCACCCCTCTGGAGCAACTAGGGGTTAAGTGTCTTGCTCAGGGGCACATTGGTGTCACACAGTGGATTCGAACCCGGGTCTCTCACACCAAAGGTATGTGTTTTATCCATCTAAATGCTAATAAATCATGGTCTAAAACAAAAACACTTGAACAGAAATGGTTTTCTTTATTTCACATTAGGTTATGTAAGATAAGACATGTTGTAGATGGCTCCCGACCAGGATGAAAGGGATCACATTCATCTTCAAGCGTATCCTATATCTGTAAATAAATAAAGGAATAACGTTAACCTCGATTCCTCAAAACGTTGTTGAACAATTTTGTCCCGTTGCTTTTATGGACTCTCGATGGGCTTCTACATTGACTCTATGCCTCCACGTCCTCCGGATTGCCTCATAGACAGTAAAAGATTGCTTGTGAGCTTCTCCTCCTGTCTATAAGGGAATTTTTCTACTGTGCGACAGAGAGTCCTTACACTATCGGAAATGTCATTATTGATATAACTTAGTAGTAATATACCTGCATCCCCCCTATGGGGCCCACTGTCATGTTTTGCAGGATGTGCTTGCTTCTTCCTCGTGATGCATCGGCCGCCATTTTTTCTGACACAGTGCTTTGTTGTGCATTTGCTAATTAAAAAAATGAAGAGGACTTATCTGTCTGGCAGCCAGAAGCAGATTGACTTCAGATAATTATATGAGAACTAAGGGAGTTGAAATGGCAACTGAGCTAATGAGTGATCCTCTGCTGCCATCTACTGGATATAATGGTAACTTCTTGTCACTTTCATCCTAAGTATTTGTTTTCCACCAGGAGACAATATTTTCCCCCTGTCTTCTTCATGAATGAAAGTGAACATTTAAATAGAATTTTGTCAGAGTAAAAAAAAATAAGAAAGACTTTAAATTATTATAGGTTTTTAATATGTATTTTATATTTTGTATGGTATCCCTGGGTACTGTGTCTTGCTGCCAGTGTGGAGCCCACAAATCAATATTATAAATATCATTACATTTACCTAACTAATTTGAGGTTAAGGTTCGTAAGCACCATTTTTAAGGTGACAATCCTTTACTGTAAGTATGAAGATTGTACTGTATCTTCAAGATTGTAGTTGTACAGTATTGTATCTTCTGTCATAAAGATAACGATTGATATTTTGTAAAAAAAAATAAGCACTTTGTTTTGAAAAATAAAAATGTATGTTCTATGTGTTTTAACTACCTTGTGTATGTTGTATAAATATATATCGATGTAACAAAGATATATTAACAAAATAATCTTTTAAAAGCGCCTCATCTATTAATTTTGCCTGGGGCTCCCACTTCATCTTGGTTCACCCAAGTGCATCAGTGCAGTATATTAACATCATGTAAGAAGTTAAATGAGGTCAAGTTAATATGTAAGGAGAAATTTAAAGGAATAATGGAAACCAACCTTAAATATAAAATTGCTGAAAATGCATTCCTCATGGAGGTTTAAGTTTTAAATTCATTAACGATGGATTTGTTTCTTTCAAACGCAATTTTTTTTTTGCGGCAACAGATCTTCATTTTATGAGTTTGGACTCTCATTCTGACGGCACCCATTCACTGCAGAGGATCCATTGGTGAGCAAGTGATGTAATGCTACATCAAATCTGTTTCATTTAGGATGACCTGAGAGAGAGTTAGTTTGCAGCAAATTTTCAGATTTTTTTTTTTTTAAGTATTTCTTTTAAGTAATGTAGTACTTCAGGGTGTATTCACACCTGTCTTTTTTGGTTCGACTGAATAGAACTCAAGTTCGTTTCCCTCCTTGGTGTGGATCTTTTGGGTAGGTGTGAATACAGCAACCGCACTCAGGTGCAGACCAAACAACCGCACCAAGACCAAGAGGTGAACTCAGCTGAATGGATGTGTGAACCTAAAACAATAATTAAAAAAAAAACTAGTTCAAAACAAGTGAGCTAGCAGACTATTCTGGAGTGAATACAGCCTAAAATATAGTATGTTGGTACTACTATAGTTACCATAGAACATTTTTGGCAGAATGAAAGCCAATATGTACCAGAACACGTTTAGAGGAATAATGAAACCAACACAACAACAGCATCATCAACAACAACAACAGTGCACCTGCAATTAATCATTGTGACTTACTGTCAAATAGCAAAAATGTTACATGGAGGGAGAGATTATTCCTTACAGTCACTCAGAATGAGGATGAACCTTAGAGAACCAGGAACACACACTAGAACAGATGCCAGAAGTGTTTGGCACGGGCCAGTCAGCTCTGTAGAGGAGTTTATGCTTGCAGTTGTGTATGTGAGTTGGCTCAAATAGAAGTTGCTCAATAAAATATTCACACTTTGTTATTCTGTGGCATCTTCTGCAGTCAGTTCACATCTGAAGTGACATACTTTAATGAATAAAGGCTATTTGTTGGCATTGATGGTTGAATCAAGAACCTATGGTTCCATGAAGAACGTTTAATAGAACCTGTTCAATTCCACGAAAGGTTCTTTAGCGCAAAAATGTTGCTTAGATTTTTTTTAATGATTTAAAAAAATAGCATTTTGGAACCTTTTTTATAAAGTGTTTGGAACCATTATTTTTTAAGAATGTAAGCTTTTTTTCTAGTCAACATACATTTGCTGTTTGCTTATATGTACAATAGCTTAAAAACACTAAAGAGCATCTCTTTAGAAACTGAGAACAAGCATCTCATCCTCCTTTACCCATAAGCAAAAAAGCAATCGCTGACCATCTTTGGCCATTAAATCCAGAAAGGATTATGGATAAGACCTCTTTTGTGTCTCCTAAAATGACCTTTAATGATTATTAAAATGGACAAAGACAAAGATGATGACGCAGTTTACCATACGTCACGCACTGATAATATCAGAGTCAGCTATTACCACGGATTCATCCCATCGATCTTGGTGTCGCTACTGTCACTCAAGGTCTTCTTATCACCCTTATCACCATCTGCTGGATAATCAGAAATCTGTGGGCAAAAAGGGCACCCTGAAAATAAAAAATGACTCATTGGACAAGATGAATCTGCAGAAGAAATTACAAAAAAAAAGTGTATGTCTTCACATATGTATTAGAAGTGTTGATTTGTGGGTTTAAAAATGTCTGCTGGTGTTGGCAGTGAGGTACAAAGACGCTGTAAAATTCAGCCTCGCTGGCTGCCAAATGACATTCCTAAGCCCCTGGGTGTTGAAATCAACTTTCAGTTCAAGATCCAACATAAACATTTACCTGTGTGGTAACTGACTGTGAATGAAACACAAGATCATCTTCCTGAAGTACCACTCGAAACTAATCTAATCTCCCTATTCTTTGAGTTTAAGGGGTTCATGACATGAACGCAGGATGAAAGAATATGTAATTCCCCATTTATATGATATTTATAGGCCTGCTATACTGTAAAAAGATCATTTAAAGAAATCAAGCAGCAAAAATAATTAATGTTTTAACTTACTATGGAAATAGATTCAGTATCAAGCTGATTTTGATGCAACAGCCAGATGTCATTTAATGGAGAAAAATTATTTCAAATATATTTCAAAACAAAACAATAAGATTTTAAACAGAGGGGGAAAATTAAGCAGCTGGAGCCACTTGAGAAACAGGATGATGGTCAAATGAATGGGTCATAGACAGGTTCATGTTTCGTAAGTTTTTTGTAAGTACTCCTGTAGTTGTTGTAAGACATTTCAACCTAAAACAAGTTTAAAACAAACTCGCAAGTCGTAAAGTGTGATTTGGCAGTGGTTGCTTCTTGCAAACCCAACAGACAGTAGCTGTTGTGGTAGGCCTATTAAATATCATAATGACTCAGTCCAGGCAAAATCCAATTAATGACAAGTTAAAACTGACAGACAGTTTATTTCCACACTATTTTGTGGAGTCTGCACCTGTCACAATCTATAATTACTGTGTTTAAGTATCCATGCTTGGCTTTGTAATCAAATGCAACAACAGCCACTCGTCCGTAGATGAGTAGTCACAAGTGCTAAAGCATAAGTAATTTTACCCTGACTGGACACTACTCTACTTTTTAGCATGCATAGTTTGTATGCATACTTGACCACATTGTGAACACCTGCTTAATCAGTCAACTTCCTATTATAGTCACTCCCAGTCTAATGTGGGCACATGGTGAACCCTCAAAACACCTGAGGGCAAATAGAAATTAAATTCCAACCTGATGCATGCTGAATGTGGTTGTGATGAATCCAACTTTGAACTGAGGTGAAACTGAAGATGACCCTATCTGGCAGTTTTCAAAGCTTCAGGAATGATCTGACCACAGACTAGTCTTGGACAAGCTTTGATCCTCGGATAATGTTTTGTTGAATTGTACTCGCCTGTCAAGTCCAGGTAAAGACCCTCTTGCCCACCATGTGGCGTATATATGACACCAAACCATACTCCCACTTATGGTTACAAACTCGCCTGCTTGAAACTGACAACGAGCATTTTTTATTTAACAGAAGAGGCTTTGGAAATTTACTTTCGTGTTCTTCCTTATGCTCACTGTTCAACAGCCTGATACATGATTTGTAAAAGCATCAGGAACTACTGTACTGTATTATCAGAGTGTCATGTACCTTAAAGGGAAAATTTTAGACACAGTGTGACGGTTGATTAACGTTTAAGGTAAGAGAATCTTTGTGCTATGACTCTGTCATTTAAGCATGTGCACTAGCAAGCAAGATGAACCTCTTTGAACCGACAGTCTCGGGCTCACCTGTTTCAGATTATCGGTGTTGCATAAGTGCAAAAACAACATTAATTGTGGCTTTTAAAGACATTGCTACCAAGGTGACCACCACTACATCATCCACACGCTGATTAAATTGCTCTAGGACAGGAGGCTAGACCTTACAGAGAATTGTAATATGTTTTTTTTTTGTAATAGATACCTTTTGTGTGTGTGTGTGTGTGTGTGTCATTTACCTTTAAGTTCATATATTTAAAGGCAACAAGATTTCTCAACATTTAAAACATGCAAAAAGCAATGAAAACCAACAGAATATTGTCTTTAGAGAGTGCTAAACTCAACTGAGATTACTGTACTCCTATTAATAGCTAAGAGCAAAATCAAATCAAGCCTAAATATTTCAAAAACAAACACGCAAGGCTTAGGGAATGTGAAGGGGTTTCTGTGGAGTTCTGCCAGTACAGACTCCTGGTTACACCTGTAGGCACATTTCAAATCATGAGAAGCATACACCCAAAAATAAGTAATAAAGGTGCACAATAATAATAAAAAAAGAAAAAACTATCTAAAAATTCAGAACATGGTAAAACAATTTGTCAGAGTTGTTACTGTAAGTTATATTAAAGAAAAAAAATGAATTATGTTTGGTACCATTAATGGTTCTAATGTATACTTTCACAACACGAAAGTGCTTCGGCACTCTACAAAACGTATTTAATGGTGCCCCTCTGCTATCGAAACCACAGCATGACTAGCGTGGTTTCATTCATCTCTAAGCAAAAGATGTTTTGTCCCTATATGCTTCATTATTTTTTTTACAAATTGGTTGATTGAATTATTCAATGAATCACAAAGGATGTATTCAAATATGCATACATCCCAACTTTATAGTTTACAAAAAAACAGTATGTGAAATGTTTTTACATTCATAGCAAAACTACTTTCTAAGTGTGCATCCAATAGACACTTTACTATCCCATGAGGCCACAGGAGAGAATTTGTGAATGACAGCAAAGCAGCACAACTGTACTTCACCTGACAATGACAACATTATTAACATTATTACATTTATACTTATTTAAAAGAAGTACATACTCAAGAAAGTATGTGATTGTGGATGCAGTAGGTCTCTTGTTCTGGTTCTGAATGAATCTGTGGTTTTAATGAATCCTGTACATGTACATGTACGTCATCTTCATAATTACGTCAATTATTGGGGCAAAGATGCACATTACCAGTATGTTAAAATAAAGTTTTTTATTTCATGTTTAATGTTCTTGTTTAATATGTATTTAAATGAAATAAGCTCTTTCTTTTATGAATTATTTTCTTATTTGCAGTGTCCGTATGTGTGTAGTGTGTGTGTGTGCTCTTGTTTTTGTGACATACAGTATGAGGACACAACTCTGTATAATCACATGGGTATGACGCAGGTATTACAAGGAGAGGGTGACTTATGAGGACATAACCCATGTCCCCATTTTTCAGGGTTAGGGTTAGGTGTAGGGTTGGTGTAGGGCCATAGAATATACATTTTGTACAGTATAAAAACCATTACGCCTATGGGATGAACCCACTTTTCACAAAAACAAACGTGTGTGTGTGTGTGTGTGTGTGTGTGTGTGTCTATATCTATCCCACAGTTGTTGTTCAGAGAACATATTTTCTCTGGCAATCTCACTGTGTTTTGTTTCTAGTTATATCTGTACCCACAGGAGAATAAATGTGTTTGTGTGTGTGTGTGTGTGTGTGTGTGTCTATATATATGAGAGGTCTTGTTATCTTGGAAATTGAAACGGTCTTGTATCTGAGCATTATGGGAAAATACACTTTAATAAACTGATTAATTTTCTGCCTAATTGCCTTGTTTAAATTTATATAGCACAGTGGCTCTGTAGTTTTCAGACATGGCACTTGACGATGACAACGACAAGACTCTTTTGAAAGAGGCAAATGGAAAACCCCCGCTGCAAGCTTGATGCGATTTCAGTGCCGCTTAACATTGGGAGCTAACATTCCCCAGCGGGCACCGACTGCCACGTTATCTGTCTCTTGTGTTGTAGCAGTATTGCTTAACAACTCTCGTATGGTATTTGGCCCTTATCTCAATGGGCAATCTAACCCTATGGAGAGAGCACTCCGCTCCGCTCTAACAGCAGCCCAGCAGGTAAGCTGAACCCCGGGCCTTGAGTTACGCTGCACTCCCTGGCTCACTTTTCAGGTCAGTTGTCTGCGCTGTCGGTTTGGGCATACAAAGAGCACAAGGGAGGCCCTGTCTGCAACCCCTCGATGGTTTGGACCCAACGAGAACTCCCTGGTGTTTGTGTGAACGCCGCGGTCGGGTCCGTTTGAAGAGAAACACTTTAAAAGACAAAGCGAGAGGGAAGAGTTGACTGAAAGCAGTGTGGATGCTTAAGAGGCTCCATGTAAAAGGGAGGAGAAGCGGTGTGGGACCCAGGGGAAGAGAAACAGTGCTGCAAAGACTCAACACTTCCACAGGATACAAGACAGGGAGAGAGGAGGAAAGACCACCAGTGAACGCCTAAGTGTGAGAACAAAGTAAATCAAATTTGGGAAGCAGGAACTGGGAGGCCCCATCCACCACGATTTCCACAGCCAAGTTGCATCCCGACACCGTTTGAACTTTAATACGCTAACTTCAATACAATAACTATGAAGGTTGTTTATTGACATTTACTTCTGTCAGCAAAGAACCTTTAACATCCATGGAATCTTTCCATTTCACAAAATGTTCTTTTGGTTTGGAAAAATGTTTAGATCTTTCAAATGTTCTTCACACTAAGGAAAAAATTTATCATTGTAGAATGGTTCACTGAAAGGTTCTTTTGGTTCTTCACTCTTAAAAATAAAAGTTCTTTATAGTGGAAAAGGTTTTTAAGTGTCTTTCAAACTAATAAAACCCAAGAATGATTTTTTACTCTTAAGAATTGAGGTCTCTTATGTTCATTGATGGTTCCGTGAAAAACTTTTAACATCTACAGTATGGAAACTTTCCATTCCATAAAACGGTTCTTTAGCTTTATCTTTATCTTCAGTGTTCTTCATCAGGTTCTTTGGGGAACTGAAAATGGTACTTCTATGGAATTCTATGTGAAAACCCTCTTTTGGAGCCTTTATTTTGAAGAAAAGATTGTTTGTTCAGGTTATTAAAGTTATCTTCATGCTGAGTAAAGCGTTGGTTCTCTTTCATATCTTTCACTAAAATATTATTTTGGGAAACAAAAAAGGTTCTTCTATTTCATTTTTAAGAGCATACAACATGTTTCTGCACATTATCAACTTTGTTTCTGGCGCCATCTTCATTCATTTGTGTTCAGGGTTGGTTGGGGTGAGAGTTGCAGTCGGGCAGAAACTTGATCTGACCTGCACCGACAGCAGCGCGCTCTCCTCCCCTCCTCTTTCTTTCAGTCTCTCTGATACGTCTCTCCCACCTTCCCCTCTAGCTATGGCTTGCTATGACGAGGGGCAGAGATCAACGCCCTGATGTCCTCAGAGCCAGGTGGGAGACACTCCATCTATCACAAGCAAGTGACTTTTGCGATTCCACAACGGGACTGTAAACAACAGACTCATTGTAGGTGCAGGTGCTGAATGCTATGACTAAAAGAATAAAATGGACAAGGAAGGAACGTGTTGAAAAGTACCTGAAACATTAACCATCTCCACCTATTGTTTATGTTTGTTCAACCTTAGTCCATCTACTCTGTCAAATATAAAACTGCTCAGTGACCTTATGAGTAAATCTAGTTATGTAATGGCTTCGCAGGAATCCTTTATTGAATGCTCAACAAGAATAAAGTGCACATAAATCACTCTATACTTCTCAATTACTCATCCATGTAATTCTTAAAATCTCTTTCCGAGTACTGTACATACAAAATGAACATAGTGCAAATAGACCATCACACGTGTAAATGCAAGTATATAAATATTTAATTTGGCAACACGTTCACTTTTGCACGGGCCGCATAATTTATTGGTGACGTAAAGATACTCAAACAGCAACTGTTTTGATACACTTGGTTACAGAGCTGTCTGCGCAGAGATTTACTCAAAAGGTTCCCCGTCATTAAACGGAATAAAAAGCCTACTTACAACAGGGAACTCCTTTAGCCAACCACAGGTGCCGGCATTGTTCTTACTCTTTGTGTGGCACTATTTGAAAGGCAGCAGTAGCTGTGTATGCTGAGGTTAGCAGAGCCCGCTGTATGCCAGTAAGGTGTGCCTTGCATTCCTCTCAAACAAAACACATACACACACCACCTGGCCCAACCTGAGTGCTGCCGATTCACTCGTTTGTAAAACATTTTGTAAGTTTAAAGCTGAGTCAGTATTGGGCAGCATGAAGGAGCATTGGCTCTTGTGTACCTGGTGATGGATAACAAGAGCTCTGGAGTCTCTGGATAGGTTGAATCATCATTAATTGTCTGAAGCGTCTTCAAAAAGGTAGTTGCATCTGCAATAACTTTTAAAGAGAAAAATCATAATCGAAAAATGAAAGCAACAATACATGGGAAATGAAAAGGATTTTTAAAATTAAATGATGATGGTTAGCAAGGTGCTTCAGTGTGGCCAAGACAAGATTTAAAGCAATTAAAATAATAGAACATATGAAAGACAGAACGGAATACATGTTGATTAATGGAAAACTGACATATTATTTATAGAGTTTTAAATAAAAAAAGCAGAAATTGCATTAAATGGACAAGCCATACACAGGATATTAATATAATATGGTACAAAAAATGCCAGAAAATTAACAAGGTAGACTGCAACCCCAGAAATACAATTATATACAAATATATATAAATGAAATGCAATTCACCAACATAGTTGAAACTATTCCTGTTACTCTTGCACAAATGGTGTCAGTTATTTCATAGAAACTGAGCTTTGTTATTACCCAGTTCTGATTCAGTTGCTGAGACTTTACCTGTTGCATTCCTTGAATTAAAATGAAGTGTTCCTGAAAGGCTTTAAATAGAAGTGACAGGATGCATTTCCGGTCTTTTTGATAGTATCAATGTTCAATCAATGGTATCTTCCTCTTGGACTGGTTTAAAAGACTGGTTTACTTCATTTGTGAAATACCCCTAACATGCCTACTTTAAGCAACTGATGTCTTGATTTGATTTTCACAAATCAGCTTCCTGGTTGGGGGAAGACTAAGGAACTTCTACAACTTCCGGAGGCGCAACCGATTGTGTTGTTATCATGAGCACTGACAGAGAACATCATTAAGGAAGATTTGTCCTAACTGAGACACGTGACAATATCATAACCCTAACATCTCTCTTTGACTTTTAAAGTCAAATCTAATGCTTCATAGCCATTTCAAAAGAGGAAGAAACACAAAAATTCACATTTTACCAGGAAGTTCACACCAAGTATTAACAGGTAAGATGCACTCTTTAGCTCCTGGGTGGCTTGCTAAAACATTGGGTTTTGCACAAGGGTTGAAGGTTTTAAAGGTAATTTTAATGCTCTGGCGTCAGACTTGTATATACAGTTTTTGTCCTCCCCGTGTGCCGTCATTTCCCTTATTTGGTTTTTCCTGTCCCTAATTAGCTCTTCATTTGTTTCCATCTGTGTTTTATTAATAAGCTCGTTTTCTCCAGTGTTCTTAAGCCCTGTTTCCCTGTCTCCAGCGTCCGCTGTCAAATGTCTGTTCCCCATGCTATGTGTGCACATTCATGTCTGTAGTTTAGTCTTTATTTGGATTAATGAAGATTGCTCCCTGTGAACTACTCCGAAAACTCCTCGCTTCCTCATTCCTACACCGTAGCAGTAATTGAATCGTGACAGAACAGTGGACAGAAACAGAAAGTGAGCGGTGCCTCTTCTCACTGTGTTTTCCGTTTTTTAAAAGTGTTTTTAATATCCCATTTGTTTCTCTTCGCTCAAGCCTGCTGGCCGCAGCTTACAAGTGTGCTGGCCATTCCTGAGTCAAGTCCACAGGCAGTTCCCGAGTCAGGCCCGCTGGCTGCAACTTTGTCAAGCATGCTGGCCACTGCAACATAAAGGCAGTTGGCCGCCTAGTTAAGCCATAATCAGAAGAGGAGAAGGCCCTCTTCCTAGCCCGAGAGCGTGCCCCCGAGCTCACTCCAGTGTCGGCTTGAGCCCCCGAGTTTAGCCCACAGAGGGCTCCGGTGCCTATGTCTGGCCAACTGAGGGCCTCGGACCCCGTAATCCTTCTCAATTATTTTTTGTATGTTTTCATGGTACTTCAGAGCAAAAAAAAAAAAAAACGAAAATTATATACAGTAGGAGGGACTGTCTTACGTTCTTGTATTTGCATTGATTGTCCCATTGTGTCTGTTGCTCTGCAAAGGTTAAAATGGTTTATTGGGTTTCTCAAGATACCTATATGTCATCTTTTAAATACTCAAGATGTCATCCTACACAAATATCTCCAACAAAGAGTCGACAAACATTAGAAAAGGGTGGATTATAGAGGATTGATGACTGTTTCCTGTCACACCTGCCCTGCCCATTGTAAAATCACTCCGATTCTCAATCTACTCTTATAATTTCGATGACAATTTTAACTTAATTCAGTGACTGGGTTATGCCAAATGCCCGTGAGCTCCAACTAATTTAGCAAAGAAAAAAATTCTTCAGTTGACAGCCATATCTGAGTTATTAAGATCTTTCAAGTAAGTTTTTACAGAGCAGATGAGAAAGTATGCCTTTTCTTTCTCCTCATAGGAAGTTTCTTTTGTTACCAAACAAACATGAAGAATAAAACCTATTATCAGCTCCAGTAACAGGTTGTCTTGACAAGTTTCTGTCAAATAGATCTTCATAGGAGATGGATGATAAATAATTTATCACAAAAAGTCCAAGCACATAACATATAGAACAGTATTCACTTAAAAAAATAAAGGTTCTTTATTGGAATCTATGGTTCCATGAAGAACCTTTAACATCCATGGAACATTTCAAAGGTCATTATAGTGGAAAAGGGATCTGTAGAGGAATAAGTAAGAACACTAAGAAAACAGAAAAGTTCTTTGGGGAAATTAATGGTTCTATGGCATCATTGCGAAAACCTTGGAACATTTATTTTTTTAAGAATGTAGAAAGTAAGTCAAATTATTATGAATATAATTCAAAGCTGTTTTGAATTTACATGCGTTTACATTTAATGCTAATCTGGTCATTAGTTAAAAAACAATAAAATACGTGTTTATGTTTTTTTTTTAACTTATTGGACTTACAAATGCATGACTGACTATGGAGAACAGCTTCACTTTGGACTAAGCAAAGCAACCATATAAAAGCCATCTGTGCTGGATGTGCACAGAAGAGTATAAGATTATGCTAGTTGCGATAGAGAGAAAGAGAGAGAGAGAGAGGGGAGAGAGAGAGAGAGAGAGAGAGAGAGAGAGAGAGAGAGATCTGCGCGCTGTACTCGCCAGTAAGACTCTGCACGCACCGCGCGCTTTCTATCTGGGAACTTTCAAAAAGGATTCGTTATAAACTCATCACCTTCATGTCGGCTCTGCTGAATATTTCCTCACCGATGCTATGGTTACCTTTATTACGGTATGTACCTTTAGAAAGTTTGTTTGGTCGGACTGCTTCCATGGATCGTTCGATGGCAATCTGAAGGTCTTTTGGCACTGTTGCGCATTTTCTCTTGTTCTCCAGGACAGTTTCTGCGCGATTAACCATTGAAAAAGATCATACAGCGAATATTTGCTCATAAAACAACACATTTTGTGACAGCAACAACTGCGTAATTTGCGTTATTGCTCCATAACATTAGAGTAAACGTGTCTGAGGAACTTTCTGCACATTTGTGTATTTGGGAAGAATGTGAATTGCTCAGAGCCTCGGGCTGAACTGAAAACCAGTACGGGCAAATTCACTTCTTACCTTTCAAAGTGCTCTTCTCTTTGCGCACAAAACAATAGAGGGCCGAGATCATTTTTTTCTTCTTCTAACTATAGAAGTGTCTAGATCTGTCTATAATTGTAAATGTTAGCTTAACTTTGCATCTCTCCAAATATAGAAATATTTCTTGAGAAAATGAAAGGTTCAAATGCAGTAATTTGAAAAGTTGCTTGACTTTAACTGATAAGACAACACTAAAACTTAAACGCAATACTTAAATGTTGTCTAAACATTTTGCTATTGAGTCTTTCCTCCGAGAGCTGGCTGAGATTGGCAGACAATCCCTAAAATAGATAATCCACATAAATCTGTGCTGGAGATGCCAGTGCTTTCAAAGCCCTTTAAGTTTTTCGGAGGGTTAAACTTGCAACTGGAAGTTGCATGGATGTGTTTTTTTTTTCCACTTGTGTTTTGATAGTCCTGTCTGTGTTTGTTTCTGCTTATGTTTCCCTGCTGTGTGTGTGTTGAGGGAAGTCTTGTGCAGACATGCTCCTGAAACAAGCATCTGTCAAATAAAGGATTTGACACGAGGCATCCACTGATGGGGAGGCTAAAGGGTTAATGCAAATCATTTAGATGTACTGGTGAACATGTGTCACAATAAATATGGAACCAGACTGCGGTGAACCTTTGGCACTATTTGAGGACTTTTCTCTAATCTGTATTAAGTCATTATAGAGATTAATAAATCACAAAATCTGAATTTCCTGCTATTTTGATGACTTGTAAAGACAAGTATTTATTCTGAGTGAGAACGGAAGTAAAGGTTTCTTTAGTAAGTGTATGTAAATAAATACTTGACACATTATTTATAAAAAAAATAACAACAACAAAAACGAAATTGCATTTTCTAGATTTGAAGTTGTATCTATTTTCAGAAAACCATCTTAACCAGGCCCGGTGACATTGCACACCTCTTACACAACAGGTGTTTTAGTCCACTTGCTGATAGGAAAACACTTCACATATGTGAATTTCTCAATTATTATGGCTTTGAAATGCTTCCAGGCTCTACAGTAGTCTGAGTTCATCTGCGTAGTGGCTCTGGAAACTGTAGTGGTAAATGTTTGGCCAGTTGCAGTGGATCCTATCTGTCACTTTAAAATGGGAACAGCAAAAAATGTTGGCTGGCCATCAGGGGATCTCATCAACTTTATCATCACAGTCTCTTTTTTTGTTCACCATTTTTAAACTGTGGGAAATTCACAACGCTGACCATATATGGATCTTCTCATTATAGAATTCTTTATGTATGCCCAATCATGCAGATAGATAGAGCATGAAAATATATGTTTCATCTTGATAAACGTGTCTTGGCTGTTTTCATATTTCGAAAAGTGTGCTTCGCTAACCGGTTACAAAGTCTAAACTGTCAGTACACTTCACTGGCAGACCCATAATCAAAATGACAGATGGCAGACAGGCAGAAATACATCATTTATCAAGGCCAGGTTCAAAGAAATTAAGCACTTCTTTGTAACTCTTCATTTTCTTAGTAACTCTTCGTTTTGCATAATATTGATAATTGTACAGAAAACAAAACCTTTAGTTATAGCTAATAATAGCACAACAATACTGCACAGCTTAACAGCACAGAATTTGTAAAAGTGTTTCCATTCTTTTCTGTCACGTTTACCTTATCAGCACAGTATTGATATTGAATGACATGGTACATGGAAGCATGGCATGCTGGGTATTCTAATACTTTCATACTTGTGCTTGTACTTGCACTGTTTGCTAAGTGGCTAGAAGAGCAAATGCTATACCAGAATTTGACTGTGCATTTCCATATGTGGCTGTAGTTTTGCTAATACTGAGAATCCTAAGCAGAGCATAAAAAAAAAAAATTTTCCAGGTGTTAAAAAAAATGATCTGTTGGGTATTTTGGGCTAAAACTCCACAGACACATTCTGGGGACACCAAAGACCAATATTACATCTTGTAAAAAGGGGCATAATAGGTGTCCTTTAAACGTGAAGCCATGGTAGAAATATCCACACTTCTGAGTAGGAAGTAGCTACAGCTTTTGTAGTTTGTATCCTTGACAAAGTGTTGCTGTCAGCTGCCAAACACCCATCTATCAAATTACATTGAAATAACCAACATGATCATGTTACAAACTCCAAGGTGTGTTAATTACACTAACTGTTTGGCAGTGAAACCCAAAAACAAACATTCAGATCTTTTCCTTGTTTGTGAGATCAGCATCTTCTGTTTATGATTTTAAAACTAAGTTACAGACTCATTTTTTACTCTCGCATTTAATTCATTATAATTCTTGTTCTGATTTTAACTTATGTTTTAGTGTGTATATTTAGTATTATTCTTTTTATTTGACCTTTTCTCTTTTGTACAGCACAGTGGTCAACTCTTGTTATGTTTATTTGTGCTTTATTTTTTATTTTGAGTGAAAAAGATATCGTATACAATGTTTTCGGAACCTTTTAAATAACGTTCTAATCATGACTGGACATTATTAAACTCTTAGAATATTAAAAATAAACATTCAAATAATTTTAGAACGTTGCGAGAAATGTTTGATGAAACTTTAAATAATGTTCTAATTCCGACAAGAAAGCTGGACGTTCTTAGAATATCGAGATACTTTACAATCATTTCTAAATAATGTTTCCACTGTTTTTATAACCTAAATATTTTGCCTGGGATGCTGCTTGTGAGACCAAGATGATAACTAGAACTATAAAAGTCTTAAATCTTAAGGAATTTACCCCTTTACTGGTGTTATAATCGCTCTAATAGTGCCGAAAATGAAGGCAAATTTGACATATTTTTCAGTCTTGTCATATTAACTTACACTTGTCATATACCATTCAGTGTGTTGGCCGATAATCAGAACTTACCAAAAACACATGTCGACTGAATGATGTGTGCTGAAGGGAGGCATGACACACACTGCCAAACAGCTGTAATGCGTCCTCTACACTGATCGCTTAGCGAACAACGCACGTCACGAGGCACTGAAAACATGAAATGCTAAGCTAGCTTAGTTCATAAAAACACTGCATGTGAACTAGAGTAAACTAATGCTCACGTGTACGTACTTTGAGCTGATAGTTTACACAGCTTGACTAGCTTTCGATATTGAAAGTCTGAAAACCTTCGACAAAAACCCACCAATAAATCATAACAACTGAAATGTTTGTCTTCTGAACTTAATATGCAAAGTTAGACTGCATCTGCATATGTTTGCTTGTAAGGAAGGCCACCACTTGATGGGTTTTAAACACTGCAGGTCAGGTCTTACATCTCAAAAACATTCAGAACCAAGCCGAGATGAATCCAGATGGAAGTTAGTACAGGGTGCTGGTCAGGAAAGGAGATTGTCCAGATGGGGGGGGGGGTCTATTTTTTTGCTCTTTTAGAGGAACATCTGGAGGCAATTGGACAGCATTAGGGTTTAGACGCTCTTCTCTGAAAATCCTGGGTGGATTTCTTCCGCTGGCATGCTGCCTCCTAAGCCATTCTGAGTCCATCAACTTGGGTAGCTCTTCTGAAACACACAAGAAAGATGTACGGTCGCAGTGTCATGTCCAGTAGATACCATTAGATAACATGTTATTTTGAAAGATGCTTTCAACGTGCCAGTGGATTGCTATCAGACAACACTTTTAAGTGCTTTAACCCTTTTAACCATTGTACTATTTCTATTTCTCCGGTGATATGTATGCATGTTTCAATCTCAAACAATAGCTTAACAGTTCATAATGCGCTTCAATGGAAAACGCTTTCCAAAGCTAAAACCTAACTCCATGTGACTGAAGTATACAAAGTGTATCAGTACAGTATCTGTTCTGTAGTAGACATGTGGCACTGCTCCTCTTACAAACCCAGTCTGTCAGAAAATAACCCTAAGAATGGGAAACTGGTTGTGGACTTTCAGTGTTGGGGAAAGTTACTTTTTTTTACTCACCTGGGTTGAACTTGCTAACAACAAATAAATTAATAACAATAACACTCTTACTGCATTTTTGCTTATTTTTATGGTTGAATTTGACCGTCAAAGGTCATCAGTGAGATTAAATACATAAAGTATATTTGTGTCATTTAACAGATTTAATTATTGCAGGTCTGCATCGTATTCTGAGTTTGCATTTTGCTGTTTTTATTAATTTCTAGGATTACTGAATGAGTTTTTGAGCAAGTGAGATGAATAAATGCATTTTTATATTTAGTCTAGAACTACAATAACCATCATGTTTACACAGCAGAGAGACAATGCCTCCATATCTTATGATTTTTCTCAAGATGAGAAGAGTTCTCAATCAATAAATAAAAAACAAAGTAACTTGCATTATCTATTTGAAAGTGAACCTTTGATATTATGTTGTAAATTTAAAAGTAATGCGTTACTAGCTACTGGAAAAAAAGGAATCATATTACTTTGGTCAAATTACTTGTAATGCACTGTGTATAATCATATATTTACGCAGATGTCTAAATGGATTCGGCTGAAAAGAAACAAATATTTGCTGTAAATATGTCAATATGTCAATACAAACTGGCCATTGTGTGGATTAGTCAATGAATTCTAAAACTGTCCAGTTCATGTTGATCGTGCAAATCCAATATCTGTATTATCTAAGCGTGCCGGACTGAACGGTGTGTTAAATGGTGCATTGGTTGGTGTGAAGGCTGTTGCTAATCTCAGGCCAATCCTCTAGGAGTTAAAAGCTCAGGGAGTTGTAAGCCTCCTTGGCCAGTCTTAGATGATGTGCGTAGGTGGTGAAGAAGCCCCAATGCCGAGGCCACCGACACAGTGCTGTGAGAGATTAACACCTGTCATACATGAACATTCTCTTCTGTAGGTTTGAACTTCAAGTGTAATCGAAAACAAGAAAGAAATATGGATGCAATTGCTTGTTATTTGTTGTATATCACAGCTGTTTGACGGAAAGGTTTGCTGTTGGGAGAACGGGTATGCTGTGCAAAGTCAAAGAAACAAAATTCATTTTTATTCAGACTTCTAGTGACCTTTTGGTTACTGTTCTAAAATGAAGGAAACCATAAGTGTTTATAAGGATTAATCCCGAGGCAAGTGCAGAGCTGTGCATCGAGTGGCCTAAACCAGTTAAAGGAGATCAAGGACCAGATTTTGACGCCTAATGCTCTTGTGTCCTGAACTAAAAGTTCACGGAGCGTGCTGTTTTATGCACTTTAATATTATGTCATTATAAAATATTGACTTGAAAGCCAGGTCTTTTGTTTTCCAGTGAAAACTAAAACAGCTACTAGCAGGCCCATAGCTGGTAAGGTCACAAGACTCAGGTTATATAAAAAGTAATTCCTTTTTGCTGAGATCAAACTGATTGCGGAGGACAGTTTTTTGTGAGAGTCATTTGTGTGTAAGTGAAAAGGAATTTCTTGATGTAGTTTCTGAGGTAATTTACTTCTAAGGCGATGGACTTGTGAGCTCTTAAACAATGCTTGCTTGTTTAGCATTTAGCCAAGGAGGTTGTTGGGCTGTTATCTGTTGCCCTCACTGCATCTATTTTGGCTGATGAGGAGCATCGCCAGATTAAAAAGGACCCAGGGTGATTTAAAAACAATATCCCTCTGAATCGCTGAAGATCAGTCCACTCCTAGAGCTATGAATCTGTCCAAACCTGAAATACAATGTGATAACCTTAAATATTCTGAATGTGTTGCATAATTTTTATTTAGCCCAAAGAAATGACGACGTGCCGTTCATCGTGCAAACATAGTTATCAGCACTGCACAAAAATTAGACTAAGTCTTAGCAAAAATGGAAAATGGCTGAACGGTTAAGCTTGTACTGTACGCGCTCACCAGCTAATCATCACGATTTGTGTTTCGAACTTGATGCCACTTGAAAAGTCTTATCTTGTCCTGGACTTTTCACAATTGTTCCAAGCACGCAGACAGCTTTTCTCTTCTCTGACCTAGTTTAAATGCATTAGGGCGTCAACAAATTTGGGCATTGCTAAGAAAGCAACCCAGAGTCCATTAACTGCCCTATCAGCTGACTAGGCCAATCACATGAACTTATCGTGTCATTCCAGGCGCTTAAAACAGTCTGGTGTGGTTTGGCTGGGAGCTTGTGAGTGAACTGCCACCCAGGGAAATGGTCAAAATCATTCACTACTTTCATGTCATGCTCAATTTGGGTCAGACGTGAGAGTTTGTGTATAAGTGATTTATCCCCCAGGTGGGCATGTGGCACCCTTACGAAAGGAAAATATATTTACCAATATATTTCTTAAAATATATTGTGATATATTGTAATATATTATTTACCCTTTTTATTTTCTAATATTTTATATTTTTGAATACATTTAATAATATATTGATGATACATATATTATATAATATATTGCAAAATATACAAATGATTGCTGCTTTCAATATATTGCAATATATTGGAAAAAAATAAATATATATAAGAATGTATGCTAATATATTACATGATATTTTCCAATATACTGCAATATATTTTTGTTTCATAAGGGCAGACACCATTTTTCTCCAGTTTAATTGTATTAAGGGAATCATTGCGGCCCACTGTGAGTTTGGGCACTTCACTGAGTTTGGCTTTTGCTTTGTTATTTCAGTTGTTTATAACGAACAATGTTGTAACCCCTTTTCATTTTTATCAGAAAATTATATAATGTCTGTTATTGTGCGTTAATCATATTCAACAAAATAACTTAGAAAGCAGCCTTAAATATGTTCTTAATTGTCTTTAAAAAATAGAATTACACTTAGTTTACTCAAAATAGTAATGTTACTTTGTGAAAGTGCTTTTTGCTGTCTTTTCACTTTCTTTTTAAAAAGGAAAATGGCATTGCAAACTCCTATAGCAAGCTCAATAGCCTTATTTTATATTGCACATAAATCCTGAATCCTTGCACACAAAAGTTTATATAAAACAGCATAAAAATAGGCCAAGAGTCTTCTGAAGTCATCCACTATATGGGGAATATTTATCAAAATGTATTCAAAACCTTTCTATCTGCTGCATCTCTTGATTCTCTTTCGCGCCAGCACAACTTTGTACTGGTGCAATTTATTAAACAGCTTTTATTTTCGTTAGTTCCTCACAATTAGCTAATATGACTTCAGAAAAGTTAGAATAAAATGTATTAGACATACTGTAAGATCTAGTTCTCTGGTGGGTTTTGTGTGTGTGTGTGTGTGTGTGTGTTTTGGAGCCATCATTGCATGCTGCATCAATATTCTTCAAATGCAGCCCCCCCCCCAACGTACAGCTAGCATGGAGATTTACACTGAATGAAAGTGTGAGCAATTCCATATTAGCATTGCCATACTGCAACTTTTTACTTAGAAATGGTGAAGCACTTGGTTCAGTGTCTCAGGCTGATCTGCAATCATTTGTGATGTTAGAAGAATCTCCCCCTACCAAACCTCTATTTGGCACCTTCCTGAAGACAAACGTTTAAGCTGCTGTTCATCCAGGAAGAAACATGAATGCACATCTGTGCTCCTGTGAGACGTGAACTTCCTGCATTTATGCAACATGACAGAACAAGGCACATAAAGAAACATGTCATGGTCTTAGAGATTTTAAACGTGTTTGAGAGGAAAGCTCTCGGAAAGGCCCTCTGCATGGATCAGACCTTAAACTCTTGTTAGTTTAGTGAGGGATCGCATTAGCCGTGCTTCCTAGAAGGTCTCCGACAATGTTTGCAGCACATGAAGAAACACAGCTAAGTATTTGAGCGTAGTTAAGAGGATGTGAAGGATTATCTATTCAAACATGGTCGAAAGAGATTCAAGTGCATGTGCTTCTCTCACATCATTTGTTGTGTTATAAATAACACTTCAAGCGAACCAAGTTGAACTTTAATGTGACCGAGTTGCTCATAATAGGTAAATTTTGGAAGCTTAATGTAGAAGAACCCTTTTAAAACCTTGCTGGACATATACAAACATAGCCAAGCATTTGATCGCACTTAAGAGGATGAAAAAGATTATCTGTTCAACCCTGGTCTGGAGCTCCAAGTAAATTTCCACCCCGTGTTCACCTGAATGAACCCAAATGGTGAGAATAATTGATGTTCATTCCAGTATCTTGCACTTTTGTGTACTTTTCCCCAGAGGCTATGCATTTATGGGGTATAAGATGGAAATTGTGTTGACAAAGACGAAGCATTTCAAATTGATGTTTTTCTGTTCTCAATTAAAGTGCACATGGGAATGTTGCACAATTAAATTCATATAAACATTACAACAAAATCGTAACCAATACACATACATTCTCACAGGCTCTCTGGGATGGTCATGTGACTCTTGCTTCAGTATGAGCACAGCACATTTTTGGTTTCAGGCAACAGTTGTTTGTTTTTGTGCAATGTTTTATTTTCTGACTTTCTTTTATTCTGCTCATGTGGCAGTTAAAATTACATAATTTTTTCTTTTTCTTTTTTATATGATTTCTTTCATTAAAATCAAATTAATGTATTATATTTAAGTTCATTTGTTTTGTTTTTGTAGATTTATGGTACTAAATTATATGAATGGAATAGTTAATTAAAAAAAATAAGGAAAAGGTGAAACTAAAAAGTAAAAAAGTGAAACAAAAACATTTATTATTATGAAAAATGAATTAAAACATTTTAGATGAAATGTACTGTAGGTTTTACAAAACATGTTTTAGTTATTAGCATGTTAATATCTTTAGTTTTGTTCCAAATTTGAGGCTGATATCGCAAAAAAGTTAAATTATTAAGATTTTGTTAGGGCACAGTACAAAACGTTTCCACAAGATAAAAAACACTTGAAGTTCATTCTGTTCACTCTGAGTTATTTTTCACTGGAAATATTTTTTTCTGGACCAGCTTTTCACATCATGTCCTTTTTGTGTGTGTGTGTGTGTGTTCACATAGCAAATGCCAAAACATTTTGTATCATTAAGATACAGTAAACAAACAAACAAAAAAAACTAAAAAACTTTATTTTGGTCAAGATTGACCAGAGACAAAAATTACAGAAAAACACCAGAGGGTTGATAACAAACCCCAAAATACTCTGTCACAGGCCTGTTTACATTTTAGGAGGCTGTTATGGTGTATTTAGTTTTGGCCTTATTTTGATTCTTAGCAGATTTACTGCCTGAGAATTTAGTGCAAATTTGATCACTTTGTGTCTTGTTAAATGCCCTGCAAATGTAGATTGGATTTGGTTTATCAAATTTAGATTATTAGCACACCTTGGAATTAAGCTGATTCCCTTGCAAAATTCTTTACTACAGATTATATATTTAATACAATTATTCAGTCACTACTTCAGTAATGTGGTTGTTGTGAACTCAGCAACTGCACAGGCAGAAAAAATGAATCTATAAAGGCAATGAAACGGAATAATTTTCGACACCACTGCCTGTAAGGTGACTTTGTCATGCCGTTCCTCTTTTTAAGTGCCAATCGTGTAATTTGCGGCATCACCCCTGCCAAAAATCGAAATTAGTGATGCTTATTGACCGATAATGAGGACGGAGTGATTAACAGTCTCCTCTGGGCAGTGTGGGTCTGATTCACACTCCCTCATTCACCTGTGCCTTTCAGACATCAAGATTTCAATCTCTTAAACAATAAAGGTCAGTGTTGCTAGTACGCAAAGACAACTGGCTGCAAACTTGTGACATCAATGAAAAATTTGATAATTTTCTGTAAAATCCAGTTGAACTAATCTGAACTCTGTGTCAAATGATAAGAGATCAAACATTCCTACAGAACAAGAGGTATTTTGTGTCCGTTTTCGTCATTAAAGTCTAATTTAAAACCAATCGTTTATATAACAAACCAAGAATCCCATGACACTATCAACCATCATGCCAAGACCAAACCCTGCAGTTCTTCGAAGGCAAGACATGTGGCCCGGGGCAGCGTAAAGATTAGGAAGCACACTGCATATTAATTTTCATCTCACACTTATGCCAAATGGTCCTTTGATGTAGCAGCTGTAACCCTTGATTGTCTGCAGCACGTCTGTCTTTGTGCATCAGTGTCATCATTAGTCTTCAGTTCCTACACTTTGCACTGTAGTCTGTAGTTTTGACCGCTCTAGATGTTTTGCAGCGGCCACAATAGCTTGCATTCTCTCGTTAAATCAGTTTGATTTCAGCTGATCCCAAAATGCACGGTTGAGACGTTGTCAGTGTCTGGTTATTCAGGAAGACCTGAGAAGAATGTCTAGTTACGAGTTAAGAAAAATAATTCGTATCCTTGTCATACCAGGAAAGTGACGAATCTGATGATTGCCAAGTGAGGCCTGCCGCTTGCATACTGTTGAAGAGAAAATTGAGAAGCTGTTAACTGTAATTGTTAGTTTTAAAGTAACCACACAAGATTATGGTAGGCCACAACTCTTACCTTATTTAGCATGGAAATCTGCACTAAATATCACCAACAGCTCACAGAGGACGGACCTTCTTACTTGAAGCAATGTGGAAAAATGCACTATTGTGTTAAAAGAATACAGTAGTTTACCCAAAATGGAAAAAATATTAATATTGTTTCTGACTTAAATTTAGATTTGACCATTTTTAGGTTACCTTTTGCAGTGAAATTAGCATTACATGTGTTACAGTATTTCTTTATCCTTATTAATGTTATAAAAAACATCTGTTCATGTTAGCTTAGGTCTATCACATAATAGTAAAACACATTTTCATTTTAATAATGTCTTGGTAGATTTTAATAATGTATCGGAAGGTTTTGAAATTAACACTAGTTAAGATTAATAAACAAGTGTTTTTCATTGTATTTTCATTTTCATTCACTGATAGTGTACAGTAACTAACTGTTACTAGAAAAATCAAGAAATGTGCTGCTAGTTTTTTCCATGCTTTTACAATAAATCCTTCAAGAGGACCCAAAACGACTATAAAGTATCAAAAAAGTCTCATAAAAGTTGACTTGTACGCTGTATGTTTTAATGAACAAATCGAAATGTAAGTGGTTCTTGAAAAGCTGTAGTCCCTATTAATTATAATTGCATGGGGAAAAAGTTTAAGTACAGAAATAAAAGTTACACAGATGAATAAGTGATGTATTTTTTTCTTGAATCCAGTTAAAATAATATTTTATACTATCATGATATGGTGTACTCAAATGATGCTCCAATGATTTAGCAGACTCTGCTTTTGCACTTTGTGGTTTCTGTTTCATGCTATTGTGCTCCGCCATGAAACAGAACGTACACCGTGCCAAATAGATGTGCCAGGAGCTCAAATAAATATGCCAAAAGGGAGGCCACAAACACGCTCATGTGCATGTCACTGCAGGCCATCTTTTACCGCACACCCATTAACTGTGTGCCTTGATGGCATGCAGATATTCTGGAGAAGTGCCACCGCTTATTGTCATGCAACAATGAGCTTCATGAGAATTCAGTGCTGTCACAAGGCCAAAAAAAAAGAAAAAAAAGAAAGTTGATTGCTTTTGTTTGCTATATATTTATAGATTTATATTTTATAAATCCGTCTTCTGTTTCTCCACAGATCTTACAGGTGAATCTAGTGATGTCCATCTTGCTGTACGTGATGTTCCTCATGTACCTCTATGGTATCTCAGCTTCTACGATGGACACGCAGCGGCCCACGCAGGACCCTATCAACACACTCATCATAAAGCTCCTGCAGGCTGACATCAGTCGCAGCCGACAGAAGCAGGATGACGTGCTCCCTTCCTACACCTTAAACCCACCCTCAGTGACGGATTACAAGGAGAACATCAGTGACCAGTCCATGACGGACATCTCGACAGAGCTTCTGCGTCAGCACAAACGTTACAACTCGCCCCGTGTGCTTCTCAGCGACCGGCCTCCGCTGCAGCCGCCACCGCTCTACCTCATGGATGACTTCGTCAGCAACCAGGATGGCAGCGGTGCCAACAAGACTCGGCAGAAGCGCAACACTGAGCACAAGAGCTACAGGGGCGAGTTTTCAGTATGCGACAGCGTCAGCCTGTGGGTGACGGACAGGACCACTGCTGTGGACATCAAGGGACAAGTGGTCAAGATTTTGGGGTCTGTCAATGCAGGACGCACAAACATCAAGCAGTACTTTTACGAGACGAGATGTGACACCGGCAAGTCCCAAAAGGGCAGCTGTCGGGGTATCGACGAGAAGCACTGGAACTCACAGTGCAAAACCTCGCAGACTTTTGTGCGTGCTCTCACTCAGGATGAATCGTCGGTGGGATGGCGCTGGATACGAATAGACACCTCGTGCGTCTGCGCGCTCTCACGCAAACACCGCAGGACGTGAAAAACACCTCAGCCGCTTCTCCACTGTCTTTTTTATGTTCCCTGGGGGGAGGGCTGTAAATATATAAATATAAATTATTATTTAAGTTATATGGAATGCATATAGTTTATACATGTCTATGTATAATGTATAAATATACTTGTTATTTATTTAAGTTGTTTGCAAAAAAAAGAAAAAAAGAGAGACTTACAATAATATGCAATGCCGCTAAGCTACAGGAGCATTGCATGCTGAATTGTGCCTTGCTCACGTATCAGAGTCAAAGGACACATCACTCCACTAGACCTGGACCTTGGGAACAGTTGCAATGGAAAACACAGATCACTCAATATCATATTAACTTCAGTATTGTTCATGAAAACCAGTTTTTCTACTGAAACAGGCTGCCAGTATATCCTCTTCGTGTCTGGGAAAACGAGTCACAGTTGGGATGTTGTCATATTTTGTTTGGAAATGTGTAAACATACAGTATATGTGTATCAAAACTGCATGAAATACCTAAGAAGTATATATTTTTCTAAGCACTCCTATTAGTGGTTTAAAGATGCAGAAACTTGTGCTTGTGTAGGAGTCACTCCTAGCAGAACATATGAACCAAAAAGTGACGGTTTAGTGATACACAATCTGGGAAGTATTTTGAATTCTAGATGGCCTTCTGAAAATGTTTAACATCATTTTAGAAATTGAATTGAGTGCATTCCAACATAGCCGCAATGAAGTGGGAACGACAACATCCATGTATTGACTTTGAAGAGTCCAATCATGAAATTATTGCTCACCATCGTGTAGCTCAGTAGCCCTGAAGAAGCTCCTCAGCAAATGGAGGATCAAAGACTCCTCCCACTAGCCATGCCCTTTTCTGAAGCCCTGCCCAGTCTACCAGAAACAACCAGAAATAAGCTTACTACACTTTTAGTCTCTTTTCGATCACCTGCCATGATCAGTAGCAACTTGACCACCTTAAAGAATGAAGCCAGCACACATAAGAGCAGCATGTAAACAAAATGGGCCGTCGCTAATGACAATGCAGTGTTACACAGAGGTAAAGCTGCCTTAAGACGATGTGCATACTTGCAGAGCTGGGATTTGAACATGTAATCTCCCCCTTAATAGGGTTTCCCTCTTGTCAGACTCTTCTTAGGAGATAAGCATTTCGCCGGTGCGCTGCGGCTAAAAAAAGGCCTGCTGTACATTTATATAAAGAAACTTGCTCATCGCTAGTCAGGAGATACTAAGGTGAAGATTAGCAGATACTAAGATTTGCAATATGCAATGACTTTTTGCATGGATCATGAATCAGCCTCTTGAACAAATTAACATGATTTGTACTCCTTCACATTAAATATGATATCAAGACAACACGTTTGTCAGCAAAGCGTATAAGAGAATGTAGGCAGCATTTGAGGCCATTTTAAGAGCATTTTTAAAAGGCCAGGCAGATGCGGCTCGGCTTTTGTTCAGGCTTATTTTGGTGACGTATGACCCAGGTCACCTTTGATTGGACAAGCCGTCCAAGTAGCCATAAGAATCCAAAATATACCACCTACATATCATATTTACTTTTGTACCGGCATATAAAACTTGCAGGTTAAGCCAGGATGGGGCCCAAACCCATTACTACATCAAGTGAAGTGCCAAGACTTCGTCCTCCAAGGTCTGAGCATAAAGCTTTATTAGCATGAAATTGCATTATATTGCGACTATAAAAAGATCAGCATAAAAAAGTGTTTTATTGCTTTTTAATGCTTCACGGGTTGCTGGATTAAAGGCAATTTTTACATTTTTTTGTGGCTGACGACTCTGTTCGTGACCTGATATTCAGTGCTTGTATTGGATGGGAGGTTGTGAAACAGAGAAACAGGGTATGGGCTCAGATTTGAAACCACAGACCACCAAGTATACAACACACCTTTTTCAATCTCTGATTACGTCCCGCTTCAGTATGGCCCTCTGCGGAAAAACAGGATAAAAGCTGAACACAGGAACTCCATTTTCCAAGGATGCTGTTGGGAATTGGCCCACACAGTTGTCCAAATGAATTGCCTTTTCTGTAAAACACATTATTACACTGGAACATGAGGATCCCTAAATGATTTTGACTTCTTGGATGACATTCACCGAAACATTCCCATGTATTTTATGCTGTCTTGAAAATCCCTGCTGGTGTCATGCATACTGTGTAGGATTCTTGCTGCTTTAAACCACTACAACTACCCTTATAATGGACCAATGGCCATTGCCGAAACCCAAGGACAAGGACTCTTTTATGATGAAATGAAACTGTGCCAAAACACAACAAACTATATTTAAGGACTACATGCTTCTTAATAATATTCAGACATGAATGTTATCACTGGTATGTCAAAAAATCAGATTGCAAGACAAATCCCTATTTTAGTAAAGAAGAAAGATGGTCATTGTTTAGTGAAGTAGTTTGTTTTGGCTGTACCTATAACCCATTGTTTGTATTTTTATTTAATGTTTTTTGAAAGAGAGACTTTTCCCATAATGGCAGTGTTTCTCAAAATGTCTTTCTCGTGCTGATACTTGAAGGAGTGCTGTTTATCTGGCCTACAACATCCTCCTCTTTTCGCTGCAAGGGCAGTCTGTGTGAGATTTGTCTGAATAAAGGTTTTTTAATCTTACTACTGATTACGTCCTTTTGGGAATCTACTTGAATAGTGTTATTTGTAGGAAGTAATGTCGCTCTTTGTATGTTAAACATGTCAATCACAGAATATCGGAAAAGAACCCAAAAACCTTTCCCAGCCCCAAATCTTGAGATGATCGGTGTGTGTGTTTCTAATCAAACATTGATGGTCTCTTCAGAACCCAAGTAACCATGGGAAGGCGCAGAGGACTAAACAACCTTCAGTGAGTAAATACATTAGTTTGCCAGAGACCACAGGAAGAAAATAGCTCTGGTCAATGGTTAATTAACATATAATCCTCTTGCGGTGTATTCTTAAGAGCAAAGCCTGAGACTGAGTGATCTTGAAAAATCACTGCTGAAAAAGAGTTCAATGAGGTGAAAGGACAAGCAAATGAGGCTAACAAAAATAAGTGTTTGTTTAAATGTCAATATCAGAGTCAATCTTGTGAGAGTAATTGTGATTGTCAGATACAGTGACCTTATTTGACCATTTGGATATTAATTACCTATTAAAAATGGGTGAATGTTAGTGCATTAGATAAAAATGCAAGGGGCATCTGTGCTCAAACAATAATGGCTTTTAATTAGCCGGTGTTCTGATGGTTTTTAGTGGATGTTTAAAGTAATTTCTCCTCAAAATCACACAAGTGTAGTTCATGTTAATTGTGGATATTGCAAAATCAGGAAGTGTTAATAGTTTTTTGTATTTTTCAAAACTATCTTCGTGTTTATAGTTTAAATTCTAAAATAAACTACTTTTAAGTGAGAATAAAATTTGAACTAAATTCATTGCTTAATAATGAGCTAAAATGTAGTTTGCTATATAATTTTGCAACCTTTGATTTTATGTTATTGTCTTGTTTGTTAATGTGAGGCATCACTGAAACAGTTGTCAAAGTGTCAAATTGACAAATTGTCAGTCTTTGGCAGTACACAAAAGAAGCTATTTTGCAGTTTTTGTTCACATTTGTGTCTACAAATAACATTGCACTGAAGCACAAGTATCCACATACTTTTTAAAGAGTGTTTAAACGAATAACCTCAATAAACTCATGTTTCAGGTTTTAAAAGTTCAAAGGGATGTCAGAGTGATGGGTTTAAGTCTTGACCTTCACACCTAAACCACAGCACCTCTGAAGGCTATGGTGGTTAAAACTAGTAAAACAATCCAAATACCTTTCCTCTGGCTAAAATATGCAACCTATACACCTCTCCCCAACAGACACCTTTATGATATACATTCCTAGTGGGGTTTGCTGCTCACGTCTCTGGTTTCTGCTAAAGTGCCTGTCTGTGGTGTCACACCACCCACTTTATGTCAAACACATCTCCATCAAATACAGCTTTTGAACCCTATATGCATTCCAGAAGATCCGATGACATCACCAAAAACAGCTCTGACCTCTGACCTCAGGTTGATTGCACTGCCCATTCACACTGACCTTCGATCAGTCACATGGTTTCTTCATTTGGCATGAGACAGAGAAGCTGATTGTAAATCAGTATGGAACAAAACTGCGTTCAGAAGTGTGAAGAAAACATATTGACATGGAACAATTCAATTAATCAAAAGTGAAGGGACAGTGGGTTTTATTAACACCAGTGTGATTGTTTTAGCAGCCCCGTGTGTAGAAATAACTATGATGTCTTTTGTATGCCGTCAGAGTATATTAGCATTTGCATGAGGTTTACCAGTGCAGAGAGCAAACGAAAGGAGAGCGCAAAGAAACTGGAAGCTTTTCAGTCCAGGTGAGCTAGCAGAGATATTCTCATCCAATTGAATTTCACAAAATGATGCAGTTATACTAAAGCAGACAGAAGAAGATAAACTAGCATTCCTGCTACATTTGTGTAGTAACTGTGTTTAAGATGCCGTGAAAATGGGCTGATGGTTGTAACAAATCTTTTTTAGAGTATGATTTAAAGTCAGTCTGACTGTGAAAAATGTGACTTTTCTGCTTATTTATTTTTAGGATGGCTCATGCAAAGAGGTTTTCTCAAATCCCCATGTCTAAGGTTTTATGTTTCTATTGCAACTTTTTCATGCATTTTTTGTCTATGAGGATATTATTAACAGATTCATTTAAAACCTTCATCAAAACTGCTAAACTTAGTTGGAAACATTAAAAAAGGCTCAATTATTATCTCATCATGTGCATTGTCTTACTATTCACTCAGTGCATGCGAGATCTCTGTAAAGAGGAAGATTACACTTTCCTAAACTGTCTTGGGAAGCAGGATGAGAGGCTGGAGGACAGTACATGTCTGGAGAGCGAATATCAGGAAAAGCAAGAAGAAAGGGTAAACTTGTTTGCTATTTTCCATCTTGTAAACCTCCAGAAGTCTGTGTTTATTAATGCATAATGACTTTCATTGAACATCTCAGCTGTTTTCTCTGTTACGCTAGATCCGGCATCGACAGGAGCGCGAGCAGCTGGAACGAGAAAAGCAATGTGAGAAAGAGGAGCAGCAGAAGGTATGTTGACTAACATCAAAAAGTCACCGCAGGGCTATCACTGCAGTCTGCAGTGATAACACTAATTATATCTGTCTCCACCATCCACAGCTTGAGTCTGTCCAGGGACGACAGACCTGCTTCATCAGATTTACATTGTCAGGCTAACTGTGCTTGATTGCATTACGTCTGCATTGTTCTTAACTTTGGCTGCTCATGCAGTGACCTCTGTATTGCATGGCCAGGTTACAAAGGTAAACATACTAATTCAATATTAATGCACTCTAATGAATTTCTGCTTACAAATATTTTAAAAATAGAACTTTGGTTTAGTCTATTCCACTTTATTACGGTTTTGTACGGTCATCAACCATATGACTGTCAAAAAAATATCACAGAGAATGCATCTAGTATTTAGGACTGTGGTAAACAGATGATTCAACAAAAATACACAGTCTGGGTGCAAAATAACTTGGCGCCAGATTCCAAGAACATTTGAACAGAAAACACTGGGACTAATCTGTGGAAAATGTCCAATTTGTTTCAATCCAAAACCATTTCGGTCAGAAACACAAAGGGGAATATTCAGCATCTACTTTTCATGCTACTGAGTAACCCACATTTAACTGATCTCAAATTTAAGTAAAAAAAAAAATCATATGTTATGTTAGCTTATGATGTACTTTTGAATGAACTCTTTTGCTAAATGAATAAATGTCAATGTTTCTGTTTCGGGGGTTCTCAGAAGCTTAAGCCATCATAGTTGGGTAAACCTTTACATTTATATACATAAAGTACAACAAATATAATTTTTGCGTTCACACTGCCCACATTAATGAACAGCATTTACTCTTAAAAAGATGGATAACAAGAGATTGATTGTGTTGTTCAGAAGAGAGAAAGATGTCAAATATTCCATCATTCCCTTAAGTCTTTGAATTAGAAACACACGCACAGCAGCATTAACTAATCTTTTTAACATTTAAGTATTTAAATGTACATTCAGTTTTTCAAAACTGAAAGCTTACCAAAAAATGTAGCTAGATTTACAATGTTAATATCTGTGAAAACACATAAGCAGTCTTTAAAATGTGGATGAAATATGCAACCAAGCTTGCAATTTTGCACACATGTACGCGTATCACAAGAAATCTGTGTTCAAAAATAATGAAACAAACTGTGGCAGTATCTGGGCATGTAAAATCAAGTATACCGTTAGTTCTGGCAGTTTACATTAGATGAGCTTGAATCAGCTGACTCTTAGCTGATCCTCGTCTGCCTATATAGGCACACCATGCCTATCATGACATTATTATATAAAGTCTATTCAGTTTAGTCGACACATAGCCAGACCTTTTAACTGATGGCAGAAGGTCTGGGAATCATGGCCACTTTGAACGGCTAAGGACTGCCCAAGAGGCCATATGACTGACAGGTAAATTAACCAATCACATTTAGTTTTGTGCTGTGTCATGTTTAGGGGCGTGGAAATGTCCCCACAATAACACACCAGTGTGTAAAACTCTGGAAGTATATGCGGCGAACTTTACATATTTCACATACTTCTGAAAATAGTTGATCGTGAAAACAGGTGCTACAGTTTCCTCTTCCAATTGGGGGTTTGGCATCACAGCATATTAGCTTCCAGGTAGAACGTAAAAAAATGTGACACATACATATCAGATGATGACTCCAATGATGTCTCCAATTTTGTGTGCCATATGCACCAGACATTCAGCCAAAAATCTGTGGGTGTGATGTCTGAGGCTGAGGCTAATTCAGTATTCATCAGCTTTATCATTTTGCTCAGGAGCTAAATACCCTTCTCCATCCCCAGCTCCTCATTTTGTGCACAGTCAGGACTTGGTCTTCTTATATTCAATCAGACTCCTTTACCCTGAATTATGTTATTTCATTATATTGTCATTAAGAACATTAATGATATCTGCTACATTTATGTTGGTTCTGTTTCTGTGTATCCTAAGGGGGTTATTGCTGCTGTCCCCACTCTTATGCATGCTAGGCTGCATAGATAAGCAGGGAATTTTTGACCACAACAGAACAATAAAGCCAATCCAAACTATATGCTTATTATTAAATCATCCTTGCCAAAAGTGATCCTGACAGAACTACAGTCAGACTTTAAATGCAAGATGCAATGGTTGAGTACACGCTACCGTTTAGCTGTTAGCAGGACGCTCAGGGAGTGTGTTTGTGTAAGTTGATGAACCCCCAGCTGCACATGGATCTGCTGCCAGTGAAGTCCAAGACTAAGAGCCAAGTGTGAGGTCACTGAAGGACAGCCGTGTTGTTGTTGTCCACTTGGCTGCTGTCATAAATTCAACAGCTTGAGGAATTCCTGAAACGCCTAACTCAGGGCTCGCTTAAGAAGAAACCCCAATGGGATCAAGTTCAGGAAAGCATAATTGCTCTTCCTTTCTTTGTCAAGTCAGTTAAATAGCCTTGAGCTCTGCCTTTTAAGGCTACAAACAGACAGTCCACCACTCTCACTTCCTTCTTCTCCAGCTGCTCGAAGTCTCCCTGCGAGTTTCCATGTTTGCAGCGCATCAGTCCTCTGATTAATGAACAGGAGGATCAGGGAGAAGTGCTTACTCTTCTTTCCCATGTGGGTACTATTTGATTTTGTTATCATTCATAACCTACATCCCTCGAACCACAGATCTCATCAGATAACCACACCCTTCGTGTGTTTGTGAGTGTGTGTTTTTGGGAGAGAACAGTCTTTTTCTGTTTCAATCCCCTGAGGGAGAAGGTGTTACAGTGTGTTTTATCTCTTATTAGTTTGAATAGAAGGCGATGTGTTTCAATGTCTTCCATATGTTGAGTACAGCTATATTTACTGCATGGCCTATAGCTGTGATTATCACTTTAGAGACAGGAAGTAGCACCCACAGAATATCTGGGGGAGCCTGTAGAGGTCAAAGATTAAGCCCAGCCTCATTCCTTCAGCCCTACATCAGGGTCTGCCTCACCAGATCGGTCTTTAGACACAGGCTTGTTTCTAAATAGTAAGGGGTAAAAAAATAACATCAGACGGTTTGGGAAAAGCTGTGTAATTTCTGATTAAGATCAAACCAAGTTTATTCTTTGAAGTCTATTATGCATCTTAAAACATTAAATAATAAAATAGAATCTGCTAATTTGCATAAAAACATATTACCTCATTTGATTTGTTCCAAAAAAATTTAACATAATAACAAATAAAAAAAAATTGCATTATAAATGTATAGTTTATGCAGTATATATCTTCAACGAAATTATGCAAAATATTTTTTATTTTTTTATCTGTGATTTTCTGTCATTGTTTGGATTTAGTAAAACACCCACATATAGCAGAAAACATCTGGGTTCTGTTTTTTTTTTTTTTTTTTTTTTTTTTTTTTTACTGCCCATAATTCTAACCTTGAAATCAGATTTAGGTATAAAATTGTCTTCAGAAGCATTCATACATGCAAAATTGGCTAAGAATTGAACAAATAGTTGTAATCTGGCTTGACAGATGTTAAATACATAATGTCTTTGTGGCAGTTTTTAATTATTAAGAAAACATCATGATATTGACATTAATAACATCTTCATATTATCATATAACCCGTCTGATTAACATGAATGACTAATCAGTAATTAGCAACATGGAACACGCCAGTTAATGTTAAGAGGTTAAACAATCATAACAGAGGATTTGAATATTATCTTAACAGTGCAGTAGACCAAACAGGTTTATTTCCCTGCCACAAAGATGATGGAAAATGGTTGCATAAGGCTTAAATTGGTACAACAAGCCTTGACTAATATCATAAGTGGACAGCAGGGTATAAAAAGGAAATGCTACAAAAATACAGCTCCCTTAATGTTATTTATGAAATTAATGGTTTCATAACAACACCCTAATGTCGTTACAAAGCTGCATCTTCCTCTTTCAAGAGGCCCACCATTACACTCTTGTTTTCAGCATTGCTTACTAATCAAAACCCTGTTGAGAACTATGAACATGCTGTGTGTTTGTATTTGTGTCTGTGAAAGGAGAAAGACAAGCAGTGGAAAAGCCATGTGGCCGAACTGGCGGTCCAACGCAAGGCCATCCATGCAAAACTAGACAGACTACGAGAATTTAGGGTGCGTTTTGACTGGACACACATGCTGATCCACCAACACACATATGTAGAAAGTTCACTAATGTTCCCAGGCACAGATGTGAGGCCCAAAAGCAGTATGACTGAATGTGACCAGATGTCGAATGTATCTAATGCAAA
The DNA here is from genome assembly GCF_023724105.1 of Carassius gibelio. Classification (NCBI taxonomy): domain Eukaryota; kingdom Metazoa; phylum Chordata; class Actinopteri; order Cypriniformes; family Cyprinidae; genus Carassius; species Carassius gibelio. The sequence goes on along the minus strand of NC_068399.1, from coordinate 24,989,913 downwards.
GAATGCTAACCAATACCATACCTGCCTGATTTGAAGCAATGACCAGGCACAGATTAAATTCCTCATGAAATTTTCAGAACATATTATTCAAATTACACATTTTAAAAAGAAACACTATTGCAAGACATTGACTAAAGAAGAAAATGGTCCGTGGAAGTGGACAAACCACAAGGCATGTCCACTTGAGATCTTCAAGCTTATAGGATGTTCACTTACAATACTGTATATCTTCAAAAATCATCATAGACATTAATGCGTCTCTGTTTTCATTTCCAGGACTTTCAGAAGAAAGTTGTGCTTCAGGATTTGGGTCTGGATCCAGGTTCTGAAAATGAATCTGTTAAGCACCTTCTGATGAGACTGTAACTGGGTTTACTAGTAAATAATGACATAATTAAAGAATTAATTAAAATAATTTGAACTGAATTGAAAGAAATTTAGCATTAAATCAATTGTTCACCTTTGCAGTGAATGCTGAATTTCTCCAAATCTGTTCAGATGAATAAATAAACTCATCTATATCTTGAATGGCCTGAGAGTTAGAATTTTCAGGACATTTACATTTTTGGGTGAACTATTCCTTTAACAAGCTATCAAAGTCTTAAATGAAATATATTGTTATGCAGTGATCATATATCTTTGCAAGATGTGTTAATATTTAAACCTAAAGCAGAAAGTGTGTATAAAATAACATGAGTGAAATCATATTTCTACCTCGTTATTAAAGCCACTAACTGGAGCGAGTTAGAATAGAGTGAGTTATGTTCAGTGTTCAAAATGATTAAATAACAAACTCACTGACTCTGTGGCAAATAAATTGCAGCTAACAACTTAATGTGTGTCACATGTCCGATCTTTCACTGTAATATTGCAGCAGATGAATATAAATGGACAATAAATCGCATGACTGCGGTGAGGAGGGAGACCTGAGGAAAAAAACGAGACAAACAGATGAGCTCAGATTCAAAAAGAGAACAAGAACCAATTAATTCTCATGCCTTTCAGTGTCTTTTATGCATCTTTGGTGATCTCCAGCACAAAAGGTGGTGATGGAGAGAGTCAGATGAGAAAGGAGAATGCAAAAGAAAGGACAGAAGAGAAAGAAACAGGTGGTTCCAGTGGTTCAGGTCTAGCATTAAGGGAGAACGGCAGAATCGTGTTACAGCATGTCTGACCCTCCAGGGCAGAAAAATGCCACAGTCTCCAGTGTCACACATCCTTGCATCCCAGAATTCCTTTCTGCACGCCGCAGCTCTACATCAGCTCAATGTGCTCTGTTGTGTTTATTTTCTGACAGGCACACTAAGTATGTGTAACTGGGCTGGACAGCTCTGATTTATCATCTACACTTAATGTGCACTGCAAAACATGCCGTCTTTTCCAAAACAAGCACTCCAGTAAATAGTTATAGGCAATTCATCCCATCATACTGCTGCATTCCATCCGAAATGAAACACCCATCCAAGAGTAATTCCCTTTTGCATTCCCTGGCAGCTTTACCACTCATCCACCTCTCTAAACTCCAGTTCATTTAGCATATTAAATATTTCTAAGCAATTTTGGCTCATTCAGCACCCATTTTGAGCCTTCTAGGCAATGACCCTTGATAATCATAAATATAACTTTACAAAGTATAGAACTACGGCTATGTTCAGAAAAGCATACGTATATCTGCGCCATATACAGTATGTGCTGTGCACATTATGTTCATTTTCAGTATGCATGGAATACCTGTAGACCTGCTTAATTTGCAGAATGTTTTTTACCACAGTGCATTGACCTTCCTGGTAATTAACGTGCATTTATTCACTGCAGTGTGAAAGTAAAAATAAAATATATGCATTTTAAATCTTGCAATTAAATGTAATTAAAAATATAATAAAAAACTAAAAAAGGGTGTGGGGGGGGGGGGGCATTCTGTAGAAGACACAAGCTGATTGGCCTCTTGTGCTGATTCTACAGCCAATGAGATTACTTGTTCAATATGTGAATATTCTGGTAGAGGTGTTTGCTAAAAGTTGGTCCTCCAACCACTATCAGAAGTCTAAAATTCAGCACCTCAAGGTAATTGAGCTTACAAAACATGTTGTGTGGTCTGCATTTGTCAGTTCCTAAATGCAGCAAGTAAACACAAGGTGTGTATGAATGGGTCTTTTGGGCTTGATTGTACTGGTTTTAACTTGTATTGTCAAATAAATCAAAAAAAGGTTAAAATCATGTTTGATGTTTAACAGGTTTTTATGTTATGCAATGAGTGAATAAGGCATGGAAGCAAAGCTAGCATGAGAATATACATTTTAAATCAACAACAGCAGCAAGCAGTAACACAAACAAGCAGTACTTGCAGAGAACATGTTTTAAGTGAAAATTGATGTTATCAAATAGCTATCAGATTATCAGATAGTATATTTTTGTTGTTGTTGTTTTTTAAGTTTGCAACTATTATTCAAAATACACTTACATTGTGTTTGGACATAAATGCATGTTGGCACAACCACCCTACAATGATAAAATCCACCCACTCCACATTCAAGCAGCTGTAACGTAAATAATGTCTGCAAGCAATCCCAATGCTCTGTGTTTGGATGCAAGACTGAGCATAGAGTCTTCATTTCCTCCCAACATCTGAGCTGTTGAGGACGATGTGAATTTCTTAAATTTTTCAAGGTAATGCGCCTCAAATTCAACCTAAATACGTGAATCACTTCTGCTTCTACTGATGCTGTTTCTATGCAATGTAGAGAGAGACGCCCTCCTCTGGAGACAGGGCGGGAAAATGCACTGCAGCTCATTTGCATTTAAAGCGATACACTCCAAAACAGTGTTTTTTTTCTTCTTTTTTTCTTTTTTCTTTTGTTTTTTAGACAAGGCCAAAAAATGACATTTTCCAGTTGTTAAAATAAATGATCTGTTGGGTATTTTGTGCTGAAATTTCCCAGACACATTCTGGGGACACCCAAGGCCAATACTACATATTGATAGAACTGGTATAATTGGTGTTCTTTAATGTAATTTAATTTGAAAAGACTTGAAATGAAATGACAACCAAGCTGATTATATAAAAAAAAAAAAATCAAGGAACTTCAAGGAAACGTTTTACAGTGTTATAGTGCAATTTTATTTATATTTTGCATGCAAAGTTACTTTCATACAATACAGTACTTCATTAACTAGTAGTAAGCTATAGTATTCCATTCTGAACAGCTTAAGACTGGGAAAAGAAGAAGGACAGGAAATGAATGGCTATCAGTCACAAATCAGGTCATCTGAAGGTTTAGTTGAGTTGACTATGAAATGCGCCATTGGCAGAGCTTCCGTGGAAAGGCACAATGGTTCGATCTTTGAGTGTAGCTAACACCTGAAACCATGTGAAAGCCTGGTGTGTGACGATTCCAGATAAAAGCCAGTGCTTTAGGCCATTTAAGAGAAGTGAACCTGAATGCAACCCCCGGTGCCTCTTTTCTGCTTTTGTGTTATGTTAAACTACTGTTTAAAGGATAAAAATATAAAGGCTTGAAACGTAAAAATATGCACTGTGCAAAAATTGCAAGCAAAGATTAATTATCCAGGAAACATCCATCTGGGAAGCATGAAATTCATGTCCTCTGATAATTTGGTGACTCTTATAAAAAATCCTTCTGACATTAACAATGCATTGACCCCAGCATTTTCCGTCCCATGCATCATCTTACCCTTGGAAGGAAGGAGAGAGAGATTCAGGTTTGTGTCACAGATCTCATTCCAGGTCCTTTGCCCATCTCCATCTCCATGTTCATATGTTTAATTCACAAACCAGAATCTCTGACATTAAACTCCTAGCATGCACCAGCACAACACTGTGTCTTCAGCTAGAATGAGAATAAGTTGCAGTCAATCATAATCACTGATATAACTGATACTAGCTTATACTACTTTGCGTAGACAGATGTTATGCATAACCAAGATGAAGAACACTTGCTCATCAATCTTTAAGATGCACTGAACAAATCCAGGTAAATCTGGCCCTGTGATTGTATTGTGCTGTGTGTGATGAAGAAAGGCTTTGGGGACGATTATGCACAAATTAGACACTTCCGGCCCGCATCATGCAGCAGGTTGGATTGTTATTGTGTAAGAGGACTATGGTGTTTTCTGAGGACACTTCTTCTTAAACCTTACACAAGATGAAACCAGGAGTACTGCATCAACTTTGAATGCAGATTTAAATATAATTTGATATCTGTACAGAGTGCAGTGCCAATGGGTGTTGGTTAAAAGCCTTTTTTTATTTTTTGCCTTTGGTTAGTGTGTCTCTTGTCTGTTGTTTGTTTAATTTTGAGCTTACAGTATATATGTTATGGTAAGACTTTATGTTAAACTCCCATTAGTAAAAGATAGTTAATGTATCATCTAAAATTCGCTAACAATGAGCAATTAAATACTGTATTTGTTAAACTTTTTTTTTAATGATTTATTGTTAATGTTAGCTCAGGTCTATTAAATAATATTAATAGACAACTTTAATTTTAATAATATACAGTATTAGTAAATATGAAAATGAACATGAACTAAGATTAAAAATGCTTTAAAACTAATGTAGTTATTTAATGCTAACTAATTAAGTTAACTAATGGGTTCTTGTTGTAAACTACTAAATATATATATTTAAGTGAAGTACCCTCACTCATGAAGACTTCAAGAAGTTGATAATTGGACAGCTTGTGGAATAAAGTAATTTTTAACAGCAAATAAAGCATTTTATAAATAGCATTGTCCTTTTTTTGGCTTTTGTCTGGTGCCGCATCCACAAGTGACAGAAGTAAAATGTGATATAGCAGTCAGTGCAATATAAAGTTGCCCTTTCACATCTACAGTACAAAGCAACTTATATCACCTCTGTTGAAGCCGAAGGGTCTGACAAAACACTTCTCAACTTTACATATAGCCATCATATGAGCTGGACGTTCAAGCTGATATGTCAAGTTACATGGCGGCAGTCCTTTACAGTTGAGCAGCTTAACTCTTGCCCAAATCTTATGATTTTTAATCCGTGGGAAATACAAATATTTGTGTATTTTTACCCTCGTTCAGAATAGTTGTGTAATGAAACTATTAAGTGTATAGGACAGACTTCATGGCATCTGCCAAGATTATAATCTTCTTTAATTATGAAGTCCAGACCCCAGGGATAGATCAAATGTGGCTCTAGGGTGAAAACACACAACTATCCAAGTACTGTCCTAGTAAAACAGATAAAGTGAATAGAGGAACAGCATCTACTAAAGCTAACTGTGTTAAGCATGTGTGGCAATCATCAGGGTATTACAGTCCAACAAACAACCTGCGCATCTGCTAGAAGTTGAAAACACAAGTGATTTGGCCCCACGGGACTTGTAGCCTCGTAAAGCCTCGAGGGCAAGAAAGAAAATCCACTTGCGCATAATTGGGATTAAATATTTATTCTTCTTGCATGAGTATTAAGTCCTATGAGGCATAGTGAATGATGAATTGATAGCCAGATGTTGGCACACAACATCCATCCATGATTCCTCCCTTGATAACTGTAACCCCAGCTCAAACTTCCCATAACAGTGAAGGCAAATTCATGGGAGGAATATAGTTGACATGGCACAAAAAGACAGCAATGCTGTGCGGTCCAAATCTACAGCCCTGCATTTTATCATCAGGAGGCATAGCATAAATAAATGGATTGACAAACATGAGTTTAATTACATATTGCCTTAATGTGTTACATAATGAGCTGGATCATTAAAAAGACAAAATGCCACACGTTTCACAGAATACGTTGCAGTACCACATCGAAATTGTGTTATATGCACATTAACTTACTAACACGCATTATAGTCTATTAACCCAAGAACGGTCATATTGATGAGAACGAATACAGCCTACAGTGATGCTGTTACCTGAGAAAATGAAAGATCATTTGCCATTATATGCTACATCTTGTGGACAATGTGCAAAGTGGTTTGCATTTGGACAGCATGTACAGATTGCCTAATGTCACCAAATATGTGCTGCTCTTTACGAGTGTGTGCTGACAGACATCCTCGCTCGAGAGCTGATCGTGGAGAAAAACGTGAGTTTGAGAGGATCCCGCTCGTGTTCTTGTGAACGCCAGTGCATGTGAAATGATCGCATCTGCAAGCAGTCCTACTAAAGCTCAAGTTTGTGTGCAGACGTGCTTAAAAATGGTAGGAACATCTGAGGGTTTAAAAAACAGACATTGAGACTACAGTTCAGTGACCAAAAGGAGTGACCCATAATTCTCTGATACAAAAAAAAACTACGCTCAGGCACTGTGAAACCCTCTCCACCAGTGGACTCATCTTCTCTCGCCCGTCTTCCCTCACACGGCCGTGTGTTGGGTGATGTCGCTTCGGGGAGACATGGACATCTGGCGGGTGAACTGGCTGAAGCTTGCAGCTCGGGGTCGGGTACAAGGAGCCGGGGACGAAGTGGGAGGGAGAGGTCCAGGTTGGGTTTGCTGAAGTGGCAGCGAGGTCTGATCCGACACTTTCTGCTCCTCCTGGTGTTCTTGTGTCAGATCTCTGGAGAACAAGCTCTGGATCAACTGCAACTTCTCCTTTTCTTCATTCAGGAAGACATCCACCAGAAGAGTCTTCTCCTTTTTCAGCTGCTCGCTGATGTTTTTGGGCACATCGGGGATCACCCAGGCCACCAGCATGCTCATGGTTATCACCAGGTTCTGGAGAAGTGGGAGACACACACGCACATTTATATTTACACACATATATCAATGGGTGGGACGCAGGAAATCCCACTCTTCAGTGGCTGTGATGAAAACATATCTTTCCATTCAATAGATGGAGGATCTTTTACACACCAGGTAGCATTTCAGGTATTGGACCTCTGCCAGGGACATCTATACATACACTTCCTTAAAATGAGGCTCACATAGAAGAACCAATGTGCTGCTTAATATTTTAGTGAAAACTATAATGTATTTATTAATCATGAGTGATCAGTTTAATGCGTACAAACTTTTTTCTGACTTTTGAACAGTAGTGTATGTCTTTTAAAGAGGAAAATACTGAATTTAAGACATTATTCATTGAAAAGCACACTTTTCTTGTGCTTTTAAGAGCTTCACATCTATGATTACCATACAATGTTGTTTATTTTAGAACAACACTTGGAATGAGTGAACACTTCTTTTTTGAGTGAACTATAACTTTAACTGTTTGGTATAGTGTTTAATTACATTTCAATAGAATTAGTTTCCACCCACAGCTGCTGACAGCAGGACATTTCTACTGAGTTACAGCAATTATTCTGACCAGCTTTTAGACTATTAATCCAAATGTGCAAAAACTGCATCATTTATATGTGGTTGAAGCTCTCGTGTTGCTGAGGTAGCTACTGTGTGGCTTTTTCATTTGCTTGGCTTTGACTGAAAAAGGACAAACATTTACGTTCCTCCATTCATAGTCACTTTATTGTGTCCATTAAGAGTAAAACTTTTATTTTAGGCTTTTAGATTGGAGATAATGGTATAAAAAAAAGAAGCTTGTACCTGGAACAATATGACAAAACCTAACCGAGCCGCTAGAACCGACCAGTACTGTTTGGAGAAATGGTAAGGCTCAGTCGACCATGGTGGTTCTCTGTAGTCTTTGTACCTAAAATTAACAAAAAGAATAGACATCCCAAGTCATTTAAGGCTAATTCATCTCCAGCAAGGATCTATTTACTGGTTGGCAATAAAAATGAGCAGAAAATTTAAAACACATGCTTCTAGCCAGGCTACAAAGGGCAAAACAACACAACAGCATTATTAATCATGACAAGGACATTTTTAGTGCAAAAGAAGGAACGGCATATTTGTTGTTTTAGTTTACAACTACTTTGTATAAGTAGATTTTTTTTTGTGTTCAGAATGCACTGAAACTGTTACTTTTTGATTACCAAAAAGTTTCAAATTAATATTATTTATACTTACAGTATTAGTGAGCCATTCTATTATTTAGGGTACATTTCATTTTCATCAAAAACATAATGCTTTCTCTACCAATGAAACATCTATTGGTTTCAGTTGATTAATTTTATCAGTGTAACTTATCTGCTAGTTGCCAAGCTATTTTAATATTACAAAAATGTTTTCCTTGGTGGTGAATCAGCTATGTTACAGACAAACTGTGCATAAAAAGGGAACATAGTTAACAATTTTTACCATTTTATCTCAGATTATCAGTGGCAGGCCTTGCATGGCCAAGAAATGTTAAAAATAAAAATATAAATACAGCAAACCATAACAATGTACCCAACAAACAATTAAAATACTCACTGACAATATTGGAGATCATGCTGGTCACATGTTTTTGTGATATATATATATATATATTTATTTATTTATTTATTGCATTATTTTCAGGCGTCAATGGCTAGTAACAGTTGAAATAAGTATATTTTTCTAAGGTATTTAGATTATAGAAATAAATTTAATATAGATAGTCTAACATTTTCATTCAACATTTTGATCTTCTCAATTCAAGAAGCACCCAATGCAAAAACAAATTTAAGGACATAAAGGCAATTTCATGCAAATTGAAAAACAAAATATATGTGTGAGATAATAGTTTGGGTCTTAATGCATAAAATATATTTCCGGAGAAAATTGTTAGGAACATTTTTTTAATTATCATCAATGGACATGAAATGTACCCTAAATTATAGAACGAGTCTAGTAGTTGTAGGACGAGGAGGTATTCCTGATCAGGATGATTGAAAACTGAGCATATTTTGATTATATCTTCAGGCCTAATTCATTAGAGCAGGCTGTTCCCAAAAGTTTTGATTTCCTCTATTGAATTATAAAAAGTAAACTCGGAGTCTTTAATAACCCACTAAGGAGGTAGATTTCATGGCCATATACAGTAGTCTACGTGGAATGTGTTAGGCTGGTTTTGATTTCCTCAGACAGTCAGATATCTTCATCTGAAGACATGGTCCCTCGGGTGAAGTCCTTGTTTGGTTATACAAGTCCAGAAAGGGCAAATATGGTGCAGTAAAAACATGGGCTTGATGTGTTCCTCGACCTTATTTTAGAACGCTGACAAGCTTGCCCTCTTGCTCCCTCTTCATCTATCTGTTCTCTTAACAAACAGACTGAGGGTCAAAGTAACCCAGACATCAGATTGCCACTTCTCTTTGGTCCGAGTAGCAACAAACGAGCGTAATCTCATTCTCAACTGCTTGGAGCAGTTAAAGCAGACAGGTTCTGATAAAAGCACTTTTCTTGACATGCTTCTGATCTGTGTTGTGAAGGCCGCCCGAGATAAATCAAAGCATTGGTGAGACCTCACACTTCAGGGTGATGGAGTCCCATCTAGAGCTTTCTCTCTCTGTCTCTCTCTTTCCTCCACTTCAGTGTGAGGCTTAAACGCTGTTTGCTATCCCGATCTGAAAATAATTCTTTCCAGAGAACTGATGAACACAATTACTATCACTATCAACACAAACAAACAGCACTGCTTTATTAGAAAACATTGTTTCACATTAAGATGGTTTATAAAACTACTGCATGTTCTTCCACATTTTCTTGCTCTGATTTGGAAGTAAAGTCTACAGAGTTCTGTGGAACTGTTTACGATTTAATAAAATGCATGAAGCTAAAGGTAAAAAGGTGTGAGTTTATCTGAACAACAGTCAGATTCTGCAGTAGTCTATTCACTACCAGGCCCATAACGCATCTGTGAGAGTGCAATAGATTTCCAAAGAACTAAATATGAGCGTCTGTTAAATATTTGGGTTAATTTGAGCTCTCAGCTAAATATGAAACCATGTGGTACAGTTCTTTGTAATTTACCACTGAATTAAGGATGCTGAACTGGATAAGCTGGTTGATTGTTTATGACAGTATTTGTACAGTAAGTACTATACCAATTCCTTTGCTGTCCTATCTGAGTTTTTTTTTTAATATGATAAGGAATACCTGCAATCTCCCGGTGCTCACCATCGGTGCTCATGGATTTCAATTTCTGTCTCGAGGTCCTATGCTGATCCTGCCTACCCCCCAACCCCCCCACCTCGCCCCGTTTGGACTAAATGTCCATGGTTGCATGTTTTATCAAAGCAATAGGCAGCTGTGCATCCCAGTGATTTTACCACAGGAAAGAGATCTTAAATATATTGTTTGGTTTAATAATTCTTATTAATAATATAGTGCATTTTTTCCAACCTGCAGAATGCAATGTCTTTGCCGAGACTGGAGACGGAAGGCACAGTTCCAGGTTTAAAGTTGCTGACGTTAAAATAAGAGAGCGTGTGGTTGATGAAGCCATGCATGGTCCCCGTCTCGCTGTACATGTACTGGTAGACCAAGCGAGGGATGAAATCTGATGTGAAGGCTATGACAAAGGCCTAAAAATAATACAATACCAGGTAAGAGATCAAAATATGTAATTAATATGTAAAAGCAAGAAACAGAATTTTTGGTGAAACTTTCATTAACTGTAACAAAGTTCAGATGAGGGTTATTAGTTAACTCAAACTAAAACCATAAAAATACATTTTTGTTACCTAAAAGAAAACTTTAACTGAAATAAAATTTACAAACCAGCTAGTTAGCTAGTTAACAAAGCAACCGTAACTTAATAAAATTAATAAAATCTATACAGACAAAAAATTGAACAAAAATGACTACAACTTTAACTAAAATTTAAATGAAAACTGAAAATATAAAAATGCATAGAAACCCATAAAACTCAAGATAATTCTCAGGCTGAGCGGTGATGGGTGGCATTTAATTGGATCAGAGAAGCAATTTATAGCTGTAACATTAAACAAATACTTGATTTCCAAAAGAACAACACAGCTGGAGGGAATCAGATGTCGGGCTTCTGAGTAAATGTGGCTTTCTTAATGAAAGTTCAGAAAGAAGCTGAAGGATCTTTACCATAAGGATTACTAGAATATTCCTCTCATATTGGGAGCATCACATCTATTAAAATAAATCTGCTAGGGATTTTGAGTAAGAGAGACATTGATGAAGCGAACCGAACAAACTGATTTCTTCCATGAATAATGTGGATTCAAGCATGTACAGTAAGTACAAAGAATCCTGGTCATCTAAGTCTTAAGAAAATAAAACCAATGATGCACCCTGGTGTCTTTTTGAATCCCTCTATAGGATAAACTTTCCATAAGGAGGAGTAACAGTATATGACTAGCATGTGGTAAGCAGCAGAGTTATACAGTATAACAGAAACTCACATTGATGATAACTGAAAACTTTCCCAAACCACTCAAGATGTTGTACCAGATACCTGTGTGAGGAAACAATTTGGTTAAATTAGTAGATCCGAGTATGATTAAGAATGCAAGTGAATTGTTGTGTAAATGTTAATGCAAGGTTTTCACCGATATCTTTGGCCCTAACGGCATTTGGCCTGCGAAGCTCCGTGACAAACTTCTTGGCGTCGAGGCGGATCTCAATGACATTGTTTAAGAGCGCGAAGAGCGGAGCCAGCGGGAATGAGGCCACAAAGAGCGTCACAAAACCAAACTGAATGACTGCAGAATGACAAACAAACAAACATGGAGATTACATGTTGAGACGTTTGGGTTACAAATTGAAGTTTGACTGACAGAACTGTAAGACTGCTGTTTATTCCAACAACCCTCCAGACCAAACTGGCCCAGCTCTCTGTTCCTAGCTCTATCTGTCGGTGGATCACCAGCTTTCTGACAGATAGGCAACAGTTAGTGTGACTGGGGAAATTCACATCAAACAGCTGCTCTACCAACACTGGTGCCCCTCAGGGATGTGTTCTCTCCCCTCTGCTCTTCTCCCTTTACACCAACGACTGCACCTCTAAAGACCCCTCTGTCAAGCTCCTGAAGTTTGCAGATGACACTACAGTCATCGGCCTCATCTAGGACGGTGATGAGTCTGCTTACAGACAAGAGGTTGAGCAGCTGACTGTCTGGTGCAGTCTTAACAACCTGGAGCTGAACACGCTCAAAACAGTGGAGATGATCGTGGACTTCAGGAGAAACCCCCCTGCACTTTCCCCACTCACCATCATGAACAGCCCTGTGACTGCAGTGGAGTCATTCAGATTCCTGGGAACCACCATCTCTCAGGACCTGAAGTGGGACAATCACATTGACTCCATTGTAAAAAAGGCCCAACAAAGGCTGTATTTCCTTCGCCAGCTGAGGAAGTTTAACTTGCCACAGGAGCTGCTGAAACAGTTCTACTCAGCCGTCATTGAGTCTGTACTGTGTACTTCTATAACTGTCTGGTTTGGCTCAGCAACAAAATCGGACATCAGAAGACTACAGAGAACTGTTCGGACTGCTGAAAGGATTATTGGTGCTCCCCTGCCCACCCTTCAAGAACTGTATACATCCAGAGTGAGGAAAAGGGCTCATAAAATCACTCTGGATCCCTCACATCCAAGTCACCCCATTTTTGAACTTTTGCCATCTGGCCGGCGTCTCAGAGCCGCAAATACCAGAACAGCAAGGCACAAAAACAGTTTCTTCCCCCAGGCAATCTACCTCATGAACAGTTAAATGTTCCCCACTTATGCTTATGCAAACAAAAGTGCAACATCCTTATATTTATTTGTTACCCCTCCATCCTAGTACATCCCTGCATCTTTTTCAATCCTATCCCATTATCATTTATAGCACAATTGTTTATACACTTATTTATTTGGCTACATTTTTTTTTTTTTTTTTTTTTGTCTGTGTGTTGGTGTCTCTGTGTACTGGAAGCTTATGTCACTAAAACAAATTCCTTGTATGCGCAAACATACTTGGCAATAAAGCTCTTTCTGATTCTGATTCTGATTACCAGACATTAAGGATTAAATATTGATTTTATGCAACCATTAAACAGTTTAAGGGCCTGTAATATTTCTTAATGTTTTTTAAGTCTCTTATTTTGAACGAAGCTGCATTTATTTGATCAAAAACACAGTAAAAATCATACAGTTTTTAATAGTAATTTATTCCTGTGATGCAAAGCTGAAATCAGTCTAATATGCCAATTTGATGCTTAAGAAATATTTATTATTATAATACATGTTATTTTTGTGGAAACCATGATACTTCTTTGTCATGATTCTTTGATGAATAGAAAGCAGAAAAAAATATGATAATTAATTTTAATGACATTACTTTTAATGATATAATATGTTTTTCTTCCACTTTTTCTCAATTAAATGCATTCTTGCTGAATAAACGTTACTTAATGACCCCAAACTTTTGAACCGTATTGTTACTAAAAATAAATAAATATAAATTAATAAATACAAATAGACTTGTACAGTGTATGTGCTCACAAATAGATCAAATAACTTCTTATGAAAGGTCCACAAATCATTGTTACAATGGAAAAACCACTAATTATTTGATGTGGTGATTCTCTAGGTGTCTTTCTACAGTAACTTGACATTACCAGCACGGGTATCGAACACAAAGCAGATTATTTGTCAATCAACAATACATGGAACATAAGCCTTGTGGGAAACTGCATTTCCTTCTTTGGCTTGATTGACACATGGCTTTTTTTCTGTGCAACATGCAAACAATGGCTTCGAGAGAGATCAGGCTGGAGGGTATCCTACATAAACATCCATACGAGTGGGTCTCGTTCTCTCGCTCTCACTGAGAATATCTTTCACAGTGTGTAGGTGGTGATCTCCCTCCAGTGTTATTACTGAAGGTCTTGAGCTCATCTTCAGTTTCTCCCAAATCGTTTCATTGATTTGAAGAGTCTCATAGGTGTTTCTTGTATGAAGAACTTGAAAAAAATAAAAATCGGTTTTACTTGGCAATGGATTAAAGCATCCATAGATTTTCGAGAAGAGACTAAGGCACAAGTTTTATCACGCACAGGTCTCTGACAGACAGTTATGCAATTCGCCTGCACTTCAGAGACTAAACCGTCCCACATCAAACCACTCAATCAACAATCACAATAGGGAACCATAAAAATCTCTACAGCTCATATAATTACAGAATAAAACTCTTGTTGTGTACTTGCATGAAATTTTTATAGCAAAGCAAAAAAATCTACAGTCTTTACAATAGAGCTATTTTGAACAAAACTGTTTCGAGTTAAGTTGAAATAAACTTTATTTGCTTGCAAATGTGTCAGGAAACATCAGTCGGCGACTTACGCTCTCAGTATAATTGGGTTGTATAAATGCAGGATGAATAATAGTAATTCAAGTTTGCATTGGTGTTCAGATGTTTAACTTTGCTGTTTATCCACTAGGTTTTCAGATCTTTTGCAGACGCCTTCATGTCATCTTGCATAAACACTCAGTCAGATGTGTATCACCGTAAGCCACATGTTAGTGAATGTAGGCCCTTTCCCGTTTCTAAACACAGCTGTAAACCAAATGCTTGTTCACACACTTCACATGCTCATTCATAATTCTGACTCTTAAAACCATCACAAACTCTAATAACGGAGTATCTCTTGTAAAACACTGGGGCGTGTTAAATCTAGAAACCTATGCATTCCTCAGAAAAAAAATCCTGCAGTTCCCGCCGAAGGGGATGAGATAGATTAACCAGATGTTTTCTCACAAGGCTTCATCCCGAAGATGCTCTACTTTGACTTTAAAACAGAGTGAAGTGCCACTCACTCATCTCCATGTATTCAGGAGTGAGTCCGTTAAAAGGCTCCAGGTCATAGTCCAGGTACCACTGCTGGCGGCGACCCGACTGCTCCACAATCTCCTTGGGCGCCCGCTCTTTGTCCTTGAGTGTGCGGCACAGCTTCTTCAGCTTTCTAAAGCGGGAAATGAGAGGGAGAAAGAGAGCGAGACCGAATGTAAATACACAAACCATTGCTATAAACTTGACCTTGCAGCTAACATGACCAAGATTTGATAATGAGTCAAATGTCAGGTTTGTTTCTAAGAACAGCATATGAATTTTATGCACACATATTGTGTCCTTTGTTTATATTGTGGACAAATGCAGGGATGGTTTTTCATTATATATATTTATATATTTATAAAACATGGTTGCACTTTATTTTCCAGTACGTGTACTTCCATGTACTTATAGTGCACTTACAGTGTATTTATCTAAGAAAGTTCTGGTAATACAAGGTAACTACATGGGTTAGAGTTAAGTTTAGGGGTAGGTTCAGGGTTAGTACCTAGTTATTACATAGTTATTGTAATTACTATAATGGGAAACAGGACTGTAAAATAAAGTGCTACCTAAAACATTTAGATATACATATATGTTAATTATATGAAATATATACATTTATATATAATAAGTTAATATAAACTAATATACTGATTACATGAATTAATACAATTTTTATAAATACACATTCCAGCATCATGCAGTGATTTCTGCACAGGCAAGCACCAATCATTTTCTTCAGGAAATGGTTCTTCTAACATCATCAGAAGAACATCGTTTTCTGAGCTTTAACTTAATTTAAATTCCATTGTGTAATTCAGTTCAGTGATCTGGCATGTGAATGAACTTGCAGTGGCATGAATCTTGGCCAGACGTTCCATGATTTATTGGTATTACCACACACAAGGGCATACAGGAGACAGACCGGTGCGTCGGATATACACATACACCGAAGACTCGGAAGAACTCTCTGGAAATCTCATTATTGTACACATCTGTTAGCTTTGATTTGGATTTTTCTTCAAATTGCATATACACTGTCTGTTCCAGTCGGGTTACATTGATAGGACAAAATCAAACAGATTGCAAAAATCTGCAGCAAATCTGTTGATTAGTCAAGCAACAATACAGAAATTATTAAATAATCAATCAATTCAATGCTAAAATTCACAGACAGCATGACTAAAGGTCCTACATGTGTAAGCCCCGACAATACCTCAAACACTAAGTGAAGATAACAAGACCTTCAGGTGACCATAAATAACTCCTAAAGTGATGGAGCTATTTCACGTTTAAAGACAATCCTCTCATAAACTTCTCATTAAGCAGTCTGAGATTTCAAACCACAAAGAATATGTTGCTTACATAAGTGAGTTTTGAAAATTAGTCAAATAGAACTATTGGCCCATGTTTTAAAATTACAAAACTCAGTGTAACAGAATATGTACCACCATTAAAGCGTACCAGAAAACATGTTAATTACTGCAATGCAATCATGACCACAACCTACTTTTGGTCTAATTTAACCTGAGGTTTTTTTCCAAGTCCTCAAGACAGAAGGAATGTGCGTAGACTCCACTTCACTCTAGATTCAAGGCATCACGTTTGGAGAGTCCTCATCAGAAAATCATCAAATGAAAGCATGACAGCTCACACTGAACTGGTCAATATAGTGGACAAATTGGTCCATGTGGTCCATCCGACTATTAACGGTGCCAATAAAAACCCCTAAATGCATCTGCTACATTATTTAGTCTCCAAAACTACAGCCTTTTCCAGCACATTACTTTTTAATGCACGCCTTTGTATCATAAGTGCTCTCCTCCATCCGTGATAAAGCTCTCGTTTACCAGCTGTTGAAGTGCATTTGCATTTGAGAACGTGCATAGTCACACGCAAACCCCTACTGGTAATCCCTACAACAACTGTTAAACTACAATTAAAAGTCATTTATTCAACCTTGAGTTTCTTTCTTTAAATAAGAAGATACATTGAAGAAAGTTGGTAACCAAACAGTTGACGGTAGCCATTGAATTCCATAGTATTTTTTTAATTATATGGAAGTCAATGGCTATCGTCAGCTGTTTGGTTACAAACATTCTTCAGAATATATTCTTATATGCTCAACAGAGGTAAACTGGCAGTCTTTTGAACATATAAGGCATGCCACTGGTCTGTGGGGAGATTAGATCGGTTAACTAGGTCAGGTCTTTTCGTGAGGGGAATATCGAGTCATTCTGACCTCCATCATGTTATATTGGCACCAAAGTCCACTTTAGTGCCTTCCGCTTCCCCTCCTCCCAAAAAAAATGAATATTAAGGTGATTAATTATAGATTTGCATTCTTAAATTAACTACTTTTGAACTCTGAGGTAAAACTGGGGGATCGAAAGGTCATTTGCAATGACAACATTATGGAACATGCCAAAGACTTGTTGGAGCGTTTTACATGCTCACACATGGTTTACAACTAGAGTAAGAGCAAAAAAGACTAGTAAATGACTAGTGAATTTGGAGTAGCTGTCATTCAACTCAAGTGAGTTGCTGTTGTAGCCCGTAAATAGATGTTTTAGGGTCGCAATCTATGAGTAAGATGAGCAGCAGGGAACAAAAGGCATTCCTTTTGAATTCCTTGAGTGTTTCTGGCCAGTTGCGTGAGTTTAAATTGTCCAAAATGTGTGACAAAGATGTGGAGAGTCATACGATGAATCATAAATGAAAGCGTTCATGTTTATCAGATAACTCACATTCAACTGGATGTATCATTCATCAAAGAGATCCGCGCGGAAATGGATGTAAAGAAAAAAATGAACCGGTGTTCTTGTGAAGGACAAGGACAAATAGGTTAAATAGGGATTTCCACACAAGGGAAAGTCCATTCAGACTCAGAGGTTCATTTCTGCACCCAGGGGAAATCATGTCCCAGATCTTTGCAATTGTATGCTCGTGCATTAATGCATGCATGTGCCACACACACTAGGCACTCTGCTGCACAAATGACACCTGTGATAATTTTTCTGTGTATCTGTGCTGCAAGTACAGACTTCTCTCCATATATTCCATCAACATCAATCACACCGATTTGCATTTAAACCTGTTCATTAATAACGTGATGCGCCGCTTGTGCAAACATGTGAACAGGAATCCAGCTTATTAGAGTGCAAGGAGAGGCGTGTCAGAAAGTTTGCCTGCGTGCAAAGAGGGAGTAAAAGGAATTGAAGAAAGGAAAAAAACAGCAAAATAAGACAGAAAGGCATTGGAGCAGAGTGGGAGCAAAGCCCAACTCACTATCCTGGGATTTCCTGGTCTATAAACCAACTTTGACAAGAACAACGTTTACCTGCGTTTATCTGAAGGAATGATCTTTCTAAGGTTTCCAGATAGAAAAGCTATTGTGTTTAGAGGCAGAGAGTGTTTATTAAGATCCATGGAGAGAAGCGGGAACTTACGGAATGCCAATCTCAAAGATGTTATTCTGAATAAGCTGCTTCCCCAACATGATGATACTGAGCTGGATACAGAGTTCAATCAGACAGCCTCCAGGAGCACACTGGGAAGAAAACGTACAAGATGTTCTGACAGTGTCACGTTGAGTAGAGCTGCAGGATTTGTTGGGAGGGGGGCTTATTTTTCTGATAAATATTGTGATTTAAAATGTTATTATATTGTATTTGTTAATATTTCATTGTAATTATAATTAAATAATACATTAGAATGACAGTAAAAAGTTACAATAGTATTTTTTTAATTTTTTTAATAGTCTTAAGTTATTAAAGTATTTAAGAAAATTAGACATTAACTGGAATAAACAACTTTATTTTAGCCAACAAAAAAATGCTAATAATGAAAAAAGCACAACAAAATAATTCTAAAACATCTACTAAAATTAAAGTAAAAATGGTAAAAACTAATTCAAAATATAAATAAAAACTTTATTTTTGTCCGTCTTTATTTCTTATTCAAACGTTGAAAACTCTTTTACTGACAAGGACACAGTGTTGTGCTTTACTGTGAAACAGTTGTATTTGATTTTGCTTTTATTTTGATACATCACGCAGCCCTGACGTTGAATATGACAATCATTCAGGATGCAAAAAAAAGCAAAACCATACTCACCTCTTCCATACGGTAATCGTTGAAGACATAAACGTAGTCACCGGGACGGCCAGCAAACCTTTAAATAAAAAACGAAAACTAGTGAGGGTCATGGGATTTGTCTCGACCCAAGAAAGTAAGTGCCAAGGGTCACATGCCTATCTTATTTGAAGCCAGATGTTTGTGCTGCATTCAGACTTCACGTTTAATGTGCTAGAGGCTGAATATGTGTGGGTTTGTGTGCTTTTCTTCTGCAATTAACTACGGTGTGTTTGTGGTCTAACTTGTTTACATACCTCCCTTTGAAGAAGGCCACATAGAAGATGGGTGCATAGGCATTCATGAACTTCAGGAGGAAAGCCTTTAGAATGAGACGCTCCTCAAAGTTGGTCTCTGTTTTAGGGATCTCTGCAGACACATGAATGAAATTTCTTTGGGATTTAAACAGATATGTTCTGGATAAACTGCACAGCATTTTGAAAGCGTGTAGTTCTGACAGGTATAATAAACATGGGTGGCTTGGAAAATCCTCCCAACATGTTTCTGTTTAGCAACTTCTATTCAACAGGTTGAAGGTTGAGAGAAAAACATTTGGGTTTGGGATTATATGTTCGTGCCGTCCCCTATATCTTAATCTGCCACAACAGATTACAGACAGCAATTTTGTCATTCACCATATTTCAATGTATTCATTAATAGGGCACACTCAAAAAAGAGTCCTAATTCTATATATGTATAGAAAGAAGGGAAGCATATTTATATATATATATATATTTATATAGAAGCATGAACTGGTGAGTTTGGAAGTAGGTTAAAGCATTAGGGTGTGCCAGACTGCATTTGGTCAGACTTTAAGAGCAAAAATCATGAAGTACAGGAAAATCTATGTCTTATTCATGAGATGATAACACATGCTTCCTTCCTTACATATCCACAGAGACTCTCATTTATTAAAACATCTCTTAAGGAAATCTCAGTGATGACTAACTGATAGGCCACGTTTTCTCCAGTGTTCGTGGAGTGGCTCAATCAAAAATTAATTTCATGTGAGTGGGCAAAGAGGGGAAGAAGGACATCCGAAAGAAGGGAAGTTGACCAAAAGTGGAAAAAAAAAATCTCACCTAGTTCTGTCAGCCAGGCAGCCACCATGCCGTATATCTCGTCCAGAATGAGGATGACCACCAGGTTGATGATGACGGCGGTGGCCGTGACGGTCACCCGTACGTTAGACTTGACGTCTGGATCTGGGCTCATCGCCATGAGGGCGGAGATGGTGATGCGGTAGATGATGACACTGAAGACAGCAGAGCAAGTCACTCCAAACTACACGGACAAAAGAAGACACAGAAGTAAAGAAAAAATTAAATATGGATAATCACAAAAACATCGCACCAGAGACGACGGATAAGGCTTACCATTAACAGAATAGAGGAAATGTTGATTAAGTATCCAGGCAGTCTGTCCCTCCATGTTAGCTTCTCATGTCCAGTCTGTGAAGGGAGAAAGACATTTAAAGTGACTAATGGAAGTATGTATGTATGTGTTTCAGTTTCTGCGGTGCCTTTATATTTGCTTTTTTTATCCTCAGCTACTTTTATAGTGACTCAGAACTAACTTAATGGGGAAATAATTTGGCTGCCCACTTAAAAACATGCCAACATTAAAGGAACACTCTTAAAAAAACATTTATTCTAATTTTCCAACTCCCCTAGAGTTAAACAGTTGAGTTTTACCATTTTCAAATCCATTTAGCCGATCTCCAGGTCTGGCGGTAGCACTTTTAGCTTAGCTTAGCATAGATCATTGAATCTGATGAGACCGTTTGCATCTCGCTCAAAAATGACCAAAGAAAAACAATTTTCAGGTGTTGCGTAATATCATTGCTCCTGCTGCACCCATGGTACGGCAGCAAAGTTCCTTATTTTTACACCATGATGAGAATATAGTTCCTAGTCATATCGGCCTAGAAAATCGCAACTTTTGATTTTCTGTCGGTCTTAGCACACAATGTAACTACAGAATTTTTAAATAGGAAAAATATAAAAACTCTTTGGTCATTTTTGTGCAAGATGCTAACCGTCTAATTTAATGATCTATGCTAAGCTAAGGTAAAAGGGCTACCGCCAGACCCGGAGAGCAACTGACATCCAGCCAACAGGAAGAACCTATTTTAATGACCAAAGCAACCTAAATATGCCTCTTTTGCATTTAGATCAAACTTAATCAAGCCAATAACAACATTAACTGTGTGTGCTAAACTTGGCTACACAGGCAGCAGTGGACTGAGGGTGGTCTGTTCCCATTGGATTCAGTCTTCCTTCATTGTCAAGCTTTGGACAGCAGATCAAGAGGTATGTCCCTCTGAGGAATACATGTTAGAGGACATAGAGCAGGAAAATGGATTTAGATTTAGTTCTGTGGAAATCGGAGGGAAATGAATTAGCAGGCCACAGGAATGTGAAACAGCAACTTATGTTCCTTTTAAGTCATAGAAAAATGTCATTAGTGTTTGTGTTTGACAAGAAGTCGTAGACAGTTTTTCTAAGTAACAAGTGCACACATAGTTCTTACTGTTTACTATCTGTAAGGCTTATTGAAAGGAAACCTCAAAAGTGATTGATCTGAAGTTTAACGTATTTTCTTCAGAACAATCTGAGGTTGTAATACTACTTATACTCCAAAATGCACACAAATACGGCTGAAATCATTTGGTTTTAATTAGATGGAAGGATTATTGATGCTTTTTTGTAATGAACAGAACATCTCCCTCAGCTTTGTTGCAATGCATTCTGGTATTTCATTATCTGTGCACGATATATGCAATGCTGCATGATTATAAATTAGACAAAATGCAATTTTGCTGCCTACTCATTTTGCATTTGGAGCATGCCTATGTTTCCGTCTATTGAGGGTTTGCAAAAGAGCCCATCTCATATTTGTTGATGAATGGAGATTAAACATGAATGAAGATAAAATCTACCTCTTGCAATTGGGCTCATTATGAGGCAAACAGCACCACCTAGCATGGTGCATGTCTAAACCCTGGCAGCCGGGAAAAGCCACAGAACACTGAATGCAACCAGGCACAGCTTTTCGAGATGCCACAGCTTTAGGGTCTTCAGAATAACGAATGTGGGTCACGCAATTGTGCCGTTAATCATAATCCACCCAGTAATGAGAGGAATTGCTGCAGGTCTGCGGTTTTACCAGTAACTGAATCCTCATTAAGATTCATGACGCTATTTAGTGAGAGGCTGTGATACCCTCTTAAAATGCATTAATATCAGAAGAGGCCAAGTTCTTGGGAAGCCTCGCTGGCTAAAGGACAAGCAGAGATGCATATTTAAAGCTAATGCCACAGATATGCTGTGAGGTGCCACAAGTATCTAATAAGTAGGCACATATGGGATTTGAAAAATGTAGCTTGTATGCTGATTTGTGAAGGAAAATCTATGCAATGGATGTAAATATGGTAAAATGTATTAGGGCAAAAGGATTTGTAGTATTTTGTAAATGTGGGCCATTCAAATTCCACTGAAATCTGTTGATCTTTCTGTGGATTTCTGCAGGCGCGGATTCGGTGTGAGCTTAGCAATAAGTTACAATAACAAAAGATGCCTGACAAAAGAATGCAGAGGAATGGAATTAATAATTCATATAATCAGCCACATCATACCACTGTAAAAACAGAAAGGGAGAGGAAGGAAGAAGACAGGCGGCATTGTTTTTAAATAATTAATACTTTTTATTTTTAATTTGCAGATTTAATATGTCAGATAAGCACTGAGATACTTCAGTATATAAAAAAGGAATGCATATTAAATGTATAACTTAAATGCAATTTGGATAAAACTATGTGCCAAATGCATAAAGGTTTAATATTTTATTTTATTTATGTTTAGCCTTTGAAATTGACTGATAAGAGGAGATTTTGCATTTAAGAAGGTTAGATCGTCATATTAGAAAAGTGGGAAGGACGGTTCACATGTGGTCATATGCATGCATGATAACTTAGCAGCCAGTGTCTGTTTTATACTGGATTTATCACTGGATTAGTTTAACAGCTCAGTGACAGTGAAGTAGGTTGGGCACTGTAGATGTGGGTTTCCACAACTACATGGCCCTGCACACAACAGCTGTTGGATGGAGAATATCGCTTCCTTGAGCTTAAGTCAAGATGCTCTCCAACCCTCTTTGTCTTTTATTTTGGCTGTCTAGGAGTTTTCTTGCAGAAATGTTACTCAAAAGACTTCATAGTTCTTTAACAGCAATAAAACCTTTCCCCTGCACAAAAGGTTCTTTAGATTTTTTAAAAAATTTTATTGAAATGTTCTTTATGGAGGCTCGTTATTTTAATTTTTTTTAGATTATATATAAACATAACACATTGGCAAACTTCTGGACTTTTGTGATGCAACAAACTCTCATTGATTAGACTTCATGTCAACCTGACATCACATTGATCTACCCTGCAGACATGAAAATGTCAATTGGCTTGCGTTTTGTTGCCACACGGTCTCTCAGAAACACACACATACTCAGTCGGACAACACACAAGCATCCCAGCGGGCCCACGCTAAGCCCTTTGGGAAATTAGTGACAGGATCATCAGTGTGGGGATTTCCTCCATGGCCATATGTCGCTTTGCAGAGATGCCGTGTTCACATTGACATCAACCCCCCACCCTCCGAATGTACTGTAATCCGGAGATGCAAGAGAACCGGAACCATGCCAGTGCCCACGCTAGCAACCAAGAACACGTAAGCCACCACATATACAGTACAGAAACCACCGCATTTGAGATGGAATCAAACACAGCCTACAAGTTAATATTTCAGGCTGATGGGCTGACAAAAATAGCTTTTAGGGTCTTTAAAACAGGCGAAGGTCCATTAAGAGAGGCTTGAATGAAGATTGTCTTTTGAGCGTTGGGTACAGAAGGGAATAATCTGATGTGAGCCCCATCTGACAGATCTGAAATCCCTTTAAAACACACTCTCATCTCCTTCCAGCTCTGTGCTCTGATCTGAGACGACCACCAGACCAGGATTACTGTATAGACAAACCTACGTGCTTCAGATCAGCATGATCTTTCTAATGAACAGCTTGAGCAGGAACACACCGCACCATAGATTAAATGTGGGACGGATGACATCTAAAGATGGATGGAAAATTAAATTATGCAACATTGTGTATTAAATGTCCCAGACTTCCTGCTCAGACTTCGATAACATCACTAATAAAATCAGAAAAATCCTTCATCATACATATGCACACTTTCAGTAAGCAAACAAAACTCTCCTTGCATGAGAATTGCATAAGTGTTTTATTAACTATTTTATGACTAAAAGACTAAGAATTTGCCAGTTAGGTAAAAAAACAAAACAACAAAAAAAGATGTATTCTCTGAAAACAAGGCTTATCATTTTACATAGTTTTGCTTCTCAAGTAGATTAATCTTGCTTTAAGGATATTTAACATAAAAGGTTTAATGTAACATTTATCATCATTAATAAAATCCGAAAAATCCTCCATCACACACATGCACACTTTCAGAAAGCTCTTCTTGCATAAGAATTGCATAAGATTTTAAATGTTTAATATTTATTGCGAGATGTTTTAGTATAGTTAAAAAGGTTTTATGCTTAAAATAAAATAAAAATTCCAATTAGGAACCAATTATCTTACATAGCTTTGCTTCTAAAGTAAATGTATCTTACTTTATGGATATTCAGAATACAGGGTTTTACATGACATTTATGGGCAGATAAATCTGATATCGGACACAAGAAAAACAATAAACAGGTGTGCTGAAGAATATCTTGTTTACTTTCTTTTGTATATCCAAGATTTCAAGCCACAAACCTTTCAATCTTTTGGTTTTCAAGGTTTTAGTCCTTTGGACACAGAGTGAATGGAACTGAATCCCGAATTGAATAAATCTGCATTGAAAAAGTACAAATAACAACTCAGTCAGAGGTCAAACATTTGATCTTCTCCTCCTTAGCCAGATACACACTGTCAGAAAGCAAATGCAACTCTCTTCCTCAAAGATAATGAGGAATGTTCCCTGACTTTGCTTCTCGAGGCGATGAAAACATTTTGCTCTAAAATTAGCCATGGAAAGGGTGTGCTGCATTTTATTAACAAACATCACTAATGTGTCCTAAAGATAGCTGCCAAGATGACAGAGTTATGTGATAAAGGCTTTTAAAGAGCCGAAGATAAGAGCAAACCCGACCGAGCGAATGAAGGAGTGGGATTCGAGTGTCCATGTCTCTATGGAGATGTGAGGACTTTGCATAATTCAGAGGTTTGGCGTTCAGCCCAGCATGGGAGGACGCTTGCATACACCCATGCCTACTCACACAAACGCACTGGAATCTAGTGCGCTCTGCTGGCCAGCCTGTGTAGCAAACTGCACTTAATCTGTATAACAACAAATCTCTCGCAGAAAAGGTCACACTTTAACAAACTCAGCATGTGTGTCAAGTAAAATAAGCAGACACATTCTCCTTCTAACTCCCTGAACTCAATACCTTTCATCGACCGCTTTTTCCGCAGTCGTCCCAAACCGCACAAGCACCATGTGGCCCTCTTAAATGAGTGATCTGGGGATTTTCGACAGACTTACTGCCTTTTCAGCATTTATTGGTATTTTCAGAGGGGTTTTGGGGTCTTGTGGCAATATAAATGAGCTGTGAGTAACATGGGGAGGTCTGTCAGTGCTCAGTCACAAAATCCTGTGGGCCGTGGTTTTTCCACCACAACATCGCTTCCAGAAATGGATGAGTATCAACTGGATCATGGTGAGTGCTGCTTATTTGCTTGACAGTGAGTATGTGCTGAATAAAAATAATGACTTAACTACTGCATGTTTTTTTTTACCCACATGAAGATTAAGCAGAAATTTCCTCGTTTACGATGTCTGGCCAATCCAATCCAAACTGCACTGATCTGAAGTCCAGGCTATTTTGAATGAAGTCATTAGGATGTATAGTCTCAATTTAATGTTCTGCATAAAATCTAGGTCAGGACTGACCGTGGGCCATGATATCTGGGACAGAGAAGCTAAACATAAGAATGAGAAAAGGCACCATAATGCAAGTGACGGATGGAAATCCCCCCAAAAATATGCAACACATTAGGTCAGGGGTCACTGAATCTGTCTGAAAGTATGTCACAACTTTACACCTCCTGTGCTGAACAAGTTTTAATGAGGACTATGAATTCCCAGTGAGTCCAGAGAGCACCATAAAGGTCAAAGCCACTGCTAATATTGTAGCTTATCTTCTCATAATTTTTTTTTTTTTCAGTGGGAAAGACATAAGTCAGACAGTTAAAGGACATTGACATTGAAATTGTTCATTATTTTTACACTGCTTCCCAAAATAATATTTTTGTTAGAAAAACAACAAAGATTTTATTTTTTCCTGGTAATGATGTGCAAACATCTGTAAAACAAGATTTACTTGAGAATCAGAATTGCATAATATGTATATATCTTGGATATTTAGCATAAAGTTTCTGTTCAAGTGACATTTATTGGCATATAAATCTGAAATCTGACATGAGAAGTACAATATACAGATGTGCTGAAGCATATGTTGTCTACTTCCTAAAGACTGCCTTGATTTTATTCTTTCAACTATATAAGATTTTATGCCTTTTAATCTTTAGAAAACCCAGTGACTGTAATGTAATGTAATATCTCGTTGTAGCAGCCTGGTAAACGTTAATTCCCAGCAGATTGATTTAGATTTATTTATAATATTTGTATTATTCGTAAAACTACTCTTTAAGGCCAAAAACCCCACACTGAGTCCAGGCTTGACTTTAAACCAGGATTAATGTTCTACAAACCCTGTGAAACCTTAATAAGCTTGGACTACTGACACAGTTGGACACGTAACACAACGCACACACACAGAAACGAGGCTACAGATGCCGACTTACCAATTTACAAGCCACATTATGTATAGCCTAATTTATTAGGTTAATTTGCCTAACTGCATTCCATTCAAGACAATGGCCCCAAGCAGTAATGTCAAACAGACAAGCACAACCCGCATTTTCCAAATGAAACACTCAAATCTCTGAGGATTACACTTTGTGTGTGAACAAATGAGAACTTCCTGGACAACATATTTTACTGAACAGAGAAAAATGACAACATAACACTTGACCTTTGACAAAAGGAGAAGAAACCTTTAAATGATGTTACACTTTGACTAATGTTCAGTTACGTGAAACCAACAGAGCAAACTGAGAGATCTAATTGTATTAGCCTGACATGCACCGTCCAACAACAAGAGGATTACGGCAGTGAGAGACGGCCGTATATGACCTGTTGTGACCACCCCACCCAGCTGAGCCCCTCTGACAGACACATGGGCCATTTACAAATTAAACAGGCTCAAATTATCTCACTAAATATGCATATGTGCATGTGTGAATGGGCTGTAAGACATTCTTTCAAAGTTATTGACAGGAAATGATAATAGACTAGAGGACAGACAGAGAAGGAGGACAACACAGTGACACTAATGGCAAGACATCCGAGGTGAATAGGGTAAAAATGCAATGTTGGATATCACCATATTTCCCAGATTTACCGATTACATTAAGAATAAAAAAACTGAGATCTTATCAAAAATTAAGAAAAGAGTTTTCTGCAATGTTGTTTAAAGTATCCAAATGAGGTACTAGTTTATTTGCATTCACTTATGTATTCTTAACTGTTTTAATCCATTTAAATATTATTTTAATAATTATAAGAATTAATTAATTAATAAATAAAGTATGCTACTTTTATTTCTTATGCATCTGTGATTATTTTATTATCTTAAAATAAACACTTTCACATACTATGAGATACTATCTAATTTATTTGCAGAAATTTCCAAAAAAGAATTCTGAGCATTGGAGAAAGCCAGTTTCAAAATTAACATTTTAGTATTTAGGTTTAAACAATTGCTCAGTCTACACATTATATTGTTCAGGAAATCTATGCAATAGTTGAAGTGCAATAAAATAAACACTATAAAGTGTATTTTAGATGTTTTTTCCAAATAATTCAAGGTTATGAAAACCCAAATAGTGCATGAGAAAATGTTTTTGCCTAGAGTGTCTTGCCTAAGAGTAAATAGGCCATAAAAGAGCATTCAAAATTAGCTGGATTGCTGGGTCAGGATGCTGTCACACTGGATGAAAGGGGAAAAAAACCTTCCAACCTTCCAACTAGGGAGTGTAATATAGAAACTGTAACACAAGCAAGTGGAAACAAGGCTCTGGAGAGATGAAGGTGAGAATGAGACAGAGAGAGAGAGCCATTTACCGGATTCCCAGCTGCCATGGCTGACAGTAACCTCTGCCTCCATTTGTCCTTCCCCAGTTCCCCGCTCTCGTCCACAGCTCTCTCAGGCTGGAATACACAGATCTGAACCGTCACACAATCACTGACGAAAGAGGGCAAAACTCTAGGAAAATCTAGGCTTTCCGGAAACCAAACCAGATCTACATGAGTTTCTCTATTTTTCTGAGCATCACCAACGCAATGCACAGCCTACGAGCCCCAAAGCGCCAGTGCCAAATGCTTCAGGCCGGAGCAGTGCATGATGGGCAAGCTGTGCAAAAAAAGGCCCACAGCATTTGGCACCCCCTCTATCTGCCCCTACATCCATGGCAGTTCCCTTTTTGACTCTTTTCAATAAAGCATTTGCATATTAAGCCAGAAGCCAAAAGGAAATATATTTAGATCTTTTTAAGTCACCCATTAATGAAATGCATAATGCATAAAGCACATAAATATGGTAAATACAGCCTGCCCACCTCATTTTTGTTCTTTGTATTATTTTTCTTCTTCCTCTGCCTCTTCTGAAGGAGAATCGTTTCGTATTTGGGTCTAGGATGTTCCTAAAGAGAAAAGGACAAAGAGTAAATAGCTTTCTACTCTTGTGCGAGACCCAGTGGACAGCTGCAGACAGAGAGTTTCAAACCATTCAAACAGGTCAAAAATCCAGGGCAACACAAGGACACAAAAGACTCAACATCTCAAAGAGCAGCAAGAAGAGAGTTTCAAACGTAAAACTCAAACCTTCGCTTTTTCCTGGCGGGAAAGATTGCGTTTAGAGAAACAACAAGTTAACATATTGGTGAGTCCATTTTTGGCCGAGACCACATGGGGACAGCCACATACAGAACATTAATACTATCAGATAGGGATGCCACCATTGTGTCGCATCACATAACAGTCAGCCTTAGTCATTTTTAGTTGGTCAGTGTGTTAGGAAACACTGTCATTGAAATCAGCTCTTGGCCTGTACACTGGAATCCAGACAAACACTAGTGAGTAGTGAGTAACAAAATGTGACTATGTACATGTGTGAATGTACCTCCTCCTCCTCCATGCCTGTCAGATCCCAGCTATAGTTCAGACTGATCTGTCTGCGCTTCCAGTTCTCTAGAAACATGGCAGCTAAAGAGAGGGAGAGATGAGGCATTCAGCAAATGAGTCCTGACAAATATGAGCCTTGTGAAAAGCAAAAGATGATTTATAAGGGGCAAAGTGTTGTTCCTTAATGCAAGATAAATCACATGTCATTTACAAGACCATTAAAGGAATGTTTTAAAAAAAATGTATTATCCTGCTACAGTAGTTCAATTTCAAGTTAATCCAACATAATTCTATCACGATTTCATCATGTTCAACCAGTTTACTTAATCAATTTAATTAAATTGCAAATATTATTTTTGTTGTGTTAAAGTAAACTAGGAACACATTTTCCACTTCCCATCATGCTTTGCATTGGGATAGGGAGTGTAAATGTCGAATTAAAGTTATTTTAATGCTTTTTTTAGCAAGATGAGGAAATGGGAAGACTTGTTAATTTTTTATGTTTTATAATGTTGGTATTTGAGAAGCTTTATGTTATTTCGGTAGTTTTGAGAGTTAGTATTGTTGTAAAAAGTTAAGATTGAGTGCTTGAGTTTTTAAACTATGGGAGTGTCATGGATATAACCAACACCATTTACTGGCTGGCAGCACCTAATATTGTATGCATCAATAAAGTTTTAATTTAGTTTTGTTAGTATATTTAACAGTTTAATTTAGAATAACTCGGAACAAAGACCAAGGCAGTGTGTGTGTGCTCCCAAACAGCATTGCTTGGCTAATTAATACATCTCAGTACCTACTTATGAACAGATGCAGTCTCTCTACACACTGCCTGGGGTCTCTGTATGAGTAATAATGTATAGCTTCTGCTACCCCACATAGGTGCCATGGACAGGGCAGTGTCAGGAATTGAGTGGTTTCACAATGCCCCCATCAGCCGGGCCCGTGGACACAGGCAGTGACAGAAAGAGGTAACACTACTCTCTCGCCATTCAACATCTCTTCAATTCCATCACTATGGAGACAGCAGCACTTATGCACTTTAATGCTAACCGCTCAAACTGGTCTCATATTCAAGAGCACCAAATGACAGATCAGTTACAGCTCATCAAGTAAATAATATACAAAAGTTGCTATTATCTAAACTAGGTTAAAAAAACTAAGATAGAGAGTAGTTGACGGGAAACATTTGGGTATATTTAAAATACACACATTCCACTGTACAAAAATCTTTCTTTAAAGTGAAAAAAGGTTCTGTAGATTTTTCAAATGTTCTTCACATGTTTTTTTAATAACTGTAAAAAAAAATGGTTCTTAAATAGAATTTTCACAAAAACTCCC
Organism: Carassius gibelio; assembly: GCF_023724105.1. Taxonomy (NCBI): domain Eukaryota; kingdom Metazoa; phylum Chordata; class Actinopteri; order Cypriniformes; family Cyprinidae; genus Carassius; species Carassius gibelio. The sequence goes on along the minus strand of NC_068399.1, from coordinate 24,959,435 downwards.
TTTTGGAACCTTAGTTTTTAAGAGTGTAAGTTAATCACATGTTGATGCACAATATAAACCATCAGATCAATGGATTTAAATAAAGGTTTGAAACAATAAGCAGTGAGATAATGAAATGAGAGGAATTTTGAGCCGTACCCCAGAGGGACATGAAGACGGCGAAGAACACGGTGGCTGGGTTGTCAAAAAGATGGCTGGCACGAGCGGTGCCACACGCTGTGCTCAGATGCCAGTAGTCACATGCTCGATCACAAAGGGGACACATAGTGAAGTTCTGATCCTCGTCACACATCTCCTGGCTGGCAGAAATGCACACAAAAAACACACATCAGCGTGATCCAATGTCTAAAGCATCAATTAAAAATGAAGCACTATTTTATCTCGTGACCTTGGAAAATGCAGGTGCACTAGACACAAACATTAAATGCGGTCTCAAAAATAATACCGTCTGGCTCACTGTGTACTCAAACAAGTACTGACATATAAAAGGATCACAATATTCCCTGTCCTCCCCAGAGATGTTTCAGTCACAAACACATGCTGAGCACATTTTTAAAGCACTTGCAATTCTAGCATAAATTAGTCCTATAAATCAGATGAAAGCACATAAACAGTAGAGCTATGTTCATTCATTCTAATTATCACTTTAATATCAGCGGAACACAATAATCACAGTCCATTACTCTCAAGCTGGCAGCTGTCACATGTCTACCAACAACAGGGACCCATGCCCAGCCCACGGTGGGCTTTATTGGCACGTACCTAGGTATGTTTGTTTCCACAGTGGCCCAGCCATAGAAGAACACGATGATGCCCACCACAGATGCAGGGATCAAAAGCTGAGTATAGACACCAAGCCAGGCAAAGTAGAGACCTATCTTCTCGCCAAAGTACTTCCTGAAAGTTACACAGAAAACACATGGAGTTGATCTACATCAGAGGTGTGCAAATGTCTTACTACAATGGACCATGTGCTAATTCATAGTAAATGTTGTATTATATACAACTGTGAATTATAAATGAAGATAAGCATGGAAAATGTTTTTTTTTTTTTTTCAATTTTAGCCTGACATGTTGGGCCAAATCTGTGCCGCAGGCCCTGGTTTTGGCATCTCTGATCTAAAGCAATGTGTCAAAATGATCTGAGAGTTACCTGATAAGATCAACAGGCTGATACTTGTAAAAAGCCCCGTATCTTGCCCATTCATCATGTAACAGCTGAAACCGGTAAAAGAAAAATACAGAATTTAATCACATTCTCCCTTCTGATTCATTGTATAAAAATGCAACACAATAGCAGCATACTTGTCTGTCGTTCTTCCCCTCAGCTTGTCCACTGGGGTGGAAGTCTCCCTATAAGCATACAAAAGCACAATTCAAGTCAACCTGACAGCAGAACAAATGGCAAAGGAATCCAGAAAAAAAAAAACTCACATCGTGTAGCGGAAATGCTGAATCATAGACACCGTTGGCTATCAATGTCGTGATACCTGTGAGGCAAAAAAGAGTTCACCTTAAAATACCCGGGAATAATGATTGACTGCTTTGACTTTAAAGTGACCCAACTTCATTGCTTTTGGAAAGCTGGCAGCCTGAGTCCTCGAGGCAGAAAGCAGCTGACATGTGGAACACAGGCTTTAATCAAAGTAATTAATCAGTCCCCTAAGGAACGAACACGTACACTCTGGTGATTAGCCCTCAATTAATAACGTAGCTCCCCAGCAACAAGCTGGAAAGACCACCACTACCCATCACCCCCCTCTTTCCACCTCAATGGACCCGGCTTCAATTCGGATCCCAATCCCAGAACTTTATGACCCAATTCACTCAGTTTGTACAAAACCAAGTGAGAGAAAGTATGAAAGATGGAAAGAAAAGGAGGGGTATGGCTGGAGAACTAAAGAGAGCACCAGTCTTCCCTTTTATTGGATAGCCTCGATCTCCCAGTAGCCCCCGGTGGTCCATCTGCACAGTGGCTCAGTCCAAGGGAGCATATGGCATTGGCTTGTGTTGCACCCTGTCCCAACTGCACCGTGCCTACATCCAAATCTCTCATTCTGGCCCTGACTATCCTGAGGATTCCCTGAACGCTAGTCCATGCTTAGGTTATGGATTAATGTATTACTAACCCATGGTTTGGCAGGTCCGTGTGCAGGCGGTGCGTCTGAGGATTTCATACACCTGGGACAGAGAGTGAGAGAGAAAGAGTGAGAGAGATACAAGCAAACAAGAAACCTGAAAATTGTTCCTGGAAAAACCCTGGCAGGATTGGTTACCTAGAAGGGTGCCTAGATACGTCAGTCTCCTGCTGCTGGCAAATAACTTTTTTTCCCTTTTGTATATCATGTTCTCTTCTCAACATTCAAAGAACACATATCACATTGTACCATTCTGACTGAAAATAACTTTTAGGAGCAAAGCAATAGAGACTCACTATTCGGCTCCTTGTGGCGTTGTCGAAGAAGGTGTCCTTTGATTTGATGTTGTACCTGCAAAAAGGCCAAAAATAGCAATGAGACATCCATGAGTTCCAAGATTCATTTGGCAATCAAACAAATCCTTGCAAGTCCTCTAAGAAAGGAACACAATCCCATGTAACCCCTGATGACATTTAACCCCACATCACCCCAACCACGGCAGGTTCTCACAGGTGGAGCTTGTCCCGGGAGAAACAGTGTGAAAGGAACTTGGTACGGCTGTGTTCTTGCTCCTGATGGGGTACTTTGGGCTGGAACGGTTGATTTAACTTCCGCCACACTTCGCTCATGGTGGCCGCCAGACCTTTTTCTTCCCTTAATTCGTAACTCTGAACAAAAACAGTTTTTACAGTCAAAAATTGGCAGCATTAGACCAACAATCAGCATCAGTCATCTGTGCTTTTCCCACTCTCCCTTTCATACATCAGAGACACACTACATAACGCATGCAGGGACTTCTGAGGGCTTGTGGCAAACTCGTATAAGGACATCTCAAGAGACTCGGGTCTGTCTTGAGATTAGGAGGGAGCTCTGCTGTGTCTTACCTTCTTGGTGGGCACCTTGATCTTGAGAAACTCTGCCTCTCTGCTCAACACCTGCCAAGGCGCATGTAGCCGGATGAAAGCATGACCATGAGCCTTGTTCTGGGGAAAGAATTGAAAAGAAAGGTCTTGACATACAGCCTCCAAGTGGATTTGATAAATGAAATCAGAGAAACTAAAACAGTTCTAAAGCATAAGTGACCTGTTCTTAACATAAATTTTGGTTCAGGCCAGTTAATATGAGATCAATGCTAACCCATATGCATTTCCAATTAAATTTTCATTCATTATTTTGGTAATTAGTTGACTTTTATTGAATTTTTATTGTATATGTACTGTCAAAATGTGCAGAAACTGTACCTTAACGGAACACTCCACTTTTTTTGAAAATAGGCTCATTTTCCAACTCCCCTAGAGTTAAACAGTTGAGTTTTACTGTTTTAAAATCCATTTAGCCGGAAAGTAGCCCTATTAGCTTAGCTTAGCATAGATCATTCAATCTGATTAGACCGTAAGCAAAAATGACCAAAGAGTTTCGATATTTTTCCTATTTAAGACTTGACTCTTCTGTAGTTACGTGTACTAAGACATTTTAATTTTACAATAAGAATTCAATTCCTACGGAGCCCCTCACATGACATGCAAGAAAAAATAAATAACACAATTTACTAATTCATTCCCTCAATTTACTAAAACGTGCACACTATTACGTTCCCTCGATATACTATTGTGTTCCCTGGATTTGCTAAATCATGCGCACAATTTAGCAAATCGAAGGAACGAATTAGTAAATAGTGCGCACAATTTATAAATCGAATGAACGCAATAGTAAATCGAGGGAGTGCAAAAGTAATTGTGTGCAATTTAGCCTTATATTTTTTCCTGCATGTCATGTGTGGGGCTCCGTAAATTCCTAACAATAAGTATCAGATTCTGGAATCAGAATTGATTTTTTAGTATTTTATTCTCTTTATAGTTTCTATATGTTTTACTGTAAATGCATTTCACATTCATTTAAACATACTGTGGAAATTATCGCCTGTGGTAATCGACAGCATGCAAACACAAACAAATAAATTGAATATAACCTAGAATAGGCAGTATCAATATCAAAAGAGTGGCAGATTGTCATCAAGCCCATCTAAGAGCCCTTAAAGAGGGACTATATATATTTCATAAACTTGGGGGGTATGAAAATGATCTCTTTTTACTAGTTGTAGCCATGAAACCTAACACTGAAGCTGTGTCGTGCCTATACAGAGATGACAGTAACTGTATCTGTCTGGCAGTGGTCAGCCATGCCATTTAGAGAAGCATGTGTTAAGAAGAAAGGAAGATGAAACTGAATAAGACATTGATATGAGAGTGATGAGACAGAAAGAGATGACGGAAACCTAAGGACATCCTCACCATCCCATGCGTTTCAACATCACAGGTGTTTTATCTCTGCCTCCTCCACACACACACACTCATAAAGGAGAGATAAAAATAACGTGGATCTGAGAAGGTTAATTAGTATAAGATACTCCAATTATTTCTTCATCTCAGCAGGGTAAGGCAATTAGGTCGATTTGAGCACAGTCTGAGTGGGAGCCATCACTACAGAAACCGGCTGCGACTGATATTTGAGGGGATCCAAAGACCCATGAGCGGAAACGGTTCTTCATGGCAGGTTGAACCCTGTCTTTGGCATTTGGTATCATGAACTCAAGCAAAGAGTTGAGAAACAACTCCTCTGAATGGATGCCATCCTAATAATTTATGGCTTATACAGTTTTGCAAACTCTAGCCTAAGGTGACCAGACGTGCCACTTCCTGGTGACAGGATTTCTAAATTGACTTAAATAACCAGGTGTTGGTTGTTTGATTGTTGTATGGCATCAAAGTATCACAAGAGCGATTCGAAAGCATGGGGCCATCTTCTCTGCTCTCTATAACTCTCGTGGTACATGTCATACAGCAATAAATCAGCTCAGCACAAATAGCTAACACCTGGTAATTTTAGGCAATTTAGAAATGCTGTGCTGAACGTAAGTTGCACTTAAATAGTTTGATTTGAGACTCGACTCCAAATCAAAGGTCAAGACTTTAGGTCCACAATAAGAAACTATACTGTTTATTTTGCGTGCCATAACTCTTGTGAGATTATGCATCATTTTGAATTACAACATTCTTCACAACAGCATTTCAACATGGTGACTTCCTGGTTTAATGTCCTGAGGTTTACAGACGATGATAACGAGGGAAGAACTGGCATCAACTTTAGAAAATGCCTGCATATCTGAAATTGTTTTGCATAAAGCATTCTAGAAATATTGAAATATATAATGTTAAATGTATGTTTAGCATGGTTTGGCTTGAGGGAAAAACAATCCCAGTTACCATAGTTACCCATTCATTTTCTATTCAGAAAATTAGAAGTTTGTATTGAGTGCATTTATAGATTACTCAAATTAGCATGCAATACATAAAAAATAGACTTGTAGCTTGATTTGGACTCCACCTCAAGGACATGAGACTAGACTTGTGAACATCACTTGTTGTTATTGATGCTTATAACACATCTAAAGAGGATAAAAATGCTGAAATCTTTAATCTTTAATTAATCTCTGTAAATGCATCATGCATGAATAATTACACCATCGAGAAAAGTGCAATTGTTAAACCCTAAAATCAGATATGTTGTTTCAGCATGGCCCCTTTAGAAAAAAAACACAATCACTAGCTGTGCAAATTGATGCCAGATTACAAAAATTGTGGAAAAATCTTTCTCACCACATCATCCTTCTGGTTTTGTTGGTTTTAGGCTTGTTTTTTTTTTATTTATTGCCATTGTTATCCACCAGACCATGGCTTTTAAGATAAACAAACAGTTAATGCAGCCTCTGACACATGATACCCCGCGCCAGTGACGTCCCCTTGAGCATTAAGGATATTCATAACAAAACTTCACTCCCTATAAAGTCAATCCACCTGCCTGCGCATGCATGAAACAATAAACCAAAACTAGTCTATTCTAGAATTTCTGAAGATATTTGAGAAAGCATATCCACCAGAGTGATAGTAAACTGTAACGTTGTGCCACGATCAGAGGAACAAGCAAGGTGAGACATGGTTCTAAAGTGTGACTGGACCGCTGTCCCTGTTCAGACTGTCTTCAATCAAACTTCGCTTACCGGCTGAATAATTCAAAGTGTCCGACCGCAGGTATTTGTAGCGGTCACAGTGCACACCTCAAAACACTGACCGGGGCAAAACATTATGTAATGACTGAGATCGGACAAAGCAGAAGACTATTGAATTAAGGTTCAGTGATCACAATAATGATGATGATGATGAGATGATGAAAGCCATCATGACAAAGCATGTTACTGCAGGCACATCATGCCACCTTTCTAGGGTTTCCATGGGGAAACAATGGTTTGGAGTGCATTGTTTAATACCTTAAATGCATGATAAAAACACCTCAGATTCAGATGATTAAGTCCGAGTTTAAAGGTGTGTGTGTGTGGGGGGGGGTTCTATTATTTACAACAATGGCAAATAGAAAAGCTTTAAATTTAGACCAGAAATGTGTTCCCTTTCAGAATAGGGTGCAGTTAACTCAGTGTGCTGTCAAAGGCTGGTTCACAGCTCTTCTAAAAGAGAGTAGTCAATCACTACTATTACCTGCCTGATAATCTCACTTGGCTTCAAACAAGCATTCACAATCTAATCACCCTACAGATGCAGTATAAAATTATCACAAAGACAGAGATGCACAATAACAATGCTATTGTGCTATATTATGCTATTGTGTACAAGAGAGTATTTCATTAGACAAGAATGCATGTTGTTACGTCCAGTGACGTAATCACTTTTTTGTTATCTGTATATGATATGGTTCTTATTGTTCTCTCTCTCTCTCTCTCTCTCTCTCTCTCTCTCTCTCTCTCTCTTTTGTCCAGCCCTGCCCAGCTCAGTTTGTTGAAGCCTTTTAGAGTTCTTTATAGTTGTTATCTTCATTAATCTGAAGAACTGTTGACTAACTCTATGTTGCTGCCAAGAAGCTCTAGATAACCATTCTTGCTCTGTGTTGAGAAATGTACTGTAAGATATACAGCTTTGCTGTTTTACACCTATTTAGTTTTTCCCTTGTTACCAATTGTTTAAGCTGTTACTCTGTTGATTGTTACCCTTTTGGAAGTTGTAGGGAGGTGGGTGCCTTTTCTTTTGTAAAATACATGTTTTTTCTCCTGGTTTGAGGATTAGATAAGGAGTGAGTGAGATAATTGTGTTGTTGATTTTCATTTATTTGACAGGTTAAGAAAGAATCTAACCCCCAGAATAGAAACACTGTTGTTTGTTATTTTGCCATTGTTCCCCCTCCTGAAGTTTTTTTGCTTCCTTCTTAATTTTACATTCTTTTGTTTGAGAATTATGTATACTCCCAGCACTCTCTGAGCTTTTAATAAAACCTGTTAACAGGGATCTTGTTGTTGTAGTTGTTGTTATGGTGTGGCAGGGGCTCGGGTTAAATGCTCTTCGTAAACCCTTAATATTGTTATATTACCTTTAAACCCCTAAACACTTAAGACGTAACAATGTCAATGAGCTTTTTAAGGAAGAAGAGATCACCTGATTCCCCAGATACGATATAAAAACAAGCTCACAAGCAACAGATGAAGAAGAGTTCATTTGGGACCATTAATAATACCATACAAATACAGTCCAATTACTCCATAATGGGCCATCTTTAAGAGTAATGGCTTACGTAACGAAACAATGATACTTGACTCTTCTGATCTAAAGTGACAGCTTTCTGTAAAATCAACACCAGATGTGGCCCTTACAAAAATCAAAAATGCAATTAAATACATCTGGCTGAAGCAAAATCAGCTAATTCTCAAATGATGGAACCAACACATGCACACATTTCTAGTCAAAATCTAGTCAGGTTCTACTCACCTCTTTATCATGCTCAATTTCCAGCCCAGCATCCTTTAAATTACCCTCAAACTCCTCTCGGATCATGATTTTCTCCCCATCTGCAGGGTCCAGGGGTCCGACGTCCACCACCACCTCCGGAGGTTCATCCTTCCCTCCCTCTTGTTCTTTCTCCTTCACTCCTAAAGGATAACTACCATTGGAGATGATGGACAGTCTGTGTTGACTAGGAGACCCCCTGATGGAGGATCGTTTTCGGTAGTGGTACACCAGCACATAGTCCACTTTCCTTCGGCCGTCAGCAAAGCACAGCCTTTTGCGAGGGTCCTGGTCCATGTCCATCAGGTTACTGGCCACCTGAACAGGTGAGAGGAGAATGTAATGTACCCAGGCTCACTGTTCATCAGCAGTGTGTGCACGCATATCAAATTCAACTCAGGAGGGGAGGGGGTTGGGTGGAGGGGTGGGGGTATGTGAGGATAGATGTAGGGCAGACTATTGCTTCTTAATTTGGCTGCTCTCAATACAACTCAATGTAGATTGAAAATGTGAAGCAATAGCCACTTTTCATTGATGCCATTATTTCCAAGTTACTGGCTGTAGAACTAATGCTAACCTGTTTGAGTGTTGCAGCTAGTATTCTAGTAGTACTAATCTTGAGAAATCAAAAGCATACTTACATGCACCTTGTTGTCACTTGTCTGCAGCATGTTGTCACACTTCAAGAAAAACACAAAAACAATAAGAAACAGCAACACTTCCTCTGCGTTCCAGGAAAATTGTTTGCGTCTCTGGTGGCATGCCCGTTTCTGATGTCACCCTACCGAGACGTCACCATCCATCTTTCCCTCTGTTTATCCATCGAACTCTCAAAGCATGAAATACATCCGTCTGTCTGGTTTTGGCACCGTTGACTGGGAAGCGCAAAGCTTTGCTTCACGCAAAACAGAACACATCTCCACAGAAACTTCTGATTTGTCCCTGACTAATTATCCCTGGAGGAATACCTGCTTGTCTCCAAGCGCCGGAGAGCATCATTACTCGCCAGAGGGGCTTTCGCGCTTGCGTAAAGATGGAGTCGCCAACAGGTTCAAGACCATAAAAAAAAAAAAAAAAATCCGCGAACATCCGTTTATTTCATGGTGAATCTCTTTTATATAGCGCTTGGTTTGAGTTTATATTTAGGATTCGGGGATAAGTGCCCCCATGAGCACAACAATCTGCTTGCTAATGGAGAAAAAATTGTAAAGTAAAATAAACAGAGAATTAAAAAGAAAGTTAGGTTATTATAAAAAAAAATAATGTTATTTCTATCCTATTAATAAATAATGTGTACTTTGCCGGTGGTTTTCTTTATTTTATTTTATTTTACACCAGGAAACAATTACTTGCAAACAATCACTTCAGGGATAATGTAGATTTCCTGTTATTTTCAATCGCATTTGACAGTTGGAAAGTGTCATGTTCAAACCTTTCCTGCTTTTACTAAGTAGACAGCTTGAAGTGTTGAAATATTTAATAATTTGTTTGTAGTTCATACATTCTGCATCTTTCTCTGTCAATCGAGCAGTGAGAATCCCTGAAATTATATGGAATAAATTAATTTTAATTTAAGCTCATTTATTTTCATTTTAAAACTGATTACATTTTACAGTACATCAAAGTTACCTCAATTTTAATCATTGCATATGATAAGCTCACGAATCGGGAAAGTTTTTCCATGCACAGCGAAAAACGGGTGCTTATAGGAAAGTGGCAGTTGTGGCACTTGTTATTTGAAGAATTTGTGTGTTATTATAGCCAACTATACTTACACATTATATATAAAAAATAATCTACAAACACACAAAAAAATTTATTTGCCACATAGACATGTTGAGCACGCTACTCACAAGATGCCAAGACTCTCCAATAAAGTCAGATGGATCAAATGTGCAGCTGATGGAGCTCATGACTTTAATATCAGATACTTCCTTTAAATCACTGCAGATAGAGGAGGACTCACTCAAGGCAGTGCTGACTCCATTCAGAACACAGTTATTCACCTCTGTTAATGGAAAAGGTAAAGTTTTAATATCAATTAATATCTATACATTTAACATCTGTATTAACCTGTCTCCAAAAAATGTGACTACATAGGGTAAAGAATGCACTTTAACCTTTAAAAGACCTCAAAAAGAAACGTTAAAAAGATGGTACACATGGGAAAAAAATGCAAACCATTTACATAAACAATATTCAACAAGCTAACATGAACAATTTGTCAAATAAATGTCACCTACACAGGCACTTTGCATTGTATAAATCATTTAAATATTCATCATACATGTACATTTTACTGTTGTCAACAGCATGTTGTTATCTGGACAGAGCACAACCATTCGGTTAAATTAATCAAGTACAGTTTATAACTAAAAACAGGAGTTTTTAAAGTGCTGTCAATGCCTGTATAGCCAATTATCTGTCGACGGGTTTTGCCATGACTTACCTACATACGAACAGGATTTATTCATAGCCATGTTGCCGGCGAGCTGAAGTGCAACCAGGTATGGGACGCTTGGAGACTGTGAAGGCACAAAATCCTCTCCAGGCTTAATTTAATTCCATGACTGCTGGAGAGAGAGAGGGCTTATGACTGTGCCAAACTTCAACTAATTTCCAGGACCTTCTGTCACGGGTGAACAAAGCCCACATGTCATCCAGGTCCACCAGAAATGGAACCCATTAAATACTGAGAGACCTATTAAAAACTGAAGCCGATTCTGTGGAAATATCAAAGATGCTATTAATGGGCTTCCGGTTTGGCAATGTGAGGTGAAGACGCGTGTTTGCAGAGCTCCCGATAGTTTCTGATAATATGTGCTTTAATAGTGCCATTTAAATTATTTAAAATGTTTTTTTATAAGTGTTAAAACAGTGCTTCGTGCAATCATACTGATACAGCAAGATGACCAATAACAAATCAGTAGTAAATGCCATGCTAACAATAAGAACCAGCATAGCTAGCAGATTAGCTACCATGTTTAGCGCAGGGATTCCTGAAGAAACCCCTGCAGATAACGATGGTCTCTCTATATATGAGCCAGCTGGTAACAGAGTTAACAAGATATCGGTGAATGCTTTAACAGAGACATTGTTAAGTTTTCAGTCCCACCTGTGCGCCACAGAGACACTTACAAGCAATCATTTTTCGACACTGCCTGAGGCTGAAAAACAATTAAAACTCTGAAGGAGTAAAATGTGATGCTTGTGGATTGAGTTGATGACTTGAAAAACTGGTCACAGAGAGCAAATCTCAGGATTTTAAACATCCCTGAGAATAGCGAGATAGGCCAATCTACTGACACGTTGATGGGCCAGACAAAATGAGGTAAAATACAAGGGCTCGACTTTGAGGATCTATACAGGCATCTCAGCCGATCTCACCAGAAAGTGCACCACTTTTAAAAACGTCAGACAGCTGTTGTATCAGAAGAATGTGCTAATTAATATCCCATACTCAAAAAAAAAAAACATATTTCCAAAGGTGGAGTGTTACATATTTTTCTTTTACTGGTATAATCAATTGTGTTAAAATGAATGTATTAACCAGATTATTGTATTTGTTTCAAAGCCTTCCAGTCTTCTTGCCAAAGTCCTTTTTTTCAGTCAACCAAAAGGTTGCTGTTTTCCTATATATGATTTCCTCAGAGGATCAACCAGAATGTTTTACAAAACATGGGATCCTTTAATAATCTATATCCTCCAACTTTGAGCCAACCCACCCCTGGCCAAGAATACGCAGTGAGTTTCTTGAAAAACCTAAAAAGGATGGAGGACTGGCTTTCCAAAATCCGCTAAATTATTATTGGGCAGCAAATTTACAAAATGTTATTTATTGGCTTCAGTCCCCACATATATTGATTCTGAATATTTTTGCTAATTACAATGATCTGGTTCAAAAAATATTTTTCATTATCTCCAGGTTTGACATTTTGCTCTGTGTTTCCTCAAATGCCCACAGAATCAGGGTTGGACTTGGTTCTTAAGACCCCTACACACCTCAAGGCCCTCATTTCCAAAATATATAATTTAATTATGACATTCCAAATAGATCACTAGATAAAATCAAAACAGGATGGATAGGAGAGTTGGGAATTGACATATCTGAAGACACTTGGGACAAAGCTGTTGACAGAATTAAATAAGACTTCTTCTTGTGCACGACTCAGGGAGGGTCTGATTCAAATGAAAGTTCTCTACTGTATCCACTATAGTAAAACCAAACTGGCTAAACTATACCCAAATATAGATGAAACATGTGAGTTGCAATGAACTGAAGGCAGATCTAACCAATATATTCTGGTCATGTACTAAACTGAGACAATTTTGGTCTTAAATATTTGAAATTGTCAACTCTGCATTTAATTTAAGAAATCAGCATAACCCAATAATGGCTTTGTTTGGCGTTACAGGTAACAATGACAGATAACGATGAGTACTTTCAATGTACCTTGTTCTGATAAAAATATAATAATAATAATAAAAAGCTATTCATGTCTTGGAGTGTTTACTCTGTCTGGCAGCATCACTAGGATGATGCACCTGCCCCATTCACTGCAATTATGTCGCACACTAAAATATTAGTGTCAGGGTTTGGCAAGGGAGGACCTAAATGAAGAATGAACGGGGAAAACAGTTTATTTAAAAGAATGAGAACACAAACAGATGAGGCGGAAAGACTGTCCACACAATAGGGCAGGCCACACGACAGGAGAACAGCTTGGTCGGATGGAGGTAGCTCCAGAGTCTGTGGAAAAAGGAGACTTGGTAGCAACTGAAGGAACCACAGGCTTGATCCTGTGTATGGGAATTCTTGAAGCACCAAAATGTCAGTCATAAAATACTAGAAATAACAAACTGGAACTTATGAAAACAAAAGGATAATGATTGGAAAAGGCTAAGAATAAATAACTAGAACTACAAACAAAATAAAGACAGCAACCTTGCTGAAAACTAGAGAGGAAATAAAAGGGGGAAGCAAAAAAATGCAACTAAAATTAAAAAAACTAAACCACAAAGAGTGGAACTAGACTATAGATTACACGGGAACAAACAAAAACTAGAAAAACGAGGGAAACTAGACAAGATTAAATATACTGAATAGCGAGTTCTAACAAGACTAAATATGAAAGCAAGAAGAAAGTACACAAGGCACACAAGGATCAGATGAACACAATTGGACAAACAAGGGCTAAACAAGGGGGCATGGTGATTGAAAAAGTGACAAAAGCTATAGCAACTGCTTCTGTAGCAGGAGCAGAGTCTGGAGTGGGCTCTGGGGCTATAACAGGGATGTCCTTAGGGGCCTCTGAACCAAGTTCAAATATTGACTCTGGGAAGCCCTTGGGGCCTGTTGAAATGCCCTCCTGGGCTGCAGGAATCGACTCTTGACTGCCCCTGGGGGCTGTTAAACTGCTCAAAGACAGTCTCAGGAACACCCTCGGGGGTTCTAAACTGTCCTCTGGGGCCACAGGAACAGACTCTGGGACTGATTCTTGAGTGCCCTTGGGGCTCATTCTTGGATGACTGATGCTGACTCTTGACTTCCCTCTGTAGCTGCAGGAACTGGGCCTTTAGGAATTAACTCCAGGACTGGTACTGAAGCTGACTCTGAAACAGACACTGGAACAGACTTTGGATAGAACTGGGATGAGGCAGACTCTGGGCAGGACTGGGAAAAAGCAGACTCTAGACCTAGAGCCAACACTAGACTCTGGTCAAGGGCTCGAGCGGATTCTGGAGCTCCAGGGATGAAGCATATTCAGAGCCTGTGGGGGGTAATGGATTGAGACTGTGACAGGGAGAGCTGTCTCCTCAAGACTGGACTTCATGGTCATAGCAGGAAGACCAAGCTGATCAGGATTTACCTCTGTGGTTATAATATTGAGGTTGAGCTGCTCAGGGCAACTTGAGATCCTCCAGAGTAAGTATATGAAGGGTCTCTGAACAAAAGGTTCTAGCCCTCCTGGCACAGGACCTCCTGCCCTTACGCCTCCCAGGGCAGGAAGTTGTCGGCCAGAATGAGGTTGAAGACCTCCTTCAGGACAGAATCATCATATTCAAAGCCACTAGCCATCGTCCAAAAGAATTGGGCATAGGACCATGGTTCCTGGTCCTGCTGACGAAGCAATGCCAGTGCCTGCTGGAGCGCCAATCTCCCTCTGCAGTGGAGCAATCTTTATACTCATTCTGCTTGTTCCTAGAATGGCTCGTTTGTTCTGTCAGGGGTTGGCAAAGGAAGACGCAAATGCAGAATGAAATGGGAAAACAGTTTATTAACAAGAATGAGAACAAACAGATGAAGACAGGAAGACAGTCCACACAACAAGGAAGGGCACACAATGGGAGAAGTGGTTGGTCGGATAGAGGTAGATCCAGACACTGCAGCAGAAGGGACCAACTCAAGGTAGCAACTCAAAGAACCACAGGCTTGACCCTGTGGACAGGAGCTCTTGAAGCACCAAAATGTCTGTCAGGTCAGAAGAACCAGCAACCAGGGAGGACTCAGGAAGTAGGGCAGGAACCAACACAACAAATGTTGTTTTATAACACAGTTCGGGAGGAGCAGTCGCAGTTCATTAACCTGATTAACACAAGTGGAGACGAATCAGTAATCATCTCATGACAAGGTCTAAATAACAGCAGAACCTACCTCTGTTCATTGACAGTTTTCAGCATCCCTCCTCCACCCCATTTCTCCTCACTTATAGATCCATCTACTCTTACCACAACCGGGGGGAGTACTCTGGGTTCGGGCCACATCCCGAGCTCAGAGCCCTCCACCCGGACAGCACGCCAGATACGCATAACCTTACTGTATTAATATACGTAGATGTGAACTCGTGAAACACACAAAGACAATACAACAGGAGATACAAGAGATAAGCAGATCAAAAGCAAAAACTTGCAAACCTATGCCTAGGCAGAAAGAAAACTAAAAACTAAACTAAACATAAAAAACTAAAAATATACTACAAATAACAAACTGGAATTTATGAAAACAAAAGGATAATGATTGTAAAAGGATGGGAATAAATAACAAGAACTACAAACAAAATAAATAGACAAGACAGCAACCTTGCTGAAAAATAGAAAGAAAAAAAAAAAAAAAAAGCTTCAAGAACAAAAAAAAAAACCCACAAAGACTGGAACTATTCTATTAAATTAAATTCACATTTATTTGTATAGCGCTTTTTACGATTCAAATCATTGCAAAGAAACTTTACAGAAAATTTATTTTCTACAATATTTAGTAGTAGCTTATCAGTGGTGACTGTCAGTTTTTGTGCATATGACAGAAATGTTCAGAACAATTAATGCAAGACGTAGTCAACCAGACAATGAACACTATTAACAGCAATTATTATATGATGCAGTCACACATGTAACAATACTTGGAACTAGACTATAGACTATACACGGGAACAAACAAAAAACAAAAAAAACAAAAGGAAAACTAGACAAGATGCAATATACTGAATAGTGAATAGTGAACTGAATGCAAGCAAGGAGAATGTACACAAGGCACACACGAAACGAACTAGCAAAGAGCAGAGGGAAATGAGCATGATATAAAGGGAGCAGAGCACACAAGGATCAGGTGAACACAATTGGACAAGATAAGAGGAGCACACAGCCAACACAAACAAAGACTTAACCATGTGCTTAGGCACAAAATAAACAAAGACATAGTAAACAAAGACAGGACAGACAAGACTGCCAGGGCAGGATCCTGGCAATTACCGCAAGCAGCCTACATGGTTCTCTCAAATTTATGGGAAAGTTTTATATATATATATATGTATGTATATTAATGATTTATACAATGCAGAGTGCCAGTGTTGATGACATTTATTTGAATTTAAATCATAAATATGTATATGACTTATATTTAGATATTACTAGAATATAAATGTTTTGTTTTGAATAAAAATACAGTAAAATAGTTAAAATTAAAGAGCTGTAAGAAGTGCCATCTTTTAAAGTTTCTTTTTGAGGTCTCTTAAAGGTTAAAGTGCATCCTTTACTCTGTGTAGTCACATTTTTGGCGAAAGATTAATATAAATGTTACATTTATAGATATTAATTTAGATTAAAACTTTACCTTTTCCATGAACAGAGGTGAATAACTGTGTTCTAAATGGAGTCAGCACTGCCTTGAGTGAGTCTTCCTCTATCTGCAGTGATTTAAAGGAATTACCTGAGATTGAAGTCATGAGCTCCATTAGCTGCACATGAAAAATCTTGTGAGTAGCGTGCTCAACATGTCTATGTGGCAAATAAATAAGGTTTTTATGTGTTTGTAGATTAAGTTAAATAAATAAATAAACTGTCAGTATAGTTGGCTATAATAGCACAAAAATTCTAAAAATAAAAAGTGCCACAACAAAAGCACTTTCCTATAAGCACCCGTTGTACTCTCTGCATGGAAAAACTTTCCCAATTCATGCGGTCATCATATTCAATGATAAAAAATTTGATACTTTTGATGTACAGTAAAACTGCATATGTATGTAGCTAGTGAGAAATGAAATGAGATTAAATAAATTGATATTAGTTATAAAATATTATTAAATATAATTTCAGGGATTCTCAGTCTCACTGTTCAATTGACAGAGAAAAATAAATGGTTGTGGAGGTTAATCATTTAGGTACAAAAATCCAGAAAATAAATTCAGACAAGACCTGTTTGACCTGTGTTACTGGATTTAACAACTTCTGATTTTGTAAAAAAATATATACATGCATGGTTGCATGGCATGTGTTCACATATTTTCACATTCACACATTGAGTAATTGAGACATGATGACATTTAATCTTATCTGCGTCATGGTAAAACCAAACATCCTTTTTTGCTCTTTTGCTGAGAAAACCTATTGCATATTTTTTAGTCATACTCTGGTGTCTAGTGCATGACCATTCACACTCCTACTTAAAATAATTTTCCGTTTACTCACCCTCATGCTTTTCTCATGTGTTAACGCAATAAGAATTTAATTTTCCAGTGTATTAATAATGTTTTTGGTTAAGTCTAATATTGGTACTGTGATGCACGTATTCTGGGACTGTGACATGATCAAGGCGTACTGGAAAGAAATAAACAAAATGGTTCAGAAAATAATTTCTACAACTTTTGATCTATCCCCAAGTATTTATCTATTGAATGGTAAAGCTGAATTACATCTCAGTCATAGTCTATAATTTGTGTTAAATCTCTGTACTTATCTGGCTAGAAAATGTATATATTTGTTTCCTACTTCTGGAGAAACTCGCTTTTTGATCATCTGTATCTGTTCCCCACTCTGAGCTTTCTTGAGAATTTAAAGGGACTGATTTTTTTCTCTTTTTTAAATTGTATATATAAAATGTTTTGTTTTAAGAACATTATTAAAGATTAGGTAACTTTGAACAAACGTTCTACTGACTGGAAGAATGTTTGTTCATAACTTGCCAAAACATTAGCCAAAGCACTGAGAATTCATGCTAGCTGAAAGTTATCTGGTCTTTAAAATGTTATTAAAATGTTAGAACATAAATATTATTTATTCATCATTCATATAACTGTTTTCTAAAACATTTTAGTTTAAACAGTGCATTCAGAAATAATATTTTGCCTTAATAGAAACATTAGCAAAATGTTATAAGAACATAATTTTGTGAGCTGATATGTAATGCTCTTTCATACAGAACATCATAATTCTAGTAAAACATACATTTGAACACACGATTGCCAAGATTTTTAATTTGCCAAGCTACGTTCTATATCTAGGTCTATAGGAACTCTACATATTCAGATCAGTGAGGAGATGTGGAAAGTCCTCCATTCAGAAATGCCGCTTATAACCCTCACCAGCTCACCCACACAGCTGCTCTCGATTTGCTTGATTTCCTCTTGGAAAAAAGAATGGGGAGTGTGTCACGTTTTCTTCGCGTATGTCTTCAAAAGCCTGCCCGTTAAATCAGCCTTGGTGTTCTCATTCATTACACGCCTTCTACTTATAGACATATATGCCTAAATTACTCACATAGTTCTGGATGGTACAGTTGGGATAGACATGGCCCACTGAAAAGGTACAGCCAGTTGCACTGTAAAGACCTGCTCTCATATATATATATATATGTATTATCTTTATCCATGCTCTACACATATGGTGGAAGATAAAGGCAAGGCATTGATGGAATTCAACTGTGCAACAGGCAAACCAATGTATATACCTGAATTAATAACAGATTCCATCTACAGAGTTTTGTGGATGTGGAAATGTTGCAACATTAGCACTCTCTTGTGGTTAAAAAACGCTTGGTTGAGCTTTGATAAAATAATCAGAATTTTAGCAGCGTATGTCCTCATGTGGTCAGCAATCACATTGCAACCTACTTAACTATATGTATATATGTATAAAAATTACCAATAATATGTCCCTACCCTTCTCAAAAATGTTACAATCTGAGAACCACAAGAGGGCGCCATTAACAGCATCATTACCCAACACCAGCCTCCAATGTCCTGAACTCAAAAGAGCCCTTTTTTTCCAAAACTGTTCGTTAAAAATAATTCTACCAGAAAGACTCAGAGAAGATATTGTAACAATTCATCCATTTATTTATGACCTAGCAAGCTATATGGTTGTATTTGGCGTAGGCCCCATCCGTAAATAGCTGTCTGAGGGTACAAATTCAGTATTTCCTGCCTGAAGATGAAGGCAGGGGCGCAGCTGAACCCCGTGAGGTTTTAGGAGGGACCATCCTGGTGGTGGTGGGGTGGTTGGAGGGGAAGAACATCCTGCGGTGGTAAGGGAGATGGAGAGAAGATGCTTGTTATTGGTGAGGGAGGAGCCCATCTTGGTGGTGGAGGGGTGGGTGGTGGTGAGTGAAGCATTCAGCATCTGCAAACTCAGACAAGTGTAAGCACAGGTTCTTTTATACTTCTATTATTAGAACGTGATTGGACAATTGAGAAGGTAATAGGTGACGCTAACAATTGAGTCTTCCTGGCAGAACTTATGCTAAAGCTTTTATTTCTGTTGAATTATAAATCCAGATGAAGAAATGTCAATGACCTTCTTGAACATTATAAATATCAGCACAAAAGATGATTTTTTTTCAAAGCATGTTGGTATCTAAACCATTTGCTTACCCGACACTGTTGTATTTTGTGTCCATATTGAAAGTCAATAGGAAAGGAAACAGATTAGTTACCAACTTTCTTTAAAACATCTTTTGCATTCCACAAAAAGAGAAGTCATGAGAATGACATGAGGGTGAGTAAATGGAAACAGATTTTTTAAAATTTTGGTAGTAGTGTGGATGTCATGCACTAGACACCAGAATATGACACAAAATATGCAATAGGTTTTCTCGGAAAAACGGAAAGCTTGGTTATACTGTGACGCTTTTTACAATACAAATACAATATGATCATATTTTCTTGACCTGGTAAGGACTCTAGCTGCTGCTTTTTGGATTACCTGTAGCTTGTTTATTGAAGAAGCAGGACAACCACCTACAAGTGCGTTACAATAGTCCAGTCTAGAGGTCATGAATGCATGAACTAGCTTTTCTTCATCAGAAACAGGTAACATGTTTCATAGGTTGGCAATTTTTCTAAGATGGAAGAATGCAGTTTTTGTAACATGGGAAATATGATTTTCAAAAGACAAGTTGCTGTCTAATATAACACCCAGATTTTTGACTGTAGAGAAAGTAGCAGTGCATCCTACTAGATTCTGTGTACTGTTTTTTGGTCCAATAATTAATATCTCAGTCTTATCCAAATTTAATTAGAGAAAATTATTGGTCATCCAATCTTTTCAATTTTTAACACACTCTGTTAGCTTAGATAATTTAGAAGTTTTATCTGGTCTCGTTGAGATATATAGCTGAGTATCATCAGCATAACAGTGGAAACTACTCCCGTATTTTCTAATGATATTACCAAGGGGAAACATGTATATTGAAAATAAAAGGAGACCTAGGACAGATCCTTGTGGCACTCCATATTTTACTCTTGATAAATGAGATGACTCCCCATTTAAATAAACTAAATGGTAGTGATCAGACAGCTAGGATCTAAACCATCTTAGAGCCTGCCCTTGAATAACTGTATAGGTTTGTAATCAATCTATGAGTATGTCATGATCTATGGTGTCGAACGCAGCACAAAGATCAAGTAAAACTAGCAATGAGATGCAGCCTTGATTTGACGCAAGAAGCAGGTCATTTGTAATTTTAACAAGTGCAGTTTCTGTGCTATGATGTGGCCTGAAACTTGACTGAAATTCTTCATACAGATCTTTTTTTTTTTTTTTTTTTGCAGGAAGGAGCTCAATTGAGCAGACACAACTTTTTCTAAACTTTTAGACATAAATGGAAGATTTGAAATAGGCTTATAATTTGCCAGTTCACTAGGATCTAGTTTTGGTTTCTTAATAAGAGGCTTATTAACTGCCAGCTTAAATGGTTTTGGGATGTGACCTAAAGATAAAGACGAGTTAATAAAATTGAGAAGCGATTCTTCGGCTACAGGTAACAACTCTTTCAGTAATTTAGTGGGTAAAGGAACTAATAAACGTTGTTGGTTTAGATACAGTGATAAGTTTATTTAGCTCTTCCTGTCCTATGGTTGTAAAGCACTGCAGTTTATCTTTGGGTGCGATGGATGAAACTGAAGTGTTAGACGCTGTAGAATCTACATTCGCTATTGTATTTATAATGTTATCTATTTTATCAGTGAAGAAATTTATAAAGTCATTACTATTAAACATTGATGGAATATTTGAATCAGGTGGCATCTGGTTATTTGTTAATTTAGCCACTGTGCTAAATAAAAACCTTGGATTGTTTTGGTTATTTTCAATGAGTTTGTGTATATGCTCTGCCCTAGCAGTTTTTAGAGCCTGTCTATAGCTGTTTTTCCATGCAATTCTAAAAACTTCCAAGTTTTTCTCCATTTGCGTTCAAGACTACGAGTTTCTTTCTTGAGAGAGTGAGTATTACTGTTATACCATGGCACAGTACGTTTTTCTCTAACCTTTTTCAATTTGATGGGGGCAACAGCTTCTAATGTGTTAGAGAAAAAAGTGCTCATGTTGCCAGTCATTTCGTCTAGTTCATGTGTATTTTTGCGTACAAATAGCAGTTAAGATAGATCAGGCAAGTTATTTGCGAATCTGTCTTTGGTGGCTGGAACAATAGTTCTGCCCAGACGGTAACGCTGAGACATATAGTTAATATCAGTGATACGCAGCATGCACGATACAAGGAAATGGTCTGTAATATCATCACTTTGAGGTACGATATCTAGATCAGTAAGATCGATTCCATGCGATATAATAAAATCTAGTGTATGATTAAAACGATGAGTGGGCCTGGTGACATTTTACTTGACTCCAAAAGAGTTTATTAGGTCAGTAAACGCAAGTCCTAATGTATCATTTGTATTATCAACGTGAATATTAAAATCTCCCATGATTAGCACTTTATCAACTGTAAAAGTCTATGAGGAAATCTGCAAATTCTGTATACGGCCCTGGTGGTCTATACACAGTAGCTAGAGCAAGAGATACAAGATTTATTTTGCATGTCTGACTGTGTAACATTAAGCAGAAGTATTTCGAAAGAGTTAAACCTGTATCCTGTTTCCTGGGTAACATTGAGAATATCACTATATATTGTTGCAACACCTCCGCCACGACCAGTCTGACACGGTTCATGCTTATAACAGTAGTTTGGTGGAGTGGATTTATTTAGACCAATATAATAATTTGGTTTTAGCCAGATTTCAGTCAAGCAGAGTACATCAAAAGTATTATCTGTGATCATTTAATATACAATAACTGCTTTGGGTGTATAATATTTATGAGCCCAAACTTGGGCAAAACTAAAATTGTTTTTGTTCATTTACTTTATATTTTTCTTGTTTAATCATGATAAGATTTTTCAATTGCAGCTCGAATGTGTCCTTACCTGCAATCAAAGGTAGACATTCATCCGCCATTGTGTGAATAGAGTATTAGCAATGCAAGCACATTTAGCAACAACAACGCTGCTGATGCTAACGGCTATAAGCTTATAGTGGACCAGGAGATCTAAATAAAACTAGTGATAACGAGGTGCTCTGATTGTTTTTGTTGTAGAATACTAAAAAGGATATATTCCCATGTTATAGTAACGGAAACGATGGTGTATAAAATAGATTTTTAAGATAAAAAATTGTAGATAAAAAGAATATAGTGACGTAGCTCAAACGCAGTGCAAACGCCAACAACAAACAGGAAGTGACTATTATAGATAATATTTAATGTCATCATGTCTTTGCTCAATGTGTGAAAATGTGGAAATATGTGCATACATTTGATGAAACCTACATGCATGAAATAGCTGTTAAAAAACTAATATGATTTTAGTGTTTAGTGTACAAAATCAGATGTTCATTGAATTTGAAAATCAGGCCATTGAATTTAATGAGCATCAATGCTGAGGTGAGAAACATTGTGACTCAGTTCTATGCCATTCAACTTGTTGACAGGCTTTGTGAAGTAAATATAATTTCACTTCATTCCATAAGAAATTATATTCCGTTGAGTCCCTCACAGTGTGATTGATAGTCATTGTTTTGCAGTTGCTAAGGGTGATGTGCATCACAGACGGAGATGGATGGGTGTCACAACACCGGGGGTTGATGAAGTGTGCTGCTCTGACTGTGACAATGGGCTCCATTCATTTGCAACAAAATTGTCATCCTCACTGTACTCGTCTCTCTGCAGAGCCAGCACCACCAGCTTTAGGAAAAATCAATCTAAGCAAAGAAGTTCTATAATTAGACAGAGGGCAGACTCTGTAAACAGATTAGAAAATGTTCAGTGTGGAAGCAACCATGAGTAATCATTGCGTAGCATTGCATGTTAATCATCTGTGTTTTCTGCAAATGGCACATGTGGGGTGCTATGCTTTTATAAATATGACTTAAACTGTGGGGTTTTGAGGATTTAATACCTAGACATTACTGGAGAGGAAACCACAAATGACTAAATGTTTGGGCCATGACTAGCAGATGTGTCATGTGATGTTGACATTCTGTTAACATCTGTTAGATCATATTTTAGAGAGGAAAGCATTATCTGCTGTGCTTTTATCTGACTTTTAAGGTAGGGTTTTGACAAATTTATCATTTATAGTCTGTAAATTGCTGTAAAGCGGTTTTAATAAGAAAACTGTATCAGTTATTTTTGAGTAAAAAATACACCAGAGAATTCTTCTTTTTTATGTGATTGTTAAGGGAACATTCCATTTTAGCTTTTGGCAAGCATATAAGACCTTACTTTTACATGTTCTCTACACATTCTGAAATAAGTATCAAGATGTAAAAAATATTAGAAGAAAAAAAAACATTCAACTAAAACAAAAGAAAAAAAGAGAGAAAAAAAGCACTGCATGAATGATGTATAGATATGTTTCTGAGAACATTTTTAAAGACCAGATAACTTTTAATGAATGTTCTATTAATCAAGCCAGAACGTAAGGGAACTTCTGAAAATGTTGCTGTCTAGGTTTTTTAACATATATAACAACAACTTTTATCAAATATCACTGATTATATTGTAATGAGAAGGAAATAATTGGAATTTAGGTGTTAATGTACACGCCCCTTAATTTGAATGAATTGTTGTGGCTTAATTAAATTAAAGTGTACAGCTGATGTAGGAGGAGATGATGATTATTTAAGGATGGGTTGAGAGAGATTCCGCGAGCTCTCACTGATGGGAAAACGCTAGACGGCCGCTCGGAATTATTAGTATCTCCGGTGGTGAAGATAGGCAGTCAGTGATGGGGTAAATGTGTTAGACAGCTAGGGATACAACTTTGTGCTAGGAGAGCTCGTGACCGATGTAACTGTTTGAGATAATACAGAAATTGGAGAAGCTGATTAGGTGGACTCATAAACTGATAATTGAAGATTTCCTGTGCATCCTCCTCACCTGACATGAGCTCGTCCACTTTGTATGTGGGCCAATTTTGGCTAACAAGGGGGGTGATCTGTTTTATGAGATAATGTCATATTTTAACAAGCAATAAAGAATCGTGTATAAATTGCCATCTGATTGTGCGGGTTTTTTGCCTTTTCTGTTCTTTGTGCAGTTGTTACAATATTATGATTTCAGATCTGCTCATTTGAAGAGCTAGTTTTGCAGTTTTTGTTGTGAAAACCCATTGACTGACAGCTTAAAATTGAAAATACACTGAATAATGTCACAGAGAGGTGCAAAGTGCCATGTTAGTACTCTGATCACAAGATGGGACAACTCCTAACTTGTGCTGCACAAAAAAGAAAAAAGAGCCACACAGACTAAAAACAAGCACAGAAAAGACAGAGAGGTCATAAGAGGACAGTTTTACCATGTTCTTCTCCAAAATACATTATCTTTCTTTTTTGAGTAGTCTACATACAAATGCGTTACTTAATGATAATTGCATAACATAAGGGGATTACAATACTAAAGAAAGACCGAAAGACAAGTGAATGTGAGTCACTCCAGAGCTTCTCACTTTCTGAGAGGTGGGAGTTTACTGTTATAAACCATCACTTCCCCTGAGCTCAGAAGCATTGAGTCACAGACGAGCAACACAAGGGCAGACACAGACCTTTGGGAATTCAAACATATGAGAACAACAAGACTTCTGCTGCAGTGTATTTGATTTAGAAATTGGATTCACATTATGGCTAAGTCAGGTCTGTCCAGTGGAGAGGAATGCATCAAATACATTGTGTTCATCTTTAATTTCATATTTTGGGTGAGTTTAATACAGATCACTCCTAAAAATGTATTTATTGTGGGAAAAAAGTGTACATGCGTGACATAATGTATAATATAGACTTGCTATTCTGCCTAAACAATAGTCTAGTCTTTTAATTTGTTTTTGAGACAAGCTTCTAAAATACTTTTTTGATTATTTAACATAAAAATTGCAAACAATATGTGATGTTAAAAGCTGATATCTGATTTGCTGAATTGATTTGTCATTGACTGGCTCTCTGTGTCATTTCGAAAAGCGCCCACTATGGTGAAGGCAAAACTTATTAATATGAATTAATTAATAACTTAACGTAACGGACAGCAAGTGGGTATATGATCGCAATTGCGTTGATCTATTGGTGAATTAATTTTCTTATAAAACTCCCCTTGTTAACTTATTCGTTAAAAAAGTACTTTAAAAAAGAAATTAAAAAGCGAATAGACTCATTAATATTAATTAGTATAGATTACGTAAGTATCATCTCCAGGAAGTTTACAAAGGAACGTCAGCATGCCCTGATTAATATTCATTAGCCCAGTCTACGCCATAGTGGGATTCAAAATATGGTGTTATGGGCAGCAGGTAAGCAAATGTTAAGAAACTAAATACAAAACAAATAAATTACTGTACAGATTACTTCGAGAGATTTTCTCATAGGTTGAGCGGTTCACGAGAGACAAGTGTCAGGATAAAGACTGATAGCGTAGATTAATTCATGTCCAGGATCATGGTAATTTGTTTTTATTGAGAAGAACATGTAAACATTTTGCATAATGTTACCTGTTGCTAGGCAACCACATCCCTAATCCATCCCATAAATTCGGTTAAATGTAGACCCAAGGATAAAAGGTTAGATTTCACTATGAAAGTAATAAGGACTTAAGGACAGAAACCGATTACCTAAATGTTGTCCAAATAAGGGGGGGGGGGGGGGGGGTATAAATGAAACGTTATATAAATAATCTATATTAGCACTAACCAGTTTGGTTGAACATTTGGAATATAGAGAAAACAAATGCTTCCCATGCTTTAGCTAGAAACTTTAAACAAAGTGTGTTTACTTTGATTCACGTAATCTGATACCAAGTGGGTTTGTCTCGAAAATGAGATCTTGTGGACTGCTGAGCTTTGTCCACACCCTCCTATAAAGCCTGACAAAAAAAGAAAAAAGAAAAAAAAAGAATAGCTTGTTTTTTTTATTTAACTTTTTAGAACCTTTAAACAAACTGTTTAGAATATTTAAAATTAAAATAAATAAAAAGTATTCTCTTAGTTTTTAAAAAAATAATATTTAATACATCAGATGTTTATGGCTAATGTAGTAGATGCAGGAGAATATGGAGCCTGATATTTATATTGCCAAAAAAATTCAATTCTTCTGATAGCTTGTAATGTAAATCAACAAGATCGCTATAGCAACAATATATAGCACACTACTTATATAAAATGCATTTAAATATCAGTTGTCCCTATATATCTCCCAATAATATGTTTTAGTAAGATGATATTTTAATATATTTTATCAGTGTAATGCATGAAGATTGAAAGATTTGAAAAATGTTCCTCAGAAGCTTGATGTATTATATTTGGTACTTTTATTGAATTATGGATAATCAAGTAAACCAAAGTTGCTTCTGTTCAATGAGTCTTCCTCTTGAAATTTTAATAACAGTAATTTATGATAACATTTACTTCATAACGTTCATTAATCAATATTTCACATTTTAAAAAAAGAGACGTGTACCACAACCTTAAAAATTGGCATTTTTGGAATAAAATCTCAAGCGATGAGGGCAGAAGGCTTGTAAGATTGTGTACATGATGCAACTGGTTTTCAGGACAATTTTGATAAAAGCTGATCATTTGGAGTTCTTCTAAAATAATGCATGAAGTATAACACAGAAGGCTTCATTCATAGTGTTATGTTTGGTCTTCTCCCTGACCTCTGTCTCTAACCCGTCTGTTCACTTTAAGAGTGAAAAGGTGTGAGGGAAAGGGACAATAGCTGTGTTCTGACTTCCCAGAGTTCCTGAGGGACAGCTCGAGTTACATGAAAATGTAAACCTGATCAGCTTGTGTTGTCACAGTTTTGCCAACTAAAGTGCCCTGTGAATCCTTAATTCTTTTTATACTCAATTTATATAATACTAAATTGTGTTAGCTCTTTTTTCGGCCTGACAGAGTGACAGACAGATATCCTTTTTTCTGTGATCTTTTTCTACACTTTTTCTGTCACACGGAAAACCTAACATGGTTTTGCCCCTCCTCCTTTTTCCTCTGACAAAGGCCAGGTAAGGAGGGTGCGGCCTGCTGGAATTTTTTTTTTGTTCACTCCCTCAGTCTTTTAAGGTTAAAACCAAGCACATTTCAGGTGTTCAGTATCGGGTGTTTTCTCTTGAAACTACGCTTACTTTTTAGCCATGGCAGCGGGTGGACTTCAGTGTATCAAATACTTGCTCTTTATCTTCAACTTCATCTTCTGGGTATGTGTTTTTACGTCATTACATAAGCACATGTTATTTCATCTGTATGTTTGTAGAGTAAAAAGGGAACATAGTCACACTGAAATTAAAATGTGGTTGAATGTGATGTGATCAGGATATAAAAGTTTTAGTTGTTTGTTTACATGCCATACTTGGTGTATGTTTGTTTATTTGATTATCCATATTTGATGTGTGTGACAAACTTTGCTCTTTGAGAGACACATGCTCCTTAACATTTTATATATAATTTTCACACGTGAATTAAATGTTAAATAAGTTTCCTGTCTAAATGCCTTTTTAAACCGAAGCTTGGTCAGACTTTGGGTTTTGTGTGTTTCTAAAACAGACTATCTAGTTCTATCTATTATCTATTTTAGAACATATGGGGTTAGGCCATTAACCACATTAGTAATGTTTTACGTAAGCCTGTTGACTTTCTGCTTTTACTGCTGGCTGAAAATGTCTTTTGGTTTAGCTCGAATGGAAGACATTTTAACCAACAAAAAAAAAAATGAATTCACACATGGTAGTTGCAACCCGCTCAATTTTAAAACAGCACAAATAAGGTGTGGTCCGTCCCATTATCTTGACTTAAAGTGCTTCGAAACGACAATTCAAAGGGGTCTTGGTATTTAGGCGAGTCTTTGTGGTGAGTGAACAAACTAGCAAACATGGAATCCACCCATCAGTAACTCCCATTGTGTGTGTGTGGATGGAAAAAGTCCGGCTCAGTTTGGAAATCTTTGAGGGACAAGCCTCAACACCCCTGGCAGTGAGTCACTGTGACTCATATTTGTGACTGAGTTTTCCAAAACCGAAGGAAACTGGAGGATTGCGATACAATTTGTGTTTTTTTTTTTTTGGGTGTGATCTGGATTAGCTTGTATGGTTTGTTTCTTAGTATTCATTGCATCATCTGTCAAGGCACCTAATGAAACCCACTGATCCACCCTTTGTGCAACTTCGTAGAAGGTTGAATGATAAAGAAAAGTTACACCAGCTTTTTTTTTTTTTTTACATGCACAGCAATGAAATATGAACTGTCTGGTGACTATCAAAATGATCTGTTTTGACTGTAATCAAGTCTAAAGGTGTTGTTTTATTTTGTGTGTGGGCTGTTGATTAACTTTTGCCTGTGAGAACGTGTAAGAACCAGAACGATTACAATCTAGTACACGTTACTCATTCATGGAATCCACATTACAGTGTCCTGGGAATTGCAGGAGTTGGTTAAGACAAATTAGATTTCGTTCAGCATATTTTTGCACAGCTCTCTTTTTCCAGTATTTGTTCTAGGGAAGTAAGCTCTTGCTATTGGATGCAGGCTAGCAAGATTTTCAGGTTGGTCAGCTTTTTGTTGAAGTGCTTTTGTACCACAAGGCTTGTTGGACTTCATTCTTTTTTTTAAGGAGGAGGAGTGAAATGTTTAGTTTTGGGCCTGACTTCCTGTACAATCTGCCTTGATAAAAAAATCCACACTTGGCCTGCAGCTATGTTTCCTCTGTTTGGTTGCTCAGTTTGCCAATGTCACTGAAGCTCAAACTAAACAAATCCCTAGATTTATTGAATCTTTTGTTTGTTTCCTCAGCTCGCAGGTACAGGGGTTTTAGCTGTCGGTCTCTGGCTGCGTTTCGATGAAAGAACTAAAACACTCTTCACTGGAGAGGGTGCCCCGACAGTGTTCCTCACAGGTGAGTTTGACCTGGATTTTTAGGTTACCCTTCCTCAGTCCTCAATGATTAAAAAAACACCCTCATCTCCATACACAATCTTATATCTCCTTTTATCACCTACGTGATCAGGTCTTTGTAAGTTGTTGTTTGGGTATGAGGCATAATGGTGGTTATGGAAACCAGCCACACCTATTTCCAGACACCAGACCATCTGTCATCTGAATGTTGCATATGAACACTTTAAATCAACATGAAGCCAATGAATAAGGAGTTGTTCTGGCTTCTGTACGGAGTATCAAAACTGATAAATAAAAAAATAAAATAAACACACCTCACCTTTAAAAGTTTGGAATGATAAAGAAATGAGTCTCTTATGCTTACTATTAATCAAAAATACAGTAAAAGCACTTATGATGAAAAATTACAATTTAAAAGAACTGTTTTCTGTTTGAATATATTTAAATGTAATTTATTCCTGTGATGCAAAGTTGAATTTTCAGCATCATTACTCCAGTCTTCAGTGTCACACAGTCATTCAGAAATCATTGTGATATGCTGATTTGCTTCTCTCTCTCTCTCTCTCTCTCTCTCTCTCTATATATATATATATATATATATATATATATATATATATATATATATATATATATATATCCTTTTTGCTCATATAAATACAGCCTTGTTGAGCAAGAGCAACCACTACTACTTTTAAATCATTAAAAAATTTCAAGCTAATGATGGACATCACCCTGACTCGGTTTTTGAACATTTATTGAACAATCCTGTTTTTAAAGTGATACAAATAACTTGACCACTGCAACAACGTGTAATATTCAGAGCATTCCATGTATTCCTCTAGGCTGTGTTTGTTTTGTGAAAGGCACAAAGACTGGAGTCCTTGTTTCTGGCATGCGGAAGAAGACCACAAACAAAATTAACTTTAAACCAAAAACCAACCCCCTGATAAATAACATCCTTCAGATTCTCTCTGCCCCTTCCCATCATCCCTCACAGAGCTGCCTTTCTCCTTTTCATCCACAGAACCCGCATTGTTTGCTCTCTTCTCAACTCTTGCCCGCTTTGTTTTTCCTTTCTCAAGATCTGTCAGAAGATCTCTCGCCTCCATCGATCCAGAAACATGATCAACTCGATGGGCAAGTGTCCAAGTGTCTTTCAGAGGTTTCGAAAGCGCTTTGAGTGACAGCAGGGCGTCTTGCAATGCCAAACATCCTAGTGACAGACAGTCCAGAAAAGCTACATTCTTTAAAATAAACATTCCAAAAGGGGTTTTAGAAGAACCGTTTTCGGTTCCCCAAAGAACCTTTCAATGAACTGTTCTTAAAATAACCTTTATTATTATTGTTTTTATTGTTATTTGTGTGAACAATATTATGAGAATTTAGTTTTCCACTAAAAAACTTTGAGCAATTAAAAGGTTCTTAAAGCTAATAGATCCCAATAATGAAAGGTTCTTTTTAAGAGTGTGGTAGGGTGGTGTTTCATCGTTTCTGTAGATACAGCACAATCCACTTGCGTAGAATTTTGTTTTGCATATCCTGCTTTGCATAGCTTATTCTGATAAAGTAGCTGAAGGAAATAGTTATTTATACACTGACATTTTCATCAGGTTTAAGTTACTACAACCATAGATTATTCCCATTTACAGTAAATTGCCTTGATTTTCATTTGTCATTTCATTTGTCTTTTTATTATTATTTTTTTTTTTTCAGATGAGAATTCAAAGGAATAGTAAGACTGATGTAATGGTACAGGGAAATAATGAATGTTCTCTCTTTCTCTGTCCACAGGGGTCTACATCCTCATTGTGGCGGGTGCGATCATGATGGTGGTCGGGTTCCTCGGCTGCTGTGGCGCAATTAAGGAATCAGCTTGCATGCTGGGACTGGTGAGTCCTCCCAGATTCTTCCACAGCACAAAACAAACAGATCCTGATTGATATTTGTATTACTGATGTAGTTAAGTTACACTGTTAAAAATAAATGTTTTTGCAGTCATGCCATAGAGGAACCATTTTGAGTTCCTCATAGAACATGTGAATGGTTCATAAAATAATTATTTATTTCTTCCCGTGAAGAACATTTATAATCTGAAGAACCTTTTTCTGCTTGAGAGATAATGGTTCTTCGTGGAACCATAGATTCCAGTAAAGAACCTTTTATTTTTTTTGATGGATGGTTGTCATGTGGCTTTGACCCAAATTCATGATTTACTCTTTTTAGATGGCAGGGTAATTTAAACCGAACAAATCAGAAGTGCACTTTAGATATTGTTGATGTCCTTGTTCACCTCTGACTTTTTCTTGCTCTCTCCAGTTCTTTATGTTCCTGCTCCTCATTTTCGCTGCAGAGGTGGCCGCTGGAATCTGGGGATTGTCCAATCAGGAAAAGGTGTGTGACAGAGTCAAGTCACAGTTATTTATATAGTGCCTATATACTGTATGCAAAACAGATTGTCTCAAAGCAGCTGCACAGAAGTAAAAAGGAAGATAGCAGTGTTGTAAAATTTCAACAAGTATAAAATGACTTTAATTTCAGCTGTAAAACACTTTAGAGAAGATAGTTGTCTTG
Source organism: Carassius gibelio (assembly GCF_023724105.1). Lineage (NCBI taxonomy): Eukaryota > Metazoa > Chordata > Actinopteri > Cypriniformes > Cyprinidae > Carassius > Carassius gibelio. Next base: position 24,927,909 of record NC_068399.1, on the reverse strand, counting down.
TAGTTCAAGTCAGTTTGATGTTGATTCGATGGCGGTGTCAATGTTACAAAATTCATCACTTGTGAAACTAAATTTATAAAGTAGCTCTAAGGAAGACAAGCGTGTCATTGAACAGATCAGCTGAGTTCAACACTGAAATTCTGCTCTCATCCATTAGCGTTGTAACCACCCTTATAGCATAAAGTTAATTATCTTTTAAGGCCCATTTTCCCATGATCCTCTTTCATTTTCCCTCAGTGTGACCACTTCTTTCTTTCTCTCCTCCTCAGATCGTGACAGATGTCCAGACGTTCTACAAGGAGACGTTCGAGAACTACAAAAAAACTAATCAGGAGGCACTGAAAGAAACTCTGCGAGCCATTCATTTAGGAGTAAGTGTTAATTTTTATGGTTCGTTCAAACCACAACATCAAAACATTGAATGAATGGAGGGAAAAACAGCTTAATGTTAATCCAACTGAATATGTTCTGTCTGTTTATTATTAGCTGAAGTGCTGTGGACCAACCGGAACCATTGTTGATGGAGCATCCGATACCTGTCCAGCAAAGGAGGGACTTGAAAACTTGGTCACAACGGTAGAATTGAAATTAACATTAATGAATCTTAAATCTCTTTAAACAAATGTTTTTTCCATGAGCCATTGTTACCTCTTGTGTTTCTACTCCAGAGCTGCCCAAATGCTATTAAGGAAATCTTCACCTCTAGGCTTCACGTGATCGGAGGGGTTGGGATTGGTATTGGTGTGGTCATGGTGAGGAGATACTCATGCATATGATTCAGTGCATTTTCACCTGAAAAGCTTTGACACCGAGTCTTTCTCCTCATGTCACACTGCTGTCAGATATTAACCGTGTCTCTTTCATCGGCAGATCTTCGGTATGATCTTCAGCATGCTTCTGTGCTGCGCCATCCGACGAACCCGGGAAATGATATGAGCTGCCCTTCGTGCTGCAAGCCTGTATTCTGCTCTGTATTTATCTGAGTTTGTAAAGGTGTGTGTGTGTGTGTGTGCGCGCGTGTGTGTTTGGAAAATCACTCTAATAAACTTCTAACAAAGCCCAGCTTTAGTCAAGCACTCTTAACTGTTAAAGGTCATGCATATGTTGAGTGGAGTAATGAATTTTTAATTTCTTTGGTGTTTCAACTAATGTTCATTTGCCTCTTTGAATGTACTTGTAAGCTTCGAACACCTACTGTAGTAAATTACAAATAAAGTTCAGAACTAATTGACTGAATGGTGGTGATCTTTTTATTATTATGTGACAAAGCTCTTATGTGACAAAGTATTAAGCATACAGTTTTGTTCAAAATAATAGCAGTACAATGTGACTAACCAGAATAATCAAGGTTTTTCGTATATTTTTTTATTGCTACGTGGCAAACAAGTTACCAGTAGGTTCAGTAGATTCTCAGAAAACAAATGAGACCCAGCATTCATGATATGCACGCTCTTAAGGCTGTGCAATTGGGCAATTAGTTGAATTAGTTGAAAGGGGTGTGTTCAAAAAAATAGCAGTGTGGCATTCAATCACTGAGGTCATCAATTTTGTGAAGAAACAGGTGTGAATCAGGTGGCCCCTATTTAAGGATGAAGCCAACACTTGTTGAAAATGCATTTGAAAGCTGAGGAAAATGGGTCGTTCAAGACATTGTTCAGAAGAACAGCGTACTTTGATTAAAAAGTTGATTAGAGAGGGGAAAACCTATAAAGAGGTGCAAAAAATGATAGGCTGTTCAGCTAAAATGATCTCCAATGCCTTAAAATGGAGAGCAAAACCAGAGAGACGTGGAAGAAAACGGAAGACAACCATCAAAATGGATAGAAGAATAACCAGAATGGCAAAGGCTCAGCCAATGATCACCTCCAGGATGATCAAAGACAGTCTGGAGTTACCTGTAAGTACAGTGACAGTTAGAAGACGTCTGTGTGAAGCTAATCTATTTTCAAGAATCCCCCGCAAAGTCCCTCTGTTAAAAAAAAGGCATGTGCAGAAGAGGTTACAATTTGCCAAAGAACACATCAACTGGCCTAAAGAGAAATGGAGGAACATTTTGTGGACTGATGAGAGTAAAATTGTTCTTTTTGGGTCCAAGGGCCACAGGCAGTTTGTGAGACGACCCCCAAACTCTGAATTCAAGCCACAGTACACAGTGAAGACAGTGAAGCATGGAGGTGCAAGCATCATGATATGGGCATGTTTCTCCTACTATGGTGTTGGGCCTATTTATCGCATACCAGGGATCATGGATCAGTTTGCATATGTTAAAATACTTGAAGAGGTCATGTTGCCCTATGCTGAAGAGGACATGCCCTTGAAATGGTTGTTTCAACAAGACAATGACCCAAAACACACTAGTAAACGGGCAAAGTCTTGGTTCCAAACCAACAAAATTAATGTTATGGAGTGGCCAGCCCAATCTCCAGACCTTAATCCAATTGAGAACTTGTGGGGTGATATCAAAAATGCTGTTTCTGAAGCAAAACCAAGAAATGTGAATTAATTGTGGAATGTTGTTAAAGAATCATGGAGTGGAATAACAGCTGAGAGGTGCCACAAGTTGGTTGACTCCATGCCACACAGATGTCAAGCAGTTTTAAAAAACTGTGGTCATACAACTAAATATTAGTTTAGTGATTCACAGGATTGCTAAATCCCAGAAAAAAAAAAAATGTTTGTACAAAATAGTTTTGAGTTTGTACAGTCAAAGGTAGACACTGCTATTTTTTTGAACACACCCCTTTCAACTAATTCAACTAATTGCCCAATTGCACAGCCTTAAGAGCGTGCATATCATGAATGCTGGGTCTCATTTGTTTTCTGAGAATCTACTGAACCTACTGGTAACTTGTTTGCCACGTAGCAATAAAAAATATACTAAAAACCTTGATTATTCTGGTTAGTCACATTGTACTGCTATTATTTTGAACAATACTGTATGTATGGTTTACTGCCCTCTGGTGATCTTACAGTGCACCCACATCCCAACATCATTGTTTTACTTCCAAAATGTTGTTTTAAATGACAAAATCCCTGCATTTAAGTTTAGTTTATTGTCAACTCCTTTTATAGAGTTTCAGAAATCCAATCTGAAGGAACTGATATTTTATTGGGTTGTAACAAGTCTTATATGATAGGATAAATAACCAAAAATAAAGAATCAGCTGATATAAATGTAACATTTTTCAAAATCCATTTTTGGCTAAAATTAATAAAATGTGGCTGCTTTGAAATGCATCATGACAGTTTAAAGAAGTGAGAAAGTTTATATGAAACATTTGTTGTTTGCTATATTTACAGGTAGGCAAATTAAATATATAGTAAAACTAGCTGCAGTTAACTGACAACTTACAATTTATTTAGATAACTTAAATATCCATCTTAACTAACCTTAATAATTTATCCATTTAAGTAAGCATGCACAGTTATATTTAGGTTTAAATTGGCACAAATTTAGTCTTCATTTTTTGATCTTTTGTTTTTTGCCCTTTTTTCCTTTCTTCTTGGTGGCTCCAGTCCAGCCAAACCCTCTGAATTCCAAGCAGTCCACTGCATTATGGGAGATGTAGTAGACGTTCTCCATGGCAGCTGGACTCAGAATATCCACCTCTGTCTTTGTGGATTTGGCACTGACAGACCTCTTCTTGGAAGAGTGCTTTCTTTTGCTCTTTGCTGCAGGCTTGGAACTTTGAGATCTTGACTTTTTGGTACCTGAAGGCTATAAAGTGTATAGATTTTAGGGAAAAAATGTGAGAGATCTTCACACATTTCAACCAGATGTTTCTCTTTTAGTTTTTTATGCAATGAAAAGTGAAGATAAAATATAAGACAAATTCTTACCATTATTAAGTGCCTTCCTCTCACACAATAGTTAGACGCTTGAATACACTTATAACCCATGTATCAATGCTTGTAAGGTGATGCTTTACTAGATTTTAATCTCATTTTGCAATCAGCTTCAAGAGAACTTCTATCTAAAGCTGCCGTTCCTCTCCAGTGTGTCCCTCGTTTATGAGGTCTTTGTTGTGTGCTGTTGTTTATCTAGGGTTGTCCTGGTGACAGCTCATGGGAGCTTTTTCACGGGACTCATCCACCAACTGGCTTTTCAGGTCAAACCAGGATGTTTTTTGCTGTGACCCCCCGACATGAACCTGCAGTGTTTGAGTCCATGTATCTGATCATATGGTAAGACTTAGGAGTGATATTCAGAGACTGAGGAATAGGAACCTTCCTGAATATTCTAATAACTAGAAAGACTAAAAAAAAAAAAAAAAAAAAAGTTAATTAAAATAACCAATAATTAAATATTAGGATTTTTGTTATTAATCATGTTTTTTGTTTTGTTTTATTGAATACATTTGTACACAATAACTTATAATTATTCAAGTCCGTTAATTAAAATTATTTATATCTGGCAAACATAGTGATATATACTTGAGTATTTTTATAAATTGATTATGTTATAGAGGTAATTATAAATGTAGTAATTACAAATGACTGCGATTGGGCCATCCTGGCAATGCGCTGAGAAAAGTAACAGTTCGCACCTGGAAAAAAAAAACCGCGCTTCTTTATTTTAGTTAAACAGACGAGTACTTGGATAAATACGCATTCATACAAGATTCAAAGCAGCCAATGTTATGAGAAATCGACTCCCCCCTCGAAATCGAGTTCGCTTAGGATCAGGAGGATCAACAGCGAAAAACTGTAGCCTGCGACAAAGCTAAAGGTACTTGAGCTAAAGGTAACGTATCTGGGCCTTGTAGCTGCAATTACATGCAAACGTGCTTAAAAACAAAAAAAAAACTATCAGCACTCGGGAATTTCATTTATGATGTGCCGAGTTGTTTTCGTAAAAACTGTTCAGCGTATTATACGTACTCGGTAATCTCCTCCATTGATTTACGCATTACGCATTTTTTGCTAAAGTTGGGAGTCTCCCTCTACGGGAGGAGCTCTGATGTAATTCACACATTTCACCACAGGAGGGCGTTGATCAACTTCTGCAAAATCAAAGGGTAATAAACTATTTATAGGATATATTAAATCAGTTCAAATATCTTTTGGCTGAAATTATAGTCCAACGAATAACAACAGCAATTGATCCATACAAATACTACTTTTTTATTGGTTTTGTTTTGTAAGTAAAGGTAATATTAAATGACAAAAAAAAAAAAACATATTTCTTCAGAAAAAGTGTTGTTTTCAAGATATCTTGTTGCCAATAATAAATTGAGTAATTTCGAAGCTTCCAAAATAATTAAAGGTTTTCATGTGACTTTTTTTTTTTTTTTTTTTTTTGTATGCTGCTATACAAAAATATGCTATACATTATGCTATATATAATTAAATTCACTCTGTTCACCACAGGAGGGCTTTTAAGGCGACTCCAATTTTGTATATTACATATATAACAATATATTCTGAATAAAAAAAAAAAAAAAGTTATCCAGAAGTTACCAGAAATTTAATATTAAGTAACTCTGAAGCTTGCAAAATAATATAATTCGAATCAATGTAATTCGCTCCATTCACCACAGGAGGGCGTTTCTTTGATTCGCAGGTTCTACCTCTATGGAAAAACCACAAGTGTAATCCTTGCAAAACTATTTTTTTTAAATTAACGTTAATATAAAAGAAACTCAGTTTATAGATTTAAAAATATATTTTTTCAAATATGTTTTTTTTAACAGGATAATCAATGAATTTTTAAATATATTGTAAGTATAACATAATATAATTCAAGGATTTCCTCGAGTTATAGCAGTAGAAAATAATCAGAAATGTAATTCGCTCAATTTACCACAGGCGATCACTTGAAATACCAATACCATAATAATGCTCAAGAGGGAAAACAGCAACAACTCTAGCCTATCTAAGAAGAGCTAAAAGTATAGCATACTTATTATAGTCATAAATAATAACCTTGTAGCGATTTCCTTGAGTTGGCCACTAATTCACAGTTGGTTTATACAGCGTATTTAGTCATCTCCTCCATTGATTTACACATTGTTAGCTAAAGTTGGGAGTCTCCCTCTATGGTAGGAGCTCTGATGTAATTCACAAATTTCATAAATTCACAAATGTACATAATTCAATATAGATTTGAACTGCACATAATTATAAAAAAATCACAAAATTAAGTATTTATTCAAAACATACAGACATATGGATATACATATAGAGTTATATATAAATATATTAATATATCTTATAAGATGATCTGTATAAAGATCTGAAAAGCTCTTATCAGTTGCAATAAAGTATAATTTAACATATTATTGCCACTTATGAGAGCTTTTCAGATCTTTGAATACAGATCTTGATCTTTGTATATCATCACATCTGAGAATGTGCAATGATCTGTTAAAAGAATAAGTCACTTTAGTTTTCTTTAGTCACTCCAGCCTCACAACAGCTTATCACTGTGCAGAAGAAAAAAAAAGATAAAGCAAGCCATTACAATCATATTGTTTTTGCTTTGAAATTCCAATGATAAATACAGTACAAAAAGCTATGAATGTACATTTCTGCCACGAAAAAAAAGCATTTTCATCTCACAATTCACTTTTTTTAATTCTTACTTTTCTCTCAGTTCTGAGTTCATATCTCACAATTATGACTTTTTTTTCCCTCAGAGTAGCAAAATATAAAGTTACAATTCTTAGAAAAAATTCTGACCTTATTTCTTGAAATGCCTCACAAATCTGACTTTTTTCTCTGAATTTTGAGTCTACATTCCATAAATCAGCTATTTCTGCAAAGAAATACAAAAATTAAAAATTAAATTAGTTTCACACACAATTGCTAGTTTATAATTCTGTTTTTATATGATAATTCTCAGTTTATGTCTAGCAACTGTGGCTTTTTTCTCAGAGTTTTGGGTTTATATCTCACAGTTCTGCATTTATATATTGCAATTCTCTTTGTATCTTGCAGTTCTGACTTTTTCTCATAATTTTTAGTTTACATCTAACAATCCTGCATTTATATCTCATTATTCTGACCCTTTTCTCAGAATTCTGAATTTACATCTTGAAATTCTGACTTTTTTCTATTTTTGTTTTCTTCTTTTTTTGGATTGTATCTCACAATTCCAACTTTTTTCTAAGAACTGCGGGTTTCTATCTCAAAATTCCTTTTTTTCTCAGAATCGCAAGGCAAAAAGTATTTTGTGACTCGTGAAACAAAAAGTTGCCATTTTAATTTAGCAGCCCATGGCGGAAACAAGCTTTCATAAAATGCATTTTACTTTCACTGACAGATGACTCCAGCATCCTCTGAAAGTCATTCACTCCCATTTCATGATATTCACATTTGGTCAAGCAGACTCATTTCCAGAGCGGTTTACATCATCCATCCATATTAGTCCTGAACATGTCATGTAGGCACAAGTTTTGTTCCCATTTGTCCGCTCTTCCAATTGGACATTCTGTCATTGAGGACTAATTCCCAAAACATTTCACCTTAGTCAACCATATTGTTCCTGAGCAATCACTGAGCATTTATTTAGTAATATTTCTCATTCTAAACTTGGTTTGTCTTTCATAATGCTTGGATTTAAGGGACAACAATCAAGGTCATTGTTTGGAACTGACTAAACTGTTAAGTGTTCACAAAGTTTTAAATTTTGCTCTTGCAAAAAAATAAAATAAACAGAAGGCTGTTAATTTTTCCATTTTGTTTGGTTGTTCAAATAATTTTTTCTTCCCAAATTACTCTGACAGGACCCATTTATAAGGACACAAAAAGTGAACCTTTTGAATATTTACCTTCCACAAACAATCCTGTATTCTTTAGAACCAAAAAAGTACTACTGTATGATAAGACTTAAGTGCTTCATTCCAAGCATTCTGAAGCCATTCATGTCTTAAATTAAAATTCCGCTTCATTTTATTATGCATAGTCGGACCTTCACCATGTTTTTTGAACTAGCACAGGTTGCTTTTCCTGCTAAATATTACAATTGTCTCAGATCATAACCCATTGCAAATGATTTACAAAACATTTAGGTATCCTAAAAATACTTTGGCTTATTTATAAAAAGAGAGAGAGAGAGAGAGAGAGAGAGAGAAACCAGCTCAACAAACCACCAGCCCAGATGCCAAGGGTGGAAAGATTTTTGTTTCAAAAACTAAGCAATTATGGCAAAAAAAGTACCATACTCTATATTAATAGGGTAACAGTAGTCATAGCATGAATACTTTTTAAACATAATAATTTGTTTCTGTAAAACAAATCAAAAATACAGAAATTGGGACCAGAAAGACAAGAGTTACAACATCCAGAAATATTGTTCTTTATTCAAACTTTTTTTATATGCAACTATATATTTTTTATATGCAACTATAGTATCTAAACGAAATCATCATTACTGCTATTATATTTTTATTAATTTACCTCCAGACAGGTTTATATTGAAAATATATGTACATTATTGGCTATATCAAGATTTAATATATATTAAAGTTAGAATGACACACAAAGGTACTTTATCAGTATCAAAACACTGCCTACATTGTCATTATGGGAAAAAAATTACAAGGATATTATATAAAGCAATGTCATATGTGGAAAAATGTGTTAGATAAATATTAATTTAATTTATAAAACGTCAGACTGAAAAATGGATGTAGAATTTCCTTTTACATAGAGTTTGCTTATTTTCTTCTCTGTATTCCAGAAATGACCTGAGGAACCAACACCATATACACTGTTAATGTGGAAAATATTACATTAAAGATTTAGTTTTAAGGCTCGTGTTAAAGTCTTACCAATTAGTCAGGGTGCAGCTCCTATTCTCTCATGGAAGATTTTTCCATCTGTCCAAGTTTTCAGTGAGAAATTCCCATTGATTTGTAGCTTCTTCCCAATCTATGAGATCCAAATGAACAGAACAGTAGCATGAACAGCCAGTAGACGACAGTTAAAAGTGGTGAAAGATACAGCTCAATGTTACTCTTTCCACCGCTCTCACCTCCTCTGAAAGTTTATCTATGATTCCTGCAGCATTTGGGTCGACTCCATTCCTAGCCTTCACTTCAACCCTCAACGTGACTTTAACAGCTAAGTGAAACCAAAAGTCATCAATGTCTCTATGAATAAAACACACTGCTCTATAACCTCACTCACTAAAATGAAAACTCGGGCACTTACATCCACAAATGATTCCGGCATCTTTCTCGTGGCCACATCTGTTTGGAATTGCATTATATGAACAGCTCATCAAAGAAGGCTCATTCCCAGAACAGTTTACATTATTCATCCAAACCGTTCCTGAACCCATTCCAAAATAGGCAGCACTCTTAACTTCCAAAACTGTCCCACAGCCCAGTTGTCTACACACCACTGCAGCATCTGATGCATCCCATCCAACATCACACACTGTTCCCCACTGACCGGCAAGAAGAACCTCCACTCGTCCAGAACAGGGGTTGGTGGTGCTGACCAGCCTAACGTTATCTATTGCTCACACAAAGGAATAAAGTTTACATATAATGGGAGCGTGAACATAAAATACATATAAAATCACTTCAGTCTTACATAGATTACACTGTATGCTGTTAAAAGGTTCACACTCATCTTTCTCATGTCCACAGTTGCCTCTTCCCCATCCACTTGATTTACAATCTCTTAGTCTTGAGTCAGTGTTGGAACATTGTAAATCACTTATCCATACAGGCCCTGACCCTGGACCGAAATGAGCAGCGCTCTTCACCTCGATCACATCCCCACATCCCATCTCTCTACACACCACTGAAGCGTCTGTCAGATCCCAGCCATCATCACACACTGTGCCCCATGCTCCATTATAAAGAACCTCCACTCGTCCAGAACAAGAGCCGTGTCCATTTATGAGCCTGAGAGAACCTAAAAGCCACACAAATGAAAGTAAAAGAAACTTAAAAACATATTTTTTTTATTTACAATGACTATTAATTTACTGTTTTTCTTATAATATGTTACACTTACAAACACTTTCGCATTAAAGAAACAGTTCTCTCTCTCTCAAAAAAAAAAAAAAAACATTCACCCTTGGGCCACCCTAACGAAAAAGGAGATTATTCAAGTGTGCTATTAATATACTTATTTTAAACTTAAAACGGGAAAGTATGGTTTTAGTTTACTTTTTATGTACTTCTAAAATTACATTTAAGTATACTTGAATTATACTTACAAAAAAAGTCTAAATATATTTGTGCTATACTCCTAGAATCCGTGTTGTCAGTATTAACAATAGAGGGCGCTAGTACACATTTTCTGCACAGAATTTCCCAAAAAACACAAGTGAAGAAGAAAAAAGAAACACCAGATACTAACAAATGTCACGGTCATCTGACATAAAACAGCATCAAAACTGTAACGTTATGGAATAAAATGACCGATGAGGAGGTAATAATTACAGTCAAGCTTTGGGGTGTTGATCGACTCCATCTACTTTTTGATTATCATTCTGAATCCAATTCATAGTCTTTTCTTTCAGCTTTTTGTTCAAAATGTTATTTCTTATTTTTTATGAAACTTACCCACGTGGAAGTGTTTAAAAAAAAGAATACATGAAGCTAAAATAAAATGTTTTTGTTTACCCTGTTCTTTCTTTGGGTGTTTTGTATGTTCAGATATAACAAAATATATACGAATGAAAACCTAAATAGGGACATAAGTAGTATACTTGAAGTATGATGTTAAGTCCACAGAAAACGTATGAGTATACTTGCAATATAAACTAGTAGTTTATTGAGACTTTACTTCAAAGTGTACAAAGTATTTCATTAGTATCATTCAAAGTTCACTTATAGTATAATTGCAGGACAAACTACAAACATGGAGATAAACTAGTTGTGTACTCAAAGTTTACTACTGTTATACTTAAAGGATACTTAAAAGTATACTTTTATATACTAGAAATGGGCCAATTTAGTCCCAAGGAGTATTGAAACAGTACACTTACAAGTATACTACAGAACACTGATATTTGTATACTTGTGACATTAAGTATACTTAAAAATATACTTGAACTTTACTTGAGAATACTTAATAAACTTGAAGTATACTACTTTTTGCTGAGGGCATCCAAGAGGTAGATGAGTTTGGTTCTTCGTCTAAACCAATTTCGATATCATTTATTCACCAATGGATCCTCTGCAGTGAACATGTGCAAACTAACAACATCACAATAATCCACATTATTTTGTTCAGTTCGGTCCATCAATTAACATCTTGAGAAGCAAAAAGCTGCATGTTTGTAACAAATAAATCTATTATAAAAAAATGTTTAACTTCAAACTGTTTCTTCTCTTCACTATAATATTGCTTTTTCCAGTGAAATGGTAGTCTCTTCTGAATCAGTAAAGATATATGCATAGACCAAGCACCATTTACAAGTTAAAACAGTTACAAACAAATATGTTGGTGAAATTTGAGAGGACAACAGGGTATGGGCTTTTTCCATCGAGGAAGCATTATTATAGATACTGGACATTTTGCCGGAAGCAATGGTTCGACACCTTATTGATGGCTTTGTTTCTTACAAACATGCTGCTTTTTGTTTTGCAAGATGTTAACTGATGGACTGGAGTTGTGTGGAATACTGCAATGTTTAATCAGCTGTTTGGACTCTCATTCTGACAGCATCCTTTTACTGAAGAGGATTTATTAGTAAGCAAGTGATATAATGGTAAATTTGTCCAAATCTGTTCTGATAAAAAAAAGGTATATTTTCATTTCTGGGTTAACCATTCCTTTAATGACTCCTTTTTTCTATGTAATAAAAGAGAAAGTGTAGAAAATTTGTGGATTATACTTACGATCACAGATGACTCCAGCATCCCTTGAATGGTCATACATTCCCCATCTTTGAAATTTACAATCAGTGAGCATGGTCTCATTTCCAAAACAGTTCACAAAGCCCATAAATATTTGTCCTGATCCTTGTCCAAAATAAGCACCACCTTTTGCCTCTATAGCATCTCCACATCCCATCTGTCTACACACCATTGCAGCATCTGATAGATCCCAGCCATCATCAAACACGGTTCCCCATTGACTGTCACGAAAAACCTCAACTCGTCCAGAACAAGAGGTTATGCCATTCAACAGTCTGATGTTAACTAATGCCCACAAAAATGTAAGTGTTACCAGTGAACATAAAATGATTAGTTCATTCTATTAATTTTATGTACTAGGTTTTGAACTCACGTTTACAGGCTACTCCAGCATCTTTCTCATGTCCACAGCTGTTTTGTCCCCATCCCTTTGAATTACAGTTTCTCAGAGTAGAGGAACTGGAACACTGTAAATCACTTACCCAGACGATTCCTGATCCCGGTCCAAAATAAGCAGCATTCTTTGCCTCTACAATATTCCCACAGCCCAGTTCTTTACACACCACTGCAGCATCTGACTGATCCCATCCATCATCGCATACTGTTCCCCATCGGCCATCAAAGAAAACTTCAACTCGTCCAGAACAAGAGTTAGTGCCATTCACCAGCTTAACAAGTGCTAATGGCCAGATGCACAAAAGATTAAGAAACAAGCTGTTATATATATACATATGTAAGTATAGTTAACCTAAATACAGAACAATCTTTATTCTATTTTTCCTACATATTTAAAGGGGTCATCGGATGAAATAAATCTATTTTACTTGTTGTTTCAACAAAATGTGTGTTGACAGTGTTTTTATAGAGCCCCCTATAATGATAATATCCACCCAGTTTTTTTTTTTATCCCTATAAATAATATCCCCTTTCTCAACTTCTTGGCCGTGAGAAGTCATACAGACCAAGGCCCCTTCCAAAATTGTTGACTGAAACTGGCGTTTTACCTTAGTCCCACCTTGAGTAACCTGTCATCTGTCTGTCATTGTTTGGATGCCGGAGCAGGGATAGACATGAATAATTCCTAAGCGATTTAAGTATTTTGTTGTTGGATGTAATATTGAACATAGCAGTCGTCATTTACTCCTGACATCTGAGCTGCTAAAGAGAAAAGGGTTTAACTGCAGCCTGGAAATCTCCAAATGGGGGCAGGAACTCCAAAATGTGGCGAGAGCTCTAAAACAGGGTATGGCTTCCTCCCATTAACAGACAGACACATGATACTCATGCACACAATTAAAGTTAGCAAGTTTAGCACTAGTTAGCAATGTTACCCCATTGAAGAGAGGGGCTGGGTCAGTAGAGCTCATTAGCATTTAAATAGTCAAGCAACAAAATGGTTTGCTGTGTGCAGAGCTGTTTTTGGCAATATAAAGAGGGTGTTGTTTTACACTACCCATAGAGAAATTTTAAACAGACTTTTCATTAAGACCCTAAAGAATCATATCAACATCCGATGACCCCTTTAATGCAACGTCATCAAGATTATAATGAATCACAGTTTTTCATTTTTGGGTGTACCACACTTGATGTTTTGTTACTCACATAGGGACTGCATACTGAAAATATTTTTGAAAATATTTTAATGCATGGCAATGGAACAACTTACATTGACAGATGACTCCAGCATCCTTGTAATGCAAACTGTAATCTTCTGTATTTTGGGATTTACAGGCAGCAAGGGTGATTTCATTTCCAACGCAGTTGACATCATTCAGCCATACTGGTCCCCCACCCTGTCCAAAATAAGCAGCACTCTTTGCCTCTCGAGCATCTCCACATCCCATCTCTCTACACACCACTGCAGCATCTGATAGATCCCAGTTATTATCACAGACTGTTCCAAACTCAGGGTTTCCCCAGCGATAATAGAATATCTCCACTCTTCCAGAACAAGCATTGAAGCCATTTTCCAACCTAATTCTGCCTGAATTATGATATAATTAGCGCTGTTGTCAGAGGGAATTATATAATGCACTTTCTTATTTTCATGGATAAGACTTGTGAGGCAACAGAAATATTATATATTATTTTCAACCAAATTTCTATGCATAGCATTTGTGGCATGATTTAAATTAACCAAATTATATCCTAATTTTTAAAAAACTGAATATTCCATGCAAGTGCTTTAAATATAAGCAACAAAAATATATGCTAAAATGTATACTCACTTTGACAGGCGACTGCAGCATCCTTCTCATGTCCACATGAGTTTTGTCCCCATCCCGGCAAATTACAGTGTCTCAGAGTCGTTTCAGAGTAAGAACATTGTACATCACTCAGCCATACTGGTCCTGATCCCTGGCTAAAATATCCACCAATCCTTTGCTCGAAAACATCTCCACAGCCCATTTCTTTACATATCACTGCAGCATCGGAATAATTCCAGCCGTTATCACACACTGTTCCCCACAGATTTTCATTGAAAACCTCCACTCGTCCAGAACAAGAGTGACTGCCATTCAACAGTCTGACAAGGGCTAATGTCCACACAGAGCACAAAACAGAATCAGAAATAAATATTAACCGTGCTCACACTGCAACATAGCAGCTGTTATTTCAAGTGAAATACCAGTAACTTACAGTCACAGATGACTCCAGCATCCTTTGAATGGTCACATGTAAAGTATCCAAATTTCTTAGAGCTGCAACTGCTCAATGTAGGCTCATTTCCAACACATGCAATATTGCTCATTAGTACATATCCCCCTCCTGGTCGGAAAAAAGCACCACTCTTTGCCTCAATAGCATCCCCACAGCCCATCTCTTTACACACAACAGCAGCATCTAACAGATCCCAGCCATCATCACACACTGTTCCCCACTGACTGTAATAGAAAACTTCCAGTCTTCCAGAACAAGAGTTATTGCCATTTACCAGTCTTATTGATTCAGACGCACTTGAAATGGTATTGCCAAGAACTTCATGTTAAAAGAAAAAATATGAAGAGTTAAAAACACTGGCATTATCTGTAAAAATATGCTTGTGTTAGTATTGCTACTTACTCAGAATGAGCCACATGGAGCACAGCATTGTTGCTTGTCAATAACTGGATTTGTCTGGGAAGTTACACAAAATGATATGTACCAGACACCAATATTAAAGTTGACACCAGCGAGAACTACAAAAATAGATGATGTTATATTATCAAAATCCATATGCACAAAGAACAATCACTGAAACTGTATTTTCGAACTGAAATTTTTAAACTCACCAGCAATGTTCACTTCTGCCTTTGTTTTTCTGTCCCTAAATTGGCAGGTCCACTCCTGTTAGGCACATGATTAGAATCAGGCATATTTAAATGTTATGTTATGTAAATGTTAGGACATAGGGGTGAGTTTGAGGTTACGGTTGGTTAAATCTGTTTGGCTCTGGTTCCTCCCACTGTCTGGCTTCAAAACAGCTTTTTACTAGAAGTCCAAGAAAGTGAAATCAAATGTGTCTCACAAATGACCATGACATCAAAAAATACATCGGTGCATTCCAGAAGCAAACATGATACACATAAATGTATTTGAAACAACATATAAGCTATAGTATATGCAATATATGAAACTGGCTTGGCTGAAATTAAGCGTGTCTCGTGCCTTGTGCTTCTTTGAGTATCATTCAAATTGCACTTTAACCCTTTTAGATTTGCTTTACTACGTACTTAACTTTGCATCTTTAATTTGTCCACTGATCCCTCATGATCCCAGGTCTTAAATTTCATTTTAGCTGAAGTAATACTTTCGTCTGTCCTTTTACAGAGAATCTACATAAAAAGGACAGGACGTTTTTTTATTCTTATCATTATAATCTTTAGGATAATTCAGGTCTGATTTAATAACCAAATTTGAATTGTATTTATGACCACTGAGATCTTAAAAGTTACTTGTAATTTTGTTATGTAATTGTTCTCGTAATACATTCAAAAGAGTTTCATCAACAGTGACTTAAGCTTATCAGCTATTATTGTGGTGTTTATTGTTTTGTTTATGGAGAGATTAGTGCATAGAAAACTATGTTTTATACTACAACTACAAATATAAATTAATTCTCTTTTTGTGTCCGTTTTTATTTCAGAAATGTGCAGATTCCATTTGGGTTATTTATTTAATATGCAGTTTACAAATATTAATTGACATATAAACAAGTTTTGTAAAAAGATATATCTTACACTAAAAATAAAGTAGTTTAAGATATATCTTTTTACAAAACTTGTTTATACAATTTAAAAAAAAAAAAAAAATTTAACTCATTGTTTACCTTAAAATATTTGAAGGCACATCCGATGTGAAATCTATGGCTCACATTAATCAGATGCTTTGTATATTATTCAAATATACTTTAAGGGTTTAGAACAATTTGTGCTTCTGAAAGAATAATGCAAAGTATTTTGAATTGAGTCTTTCAATTTTAGGCTAAAAATGTATGTGTAATCATATTCAATATGATTAGAACTATAAATACAGAACTCTTTATATCAGGCAGTTGTATACTGTTAGTATCACAGGATTCAGATGAAGTTAATGCTTAAACTTATCTCGATGTCATTTAGATCTCATTTTGTAATATGGTTTGTTTAATATGTAGGGTCCAACTACTTTTGATATAAAATTGTGAATAATGAGAGGCAAAAAACATGACACTTAGAGAACATTTATAATAGAAAATATGGTGCATTAAAAAAGTTTAAAGAGTCAGTTGAACTGACTGACTGACAAATCTGTTTTCAGTTGAATATGCCACTATAATAAAAGTGATAAATGCAAGAGGTGTTTGTATGTGTCCACAAGACAATCCATTTTATTCAAACTCTGACAGGCCGGCTAAGTTGAACATCTGAATCTCTTGTTTGGTTTGTGTGTGTGTGTGTGTGTATGTGTGTTTTGGCAAGCTTCATTTTCCTTCTGTTTGACAATTGCATCTGTCATTATGGGATTTAAGAGGATTGTTCAAAAATGAAAATTTATCATTTGCTCACCCTCAAGTTGTTCTAAACCTGCATGATTTTCTTTTTTTTATCTGGAGCACAAAAAAATGATATTTTGAAGAATGGTGGAAACTAGCAACTGTTTCATACATTCTTCAAAATACATTCCACAATCTTTACATTGTTATTTTGTATTTTTTTAGGCCTACACCTACTTACATGCAAAAATAAATGCATTTTAAAACTTTTTATAGTATTGGTGATGGCTAAAAGTATATATATTTAATTATATTTATTTATTAAAAATGGCATTTCTATGTAATATGTTCATACATAATACATTTCTTATTTTTAACAGACAATTCAATTCACTCCACTCATTCTAACCCTAACCATACAGTAAGTAGTTAATATTACTTAGTACTGAAACATATAATTACACTGTATGAATGACAACATGAAATAAAGTGTATATTACATTCTCACTTAATGCAGTACACCAAAGTAATGGTACTGAGAATAAGGCGTCAGTCCAGCGCCTTTAACTTGAATTTCCCACCGACCACAAGGGTTTTTGTTGGTTGGGTGAACTTGGGTCAGAACTTTGCTCGGTCCCGCCCTCCACCTCCCCCAAATAACCCACCGCACTGTCACCCAGCTGCCTGGCGAACTGGCAAGACTGGTGTCCGCAGCAGCAGTCCGGCTAGGAGCCCACAATCACCTGAGAGCCACTCAGATATTCAGCCCCATGCGGGACGCATTAAAAACATTGTCCAGGCTCAGTCCCAGTAAAGCAAGAGTCAGTGTTATGCCAAATTCTTACCCCCGCCATATTATTACCCCCCTAGTGATGGTGGGTTTAGGGTTGGGTGTGGTGGAGGGGTTAGGATTAGGCAATGCGGGAGTATTTTTAATGCAATGTTGAACTTTAGTCTTTGCGGTGGTATGACAAATTGAGCCATTCTGATTCTAATGAGAGTTTCTCTTGAACTTCCATTTGCAGCTCTGCTCAAGAATAACTTAATCCTTCAAGGGATTAATATCTATCTATCTATCTATCTATCTATATATATATATATCTTCTTAATACCATACACCATCTGCAGTACTACTCTGATCTGAAGGATGTAATCATAGTTTTTTGCAGATTGAAACTGAAATAAATTTTAATCCACTACGTGGCAGGCCATTAAAGCACCGACTGTCCCAGACCTAATCTTTTATCACTTGCTTCTAACTGCAGCAGAGGTTGTGATAAAAAAAAAAATACAGACTATCATAATAAACTTGAATGAGATCACAGATTGAGGTTTGGTCAGCTATCTTTCGGGAGTCAAAACATAAATCAAGTGTCTATACATTTTAAAAAGCAAAATTAGATTAATTAATAAATTAATTAAAATTAATTAAATTAATAAATAAACAATTAGGTATCAAATCCCAGTAAACAAAGAAAGCCAAGTTCTGCCATGCATTTTTCTTGTTTAATATTCTGTTTTAGAATATTAAATGAAACAGGTTGCAAGTGGCAATTCAAAGTTATGAATAATCATTCTTGTAAATAAAACAGCAAGGTTTAATGCAACTACATTGTGCACTTGGTCATGCATTCTGTATTAGAGATTAATTTAATATTGTTAATATTTTATTAATAACATAATACATATTTTATTTATTTATTTTAATTTACAATATTTTAGTGCTGTCCAAAATAAAGTTTTTGTTTACAAAATATATGTGTGTGTACTGTGTATATTTATTATGTATATATAAACACACACAAATGCATATGCTACATTTATATATAAAAATGTTTATATATATATATATATATATATATATATATATATATATATATATATATATATATATATAAAAATTATAAATCTCAATATTTATACATGCAAATATTTTCAAAATATATACTGTACGTGTGTGTACATATATATACATAATAAATATACACTGTACACACAAATACAGCACATTATGTAAACAAAATATTTTATTTTGGGTGTGATTAATCGCGATTAATCATTTGACAGCACAACAATATTTATATAATTAATGTACAATTATAATTAATTGGCTGTAAAACATTCAAGAGCAATTGCACTCCGCAATCAGTGTAACATCCATTATGGGCCATTAACAGAAAAAAAGTTACTGAATACATATGAGACACACATATTTATCCATTATATTTCAGGCAGTATTGGAAGCTAAATGGACTATTGGACAAAAACACAAGTCATTCAGAGTCATGCAAACTTTAATTATATATAAGATAATTAACATTTTAAACATTCAATCTAACATTTATGACACACTTGCAGTGTTAATTTTTTGTATTTGTCCAAAAACCTTTTGCTGGTCTCATCCATAAAAACTCAAGAACTCAAGAAACTGCAGCAAGTATAATGAAAGTCTACATGAGGCAAATTCATGATGCTTTTTTAATTTCAACGGGCTTGTCTTCGCAGTCTGGGTGAAAGACGATTGGCAAGCAGACAAGTGAGGGCTATACCTGCCACCTGGGTGAAAGCAAGACACAGGACTGTTGCTGCAATATGAAAAATGTTGTCATTTACCAAGCTGAAGACTTTGCGGAAACAACCGTGAGCATGAATCCCCGCGAGCTCAGTGTCACTAAATATACTCTCTGGCAATGGTCTATTGAGACAGCCTTTGCGTTTCACACAGCAACTGTCTGGCAACGACACAGCAGAAGAATCATTCCCCAAACCTCCTGTTGAGTTAACAGTATCCTGAATAGCCCAATCGGACATGAGCCAATCGCGCCAACCCTCAGCGCCACAGCAATCAAGTGCCCTCTGCAAACTGTCCAGTGTATCTGCGCGGCCCTCATCTTCTCCATAGTCCAACACAGCGTTCTTAAGCCCACTACGGAAACCTTCGGCAATATCCTCCCTGTAAAAGAGCCCCGAGAGACCCGCCGCTAGTCCACCCATGAGTGTGGCCAACTGGAAAAAGCCATATGCCCTCAGAAGGTAGGGAAGGTTGGCAGCCACTCCCAAACATCCCAAAAAGCCCCAAGTGGTCACAACAGCACCTGTGCATAACAAGATGATGGGCGCATTTGGGTAGCGGTTCGTAGAGAGTAGCATGTAGTCAAACAGCGAAGCTTGCGCCCAGACTCCTAAGGTGAAGATCGCAAGGCCTGCTGCCCAAAAAAGGAAGCTGAAAATCAGGAGCGCAAGGCGCAGCAAGGGCATGACTCCCACCGTCCGGCAGCAAGGTGGAGCAGCACCCACAGCAGGCACAGGGGGCGCCAGCGAGGCCTCTGAGTACAGCGATAATGAAAGACGTTGCTGTTGATCAGCATACTTTCGGGAGGGTGAGAGCAGATATCCAGGGAGCGCTGAAGGCCGTCGGGAAACGGAAGGCAGAGCCACTCGAAGTGGGGACGTCAGTCTTTGAGCACCGTGCAGCTCTCTTTCCCACTCTTTTGAACTGCAGGGACTCGGTCGAGCTGGTAGCGAGTCGTAGGGTGGTGCAAAGCTCATGGCCCCGTCTTGCGCTTTATCTACCACCATTTCACTCTCTTTATTTGACTTCTTCCTTTGTTTGATCTGTCTCATCTCTCCCACCTGTGTTTTACGGCTGGTTATTAATCCACCAGGGCATATTCACAACCTTGTTTCACCATAAATCGTCTTTGGATGAACGCATGGCACTCTTATCTTCGCCTGCAGATTCTCGCCCTCTCTACAATGATTATTTGCAACATTTCTTACACTCTCTTGATGCTGCTGCAGTGGGTGTCGGACTACACTGCGTCTCTGACGATATGAAGGGGGGTTGGTGATTATATGGCTATGATGCTGTTAACCCACACTGTCCTGATCTCCCTCCACTGGTGCAGGAGCCACCAGTTCAGGATCAAACATGTGTCTGATTTTTTTATGTGGCCTTTATAGGCCTTTAATAATCTAATGTCTTTACAACATTGATATTGATTTGTTTTATTTTAGATTAAACATAAATTTTTAGAATGAATCATTCATGTTATGTGTGTTGGTGCATATTCAAAGACACACTTTATGGGTCTTTAAACAGGATTGAATTACTTGTATGTTCAATTTGCCTTGACTTCACTGGCACATTCACTGGTATTAAAACATGTAAACACATTAAATGCAGTTTAAAAGTTGTATGCTGACTTGTTGGCTGCTTTTCCCTGATTATCAGGTCCAAAACTATTTTAATACATAACAATCCATTTCTTTTCAATTCTAAAAATATTTATAAGAAATAGTCATATGTAGGCATAATGTACAGTTGATGCATGCACATATTCACTAGTTCACGCTTACATATAATTAGCTGAGGTATGGTATGCGTATTTGGCGTGCTGTCCGGGGAAGGGCTCCGAGCTCGGGAATTGCCCGAACCTAGAGTACCCCCCCTTCCCCGTATATTGTAAAGTGAACTTGAAGTGAGGAGATGGGGTGGAGGAAGGATGCTGATAAACCGTCAATGGATAGAGGTAAGTCAGCGATATTTATACTGTGGGATTGATTACTTGATTGTGGTCCACCTGTGATGATTAGGCTGAGTATCTGACGCGCTCCTCCCGAATCTTCATTGATAATTACATCAAATGAATTGATGTTTGACATACCTTCACTTTTTCTCTTGCTGTGGTCCACGTACTCCAGCTCATCCAAACCATGTAAAACAGAAACAAAGTTAGGTCTCAGTACACATCATCAAGACACAGTATAAATTCTCTTACCTCCTGTCTTGACAACTTATAGCACAAATTGCAAAAAAAAAAATAGTAATGTAATAAATGTTTCATAATAATAATGTGCAGGGCAGTCCAGATGATGTGGGGCATGGTTGGGGGATGTCCCCCTTCACTGCAGGGGCCCCCTCAAGCACAGGGCCTAGTGTAACCGCATCAGCTGCACCCCCCTAGGGCGGTCACACTCCAGCCAGACTTTACCTTTTGCAAACACACACACTCACAGAAGTAACAATCAGTACATCTCCTTAATAGTGAAGAAGATCCATGTTTATAAAACTAAAAGAGAGCAGTATCTCCCTTATCAGATATTTGAAAGAGCTTGAGAAATGTGACTCCCATTTCCATGAACACTATTCATCTCCTTCATCGCATCAATCCCTCCTTCCTTGGAACCCTTTATTGTCTCACCCTCTACTTAATGTGTTCACGAATGGAGGTGCTTCTCAGAAATAACATCTGTCAGTAAAAGGCAGTGATGGGCTCTGGGAAAAGTGAAAGAAAACAACAGAAAATGTGAGAGAAGAGATGCAATATTGTGACTGATTAGTTTAATAACTGCACATACTGTATCTTGAGTTAATTATGACCCCCTTTAAAATTCTGTCAGTTATCCAGTAATTCGGAAATATGTACCCAAATGTCTTCTGCTTGTATTTGCTGTTACACTGTGTGATACTAACACTTGAGCCAACTCCTAGTGGAAAAGGTTGTAGTTCACTGAATGCCATGAACTCTTCAATCACCAGCAAAGATATAAATTCGCACACATTGTTTTACAAGTTAAAGCGCCTCCGTTCTCCGCCAGACCTGATGCGGTGTCGTCGTGCACGTACGGTTCAAACATCTTAAAAAAGCGCGGAATAAAGACTACTTCCGGTATCCCAGTTGATCGTTGTTGTTCGTTGCTTCCATCAACTTCTCGACAGTCGTTCGCCAGTGCGTTTAACTACTATTATGGGTTTATTATGTTTCACGAGGCGTTCAGAGTTTGATTAAAACACAAAAATCGATTTATTCTAACCTTAAATAATGGAAATCTTTAACGTAGAGAGCCGCGTGGCGGGTGAGTTTTATTTAGCTTGTGAGCTAAATGCTAAGAGAGTGAAGCTAGCACAACCAATCCTTTTAAAGTTACTCATACACACCACACAACTCAAAACACATTTTTTTTTTTTTTTAAAGAGCGGACCGGTAAAAAAATAAAAATAAAAATGTTGTTCTTTAATTTAATATTATTCGAACTGAATTAAGAATATTTAAAAAAAAATGTCCATGATGAATAATGACAGAATACATTTATAATCGAGCTCTATTCACATTATTCATTAAAACCAGATTTAATTTCCTTTGTGATTTAAATTAGTAGCTGTGTAGTTCTCTTAGTTCTCTTTAGTCTACTATAAAGACTCTTTATTGTACTATAAAGTTCTCGTTAACTTGACAATTTGATGTGTTAAATGTTGTTAAGAAAAATATTACACAAATTGTTGTAAATGCATTAAATTCTTTAAAACAAGAATTAGAATTATCAGAAATATCATACTCATCATTACTATCATAATTAATCAGATCTTTTGATATTATACTCTGATATTTATCTGCACTGTCTTTATTTCCCCCAAGCTCTCCCTCTCTCTGCACTGCGTCTGGTTGTGCCTCCTCTTCGGCTGATGTCAGCGTTTCTATGGCAGATGGTTCAGCGTCGTAATGTGATACAGTACGGGAAGCTGGAGCAATTTGTGGTGCTGGTGACCGAGACCGTGCCAGACATCATGAGTCGAAGTCTGGTTAATAAACTGATCTTTCACCTGCGGAAAAAGGTAGTCATAATTAACCTAATTTTTTTAAATATATATATATTGTACAGTCTGAAACAAGTAACTTGGAATTTTTTTTATTTTAGGTGATATTGGAGCTTTGTCTAAGAGATAAAATGCCAGATCTTTGGGTCATTCAAGCACATCTGGATTCTCTGCGAAATCTCACACATAAAGTAATTGTTGCTTTTGTAATTGCACTAACCATATACAGAAATTATTTTTTAGCAAGTTATCAGTGGCTTGTTTTTTTTTTGCTTTCAATTTATTCCAGTGTAAAGATGTGGAAAGTGAGATCATCAATAACAAATTTATCAGAATGGTGCACAACATTTTAGAGGATGCAGAAAAGAAAGATAATTTCATCCAGGTTAGATTTGTTCACTTCTCTCTTGTCTTTAAGTGCATCTTTCTTCTTCACATTTCTATGAGGTGAATAAATAAAGCAAGCATGAAAATATGTTTTTTCATGTTTGACCCTGCCTCTTTGTGTTCAGCATGTCTTCCCTGTAGAATATGGATCTGGATATGATGCAGTATTACAGAGCCTTGCATGGGATTTCCTGTCTCGAGTAGAAGATCTGCTGCCAGTGCCCAACCTCAAAGAGGTGTGTCCTCTGGCAGATTGAAGAAAATGGTCCAACTACAATAATAAACCAAACATTTTCAGGTGAAAGGTAAATCTAATGTCGACTTTCTCAGACAGCATCCTGGCTTTGCGGCGGTCTTTCGATGATGGAGGAGATTGTGCAGCCACTCTCAGATCCAGCTGAGATCAAGGATGTTCTGCAGCATTTCAAAACCAAAAGACTGCACACAAGAAACAATGAGCAATCTCAAAGAGTTATCAGTGAAAGTGAGTTTTACTGTTGCTACCGAAACATTTTTTGTTTGCATCTGTTGAATAACTTAAACACAGTGAGACATTTAATTTATATTTGATTAATATGAGACTTTAAAAACATATCTGGGTCATATTTCACCATAAAAAAATGAAATTAAATGATAATAAAAAAACACCTTATCATTCTCCAAGCTTAATTTGATTATTTTTTTGTTAAGCATTTATTTTAAGTACTTTCAATAAAAAAATGTTTTTGTCATTGAGACATTATTTTAAGACAGGCTAAATGTAGTTTCTAATATTTATTATTTTGAAGTGAAATGTGACCTTATGATATGGGTTTAGTCAACTAAAATAAGATGTTAAGACATCTAACAATTTTTCTAAGGATTTTTTCTCTTTTGGCCTGTACAGTGTCCATTCCATCTACAGCTGAAGTAGTTTGTTTGCCTCATCCAGTCTCGCCTGACATTACCATTGAACATGAGGAAACTTTGCCTCCCACCTCCATAGCACAAGAGACAATTATCATTGAATCAGAAGGCACAGAGAACCAAACAGAATCTGATCAAGCGGCCATCGCCATAATGAGCCCTTCTCAGAGTTACACAGAAGAGGCTGAGTCTTTAGCGGGCAACGAGGAGTTCACAGCAATAGCTTCCACTGAAGAAGCAGAGGAAGGCTTACAACAAGAAGAGGTACTTTGTGAAGAGAAAGACTCAGGCGTCTGTGAAGTCCAGCAGATCTACCTAACCACAGACGGCTCTACCGTGGTGGTGTCAGAGTTTGAAAACGAGGGAGAGGAGGAGACTCAACTGCAGTTTCTAGATCAATCAGAGATGGTGGAAACGTCTGGTGTGAGGCAAGTCAGTTTAGAGCAGTGGATTTCAGAATTAACAGGAAAGGGCATCTCTCTACCAGTTTTGCCTCCAACTCCTGTTGAGATTGTGAGGGAAGAGACCATCTACGTTCCTGTCATAGAAAGACCACCGTCTGTGAAGTCTATCATCCACAGAAAGAGCAGTCCGCCTCGAGCCGCAGTTTCCAAAAAGACAGCAGCCATTCCTTCTGAGTCCCAGACAACACAGGAGGAGAAAAGACACAGCTGTCCCGAGTGTCACAAAGAATTCCGCTTCGAATGCCTGCTGAGGAATCACATGCGTACTCACACGGGCGAGCGGCCGTTCCAGTGTTCAGACTGCGCCAAAAGCTTCAGGTGCCTCAGCTTCTTGACCAATCACATCAAAACGCACTCGCTCGCCAGACCTTTCAAATGCATACAGTGTGTCAAGACTTTTCGCAAGAAAGCAGACCTCATCAAACACATCCGTGTGCACACTGGCGAGAAACCGTACAAGTGCACCATCTGCGGCAAAAGCTTCTCTCAAGGCTCATACTTGAAGATTCACCGTGAATGCCACACCTCAGAGAACCTGCACCAGTGTCCTCACTGCGACAAGAGTTTCCCGACAGCATTTAAGCTGTCCATTCACATCCGCTACCATTCCATGGAGCGCTCGTACCAGTGTAACCAATGCGGGAAGAGCTTCATCTACGCCAGCCTCCTTCGAAGACACAAAGGTTATCATGCAGGCGAGCGGCAGCATCTGTGCTCCATCTGCGGCAAGTCCTTCGTCTACATGTTCGACCTGAAAAAGCACCAGCGCAACCATGAGAGACCACGAATCAAGATCCCGTGCACCCTTTGTAACAAGACGTTTGCAGGACCCGAGATGCTGAGGTGCCACCTGCGCATACACACCGGAGAACGTCCATTCCGCTGTAAGATCTGCGGAAAAGCCTTCTCTCAGATCGGGAACATGAAGAGACATGAGCGCGTGCACACGGGCGAGAGGCCGTTCACCTGTGAAAGATGTGGGAAGACATACAAGCACTCGTCTCACCTGAAGAACCACATGCTCAGCCACACGGGTGAGCGGCCGTGGCAGTGCTCTCATTGCGGGAAGAGCTTCAAGTTTGCTGGGCCTCTTAAGAAACATGAGAGAACTCACTTGGTTGAACAAGGAAATTGTAGAAGAAGCTACGACCAAACACGTAGCCGCATGAAACAAGAACACAAAAACCCTTCATTGAAAGTAGGGATTTAACAATGATCAGCTGACTGGATTAACTTGTCATTACTTTAAAAGGTAATAGAAGTTTGTATTCCAAACCATGCTTTTACAATGCAACTTATGATTGAAACTGCACACAGAAATACTTCATAAATTCTTACTCTTTGGTATTTTAAAGGAATAGTTTGCTGAAAATTTACCCTGAGGCCACCCATGATGTAGATGGGTTTTGGAGAAATTTGCTCTCCAAAGGATCCTCTGCAGTGAATGGGTGCTATCAGAATGAGAGTCCAAACAGCTAATTTAAACATAATAATAATACGCAAGTAATCCACACCACTCCAGTGTGAAATTGTAAAGTTCTTGATTAAATTATTTATTATTCACAGCTTTTTGCTTCACAAGACATTAATTGAAGGGCTGAAGTGGTGTGGATTATAGTGATTTTTTTTTTTTTTATCCGTTGTTTGGACTCTCATTCTGACGGCACCCATTCACTGCAGAGGCTCCATTGGTGATCAAGTGATGTAATGCTAAATTTCTCCAAACTGGTTCCAATGAAAAAAACACTACATCTACATCTTGGATGTTCTGAGGGTGAGTACAAGTTTAATTTTTGGATGAACTACTCCTTAAAGTTGACAATAACTGAGTTCTTCAATCCGGAAGGCTTGTTGTCATAGTCATTGTAATATCTCAATCATGCTGGACAAGTCATTTCAACAAACAAACTAATAAATAATCAGTTTATTGCATAGTAAAATGCCTAAGGACAAAAGCAATATGAGATTTCAAAGATTTCAAAAGAACAAAATATTGGATAAACTCACTGTAACATCAATACTGTCTGTTCACTTTTCCACAATCACTGAATATAATGCTGTATGTTTTTGTACACAAAGTTCATGTACCAATTCTGACTGTATGTAAAATTAATTCTTTATTTGGCTCATGCCAATACAAATTGGATACTCTTAAAAAGAGATTGAGATTTGAGCAGTGAGCTTTGGCATCATCCTGTGTAACAGTAACTTACATTTGTTTAATGTATATATTAAATTTAGTAAAACCTAGCAAATATACTTTAAAAGTTGATGCTTATGTACAAAATGTAAATTCTTTTCAGTGTTTTTCCCCATGTAGCACAAATTTGTTTCTTTTTATTATACAAATATACAATATAAATCAATTTTCTGGATGTTTATTTTTTTTCTGCACTAGGAATATTTTACTAAATTCCCTCCTGTTTTTCCATTATGTTCTGAAATATTTTTTTGTTAAAATGAAAAAGCTTTGCTTCTTCTATTTCCTGTTACTTGAGTCAGTTTGAGGTTTTAAGGATCCTCGTATTGTTCAGTAGACCACTGGCTTCAGCTCTCATCTTACTATGTGAATCCATCCCACTCACAAGCTGCCAAACAGCTGAGGCAAATTTAAGTTCAGTGTTAAAATTTACCCTGTAAAAACATGATCATATGAGAACACATGAGAAAAGCACCATTAGGCAATTGTCTTTCAGTGTATTTTGTGCCCAGCATAGAGAACCTGCACAAATAAGGTTCTGTATTTCTGTTGATTGATAGTGTTGGATTTTTCAGTGACAAGTTCATGCTTGGAATTCCGCCGATTAAAGGTCTATGTGTCACCATCGTCCACAGTCCGCATGACAGAAAGTACCTCAGTCAGATCTGCTTTATATTCCTCAGCCCAGACATCCAGGAGAATAGGGTTCTAGCCCCTCCAGACTACTGAAAAAGTGCAGTAGCAAAATATGGCTGATTACCAACAAGTTTTTTTTTTCTTCAAACACATATGTACTAGCACATTTGCATTAACATTTGACATTAAAAGGTGACGTCTGTACATTTCCTGTTATAATAAAATCTTAATCTCCATTTGTATTTTGATGCCGCTTTCATATGTGCAATTTTTTTCTGCACTTTTTTGTGGAAATTATTTCCACTTAAAAAATTTAAAATAAGAAAAAAAAATTTCACAGTTCAGATTCACCTGAGCTCTGTGCTTTTGCAGACCTGTTTTCTCCCAAATGCCTCTGTCTCCTGAGCGATGGTGGCTTCAGCATCATGTAGAGGGTATTTCTCAAATATTTTATTTAGCTGTTTGAAGAACTTCCACTCCACTTGCTCCCCTTCATTTCTATAGGTTGTGATAACAAAATCTATTAAATTTTCAGATTTAAAAACTCCACTTTTGAGGTCAACATTGTTGTATCTACCTGTAATTGTCAAAGCACTGGCGGTAACTGGCCTTCAGTCTCTTGATCCTGGAGCGACACTGTTCGTCTGTTCTGCTGTAGCCCTTCTCGGCCATAACCAGTGCAATCTGCTAGAATACAGGTTTGCGTTTGACGCAGCCTTTCAGCCTCTCCTGTATGGCATCGCTGCCCCAGATGGATATAAGATTGTGTGTCTCACTGTCACAACATGCCAGCTTCGGGCCGTCCGCAGTGAGAGGTTTGGAGAGAGCAAGGGAGCCTGGGCATGCAAACACATTTCACTAGTATGAATGCATCAACTGTAAAAGTTTAATTATATTCAAGCATTTTCATATAATGAAGAACTGATCTTAGCTATAAAGGGGGATTACATCTCAAAAAAAAGAAAACTAATTAACTGAAATTGAGATTGATACCTGAATCAGATTCTGTTATGGATTCCAGCTCACTGATGTCCTGGCCTTCGGATGTTCTGTCCTTTAGAATAATCCGTTCCAGATGATCATAGAATTTACACTCCTCCCTGCTGAAAAACACATTAAAAAGAGGACACAATATTCAACATATAATACATTTATGCTCAGAATAGCATGATACCATGCTTTATTACCTATTATTATACATATGCATCACATTTCAATGTTTTTGAAACGCTGAAAGTGCTCACTTGTGGCCATTTAATACAGTTTAAAAAAGTAATATTGTGAAATATTACAATTTATAAGAATAGTCAGAGGTTTGGGGTAAGAGATTAAAAAAGAAAGAAAAAATACTTAAGAAAAAATACTAAAAATATCCCGCAAGGACCAATTAAACTGGTCAAAAGTGACAGTAAAGACTTATGTTACAAAAAATATATATTTCTAACAAATGCTGTTGTTTTAAAATTTACATTCATTATATGATTAAAAAAAATGGGTTTTTATGATTTCCATAAAAGAATATTAAGTAACACTTATAAGAAGACGGGTCTCTTAAGCAGCATATTAGAATGATTCTGAAGGATCATGTGACACTAAAAACAGGAGTAATGATGCTGAAAATTCAGTTTTTCCATCACAAGAATAAATTTTATTTTAAAATATATTAATATAGGAAAAAAATATTTTTATATTGCATTAATATTCCAGAATATTACTGTTTTCACTATATTTTTATTCAAATAAATGCAGCTTTCTTCTGCAGCTACCTATTGATTTATTTACAGAAGTCTCTTATGTCTTAAATCTTAATTATTCCAACATTTTTAACTGTAGTGTATGCTGTGCAGAACACAATTATTGCATTCTGAACATAACCTTAAGAACTAGTCATCAATGCAA
Source organism: Carassius gibelio (assembly GCF_023724105.1). NCBI lineage: Eukaryota > Metazoa > Chordata > Actinopteri > Cypriniformes > Cyprinidae > Carassius > Carassius gibelio. Next base: position 24,898,040 of record NC_068399.1, on the reverse strand, counting down.
TAACAGATTTTAACATCTTTAACATGTAACCAGGACTAAAGCCTGCTGAGTTTGGCTCTCACTCACCCATCATAGTAAAACTGGGACTTGAGTCTCTTCACACGAGAATGGCACTGCACGCCTGTTCGGTTGAAACCCAGTGCCATCATTCTCTTTGAAATATATCTGTATATGTGCCTGTTTTACGGGCAGGCCATGAGGCTGTGCTGCACACGGTCATCACCCCAGATGTCCAGAAGAGTCTGCGTCTCCCGGTCTGACCAGGTCATCTTCCTGCCGGACTCAGATACAGCTACCATGGCTGCCTGCTGGTATTCTGACAGAGAACAAATGGATAAAAACAAAAACACAGTATACATTAATGATGATCAGTAGCTGTAATTATAAGAAAAACTGAAGTAAAATGTCTAAAAGAAACATGATTGCTGTTAATTGAAAATTGCTGTTATTTTGGTATGAAATGTGACCTGTGAGATCCACCCTAAACAAAATGAAGTAATGAATTAATTAATTTCAAAGTCACAAACCTGCATCTTGATCATCTTCATTATAGACATCCATGGAAAAGGTCTCTTCACCCAGAACCTGCTCCAGTTTATCATAGTACTTGCAATCTATTTTCTCTATGCCACATCTAGATGAGAACAATATAGAAGAAACGATTAAGCAAAGTGAATGAATAGTTAAAGCCACTGTCAACAAGCAAAAAGAAACTCACTTTTTTCTTTCAAAACACCGGCGGAAATTCTTCTTCAGGTTCTTGATTTTCCATCTGCATTGCTCTGGTGTTTTAAAGAATTCCTGATTGTTAAGTTTCTGTGCCATATCAGTAAACACGTGGATGTTATGGACGGATCCTCTCAGGGCTTCCTGCACCTCATTTTCTGCCCAAACATCAATTAGAGCTACAGTTTCAGAATCTGACCAGGATGTTGTCTGGTCTACACTGTTGCTGGTGTCCTGAGATTCTGACAGAAGGAAAGACTTCATTTTTACAGCTGTATCAAAATCAGGCATTACTACAATTTATAAAATAATTTTGGGCTGAAAAAACAAATATACTGTAATATATAACCCTTATTTTACATAGTATGATATACCATTAAAACAGATTTGGAGAAATTTAGCATTACATCACTTGCTCACCAATGGATAATCTGTAGTAAATGAATGCCTTCAAAATAAGAGTCCAGACAGCTGATAAAAATATCACAATAATCTACAAGTTATTCACACCACTCCATGGAGTTGTTTCTTACAAACACAAAGCTTCTCACTTCACATGGCATTAACTGATGGACTGGAGTGGTGTGTATTATTATGATGTTTATATCAGCTGTTTGGCCACTCGTTCTGATGGCACCCGTTCACTACAGAGGATCCATTGGTGATGGAATCTGTTCTAATAAACATACTCATTAACATATTGGATGGCCTGCAGGTGAGTAAAGTAAAGAACATTTCAGATCTTGCACACAATATAACTAGATGTTTAATAAAAGTACCTGATTTGATGCCTTTGTATGATTCGCTATCTCCTGACCCTTTAGAAGAAGCATTCCTTTGAAAAATATCTTCCATCACATCATAGAACTTGAATTCTACACGTCCAGCTTCAGGTGAACTGCACAGAAAAAACACTGAAATTATATTTACCAGCGGAGACCAGGACAACTAGAGCCCCAGATACAGATCCCCTGTAAAGACCTTGTCTCAGAGGAGCACCAGGACAAGACCACAGGAAACAGATGATTCTTCTGCACAATCTGACTTTGCTGCAGCCTGGAATTGAACTACTGGTTTCGTCTGGTCAGAGGAGAACTGACCCCCAACTGAGCCTGGTTTCTCCCAAGGTTTTTTTCTCCATTCTGTCACCGATGGAGTTTCGGTTCCTTGCCGCTGTCGCCTCTGGCTTGCTTAGTTGGGGTCACTTCATCTACAGCGATATCATTGACTTGATTGCAAATAAAAACAGACACTATTTCAACTGAACAGAGATGACATAACTGAATTCAATGATGAACTGCCTTTAACTATCATTTTGCATTATTGAGACACTGTTTTCCAAATGAATGTTGTTCAGTGCTTTGACGCAATGTATTTTGTTTAAAGCACTATATAAATAAAGGTGATTGATTGATTGATTGATTGATTGATTTACTGCTTAGGCGATATTAAAGGGGTCATATGGCATTGCTAAAAAACAACAATCTTTTGTGTATTTGGTGTAATAATTTTTTTTTATGTAGTTTTAGGTAAAAAAAAAAAATAATAATAAAAAAAACATAATTTTCCACATACTGTACATTATTGTTTCTCCTCTATGCTCCGCCTTCTAAAAGGCATTGTTACAAATCTCATCATTCTGAAAAGCGAGGTGTGTGCTGATTGGCCAGCTATCCAGGGCATTGTGATTGGCTGAATACCTCAAGTGTGTGACAGAAATGTTATTCCCCTTGCCATACTGTAATGCCATGTCCCGGTGCGGTGAGACAAAACCAATAAAACCACAGCGTCTCCACAGCATGACGAGCAACAACAGTACAACAAGTACTACTACAGCGAGAATCAAAGTTACGCCTTCTTTCTCCACGTAAACATTTGGGCGGTGTTATGCAAATCTTCCCACATAGTGACAGAGATATGTGGAGGCATGTTTAAACAAGGCATTATAAAGAATATCTCTTTGGGTTTGAGACTTTAATCTTTGCAACTTTAGGGATCTTATCTGTTCATGAACAGCTTGTAACACTCCAAATATAAAGGAAAAGTTTAAATCCCATCATATGACCCCTTTAATAAATAATGTGCTAATGTGATGCCACTCTTATTTTAAGCTGTATAACATAAAGCCCTTTGGAATCTCTTCACTGACCTCATGCTGTCCTTGCAGTGCCTGTAGCTGATTTTGAGTCGCTTGATTCTGGTGTGGCATTGCTCAGCAGAGCGCAGGTATCCGTGGGCATTCAGTTTCTCTGAGATCTCTGAGTAGATGTGGCCATTGTGAGGGCAACGTTGAAGGTTCTACTGGATTTGTTCATTGCCCCATAACTGGAGGAGAATCAGTGTCTCGGCATCGGACCAGGCGACCTTCTTTCTATCGTCCATACAGTTCATTGCTGTTTCTATGATGGGTGATGACAGGAGGACATGACACAGTGACCCCAAAAAGTATTAGACACTTAAAAATTATGAATCCCCATTCTTGATAAATTAAAAAGCGTGTGCTCTTTTTGTTTCATTTAAAATGGTTTGGGGTCAGTAAATGTTTTTGAAAGAAGCATTTCTGGTCAAATATACAGAAAAACTGTGAAATATTATAACAATTTAAAATAATTGTTTTCTATTGTAATATTTTTGTAAGATAATTTAAATTTTTTAAGATAATTAAAGTCATTTATTCCTGTGATGCAAAGCAGAATTTTCAGCATCAGTGTCACATGATCCTTCAGAAATCTTTCTTATATGCTGATTTGCTGCTCAAGAAACTTTTCTTATTATTATCAGTGCTGAAAACAGTTGTGAAGCTTACTATTTGTGTAGTAGAAATTTGTGATTAATAGAAAGTCCAAAAGAACAGCATTTATTTGGCATCTTTGGTGAGATTGTAAATGTATTTACTGTCACTTTTGATTTAATGCATCCTTATGTATTAAAATAACTTCTTTCAAAAAAATCATACTGACCCCAAATTTTTTAACAGTAGACTTACACAATACAGTATTTACAAGGATGACAGGAACAAACCTATTTCCTGGTACTTGTACACCAGATATTCAATGTCCCTCGACTCCTCCTCTTTCATCTGTGATGAGCATTGTTCTTCATTAGCCATAATTCTCTCCATCTGTTTATAGTATTTAAATTCAACTGGGTCTTTGCCTTCAATGCTGCAAAAATAATCAAGAATAGCACTTGAAAACACTTTTTAAAAAACTAGTTTCTCATGTCAGATGGGTTTGCTTGTATTGTAGCAAGAATTTTTTGACAGTGATGTCGAACAGCACTCACTGTTTACTCTCGTAAGACTGTTTGAAGCACAGCTTCAGTCTTTTGACTCGACTCTGACACTGCTCTGCTGTTCAGATATAGCCATGAGTAGCCATCTTTTTTGAGATCATGGCAAAGATGTGCCCATTCTTGAGAACCCCTCTCAGCTCTCGCTGGGTTTTGTCCTCTCTCCAGATCCTGATGAGTGTTTGTGTTTCCTGGTCTGTCCATGGGATATTCCTGGTGCCTTGAGAGGGGGTAAATACATTTTTTGTTAACAACATATCAAGTCTTAAATAGTTTGTTGCATATGTCCAAAAATTCTGAGTACCCTCTTGTCCGACATGACCAAGAACATCCCAATCAGTGTCATCTTCTGCCTGCTGTCCTGAGGAATCTTCTGGAATGCTGTCAACAGTAACAGTGTCTTCCTGTTCTGTAGATTCTTTACGGCACAGAATTGTCTCCAGCACATTATAGAACTTCCATTCCGGTCTCTCTCCTTTAATACTGCCAAAAAACACACGTTCATGTCACTTGAAATAATTGAAAAAAAGAAAATAAAAAACTGTTTTATAAAAAAAATAAATCAATTTCATGGTTCAAATATTTATATACCCCTTCTGTTCAAATATTTAACTATATAAAAATACAGTTAAAACAGTAATATTGTGCCTGTGATGCAAAGCTGAATGTTCATCATTACTCCAATCTTCAGTGTCACATGATCCTTCAGAAATCAGACTAATTATAACTATTTCACTACTTACTAACTATTTGCTCCTCCAAAAACATATGTATATATATCTTGTATAATATTTTTAGTGGTAACTGATACATTTTAGAATATATTTTTAAGAACAGAAAGTTCAAAAGAACAGCATTTTATTTTTAAAATGTAACATTATTCTTTTTAGTCCTAACTGTCATTTTTGATCATTTAAGGCATTGTTGTTGAATAATTTTTTTTTTCTTTCAACAACAACAAAAATCTTACTAATTTACCTTTTAAACTTAGTAAATGTCATGGTAATGTCTTGTGTAAAAAGATGGATCCATTTTTTAACTATACAGAACTATATTTTGCCATAAAAACATTAAATGACTTTCATTGTAAAAACAAAAAAAACTAAAATATTCATTATGAAAGTCTATTTAATTTTGACTGCAAATGCATTTGTGAATGAACTCACGTGTTTTCATGGCACTGTCGAAAGCTCATTTTCAAGCGTTTTATCCTGGTGTGACATTGCTCTGCAGTTCTGGTGAAGCCTCTCTCCAACATCTTCTTTGAGATGAGGTTGAATATGTGTCGATTGCGAGCGCAGTTTTTCAGACTCCGCTGGACGCTGCTTTCCCCCATATCTCAATGAGGCTGAATGTTTCTTCCTCTGACCAAGGGACTTTTGAAGCATCAGAGGTCTGGTAGGAAGACTCTTCTGAGTAAATAAAGCAGAAAATAATTAAAATCTGCTTGGTTGCTTATATTAAAGTGATTCATCAAAATGAATATTTCGAATCATTTTGAAGAACTGACCGGTGTAGGCACCCAAATGATTGATAAATGTGAATTCTTTGGATACGTCTGCGCTGTCGTCTCTTTTCTTTTTTGGGGACTTTTTAGAGGTTTTTTTGATGTGTGTCTGATTCAGCTCTTCACCAAGAAATCTGTCGATATAACTGTTTTTTTCTATTTCCTTTTACACGTATGGAATATTTGAATGTCAAAACGTCTACCATTGTCTTGAAGATTTCCATTAGCTCTATGATTTTCAAGCAGGGTCTTCATCTGCTTTGGGACAAAGACTGAATGAAGACATTCCTCCAGAAGAGACGGGCAGGTCCTGAGCCAGGAGACTGTCTGAGGAACAAAACCAGACCAACTGCAGCAGAAATAATACAGTAACCATGTTCAGTTCTTTTTACATTTTATGTTTATTGATGTACCTGTGAAAGGTCTGGGACTGAAATCATCTGATCAAACTGCAAGAGGAAGGCTTCCATAAGTGACTTTAGGTTTTTGTCAAACTTGGGGCCATATTCCTCTTGGAAAGTGTTCTGTTAATTACACAGGTTTGGGGAGGGGATATAATTCATTTCAAGGCAAAGAAGCAAAAAGCCAAGTGTTGTGAGCATGTTTATGTGTTTGTAACCTGAAAGAAATGCTCTCTCTCTTTAGGGTTGCTAATAAAGGTCCGAATGAGGTCTAAGAAACAGGCCTCAGATTCCCCCATGTCTTCATGAACCACCTGTAATGTATAAAGTCCATTAAAAACATCAATAAGTTTTAATTCAAAAGCAAGTTCTGGCACACTCTCTGTCACCATGGTTACAAACTCCTCCAGCATCCATAGTGCTGGACCTGTCTCTGTTCAGTCACCTGCCACATGGCTGCAGACAGTAGCCTTGAAGGTGGAATGATGAAACGCACCAATGAAAGAGGGTCTGGTTTAAAAAACAAAATCCAATGAGAGGAAGCATATGCATGCATGTTAATCAGCTTTGTCTTTATATAAGCGAATTTAAATTGTAACTGCACTATCTTTTGAAAATCCTAAGAAATTGAATCAAAATGCATTTAATGCTTTCGAAATGGAAGTTGCGTGATAATCATGAAAATGACTGATTTCATTACATTGCTTTCACTGTAACATGTTCATCTGTTGTGTTGTATTTTTTTTCGAAAATGGAAATATAAACAGGAAAAAAATACTCACCTTCTATTTTCTTGTTCCAAAGTGTTTCCATTGTTTACAACTTAAATCAAGTTTAAACAAAATCTAGAAATTAATATTTTCAATAATTGTGCATCTCAATTCAGATGAAAGCCGCTATCAGAGGGGACAATTTTTAATCTCGGTGCGGTTTCCACATGACCATTTTGTTCATTTCAAAACACTGGACTGAAAGACACAGATTCTGGTCTAATCCGCTTTAGTCTGGTCTACAGTGTAATTCGAGTTCTCCCTCTGGTGGTGCAAAACCACATTATACTGGTTTTGTGAGACCATCTCACAAACCCAGATCTCAAACCATTCTTTCCTTTAGCTGTTGTTTTGTATGCGTTTAACTGTTAAAGTGGTTTAATCTAGACTGGTCTGGGGCATGGGGCCAGAAACAATATGGATTTATGTTCGTGTTTTAAAAAGTTGTCAAATTGAGGAGACTCTTATTATGAAGGATGGGACCGTGGATTTAGCTCATGAATATTTAATTTAGTCAAGCCAGCTTTGGTAACCTTCCGGGAGTTTCGATCACGTGCCTTTATTAATATTCAGGAGTCTTCGCCATGTCATTCAAAAATTTCGCTGTCTTGTATTTAAAGCCTTGACCATAATTTTACACTCCTTATGAGCAGTTTGGACTACAGTATCAGATTTGATGTACTTTGTAGGCTTACGTGATGTTGTTTACAAACGAAACTATTTCCACCTTCTTTTAATATATAGACACATGATGGTCTAATGCATAAATACATTCTAATCAGCTTCTTTTTAATTTGTAGAGTACAGAAAAGTATAATGCTTTAAAAATGTGTTACTTAGAGTTGTATGGTTTAAGTTTAAAATTAAAATAAGACCAGAGACAAATTCTTTTTTTATAAACTACTTTAGTTCAAAATCTGAAAAATGGCTAAAGACAGACATACTCGGGGAGAAAAAAAAAAGCACATAAGCAAAATCATTGGTCTTTTGAAACAAAGTGGCATATGTAACATTTAACCACCACTAACTTCACTAAATCACGAGTAATGTAAAATCCCGATGTTAAAATAGCACCAAAGACAAAATCTATTTTGCTAGACCAAAGATCTTTAACTTCATTCAAATCATACACATCATATATCCTTGCATATATCCTTTTACAAGCTTCAAAACATTTTGCTATGATCAACACTGATGAGTTTGGCAGGGTTTGTCATTTAGATAAAATATGTTGTTGTTTTTTTTAAAACATTGCAAATATAAAGTGGATAAAGAGCTTGAAATTACGATTTTTTGTGATAATTTAGTGTCAAAATCTGATTTCAGGCGACCAATAAAAGCAGAATAATTGCAATTTATTCACGTCTCCTTTTAATGTGTCTGCACCACATATATTCCTACATATGGGACTGTATTTGGTTTTTAGAAAAGAAATAGTATTCTAGGTCTAACAGGACTAGATCCTTGAAACTGATGAAACTGAAAAGCTTGGGGCCGTGAGATACCTGATCTACACTGCCAAATACAAGGTTATAGGACAGTGGTCACTTCCCATGGCTGTGTTTCGGATCTTGCTGTCACACAGACCTGGAAGCAAGGCTGATGACAGCAAAAAGTAGTCCAAACGCCATCCGACGTTTTTGGCTCGAGCGTTCATCATGTAGGTCCAGAAGGTGTAGGCATTGGCTTGTTCTGGATACAGCTCCCGAAAACTGTCAGTAAAACCAGCCTCCAGAAGTTTGGTGAAGCCCTCACGCTCCTCAGGGGTGAAGCCTGCGTTCTTGCGGTTACCCTTGGGGTTTTTGAGATCAATCTCTTGGTGGGCCACATTCAGATCTCCACACAGCACCAGGGGCTTGCGCTGGTCCAAGACACTCAGGTAGGCCCGGAAATCCACATCCCAGGTCTTACGGTAGTCGAGTCGCACCAACCCACGACTGGCATTAGGCACATACGCTGTGACCAGGAAGAAAGATGGAAACTCAGCAGTGATCACCCGACCTTCTTTATCATGTTCCTCTTTACCTATATTGAAGCAGAATGAGATTTAAAAGCGTACAACAAATTCAAGATTTGGATTTTGGAAACAATTATACACATGACAACTATTGTACTGTAAAATAAAAATAAAATTAACAACAATAATAACAACTGAAACAATAAAAAAAAATTCTCCCCATTCAATATGACTATATTACAAGATAAGCGGCAAAAGCAGAAGTAATTTAAATAAGAATTAAATCTAAAAATAAATTATTGCAATACTATAATACAGTAAAATATTTTCTTTGGAATATTACATATTACTACTGCTGCTGCTACTAATAAAAATAACATTATTATTAAAATCATAATGAAATCCATAACGAAATACATGACAATTGCAATACTACTATTAAAGTGTAAAATGAAAATATTTAATACTACTAACAGCAACATTAATAGTATAATTAAATTATAAAACTTAAATCAATAAAGAAATATGACCTTGCATGACCTGTAAATTATTAATGCATGACCTGTACTATTATTAATAATAGTAATTTTAGTATAGTAAGGACAAACATCAAATTAAAATAGGCATCTTAATTTCTTTGTGTTCAAACACAGTGCTTTTATTTTGTTTGAAAACTGCAGGAGCATGCAGTTCAACTTTGCTGACAAAAGATTTAAAACAATTCTGATTACAAATTAGGAAACATGGTTGTTTGCATTGTGTTTTTAAATGCATATTTTAGATGAAACTATGCAATTCACATGGCTCATATAATACTGAAATCTGTAAAAATATGGGGAAAACAGACACTTACCAATACCATAGGTGACACTGAGCGGTTCAGTCTTGCAGAGCATGGCGACTCCGCTGTAGCCCTCCTTCTCCTCTGATCCAGCCCAGTACTTGTGTGGATACTCAGGCATGTCAGTGATCTCTGATGGCAGGGCTTTCTCAGCACACTTAGTCTCCTGCAGACACAGCACATCTGGATCCTCCTTACGCACCCACTGCAAACAGACAAAAACAAAGAAATTGAAGAGTCCATAAAGCACACAAATACTAAATAAAGACAGAGACTGACTAGACTACACAAGGAGGATCAACAGTAGATGTAAAACACAGTCAATGTCACATTTGCTGAACTCACATCAAGGCCTTTCTTTTTGACCCACGCACGCAGACCGTCCACATTCCAGGAGGTGATCTTCATGTTAGACGCTCGGCCATCTTTACTGGACGTCTTATCTGGAGGATCTTCATACAGAATTGGGGCCTCTGGCTCCTTCCCCTTTTTCTCTTTCTTTGCAGGTTCTGTAATAGAAAACTACATGTTATCTGATGCACTCTTTGAGGATGCAAACTTTTTTCTTGTATATATTATTAAAACTCTTTACCAGCACCATTGCCAGTCTCCCCCTCGACAGCTTCCTCATTCTTCTTGGGTCTTTTAGGCATGCTTAAAGTTGTTTTAAGACCACACACACGTAAGAAAGTGACAGCACACACACGAACACCTACAAGAAAGGACATGCGCAATGGAATGCGTTATGCATCGGTCGCTGCAAACCTCTAATAAAAGACTGTTAAACGTATATAGCTCGCACACGAGTGATTAAATCACTTACATAAAATGCGTGAACTGCATAAACCAAAATGCATGGGCTTGCAGTATGCTGCAATAACGAATTTATATACATTAGATACGTTTGTAAGATGGCCAAAAGTGCGGCCTTAATGAATGAAACATTAAGAACAAATGTCTCGCGCGCTCTGCGTTTATTATAGACACATTTATATTGACCGCGTTGAGAATTTAAATTTGCATCTCGTTGTATACAAATAGCTCTTCCTTACCTAACACTTTAATCGTTAGCTGGGTATATAATGAAACCTCAATCTGTGCAGAACTATGAACCACTCCAAGAGGAAGGAAAAGAAGCTTTCTGCAATGTGCATGAGGCGCATGTTCCCTATCATAGGTCACTTCGATGCTGCGGTGACGTCACCACGTATGGGAACACCTCCGGTGTGACGAATGTCTGAAGCCCTATACCATCCCGCCAATCCTATTGGCCAAATGGCGCATAGCACCACCCTGCGCATGCGCGCGCATGATATACCTGGGTGCAGCGCGCCATTTCGCTCAGATTTCATTCCTTCAGGAATAGCGAATCTTCTGTGCCCTATCATCTCGCGTTCTCCAGCGATTTTCTTCGAGCAGTGTTAACTCCTCTTTCGCGGACGCGATGAGTCAACGAAAGGTAAGAGCCGTATATGGGTTTATCACAGGGAGGCACTCATGAGAGATTCGTTTGCAGCCTCTCTCATGTTCTCTCTGTGATAGCCTACGGCTATGGTAAAATAAGAAAAGTATCCGCGCTCTGGAGTCTATTTCTTCAGTCGCCTCGCGTCTAACCCCCACCGTTCGCTTCTGCGGTCGCCGAGGCCCCGCACGAGGTGTTGGTTAGGGGCGATATGTGCGGCTTGACTATGAGTACAGTGATGCACTGGAGTTTCCACTTGCTCGCTCTCCCCTACTCGAGCGCGTTGATCAGAGCAGTTTTGCTTTATACTATGTTGTCTAACCGCAGCTTCTACTCAGAGTAGGCTCTGACCTGCATAAGCGGTTCTCTCCCTCCGAGCGGACAGGAGAAACGCGCTTCCCCTTCCTCAGTGTGCTACATGGCGGACTGCTATTATATAGCGATGCCGTTTGACTAAGTTACCTCTCTAGCCGAACGGATCGCGCCAAACTCCGCCGCGACCTAGTCTCGTCTAGACGTTTCGAGTCGTGTCTATTTCGGCAAATTTTATTCTCTATTACGGTTCTTTACGAGAAGCCTCTCGTTCTTTCCCCACTCTCTAACATTGACCGTCTCGCAGCACAAGCACTTCGAGCGTCACTGAACTGAGCTGTTATTTGAGCGCCCCTCAGACACTGCACAATTCAGTCTTCAGAGTTTGAGGCACGGCACAAGAGACTGGCGAATTTGGCCAGTTTATGACGGCTCACACAGCTGCCGCGTTCTCGCTAGCGGCGTGGCCCTATGTTTATCTTGTTGGATTAAATCCTGCCGTGGACACGCTTCAGGATTATACACAACGAAACACAGCGAGTTTGACGCATGCATTTCCTTCTATGTTTGCCGGGGTCTGTGCCCTCCACTGAAGAGTGCTGTTGGACTGCTAATGCACATCCAACCCTCTCACTGCAGTCCCCACGCTCTAACATTGACTGTCTCGCAGCACATGCACTTCGAGCGTCACTGAACTGAGCTGTTATTTGAGCGCCCCCTCAGACACTGCACTATTCAGCCTTCAGAGTCTGAGGGACGCCACAAGAGGCTGGCAAATATGGCCAGTTTATGACGGCTCACACAGCTGCCGCGTTCTCGCTTGCGGCGTGGCCTAATGTTTTCTTGTTGGATTAAATCCTGCCGTGAACACGCTTCAGGATTATATACAACGAAACGCAGCGAGTTTGACGCATGCGCTTTGCTTCATGTTTGCCAGGGTCTGTGCCCTCCACTAGAGAGTGCTGTTGGACTGCTAATGCACATCCAACCCTCTCACTGCAGTCCCCACGCTCTAACATTGACTGTCTCGCAGCAAAGGCACCTCGAGCATCATTGGATTGAGCTATCATTTGAGCGCCCCCTCAGACACTCTGCACAATCCAGCCTTCAGAGTCTGAGGGACGCCACGAGAGACTGGCGAATATGGCCAGTTATGACGGCTCACACAGCTGCCGCGTTCTCGCTAGCGGCGTGGCCTAATGTTATCTTGTTGGATTAAATCCTGCCGTGAACACGCTTCAGGATTATACACAACGAAACGCGGCGAGTTTGACGCTTGCGCTTTCCTTCTATGTTTGCCAGGGTCTGTGCCCTCCACTAGAGAGTGCTGTTGGACTGCTAATGCACATCCAACCCTCTCACTGCAATCCCCACGCTCTAACATTGACTGTCTCGCAGCAAAGCCACCTCGAGCATCATTGGATTGAGCTATCATTTGAGCGCCCCCTCAGACACTCTGCACAATCCAGCCTTCAGAGTTTGAGGGACGGCACAAAAGGCTGGCAGAGATGGCCAGTTTATGACTGCTCATACAGCCGCCACGTTCTCGCAATGGCGACGTGGCCCGATTTTTATCTTGGTGAATTTAATCCTGCCGTGGATACGCAACAGGATTATACACAACGAAACGCAGCGAGTTTACGCATGCGCTTTACTTCATGTTCGCCAGGGACTGTGCCCTCCACTAGAGAGTGCTGTTGGACCGCTAATGCGCATCCAACACTCTCACTGCAGTCCCTACGCTCTAACATTGACTGTCTCGCAGCAAACAGCGCTTCGAGCAGCATTGGATCGGGCTGTGACGCCAGGCGTAATAATAAATAATAATCCCTCAGACACTGCGCAATCCAGCTTTCAGATCTTGAGGGGCGATTCAAGGGTCTTACACAGACGACCCGTTTATGACGGCTCGCACAGCCGCCGTTTTAGTTAGCGGCAGAGCCTGATGTTCAATTCGTTGGTCTAATTCCTGCCGTGGACACGTTCAGGAATATACACAACGGGACGCAATAGCTCTTATGCATACACTTCCCCTGTGCACGAATGCCGCAGGCTTTTCCGTGCACGGACATTATGTGTATGACAGCGTTGCAGAAAGCGGAAATTTGAGACTGCTAGTATCGTTTTGGGTCGCGTGGAACGCTTGCCCGGCATTTCTCAATGGGTGTTACGCACAATTGTCACGGATACACCAATTCGTTTTTTAGAGGCCCGCCTCTTTCCGCTGAATTCTTTCCACGGTGGTAGACTGATGGTAATATCAGTGTTGTGACAGGAGATGTCAACTCTGCTGAGCAAAGGGGCTATAGAAGTCGTAGACCCCGTACTTCTCAATGCATGGATGTAGCTCTGGCCCCGTTGCGGCTCCAGGGCGTCCGCCTGTTAACCACTTGGACGATTGGCAGCGGCATTCCCCGTAATTTGTCTGGGGTTACTTCACATGCGCCCTTTTCAGTGGAAAAGTGGGCGGTAAGACGAAATATTTCACCCCGTTGTCTTCCGCATCCGACGATTTCGGTGACACGGAGTTGTGTGATGTCATTAAAGCTATGGATGCCAACCGAGTTTCTCCTACCGGGGTTCGGCTGGGGATTTGAGCTTTCCCAGAGACCGTCACGACGGATGCGTCTTTGACCGGTTGGGGAGCTGTTTGTCAAGGGCTACCAGCCCATGGAGTGTGGACAGCTGCACAACGCAGTTGGTATATAACCGGTTGGAATTACTGGCAGTTTTCTAGCTCTCCAGTAATTCGCGAATCTGCTGATCGGCCGTCTTGTGCTGCTCAGATCAGACAGCACAGCGTTTGTCTCATACCTGAATCATTAGGAAGGATTACACTCTCGCCCCCTGTGCAGGCTGGCGAGACATGTTCTTCTCTGGTCTCAGAGAAAATTTCTGTCGATCCGAGTTGTTCATGTCCCCGGACGTTTGAACTTCGGAGCAGATATGCTATCCAGACGGGCTCTGGAACAGGGAGAATGGAGATTACACCTCCAGACGGTGAATCTTTTATGGCGGATATTCGGCAAGCGAAAGTGGATTTATTCGCGTCAAACATGACTACGCATTGCCCGCTATGGTTCTCCCTATGCCCCCATCGCCCCTGGGCGTGGATGCATTAGCTCACAGCTGGCCCACGACCAGTCTGTATGCTTTTCCTCCGATTCGTTTGATCCCAGCGGTATTATGCAGAATACGGTGGGATAGAGTGGATCAGCTGCTGCTGGTGGCTCCGCGATGGCACACGCAGCCGTGGTTTGCGGATCTGATCAGTCTGCTAGCGGGCTCTCCTTGGAGATTCCCCTCAGACAGGATTTATTATCACAAGCACAGGGGCTGATTTGGCACCCGAGGCCGGATCTGTGGAAACTGTGGGCGTGGCCACTGAGCGGAGTGCATTAGTATGTCCCAGTCTTTCTGTTGAAACCACTGAGACTATATTGAATTCTAGAGCAGCTTCTACGAGACGCTTATATGCTTTCAAGTGGAGACTGATTACAGCCTGGTGTGGCAATCGTAATGTGGATCCAGTTTACTGCCCAGTGGCTTCAGTGCTGGAGTTCCTCCAGGATTGTTTTTCGGATGACATAACACCAGCCACTTTTAGGTTTACGTGGCAGCCATTTCAGCTTACCACGAATACATAGGCGGTGCCTCTATGAGGCGTCATCCACTAGTTTCTCGTTTCGTACAGCGTGCGCGACGGCTGAGGCCTTTCCGCCCTGTGCGAGTTCCTTCATGGGGTTTATCCATTGTGTTGCTAGGTTTATCAGGGCATCCGTTTGAGCCCTTGGAGACCGTATCGGATAAATTCTTGACACTGAAGACACTTCTTCTCATGGCTTTATCCTCCCTCAAGAGAGTTGGGGATTTACAGGCTCTTTCTGTTTCATCCTCATGCATGGAATTTGCACCGGGCTCTGTGAAGGTGCTGCTGCGGCCCAGGCCTAACTATGTTCCTAAGGTCGCATCTAACCTCTTTCGCTTTCAGCAAGTGTTCCTGGAAGCTTTTTTCACCTGCTGAGGCTGGATCAGAAGATCTAAGTCTTTGCCCTGTGAGAGCTTTAAAGACTTATGTGGATCGCACGGCCCCTTGGCGTGGATCTGACCAGCTGTTGGTCTGTCTTGGACATAAAGTAAGGGCCATGCGGTTCCAAAACAGCGCATGTCCCATTGGCTGGTGGAGGCAATTTCTTTGGCCTATGAGGCGCGCGGACTCGCTTCGCCCTTAGGAATTAAGGCTCATTCCACTTGAGCTGTGGCTTCTTCTCAAGCTTTTCTCAGTGGATCTTCTATGGATGATATCTGTGCTGCGGCAGGATGGTCCTCACCGAGCACTTTTATCAAGTCCTACAGTCTGGATGTGAGGATGGCTCCTGGCTCCCGGGTTCTCTCCGCTTGAGCAGATGCTTCCTCGGATCTCAGTTATCAGGTACGTCAGGCGTTTTGGTATATCGTTCCCATACGTGGTGACGTCACCGCAGCATCGAAGTGACCTATGATAGGGAACATCTCGGTTACGTATGTAACCTTGGTTCCCTGAATAGGGAACGAGATGCTGCGGTTCTGGCCGTTCCGTACCTTGATAACTCTTCATCTTCAGTCATGAAATCTGAGCGAAATGGCGCGCTGCACCCAGGTATATCATGCGCGCGCATGCGCAGGGTGGTGCTATGCGCCATTTGGCCAATAGGATTGGCGGGATGGTATAGGGCTTCAGACATTCGTCACACCGGAGGTGTTCCCATACGTGGTGACGTCACCGCAGCATCTCGTTCCCTATTCAGGGAACCAAGGTTACATACGTAACCGAGATGTTTTTCCTATCAAGACGTGTCTGAGTTATTGCCTGACTAAAACTAAAGACTAAAACTTTAATTTTATATACATATATTATGCATTTATTATTTGTATATAAAATGATTGGTTAAACGTATATTTAAAATATATTTATATAAATGTAATAATATGTAAGCACGAATATTACGAGAGCCTACCGTCACTATGACGTCAGCCAATCAGGTATCATGGTCTAAAAACACCCCGATCTGATAACTCCCATTACTTTCCTGCAGAGACTATTCCCATCAATTTCATCCAATATAATAGATATGTAGCATTCCATCAATTTTTCACCAGTGGATCCTGTGCAGTGAATGTGTGCCGCCAGAATGAGTCCAAAAAAGCTGATAAAAACATCACCATAAATTAATGCACATGACTCCAGTCCAGTCCATCAGTTGATGTTTTATGACGTGCAAAGCTGTGTTTGAAAATAAGCAAATCCATTATATAGACACTACAACTTAAAAGGTCCATAATTCATAATAATTCTTCATCCAGTCTATTCCCTATTCCTCACATCAAACCCTCATAAATATTTTTTAAACTGTTTTGCATTTCAATTTTGGGTAAACTATTCCTTTAATTAAAAAAATTTGCTTTGTGTCACAGATAACCATGCTATTTTCATCATTATGCTAAGATTAAATATAGATCTGAGATTTAAAAAAAATTCTTGTTTAGCTGTGATCATTTATTGTCTATTGTGCTTTTAGGTACAGAACAGATGAAGTGGAGGTCACATGGAGGGACTGATGTTTGGATCTGGAATTTCAGTTGCACTAAAGTCATGTTGCACGCATTGATCCCATTATTCATCCTCACGCAACATTAATTTTTGCATCTGGGACAGAAGTAGTTTTATAGCTCAGTTAAAGGAGAACTGTTAAATATTTTTGTAAAAACACTGAATAAAAAACATCCTATTGACCCAAAGCTTCAAATCATTTGATTACGTATGTGTTGAAATGCTGTATAAAAGCAGTATTAAACTCACATTTACATTATACGTCACTAAAGGAAGTTCATCCAAAAATTTAAATGTCCCAAAAAAAAAAAAACCCTCAGGCCATCAATGTAGAAGATGAGCTTGTTTCTTCATGAGAACCGATCTATAGCATTAAATCACTTGCTCACCATTTGATCCGATGCAATGAATGGGTGTCTTCAGAATGAGAGTCCAAACAGCTGATTAAAAAAAAAAAAAAAAAAAAAAACCTTGACGTAAATTTATAGACTGGAGTGGTGTGGATTATTGTGATGTTTTAATCAGCTGTTTGGACTCTTATTCTAACGGCACCCATTCATTGCAGAGGATCCATTGGTGACCAAGTGATGTAATTCAAAATTTCTCCAAATCTGTTCTGATGAAGAAACAAACTCACATTTTTTTATTTTTGGGTGAATTATTTCTTTCAAAATAGACTGCAAGATCATTCCATACAGCAGAATTTCAGGTGTGTTATGGAAACACCCTGTGACTCTACATAAAAAAAGTGATATGGAAAATTGATAATAGATCAATTACTAAAATACTAAATATCTTATCCATATGTTTATTTCCTATAAATTTATACAAAAACCAAAAGCCCATGAAATATTTTAACAAGTTTATTCATTTTTGTTAGGCAACACTGTTTGATTAAATCTCTGAACATCTTCCAGTGTAAATTATTTGTATGTTTCTATAAAAAAAAAAAAAAAAAATTAGGTCATACACAGCAACGGATTCCTATTAGGATTTATGACCGACATTCAATCTGGGTGAAATATATATATATTAAAAAAACAGCATTAAGACCAATAGACATTTGAAGGTGCTGCTGTAACGTGCCAATGGCACCTCTGTAAACTTCATGAGAACAATTTATGTATCAAGAAAGGGATTATCACCGGAGGGAAGACTGATGAAGACATTCAGGATTTGGTTCTAAAAACAAAGTCAGTCTTTAGAGAAAGGGATGAAGTGTTCAACTACAGGTCAGAAAGTGCTTGATTTAACCACTTGCACAAAAGTAGGAACAAGGGAGGAATAAAAGGGATTTATTAACTGTAAAACTGCAGTTTTTTTTTCTTAAAAGAAACAATTCTCCACCATTAAAATGACAGAGGTATGCAGAGGGACTCTGCGCCTGAGGCAGACTCTGTTGTAAGGCAACCGAGAAGTCCAAGACATTATCTTCATAGGGGAACTAGTCCTAAAGTGTCTCAGCAGAAACATTGAGGGGATGAGAACCTGAGTGCAGGGTGTGTTTCGAGTGTGTGTGTGTGATTGTGGTGATGTGGTAGTGTGTGCTAGGCAGGTGACTCCAGGGCATTCTTGTACCAAACAACCTTTGCAGGGTCTGAAAAACAAAGGAAACCTGTAAAAATTGTGAAAATTATCTTAAAACATAAAACAAAAAGGTAATTCTGCTTGTTTTATGGATAATAGGGCTACATAATATTGGAAGAAAACTGACATTGCTATGTTAAACTGTAAAGCTGCTTTGACAATTTGTGTTGTTAAAAGCACTATATAAATAAAAGTGACTTGAAATTGCGCTAATTAATTAGTCAAATTTAGTCTAAAATAATTTAGTTCATACAAGAACGTTTAACAGATATGTTTATATATATATAAACAAACACACTGTTACAAGTTATATCTTTCCTTGAGTTTTCACAGAAAATATTTCGACTGTGTTTGACAAATTCTATAAAATGACTTATCTTATTGAGATAAGAAAAAATAAATAATAATTAAGATGAAATTTTTGATTAAATAAAAAAAAGATTTACTTTGATTTTGTGATCATAATTAAATAAAATAAGAAATGCACTACAACATTGTAACCTTAATAAAAATACAGTATTTAATAATAACTGTAAAATTATAATACCAACATGTATTAATTCCTTCATTTTTGACAGATTGCCAGAAAATTGATCCATACACTGTCAGGTTTCAGAATGAAACTCAGAAAAACTGTGATTTAACAATTGCCATATAAAGATACGGATTTAATTTTGACATATCATGCGGCCCTAATGGAGATTAAGAAAAACATTCAAACACCAACCTTGTTTTTGTCTCCATAATATTGCTTTCCATTCTGCAGATCAAAAACAATTAAGAGTAAGTTAAGAAATACACACGAGAAAGCCTTTTGAAACCTAAAAATTAAATGTATCATCTTACCTTGTGTGTGATACTCCAATGCTTCCTCCAGGTGGCGACAGCTAAGCAGCAGCTCCTCTGAACTCTCGGAGCCTCTCGTGACCTGACCAGGCAGAGACTCTGAAGAGACATGGGCTGGTTTTACAGTAACATCTCCAGCAGCAAGTGGGTGGAGATCTGGAGATTCCTCCTGGGGAACATCTGCCTCCGGCCCATCGCTGATAAAGCTGAGTCCCCACTGGTTCTGCAGCAAAACCCCGATACCAGGGGGTTCTTCGGCCGCCCCAACAGAACCTCCCCCTGCCTTCACCTTGGAGGCGTAGCTGATGGCTGGCTGCAGTTTGGCGGGACTGTCCTTCACTGGGAAAGCAGGTGGAGGTTTGAGCAAAGACAGGCTGTTGTCTACCCAACGTTCTTTCTGACCAATTCTGGAGTGTCTCTCGTCCGAACGTGGCCCTGGTCTTGGGCCGTCACGCCGAAAGCTTCTTGATTTATTTGGGACACGACGCTCTCTGTGCGTAAAGGTCTGGGTGTGACCCACCCCATTCAGAGAACCTTCAAGGCTACCTGGTGAGGCTTGACGTTTATCCATCCCAGAGGAACAGCCCCCTCCTCCCCCACCGCAGCTGCCAGAGCCGGGGGAGAGGCGACGGTTTCGGATCTGTGGTTCAGGTTTAGAGGGTGACACTAGGACGGCAGGATCACACAAGGGGTCGGACTCGCACGCTGCATTGCTTGACTCCCAAGTACCTAATAAAAAAATTTGATTCAATTATTCAATGACATAACAAGCAAACTGTTATGAAACATGTTGGATTGTCCCAAACATTGAGTTTGAGTTTCTGCATCAAATTAACTGACAAAAGTGACTTTATATTTATTTAATTTTATTGCCAAATCAGCATGTATGGCTATTTTCATGGCCAGACCGGTGTATTTTAAAAGAAATTTTTAAAACTTTTATTACGCACAATAGTAATGAAAAACAGCTGACAACACACATAATAAATATTAAATACGATTTTTCATTTAGTATCAGATTAAAAATACTTATTCCTGGTGGAACATTTTTAAAAACAATCCATTATATGAACTTCTGAATAAAAACTTTGCAAGTTTCAAGTAACTTAAAATGTAAAACTTAATTGGAAAAATAAATCTTCCATCGGCTTTCAGCGCAAAAGGCATATTTATCAATACTAAATTGCATTGTTTATGAGAGAAGAAAAAAAAAACAAATTCTTTAAAACCTAGTGGTTTAAAGGATATTGTCAAAGATTTACAATGACAATTAATTGTTATTTTTGGGCTGCACGGAGTCTTTGTAAATATCATCTAATAATGATTTCGCCTACCCAGCATATATATATATATATATATATACACACACACATTTATTTATTTACACACAGAGAAATGGCCCAAGCAAAGCAACGAGTCGAGTAAATGAGCCATAGCAATAAGATGTAACTGGAAATTTCTGGTCGGCACCTCATTCGCATCTGCAGAATCGGAGGCCCAACGGCAGAAAATAAGACAAATCTGTAAAACATTCCCTACTCCTAAACAACATTTATTAATAACACATCTCATTACAGTTCGGTGATTTCAGTAAGTTACCTTCACGCAGTCATTCCACACCAGCCTGGAAACGACACAAAACGTAGATACTGGCACGCATTTATTATTGTCTAAATGAACAAAATTAACGTGTTTGTAAATCTAGGCCATTATTATACAGACAAATTTGAGCCAAGATAGCATTAACGAGCCTTAAAAGAGATTTTGTCGTTAAGAATGCTAATGCTAACAGCAGGCCGCTTGTGTTTGGATGTTTAGCGCCCATAACAACCGCCTTTACATCGGGATACACCGCTCAGCACAATAAACCTGACCCGTTGGATTAAATAAGAGCCCCTGCTTATAATTTCAGATCATTTCAAACATAAATGATAACAAAGAAAGATGACAGTGACATCAGAAAGATCGAGAAACAAAAGTTTCGTAAGTGTCATTCCGCCCCACTCAAGCGAAACAACTTCATATTACAAAACACGCTCACTATAAGCCAGCGAAATACAACTTAAAGCTCCCTCTTACCTGTTTTGATATGCATTTCGGTGTGATAAATCAGTTTTTTAAGCAAGGTTTGGACTTTAGTGTGTCTACGTGAATGTGTCGCACAGCAGCGTGTTGCTTAATGCGATCATACGGAAGTGACAGTCACCAGGGAGCAATGCAATAGATGAGGCAATGACAATTTCCGGTGTGCTGCAGGCGCGAAGAAGAGCGGGAACGGCGCATGAACATATTTTAAATTATATTAGGAATTATAACAAGAAAACTGTGATAAACATTCCTATTTTATTTGTAGTTTGTCGTTACATAAGAAACAAAAATATAGGTTTGTACATGTATGTAATCAATTACAGTTTAAAACACATAAAATACTATATTTGTGCCTATATGATATGACATATGGTTTAAAGTTACATTTAAAAAAAGTATAACCAACAACTCCAGCAATTTTATGCCCAGAAAAGAATAAAAAAAAAGATCCCATGAAATTAAAATATACTACAGATTGTCAAATCAAATGCAAATGAGACGTTCCTTGGCGTTTACTAGTTAGCCGATCATGTTTCATGTGATGTACAACTACAGTCAATTGGCCATTAAAGTCCATTTTGTCTTTGAGGAAAAGATGGAGTACAATTTTTTTTTTAAGAACAAAACCATCAGTCAATTGCATGCATGTTGTCTCACCTTCAGTGTCCATTCTGTCCACTTTATCAAAGTGTGTCTTTCATAGACAAATAAAAAGTTTCATATTTCTCGTTTCAAGATTCTGGTCACTTCTTTTTTTGCTGCCTTTCCTGACCTCTTCACATGAATCTCTTCATTACTTCTGAGTTTTGTTGTTTTCCCTCAGCTGATTGATCTTTTGTCTCATGGGGTATATGATCAAGCTGCTTATCTGTGTTTTTCTGTTTGTATTGTATTTCCTCACTGATTTGAGGAGGATTTGCTGATTTGTGGTATTCGGGTTTAAGCTTTAACTGTTGTTATACCGACTGATGAACATTGCCCTTCTCTCTGTGATCAATTTCTGTTCAAACAATCACAAACAATGACAAAAATGTAACAATGACCATAAAGATAAAAACTCAGTTCTATTAGTAAATTCATGTTGATATCATGGCATTAACAATAACAAATTTAATAGTGACGTTACAATATATTTCATATTTCCTTTTCAATACCCTTTTAAATATTAATGGGGAATAGAAAAATGGGTTTTGAATAAACAATACTAAGCAAAACTTCAGAAGTATACGGCTCTGTTGTGTATGAGGGAGTGGCATTTTGGTGATTCACAGGTTTATTACAGTATAAACTTTGGACCCATGAAACAGGTTGACATTACACATTCCAAAACACACCAATGATTCACTCAGTTTTGTCCACTGGAAACATAACAAAAATAATACTCCTATGCATAAAAAAACCTGCATGACCCATCATGGCCTTAAAAGGAACTTCTCAGAATCAAAGTAAGTTATTTTATTTTATTATATTTATTCTGACACCTATCCTTAAAGATAAAAGCTATCATGTTAACTATAATAAATGGTTGTTGTTGCTGACGGAAACAGAGAGAGGTAATAAGGATTTAAGTTTGTTGAAAAATTAAACATTACAGAGTTTGGCAAAAGGTATATTACATAATTTCCTTTTATTTATTTTGATGGATGAATTCAAGTAAACTGGGACACATTTTGTCATTGAGATGACTGGGGGGGGGGGGGGGGGAATCAATTATCCCGAATTAACCTAATGTTCATATAATTAATGGTTCCAGGAGGGAGAATTAAACTTTACTGATTTAGTTAGGCTACATGACCCTTAGGCTACATTTTCTCACACTAAAGTGCCTTGTGTAACTTTTTTAGAAGTGATTCAGAAGTGTGAGTTAGCTGTAGGCCATATTTGCATGTGTAATTTTAGTTTATTTAACTCTGTCTCACAGTCTTGTCCTTTTATTGGATTATTAATCTGCTACTGCTTGAGGTAAAGAGCATATGTATTTTGGAAGATGCCATTACGTCTTCTGGTCTGAAATATAAAAAATGTATCAAACTTGTCTTTTAATCAAGGGAATGTGAAGCATCTGTTCGAGTTGCGGATCATCCTTCTTGGAGGTCAAAATTCTGGAAAGAACCTAGTAGGAAATGGTATCTTAAACCAAGAGGAGTTCTTCCTTCATGAAAGGACCACATGCCTGAAAAGAAAGGCGGAGGTACAAGGGAGAAGTGTGATAGTGGTGGATACACCAGGTTGGTGGTGTGACTTCTCAGCACAAGACACACCAGAGCTGGTCAGGAGGGAAATCAGACACAGCGTTTCCTTGTGTCACCCAGGGCCTCACGTCTTTCTTCTTGTGGTGAAAACAGACTCTGTGTTCATAGAAAAGAGAAGGAGAGCTGTAGAAGAGCATCTTGAACTCCTTGTTGGGGCAGTTTGGAATCACACTATAGTGCTGTTCACAAAGGGCAAAAATGCAGGAAATAAATCATTTGAGGATCATGTTCAGGCATCAGGTAAACCCCTCCAGTGGCTCCTGGAAAAGTGTAGTGGCAGGTTTCATGTTTTTGATACCATGGAAACATGCAATGCCACCCAAGTAATGGAACTAATGGGGAAAATTGATCAAATGTTGGCAGAAAATGAAAGATGCCATTTTGAAATTGATGTGAAGACTTTACAAGAGACAGAGGACAAGAAGAGGAAAGTGGAGCTTAAGGCTCATCAAAGACTGATGAATATACAGAAACAGAGATCTCTGAAGGGTGAGTTTTAAAATAAGGTATTACACTCTTAAAAACAAAATGTTTTTTACTGGCAATTATGGAAAAACATTTCCATTCCACAATAGGTAACTGTTAGTGAAAAAAAGATTCTTAAGGGAAAAAAAATGGTTCTTTTTAAGAAGGGTTCAGCTAAAGGTTTTTTTGGGGACCCAAAAACTGTAAACACTCTCTTTTGGAACCTTTGTTTTCAAAAGTGTAACATTTTATGCATTTTATTGTAAATCTCTATTATTCTGTTTTTTTCCTCCCCTCAGTGCACTCATCTCACCAAGAAAACATAAGACTCATCTTGCTTGGAGCTAAGGGCTCAGGGAAGAGCTCAACGGGAAACAGCGTTCTAGCCGCAGGAAGTGACCTAAGCTTTACAGTAAACAAGCGGACCACACAATGCATGAAGGAAACATTCACAGTGGCAGGAAGACAGGTAACAGTTGTAGACACACCTGGCTGGTGGATGAACTACTTTACCCAGGATTCTTCAGCTTTTGACAAAGAGGAAATAGTCAAGAGTGTGTACTTGTGTCCACCTGGTCCTCACGCTTTCCTTTTGGTGGTACGGGTGGACAGGTCATTCACAGAGACCTACAGGAGAGCCATTGAGGAGCACATAGAGCTCATTAGTAAGGACATTTGGAATCACTCTATAGTGCTGTTCACCTTTGGGGACTGGCTTAGCGACACAACTATAGAGCAGTATATTGAAAGCGAAGGTAAGGCCCTCCAGTGGCTCGTGGAGAGATGCAGAAACTGCTACCATGTGCTAAATAACAAGAGCCTTGGGAATAATTTCCAGATCACAGAGCTACTGGAGAAGATAGAGGAGATGACAGCAGGAAGCCACTTTGAAACAGATGAGAGTCGTTTTAAAGAGATGAAGAGAAAACAGCAAGTAGAGGAAGACAGTGCGAAGATCCGCCGTGAAAATGTGCTGAGACGAAAACAAAGCTTGAGAGCTTTTAAGAGTATGTCAAGAACCTTCCAGCATCATCCAATTAATTATACTGTGATACAAAATTTGATTTTGAATTGCCCCTTATCTCATTTTAAACCTTAAGACTCTCATTCATCTTTGAAACAAAATAATATATATTTTAAAGAAACCTGGGTGGTTTCTGTCCTTTCACTGAAAGTCTATGCAACCAAAGTTTTGAAGATCCAAAAAGATCATAAAGGCTTTGTAAAATGAATACATGTAATAAAATAAAGTCTAAATCAAATTTGTTCACTATAATGTACATATCTTGGACTTGGATATTAACAGGATTAAAAATGCTCAATTCATACGGACTAGGCCAGTGCCCAACCATGTTCCTGGAGATCTACTTTCCTGCAAAGTTCAGCTCCAACCCTGATCAAACACAGCTTAATCAGCTAATTGAGATCTTCAGGAGCACTTGATAATTACATGCAGGTCTGCTGAAGCAGTGTTGGAACTGAACTCTGCAGGTAGGTACATCTCCAGGAACAGGGACAGAAACAACTCAAGTTTCACAAAAAGTATATTTTGAAGATAAACCAAAATATTGCCAGTTTGGAATGACATGTGGGTGACTAAATGATGACATTGTTCCATGAACAATCTCTATAAGAGTTTTTTCTTTCTCTTTAAAGATAAAGCACAGTTGCCATCAGTTATAAGAGTATTTCTTCTGGGCAGTAGACACTCTGGTAAGACATCTTCTGCAAATTGCATTTTGGGTAATGATGGACAGGAGGCTGACAACCAAAACCTCATGAGAGGTACTGTTATACTCAATGAGACAAAAGTTGAGGTCATGGACACACCAGGCTGGACAACTGAGTGTCCATATATTGCAGAGTTCAGAGGGCAACTTCTCCATGACTGGGTTTCTGGTTCAGACAGAGGGATTGGCATCCTCCTGTTGGTTGTGAATGCCAGTTCATCATTTACACTAAAGAACCTGAAAGCAGCTGAGTACCATCTGTGTACTCTGGGAGGGAAAGCATGGAGCAGCACTGTTGTGTTGTTCACACATGGAGATTGGCTCGGTGATGTCAATGTGGAGCAGTATATTGAAAGTGAAGGAGATGCACTTCAGACATTGGTGGAGAAATGTGGAAATAGATATCTGGTTTTCAACAATAAGATTAAAGACAATGGCACTCAGGTCACAGAATTGATGCAGAAGATAGAGGAGATGATGTTGGAACAAATATTAAATAACGCAAAAAATCTAGGGAATATCCAGCGACCTTTGGTAAATGACAAATTCAAGTTTGGTGGGAAGGTACAGATTGGGGAAATGCAAAAGACACCTCTTAGAAGCTCTACAAACATTCATCATGGTAAGTTGTTATATTTTCACCATTAGTTATTTTACTATAGAAGCTTGTTTCCACCATGCAGTTCATGTCTCAAAATTTGTACTTTATTATTTTTTTCTCAGAATTTTAAGCTTTTCTCTCAGTTCACACTATTTTAACTCACAATTGCAATCACAATTTTTATATCTCACAGTTTTGACTTTATGACTCGCAATTGCAATTGCGAATCTATATCTCACAATTTTGACTTTTTTCCCCTCACATATCCAAGTTTATATTTTGCAAATTTGAGTTACACTCAATGTACAATTCATGCTTCTGAAGGAAATGTAAATTTAATACATTTATAATAGTAGAATAAATTGCTTAATACAATAAATGTCTGTACAGTAGAGAGAGTACAGTAGAGGTGCAGCTTTCAGAAGATTTTCTTGTAAATTAAAAAGTAATGTATTATATTAATCTTTATTTGGAAGAAAGTAATCTGGTTAAGTAACTTTCCTTACTTGTAATGTGTTACCATTAACACTGCTTGATTAGGTGTAAAGGTTTATGTTTTTGCTTGATTTTGGTACTGAATGTTGGCATTGATACTGGATGTTTATTACTCTTTTCTTAATAGGTGATACTGACATTCAAGGAGAGCATCAAATGATTGAGATCTCTGAACATTTGCTCCCATCTACATCCAGTTATCCAAAAATTACCACCACAGACTCCAGCCTTACACCAAGAGAAATTCAAGCAGTGTCCTGCAGGAGTTTCCAATTATTAAATAGGACCTCATTACCCAGAAACGTTCATCAAAGACTAGTAGTGGGGCTCAACACCTCTGAATGGTTTCACCCAAATGAACCATGGAGAGGTGTGAGTAGGACAGATGGGCCTGAAACAGGTTCTCTTGCTGCATTTAGTGTTTCTACAACAGAACAGCCAATGAATGTGCAACGATTATTCAGGAACGAATCACAGGGCGAAAGGTTTTGGGGGCCAACTCTTCTAAATTACCACAGGAATACACCTTACACATCTCAAACTGCAAAAGAAAAAGCCTTTATGGGTTTTATCCAATCAGAGGACCTGCAGAACCTAATTGACCAATGGGGTGACAGTAACATTGAGGAGCTGGAGGCATTCATAGATTCTTATTTTGAGATGGTGTGGCAGGAGGCTATAAATGAGCCTAATTGCAGCAGCATGACTCCAATCAACTCTGAAGGTTTAGGCATCACTGAGAACGATCAGGGACATCTGGCGTCAATTGACAGAAAACTGTCAAAGCTTGACATCCTGGAGGGAGTGCAAAGAGACTTGCAGGAGCTGAAGCAAACAACCAAGCACTTACGTAAAATATTTCAGGAACTGAAGGACAGGACTAAAGAGACACACGACCCCACCCGATCCTCTGAAGTAACTGCGTCAGCAGAAAGTGAGGAAACAGGTCGATCAGATGAAAAGTGAATGCCTTTTCAGTACTGAAATGGCAAAAATAGAAAATGTATTAGTCAAGTTGGGTCACGACTAAAACTTCACCATTTAAAGTGTAACAAGATGGTGCATTTTTCTCTCTGACAGAAAAAGAATGCAAAATAAAATGTAAACAAATACGAGTATATCCTTTCATTCTAAATATTTTTATACATCTGGTATCACACAATTCTCATTCATGATCTGGAATTCTCTTTAACAGCAAGCAGACACTGTCATAAGTTCTGATGACAGAAAAAAATATATTTTATATCATAAATCTAGAAGAAGACCATAACATTTATATGAAAGGCTGTAAATCTTGTGTTGTACCAATTAAATTTGGCATTTGATGTAAGGCTTTACTTAACTGACATAATATCACATTAAAGCATTTATTACAAAAGTCACAAAGTTCTGCATTTGACAGACAGTGTGTGATGTCTCATTTGTGGCTGCACACTCTGTTTATAATCACTGGGACCACCTCGGTCACCTGCATTAACTCCAGTTTTCCACAAGCAAGATGCCTTTCCCCTGGGCCTTCTGACACATGATGCAGGCACATGAATGATAGTGCAAGAATAAAATCTGAAAAATCTGAAGAAGGAAAAGCCACTGTTAGAATTTACAAACATTGTTTTGCTAGTAAATAGGTATACAAGACAAACTTTATAAGGGCTAAACTGTTTATTGTAGCAGTTTAAACGTAAAAATAAAAATATACATCTATAAGCAAAAGAAATGAATAGTTTTGAATTGCCACCTAGTGGTCGAATGATTAAGCTGCTGTTTTCACATTCAGTCTCTAGATGTTTATAGTTTGACATTCAGTGGATCATGCTATTGCATATAAGCATACATAACCGCAAGGATAAATATAGCCTAGTTTTTATGTAGCCTATTCACAGAGCACATAAAAAAGCAGCAAACGTTTAAAAATGTAATGTAAATGTAATTCTGAGATTAACTTAAAGATCATGAAGACTTGTTCACAATCACATTACATGATCATCTGACTGTCGTATATTCACGCAATATCACTGAAAGCTCGTGACAGAAAATCTACCTCTGCAGACAGGTGAACCGTGAACGCGCACAGAACCTTGAGCGTGACAGCGCCGCTTCCCTTTAAAAAGGCCGGTATGCGTCACCTGACCAGGTCCACCGACAAGGAAGGAACGTAACGTGCATTACCAGAAAAATAAGCAAATAAAATAGCCAAGATCTACACGTTATAACACTGAAACGTGAAAACATACTTGTCTTCAAACTCCCGCCCTTGTGACGGCTGGAAAGAGACACGTCATCATCATCATCATCATCATCCGACCGGACGCGAAGGCTGCGAACGAATGTTACCGAGGCTCCGGAATCCTGAATAGCTTTATAGTAACGTTAGAGGATTTATCAACGGAGCGTTTCTAGAACTCGTTTTTAGGTGTTTATTTAATTAATTACGTCTCAAAAAGAACCAGTTAATCGCAAAACGCTCTGTTAGTTTCGGTTAGATGTTTTTTTTAATGCATATGATAATCAAAGGTGACGGTTTAACGTATTAATTTGATTATTTATTTCCCGCGAGAGCCAGGAATCAGCTCATCGTAGTGCGTTACGTAATATAGGCATTATCCAGGGTGCTGAAACCAACCCATGCTAGACGCCTACTAGGGAGTTTTTTTTAAAAAGGATTCAATTGAGAATATATATTTTGTGCTTTTAAATACTCAAATTCATTCGCTCCGGTTGGAAACAGAAACGAGGAATTGACATTGTCAGTTTCTAGAGAGCCACCTTGGATTCCGTCTCTTTTTTTTGTCGGCGAATATCATATGCATTTCGGCTGTCCTTCACCCTTAAGTTGATTCTTGAGGTGATTGTCGACGCTACCGGGAGAAAATGTCGGGACAGACTCTGACGGATCGCATCGCCGCGGCGCAGTATCAGCTCACAGGATCCGAAGTGGCTCGTGCCGTTTGCAAAGCCACCACGCACGAGGTGATGGCGCCCAAGAAGAAGCACCTGGATTGTAAGTCAGACATTGTGCATGCACCCTCGTTCCTAAGACCTGGCGCTGTCCAGTTCAGCACCACAGCTCAATGTGAAACTGTGTTTACCGTGCAATTAAAATTGCTCTCTGCATTATGCATGGTTTGCACTCAGTGATGTTGTTTGCTACCAGTTGACATTCTTGTAAATGGAAAACCTGCCTTTTTAGGGTGCATTTTATATAATTAGCTTTGTGTAAAAAGTTGATTGAAGGCAAATTGACAGCATAGAACACACCACGAAGTGTCTTTATGTGGGTGGTTTGTCACAAGCTGAGAAGACAGAAGGAAATCAACTGCATTTAGACAGGACAGAGAGGCTACAAAGCATCTTCATGTCTGCCTCGAGATCTGTGTCCTGCAGGAGAAGGGCTTCTGAATTATAAATCGATTAGCCAAAGCATGCATGTATTATTTACGAAGCCAAAGGTGAGGACACACTTGTATGCAGGCAGTGGAATCAAAAGCCTTGTGTGTGTGAATTTTAGCAATCCGTTCATCAGGGAATCATACAAGATGCTTAAGATGTTTCCTGATATCACAGCCCACTTTAGGCTCTTCTGAAATCTATTCAGTCTTGGCACAGTTTAGCACCTGTGGAAAGATGCATTGTTCATTGCACAGAAACAAACTAATTTTACTTTAGGAGTGTCAGGTGTTTATGACAAGGAAATGTGTTTGATGAATTGAATTTTTTTTATTTTTTATTTATTTTTTGTTAAATTGGAAGGCGTGTTAGTGAGGTTGTCATGGAAAATGAAGTAGATTATTGGGGAAGGGGGAGGAGTGAGTGACATCATGATGACATGCTATCAGTTTGCACAAGAGGGTCTTCATTGGATGTTGATTCACGAGGCAACACCCAAGATGTAGATGAGTTTATCAGAACAGATTTGGAGAAATTTAGCATTATATCACCTGCTCACTAAGGGATCCTCTGCAGTAAATGTCCAAATAGCTGATAAAAACTTCATAATAATCCACACCACTCCAGTATACCAATTAACATCCTTATGAAGTAAAAATCTGCATGTTTGTAAGAAATGAATCCACCATTAAGGCATTTTGACCTCATACCATTGCTTTTGGCTAAAATAAAATTCCTCTATCCATAATATTGCTGTCTTCAGTGAACAGGTTGAATTGTATGAATCAGGAGAGAAGTAAGCAGATAAAGTTTACAAATGAAAACAGTCAAAAACTGTTTTGATGTGAGAGGCAAAAAGGGGATGGACTTTTTCACTGGAGGAATTGTTGTTTTCATAATTTGTCCAGAAGTGATGGTTTGGAGTTAAAATGCCTTAATGATGGATTTGTCTCTTACAAATATGCAGATTTTCATTTCACAAAATGTTAATTGATGGGCATTTTACATTTTAACTTTTGCAGGGTGTTAGGCTTTTCTGTCAGTGTTGTTGTAAATATGAATTATTAACAGTAAAATGTGCTTCTTAGAGTTGATTTAAATGTTAGTGAAATATTGTCTGTTTAGATTAATTTTCTGTATTACATTTGGCTGGATTGTTAAGTATTATGTTGCATGACTGGATCATATACAGTAGAAATGAGACCCAAGTAGCCGTTTAGTCATGTGCTCACATTAATGTGGCCTAGCAGATGTCTGTGTGTGTGTGTGTTTGCAATGTGTCTGTATTAACACTGCCTGTAATCCAGTCACATGAAGCACGGCGTCTTGAGCATTCCATAATCCCAGTGAACAGCACCTGCTCACATTTTTTTATGACTGATATATGTACAGGGACTGCTGTGCCATACTTCAATATATTATGAGATTATATTGCAACGTATTGCACTAGTGTTGACACACCTTTCGGAGTGTGTTTTAATCTGAACTATTCTTGGCTTCTTAACTCCACTGCAGTGTGTTCTGAAGCAGCCATATTTGCACTCCATGCTGCACTCCAAATTAAAATGAAGAAAAAAATTATAATATTTTGAATACAGAAAATGAATCCTGTTTTTAGACTATTGAGATTTTTTTGCATTGTTTTCATGACAATTAAACACATTTTCCACCAAATTTCCCAATGCTGATTTCAGTTTTAAAAATCATTTAATTACAGTATTGAGAAATCTGATGATAATCACCATTGAGAATAATGACTTCTTTGCTTTATGCTTAAAAAAAGTATTAAAATGTAAAATTTGTAAAATGCAGCCTGGAGATGTTTTCATGTTTTATTCATTTTTCGGTTCTGTTTCTTTGGTCCCATTTGATTGTAAACTGATATTGTGTCAGAAACAAAGTAAATCTTACAGTTGTATCTTGTGTGTAGTTGATTTCTGGAAGGAGCTTTATATAGACCTGTCAAGTGTGATTACCTTCACACTTCATATTTAGTGTGTTTCTAAATGTTAAATTTCTACAGAATCTGGAAAACTAGATTTTCATGACACACATTTGATTTCCTGATATTGTGTTTAAAAAGTAAATATTTATCAAAAATGTATTTCCTTTTTTCCCTCATGCATTCCACTGCATGCAGTATGTTGTTATGTGCAAGAAAAATATTGTTGTTTATCATCTCTGGCTGTTTCTTGCTTCCATAATGCAATTGCGGATATGAATTTTCCCCTTGAGAATCTTTCTGCTGGTTCAATAATCATAAAGCTCTCAAAGCCCTTCATCTACATTTCGGTGCATAGTGCTGTAGTGGTAAATGTGTTTTGTGTGTGTGTGTGTGTGTGCGTGCGTGTGCAGATCTGATCTCAACCACCAATGAGACAAACGTGAACATCCCCCAGATGGCTGACACACTATTCGAAAGAGCCACTAATGCCAGCTGGGTGGTTGTGTTCAAAGCTCTAACCACGACCCACCACATCTGCATCTACGGCAATGAGGTGAGGTGCCACTTGATGATTAAACTTCTCCTTTAAGTCAAACTGTTAATATTAGATCTCACAGACACTGAATACTAAAATGCTGTGTCTTTTTTAAATCCCTGCAGAGATTCATCCAGTATTTGGCCTCAAGGACTTCCCTGTTCAATCTCAGCAACTTTATTGACAAAACAGGCTCCCATGGTGAGTTTCTGTACATTTGTGTGTGAGTTAAAGGGATGAAGACACAAAAATTAAATTAAATTTGATGTAAAATAGTTCACCCCAAAATTTAAATTTGATGAAAATGTATTTACTCATCTTCAGGCTGTCCAAGATGTATTTGAGTTTGTTTCTTCATGGGAAGAGATATGGAGAATCTTAACATTGCATCACTGGATCACCAATTGATCCTCTGCAGTGAATGGGTGTCATCAGAATGAAAGTCCAAACAGCTAATAAAACATAATAATGAGCATGTGAAGTAATGCTACATTTCTACAAATCTGTCCTGATGAAGAAACAAACTCATCTACATCTCGGATATCCTGAGGGTGAGTTAAAAAAAATTGGGTAAACTGTTCCTTTAATTATTAAGATGTTTAGCATGTCTATACAAGTAAATGGTTTCATTCGAAGGCTGCTTAGTGCTGTTTTTCCTTTTCTGTCTACAAGGCTATGACATGTCTACATTCATCAGACGATATGCACGGTACTTAAATGAGAAGGCGTATGCTTACCGTGCGATGGCCTTCGACTTCACTCGAGTTAAGAAAGGGTAGGTCGATGGATTCTCAGAATAGAAAGATACATTGGCAACATTTATACACTAGTTACTCCAAGTAAATAAATAATATGTCTGAGTGCATTTTAAATAGCATGGTGTTTTTTTTTTTTTTTTGCCTGAAGGTTAGAAACGCTTCAGAATTTATTCCCAGAGCTGTTACACTTTCAGAACACAAAGGAAATGTCATCTTGAAGTTAGAGAAAATGAAAGGATGGTTTCTCAGTATTCACAAACTAACTAACTAAGCAATCAGTCTTAAGTAGTGTGTGTGTGTGTGTGTGTGTGTGTTTGTGTAGAGCTGAAGGAGTGATGAGGACTATGGCTCCTGACAAGCTTTTGAAGGCTATGCCTGCCCTTCAGACTCAAGTGGACACACTGCTGGAGTTTGACGTGAGTAACATCTCCCACAACATCTGAGACTGAAGTTGAACGTCTGAGATTGAGCATTCTAGGTTTAGGATTAATGATTGTGGTTTCACCACTGATTTTGTTCTTTCTCTGGTTGTATTTATTTCAATGTGCTTTATCATTATTTGGTCAGGAACAGAAGATCCAACTCTATTTTATTGTTCAAATTACTGTTATAAATACTCCTTCTTGTCTTGTACTCTGTCCCTCCCCCATCTTTTTTCTCAGGTTCATCCTAAAGACTTGAATAATGGTATCATAAATGCAGCATTCCTGCTTCTCTTTAAGGATCTGATAAAACTCTTCGCCTCCTACAATGACGGCATCATCAATTTATTAGGTATGGGATAACTTATTTTTGATCTCAACTACATCACATCAATACATTTTAATATATTTTAATATATTAAAATGGTCTTTTTTTAATTATACAGAGAAATATTTCAAAATGAAAAAGTCTGAGTGCAAGGATTCTCTGGACATTTATAAGAAATTTCTCACTCGGGTGACCAAAATTGCAGAGTTCATGAAAATTGCTGAGGTAAGGCCAGAAGCAGAGATGTTTTCAAGTCAAATATTTGGATAGAATGTCAGTTCACTGTATTTTTACTGTGTTTCTGTTGCAGCAAGTAGGAGTGGATAAGAATGACATCCCTGACATCTCTTATGTAAGTCCGCCACTTGAAACAAACATTTGTTCATTCATGTTGGTATGTCACTAGCTCTTAATTAATATCAGAATCAGATCAAGTATTTATTTCTTGATGTCAATGGCTTCTAAAACATTATAGCATGGGAAGAGTCTAACAACCTTTTAAAATAATTAAGTAAATCCTTCCTAACCAAGAGTCATTATCCCAACGCCTTCCCATGGGGATTCCCAGTGCTTGCACCCCCGCGTAGTTGCAGACCTGGCAGATTCAGACAGTGAAGACTGTCCCTTTAAAGACTGCCGCAATGAAGAGCCGGTAACCATGGCGACTGATATGGGATGCAATATGCATCTCAGTGTTTTGCTTTTACCTGCTTGTATAGAAGCCCCTCCTGACTGGGCTAGTAACTAAACACTAGTTTTTAACATATGCTGTTACTGGAAGTTTTGAAGCAATGATAAGAACTAACTCTTCTGTGGAGCTGCTTTATAGATGAAATCAAAGAATATTGCAACATTAACACTGCTATTTCCCTGCTTTAAGCTGCTTTTTAAGCATTAAGAAACTGTATTGTATGAAGTGACGCCATGCAAGTGACTTTTTTTACTTGAACTTCTCTCTAAGACTAAGAGGTCACATCATAATTAGCCTTTTGTTCAGAAGCTGAGAAAAGCAATTCACTGAAGTCCAGTTCTGTCCCACAGTTTGTGCTTTGAGCTGTTTTTGCGGTGCTGTGTGGTTTGGGTAAAGATTTTCACCAGGTTTTGATGTGGTGTTTTATTGTTTGAATTTGCTGTGGAGATTTCATAATCAAAAATGCCCTAATGCCATGATTTTTGTACTGTCTTTACACTGCTTTCCTTTTCTCATCACATGCGTGTGTGTGTGTGTGTGTGTGTGTGTATTTTATTCTGCTGTCCTCAGGCTCCTACCAGTATTCTGGAGTCTCTCGAGGCACATATGAACAGTCTAGAGGGCAAGAAAGGGTACGAGATCCCTGAACTCATTCTAAATCACTGTAAATGTCAGAGGGGAAGTAACTCTGCACTTGTAAAACAAATGTTGCATGATAAATTTGATAGTGAAACTTGAGAAAGGCACATTACCATGGCTTGTCTCTGCAGTTATTATACTGTAAGTCTCTTTGAATAATAAATATAAAGCTTATAAATATTAATCCTAATTTATGTTCTTTTCCTCCTCCCACAATGGTTTGTTCAGGGAAGGGTGAGTATGTTTTAAGTCTCAAACATTTTCATCCGTCATATTGATTTTAAATTAAATCATCTGTTAACTTCTATCTCATTGTCTCTGCTTGTGTTCTTCAGGTCACCCACAAAAGTAAGTGGTAATTTTTATGGTTTTATTTTTTATAGATATCACACACATGTGCTCAGTATGTTGCTCTGTGTTATGTTTTAGGGCTCACCCACCAATAACGTGTCTCCAACCTCCACTCCCGCCAAATCAGCCGCTGCCGTCCCCACTTTAGAGCCGCCGCGTGCTGAGGCCACGCCTGCTGCTGCTGAAACTGCTACTGAGTGAGTGACTTCACTTCCTGTCTCATTAAATACTAATTAGAATGACAGATAATATCTGAATGTGCAGCTTTCATAAGTGTTTGTCTGTCTCACCATAGTTCTCTGCTGGATCTGGACCCGTTGTCTTCCTCTGGACCTTCTACAGGAGCATCAGCTGCCCCCACGTCTTGGGGAGGTACAATCCAATCACTTACACACTTTGCAGCTCGAACCAGCATTGTTATTGTTATCTAAAGATAGAACTAATAAACATTTTAGTTAATTAAGCTTAAAAAATAAAAATAAATATTCAGAAAACGTAAACTAAATGTAAATGTAAAAAATGGACATATTAAAATTACTAACTGACAACCAAAACTGAAATGAAACCAAACTGCTAAGAAAAATAAATTAAAAATATTTAGAAATATTTTTAACAAACAAAAATTTATAAAAATGACAAAAAATACAAATAAATACAATTGTAATTAAGTAAAAACAAATGTAAATAAAAAACACATTTAAAATATGAATAAAAACTAGAGTAATATATAAATAATACTAAAATAGCATTGGCTCAAATCTGTGAATTTCTAGGCCAAACCCAACTCAACCCAAAAACTCTAATTAAAAAAATGGCTTTGCCTGGCCTGGTTTGGACTCAAAGATGTTGGAGTAAATGTGCCAGCATGCTCAAAGTGGGTTACTTTAAAATGAAACCATAAAATATTTATAAAAATAATTTATCTTATGAACATGAAACAGCATTCACAACCTATTTCACTTCCATAATGTGACATATTTTAAAGTGAAGTGGGTCATCCAGCAGGAAAAAAAAGTACTAGATTTATCTGTCTGATTAAATAATAAAAGTAGTCTCAATGACATCAGCCATAAAGAAAACTGCATTACAATTAGGTAAAAATTATGATTACATTTGCAATAATATGCACCAGTAAATAATTGACAGTTTTATAAAAGTATATTCGATCTATTTTAATTTCAAATTGATCCATTACAAAATCAAACCCAAAGTAATGTGAAAAACTGACCTGGAATATATTTTTCTTTCTCGGTCATGGGCTTCTGTCACATCAGATCTGCTGGGCTCAGGTAAGTGCTGTTGACCTTTCATTTTATGTTAAATAAGCATTTTCATCTAATTTGATGTGTTAAATGTCTCATTCACTTTATTAAACATTTTAAACATTTTTATAGTTAATCTGGAGAATTGATATTAGAGTATGACAAACCTAGTCTCCTAAAGCCCATTTAACATCTATGTGTCAATCCCTTAGTCTTTGCTCAGTAGAATCTCTTTCTGTCTCTCCTTTGCTTTTACCCTCTTTTTTGGTTCCTTTCCTGGTTATCTGTTGATTTACATTGTGGTTATATTGGTCCGCTGGGGGCGTGGCTATGCAGAAATAGGCTCCCTTACAACAGAAACTCTTCTTCCTGACCCAACCCCTGCAGTAGACTCCAGCTCCTCAGCCACGCCCACCACCACAGCCGCTGAGGCAGCTGTTTCTTTGGCTCCTCCTCCTCCTTCCGCTGCCGGGGCTTCCTCCGGCTCAGCGGATCTCCTCGGAGGTCAGTAGTGAGGTTTCTTCCTTATGAAGAATTTTCTGGGGGAAAAGGCTGTGCCACATTCTGAAACAGAGGAAGAAAATCAAAGATTAAATCGGAATAACAATTTGTGCTTCATTTGTGAAGTCTGTGGTCACCACTGCTCCTTCATTTGTGTCCATAGTAGAAATCTAGAGCTGCTCATCTCCCTTTCTACTTTTTATTTTCCATGCTACACTTCTGCAGTTTACATTTGACATTCATTGTTCATTTAACATACACTGAATGAATTTGTATCATTGGATTATTAGTTTTAAATTTAGCAACTACAAATAGGTTTAAAGTCAAATTGAAACTTGACCCATTTTATTTTATGTTCCTAGAGTAAAATGGGTTTGTGTTTCATATATCATTATAACTATTATTCGTAAAAGTGTGCAAGACATAAGCTGTGTACTAATTCAGGGGCTGCATCCTAAGAGGGACCACCAATATGTTTACCTTGGTCCGTTTATGTACATAATAAAAGCGTAAACTGTCTTTAAAATCGCATTTTGGTAAGGTCCACATTTTAACCACTTTAAAGTGTTACATTTGTGACATTAGATAATCGAGCAAGTTGAAACTCAATGCTTATTTAAGTGTAGCTCTCTTTAAATAAATAATCCTGTCATCCACAGCACAAAAAAGAATCTTGGAATAGTCTGTGGATCCATCATGGCCTGAGAAAAAAGAAGGGCGGATTTCTAAGAGCACATTTATAGAAGCCTACGAAGTGACAGTCTTCGCCACACTGCTATGGCACATTTAGTCTTGGCATGCAGCATTTGAGGGATGTAGCCCATGAATTGGGATAAAGCTTTAGTTTTAAATAGTTTAAATGCAAAACATCTTTTTATTCGAACTCTGCATGAAATGAAACTATTGTATCTCTCTCTTTCTCTACGCTATCTACTATTTCTACTTCTCCCTTTCCTCCTTTTCTTTGGATATTATACCCCAACCCTTTGGCTATGATGCACGCTACTTCAGATGTGTTTGCGGCCCCTGCGGCTGAAACCGCTGCTGCTGCAGAAGGTGGGGCTGCAGCAACCACGCCCACTCCTGCTGCCGACAGCAATGCACCAACCGGTGGGTGACAACGGTTCACGTGCATATATGTCTATGTGAGAATGTCAGTGTGCTTGCTTCTGAATGTTTCCTTTACCGGTCTGAAGGACCTCACAGAGCCTCTTATGCTGGCTCTAATCCTAATGAAGCCTCCTCTGGTCAGTGTTGAGTTTTCTGGATTGGCATCGGTGTTGCCATGGAGATTGTTATCTGTGTTGCTAGGGCGATAGTCTTTGAACACTGAAGTTGAAGCCACAAGCAGATGTCGACTTGTTAAATGTGCAACAAAACCCTCTCCAACTTCCACTTTCTTTTTTATTCTTCCTTCTCTGAAATTTCATCCATAGGACAACTTTATATCAGTCTTTCAGAGCCTGGAAGATGTTTTTAAATGCTCATCCTCTTCTCCCGGTAGATCCCTTCACTCCAGCGGCTGGTTCTGCTGATAACTCCCATCAGTTGGACCTGTTCTCCATGCAGCCAGTAGTTGACAGTAACTCTCTCTTTAGCTCAGTGGCACCCAACACCGTCCAGGCGTCTCTCTCCACAACCACCAGCACTGTAGCCCCCGCTGCTTCCCCAGCCCCGACGATAGACCTGTTTGCTGGTAAACCTCCTTAGGCTAGAGATTTGGCAAGACAACTTTATTAAAATCTGGATCTTTTCCTTTCCTGTTGTTTTTCAGCAAGTGCTTTTATGGGAAGGTCCACCCATTGACAATTATGTCATGATTTACTACCCATACTCATGTTGTATCAAACTTTTAGGACTTTCCTTGTATGACTGTGAAATATAAAAGATGCTGCTCTGAAAAGTGTTGGCAACCAAAGTTTCAGTACCCATTGACTTCCATGATATGCAGAAAAAATGGAAGTCAGTGGGATCCGGAGCTGTTTGCTTATCAGCATTTTTCAATATATCTTACTTTTATGTTCTGCAGGAGACAGAAATGCATGCAGGAACAACATGAGGCTGTTAATGATGACAAGTTTTCCTTTTTGGGTACCTTAAAAGGGAACAGTTAAAACTTTTTGAATAAAGTGTTTGCACTTTAAAGAAGATACTTGTTCCAGTGTTAGCATAAATTCACATTTGCATGTGGTTAGCCATGGTAATGGAACTTTTATAAGGTATCTTCAAGTTTGGTTTATTTGGTCTTTTTTATTCTATATTTTCATTTGTTTGGTTTGTGTTGTGTATTAATATTATTTATGTTTATGTCTATAAATGTTGTCTTGTTTTTAGGCTT
This sequence comes from Carassius gibelio, assembly GCF_023724105.1. NCBI lineage: Eukaryota > Metazoa > Chordata > Actinopteri > Cypriniformes > Cyprinidae > Carassius > Carassius gibelio. The sequence continues at coordinate 24,857,962 of NC_068399.1, read as the reverse complement.
TTTTGATCCCATGCCAGACTCATCTGTTTCCAAAACAGACCCAAACCCCAGTCTAGACCTGTTTTCAGCAGGTACATGCTCCATCCACTCATACCCTGCCTCACTTGGGCTTTGTTTAGTTTTTTTGTCTATTCTGTCCTTGACTGCTCAAGGTGAGCCAAATATGCTTCTCTCCCTGGGAAGCCTAAAGGAATTGTCCAACCGATAAACTGATTCCTCTTAGTCTCTTAGGCCTTCACTGACCTCTTAATTATTCCAAATCTTTCCCTCTATGTTTCTTTTGAAACATCTCCAAGACCCATAAGTTATATTATCCCCACTTATAAACCCTTCTATTTTCTCACAAACCTGTCTTCATCTAGAAGTAAACAGACTCTGGTTTTGACCTAAAACTAATGCATTTATGGGTGTTGCTTTACATAGTTGCATAGTTACTCTTCAAATAATGGATGTAGACCAAGCAGGACATTAGGTGTCATCTAAACCCGTTCCTGTGCTCCAGATGTGTTTCGTCCTCCTGCCGCTCCTCTATCGGCCCCCATGAGCTGGCCAGACAGCGGAGCAAATCTGGACCTGTTTGGGGGTTGGTAACTTCCCAGTGTACATGCTGGGGGTTTGATTTGCATGTCTTGACCAGATGCTTGCTGTGGATTCTGTTAAAAGCTGATGGTTGATGGACCAGGAGGTTTCTGAACTGACCAGTCAAAAGACATTAATTAGGCGTTGGTGTGTGCTCTTGTGCGAGTTTGTTTCCATTTCCGACTTTTATTTATGTTTGATAACACTTTCTCTCTCTGGGGTTATTTCTCAGAGTAATGGCTTTGGCTCACTTTAAACTTTTTTACCCTCATGCTGCGTGGATGGATCAGAATCTGCAGGTGCTGGAGAGGCCAAACCAGCCGCAGCAGCTGCTGGAGGAGATCTGATGTCAGGTACATCCCCTGCAGCGTTCATGTCATTTTCATTGCACTCTCAAAACAAAAAGTACATCCTTTTTTACCATACTTACCACTAATTGGGTACATTAAAGTAACATGTTAGTACCTTTTGAAAGCTTTGGTACCTTTTTTTTGAGAGTGTACAAAGAGCCAAATTTTTTTCTGGTGTTCAAAACAGTCATGGTTACAATCATCATAGTCCATGATAGTCCATAGTCCATCAGAAAAATAAAACATGTTTACAGCCTGGTTCAAAAAATTCTTTTGGGTCTGTATAGCTAATTTTTTCCCTTCATGACAACTGTGGGTTTTTTTTTTTCTTAATTTTTTTTATAGCTCATCCGTTTAAATTATATTAAGCCTGAAAGTTCTGCATAATTAAGGGCATGGCTACTTGAGTGACAGGTGGATTGCCGCTGCTGTCACCGCCAATGAGCTAGGTGGGCATGGTTTCAGCAAGCAGCTCCTGCCTTTTTGCCCATTTTCTATCTTACGTTGTGCGGTGACATGTTACCAAGATTGCGACGGCCGCCTCCGCCCACTTTTGGCTCCAAAAACGCTCTTTGGAAACCTATGGGTGTTTCACGGACACTACGTCCATGTTTTGATACAGTCTATGGTCTGTATGGTTCTGTGATGGTATTGATGTGTTGAGATGAGATCAGTTTTGTTTCCATCTGTTTCTCTCATTCATCTCTGCTCTACATGGACTGAGAAAGTCTCACAATGCCTTGCTGCTTAATTCTGTTCTCTTTTCTCTCATTCACTCTCACTCTTTTGTGCTCATCTGGTCTGTTTCTTCCGCTTCTTCATGCTGATCATGTTCTTCTTCCATTTCTCCTTCCAATGTTTCAAATTCCTCTCTATCATTTTTTTTTACCTTCATTTTCCCCTCTCTTTCCCTTCATCTGGCTCTTGGGTCATTGCTTGCTTCCTGTGCTACTGGTGAGTTCTGATGCTCCTACACCAGCTGCAATCCCACAGTACATTGCTGCATTGCAGAATAGGGCAATTCAACTGAAAGACTGCTAGCCAAGCTATGAATATAACAAGATGGGTAGATGGATGAATGGACGTTTGAATGCTTTACAAAGGTCTCTAGAGTGACATTCTGTGCAACAACATGTAGAAACTAATAGTAGAAAAGTACATTATCCGAATATTGTTGCCTTTAAACTTGTTTCACAGCATATGCGTAAGCAGTAGCACGTATTCATTTCAGTCCCTATATTAAAAGGTTATAGGATTCACACTGCACATGTAAGCACTGCAGACTATTTTTGCTGAACTTAGTGTCCTAAATTTAGCAGAAAATATGTTGAAAATGCACTAGTGAAGTAAATTACTCACCCTTTGTTTCATGAAAAAAGACGCCTGAAAGACGCTTGAAATCTTTTAGTATTATTATTGTGTTCTGCTTATCCGTGCTGTGTGAAACAAGTTTTATACTTTAAATGATGATAGTATTATGTTGAAATTAATGTTTAATGGCTTTGTGTGACTGTAGTTGATGATAGCACTCAGCTCTTTCTTACTGCTCTCATTTTTTAGATTTTTCTTGCCATAGAGATATGCAATGTATAACGGTTGTTAATGTTCAGTTAAGCTCCCTTTTGTTACTCAAAATCAAGCTCACTATGTTCCTCTTACTCTTCATTCCCCTCTAAAGCTTTTGATGGATTGGGTGATGTGCTCATGCCAGCTATGGCTCCACAGGCAGCAGGGGCCACCTCACCGGTCAAACCCATGGGAGGAGATCTGGACTCAGCTATGGCCAACATGACCAGCAGTACGTTCTCATCTACTTTTCACCTGGTGAACTCCAAAATCATACAGTCTCAACATTAAAGTTTCCGGTAACACTTTCTATGAAGCCTGTATTTATAATACATTAAGGCATTATAATGAATTCATAAGGCATTATAAAAAATCTTATAATATGTTGTATCATCTCATGAATATTCATAAGAACAGTTTTAATATATTATAATATTTACTTATTCGTGGTTATAACTTTTAAGAGTATGATGATTTATAACACAATGAACACGTTGCATCAGCTTTTACAATGGATTATACTGTACTTCTCATAGTTATAATGTATTTTAAGTCTCATATCTTGGCACTTTCCTGATGCTACTTAAAGCAGCCAAAGACCACTTATAAGTAGTAATAATAAAACACGTTTAAGAACCTTTATTTTAAAGAGTATAGCCAAATAGAAGTTACAATACTTCTAAAACTAAAAATGTAACTTCTTTACTAGAATCTGTGGTTCCATGAAGAACGTTTAACATCCATGGAATCTTTAAATTCCACAAAATGTTCTTTATAGTGGAAAAGGTTCTTTAGATCATTAAGAAAAAAAAATCTTTTTAGAACTGTTGACTAAAAGATTCTTTGGGGAAAAAAAATTAATTGTTCTTCATGACATCATAGCAAAATGTAAAATTATATATTTCTGTGTCTGTGCTTGCAGATTTGGCAGTGGGGAACCAGAAACCGTAAGCTACAGCAACTTCCTTCTCTCTATTTCACCATATTTTCTTGCCCTCTTCAAATAAATATTTTTGTACCTGTTCCTTTTCTATTTCTATCTCTCTCCCTCTCAGGGGTGAAGCAGCTGGAGGGGCGAACTGGCAAGCGCAGGTACCCACCCCTAGCTGGGGCGTTACCATGGTAAATGTTGTGTTGTTCTGTAGATGTGGGGTGGAGTCGCATGGCTTTGAGCAGCATGGCGTAGAGCCAAACACAAGCGTCCTTTTCTCCCCGCCTCTCTCTGGGCTCCTATCAGTTAAATCAACAGGAATAAAGAGGCAGAACTAATTGAAATATTGTTGAAATATTGAAAAATCTGATAATTACATACTTTAAAAAGATGTTTAAAACTTTGAATTCATAAAATCTATAATCTTAATTTTACTTGCATTTGTGTGCATTGTGAACAAAAGTCAAATTTACTTGAATATCACTAATCAAAATGCATACTGCATCAAAACTATAGATCCCCACACATTACATGTGGGGTAATAACAACACTGTGTCCACAAATGTAGAATTAGTTCCAATAACTTATTAAATTGTGGCTACATTGAATTAATTAATTCACAAATTTTAATTAAATCAAATGAGAGAATGAATTAGTGCAACTTGGTTACGGTTTACTAAAAAGGAGAGAACAAATTCTTAATTTGTGGCCACAGTAAATATATTTTTGTCTACAAATTGTTTTGTTTGCTATACATGACATGACATACAGCCAAGTATGGTGCTCCATACTCTGAATTGGTGCTCTGCATTTATCCCATCCAAAGTGCACACACACAGCAGTAATTAGTAATCACACCGTAAACACACACCCGGAGCAGTGGGCAGCCATTTAAGCTTCAGACCTATTTGGCTTGACAGCCGGTTCCTTCTCTATTTCTTTTCTTTTTATACTGCTAAACATGTAAGCATGCACATGCCTCATAAAACATTCAAACTCACAGTTACATCAGACCGTTGACCACCATCCCAGGTGTGTGTGCAGGTTCCCTCCTGTGTGTCTGTATGCCATAGAGTCGTTTTGTTCAGGTGTTGTCCTGTTCTGTGTGGTTTGGTGCTAACCTCCCTACCCCCATCCCTCCGACCCACTTAGAATTCCCCTCTAGGGGTCTGTCCTGTCATGGGATCCCCGTCAACGTTTGGCATGGTAAGATTGTGTGTTTATGTGTATGTGCATGTGTGCAGGCACATGTGTCTCTTACTGTGTCTCTGTGTTACTCACAGCCTGGTGCAGGAGCTGCTCCCATGATGCCTGGCTCACCGATGATGAGACCACAGTTTCCCGCACCAGGAGCCCCTGGACAACCGGTATTTTAGACATACATGCATTTGAATTTACTGATATAGTCATTTAGACAAGAATGTTTTGTCTGTAAAAACACTTACACATTCTTGATTCTTGCTCTTCAGATGTCTCCAGGAATGGCCCAGAGTCCCAGGAAGCCTCCCCCTCCTAAAGACCCTCTCGCTGACCTCAATATCAAAGACTTCATGTAGATGAGCAGCTGGTGTAAGTTTCACTACAGCTAGAGCAGATGTGCAATTTGACGACAGGATACACAATGAGACACAAGCTAAAATACATTTTCATCTGATGCATCTATTTTTAAACAAAGCATTTACACAAGGCTGTAACCACCAGGGGAAGACAGTCCAATTTGTATTTAATCAATATTCAGTATGTCAAAGCTATATATCTGTTATAGCTATAAAACTATATGTCTGTACAGTCAGTCAAGATTTGGCACTTCTCATACACACACCACACACATGTATGTATATATATATATATATATATATATATATATATATATATATATATATATATATATGTGTGTGTGTGTGTGTGTGTGTGTGTGTGTGTGTGTGTCTGTGTATGTGTACTGTAAATAAAATCCTATTTCAGTCTTTTTACTTAAACATTTCAATGTTACTTGCCATTATTTTCTAATAAGTTGGGCAATGTACTAGCATGTTTTTTCCAGTGTATAATACTAAAATCTCTTTCTTCTTTCTCTATTGCAGTTGTCACACTTATTGTGCAGCCCTGATGAATCAGACGTGTGTATTCTCTCTTCCATTCATCACATTCAGGGACTCCAGTCCCTCCTTTTATCCCTTTCCCTTCCCTGTCTGTTTTTGTAGCACAAACCGTGAACGTGAATAAGTATGTGTGTGTACATGTGTTTGTATTTCAATGTTCTCAGTTACTTCAGATATATATATATATATATATATAAATTTAAAAAAGTACTATGAAACATGAGAATGGCAGATGCATTCTTGAATGTGCCTCTGCAGGTCTCTTGATAGATGTGCATTCATTTTTCCTGGCTCGCTTTCAGTGGGTAATCAAATCAAAAGTGTGACGTTTTCTGTGGAAAATGTTTTTTTTTTTTGCTGTGGTTAATATCACTGGGCCGGTCTTTGTCATCATCAGTCGAGTATGAGTCATCTTTTGACCATGGAAGAACTTCTGAGGGAACAACATTAACGTATTGAGCGTAATGATAGTGTCTCACACACTGTTTGATTTTTATCAATGCCCTGATTTGATTTTTTTTCGTATCTATGAATTGTGAGTTACATGCAAAATGTGGCTATTTGATGAAAATACATATGCATTTTAAAATATTTTAATAGACAGATTGTTTTGAATATCCTTAGTCTTTATTTTGAGATAAAAATGCTGAATATATTTTAGCTATGTCAGAAGTTTACTTTGCATACTACATGACTAGTTAGTAATCCCATTTATCCCATTTGGCACAAGACACAAGGCACTGAGCTGAGTCCTGCTAGTATGTACAGTGTAATATCGCAGCAAGTAGATCCTCTGTTGTGTAAAGGGGACGCCGGTTAGCCAAATCAGATTCTATCAGGAGCAAGTTAACCTACATCTTAATCAACATATCAGGAATAGTTCGACCAAAAATTACAATTTGCTCAAAATGTTCTCACCCTTGGATCATCCAAGATGTAGATTTGTTTGTTTCCTCATCAGAACATATTTGGAGTAATGTAGCATTACATCACTTGATCAATTATGGATGCTCTGCAGTGAATGGGTGCCATCAGAATGAGAGTCCAAACAGCTGATAAAAACACCACAATAATCCACACCACTTCAGGCCATCAGTTAATGTGAAGACAAAACCAAGGACCAAATCCATCATTAAGATGGATTTAACTTCAAAATGTCAAAATATTAGTCTTCCATTTATAAAATTGCTTTCTCTAGTGAAAGTCATCTCATCTGAATCAGGAGAGAAATATGCATATATGAAACAGTTCTAAACAAATGTGTTAGTGTGTTTTAATGTGGGAGGACAACAGGAGATGGACCTTTTCATTGGAGGAAGCTTTATTTTGGATTATGGACTATTTTGGCTTGGTTTAAAGTTAAAACTCCTGGATCATGGATTTTTTAATTTCACAAGAAAAAATATTAATGTAATAATGTATTGGAGTGGTGTGGATTATTGTGATGTTTTTATCAGCTGTTTGGACTCAATCTGATGGAACCTATTCACTGCAGAGGATGGTGAGGAAGTGAAGTAATGCTACATTTCTCCAAATCTGTTCAAATGAAGAAACAAACTCATCTTCATATTTGATGGCCTCAAATTTTTTTTATATTTTTCAATTTACTCTTTCTTTAAAATAGGACTGAATATACCTGGCTGCCTTGTGTTTTGTTGTATTGCAAGTGAGTGTGTTAACAATTCTATTTGCTACAAGTATCACGGATATAAAAGGGACGAATGGCAGTTTCGTGGAACAGTATTGCATTTTATTGATGTCTGTTTTTTATTTTAACTGAACATTTTGTTGATAAATTTTATTTTTGGATGGAATAACACCCTCTGCCCCTCCCACCTTTGTGCATGTTAGTCTCGTTGAAATGCAATAAACAGTGATCTGGAGAGAAACATCATTTGGTCATTATTGGGTAAAGTGTTTCACAATGAGGATCATATAAACATACATAATCCCAATTCCGTGTCTCTCTCTGATAAACAAGCATCTAATGTGTCTTTGGCAAACATGGCAAACTAACTATGCATAGAGGTAATGCAACATGTGGCCAAAATGAAGACAAATTCATAACCTCTGAACAAACCAGTGTTGCCAAATGATGAACACTGATGGGTATGAATGGATATCAGACTCCCCAAATCTCATTCTCTGATAGTGTTATATAAACGCGTAGTAGAAAAGAGCACTGATGGCTAACAGAGCGACAGACAGGATCATGTTCTTCCTGTTTTCTCCTCTCAGCACCTGCAGTTCCTTTTCTGAAGAATATAAAAGATACTATCAGATAAAACTGCTCTTCCAGCAATTTTCTCTAACAAGTAATGCAATGCATCAAGAAATTACAAATTTGGTCATCATTTTGCATGCTTCATAACAACTTTAGGAAAATAAGAGTATTTTAAGTAAAAAAAAAAAAAAATCCATAAATTCATACACTGGGTATTCAGTGATTTTTAAATTTGATGACCAATGCACTTAATTTTCATGTATTTTTGCACCCTCCAACCATTCCATAATACTGACTCACCATATTTCTGTATTCTTTCATTCAATATGATCATCTCATCTTCTAGGGCCAGCCTGTAAGTACATAAAAAGACTCGTTTGCTGTGTTTCTGTATTAGGTTATGGGGCAAAATGTTATAATCACCTGTCGTTGTCTGAGAGCTGCTCTTTCCTCTGTCTGAATTCTGCTCTCTCCAGGCTGTTTTTACAGTGCAATTTGCGCTCTTCAGTGCGGTCAATCTAATAATAATAAAAATAAATAAATAAAACAGAACAACTCTTGAAGATCAGATTTCATTAGATACATCGATATTAAAGCAGACAATTTCATGAATTATTTTTCAGAATAGCACAACGACATAACTTTTTTATTTTATGTGTGTGTGTGTGTGATTTTATTTTTCAGGAACGTTAAACTAAAAGGTAACGTTATCTGTTAACTGTTTTATACACATAATATGGCATACAATCTCATATTTATTAAAATGCCACTCACCTCGCTTGCCACACTTATTTTCTCTTTCTTCGAGGTTCTTGATTTACTCATTTTGTAGGGTCTGAGGCTTTTACTTGAGGAGAAATCATGGGAATAGGAGACACTTCCGTACACGTCACGAATGCTTCACTCACTCTGTTGCTCGTCGCGCTCAGTCTATGGTGAGTTCGACTGCCTCCTGCTGGAGGAGCGGTGACGTTTCATATTAGACACAGCGTCATGTAGTCACACATTCGATGAATAGTTTTTATGAAAAAACATTCCGTTAATGGCAGCATTGAAATTACTATCACTACAAAATTTGAATTATTATTACTATAAAAAAATACTTTGGTATTTATTAAGCTTATATTTGTACTGTAATACTGAAAATTGACTGATTTTGTTTTACCATTGATTTTTATGTACCTTTATTTGCACTGTAATGCTGTAAATTGACAGCATTTGTACTGATACAGCATTTGTACCCAAAATCTGAATACATTAATGAATAAAAATATTTTTTTAAATAGAGAAATTATCTACATTTGTACTGTAATTCTGAAAATGATCCTGTCACTTGATTTTCCAGATCAGAATATAGACTTTATAATAAATAATACAAGTTATTTTTTCTTTTGATTTTTGAGGTGAACAATGCAGACTTCCAGACTGTGTTTAGTCCAGTACAGTATGTGTAAATATGTAAAATAAGACAAATAACAATATTTAATAACACTGTATTTTTATATCAAATAATCAATAATACAATCTGTTGAATTGTTGTACAGTTTTGAAACTATTCAAGAGGTACACAGTCCTCCTATTTTCTAATAAGGGTATATGCAAATATACCCAGTACCGCCACCAGGGCGGCGCCACCAACCAGCAGCAAAGGGAGTTCAAAGGGTGAAAGCGGGTCTGCCTTTGGAACAACCTCTTCTGAAGATGACAGTGACACACGGGGTGCATTAATAGACTCTGATTCAGAGGCATGAGGTTCCTCTGAGAGTGTGAATGTGGAGGGTGGAAGATGTTCTAAAACTTGTGATATGATTTCAGGTATGGGAACAGAAGCCAGCGTAAAATCTAAAGGCTCAGACAGAAGTGGTGTGTGAGTGAAAATCGGCTCAGAAGCCACCTCTGCATCAATTTCCTCCACAACTGGCTCCTCCACAGACACCAGGAGCTCCACAGTCTGTGGAGGCTTGAGATCTGAATCTGCAGAAAGTGCTCCAATGTCTTCCAGCTCACTGCCAATCATGCTCAGCACGCTGCTATGAAGCTCCTCCTCCTCATCTGACTCCGCCCTCTGATGGAGCTCCGCCTCTAGGTGGATGATGTCAGAGGTGGAGGAGTGGTTCTCGCTGTGGTCCTCTTGAACTAGGACCATCTCACTGGTCTCTAGACTACCAAGTTCTGGCTCCATTTCGCTAAAAGATGCCCAGGACTCAGCTAGACTAGCAGTCTGCCAGGGGCCGGACTCACTGCTGCTCTCCTCCAGGCTTGAGGTTCGATCCTGGGGAGGGTCGGGTCCTGCAAACTGCCTGTCCTCAGACAGGATGGAAGACCTTTTACGAAAATCTGACTAATATTTACAGGTTGAGTGAGTCCTAAAAATGAGAGACAGAATTAATTCAGTCATATAAGTCCATTGTGCCACTGAGTAATCACATTAATATGAGCATTTTGGGGATGTAGGAATGTATTTTATAGCATACTTTTAGCTAAAATTAGTTGACATTTAATGTAAGAACAAATTCAAAAATATAAAAAGTCACTGAAAACCCATTTTACTTCAGTGATTTTAAATTTAAATGACAAAATCAACTTACATAAAAATTATATTAATAATGAAACAACAGCAACAATAAAAAAAAACATTTATATCATCATCATCATCATCATCATCATCATCATCATCACCATCACAGAAAAAGAGTTTTACATGAGGTTAAACACTGTGCCCATCAAAGACATAAGATGAGAATTATAGTACAGTATTATAATATAAAAAAGACAATACATACATTCACTCACACATACAAAAACGAATTCAGTCAATCACATATTACTTATAAAACATTTATGTAAAATGTTAAACTTCTAATATTTTACATCTCTTTGTTAATAAATAATTGTAGCAAAGAAGCCAAACCAAATTGAATTAATAAGAAATTAGTAAATAATAATAATAATAATAATTGTGGGACAGGATTTTGAGAGAATTAAATCTGACATCTGCAACATTTCATACAAACATCTTAATTTATCATATCATATTATATTGTGATATGTATAGGCCAGTAAGCTCATATTTAACTGGCTACGCAAGCCAGTATAAATATATATATCTCCATCTGTTCCCATGAACAGAGAATGTCAGACATTTCACATGACAGGATCGTGGTTCAGTTCATGTAGCACTTACACAAAATTGACACACTGTATACTTACTCTTTTATGATTTAATTAAATTTGTCAGAGAAAAACAAATCCTAAACTCATAAATTTCCTTCCAATTTTGATTCTAAAGATTCATCACTGTCTATAATTACATAAATAAACAAACAAACAAACAAATTCTATTGTAATAAAAATTTTAGTGTCCAGACATGTTAATACATAACAAAGGGGAATGTATGTAATGTATGTAAAGTACATAACATAAGGGGAACAATTACTGTAGGCACCAGCACGGCTTCAGTCACATCACAGAGAAAACGTGCAGCGTCAACAGTCATATTGTGAAGAGAAAACTAAAGCCCACAGCCAAGATCAAAGGTCAAAGTGCTTAAAGGGATCAAATGTGCAAGAAATACATGCTGTGGCTTTTTAACTTTGACCTCTGACAGAGGCAGACTGTTAACCAATGGAAAGAATGAGAAACAGGCCAGAACAACAACACAGGTCAGTTATTCTGTAGAGAGAAGCATATTTTAACCAGCAGCAGAGGAGTATTTTGTTAAGAGATACTGAATAGGTCATTCACTAACCAGACAGTTAATATAATGAGATGATCTAATCTATTTATCTTTTCAGCTTGCTAAGAGTAACAGATTCCTCTATATGATTTCACTATTGTTATAAAAACATATGGAGCCTTACAGCACTATGAAAGGAAGTATCATTAAATTCTGTGAAAGGGAGTATAATTTGTGCAAGCTTACATTCTCATATTATCCGTAGAAATACATTTAAATGACACATGCTATCATATTTTGGAACTGGAAAACATTAAATAAACATCTGTTAAAGATTAAAAAAAAAAGTCTTAAACTCCACGTCAGACTCAATGAGTGGTATACTGCAAAAGCAGCCATTGAAAACAGATCTTACCTTCTCTGAGTGCAAGGTTGAACTTAGACAGACTGGAGGCTTGAATAAATACAGTGGAGGGTCACTGGAGCAACAGTGTGCAGTCCAGCCCTTCCCTGTCCCCTAAAATCCCACCCCTATCCCATTACATCTGCCTAACTCATGGTGACATGACAAAGCAGTAAAAACTCCCATCGGTCCACTTACCTTTGTTCTGTTCTATATTGAGGGTCATGATACATCGATCTGCCCTACTTTCTGTAGCACTGTCCTGTTTGCTTGACATGTGTTTGTTTGACAAAGTCAATGTCCACCTTGTGATTAAGGTCATAGTTATTTTCTTATTTTTTAATCATTTAAAAGTTTACAATGATCCTATGTGTACAAATACTGTTTGTGTTCATTTTCAGGTTTTATCTGAATGAGCATTCTGATGCTGTATTGAATCAAACGCTGTTAAAACTGCGTACTCACAGTTTTAACAATGGCACTTGCTGTTTTGGTGTACTTTTTTTTTTTTTTTTTTTTTGGAACGACATTTCATCAACTGAACAATCGGCATGTTTCCAAACGACAGTCCAATCCATTAAACGCACTGTACTTCAGTGCCTCACATAGCATCGTTTTCAAAAATTGAATATGGCTTATATTATATAATTTATATATATATTTATAATATAAATCCTCTTATTCTATCATTTTAAACTACACATGACGTTTTAAAAATACTGTTATATTGAATTGTTATTAGTAGTCGAATCATTATTATTATCGTCTGTAAAATAAACGCATATGTCACATAAACCTCAACAAAAAGCCTAGACGCGCACTGAGATCTGATTGGCTCCCAGAGAGGAAACACGCATCATGTGAGGCGTGTGTCATCGTTGACTGAGAATCAGCTGATCCATCCAGTCTATTTTCACGATTCTGTCACGACACTTCATGTCATGTTTTGTGCATTTTTAAATCTGTAGGCTTTTCGAAAACATTTCTAAAATCAAGTTAACATTTAGACGTCTTTCTGTCTTCGTGACACGAGCTTTTTTCAGTCGGTGGAGTTTAAAATCCTCTTACAGCAGCCGCCGCAGCAGTCATGGCGCTCAGCGATGCCGACGTCCAGAAGCAGGTGAAAAGGCGTTCAAATGCATCATTTACTATATATAACAGCACAAAACTATAGCAAGATTAACCACTTGGTGATTAAATGAATTCAGTGTTTTTGATGAGCCCTTGCACGAGCATCGTGACATACGTTAATCGTATGTGGCCTCCAAGGTTGTTCGTTATTTATTAATTAGACATGCGCCTGAATCACGAGATGTATCATAATAGTGATTTATAGTAACGAATTTGAATACGTAAACATGTGCATAAAGAATGAAAGACAAATTCAAATGAGTAGCTATTTCCAAAACAATGCATCAAGGTAGTGTGTTGAATAATATCAAATCTTTTTCACAAAATGACTCATTTTAGAACGTAGATTATGCAAAATATTAAGGTGTAGGACGTTGTGCATTGTAATAACATAGTAAGCACTCACACTAGACAGACACATTCATCATCCTTGTGAAGGAGCCACAACAGGGCAACTCAACTTTAAACAGATTTAAGATGATTTTATCTCATAGGAAACAACAAACAGCAGTCTGACAATGTATTTTATTTAATTTGGTGAAGGAAAAAAATGAAAATAAGACTATGCATGTATTTGCAATACATAGATATTGAATGGTTCCTCTCTTGATTCCCATTTCTTTCCAGATCAAGCACATGATGGCTTTCATTGAGCAGGAGGCCAATGAAAAAGCAGAGGAGATTGATGCAAAGGTAATTTTTACTTACATATAGCTTTAAATTATTCCACTAAAACATCTAAAGACTAACTCTGATAATGTGAAATTTGGAGACTGGCTGTTGATAAGAGCTGATATGATGATACGTGACTCCTGACCCCTGCAGGCGGAGGAGGAGTTCAACATTGAGAAAGGCCGACTGGTTCAGACTCAGCGTCTGAAAATTATGGAGTATTATGAGAAGAAGGAGAAACAGATTGAACAGCAGAAGAAAATGTGAGTGTGACTTCCTCTGACGCCCAAATCATTACTTTGGAAACTCCCAGTTTCCTCTTAATCTGTTACTCAAACAAGCATTTCATGCAGTAAAACAGTTTCACATTGTTTCATTATTTATGAATGTTCTGACTGTGATTCACTTTGTTATAATTGTTGGCTTCCTGTCCACAGTCAAATGTCCAATCTAATGAACCAGGCCAGACTGAAGGTCCTGAAGGCCCGTGATGACATGATTTCGGTTAGATCCTGTTCTCTTTTTTTGGCACATCTAGCCTTAAAATACATATTGGGCTTCTGTTGAATGTTTACGCTGCAGTTTAAATTTTTTAATTAATATTATTAGGATTTGCTAAATGATGCACGTCAGCGACTAGCGAATGTAGCTAGAGATCCATCCAGATACGCGGCTCTGATGGACGGACTTGTCCTGCAGGTGAGCAATATATACTGTAATTAAACAGTATAGGTCTAACAGAGATCTATCAAATACTGTATGTGAGTCTTATTGGGACACAGTCTGATATTCTCGTGTTTCAGGGTTTTTACCAGCTCCTGGAACCCAAAGTAACCATCCGTTGCCGCAAACAGGATGTGGGCATAGTGCAGGTCTGTAGTCCACTAAACCTAAAACCATAAAAAAAAAAAAAAAAAATATATATAAATATATTGTTACTTCAAATAATAAATGTTAACTGAAATAAAATATATATATGATAGTAGAAAATTGTTAGACTGAATGCAGTGTACATCGCAAAGCATTTTTTAAATTTAATTTAAAGAGCCACACAGACGGGAAAATCAAAAATTACCTGTATTACAGTGTATGATGTAGCTGTCCATCAGTGTAAACAATGTGCAAAGTAATTAAACCAAAAAGTACACGATTTATAAAGTTATTGGCTTCTAAAGTAAGGAGTCGACTCTGAATTGCTGAAACTAGTCGTTATAGATTTCAAATCTTTTGCCCATCTCTATGTACGTCACTAGGAACACTTTGCATAATAATCTCCGCCTACTGTCTTGGGAGAAACTAAGCTCTGACCCGCCCCACCCCCCCACACAGTCACACACAGACGCTCTGGTTGGTGTGATAGCATCATGTCGAGGAGACTTTGTGTTTTAACTGTAAAGGCAAGTTTGTTTTATTTTCACTTCCAAAGAATGAAGATCAGAAGAACCAATGGCTAAAATTCATTTTTACCACAATACCAGAGCAGTACAACAAATCCCTTTTGTTGTGTTCACAACATTTCACTGATGACTGCTTTTCTAATCTCGGTGAGTACAAGGCGGGATTTTCAAAGCGTTTGGCCATAATAGAGGGTTCATTACCAACTTTATTTAGACCAACGAGCATCTCCAAATCACAACGCGAAGTATGATTATGAAGTTATGTGTTTGTTTTCTCCCGAGCGTCTTATCAGTATGTGTGCTGTCTGCAGCCTTTCTCTGAGCTGATCTTCATTTACAAACGCGTCATTAAAATGAAGTTGTAACTCCGTGAATACTCAACGAAGAGACATGAGAGAGATATCTATAGAAAGCTTGACATGTCTTCTTTAAAACTAAATAAGTGCTGATATTCTGTGATTAAGTAATCCATATGAAAACAACGCGATGTCAGTTTTTCACGTCTCCCTTCATTATATCTAATGTGACCACGCCCCCGCGCTGAACGCGCTATTCAGATTCAAACTGAAGCGCACGGCTTGAATACACCCACACAGAAGAAAAAGCAGCGAGACTGTTCAAGTTTTTTATTTTACTGTTTGCTTCGCGATTAGAGGAATAAGACATAATTCACCCCAAAAAGATGCTAACGCATTGTTTACCGTGAAGTTGTGTGCGGAACAACCAAATTAAACCTGACTATGTAAGTTGACCAATCAAAACACAGTATGCTACCGAAAGGTGGGGTTTAAGGAAACTGAATCTTTTGAACAGCTTCGCGCGAACTGTTTGGGGATCTCTGAGAATTGAGGTAATTTTAAAACGATATTTTGACAAAATGACAATGTTTTTTAACCTTGGATGGATTTAAACCTATTGTACAGGACTTATAAACAGTGATAGGAAGCTTAGAATTTTCATCTTACTGGCTCTTTAATATACAAAGTCAGCTAGTTGGCGAGGCATTTACATTTTTTTGATGGATTTGATTAATTTCCTTTCAGCATCATAACAGTTATCCAAGTATGTTTGTCCTTAGGGGACACTGAATTATTTTGCTGTTACAATAAAACGTCAATACCAGTTTACTTTTATTTTCATTTAGTTTAGCTTGGTTTATTAAAATAATTAAAACTGATACGAACGTACACATAAAAAAAGAAGAACCCCCCCCCCCCACCCACACACACACAAAATTACTTAAATTTTAAATTAAAATAAAACCAAAAATTCAACATTTGTATAAAAACCATTAATGGTGAATTAATGATACTAAAATAACACTGCCTTAAGCAATATCAAATTCTGTAATGTACTGTATTATGTAAAATTATATAATGCATATATATAATCTAACTTATATAGTTATGATTAATAACCGATTACTTCATGTTATAAATCAAGCACAAACATGTTTTTCTAGGCTGCTGTGCAGAAAAACATTCCCATCTACAAGGCAGCAGTGAAGGACAATCTTGAAGTGCGCATTGACCAGGAGAACTTCCTCTCTCCAGAAGTGTGAGCATCTGCCTTTTCAGTGTCTAGTTTACAAAAGTGTGACCCTCTCTGTGAAATCCAGGCAAAAGTCTCAAAATCTAATTATGAGATAACAAGTCTTACACAGTCAATATTAAAGATATCAAGGTTAAATTTTCACAGAATGTTCTTCAGCGTATAAGGATTTTATGTAGAAAACAGTAAATCCATAGACTGTATAAAAAACATGGACGTAGTGTCCGTGATGTCACCCCTAGACTACTGAAGTGTGTTTTTGAAGCCTAAACTGTGCAGAGCAGGCTGTCGTCATCTTGGCAGCGTGTCACAGCGTGACTCCAGCTGTGACAGTGCGACTCCAGCTGAAGCCACGCCCACCTAGCGTGACTGCAGTGTCAGCAGCAATCCCCCTGTCACTAAGTGGCCACACCCTTAATTATGCAGAACTTTAAGTCTTCATATAATTTAAACGGATGAGTTATAAAAAAATTCACCCCCCTTCACAGTTGTCATGAAGAGCAAAATTAGCTATTTAGACCAAAATATTTTTTTGCACCAGGCTGTAAATATAATTTTTTCTGATTTAAAGTTGGGCATTTTAACATCCCTTTAGCAGCCAGCCTCAAGCAGCAGGTCGATGAATTGCAATTTTAGTCACTTCCTTATTGGCCTCACGAGAGAGAGCGGGAGGTTGGCGCTCGAGTAAATCACAAAAAAAAATTACTTTAGCTGGGTTTTCACATCCAGGGTCACAGTTAGTCTGAATATATAGTTTTTTTATTTATTATTATTGAAATTATGGTTTTTAAATGTATAAAATGAAAGTCTATTGTGTTTTCTTGTGTAGCTCTGGTGGTATTGAGCTGTATAATGCTGATGGGAAGATCAAAGTGTCCAACACTCTGGAGAGCAGGCTGGGCCTTCTAGCACAGCAGGTAATTGAGGAAATTGAGCTGAGGGCTACAATTATGAGAAACGGTGTGAAATACATAGCTGATTTTTCAATTTCTTTTGATTTGTGTTTTAGATGATGCCTGAAATACGAGTCGCCCTATTTGGCCCAAACCAGAACCGCAAGTTCATGGACTAATCCTCACTCACACAAAACCACGGCAGAACGCCATTGTTTGATGTTGTACTTTTATTTTTATTCTGATGTTAAAGACTCCATTCCTGTGTCTGTCTGTATTTAAAAAAATATCATGTGAATGTGTGTGTTCTGTATGTCGTGATTAATTAATGCTGTAAAAAGGATCAAAATAGTGTTTCGATTGGCTGCTAGAACTCCGGTCCATAACATCTCATGTGTGTGATTCTGAGTGCAGCTGTAATATAACACTGTTATGACTGAGCACAGTCTTAAACTGATGTAGAAATTCCACGATTGTTTGCGAATTTACTCATTTTGTGGCTGTGGAGCAGAAGACAGACCCAACTTGAACATCACTCAGAAAGACAAAATGGTGGCACAGACTTGAAAAGTACAGTGTGTTGAATTTTTATTTGGTTTCCTTCTTGTGGTGCAAAGCATGAGCTGTATATCACAAGCAATCGCATCTGTTAATGCTGCAAAGATTATATTGATGTGGAAATGATATATAATGAAAAAAACTAGTGTAAACCAATCTTTTTCCATTGTGTTCTTACAGAGTCTTGTGTTGTGAATGGGTAAATGTAGTCATTAGAGGAATGTCATAATGAGAAGTGTTTGCAAAAGGCCCCTGTTCCTGAGTCACTTGAGATTTCTCAGTATGTCACATGCTCTATTGTCATCACATTCTCAGCATGTGCTGGTCTTGCAAAATGAGGAACTTAATACACTAGAAATGCAGACAGACAGCTGAAATACATGCTCTCTGGATTTAAAACGAATAGAAGAAAGAAAAGGAGTGATGAGCAGAATGCATTCGAAGGTAAAGTAACTTGCAGCCTGAGGTTGGAATTGTTTATTATTTGCAATCAATGAAAATTGTTTAAGGTTTGCTCTTTTCTTAATGTTGAGGTTTTCCAGATTAGATTGCTAGGAAAGTTAATTATTTGATGACTGCAAAAGCTGGAGTTCAAACTACCACCATATTAAAATAATAAGGAAATAGGTCTAACATAAAGTGTGCTGAATATAATAATAATTGATAGAATCATCACGTAAATAAAATATGAATACAAGTAATGTTCCAATAAGAGTTTAAATAGACTATGAAATTAAAACTAAGCCAAATTAATTTACAATAGATCCTTTCAAATGCTTTTAATAATATTACTGTGCGAGAAAACAGCTCAACTATTATTACTGGTAGGCTAGAAGCAGAAGTGAAACTTATTTTGGTTTAAAGGAATAGATTACCAAAAATGAATATTTGCAGAAAATGTATTCACCCTGAGGCCATCCAAGATGTAAATGAGTTTGTTTCTTCATCAGATTTGGAGAAATGTAGCATTACATCACTTGCTCATCAATGGATCCTCTTTAGTGAATGGGTGCCGTCAGAATCAGAGTCCAAACAGCTGATTAAAAAAAACCACAATAATCCACAAGTAATCCACACCAAACCTGGCAATCAATTAAAATTACCAAAAAAAAAAAAAGTATGTTTTTAAGAAACAAATTCATCAAGGCATTTTAATCATTGCTTCTGGCTATAAAATACAAGTACATATTCCATAATAAGGTTTAGACTTAAAGCTATAAATTTAGAGTTTAACTCTTTAATGTCCAGGCTCAGTGTAGGTGCAAACTACACTAAAAAAGCTGTGTAAAAGTTTACAAAAATCCCATTAAAAAATAATAATAACAAGAATGGGAATATCACTCTCTCACCATCTCAGGATCTCTGTATGTCCAGCATGGCAGCGCTGACTGTCCTGATGTCACTGTGTATCAGAGAGTGTAATCCAATGCCAGATCCCCATCAGAGGGATCTGATGCTGAAGCAGGACATGTCCCAGCAGGTAGGGGGCAGAGTGGAGCTCACTGCTGCTGAACAGCAACTGGATTCACTCCTGCACAATCTGAAGCTGAAAGAAATGGCTGCTTCACCTTTCCCACCATCCAAGCACTTCTTCAAAGTCCGGCACATCGTGCAAAAAAGTCCTGTCTTCAAACTGCTACAGAAAATGCCAAAGGGTAAAAACTGGTAACTTGTAAAATTGGGAAACACCTGTCCTTCAGATGATAAAATGGCTGTCCCTTACAGGTGCTGCTCTTCACATCCACAGCACTGCTATGGTGAGTGTGGATTGGCTGGTGTTGAATGCAACGTACAGGCCTCATTGTTACATCTGCTTCAAGTGGGACGGCTCAGTGCAGTTCCTTTTCTCCACCAATACGCCCTTTCTGCGATGGGGATGCTCTTTTTGGAAATGCCTAGATGTGCTTAGAGCAAGTCTGAGTGATGTCACTGCCTTTGATAAGAGGTGATTAAACGTATTTCAACATCAGGTGTAAAATAGCCACAGGTGTTCACTGGTACAAACAATGAAAGAGGTCTTTATAGTGCAATGAAAAGTATTAATTGCTTGCAATTACCACTTAGTTGAGGGCTTTAATGGCCTTGTGATGTTAAAGGAACACTCCAAAATTTTTTTTTTGAAAATAGGCTCATTTTCCAACTCCCCTAGAGTTAAACAGTTGAGTTACTGTTTTTGAATCTATTCAGCCAAATATTTTCAAGCGATGCATAACATCATTGTGCCTCCTTCACCTGTGGTACAGCAGCAAAGTTCCTTGATTATTACACCACAATGAGAGAATAGTAACTAGACACATCGGTGTAGAAAATCGCAACTTTTCATTTTACGTCGGTCTTAGTGCATGTTGTAACTACAGAAGAGTGAAGTTTTAAATAGGAAAACTACAGAAACTCCTTGGTCATTTTTGAGTGAAATGCTAACTGTCTAATAAGATTCAATTATCTATGCTAAACTAAGCTAAAAGTGCTACCACCAGACCCAGAAATCAGATGAATGAATTTGAAAACCGTAAAAGTCTGTGGATGTACATCTAAGCAGAAACATTAAATTAGATTTTGTGGGTAAAAAGCTTATTTTTTAAAAAGTTATTTGCATTAATTGTAAACACATTTTCCATTACTTTGCTGATTGAAGTTTAAACATATCATGTTTATCTTTTTTACATTTGATAACTGTACTAGAACAATGAAATTAAAAAAAATAATCAGACATAATGAGTGCAATTGTTGTTTGTTGTTAGTTCCAGAACTAACAAACAGAACTAACTCTAACTAATGTAACAAATTACATTTCACAGTTTAATGCGGAATCTTACACTCTTCACGGAAGACCCGGAGATGTCTTATCCAACACAAGATGCAGTATGGGACAGGTTTGAGAAGACTTTTTTGGCTCTATCTGGGCTGATCACATATGCACCTGTCTTTAAGGACTATATCTACCAGGCTCTGAAGGAGCTTTACGAAGACAACATCATGTACCTGGAGCTGAGGGTTGGACAGTCCAAGGTTTGTGACTGATAGACCATATCACCATAATTAAGCATATACATGTTCTTAGAAAATGTGTACTATATAATTATTTTTAGGCATATGAACTTGACGGCACCACCCATGACAGAGCGTGGTCTCTGGAGGTCTACAGAAACATTACTGAGCAGTTCAGAGCAAATCATCCAGATTTCATCGGATCTCGTGTAATCTTCTCTGTCCACAGGTAAAACGACGTTAAATTATCCATATCAATGAATAAATTGTCTCTCTTGTCCTGTGAATAAACTGAATACACATTAAATTTAAAACTGCAATACAGTAATAATAATAATAATAATAAAACAATATTGGGTAAATAATAGTCAGCTTTATGATTAAAATTTTTTTTTTTTTTTTTACAGCTGACGTGATAAATTACATTTCAAAAAATGTTTTTTTTTTTTTTTAAGAGTATAAGCCATGTTGTCTTATTTCATAAAGTCACTTTAATGGTTACTTTTTCTAAAATAGTTAATTACATTTCCACTATCCAAATAAGATTTTTCTTTTTTTCAATGAATCCTAGACTAACAGGTGAAACATTGGATAATAATGGATATTAATGCTTCCGTGAAACATAAACTCGAGATGACAAAAGCAAAGAAACATGCCATTAATTACTCCAGAATAAAAACACATTTGTCATTTGAATTAGAAAAGATAAATTGTATTGTCTAGGATTTTTTTAACAGGATTTAATATACTAAGATTATTCATTTCAGATGCAGCATTATATTCACATTGGTCTGATATGAATGCATTTTTACACAGGTCTCTTAGTGTGTCTCAAGTGAAGCAGGCAGTAAAAGAGGCCATTGAAATGCAGAGAAAATATCCAGATATCGTTGCTGGTTTTGACCTGGTAATCTCATCCTTGACTTAAGTAACAGTTCACAGCCACGTTGCCAGAATGCAATACTAAATACTAAACATCTGCATTGTATATATATATATATATATATATATATATATATATATATATATATATATATATATATATATATATATATATATATATATATATATATATATATATATATATATATATATATATATATATATATATATATGTAAAACCACATTTAATATAATTTTTCTCTAATTCGATCAATTTATTGCTGTAGGTAGGTCGTGAAGACACTGGAAGATCTATCTGGTACTTACGAGATGCCTTATCACTACCTTCAGAGATAAAGGCGCAACTTCCTTTCTTTTTCCATGCTGGAGAGACAGGTCAGTATATGTAGCTCACTCATTTTTGGAGAAATGAAACAAAATCTTCATGAAAGCCCCATCACTACACTCAGTTACAGTTACAGTAACAGCTGAATTGGATAGATTGAAATTGGCTTGCTTTGGGTGTTTATTTTTAGATTTGGATGGTACAGATGTGGACAGGAATGTGTTAGATGCTCTGCTGTTTAACACCAGCCGCATTGGACATGGTTTTGCGCTGGTCCATCATCCCCTGGCCAAGCAGCTGTCAAGGACGAGAGGAGTGGCGGTGGAGCTGTGTCCCATTTCCAATCAGGTAAGCTGTGGTGTAAACTTAGGGTGACCATACGTCCTCTTTTTCCTTGATATTTCCTAGTCAGGATTTCTAAATTGCCTAAAATGTCTGGCTTTTGGCTTTGCTCATCTTTTAGTTTTTCCGTACTTGCTAAAAGCAGTGTTGGGGAAAGTTACTTTGAAAAGAAATACATTACAATATTGTGTTACTTTTTATGGAAAGTAAAGCATTACGTTATTTTGAATTTTGTATTTTTTTCACCTGGGTTGGGCTTGCTTATTAATTTTGAATTAAGGAAAAAGGAAAAAGAAAAAAAAATCATGCAGCCAGTTTAGATAATGGTCCGATTGTGTTTTGCAAGAAGGAGGGATGTACAGAGTCAACACAGTCAAAGCAATTCATAATAAGTGTACATGTAATGTATGAGGACTGTAAAGAGAATGTCAATAAGAAAACAAAGCCCAAACCCAGACATGTATTTAGAAATTATGCCGCAGACATGTCAAGGAAAAAGAGAACGTATGTTCACCCTTCAAAACACACAGGGGACAGTTTGTCTCCCAATTTAAGTCCTAAATGTTCTGTTTGGTTTACTCCACCAGTGTGAATAAAACAATAATTTGACAGAAGTATCTTGAAAAAACGGTGTCAGAAACATCATTGTGATTGGTTGAATCAACAGTGTTTCATCTTTTCCAGGTGCTAAAACTGGTCTCAGATTTGCGAAACCATCCCGCTGCTGTACTAATGTCAGATGGTCATCCCATAGTGGTGAGCTCTGATGATCCCACCTTATTCGGGACCACAGGACTGTCTTATGATTTCTACCAGGTCTTTGTGGGTATTGGTGGGTTGAGCGCAAACCTGGGGACTCTAAAGGAACTTGCGATGAATTCAATCAGGTGCTTAAGATTTATTTATTCACATACTTTTATTTGAAATGTTTTTCTTTTGTCATGTAGAAGAAGTATTTAAGGTTGCACTTTTCCCCTTTTTTTACAGGTACAGTTCTTTGTCGCCACAACTACAGGATAAAGCTTTTACGATATGGAAGGAAAAGTGGAACAAATTTGTGGCAGAAAATTCATAACCATGACAAACAGAAAAGGAAAAGAGAGGATTGTATTTTTTATTATTACTTGTCTTTTGAAACTAAGGGGATTGAAAATTTTATTATTTGATTGTATTATAGGTTGATTGTCTCTATGAGGTTTGTCCAAAGCATTTATAACACAAACTGAGTTTCCTGCAGAAGTCCTAAATTACATACTGTATACTCCAGTGCTGGTTTCTACACTTCTTCATATTAGTTAATGTTAGGACAAATTAAGCCATTATTTTCTGAATTTCAGAGTATATACCTGGTAATGTTTTCAGAAATAATTTCTTGACTTAATAATAACATAAAATAAAATACAAATAATAAGTGTCTTATGCTCACCAGGGGTGAGTTCATGTGATTAACACATAGTTTAAACAGTGAAATTGCGGCTTAAGCACCTGCTTGAGCACCTGCCCCTTTGCCCCTTGGTGCCCAAAGTGGCCTTTTGTTTTTTTGTAATAACATGCCCTTTTGTGAATGCCTGCCCGTGCCCAAATCTAAATATTAGTAAAATGTATTAATAATAATTTAGCCGTAAATAAAATGACCCTCATGATGACCTTTCACCTGACGACAACAACCTAATTTCTGAATATTTTTTACAGTGTATGAAACATGACTATTTTTACACAGTCTCTTTGAGTTCATAGCTGCATTCACATTTTTACCACTAACACTCCAGCATGTTAGCTGTATTTATATAGATGTATTATATCTAGCTTTTCAAAAGTTCTGAATTACATTCTGTATCTTCCAGTGTTGCTTTCTGCAGTCCTGAAGAAAAACTATTTTCATACTTTCCTATCTGGTCGCGCTGATCTCCAGACAATGTTTGTCTCTCTGTTCTGTAGGGCCTGGCCCTGAAAACAAACAAGAATAAAAAAAATTTCCAAGCAATGTTTAGATTGTAATATAACAGTATCCTATCAATGTTTGGGGTGTAATTATTTGTTCACCTATGTGAAGTCCCAGTACATGTGTTTTGGTTTTTCAGTGTATGAACACCAATTCAACATTCCTAATTCAACATTCTCTCCTCCATACACCTTCATCCCTCCGTCCAGAGTCCCAATCTCACCAAAGAACAGGCGATCCACCACAAGTATTCCCATTACAGACGGACTCCTGGAGAACAGGAAGAGGACGAATCTGTTACACTCACATCTGAGATGGATTACATTATAAAATATTAAACCAGCAACACACACTCACTTTCCTGGCTGTGAAGGATCGTTTTTTTCATACCACTTCTAAGGGAATCCCACGTATGTGCACAAGCGAGCCCAGTCAAAACCATGAGCAGAGGCTAAATATTCTGTCACCAGCAAGTCGTAGTAATTGACTTTATCAAACACAGGGCTCAGGACCAGTGTACGGTCAGCCTGGATACGTGCAAGCAGAGGCTCCACCCTAAAAGAGAGAGAGTTCTTGAGAAACATTTCATACACATTCATACACTCTATATTTCTCACACATTGCACACAAACTTAAAAAAATGAAAAAATCACTACACCCTAATTCAAATAATATGGAGAATGTCCCTCCGCCCCCTTAAATCAACTTCTAATTTGCTGTGTATTGATAGTAAGTAAGGTAGTTGTTGTAGTAGCTATGTTTAGGTATGGGGTAGGGTTAAGGGATCTAGAAAATGGTCATTCAGAATAAGTCATTAAAGGTACAATAGGTGACAGTCTTCAGAATTTTTTTGTTGTTATGCTGGTTTAAAGTCTCTACATCACTATTGTAATCATTAAGTTAAGATGTCTAAATATATTCATATTTATTTATATATTCTGTGGCAGAAGTAGGACCAAGAACTGTACGTCCAATCAAAATGCTTGGTCCGAGCATTCTAAATGGTATTCCTACCTGCCTGTCAATGTATTAGATCGTTCACGCATGCTGTGCAGACAGAGCGAGAATGGCAGACAAACATCAACAACCCGGTCTTCCTTCCTGGTATTGTAGTACTTTTAAAGTTTTCTCACTGGTGAATGACCCATGATGTAGCCCAGCGCTTCCCAATTTCAGTCCTTGCACACATATTTTGCATGTCTCGCTTAGTTAACAAACCCGATTCAGACTACCTACTCATTAGAAGTTAGCTACTTGAATGAACTGTGTTTCGATCAGTATGATCCCTTCACTGTGTTCATTGCTTCCTACTCACTGAGCAGGGGTTTACTTCACTTCAGAACAAGGGCTGGAATTGGGAACCGCTAATGTAACCTAATGTAGTAATGTTGCCTCTGATATTCTGGTCTATAAACATAAATGCATTCAGGGGGCGTGGCTTTGGACAGCGATTGCAAAGAGGGTGAGATGTTCGCTTTCAGTGCTATCAGGCTAATGTTAGCATTTTCCAAGATCTCCTATTGCACTGTTAATATGGGCTTCATAAGGAAATATGCTAGTAGTAATAACAAACTAGTTAATAATTAATGGTGTTCTCTAATTAATAATGAATCTAATTAATACTAAAACAACACTACTCCACACAAGCTATGCAATATTGTTTTAAGACAGAGAATTCCATCTAGATGAGCAAACAGTATTGCCAAATACTAGTGGCTCAATGGCATTTGCTAAGTGCATAAATGTAAAGTTAACTGAGCAAGTTCACACCATTTGACATGGACCTCAGAGTGGACATCTAAAATGGCAACCAAATCCCCAGTGGCAGACTCCCACCCTGAGATTCTGGCCTGGGAAAGTCCTTTCTGATCTGAATGGGTCACAATCTTCACCAGGCCTGGGTGTTTCTCATTGATGGAGCTGATATAAACATTTAGCTCTGTTTTCAGATCTTCTGCAGAAAAGATACATCCAGAATTAATAGCTAATTTTGAGCACAATATGCATCTAAAACAAGGGTTGGATGGGGTTTTGAGAGAAATAAGCCATTTGTGCTGTGGTCGTCCACCAGTATAATCTCTTTGAGCAGGTGGGCTGGAGTTCTGTTGATAATGCTGCAAATGGCTCTTTGAATGACAGACAGAGCCTCATCCAGATAAATCAGCACCACGCTGAGGGTGGGCAGATTTTGAGGGTATTCACGGTCAATGCATCTACAGAAATGGATGAATGCATCAAGACAGATGTTGAATTTCAGAGCGTGTCTATCAACCGCTGAAACTCACCTGTGGTCTCGAGTGTCCGGCAACTCCTGGTCGAGAGGCAACTGGTCACTAAGAAAGGCATTTATAGCTGTATTTCTGAAAGAGATCCTCAGCCTTCCTCTGGTCATCCTCAGAGATTTTAACAGTCCATACCTTGAAGAGATTAGAGTTTGGAAACAACTTCTTTGCAGGCTTCTTCTGATTTTTCTCTTTGAGGCTTGTCTCTTCTGCAGGTTTTTTAAAATTTATGTTTTATACATGTTAGTTCAGTAAAATTTCTTTGAATCTTTAATTCTGCTGTACCAGCAAAGACATTAACAGATTTCTGTTGGTATATCCATTTAAAAATTGGTAGTCTATAATCATTTTATATTACATGTGTATATATATATATATATATATATATATATATATATATATATATATATATATATATATATATATATATATATATATATATTTCATGCTAACTCCGATCGCTACCATTTTGTTTACATAAATGGGGTGTCATCTCATTTATCATCTGTAAAATATGGAGTGCCACAAGGATCCGTCCTAGGTCCCCTTCTATTTTCAATATACATGTTGCCCTTGGTAATATTATTAGAAAATACGGAATTAGCTTCCACTGTTATGCTGATGATACTCAGCTATATATCTCAACGAGACCAGATGAAACTTCTCAATTATCTAAGCTAACAGTGTGTTAAAAATGTAATAGATTGGATGACAAATAATTTTATCCAATTAAATTCAGATTAGACAGAGATATTATTTATTGGACCAAAAAACACTACACAGAACCTGTAGATTACAATCTGCAACTAGACGGATGTACTGTTACTTCCTCTACAGTCAGAAATCTGGGTGTCATATTAGACAGCAATTTGTCTTTTGAAAATCATATTTTCAATGTTACAAAAACTGCATTCTTCCATCTTAGAAACATTGCCAAGCTACGAAACATTTTATCTGTTTCTGATGCAGAAAAGCTAGTTCAAGCATTCATGACCTCTAGACTGGACTATTGTAATGCACTGCTAGGTGGTTGTCCTTCTTCGTCAATAAACAAGCTACAGGTAGTCCAAAATGCAGCAGCTAGAGTCCTTACCAGGTCAAGAAAATATGATAATATTACCCCAATTTTACAGTCTCTGCACTGGCTACCTATTAAGTTCCGTATCAGTTACAAATTATCATTACTTACCTATAAGGCCCTAAATGGTTTAGCTCCTGCGTACCTAACTAGCCTTCTACCATGCTTCAACCCATCACGCACCCTAAGGTCACAAAACGCTGGACTTTTGGTAGTTCCTAGGATAGCAAAGTCAACTAAAGGAGGTAGAACTTTTTCGCATTTGGCTCCCAAACTTTGGAATAGCCTTCCTGATAATGTTCGGGGTTCAGACACACTCTCTCTGTTTAAATCTAGATTAAAAACGTATCTCTTTCGCCAAGCATTCGAAATAATTTATCTTAAATTGTGAGTGTAGTTGCATCTGATCAAATGTGCATTTTTATTCATTAGCTTGGGTTAAACCAATTTTAGTTTGTTGGATCAGCAGCTATGCTAATGATGTCTCTATTTTGTTTCTATGTTTTTGCCATGGGATTTACATCCCGTGGTAACTAGGATTTACACAAGCTCCAGTCTGGATCCAGAACACCTGAGAAGAGATGATGCTGACCCTCAGAGGACCTCAGATGATGCTAACCCTGAATCAACAACAGAACTAACAAATATTGCTCCATCGGATTCGGATTAGGCTGGGAAGTTGCTGGCCCAGAGCGTTGCTTCAGCCTCTGGTCCCGAAGCAGGGGAACACGGGCGGCAACACTCTGTTTGTACGCGGAGGGGGCTGCTCCCGCCCAGCAGTCAATCCAGTACATCTAACTTCATGAGTTAAATAACTGTAATTATATTCCTCAGAATTTAATGCAATCATACAATCAGACAAGTAAACACGGTTTGGATTGTGAAACAATACACATTGAAGTGATATATTGAACTTCTCGAAGTTAGACAACGGTCATTAGATTCCTCAGAATTTAATGCAATCCAACAATCATACAAGAAAACATGGTCTAGATTGTGATAAAGTACACATTGAAATTATATATTGACTTCTCAAAGTCATTATATTCCTCAGAATTTAAAGCAATCAAACAATCAGACAAGTAAACGGTCTGGATTGTGAACAATACACATTGAAGTGATATATTAACTTCTAAAAGTCATTAAATTTCTCAGAAGTTAATGTAGTCAAACAATCAGACAAGTAAACACGGTCTAGATTGTGATAAGGTACACATTGAAGTGATAGAACTAACTCCTCCTTATTAAATGGAGTTTAAACAACCAGACAAGCGGTCGGGTATGGAAAAATTCACATCAAAACTGAAAATGATGTAATACACACGTTTATATAGCTTAGTCACACAAACAATATGAATCCCCTTGGAGATTAAACAGCTGCTATAATGTTAGGCAAAACAATGTTTATTGTATACCGGAACTTTATGTTTGTGCAACTACAAGCTTGCCGACGCCCTCCGTGTCAATCTCCTCGGAGAAAGAAAGGCGGAGCGCCAAGCCCGATGCTCGGGGGGGGGGGGAAGAACCGAAGCTCGGGCTTCCGAACCCAGAAATCGGGAAGATCTGATGGGTAAGGTGGGAGATAAGGACGTGCCTGTCTCCATTCCCTCCATCAGATCGATCTGCGAACCCAACGAATGCCGGCGCCGCTCCGCCTCGGCGAAAGCGGGACCGGTATCGCGAGGGACGCTGGCGAAGGCTCCCTCCTCGAAGAGAGCCTTCCGGGATGGAAGCATCCGCATCGGCCGCCGGGCTCCCTCGAGAGCCAACTCAGCGTGCCTCGATCCCAGGCAAACCATGCATAGACTGTGTGTGTCCCCAGCCGTGATGTAGCGTGGGCAGGGAGGAACACACAATCTATAGTGCGATCTGAAATCACCCTTCAAATGTTGTGTCTTTGCTTTGCTCTTTGGCATTATGTTGTTTATTGGGACAGATGTAATGGCTATAAACACTATAGTATTTACGGTAGTCCTGTTTGGTAGGGTGAGTATGGTAGTCTCTAGCCTACGTGTCCTTTATGAATGGGCTGGCATTAGCCTTTGAGTAATGGCAGGTGCATGCTGATTGCCAGATAGGTGGTGGTGGTTTCTTTCTTGGAGACTGCAATGATGGTTTGTGCCAGCTTTGGAAAACAGTTGTCGTAGCTGTTGTTAGGTATGTGACAATGTTGGATGTAATACTTTTTAACCGCGTGATATTGTGTATAATCATTGGCATTTAAATGTTTTGTGCAGATGACAATGATGGTTTGTGCCAGAGTTGGAAAACTTGTCTAGTTGGTACTAGGTATGTGATTGTATATGGTTGAAGTGTGTTTTATATTGTGTTGTAGTGGAATGTTTATTCATGTTATTTGATGTATGTTGTTTTTAAAAATGATTTTGAAATGTTTTAGCACAATAAGGAGGGTGTCTTTCTGGCTCTTGTTTAGGAGCTGGCCTGTGTCACTGTTTTGAATGACTGTTTTTGTCTGGTGTAAAGTATTGCACATTTGCACATGATATATTGGGGGTTGTTGAACCCTGATGGTATTAACTTGCTACCAGCTAAGCCTATTTGTGTTTTAGAACTTTTGACAAGTTAATAAATATTGGTTACTTGAATGACTTGATTGGATAAATTTATTGCTTGACATTGATAGGCTTTACAGTTTGGCGTCACGAACAGGATATTTAAAAAAACTGGTAGCAAGTTGATGTAGAGTAAGGTAAGTTTTCAAAACAGTGACATAGGCTGAAGAGTTGACGAGTGTGGGAACAAGAGACTTCAGTGAAAACTGCATTGGATATAAAGACTGTTGTTGTACGACTGACTTCGAAACGATGGAGCAAGAGCTTGCTGCATTGCAGGAAAGACTGGATAGGGAAAAAGCAGCGATGGATGAACTTAAACAACAGAATGAAGCATTGACTGCCCAGTTACAACAAGTAACAACAACCGATCCTATGGAAACTTCACATTCTCCTTCAGATGTAGGCCAGGCTTATTCAGCAGCCTCACCAACCTCCACAAGTAAAGTTACGACATCTGTTGAAGTGATTTATATGCCTAAAGATGTTAATGTTTTCCGGTGAACCAGGTACTATCTCCTATCATGATTGGACTGATGAAGTGCAGAACTCTATGAATTATCGACAATATAGAGAAAGAGAACAGGCAGCATTTTTGTATGATCATCTGGAGGGGGGAGCTAAACAGGAGATAAGATATAGCACGCCTGAGGTACGCAGGAGTCCTACATTGATTCTAGAGGTTTTAAAGGAGGCATATGGCCATCCATATTCTCTGACTGCTTCTCAAAAGCGTTTTTTTGACAGAAAACAGAAGGCAGGTGAGGGGTTGCGGGAATTTTCTCATTCACTATTGTCTTTGGCAGGGGATATAAATCGTTGTAATGGAGGAGTGGAGTTGTGTGGGGAGCAGACGATAAGAAATCAGTTCGCAGAGAACGTTAGAGACCCCTCACTTCGTCGAGAACTAAAACGATTAATTAGACAAGACCCAAATATAAAATTCTCAGCGTTGCGGAGAGAATCTATGCTGTTTTGGGAAGAAGATAATGTGCCTGATAGAGCTTTCTATAATTTAGCACCAGAAGATGCAGCAGTTGAATGCTCTGGTATTACAACAAATAAGTCCGTTAACCCTGATTCCTTTCTTCTGGAACTTAGAGATGCAATGAGGAAACAGGAGGAGAAATTAGAGGGGCTTGCACAGCAGGTAGCACGGCTTCAAGTTTCTGAAGGGAGGCGGGGGCGTAGGCCAAGACAGGAACCCAGGTATGATTCAGCAGGAAGACCTATTTGTTTTAGATGTCAGGGAGTAGGACATATTGCACGTTTTTGCTCAAATGTCAATACTGTTGGTGACGCTGGTCGCCAAGTAACCCCATCTGAGGTTGCTAGGGGGGCAGTTGTCCAAACTACTATGCAACAGGGAAACGAATTCCCTCTGTAGTTAAGAGCCAGACTATAGGAAGGGAGCAGTTGGGCTCAGGTGATTTCACCCATTCATGGGAAAAAGTATTCCATGCACTTACAGGACCTACTCCAGTTATGGATGTGTATATGGGGGGAGTATGTGTTCCATCTATGATAGATACAGGCTCTATGGTCACCATCATAACCGAGAGTTTTTTTAAGGAACATTTTGAATGTAAAGGGGAGGATGTTCTAAAAGAATGTGGGTGGTTGTCTTTAAAAGCAGCAAATGGCCTTTCTATACCGTATTTGGGTTATTTGGAACTTGATGTTAAAATTATGGATAAGGTCTTGCCACAGCGTGGCGTTTTGGTGGTGAGAGACCCAACGGATCCTATTACAAAATTGAAGAGAAAATCTGTTCCAGGGTTGGTGGGCATGAACATAATAAAAGATTGCCGTGAAATTCTGTCTGATTCTTTTAATGTAAAGTCACCTGGACCATGTGCTCAAGTGTATCAGGGTTTTGCAAAAGTGATGGCCCCTTCACCTGTACTGGTACCTGCAGGTTCTATGTGTTTGGTTCCCGCTACAGGTTTCCAGAATACTCATGGTTCAGATTATATCGTTTTGGTGGAGGGGTTGGAGGTAGATGAAGGGATTTTACCTGGCTCCTTAATGGTATCTCCAGGTTTGGTGAAGGTGCAGGGTGGCCAGTTAGCTGTTCCTATTGTAAATGCTGGTGCTTTAGATATCAATTTGGCCCCTCATACACGCCTGGCACGCTTGCATGTAGCTGAGGTAGTAGCAGGAGGTTCAAAGTCTATTTCTTTTCAGAATATATCTCCTGGGGAGGTTCAGATTTCATTAGGTTCTGAAGAGGCTTTGGTTTTGAGTCAAGAGGCTGGATCTAGCTCTACACAGGATTTTCAATTTGAATGCCCTTTTTTGGAACCTCAGCAGATAGCTCAGGTTAAAGCATTACTGAATAATTATGCTGATGTGTTTGCTTTCAGTGATAATGATTTTGGGCGCACCTCAATTATACAGCATGAGATACCAGTCACTGATGATGTTCCAGTTCGTCAGCGTTATCGCCGTCTTCCACCAAGCCAATATGAAGAGGTGAAGGATCATATTAGACAGCTTTTGGAGCAAGGTATTATTAGTGAGAGCTGTAGTCCGTATTCATCACCTTTGGTTATTGTTAAGAAAAAAAATGGCAATATGCGGATGTGTGTTGACTACCGCCAGTTAAACTTAAAGACAAGAAAAGATGCATATCCACTCCCTAGGATAGAGGAGTCACTTGATGCACTTAGCGGGGCCCAGTGGTTTTCAACCTTGGACCTCGCTAGTGGTTATAATCAAGTGGAGGTTGCTGAGAAGGACAGACAAAAGACTGCTTTTTGTACACCATTTGGTCTATATCAGTTTAATCGTATGGCTTTTGGGCTTTGCAACGAACCCGGAACATTTCAGCGACTTATGGAGAGAATTTTAGGTGATCAGCATTTTCAGTCTTTGCTTCTCTATTTAGATGATGTGGTTGTGTTCTCGTCATCTTTTGAACAACATCTTAGTCGTCTCAGGTTAGTTCTTTCACGTTTTAGGGAGTGTGGCCTAAAAGTGAAATGGAGTAAATGTTCGCTTTTTCAACGCCAAGTATCCTATTTAGGACATGTGATATCTGCTGAGGGGGTTGCAACAGATCCTGAGAAAACCCGGGTAGTAGCCCAATGGCCACGACCAGGTACAGTAACAGAACTTAGATCTTTTTTGGGTTTTGCCGGATATTACAGGCGATTTGTGAAAAAATTTTCTCAGTTGGCAGCACCCCTGCATGCTCTTGCAGCATTGGCCACACCAAAGGCAGGTAAATCTAAGACCACTAGAGTGCCATTTGGTGAACTGTGGGGTTCTGAGTGTGAATCAGCTTTACAGGTATTAAAAGAGAAGCTAGTTACAGCCCCGGTACTTGGCTATGCAGATTTTACAAAGCCCTTCTATTTGGAAGTTGATGCCAGCCATCATGGGTTGGGAGCAATATTGTCCCAAGAAGGGAAAGATGGAAGAAGACCGATTGCATATGCAAGTCGTGGGTTAAGGCCATCCGAGCGGAACATGGAGAATTATAGTGCCATAAATAAGACTCACAAGACAGACTTTAGACATGCACACACAGAGCGCTTGCTGAAAGACGCGAAGCTGAAGTCTGCGTGGTAGGTGCCTTTATAGCTTCCTGGTCACTATGTCACCCCGCCCGTGACGTCACGCCTTTCCATTGAACAGATTGCACACAATATGCAGAGTTGATCTTGCCAAAGGCGTTTCCCCAAAGCGCTTGATGCAGCTCGAGTTCCTGAAGAGGAACTACAGTGCAAACTGTATTCATCAGTGAGACTAATGTGAGAATGATCATAAATAGTTTTGGTTTTGAGTATTCACAATAACTTGCAGCACTGAAAACATTCATTAGAAAGAGATAACATTATTGACAGTACTGTAAAATTGTCTATTTATAAAGTAACACCCTGTTTATACAAATAAATCGTGCTTCCTGCAATCTACACCTGTCTTTTTTATTATTATTAAACAGGACCCAAATAAGTCAGCGCCAATAGCCTTGTTGTTAGTGCATTGACATATAGCACAACTGCGTTCAATGCAGAAAGGCATTATAGTCGTATTTCTGAAAGAGATCCTCAGCCTTCCTCCATTGCTTGAAGAGATTTGAGTTTGGGAACAGCGTCTTTGCTGGCTTCCTCTCATTTCTCACTTTGAGGCTTCTCTCTTCTGCACAAATTTGTGTTCACCAAGTATTCAAAGCCTAAAACAAACTTATATTAGTAATTTCCCCCACTGCAATGCGCCTCCAGTTTGTCCAGCTTGAGCAGAAGAGCAATGAGTAATAAGAAGATCTGCTGGACTTGGTGGAGCTGCTTCTCTTGCACTTAATAATCAAGGTTTTACAGAATAACTTAAACTCTGAGCTTCATCACACTTAGCCATCATATAGAAGACCCAGAAAACAACAGTCTGGACATTCCACTAAATATCTCCTTTTGTGTGAGGATGAGTAAATGATGAAAGAATAATTTTTGGTTTAACTATTGCTTTAATATATTGGCATTCTGTGACAACATGCCCCCATCCTCATTCACTGTGGCTTTTAATTACTCAAGTTTTGTTTAAAGGAGAGTAATAGCATATGTTTACATAAAACTGTACTGCTAAAAAAACTAAAACTGACACTTATTTCCCTGTGTAGTATGTTCAAAAGTTTTTTTTTTTTTTTTTCTGTACATTATGTAGTTTACAAATGTGTAGGCTATATATTCTCTTGCTATTTATCAGGGGTCAGCCAAACCCCTTAGATGTAACATATTTACTTGAAGTATCCACTGATATTTTCATCATTCTCTGATGCCGGTTAGTGATCAATCACATGATATGCAAGTTAAATGTTTTATATTTGATTTTATTTAATTTGCAATAAGACATAATTATTCTCTTAAGCCTCTTTGACTCAAAATTTTATTTTTAATTTCATCAGCCATATAATTTTTTAGCACCTAATACTTTTCAGATCATAGCTGCATTCACAGTTTTACCATTAACTCTTTCTGTGAAGTTTCTCCAGCATTCTCCAGGATTTTATCTTGCATTTCATAAGTTCTGAATTACATTCTGTATCTTCCAGTGTTGGTTTCTGCAGTCCTGAAGAAAAACGTTCTTTTCATACTTTCCTGTCTGGTCAGCACTGATCTCCAGACAGCGTTTGGTTTCTCTGTTCTGTATGGCCTGTCCCTGAAAATAAACAATGATATGTTTTTTTCCAAGCAAGGTTTATATTGTAATATCATAGCATCAATGTTTGGGGTGTAATTATTTGTTCACCTGTTTGAAGTCCCAGTACATATGCTTTGGTTTTTCAGTGTCTGAACACCAGGACAGCTCTGGAAACCTGCCTGAGCCGGGATCAATTAGACAGCGGTTCCTACTGTTTTGAAGGGACTGAAGGGGATGTGCAAATATCTCACCACTTGCTGTATAGTAAAATATCTGTGTGACGAGAAACTGGAGTTTTGTCAAATAATCCCCAAAAATACAGTATGGAAATAAGAAGAGAAGAGAAGAGAAGACAAGACAAGACAAGACAAGAGATTACCTGTGATCCCATAAAATGACATGGATATAAAATGGGTGTGTTCTCTTCAAGTGGCCCCTTATCCAAACATAAACTTGTTTGCAGATCATTAATCAGCTGTTTTGATAGAGATAAGGACATCCTATTAAATTTTCAAACACTTCAGAATTGTTCCTGTAGAGCTGATCTCTCAGACTTGATCTTGCATCATACTGAACTGTATGTCACTCACCACTCCATAACCCAATAAATTAATGGGATTTAACTTGGGATATACATTTTCCAGATACCATTTAAATGGTTTGCATTTTAGCCTTTCTCTCAATTTCTTTCTCTCTGATACATCACCAATGTCTATCCCATGGCTCTGTGGGAAAAGGAGAGAACAGATACACAGGACTGTTTGCGAATCGTAAGAACCAGAACAATTTAACATTTCAAACCTCTTGGTTCACTTCGGAGGTTTAAAACTGAATCTGACAGAATCAACTGGCCTTGAAAATCCAGAATTTAATTGGCTGAAACTTTAAATTAGATCTACCTGTATAGGAAGACCCCAGGCGATGTTCACATTTATTTTGTATTCATCCATCCAAACTTCTGCCACTCTGAGTGCATTTCTCTTCATGACACTGCTAAGATCAGGCATGTAGGGTTTGTGTGCCCTCTCAATGTGAGCAACTTTAGAGCAGGGTACAACCTCTATACTTCCTCCGCACAGCCACACCTGAGCCAAAACACATGGAAGAAAAACTCAACACTGTGCAATGACTACTAAATATACTATATTACGTTGGTGATAATTGATGGCTGTTGTTAAACTCCTTTAAAAAAATGAACAACTGAGATTGTAATGGAGCCAAGACGCAAAGCAGCCATTACACGAGATGTGTAGTTTTCATTGTTCAGATATTTTATTTCAGTGTATTTTTTGTCCTTCAAACACTTATGTGTGTACAACTAAGAATTTCTTTCTATTTTAAAGCGAATATTGAAGGCTTGAGATATGCACTTTTATTTGAGAGAGAGAGAGAGAGAGAGACCAACCCTGAAGTAATTTAGTTAAAAAAACACATAAATTGTTTTTATGTATTTTTTTCCTCATATTTATTTGTTTGGTCAATGTATTTTGGGGTTTTGGATCATTTACTGTTGTATGCTGTGAATTAACTGAAAAAAATATAGTATCATTTAAGGAGAATGATCAACATGTTTGAGAATTACCCGTATTCCTAATTCAACATTCTCTCCTCCATACACCTTCATCCCTCCGTCCAGAGTCCCAATCTCACCAAAGAACAGGCGATCCACCACAAGTATTCCCATTACAGAGGGACTCCTGGAGAACAGGAAGAGGACGAATCTGTTACACTCACATCTGAGATGGATAACATTATAAAATATGAAACCAGCAACACACACTCACTTTCCTGGCTGTGAAGGATCGTTTTTTTCATACCACTTCTGAGGGAATCCCACGTACATACACCAGAGAGCCCAGTCAAAACCATGAGCAGAGGCGAAATATTCTGTCACCTGCAAGTCGTAGTAATTGACTTTATCAAACACAGGGCTCAGGACCAGTGTACGGTCAGCCTGGATACGTGCAAGCAGAGGCTCCGCCCTAAAAGAGAGAGAGTTCTTGAGAAACATTTCATACACCTTAAAACCAAACTGTTTTGAATGTAGTTTAAAAAATAAATAAATAAAATAAAGGAGTATTATTATCAGCTAACTGAGCAAATGTTTAAGTTACTGGCAGACAATGAAAGCTGAAGTACTAAAACTACTTCGCACCAGTTATACAGTATCATTCTAAGACAGAGAATCTCATCTAGCTAAACAAATATTTAATTTATTGGCAAATACTGAAGTCAGCTGAGCAATTTCACACCATTTGACATGGACCTCAATGTGGGCGTCTAAAATGGCAACCACATCCCCAGTGGCTGTCTCCCACCCTGAGATTCTGGCCTGGGAAAGTCCTTTCTGCTCTGAATGGGTCACCATTTTCACCAGGCCTGAGTGCTTCTCATTGATGGAGCTGATATAAACATGTAGCTGTGCTTTCAGATCTTCTGCAGAAGAGATACATACAAAATTAATAGCTCATTTTGTGCACAATATGCATCTAAAACGAGGGTTGGGTGGGGTTTTGAGAGAAATAAACCATTTGTGCTGTGGTCGTCGACCAGTATGATCTCTTTGAGCAGGTGGGCTGGAGTTCTGTTGATAATGCTGCAAATGGCTCTTTGAATGACAGACAGAGCCTCATCCAGATAAATCAGCACCACGCTGAGGGTGGGCAGATTTTGAGGGTATTCACGGTCAATGCATCTACAGAAATGGATGAATGCATCAAGACAGATGTTGAATTTCAGAGCGTGTCCATCAACTGCTGAAACTCACCTGTGGTCTCGAGTGTCCGGCAACTCCCGGTCCAGAGGCAACTGGTCACTAAGAAAGGCATTATAGCCGTATTTCTGAAAGAGATCCTCAGCCTTCCTCTGGTCATCCTCAGAGAGTTCAACAGTCCATACCTTGAAGAGATTTGAGTTTGGAAACAGCTTCTTTGCTGGCTTCGTCTCATTTTTAATTTTAAGGCTTTTCTCTTCTGCAAAAAAATTTTCATTTTAAACAGCACTGTGGACAAGAATTGCTTCAAATAAATACAAACCCACCAAAATAGTAATTTAAGTGTACATTTAAAACTAGGTGCACTCATTTTTCAAAAATTTTGATCAGTACTCTTGAAAAATATTTTCCATGTTTTAAAAAAGATATTTAAAAAAAAAAAAAAAACTTCAAAAAAGTGATATCAGTAGTCTAGCAACAGCTGTGAGTTGGCAGACAGGTTGAGATCACATGACCACATAAAAACTACACGCTTTAATGGAAATTTGGTATAATGTAACGAAAGAAAAATACTAAGATGGGTAGCCCATGACAAAGACTTCAAGCCAGGAATGCATGACTCAAATTTAAAATATTGGATCAATAAAGGAGTTACAGCCTTTTGTAATTTAATCAATAATGGGGAAATAAGAAGTTTTCAATATCTGAAAGACAAATTAAGTCTGGATAATCGAGACTTCTTCCGATACCTGCAACTAAGAGAATACTATAATAAAGAAATTAAGGACAAAAATTAAGCTAATGCGGTTTTAGAGACTTTGTGTGGTGCATATCAACAGAAAATGTGCAAAATTGTTTCAAAACTGTACACTAGCTTAATGTCCTGTCAGAAAAACACAACTCTGTATGTCAAAGAAAAGTGGGAAAAAGAAGCAGTTGTCACAATCTCAAATGAAGAATGGTATAAAATCTGTGAGATGTCACAGACATCTACAAATTCACAAAAATGGAGATATTTCAATTGGAAATATATCTGTATCTGGGTCTTTTGTCCAATGTAAAGAAGGAGGATCAATATTTGGTTAAGATTTTATTGTCGGCAGGAAGGAAAGCGATAACAAGAAGATGGCTCAAACCTGAGTCACCCAGCCATACTCAGTGGACATTGTGCAGGAAATATTCACCATGGAAAAAATGACTTTTATTCTGAGATTGGAAGAAGCAGAATTTAAAGAAAAATGGGACAAATGGATAGCTTATAAAATAGCATTAGAAACTGTGTAATCTGAATGTTTTTATTTATTTAATTTTTTATCACGACATCCGGGTTGCTGTCTTATGTTTAATTGTTCATTTTATTTTTGCATTCTGTAAACATACTCAAAACTGAGATCATCATGTTATGTGTTGTATCTGCTTAAAACAATAAAGATAAGAGTGAAAAAAAAAAAAACTACAGGCTTTATCTTCATAGTCGTTCTGCTTTTGGCTGTTTCCATGCATTAATAACAGCTGACTGTGAATGAAACGTTAAACATTTGCATTGGTCACTGAAGACTTTTGCATACAAAACAGAGAATATTTTGAAGACTGTTCACCCTATGCCATAGAAGATCTATATTAGGTTAATTTAAAGTTACAGTAATTTTAAGGTTATTTTATTTTTCCTAATGCAATATATATATATATATATATATATATATATATATATATATATATATATATATATATATACAAACACACACACACACACACACACACACACACACACACACACACATATATATATATATATATATATATATATATATATATATATATAATAAATAAATATTTGTTTTAATGCATTTTAATAATCTAAAGAATGTTTTACCACTATAAAGAATCGTTTGTGCAATGAAAAGGTTCCATGGATAAATGATGTTCTTGCATCACTGATACCAATAAAGAACATTTCATTTTAAGATTGTTGCCAACCTAACAGTTTTGGTTACCATTTATTTCTGTTGTACCCAAAAATTCTCAAGATTTTTTCAAAATTATGGTTCACAGAAAAAAAGTTAGGCTGAGCAAATGACAAACTTTAAGAAAATAAACAGGGTCAGTTATGATTTCATGCCAACTTTAAAGTTTGCTTAAAGAGTAAAGCAACTGTTGTTGATGTTTTTTAAATCCAATTCCCTTGATAAAAAGATTTGACATTAACTCACCCACTGCTATTAGATGAGCCTCCAGTTTGTCTAGCTTAGTAAGAAGAAGTGAACTATGTAATGATAATTTCTGTTGGACCTGGTGGAGCTGCTTCTCTTGAGTTTGAATTTCCCACTTGACAGAGCTCGTATAGAGAAAAACCACAGCAATGGACAAGACTGGAAACAAAGTCTTTACACTGCTTATTCTCATGATGATCAGACCAGGAAAGGTCACCGAATGAGATGTTTTCTAGATTATTTCCGTCTTTAGGTTTTAAGGCTGGTACTGGTTCAAACTGTACGCTTCAAGCATTTGTGAAACTAACGCTTGCTGAGTATTTGTGATACTGATATGGTCACATTAATCATAATATTGGGAGGGAGAAAACCAGGACACTGAATCCTGGTAGAGGTGGTAGAGTTAAACACTGGGTACGACTTATCAGTCCATCAGCATAACATAACAATCGATATAAACCAAAACAGGTCTGCAGATATTTGACTGCAGGCTCAGGCTAAATAGAACTATAAAAATGATAAATTAGAAATAAACTTGCTAAATTATACAACTGATATAAACATGTTAAAATGTAAATATTAAAACATTGAAATTGGTTTTAAAATGTTAGCATTGAAGTTTATGTCATGTTAATTTATGAATTACAGGTGACACTTGTTACAGCAATAATTACTGTAATAAAAACACATTTTTATTTGATAAGTTACACAGGCCATTTAACATAAGATTCTTGTTTGCAGTTACTCTGAAAATGAAGTGCTGGTGAACTGGTTTTCAGTTTTATTTGCATAGTCTTTTCACAACACATATCGTTCAAAAGAGGTTTTACAAAAACTAAGCTCCACCCGAGAAAACTGAGGCCAGAAAAGCTGCTCTTGTTCTCTTCTCCTCTCCTCCACACATACTTCTTTTTAATCACTAGAGGGAGGCATCTCTTGAGCATCAGCTGAGGGAGCACATCCTATCCTTGAAAGGGACTTTGATACAACACATTAACTTGTACCAAATATGAGATGTTTTCAGGACCTAAATGCAAAGTGGTACATATTTCAGTAGTTTACAAAACATCTTTGCTTAACCCTTATGTTGTGTTCTGATCACTAGTGTTTAGGATTTCTGTGGCGAGGGGGGCGTGGTTTAGCGGAATCCGCAACGGGAGAGAGACGGAGGGAGCAGAGCGAGGCGTAAGTAGGTCAAATGCAATTAACGAACACGTGTGTTTGATTGCAGTAATTGGCGTGGAGAGACCGGATATAAGCCG
The DNA here is from genome assembly GCF_023724105.1 of Carassius gibelio. Lineage (NCBI taxonomy): Eukaryota > Metazoa > Chordata > Actinopteri > Cypriniformes > Cyprinidae > Carassius > Carassius gibelio. Next base: position 24,816,168 of record NC_068399.1, on the reverse strand, counting down.
AGTCACCGCAGAGAGAAGGAGAGAGAGACACGCTGGGACCTCGTTCTGCACTAGGGAAAGCTACAACAGTGCTTTGAAGTTATTGAAGTTATTGACCGTGTTTAAGCAATCGTTTGCTGTCTACGCCCAGAGGGCATCGTGTTTTATTTTGTTTTGTTGAATAAACGAGTGTCCCAGCAACAAGCCGACCCCTGCCTTCTTCCTTCCTATTGAGACTGTGTTGAACCTTGTTACAGTGGTGCCCGAAACCCGGGAAGGAAGAAGAGCATCGCCGCCATGCAATCTCCGTCAGGTACGCCATTTGCGGACATCATCCAGTCGCTCGCCGGTCTTCACCAGGAACAACATCAACACATGCTGGCGATCAAGGAGGAGCAGGACAAACGCTTTGAGGCGCTCCTCCGGGCCCAGCATGAAGACCGCGAGCTATTCCGGAGCTGGGTAGACCGGGAGGCCCGGGCCACCCCTTCGTTTAAAGACCAGACATCTCCTCTGCCGCTCAACAAGATGGGGCCTCAGGATGATCCGGAGGCCTTCCTGGACCTGTTCGAAAAATCGGCAGAGGCTCGAGGGTGGCCCCCTGCGGACTGGCCCCTGCGGCTCATTCCCCTGCTGTCCGGGGAAGCGCAGGTGGCCGCTCACCAATTGCCAGTCCAAAACCTCCTGGTCTACCAGGACCTCAAGCGTGCCATCCTCCAGCGGGTCGGTCGGACTCCGGAGCAACATCGCCAGAGGTTCAGGACTCTAACCCTGGAAGAGTCCGGCCGGCCCTTTGTGATGGCACAGCAGCTCCGGGATTCTTGCCGCAAGTGGTTGATGGCCGACAGTAGCGACGTCGAGGACGTGATCGATCGTGTGGTACTGGAGCAGTTCGTGGCCAAGCTGCCAAGGAAGACAGCGCAGTGGGTCCAGTGCCACCGCCCGACGTCGCTGAACCAGGCCATCCAGCTGGCGGAAGACCAAATGGTGGCGTGTCCAGGGGTCGGCGACCCCTTACCATCTGCTTCTCTCTCTCCTTCTCTCTCCTCCCCTCCCCTCTCTCTCCCTAAATCTGTCCCTCTCCCCAGGTCCCGTGGGGGGCTTCCGTCGAAGCTAGCCCCGAGGTGGAGGACGAGTTACGGGGCTGAACCACCAGCAGGTCCCAGGGCTCCTCCCAGGGGTGGGACTTCGCCCATGGGATCCGTTCCCCAGGCCCCGGCCTCTCCGCTCTCTCCTCGCCAATCGCTTGACCTACTTCCTGCCGCCAGGGTGGCGGTAAAGTCTGGGCCGGCCTGTTGGCGTTGCGGGGACCCAGGGCATTTTATCGATAAGTGTCCGTTGATGGAAGTGGGGACGTTGATCCGGGTCCCCGACGCGCCAAAGGCTGCCCTCGATCAGGCTGGCTTATACCAAATACCAGTGAGTATCAGGGGGGGTACATATCAGGCTTTGGTGGATTCGGGATGTAACCAATCCTCCATCCATCAAAGCCTGATTCATCCGAAGGCATTGGATAGTAGCCGCATGGTTAGGGTTCGGTGTGTACACGGGGAAGTGGTGAATTACCCTATTTTGCCTGTGGATATTAAATTTAGGGGAGGAAAACATAGAGTAGAGGTGGCCGTTAATCCGCACCTCAGGCATCCGATAATTTTGGGTACGAATTGGCCCGCGTTTAATGAATTATTGGGGTATTTATGTTCGGATGGCTCTTGGGGGAAACAAGGGAGGGATGGAGTAGCGGTTGCGCAGGTGGGAGAGGCTGAACCGGAACCACCGGAACCTGTTGCAGGGGAACCGAGTGCTCCCGAGCGGAACATCCTCCCGGAGCGCGATGATTTTCCCCTGGAACAGTCCCGCGATGAGACGCTGAAAAATGCTTTTGACCAGGTTCGCTCGATCGACGGACAGCTTCTCCTCCCTGACCAACCGCTCTCTTATCCTTACTTTTCAATTTTAAAAGATAGGTTGTATCGGGTGACCCAAGACGCCCAGACAAAGCAAGATACAACCCAGTTGTTGATACCTAGAAGCCGTCGGGAAATGCTTTTCCAGGCGGCTCATTGTAATCCAATGGCCGGGCATTTAGGGCAAGCGGCTACACTAAACCGTCTCATGGCCCGCTTCTTCTGGCCGGGCATTCACGAGAATGTGCGCAGGTGGTGCGCGGCTTGTCGTGAATGCCAGCTGGTGAATCCACCGGCCACCCCAAAAGCACCATTGTGCCCCCTTCCATTAATACAGGTCCCCTTCGAACGAATTGGCATGGACCTCATCGGGCCATTAGAGCGGTCAGCACGAGGACACCGCTTTGCATTAGTTCTGGTGGACTATGCAACGCGATATCCTGAGGCAGTGCCTCTCCGCTCTATTTCCGCGAAGAGTGTGGCGAGTGCACTGTTTCAATTAATCTCCCGGGTGGGGATCCCAAAGGAGATCCTCACCGATCAGGGCACGGCGTTTATGTCACGTACTATTCGCGAGCTTTATGAATTATTGGGCATTAGATCGATTCGAACAAGCGTCTATCACCCACAAACAGACGGGCTGGTCGAGCGATTTAATCGCACATTAAAATCCATGATTCGTAAGTTCGTTCAGGAAGACGCCAAAAATTGGGATAGGTGGCTAGAACCCCTCTTGTTCGCTGTACGGGAGGTCCCGCAAGCCTCCACGGGGTTTTCCCCCTTCGAGCTTCTTTATGGGCGCCAGCCCCGCGGGGTCCTTGACGTCCTTAAAGAAACTTGGGAGGACGGACCTTCTGCTAGTAAAAACGAAATTCAATATGTCATGGACTTGAGAACAAAACTCCACACGTTGGGGCGGCTATCCATGGAGAATTTGTTGCAGGCTCAAGACAAACAGAGTCGGTTGTACAACAGGGGGGCTAGGCTACGTCAATTTGCACCGGGAGATAAAGTGCTTGTATTACTCCCTACCTCTAGTTCAAAGTTACTCGCGAAGTGGCAAGGACCCTTTGAGGTCACACGGCGGGTTGGGGATCTTAACTATGAGGTAGCTCGAACGGATAGGGGCGGGGCACATCAAATATACCACCTCAACCTATTAAAAAAATGGTCTGAGGCGGAATCAGTGTTGCTGGCGACGGTAGTGAGTAGGGAGGAGGATCTCGGTCCAGAAGTGAGTTCAAAATCCCAATCTCTCGCTCTGGCCCCTGGAGGAGACCACCTCTCACCCTCGCAGCTCACTGATATCAAGTCCATTCAAGCAGCCTTTGCTGATGTGTTCTCGCCCCTGCCTGGTCGAACGGATCTCATTCAGCACCATGTTGAGACCGAGCCGGGCGTGGTAGTTCGCAGCCGGCCGTATAGATTACCTGAACATAAAAAAAAGGTGGTTCAAGGGGAGTTAGAGGCAATGCTAGAGATGGGAGTAATAGAAGAATACAACAGTGACTGGGCGAGCCCGATAGTCTTAGTACCTAAAACAGACGGCTCCGTGCGGTTCTGTGTGGATTATAGGAAGGTGAATGCTGTGTCAAAATTTGACGCATATCCAATGCCCCGGGTGGACGAATTGCTTGATCGACTAGGCTCGGCTCGCTTTTACTCGACGCTGGACTTAACTAAAGGTTATTGGCAGATCCCCTTGTCTCCCATGACCAAAGAAAAAACAGCTTTCACCACGCCGTTCGGTTTACACCAATTTGTCACTCTTCCGTTCGGGCTATTCGGGGCTCCAGCCACATTTCAGCGTCTCATGGACAAAATTCTCCGTCCGCATGCTGCATATGCCGCCGCCTACCTGGATGACATCATCATCTACAGTGGGGATTGGCGGCGACATATGCAGCATTTGCGAGCGGTCCTGAAGACGCTGAGGAGGGCTGGGCTCACGGCTAATCCGAGGAAGTGTGCAATTGGGCGGGTGGAAGTAAGATATCTGGGTTTCCACTTGGGTCATGGACAGGTGCGTCCCCAAATTGATAAGACGGCAGCAGTTGCAACGTGTCCAAGGCCTAAGACCAAAAAGGAGGTTAGACAGCTCCTGGGGCTGGCAGGGTATTATAGAAGGTTTGTACCTAATTTTTCGGATACTGCTAGCCCGCTGACTGATTTAACTAAAAAGGAGGCACCAGATACAGTCCAGTGGACGGAGCAGTGCCAGCAGGCTTTCACCCAGTTAAAAGCTGCCCTGTGTGGCGGACCGCTCCTGAATGCACCTAACTTTTCTCTCCCCTTTATCTTGCAGACAGACGCATCGAACAGAGGGTTGGGCGCAGTCCTGTCCCAGGAGGTGGAGGGGGAAGAACGGCCGGTGCTGTACATCAGTCGGAAGCTCTCTAAGAGAGAGACGATGTACAGCACCATAGAAAAAGAATGTCTGGCGATCAGGTGGGCTGTTCTTACCCTCCGTTATTACCTCCTGGGGCGGGAGTTCACCCTCTGTTCGGACCACGCTCCTCTGCAGTGGCTCCACCGCATGAAAGATACCAACGCGCGGATCACCCGGTGGTATCTCGCTTTACAACAGTTTAAATTTCAGGTGATCCACAGGCCGGGTGTACAGATGGCTGTGGCTGACTTCCTCTCCAGGAGGGGGGGGGGGGGGGGGAGGCTGCAGGCCGGACGGCTCCCCGGCCTGAGTCGGGCGGTGGGGGTATGTGGCGAGGGGGGCGTGGTTTAGTGGAATCCGCAACGGGAGAGAGACGGAGGGAGCAGAGCGAGGCGTAAGTAGGTCAAATGCAATTAACGAACACGTGTGTTTGATTGCAGTAATTGGCGTGGAGAGACCGGATATAAGCCGAGTCACCGCAGAGAGAAGGAGAGAGAGACACGCTGGGACCTCGTTCTGCACTAGGGAAAGCTACAACAGTGCTTTGAAGTTATTGAAGTTATTGACCGTGTTTAAGCAATCGTTTGCTGTCTACGCCCAGAGGGCATCGTGTTTTATTTTGTTTTGTTGAATAAACGAGTGTCCCAGCAACAAGCCGACCCCTGCCTTCTTCCTTCCTATTGAGACTGTGTTGAACCTTGTTACAATTTCTTTTTCACCCAAAATGCTAGTTAATGTTTATTGTATTTGACAAACTTAATGATTTTCCTCACCCGCGATGTAACTACTTCACAATTGTTTTCCTATAATTTTTTTTCATATTTAGCATATCTTTATTTCAAAAAGTGCATATTTACAAAGCTAAAACATGGCACAAACAGACATTAAAAATATTTAAAGCACAACAAAAAAAGTTGTTTAATATTGCTACATATTATTGTAAGCGATGGATGAAAGGTCTTACATTTTCTGGACAAATTTCAGTAAAAAATATCCATTCCTTCTTACATTTTTCCCTGGCCCAAGCACTCTGAGTTCCCAAAAGCCATTGTAAAGCTTTCGAATTTAAAACAAGTTTGTTTAGTTGGAAGCAGCATTAGGGTGAAGGGATCTGACTCGAGCCATACGGGAAAGACCTAAACGCAGCCCCTGTCCTGGAGACTTCACATGTGCATTCTGAGACGCACCGGGACTTCGGCCAAGCAGACCTGGAGATAGAGTTAAAAAGAGTTTACAAAGGACACTTTTCTGTTGTGGGCTGTTCTGGTGAATATTCACAGCTGCAGTGATGGTCTGAGCCTTTAGTCTCACCAGGGGGATTCCACTTAGTCAGTCTGGCCCCTGCAGGACTGGAGCAGACTGCAGGTTTAGAGAGAAGCGGAGCAGTAGGCGCCTTCTTCAGTCCCGACACAGGAGCAGCAGGACTCCGACAGGTCGCTGGGCTGGGAGCTGTCAGACAAAGAGAAATGATAGTGTAGTTGATATGGTCTTTTGCCAGACTGTAAAACTTAAAAACAGAAAAAAAAAATGTACCTGAGCCTTTGGCTTTTGTTGCCTTTTCGTCTTTCTTTTTGGTCTTATTCTTTGCATCTGCTGATGCCTTCTTTTCTGTCTTTTGTTTCACAACCTTATTTTTTGTTTTCACAGTGAATGTCTCGTCTTCGCTCTCATCTTCTTCAGTGAAATCTGCATCACTTTCTGAATCTGCAACAGGAACAAGCTTAAACAAACGGCTACATTTTGTATCTGAAGTACTGAAGTATTAAGCTTCATCATGTAAACACTGAAAACAGTCCAGCCGATAATAATTATGAGCGTGAAGGTCCTCAGGTTACCTGGTGTGTCCTGAAGCTGGTAGTCCTCATCGTCTCTGTTGTCCTTCTTCTTATCCTTCAGTGGTTTTCTCTGCTCCTCCGAGGTTTCCTTCTGTTTAGAAACCCTGGTAGGGGAGGCATCTACACTGATCAGATTCAGTCCTGAAAACAGAACGTTAATAAACACTGAAATCACATATTGTAACATAACATAACAGTCACAAACTCTTGTTTAATTTCATATCAGTTTCATAGGGTTCTCAGAAAGATACTTTTTAAACACACTGATTTTTACATTTTCAAATGTCAGAGTGAGAATTCTGTAGTTACCTAAACTTTTGCCATCAATGCTACAATTGGACAGCACTGGAGGAGAATCTGGACGAGGCTGACATTCACTGACTACAAAATCAAGAGAGTTTTGTTTAGAGGTTTTTGAAAGGAAAATATGTCAAATAAAGCTCGATACATATGTATTAGAATCTGTAAAAATAATCAGATAAAAAATAATCAGTATGTGATCCTGTAAAAAACTAAATAATTATGCATTATTACCTAAAAGGCTGCCCTCAATGCTGCAGTGTATTAGAACAGGTGGTAAACACTGAGATCTATCCTGTTCATCTGCTGTAAATAACAGTAAAATATAGCTTTTCACTTTAATGAACTCCATGATGCTTTATTACAGTAGTAGTACATTCACCTGTTTTGGTTGTAGGCTCTCCATCTTGTGTTCTTGAAGAGTCCAGCAATGATAATGATAGAGCTGTCTCCAAATCTCTTTCATAAAATGTTTCCTCCAGAGGCATCCTGAAATAACACAATGGTGCCATTAAACATTTGTAGACACAGTGGTCAATGTGGAGATACTATAATTAGAAATCAAATGTGTTTTGATTAAAAAAAATAAAGTTTTCTGTAACCTCTTCCTGCTTCCTGAGCTGGTGAAATCAGCCACTTCATTTGGAGAGGCACTCAATGTTTTGAGGTTTCTCTCAGAATCAGGGTCTTTTATGGCCATTCGAGCTTTTTTGGGAGGAGGTTTTACACAGGCAAAATCCTCATCTGTCAGATAAATCGTGTAAACATGTTTATAGGTCCAACTAGCTTTAGTTCTGCGTTTTGAAGTAATGATGTCTCACCATCATCGTTTTGGAAGTCTGTGTAGTTTACAGCTTTCTTATTTCTGATGACAGAAAACAGATTACATCAAACAAGACACTAATAATCTAAATTTCTAAACTCACGGTGATTGTTTATGAAAATATCAGGACATTGAACGCCAAAGACAATCCACTGTCAGATACTACAACAAGCACATATATAAAGTGACATGACAGCCATAAACTAAGGTAACTTTATACGAACCTGGATGGTCGGTCCATTCTTTAAATCAAAAAGTGAAACTAAAATATCACGTTAACTTATGCCCCGTGAATATATTCAAACACTGACACCACCGCTGTTTTAACAACGCTACTGGAACTTATGCTGCAAAACAACCAGCTATCAAAATAATTATAAGTTTAAAAACATAATGGTCCTTTGAAAGTCTGTCGTTGTGTCATAAGATTTATTTGCACGTTGTTTTGGTGTTGAGGTGATTCACACTACCGTAAACCGCCTGAAAACAAACGACGGAAATCTATCTGAATACACTAATTTGTAATTCAATACAATCTTTTCTTTCGCTGTGACTCCAGTTTTACACTAAGTAATAAAGTGTATAGTAAAATAAAAATATGTATAATATAATAAAAATATGTTAAAGTTCGACGAAACTTCCTTTATCTGGTACAAGCTTGTTGTGTGTTTTGTAGAAATCTCGAATCTGCGGATTTGGCTCTGTATGCTAAGTGTGGACGCGGGAATACGTCACACTATACATTTATAAATGAATATATTTTGTTTTATGTTAGAATGGGAAGAGTTTTGGGTTCTTCGACAAAAACTCTTCTTATCTAATAAAGTTGAAGCCTCTATTAAAATTACCCATAATTGTAATCCGATAAATTATAAACTTGCTAAATTTAACCATATTTGACCCAATTGCTCCTTTTGCCTTTTTCCAACTTTGTTAAAAAATATTTACATCCAAACTTTTGTATAACCACAAAAAATTTTTTGTTTGTTATTCTTTCAATTTAGACCCTTCTCATTGTAAATGTATTATTCATTTATTTCTTTATAGTGCAAAATATTACATTTATAAGTGTACATTTTAAAAGAAAACTCCCAACTTTTTATTTTTAGAAAAAAAGTTATATGTATGTAAACTCTTTAAGAAACTCTAATAATTCTATTGCATGTAAGACTCTTAAGTCTTATAAGCTAACATAGTTTGCTTTTGGAGTATTGTTTGTAACCCTCATTGTCTTTTGTTCTTACTTTGTAATTATATTTGTTGTTCTTCTATTGCATAATAATAATAATAATAATAATAATAATAATAATAATAAAATATATTTCTGTGAACATTTTCTGTCAATTTTCCTAATCTTGTTTTTCTAACAAAATATCATTAAGAAATACTTAGAAGAATACTTTGGCCTAAATAAATAAATAAAATGTAGGAGGTTATGAAAAATATAGTCTTTTGAAATATGATATTATATACCCCCCCCCCCCCCCCTTTATTTTTTCTTCTGGAAATGTGTGCACATTTAATTAGACAATTAATTATTTGCATTAAATTGCATACAGTGTTGGGAAGGTTACTTTGGAAATAAAAGATCACAAGTTACCCTATTTAAAACTTAATAAGCAATGTAACAATTTCATTTTATTAAAGTAATGTAACTGATTACATTTGTTGACTTATTGATACATTTTCTATCTTCAGTGACAGAAGGCATCATGCACATCAAAATCAGGCAAAGCAACAAATTAGTATTCTTCAGTATATAGCTTTTTACAGAAAATATTCAGATTAAACCCACTTTAATTTAATTACACGTTTTTTTTTTCATGGATTACAGTTATTTTGTAATTAAATTATGTAACACTCTTTTATAGTGTAAGCAGGTTACAGTGTGACTTGTCTCTTTTTAAGGCCCTTCATCCAAAAATAGCCAAAGTGAAGCCGTTGACGGAAACAAAACAGAATGTGGAAAGGTTTATTCTTAGAGACTCAGAGACTCAGATTGATCTTTCAGACTGATTCAGAGAGTTCATTATTCACCTCTAATGATGGGAAAGTCAATGTTAAACCAGTTAAATTTCCAATGTGGAGTCCAGCAACCAACAAGTGACAAACAGAAGATTTTGAATCAGCTTACTTACTGAAGACAAAGGCACAAATAATAGAACAAATTTTCTTTAATCAAGAAACAAAATTTTATTTAAAATGAGTATATCATATCACTGCACATCTAACCTTTAAAGCAAACATATAAATACCATAAATTAAACATACTGAATTCATTAAATAAATAAATACTTTCTTTGTTTGACCATTTTCGTCCACAGGTGGTGTCCAGCACCAAAGACAAATTTGTGGTGGCAGGAGAAAAAACTAGTACAAAGAACAAAGTAGGTTTTGGTGAGATGGAGATACACGACAGCCTAAATAATCTGTAGATTTCTACTTTTAAAAATAAAGGTTCTTTATTGGGACTGATAGTTCCATGGACTTTCATGGAACCTTTATATCGCACAAAGGTTCTTTGAAGTGGAAATTTTTTTATAAGAAAAATAAAAAAAACTTTATTTTGGAACCTTTATTTTTAAGAGCGTACGAGGTTGGTTTGAAATATATGTCCTTAAAAACACTTATTTATGATGAAAATATTATGGTGGCACACTCAAACTTTGCGGTTCAACAGTCACGCCAGAATGACAATCTGTAAGTTTATCCAACAACTGCTGAAACCCGGGGACTGCCGGGGCTCGTGTCGTGAAGAAGATCCCACGGGTCATCATCGGAAGGAGAAACCAAAGTCTCCCTGGAGATGTTTCGACCTTCTGACGGCTCAGAGTCTGGGTCCCCATCGTCCTCTTGAGCAGCTCTAGAGTCTGACGCCTCTCCGTACCGGAGCGCGTTCAGCGGGTCTGATGGATTCACCTGCCGGTTCCTCCTCTCCCGGTGCTGCAGGCGCTCCAGTGGAACAGTGTTCTTCTCGGATAAGAAGAGAGAGGACTGAGGGAGGTTTTGTCCCGCTATGAACACCTGTTTCGCCCCGTCCAGGTTAAGCAGTATGCCATGATTGGTGGAGTAATAAACGTCACGATGGTTTTCCAAAAGTTTGTGGTGAAACAGACAGTCTTCCTTATTGCAAACAGTCTAAAGATATTAAAACATACAAATAGTTAAATAACGAATCAAACTTATTTCAAGCTTCATTTCTACATTTTCTTGCGTTTTCGCCAGCTGCAAAAAAAAAAAATAATAATAATAATAATAATAATATAATAATATATATATGTCTATATTTTATTAGCTGATATAGGCTATTGCAACTTTATAAAAGGCTAGGGTACTGAAAGCCACCAAAAATTTCAAACACAACATTTTCACCCCCAAAAGCTGTATATTTAACGTTAGGCTAGTTTATTGTAAAATTAGTTGAAATCTCCCATTATATTTATTAGTATTTCACCCTATGTAGGCTAGTTAAAATATATATATATATATATTTGCAAAAATTAATGTATTTAGGTTTATTCTGTGACTTTACCATTTAAATAAAACCAGTCAAATTCAATGTTACAATTTTTAGATTACATTCCGACTGCACTTATATAGCTGTATTCCTATTAATAAGATAATAAAAGATAATACCTACTTGTTATACCTTATTTTTTATTTGTTTGAATACTTACAGATGTGTAAAGAGTTCCTCCTGCGTCCATGCACAAAAATCGGTTACTTTTCACTCCAAATATTGCCAGACGGTCTCTGCTCTCTGCTTTCAATAAAATAACACCTGTTGAATGCAGAACACAAAGAGGAATAAGAAGGACATTATTTTATAGATAAAACAATGATAAATACATAGGTTATATAAAAAAAAATTAGTCATGATTCATAGACTGATGAGAGATTAATTTTTATTTTACTGGCCTAATATCCTTAATATGGATATTATGCTGATCAAAAACAAGAAGGGCTACTCACTGTAGGACCCCCGGTTTGTAGTTTTGCGCACATGTCCATTCGGACTGATCTCCAAGTAGAAGTTGTTTAAGTCCGAGGTGGTCTGAAGGTGGATGTACCTCCGCGGGTTCCCCCAGCTGGAGCCCAGGAGGGGAGAGGGGTTAGGGGCAGCATCCGCAGGTCTGAATCCCTGGAGAGCCGTGATCCACAGCGCGAGGACGGAGGAGAGCAGCACGTGCAGATTGGAAAGTGCGCAACGCATCTTCACGAAGCGCAAAACCAGTGTGCAGAGCTGAAGGACTTGTGATGCGTGAAAGTTTGTGAGCGTGGCTATTTAAACGCATCCTGTGCCAGTCCTTTACGCAACAATCGCCCGCAGAGCCAGAGGATGTGAGGAGGCGGATTCAGCATGTTTGTTATGAAGGTAATTGACTGGTTAACCATAATTGGCTTGTCAATTTGGCACAGCTTTGACTTTATGTATCTTGACATCTTGCTGTTAAAACAAAACTGAAAACAAGAATACATTTTAAAAGCTTTTGTGCATGTGAGAATCAGTTGGTTGTCTCCTAATATTTTTAAAAAATGTTAATTCAACTAACTGTGAAATATCACCTATGTTCATTTAGGCTATTTAGGATTGTCTAACAAAATGTACAGACCTCTTAGGGCTGTATCTTTTTTTTATCTACACCAAAATGTCACATATTAGTACTTTAAAAGTTAATCTTATTCAGTAACAGTTTTGTACCATTTCTTTGCACCTGTATTGTGCCTGAACGCATGCTTAGTGTCCTGAACAGATATATATAGTATGACCCCAATCTGAACTTCTAAAAGTAGGCCAGCAGAGGGAACCTGTGCCTTATCCACGCACAAGTTACGCACCAAAAAATGAGCAAAGCTGTGTGCGATAACGCTGAAATTGTAAAAAAACAAACATACACATGAAAAATAAAACATAATCATTATCAATATATAACATAATGATATATAATAACATTATATTAAATTTAAATTAAATTAAAATTTATGCATTTAGCAGACGCTTTTATCCAAAGCGACTTACAGTGCAATCAGGCTATCAATTTTTACATATCATGTGTTTCCGGGGAATCGAACCCCCAACCATGCGCTTGCTTGCTTGCTAGCGCAGTGCTCTACCAGCTGAGCTACAGGAACACTATTTAATTTAATACTATTTATTTACCACATTATATAATATACCTATAAACTAATGACTGTACATATTTTTTATATTTGTATAATATTATTTATTTTTTAATACTTTACTTTTCTATTTATATTTTAGAATTAGAAAATGGAAACGATTTGTATTTTTTTAAGCAATTTGTAAAGAATTTACCATAATTTGGGCTTTGGAGAAATAACGATTATCTGTTTATTATATATGTTTAACATTATGAAGAAAAAAAAACATTTACAGAGATACTGGATCCAATGGATGCTAGGTTTGCATATAAATATCATCAGAAAAACATCAAATAAACAGGAAAGAAGTTTATGAATTACTTGCGAGTAGTTTATTGAACTGTTGACATGTTGTATAAATGATCCTGTATGAGTGTGACATCCTAACAGCATTATTTCTAGAAAAGAATCAGTTCTGGCCTGGGCACACTGTGTATGACTGCTCACTGTACTTGCTACTTTGAGCATAATTAAAATGGGAAACAAAAACACACACAAATGAATAAAAGAAAAAAGAAAATGATATAACACCAGGAATATGATTAAACTGCTGTGCACAGCACATACGTAGAAAAGTAAAGGGAAAAAAAATATTTTTCTCAAATATATCTTATACATAGCATCAATGCTTGTACTCAGAAACACATGATTATGTCCTATGTAAAGTATTAGTTTCCTATACTTTCAAAAAATCTTTGCATGAAATATGAACTAATTCAGGGGTGAGAGATGTCTTTATAAAGAGGAGTGGACAAAAACACACTTTTAAACAGAGAATATACAGACACACAAAATCCTGGATTACACTGATGTGCAGAATAACAACTATATTTTGGATATGAACTGAGTGTAACGAATATAGTACACCCTACTATTAAACCAATTAATTAAAAATTAAAAGAATATATACATTGGTAAAAGTATGCATGCCATTTTGGATACCATTTTCATCAGAGAAAAAACATAAAAGAAAGTATGTGGTATGCTAGTGGAAAAAAAAAATCAGACTAAATGATTAATGAGGCCTCACAGATATGGGGTCTTCACTGTAACAGGATCAGCTGCACAAAGTCATTTCAAAACAAAGACAGTGCAATGAACGAACTGGCATCCCGTTCTAATGCCTCTGGTGCTCCAAAGATTCCAGAAACCCTCCCTGCATATGTGAGGAGGATTCAGCCAGTGACAGCTTGCCGTCCTTCATGCACACACGTTTTTCTCATGAGTTCAGAGTGTACCAGGAAACTGGTGTCTACATTCTCTGCCCAATAAACATTTTTACAGCTGTTGCTATAAATCCAAGCGACATACATCAGCATATCAGATGACTCTGATTACCAAATGTCCACGCATATCGTTCATTCTTCACAGATTTAAGATGATATTGTCACAATTAGGACACAAATGAAAGAAACGGTAACATTTGGCTTCCTGATTTAACTCTTCAATTCCTAATGCATCTTTATAACACATTCAGAAGACAAACTGTATTAAAATAGTACATTTATGTAAGTTGACTTGCGGCGTTTCAGTATCAGTCTGCTTGACGATTACCTTTGAGCTATTTTAATTATAAGTTTGAATGAAGTTAAACTTTTCTGTGAAACCAAAGCAAAAATGTTAGATGATTGTAAAAGTTGTGACCATAGATTGCTGTTAAATAGCTACATTTCTGTCCTATAAAGGTGTTTTATTGTTTTTCGTAAGTGTGCAAGTCTCATTTGGACTCACAGTGATATTAATTCTGAGGCACATCAGCTAAATACAGTCAATGCTAAATAAAATGGCACATTAATGACAAGAAACTTGTTAATGGACAAGTACTTGACCGAATGCCTTTGAATCTGAAACATCTCTTCACAGATGAGACCTCAAAACAAGCAACTTGGCAGAGGTGAGAAATTATCGGCTTTTTTTGTCTCCCTAAAGTATTGCATCAGTCCTGCAGAGGTCTGTCCTGATATATTTACTGTGCTAGAGGAAGAAGCCAGTGCCACAAAAACTTTCCTTTTCATATAGTAGCAAACAAATGTGAATAAACCAGCAACACAATCTCACTCCAATTCAAAGCTGTTTTATGGTTGGTAAACTGGTGGCTAATTTGTATTGGCACGTTTGACCTGTGGTACGTACGACCTGTGGGTTAGGTTTAGAAGTGAAGCGTCATGCTTACTATTTTCCAAAAATGTTAGATTTTTGTACAAATCACATAAAAACATTTTTTTTAACAAGTTGATTATGTTTGGATTCATGGTTTCATGAAACAGTAACCAATTTACTTCTCTAATGCGATGAACTTCTGAGTGAAAATGCATATTTAATGGGAAAAAACATAGGATTGGACTTGATTTAGACCATCAGAAATTATTAAAATCTTTTAACAGTGGCCATAGCTCACACAGGAATCAATTTAAAACCAAGCAACTTTCTGTTGTTCGGCCAAATTCGCATGACCAAATCTGTGAAGGGAAGGGACTTCATGATATCATGTTGAAATTACAGGAGTTCACGCAACACAGCAATTGTAAATTGAGCAGCATGGATCCAAACACATGATAATAAGACCACAATGGACTTGAGAAAAAGAAACGAGACCTTGGACGGACGTTTTCAACCAGTTCAACTCCATGGCTACGACCTTGGACTAAAGTTGGATGGAAAACCATAAAGAACCCTAGCGCTACTGGAATCTCAAGGCTTCTGTGCACAGTGGCTTTTACAAGACTACCCATGTTGCGAGGGAGACGTCACCAGCATGGCCTCCGCTCAGGTATTCCACCCCCACATGCTTCAAACAGACTGAACAAACAACCAGACCATAAGTCTTTCTAAAATAACCTCATTCCTTTCGATTCCTTTCCTTTTAACCCTCATGCTGTGACCCCAAGAGATTTTCTGTTTCTCAAAACTGCTAGTTAATGTTATCGCACTGGACTAAAACATACTGATGTTGCTTACACATGGTATAGCAACTTCACAACATTTGAACAAATTTTTTGGGATGTTTTTCCACCTCGCTCCACCTCTAAAATGAACAACCTACAAAAATTTGCCAACAATTTTCTCATTACGCTATTTTTTTGACAAATCCTGGATTCAATCTTTGAATTAACATGAGTTTTGTCTTTGGAACTGTTTGATCAAGGGTGTCAATAATCTGAATTAATGCACCTCAGTTTTTGAGTGACCAATGCGACGTGATCCGCAAATAATGTTCAAAGGTCCATAAACTCAGATCAGTGAGGCCTACAACCAACCAGTTCAGGAATAAATAAAAAAAGTGTGCTAATTGAAAGAAAACAAGTTGACAAAAAGATAAAATCCAAGATTTGGTAACAATATAGCATTATGGAGACATTTACACACAATTTTCAAAAGGCCAGTCATTTTAACTGGAAACACCATATTAGGTAAAGGTTTTCAGAACAACACAAGGGTTCAGTAAACAGGGTGGGGTGAAATTTGGTGACAGAAACTGATGCAAACAAAAGCAGACATACCAAAATCTTAAAAAACAGTGAGCGTCCCTCAGTTTGGATGCCACATGGTGTCTCCCCTGTAATTACATTTGCATAGAGCAGCAGTCGCGAGTGCCACTGCAGTGCATCTGCAGCAACAGGAAAGAGCCAGACTCGACTGCCCCCTCGACCAGGATTCACACACACACACACACACACACACACACACACACACACACACACACATGGACAGGTGCACACAAAAATACTCACACCAGAAGCAAAAATAAATAAACATATACTGCACGTATTCCCTTGAATCAGTCACCATCATGGATGGCAGTGTGCCTTTAGCAACAAGCAACAAAGCTCCGAGCTACTGGCATTTTCAGTGCACAGTCAGTATTTACAATATTTTCATTGGTTTAGAAGACGTTCTCATTCACAGCAACGCTTAAAGCTTATTTTCAAGTGCTCCTTTTGTTCAGGCAAACCTGTGGTAAGCAATAATATAATCGAACCGGCCATGTTTAAAATTTTAAGTGTGCGCTTGCATCAGTTCCCCTGTAGATTTCTCACTTTTTAGTTGTTTTTATTTTCCAGTTTTCTTTATATAAAGTTTCATTCTGATTGCAAAAAGAGTCTAGTCTTACAAATAAAATGTACAGCCTAAAAGCTCCAACAGGATTCAGCTAGAAAAGATAATAGCCCCTTTCACGCATTTATCTGCACTGGTAAACTAGAGTTTAGAGATCATGTTTCAACAGGACTTTAAAAAAAATACCAGTAAATCTGTTCTAGCAGTGTTTTGGATACTATTGTGTGCCGTTTTGTGTTTTTAAGATCAAAACACCATTTTTTTCTTGGCCTAAAAATTGCAACTAATTATCTCTAAAATGCAAGTTTATACCTCACAATTTGGACTTCTCAGAATTGCGTAATGTTCACTTTTTCAAAAGTCAAAATTGTGCAATAAAAAACTGCAATTATCTATTTAATTTTTATATTTGGTGGAGGAAATGGATTTCCATAAGCGTCCTCTTACTCCTGTTGCTCAGAAGACAAAAAATGTTGTCAAACTCAAAATGCATACGAGCTAACGAAGAAAAAGTACTGCATCACTTCGAGTGACTGACATCACAGAGTTCACCAGTATTTTTGTACTGATGCATGAATGGTCTCTTAGCAGTACAAAGCCACTGCGTACTGGTAATTTTTATGCCAATTTACTGGGATTATCAGTGAAAGGGGCTAAAGTTATACCTCATTTCTTAGTTGACAGCAGATGATGCCGAATGCCAGAGATGATCAATGTTTACAAGCTGCTCTCGTGTCTCATACAGTGTTCTCTAATTAGAGAAAAGTAAAATAAAGCAGAGATGCACACCCATCCCCCTCGCCCCTCTCTGGGGCCCTTGTGGGACAGTCCCCGCGGGGCCCTGGCTAACATATCAGCCCTATTTCTGACACCCTGGGGTGTTCAGAGCATGCATGTTAAAGAGGCGGTGTGCGGGAATGCCAAGGCACCTCAGTGCGACATGCAGCAAGAGAGATCTGCTTTCTTTTAAGTGCTCGCACAACCCCTAAGAATGAGAAAAACAGAAAAAATATTGTCAAATATAAAAAAATAATAATGCTTGTATCGACTCAGACAGAACTAAAAGTAACAAGCAAAACTACATGCATTCTTTTAAACCATCTAGGTAGCTCTTTGAGGTAATAAAAAACATAATTTCACTATAAAAAGCTGAGGAGGACTTCCATCATCCATCATAGAGTCTGTTTGATTCTTGGCAAGCACCTGATTACAGAAAGGAAGGCTGGGAGAGCCTCCACATCCATAACCAATAATATATATATGTATAAAGAAAAGAAGTAAGCAGCGACGGATAGCATATTCAGAGATCCTAATAAAAAGCTAACCTATCCAAATATACATATAAAAATGAAGTAGTACTATTTTGGTGACATTCTTGCAGTTCCTTGTATGTTTGTGTGTCAGTTTTCAGATCTTTCGGGGAGATCAGTGCAAATGAAGAATTATTGCAAGAGTCTGCTCATATTCGTGGGAGGAAGTGGGTGACTGTCATGGCGGTGGTGGCCTTGTTGCCTCGCTTCACTCGGCCGTGTTTGCTGAGAGCGACATAGAATCCCTTGTAAACAGAGGACTCATAGGCATTGTAGTTATTTGGCAGCAGGGTCTCCTTGAACTTGCATTCATCTTTAAAGGTAGCCTGAAAGATGGAGAAGAGAAGGAATGTGAATGCCAGCATTCAGTCAGAGGCACCAGTGTTATTTTAGTATCACAGAGATTCTTCCAAATAGTTTTTAGCATTACAATTTTACCTATTTATTTAGTCATTTTCTTGAGTGTTTTTGTAATTTGAATTAGTTTTTTTAAATATGCCTTTATAGTTTTTTCTTTTCATTTCAAGTTTTAGTTATTTTGGTATGTTGTGGTAAACTAAATGAAAATTTGCATTTTGTGAGGTTTTAATATCATTGAGAAACTATTTTAGTTTATATATACACTCACTGGCCACTTTATTAGGTACACCTGCTCAATAGCTTGGTAACACAAATTGCTATTCAGGCAATCACATGGCAGCAACTCAATGAATTTAGGCATCTAGATGTGGTGAAGACTTCTTGCTGAAGTTCAAACCGAGCATCAAAATGGGGAAGAAAGGGGAATTAAGTGACTTTGAACGTGGAATGGTTGTTGGTGCCAGATGAGCTGGCCTGACTGATCAACAACTGCTCATCTATTGGGATTTTCATGCACAACCATCTCTAGGCTTAACAGAGAATGGTACAAAAAAGAGAAAATGTACAGTGGGTGGCAGTTGTGTGGACGGAAATGCCCAGTTAATGTCAGAGGTCAGAGGAGAATGGGCAGACTGGTAAGAGATGACAGAAAGGCAACACTAACTCAAACCAAGCTATGCAGAATACCACCTCTGAACACACAGAGGATCGAACCCTGAAGCAGATGGGCTACAGCAGCAGAAGACCTCACCGAGTGCTGCTCCTGTCAGCAAAGAACAGGAAACGGAGTCTACAATTTACACCAGCTTGGATTCATCCTGTCTTGTCTCAATGGTTCAAGCTGCTGGTGGTGGTGTATTGGTGGGGGATATTTTCTTGGCACACTTTGGGCCCCTTTACCAATTGAGCATAGTTAAAACGCCACAGACTACCTGAGTATTGTTGCTGACCATGTCCATCCCTTTATGACTTCAGTGTACCCATCTTCTGATGGCTACTTGCAGCAGGATAATGCACCATGTCACAAAGCTCAAATCATCTCTGACTGGTTTCTTGAACATGACAATGAGTTCACTTTACTCAAATGACCTCTACAGTCACTAGATCTCAATCCAATAGAGCATCTTTGGGATGTGGTGGAACAGGAGATTTGCATCATGGAATGATGTCAATATGGACCAAAATCTCTAAGGAATGTTTCCATTTTGTTGAATCTATGCCATGAAGAATTAAGGCAGTTCTGAAGGCAAAAGGGGTCCAACCTGGTACTAGCAAGGTGTACCTAATAAATTGGCCAGTGAGTGTGTGTGTATATATAATTAGTCTCTTTTTTTTGTTTTAAATTTGGTTAAAGTTTAAGTGATTTTGTTTTGTTTATCATGTTAGTTATTTTAATTGTAAGTTTTTTTTAAATAAATTTTAATCGTTTTAGTACATCAAGTTCAGTTAAATGACAAATGGAAAATGTGTTATTTTGTTTTACATTTTTTTATATATATATATTGAATTAGTTTTTATTTTTGTATTTTTCATTTTCATGTTAAATTTGGTAAAAGTTTTAGTAATTTTGTTTTGAGCTTTTGTCATTTTTATAAGTTACTGATTTTTTTATATGGCTAAAGTTTTGTATTATAACTAGATTACATATAATTTCAGTTTTAGTTATTTTAGCACATTAAGTTAAATTAAATGAAAATAAGAAGTTTTGCTTTGGCAACTGCTGAAATAAAATTTGCATGGTTTTAACCATGCAATGCACAATAATTCTGCATTTCATTACTTTTAGTACTTTTCTATTTCAATGATTCAAACATTTGAGCAAATAAATGAGGCTTCTGTGAACTCATAAAAAAACAGTAAATGTTTTGCAAACGACTTTAAGTGAAATAGTTCTAACCTCTTGAACGGACCAGTTTCTCAGCCTGATTTCCCATAAAAGACAATATACTGAACAAATTTGCAAAGAAACTTTCAGCTGAGCCTGGTTCAAGAAACCCATTAACCTGATAATCCCTGAGCTAAACAGGCCTTTTAATTAACAACCACTTTAATGATGACTCCAAGACCAGCCTGTGGTGTCCGCTTTATCTCTGCTCATCCAGAGGATGCTCTAGCAACGCTCTGCAGTTTTTGGACAGACTTGTCATGCGCTCATGGGCCCCTAAGGACCAGTGTTGCACTGCGCTTGTCACACCTATGCCAAACTTCAGCCAAATTTATCTTTTACCCTTCAAACCTGCAGTCACACTTTAAATTACTGTACATGTAAATGTAGGTGTTATTGCCTGTTCAAATCAATGTGTAAATACAAGCTGCTCTACAAAATATTTCAATTTATGCAAAGATTACATTACACATTAAGATTAATTTGTGACATTTCCCAATTTACCAGGATTCCCATATAACATAGTATATAAGATAAAGTGTAAAGCTAGATGAGAACTGCAACTATGCACTGCATGTGCGACTATACCTAATGAACTAACTACCAGCTAATATAAAAGAATGAGGCGCTAGTATAAGCTTAATGCAGGCAATTATTATAAACCTTTTACTCGTGCTTGCGAGACGCTTTGGCGCTGTGCCTGGATCTAAAGCACCGTTTAATAATAATTTTCAAAAGCCGTGCAGCTGTGGCAACAAATTATATTAATAAAGCATGAATAATTGAATGCATCACACGCCGTAAACACTATTATTACTCTCGCGACCCCCCTCACGTGCCAAATGCATTGAAAACGCACAAAGAAAGCATCACCTGTTTAACACACACGCAGTCGATTTTCGGGGATGCAAAGCCTCGTTGCATTGGCAGGCAGAAAGAAAGCCGACACGGTTGCGCACACCTACCGTTCCGTACAGCCTTCCTCTGTTATTCATTGCGACAAACATCTTGCTTTTCACACCGTACAGGCTAACCACTCCTCTGGCCACAGTGGAGATCTCAATGAGACCTGCTCAAACAGAACAAGCATGTTACACACAGTGAAGCGACTCCGCGGGACTCAGAACAAGAAGGCATGCGGTGGGTGGAACCTCTGCAGGTGCCAGTTGTGGATGCGCAAACGGCCTCTCTCGCGCCACTAGGTTACTACATTACTGCCGAGAGACGAACATCCCTAACACTTGGAGAGTCGTGCATGTTCTAAGCGCTTCTGGGCCGCTCAAGGAGCCGGTGTAAAAATAAGCTGGCATCTATATCCGTCCCAGCATTCATGTCGTGTTTTAGCCCAACGCAGATATTTAGCACTAAGGGATACTGTGTATGTGTATGTCTCTGTGTGAGTGTGTGTGTGTTTTAATAGATTTGTCTTTGCCTCCAAAGACGAGTGTCGCTTCTAAAGAATAAAGAGCTCTGCGCAATTAAGTATACTGCATTATTCCGTGAACTCACTGTACTGGTTCTCATTATGTACACCGTTTATCTTGCCGTCTGGGAGGACCTGAAGATGAAACCCGATGCCTACATTGCAGTACAGCCTCCGCACTCTTTTGATGCCCAGCAAATAGTCATTCTCCCAGTTCGCCTCTGGTCTCTCTCCAGAGATCCCCAGCACGGAGCGGGAGAAGAGGCTCTCCCATCGCTTCTCCAGTAAAGTTGTCCTATTAGTCCTACTCGGAAGCGGACTGGAGGACACAATCCCAACTAGGAGCAATCCCAAGAGCAGAACGGCAGTCCTTGGCCAGTGTTGCGCGTTGGCCTCGCAGGACATACTGATGAGGAGCCTTTGCGCAATGGCCATCGGGTTTACCTTCGGGACACGTGGTCAAAATTAATGACACTAAAAATACCACTCTTCTAGTTTTTCTTCCCTCGGCATGGTGCTGCAGGCTTAATTTAGCGAGGCAGGTCAGAACTTCGGGCATGCGACGGTGGCCCGAGATGAGAGCGGCGGAAGAACGGGAAGAGAGTGCGGAGACACGACTTGAGGCGGAGAAGGTGGTGATGACCATGTTTTGCAGTTCCGAAGCCTCGGGTCGTGGAGAATGCCACTCACCAAAATCCCTATCTCACCTCAGAAGCCACCCTCATCCTTACATGAATGACATCATATATCAGGGGATGGGGGAGGATAGAGAGAGAGAGAGAAAAAGAGAGAGAGAGAGAGAGAGAGAGAGAGAGAGAAAGTTGCGAGCGGCGGACTGATGATGATGGGACGCTGCTGTCACTCCACGTGCGCAATGGGGGTCGCATGCTGAGCCTTATTGGACAGCTTGCGCGCGATCATGGGATGCGATGGGCACTCTAGCAGCGCCCAAATCGGGACGGTGGTCATATGTCTGACAGCCCTGCTTCCTTATTTAGAAGGATGGTGTAAATACAGTCCACTTGTCACCGGAGAGCAATGGCACCCCTGTCTGTCACATCCCAGGCAGTTTGTGCGGGAAAGTTTACACAACGACCCGATTCCACAATACTGTGCTCCCACGATGCGTGCCGGTCGTTACGTTCTGCGTCTCGTGCATCGCGCAGACTGAGTTATTTTTCTTCCGGGAGGCTGCCTGTCTTTCAGGATCTCGCGGCGGTGATGCTGAGCAAAACGCACCTTCAAGAATGCTCGGACCGCGCGCAATGTCCAGACGTCAGCAGATGCTATGCGTCGTTACGCGGATCTCCAGGTGCGCGGAGAGTACAGTGAAGCCGGATTGTAGTGACGCTTGGGGAGGCGCTGTTGCTGGCAGCGTGTTAAAGCGCCAATCACGTTATTTTAGCAGTTGCCTGGCTCCCCTGGAATATGGAGCAAAAATCAAATTTTTAACTCATTTCAGGACTGATGTATGCCACCCACAAAACATTTCATTCTTGCTTAACATATTACAGGAAATAATACAATAAAAAAATACTATACCATCTTATACTTTTATGATCATTTTACTTACTCTTCCAATTAAATAAAAATAAAATAAAAATAAATTAACTTAATTCAAAAATGTTTCCTCAATTCTTTTTAGTTATAATTAAAATAGAATTATTATAATTTTATTTTTTTTACATTTTAATTGAAAAAACTTAATACTGTATATACTGTACGGTAGTATATTATATACTTTATATACTGGATGATATATTATATCTTAGGTAATTTTTAAATTAACTCTATAAAGCACAATGCAATGCAGTGCAAAATTCAACATACCGTTAAAACTGCTTTAGAGTGCAATCATATAATGGGGCAATATAAATAAAAAACTAGACCTTATTGAACACTTCACTTAACATTAACAATTGACAGCTGTCATTCAGGTTAACTAAAGAACTGCAGCATGTAGCAATAAAATTAAAAGTCATGACTTGGAACATTTGTAGCTGAGTAGTCATCAGCTGTCTTTAAAATACTGCTAAACAGCGACAGTCTAATTAGCAAACACATCTCAAATGAGCACCAACACAAGCAGCATCATGACATCATGCAAGGATGTTTTAACACATAGTGTATGAAAAAAGTAGGACAGTTTTAATGATGTTGTTTTATAAATCCGGCTGCACACATTAAAGCTGATGCACAGAACAGTGAATCCACCCCGTGGCTTAATTCACACGATTTCCACACGTCCATTCTGATAATGCAGTGAAACTCAGATCAAAGCAGACATTTCAGCATTCAGCTGTCTCTGCATCTCAAGTTCAGACAGATTACGGCACACCCAAACATCTGCTGCACATCACTTCAGTTTACCTGAGATAGGATTCAACAGCCTGTGACTCACTCAATCATCTCTCTGAGGAAAAGCATAATAAATTAAACAGCTTCTAATGGCATCTGTGAATATATGACATGTTCAGAACTGATCTTTTACGTTAGAGGCAGAACATTTAGCATCAGCAAGTTAGTTTTGAAGAATATCATCATTCCATTGGGCTTTGTGTGAGGCAGGGTTGTCACAAACCACGTAACTGGATCCAGACTCTTTCAATTAGGTTTTTATTAACGTGGGTTTAGGCGCTACAGAAATGACAGCTGAGGAGAGCCGCTGAAATCCAGGAGAGAATTACTCACACATGACATCAGGAGCGTCAGTGGACGTTTAACATTTAACACTGCACACAAATGGCATTCTATACAGGAGAGCAGCTGCGCGACGGTACCCATCCACATCCTACTGAAGAAAACCCTTCAGCATATGCTCTATTTTAACATGCATTTATCCAGCTGTTCATTAAAAACAAGCTGTTTGCTCAAGCACTAAAACAATCTACATGATGGCACTTTGGTGGAAATAAAGCTGGCAGTCCGGGTGTAAAAGTGTCCAGTGGAACGGCAGAGATGGATATGAGTCAGACCCTGCGATCTTGCTGACACAACTGATCAATAATTCAACACTGAAAAGTGGCACGACAGCCTTCAGTTCACATTTTATTTTTCTTAAAAAGTAAAAAAAAAAAAAAAAACTGGGCTGTGAAACAATGAATTCTATTACAAATGGTTGACTGGAAATATTTGTAAATATTAATTGACAATTCATTCTTATATAAAATTGGCAGCTATAATCAATCAATCAATCCTAAAGATTATGTAATTAAAATGAATATAGAATAAAATTAATAAAAAAAATATATTTTAAAATATATATTTTATGTATGTTTTATTTAATCCTTAAAAAATGTATTACAGTTTTCACAAAAAAAACATTTTGAATCAGCACTAAAGTTTTCAAAATAAATAATAAATATAAATTTCATGAGCAGCAAATTAGCATATTACAATGATTTCTGAAGGATCATGTGACACTGAAGACTTGATTAATGATGCTGAAAAAAATGTATTCCTGAAGAACAGGAATAAATGACTTTTTTATTTCAAATATTTTTAAAATATATTTTTACAGAAATATTTCTTTTAAATTGTAATAGTATTTCATTATAGCGATGCAGAGTGGTGAAGTTCCTGTTGTGGCAGGGATTTTGTGTGCCAGGCTGAGCTGCAAGAACAGCACTAAAAGCACAGTGTGTTCATGAGCTGACAAGAACTCAAGAGAGAACATCTGACCCCTGCAGAGAGCAGAACTCTGCGCACACTATTAGCACAGTGACTCAGGTCAAATTTCTGTCCACCTTTAAAACAATGGTCAAATTACCTTTTCTGATTGAGTTCTGAATCTGGGGGTTTAAGCTTTTTGTGCTTTTGTTTGAGAACAGCCTGATGCTGGGTGCTTCTTTTTCTTGTGAGCTGAAAAGTGCACAGTCATATTAAATTAAATCTCACCTCTTAGCACTCTTTATAAGAGTCACTGTTCCTCAGGCGTTGAGTATGGATCATCCTCATATGCACTCTGATCTAGTCAGATGCTCTTCTGTGTTATACATTTATGAAGAATCTACTACAAAAAGCACAACTACCATCATCTTAACCAGAATTGCTGCCACTTGGTTCACAGATCCTGCTAGAATAACTTTTTGGCACAGAAATGTCTCATTGCATCACTTGCTCCTCTGCAGTGAATGGGTGCCGTCAGAATGAGAGTCTAAACAGCTGATGAAAGCATCACAAGTAATCCACATCACTCCAGTCCATCAGTTAACATCTTCTGGGGTGATCACTGCATGTTTGTCATTAAGGCATCATTAAGGCATGCTTTCTCAAATAGACGAGGCAGATGTCACTAACAACTCATAAGAGATATCCTGTCTTCTAAATTTACAGAAAAGCCCAACTGCCTTCATCTGTTCACAGACCCTGGCAGAGTAACTTGTTTGCACAGAGATGGGCTGCACTAAAGTTGCCACTTTTGGGAAAGCAGAATGACGTCAGCGTAGGATTTCTGCTGAGTCAGCAAGACACAACCCCAGTGATCTCCCAGCATTCCCTTGAACTCTACACCAGCACCAGCATTGGCTCCCGCTGCCCAGCCCTGGAATGAACGGCATTCTGTTTGACATCCTTGCAGCACTTTACACATTCTCACTCCCTACAGGCAAGAATGGTGTTACCAACTCTAATGCGGGCGTAAGGTGGGTGTATCTACTGCTTTCCATTCTATCATTTCAGCAATGGAGGAAGCAACTGCACCACAAGTGTTCGGGGCTTTGGTTGGCAGATGAGTGGATCGGGGCGCACACACACACACAAACACACACACACATGCAGTGACTCCTCCATGACACTGATTTTGTTCCTGTGCCAATATAGGCACTGCAGCAGCAATCATTTACATAATAAATATCTCATTACAGAGACAGTAACTGGAACGCATTCATTAATCATATTTAAAGCCAATAGAGAGAGGGGGGACACGATGTTCCTGTAAAGAAACAGCTCTCTCTCTCTCTAGAAGATTTTTCAGTGTGAAGTACACAGTAGTATATTCGCTATAGCCATGATGGAGAAACAGACTGTGTTATAAAAGCAACAGTTGAATCAGTTCATATTTATAAAAGTCATTCCTTTGTCTATATTGTGTTTGAAATTATTTTCAGTCAAATATTTTTTTTTTTTTTTGGGGCTACTGAAAAATCAATGACAGAATTTGTCTGCACTCTTATTCATAAGTCCTGAGAGAAGATTTTCTTTACAAAGTCAAAGTGAAGAGGGTCATTGCTATTAGAAAGTACATTTAATGTCTAATTAATCAAATATTTACATAAAACCTATAACATTAAATGTATACTAACTTATTGGTATATGTTCACATGACTGCTGTTATCAAAATATTTTTTAATTAATATAAAAAAATATTAGTATGTCAACTTCTCTTATAATATCACAATTACTTGAATATAGGAGTGAATTTTTATTAAATAATAAATCACATCCTCCTCCAGGAAACAAAGTTATTTGTAGCAGAAAAACAAAAGCACAAACATTAAACATTAGCAAGGGATTTTCTGATTTTGTTACACTCTAAAGCAGAAGTGGCCAAACATTTTAATACAAATGCCCCAAAATTAGACTTGCTAGAGGACAGTGGGCCAAAAGTCCAACTATGCTATGTTAAAATGCATTAAAATTATTACTACTAATAATAAAGTCCAACTATGTCTTATTAAAATGTAATAAATGTAAAGAATTTTAAACATAAAAATTAAATTAAATAAAAAATGATGATAAAAGGATAGATAGATAGATAGATAGATAGATAGATAGATAGATAGATAGATAGATAGATAGATCTTGAAAATTAACATTTCCCTACAGCACAGCAGGAATGGTTTGTGTACCTTTCATCGCTGCTGTCGCCCTCTGCTGGTATGAAGGTCAAGAACACCTGTCCGGTTGAAACGCTATTAATTTACTGCATTGCAGCACCGGGACGTTGTCACTCATTTTGGCATGGTGTCTGCACAGATCACTTCAGGAAGAAAAAAACAGAAAAAACTTATCCCAGTGTTCGATATATTAAACATTCGAAAAATACTAAACTTTCTCTGAATACAAAACTTCATAGTTGTTTGAAAAATTAATATTCCATTAATACGTTTCAAAAACTAGTTCTAAATCGCTTTTAAGTCTACTAAAAGAGTATTTTTCCATCTTATTTCTTTTTTGTTTCCCTGCCAAGCAAAAATGAGTCAGGAAATGCAAAGCACAGGAAACATAGATAATTAAAATAAATTAATTAAATAAAGGTAGAATGGAAGCTTCCATAAATAAAATGAGATTACTGGCACCAATCTGTAGTGCAGGGTACAGTGTGAATCTGGTAATGCAATTACTATTACAGATCTCCTGATACTGTCCTTTTAGTTCATACAGAACAATATTATCTTCATTATTATTTTTTTTCAATTCAAATATATTATTTGTAGTGGGCAATTCCAATCAAATTCCACCTTAAGAACTAAAAGGGAGCATCCAGTGACTATCATCATTTCATTTGTATTGTGTTAAGATTTCATATAGCTTCCTGAATGAAACAAGGGACTTCTCAGTTTAAAGCATATAAAGCAATAAGACCAGTTCATCTGCAACAATTTAAGGTTGGAAAATACAAAATTCAACTGATCTCCATTAGTTTTTACTTCTTTCAGTACTTTTTAATTCATAAAAAAGAAGGCTTGAATAGCTCTGATCCCAATATAGAAATAACGTTAGGTGATCATAAATAAATGAAAGCAATAACTAAACAAATGAATTAATTAATTAAAAAAGGTCTTTCCATGTATTTTTTCCAGTACAAATTTCTAAAGCTTTACTTTTAGATTTACATTTACTTAATAGGAAAAACACCAAAAGATATGTCTTGTTTACTATGAAATTAATCAAAATGAAGTGAGACTTTGATTAAAAAAGAATAAAATATCTGTCTATTGGCTCATAAAAATCAACTTCATTCATTGGGAAATATATGTTTCATATACCATGTTGACATAATTTTGTTGTTTTACACATAAACTTACAAAACTTGGACAAAGCTTACATTGATATTGCACCTCAAGTAAATATATTGTGATTTAAGAAACTTGTATTAGGAGACAAAACAAAAATACTGAGGTAGATATACATTTTTAGCAATGCATCCAATAAGTAATTCCATGACAGGATTTTAAGATTTTCCGCTCTGATTTAAAAAACTTTAAGGCTTTAATTTGTGGACTTTTTAAGAAACCTGTATAATATTCACAGAAGAATATTTTTTTTTTAAATTTGCATTCAAAATCCACTTGTTTAAAATGTTTGACATCCTCTCGCTCCTGCGCACATGCATAACTCCACAGCCTATCATGGCAATCAGCAGACTGGCCGCTGGCAGTGCGTGTTTCGCATAATAAGCTCTTCAAAAGCGTTTAAAGACATTGAGGGAAAATAAACTCCGGAACACAATGCACCACTAGCTTTCTCTACCCACAATGCCCCCACCAAGGTCCATAGCACAATCCAGTGTGGTTACACTGTGGTTTGGTTCTGGGGAAAACTGACCTCGAGCCATTCCTGGGTTACAGGAGCACCGGAGCGTTCCACAGCCCTCAAAAAGCGGATATCCGAAAAGCCCAGTCCAGCCCTCAGGGCCTTTTATAGAGAGCACAGGAAGTACAATTAGTACCCACAAATGAAACACCTCTAATTATGAGCTGTAGAGTTGAAGAGATCAGCATTAGCATGTGCTCACTCTATAAATACACCTCTTCACCACCACCACATACTCCAACACTGACAGGATGTTACCTTACTTCCTTATTTTGATATTTCAAGACAAACACCGCTCACACAGTGCTGGAAATAACACTCTTCTTTTCATCATTGGCAACATTATGAATTCAAACGAAAATTGGATTCTGATATAATTAGCAGTAGCACAATGTGGCTTCTTTACGCTCCATTAGTGTTGTGCTGTGATTAATGAAGGTGCGAAGCGTATTGGCTGCTCATCTCACAAGGCCCATGAGAGCGCTGCTGTGTCATCAAACTACAGCCCCCTGAGACTCGACTATCACTGTGGGCTATACAGCATTAATAGCAGACATTATGAACTAGAAGCTCTGCTTTCAGAGGTGGTGATGGGGGAGTTTTACCCACAATGCAATTACAATTTCCACTTCAGGCAAAAACCCATATTTGTAGAAGCTCACCATCAGTTTCCTCAGATGTGGAGTGAAACACTTCCAGTGAGAACCGAATAAAGAACTTTGGTGTTTAAAGCACAAGGGGAGTATGTTTACTGTACAAATACCTAAGCATTCTCAAATTAAGACACAAGAAAACTGGCTTAGACATTAAGTCTTGTTTTCAGAAAAATAATCAGAATTAAGTTAAGGATTTATTTTACTAAAATAACTTAACTTAATTTTTGGTATTTTTAAGAAAAAAATAAGTTTTTGATGTAAACAAATGTAAAAAAAAAAAAAAAAAAAATCTTGTTCATTTTTCTTCCTCCATTAATAGAAATTTTCACTGGTTTTAATCAGGATTTACATAAACATATTTGTTGACTTTTTTTTCCAGAAAACAGATCTTAAGTCATTTTCTGTTTTAAACTGATCAAAATTAAGTGAGTTTATGATTAAAACAAGAAACAATATTGAACATAATCTGGTTTAATTTTCTTACTGAAAGATATGTTTTTCTTGTTAGTCCTAATGTAACTTAAGTTTTGTACTTTTTTCAGAAAATAAGACTTACTAAATGATTTTTCTTCTCAAATGGATCAAAATGATTTGATTTAATGATTAAAACAAGATAAACAGAGAATTTTTTTTTTCTTACCCCATTGACAGATACTTTTCTTGTTTTAATCATTCACTTAATTCCCTTTTTAACATTTTTTCAGGAAACAAAATTCATATCAAGTAATGCTGATACTTAAATAAATGTCTCTTTATTTTACTTACTTTCATCAAGAATTTTTGGACACTTGTAAGGGACAATTTGGAAAATACTTAGCAAGAAAATAATTTTTGCAGTGTACCTAATGAAATAATATTTGAATATATACTGATGCCATACAAAAAGCATAACAAATAACAAAATCAAGTTTTTGACTGGGATAAACTATTAAAATAACAAATAATAAATAATAATATTAATACATTTTAGGGTTACCCATCTGAAAACAGGTCTAATCTGACCTCCTAGCTGGTTGGCACTGGTCTGGTTTAATGGGTATTTTTAGGTATCAGACTGACCAGATGAACACCAGATTGGAAAAGCAGACCGGTAAACCAATGGTCAGGAGTCAGGACAGCAGCAGAACAAAACATTGAGCACATGACTTTGTTTGGGAGTCTAAACAGCATGGAAACTAAATAAAATGCTGGTTTTATTTAGCGGTGGCGAGTTCCTGTCTATAGAAACAACAGCCGTCTTGAACCAATGTCACAGGTCTGCATGTGTATCAACAAACTGCACAATAACACACCTGGAGCTGCTTTGATGGGTCACAGTGAGTGACTCTTGGCAGCATGAACACCTTTGGCATGGGTGTGTGTGTGCAAGAAAATGTAAGTGTGATTTGTCTGAGCAGATATTTTAGGAGCGTCTGTAGGAGTTGAAGAATGTGTGGCCACAGACTAGTCTATCGTCTGCTTGGATTGCAGGACGTCCAGGTCCCCTGCGTGACCAACTCAACTAAACAGCCGCCCACTTACCGGCAGGAAAATGACAAGCCTTAGATCACTGAGTTTCCTTCGCTAGTCGGCACGGAGAAAATGAGGGACCAAAGATGGTGATTGTTTCCTGTTGGAGTGGGCGGCATCGGAGACGTGTCCTGTTCCTCTCTCCATCAGCAGGTTGGCCCCTCTCTCTCCTCCAGAGGTCAGGAGCACAGCTCCATCTACTGGACGAGACCATGGGCCAATCAGACAAAACAGAAGCAGATGGAAACTCACACAAACACAATCTCAGAATGGACATTTGAAGTGGATCAAAAACTTTCATCAAATTGTCCTAAAACCAAAACAATACCTGTTCATCTCTTGGGATAACTTTGAAAATATCTGTAGCTATAAGTAGAAATAGCATCTAACATTATTGCTATTTGTACTTTTTAATGTCTTTTTCAAATTTCTAAATTGTTCCTCACACTTCTTTTCAAATCAGTCTAGTAATTGAGATCCAAAAGTGTTTAAACCAAAACAACCTTTGACAGATTTTCTTTTCCTGCGAAACTCAAATAGATGAGGGAACCGTGAATTTTCCTTCAATCCCAATTTCAAGCAAATTAAAACTTTAGTCTTAAATCTTTATGTTCTTGTGTTTTTCATATTTTGGTTACACTTTATATTATGCTGTACTTTTTACAGTGTAATTATAAGTTTAAGTACGGAGTAATATTAATTAACTACATGTACTTATACAGTTAGGGATAGGATAAGAGTTTGGTTTAGAGTTACTTGCTTGTAATTATGCATCATTTATTGTAAATACATGTGATGTTTAACAAGGACACCTTAAA
Organism: Carassius gibelio; assembly: GCF_023724105.1. Taxonomy (NCBI): domain Eukaryota; kingdom Metazoa; phylum Chordata; class Actinopteri; order Cypriniformes; family Cyprinidae; genus Carassius; species Carassius gibelio. Next base: position 24,784,219 of record NC_068399.1, on the reverse strand, counting down.
ATAAAGTGATACCCATATTTTAGGGTTTGAAAAGTTACAAAAGGGTTTTCTGGCAAATTGTTCCAAAGAAAAACAATGACAAAAATATGCAACTGTAAATGATAAACACATATTTAAGGTGAAGCATCACTTTTTCTGTGCACAGTAATTTTACCGTTCATCACACATCAAAATCTGCTTACAAAGGCAAATAAATATCAAACCGTTCTTGGCTTAATGTTTCTCTTAATGTCTTTATTACATACACATGAACATTGATGTACAGTACGCATGAATACTTCAGTGTTTTAGAGGCCAAAACCACGGTAGTGTGAGTATAAAGTGCTTATATAACGGATGTGATGCAGTCAGCTGACAGAATGAATAAAAGAGATCGACATCTCTGCAGATAAATACTGTTGAGCTATTTTCATTCTCTTAAGTTATTGTCCTTCTCGAATTAACCAATATTGAGCAAGTTTATGATTAAAACAAGAAAAAGAGAGAAAAATTCTTATTTTTCTTACTCCACTGTCAAACGGTTTTAATCATAATCTCATTTAATTTAATCAGTTTTTCAGAAAAAAACAGACTTAGTATCTTAAATCATTTTGCTTCTCAAATGGATCATTATGTGAAGAGAAAAACAAACTGGAAAGTTATCACCTTTTTTTCTTTTTTCTTGCTTTAATCACTCACATAATATATCATTTTGATCCATTTGAGTATCAAAAGACAAGAAAACAAGACTTCATATCTTGTTTCATTTTCTTATTAAGTGACTGCATCTTGATTTAAGATTTTTTTTTTAAAAGGAAAAAAAAAAATACTATTTAAAAATATATATTTTTTGCACTGTACTTAAAGGGATATTTCATCCAAAAATGAAAAATCAGACATCATTTACTCATCCTCAAGTTGTTCCAAACCTGTGTGAGTTTCTTTCTGGTAGCCATTGGCTTGCAGAGTATTTGTTTCCCATATTTTGGAAGTCAATGGCTACCATTTAATTTCTTCAAAATCTCTTATTTTATCCTCAACAGAAAAATACAAAATATAAGTTTGAAACAACATGAAGGTTAGTTAACAATGACAGAATTGTCATTTTTTGTTGTTGAGTGAAACTATCCCGTTAATGCAGTCATACGTCTTTCAAAAGCATGACAGGTAAATAATTTACACAATAAAATCTTGCACTTGCTTCAGTCGTTGAGATTGGAAGGAGCCATAAATACATACACTGGCCATTCCAGATGAACCAACCAGTCTCAGATACACCTCGTAACACGGTCAATCAGAGTTTTTGACCTCATGCAGGTGGTCTTTCCGGTTGATGAAGACACACTGGATGAGGGAGGCCTGCGGGCCGCTCTCCTCTCTGTGGAGGGTGATGATGAACCTGCTGATGCCGGTGTTTGGGCACGGGGAGAACACCTGGCTCATCTTCAGGCCTGCGGGCAGACAGCACTGCAGGTCCTCCACGAGGTGGCGCACAGACACACGGATAAACGCCCCGTGACTGACGATCAGAGCGTGGACAGGAATGTTCTGGACTCCATCGTTAGCTAGTCCAGCAATCACAGGCTGGTCTGGTCCTGACGGTCCAGAGGTGGACGCAGAACGCTGGTCGCCTGAACAGTGCTCCTCTAACATGCGCTGATACAAGGATCTGAGGAACTTCTTAAAGCGCGTCTTTACCTGGATGAACAGAAACAGTTTCTTCTGTGTGAGCATTCATCTGATCAGCCAATGGGGACTGAGGTCTTAAAAAATTACTTGAAAAATGACTTCATATTTTAGAGATTGAGAATTTTTACGTTTTTTAAAAAAAACAAATTTTTGCTTAAATATTACTACAGTTTAAAATAACTTAAATATCTAATTTATTTATTTGATGCAAAGCTGAATTTTCAGAATCATTACTCCAGTCTTCAGTGTCCCATGATGCTTCAGGAATCATTCTAACATGCTGATTTGCTGCTCAAGAAATCTTTGTTATTATTATCAATGATGGAAATATATATATAAAATAAAAAATAAAAAAAATAAAATGATTTTATTCATCAAGGACGCACCTTAAATGTTAAAAAACATTAATAAAGGTTACAGGTTTTCTATTTTAAATAAATTATGTTATTCTGAACTTTCTGTTCAATAAAGAATTCTTAAAAAAATATTAAAGGGGGGGTGAAATGCTATTTCATGCATACGGAGATTTTTACACTGTTAAAGAGTTGGATTCCCATGCTAAACATGGACAAAGTTTCAAAAATTAAGTTGTACGTTTGAAGGAGTATTTTTGTTCCAAAAATACTCCTTCCGGTTTGTCACAAGTTTCGGAAAGTTTTTTTCAAGTATGGCTCTGTGTGACGTTAGATGGAGCGGAATTTCCTTATATGGGTCCTGAGGGCACTTCTGCCGGAAGAGCGCGCGCTCCAGTATAGCAGAGCACTGAGAGCATAACAGACTTCACTGATCAGAGCGAGAGCGTCGCGAAATGTCACAAAAGAAGTGTATTTTTAGTTGCCAGGGCAAGACAACCCTGCACAGATTACCCAAAAAAACAGCATTAAGGGACCAGTGGATGGAGTTTATTTTTACAGAGCATCAACGGAGTTGTGCAAGTGTTTTTGTTTGTTCCCTGCATTTCGAAGATGCTTGTTTTACAAACAAGGCCCAGTTTGACGCCGGATTTGCACATCGTTTATTTCTTAAGGATAATGCAGTCCCAATGAAAAAGGGTCACGATCGTGTGTTGGAACCGCATTCAGCCTCTGGATCTGATTCTGGATCATAAATATACGCTGAATCTGACTGTTAGGCATGGTTTGTTTTGGAAGTTTTTTTCTTCACGATAATGTCACAGCTTCCAAACGCTCTCAACGCAAAAGCTTACTCGCGCTCGTGATTCTTTAGCTCCGCCCAGACGTCACGCCTCCAGCGGCTCGTGTTTTTCCGGGAAAAATCGGTACAGACTATCTTTCTCTTATGAATATAATAAAACTAAAGTCTTTTTGGAGTTATGAAGGATGCAGTACTACTCTATAGGTACTCAAGATTAACAGGATATTGAGTGAAAACGAGCATTTCACCCCCCCTTTAAGCAGCAAAGCAGCATTGTGAATTATAGAAATCATTGCTTAAAATTGAATACCAATAATAATAAAGCAGCAAATCAGTATATTAGAATGATTTCTGAAGGATCATGGGACACTGAAGACTGGAGTAATGATGCTGAAAATTCTGTTTCGCATCACAGGAATAAATAACATCTCGAATCATACATATATAAAAAAAACAGTTATTTCAAATAGAAAAAATATTTCGCAATATTACTGTTTTTACTGTATGTTTAATTAAATAACTGCAGTCTTGGTGAGAAAAAGAGACTTCTCTCAAAACATTAAAATATTATAATAAAATATATTCCAAACTTGTAATTAAAGTACTTCCACAACATCCAGCTGCACTAATTTCAGTGTGAAATCTCCTACAATTTCCATCGGGATCTATTCTTATTCTTGTGAGAATCCTCAATTTGTACCTGTTCCAGCGTCTCTCCGCCGGGAGGGGTGTAATCTCGGCAGGCCTGACCCGCTGCGTTCGCCATGTTCTTCAGATGCTCCTTTGGTCTTCCCTCTGCCACCCCAAAACCCTGTCCAAACACATGTGTGCATATAAACCAACACAACTGCAATTCTTATAATCAATGCCAAATATATTTATTCATTACATAATTACTTATATTCATCTAATCATACAATTGTATCCATTCTTTTATATTTAATGCTCGGTCTAAGTAGCTGCAGACAGACTGCTTAGAGAGCTCACCCTCTCTCGGAGTAAAGGATCTAATATCATCTCAGCCGCAGAAGAATGAAGGTTGTTTCCTAAAATGATTTCCGCTGTCTTGAGAAAGAGAAGTTATATTTTATTTGAGGGGTGCTTCACTCAGAAATTCAAACTCAGTTGAGTCACACACACCTGGACGGCTCTTTGCAGGTTACTGACGAAGACATTGGTGAAATGCAGATCTCTGAGGTACTGTCCGGCTGCCGCTGCCTGCTGGTGTCCCGTGTCTGACAGCGGTGTGTCGATCCCCTGACCTTCACAATGGAGAGAAGAAAAAAAACTTTCATCCACACACTGTAAAGGTCAACAGCACACAATAGAGCTCAGCTCACACATACACTGACCTTGAAGCAGTTTATCTCTGTTGTATTGTGTTTCCCCACTATGAAACAGAGCATATAATAACATATAATAAATGAATGACTTAAGAAGGGACAGTTCACACGCTATGACTTCTATATATTCATTTATAGGTCACTATGTTAAACGACAGACAAAACGTACGATTTCACAGAGTTAAGTGTATACAATGTAGGACAATTCCATTTGGAGATGTGTTTATGAACAGACTTGAACACACATGCAAATAACTTGCATGTCCTCTCTGCCCCCACAGAATCATTAAATAACATTTCAGCTATAAACGAAGCATTATCCTTTTTATGCATGTAAAACAAAAGCAAACAGACGGAATACACACGTGGACACTTACTGTCGAACAATCGTCAGTGCAAACGAAAGCATAATACAGATTTGTAGGACTGGAAGAATTGTATGACCGGCGGCTCTTCCTGGTTCAAGAGTCAACAACGTGTCGAGGTTATATGACGTCACTTCAGGGAATGGAAGTCTGTCGCCCCCTGGTGGTGAAGAGCACCGCTGCATATTGTAATGCTTACAAAGCGCCACATGAGGGCGCTATTTATTCAAAATCCAGTGATTTGAGTTGCAAATGTAGTTTTTCCTGTGAATCTGGTTTCTTGCTCTTGTAGTTCTCTAATCAGTTTTGTAAATTGGTTTGTTTTGTATTTCCCTGACACTAACACTAACGTGTCTAAATTGTTCTTCTTTCATTGACAGCATTAAGATCAGTGTGAGTGATCCTGACGAGGCGCTGAGAAAAGTCAAACGTTTACCGTGACAACGCCGTGTATAAATCAAATAAAATTTAAAAATAAAAAATAAAATAAAATCAGTGTACCCCGGTCAATATAAGATAAGATGTAGATCCTGTCTTTTTTTTTTAATTCAAAATAGTAATTCTACTGTGTAATTGACAAAGTCCGCCACATGAGGGCGAAAGTACCACGTTCCGTTATATCCAGGGGCGCACATAACGTTTTTCAGCCTGGTTAGTTTATATATATATATATATATATATATATATATGTATATATATATATATATATATATATATATATATATATATATATATATATATATATATATATATATATATATATATATATATATATATATACATATTATTATTTTTATTTTTTTTTGCAAAGCACTGTGGACCAGTTATGTGCACCCCTGGTTATAGCATCACATCTTATATAATTTTGTGTCTAAACAAAAACCTTAAACTATTTTTTTTTTTAAAAGGTGCGTAACTAAATTAACATTTACTTATTTTATTTTTGCAGATGCCAAGGAAACATATACCCTTTCATTTAGTTTAATTTGATGTAAGCTACTAAAATAACTAAAACTGAAACTAATTAATAATAGAAATAGACATAAAAAAACGTTATTAGTTATAGAAAATTAGAATAGTACTATAATGATAATAAATAATGTAATAAACAGTGACTCAACATAAAAGTAAAATTGTAAAAAAAAAATAATAATAATAATTAACAAGCTAGTTATTACTTATTAATAAATAATAAGTAATAAGTAATGTTTCTCCAGAATCTAAATTTCACAAAAAAATGCAAAGAGAATATTTTAAAACGATTCTCACTTTAATTTATTTTAACGATCTAAAATAGCCTAACTTAAACTAAGAATTAAATAAAATGAATAAAAATCATACAGAAAAATAAAAAACGTATAAAACATGAAAATTACCAAAATATAAGTTCCTAAATACAAAAATAACGAAAATAAAAACTTTTCTCACTTTCATTTAGTTTAATTTGCCGTTCTAAATTAAATAAACTAAAACCGAAATAAAATTAATAAAGACCATATAGACATAAAACTAATAAAAATTACAAAATTACAAAAAATGTTAAATAAAAATGTAAAACATAAAAATAAAAATTAATTCAAGCATTAAATGAAAAATTGTCATAGAATTTTAGTTGTTTAAAAAACAACAACAACAACAAACATATCTCTCCAGATTCCAAAATCAAAATAGGTTTTAGAATTTTACTAAAAAGCATAGAGGATGTTCTTTCAAGAAGCAAACAGTTGCAGTCTCAGCTGTCTTACCTCCCTTTGATATCTGACGATGGTTGCTGATACGCCCCCATGTACGCCCCCCGCCTCGAGCAGGACGGCCCATCATTTGTGTAGCATGCACATGGCTGCTGATATACGACTAATCCATGAACCCAGTATTCATTCAAGCACTGAACTCTGGAATTCTGGGATCAATGATTATTTTAGTCTTTCTTAAAAAATGTTGCATAATCTGGTCAGTGCAGGTAAACGAAACATCTGGATCTCAAATGTAGAGTGTTATACAGCACAGTCAGGAGGGCGTGAGTGTGTGTGTTTTTGAGTGTGTGTGTGTGTGTGTGTGGGTGGATGGGTGTGTGTGTGCGCGATGATAGTTCTTGCCTCCGTAATTGGCCCGTTTCCTCCAGCGGCGCGGAACACACAAGTGGAGCCAGACACATGCTCACAGGGATTTTCCAGAAAGACGAGGGGCCCTGTTTTAGGGACGCTGAGGGGCTGAAACCGCTGTAAATGTCACAAATGAATGAAGGGCCTCAACCAAAATGCAATCTGATCCAGAGCGGCCCTGAGCAGCGCCGTTTGATCTGCTTCACACTCCACCTCCGAGAGCCAAGACAACAGGCATTACAACATCCCCATGTTATGACTTTACCAAATTATCTTCATATGTATCATGTTAAGAGCTGCTTGGGTTTGTTTGTGTGTGTGTGTGTGTGTGTGTGTGTGTGCATTGTGAAGTTTAGATTGCGCTTCCCAACATCATTATCCGACTGATCGGCAGCCAAGCGCTAATTTCACAATCAGATGCTGATGCTTTGAAAACAGGCCTTTTTGAGTTAACATACACACCCTTAAGACCTTTGGCATGAAATCAATGTGTATTATTATTATTTTTTTTTTTTTTCAGAAATCTTCTGCAGAGTGATTTGCATGATCCCAGCTAACAGTGAACTTTCTAACAGCTTGCACTAACGATTTTTAAAAGTTATGAAAGTGTTCGGAGACAACGGTTATGTGCTAAACGAAAACATGTTTATAATGTACTACAGTAGGCTATATCTTGCTAGAAACGTGCTATCAGTGTGCAAAATCATGCTAGAACCATGTTAAAATATACTATGTGTTAAATCATTCTAGCAACATAAATAAATATAAATCACGCTATCACCACATTAAAATATACAAGCAATGTGCTAAATCATATGAGAAACATGCTAGCAACATACAAAATCATGCTATCAGCATGTTAAAACATACTAATAAGTGCTAAATGATGCTGGCAACATGTTAGCATCATACTAAATCATTCTAGAAACATGTTAAAACATTAACACTAAATCATTTTAGAAACTTGCTAGCAGTGTGCAAAATCATGTTAGAAACATGCTATCAATACGTAAAATCATGCTAGCAGCATGCTAGGAAAAAAATCATACTAGCAACACTTTAAAACATGCAAACAATGTGCTAAATCTGGCTAGAAACATGTTACTAAATCATGCTAGCAATGTGTTAAATGATGTTAGCAACATGTTAGCACTGTACTAAATCATGCTAGCAGAATGCTAAATTATCTTAGCAACATATTAAATGTTAGCAATAGGTTAAATAATGTCGGAAACATGCAAGCAGTCATGATAGCAATATTCAAACATGCTAGAAACAAATCATGTCAGCTCCATGTTAAAACTGGCAAGAAATGTGCTAAATCATGTTAGAAACACGCTATCTTAAATCATGCATATCTATCTTAAATCATCTATGTCCTTAATGATTCTAGCAACATGTAAGCACCATACTAAATCATATAAATTAATATCAGCATGCTAAAACATGCAAGAAATTTGTTAAATCAAGCTAGAAACATGCTAGCAGCCTGCTAAATCATGCTAGCAACATTTTAAAACATGCTACCAATGTGTTAAATAAATGTATTTGATGAAAGTTCTAAGAAATGTTTTTGTAACCTTTAAATAATGTATAATCATGACTAGAACTTTAACTAGAACTAGAACTTTAACATTCTTAGAATAAGCCATTAAAAATAAACATTCAAATAGCGATATATGAATAAGACAAGAATATTTCAGTATTTCAGAAACATTTCAAAACAATATTTCCAGAATGTTTTTATAATTTGTTACCTGGGATGGATCTTCAGTCTAAACTACATTTAGATTATCAGTTGTCTTTACAGAGTTGTCACTGCGTAACTGAATGGCATCTGTGTGCTTTTTCATCAAGATTAGTGTCAACACTGTGAAGAAGTTCTAACTATTGCTTTCATGATTTGTTCCAAAAAAAGACGTATGTGACTCTGAAAGAGCTGCTAATGTTGATTTGACTGCCGCACTGTATTTATACAACATTTGCCAGCTTCTCTATCTGCATCTGTGGGTTTCTTTAGCAGATATTGTGATGTAATTCAGCATGCCATGGGAAAAATCAAAATAAGCTTTGCAAATTTGCTCCTAATTACTAAAAATTGCCGTTGACAACTCTAGCTAACTTGCCCTTTAATCATGTCCCAGAATTCCGTGCAGGGCTGTGAAACTGATGATGTGATTGCAGTGTCATTGTGGAATATGCAGTCAAAATTAGATTCTAATCTAAATGAACATACGATTATCCCTTATCATCCAAAAAGTTGTCTGACTGACATATTCTGAATGAAACTGAATATGCTGATGTGTCTGAAATATAATGCAGACATGCATATTGTGTTGTATACCCAAATATCTGCCACAGGGTTGTCAGCTAAATGATGCGTATGTGTTTATACATTAAACTCAATATTGACCACATTCAGTGCTTTTTTTATATATCCTGACTCAACACTTCTCTCACTTGATTGATAGAGATATTCTAATTAGAGACTTTAATTAGGTTATTTAAAACCTTTATACAGTGCATGTCTTTGAAAAGACTGTCAAAAAGACTATCTATCCCTCACAGCATGTTTCATCCATGTTAAATTCAAAATGGCATCTAACCAAAGTGAATTATTAGTGAAATTTATTAGCAGTTTCTGTGTAAAAAAAAAAAAAAAAATTCCTACATTATGTTTTTGTTAAGGATGCAGTGATATATTTCCTGATATGGAACTTGTGTCCGGAACCGGAGGGAGAAGTTGTTCCCTTTGGGCCATTTCAGTCCTGGGAAGATCTGTTTCAAGATCAGGGACATCTCTCATTTTTACTATTCTTCCCTCTCTCCCTATCCTATACAGTATGAGTAGGTCATTTCAGGCCTGTTTTCACAGACTTTCAAGTAATGATATTAACAATGGAAGAACGTCTCTGCTGCTCCTCACTGAATCAGTGGCTGCTGGGAAGGGTCAAGAACCTCCTCTGGCTTGACCTTGCGGAGAAGGTCGACAGAGATTTTCCAGGGGGCATCAGTTATTATTAGACTATCTGTGAAGATAAACTCAAGCAGTCTGTGTGGGAATGGATTATTTGAGCTCGATGAGTCTTAGGAAACGGTCATTCTCATCAGCTCTCCAGAACACACACCATTAATGCTGACTTTCTTGAGCAATCAGAGAGCGAGACTGTAATGTAGTGGAGAACATGTCCTGCTCTCTGTTAGAAACACTGCAGTATTTTTCACTGAATCATGGGAAAATCAGATCAGCCCATTTTGGTATGAGAAATCTATTCTTGGAGTGTGGGACGGGCAAAGAACATCTCGTTTTTTCTGGTCTTATGAGTTTTTGAAGTGAGACTTTTAAGAAGTTTTTGCTGGTTTATGGCACACTCAGAGAGAAGAAAAGTTGTGTAGACTAGTGCATATGTGTCCTTTTCATTTCCAGCATAACATGAATTCTCCAACCATTTACAAAATAAAGATCTGAGGATATGATCATCACCTTCTCATCTTTGCTGATCTTGTTCATGTAATGCCTTTTCCTGCTGATAAGACTGGAATGTTTAAATAGAATGAAAGATTATGTAGTCTTTGACAGAACCCGATACAGAGATATGAACAGGTATGAATGTGGGCAGGTAATGGAAAAAACTGGTAAATGTGATTACTAGTGCTTTAGAAGGAAAAAAAAACTGCATTTAAACAGCTGTAATGAACAGAGTATTTGCTAATTTGTGTTTATTGCATATTTACTCTGAAGAATTTGTAAGCTCATAGATTTCAGTTTATGACAGACTAAGCATGTTATTTCTTTAGCATGGAAAAGCATTTAGAAAACATCCTCCTCTAAGTGGACCAAAGAAAGGTATTGGATTCTTGCTTTGGAAAAACTGACTTAAGATGCATTTAATATATTTAATAAGATATGTACCCCTTTATGCAAGTTATTGACAAGTAGATAATGTGGGATGAAGATGACTCTGAACTGCATGTGAGATTTTTGTTTATGAACAATAATAGATACCGTACTGATTATTGTAACCATAATTTAACATTAAATTTGCTTATACATTTTTACGTTTGTATATATTTTTAATAACAATTAGTGCTGTCAAATGATTAATCATGATTAATCACATCCAAAGTTTTTGTTTACATAATATATGTGTTCTGTGTATATTTACTATGTCTATATAAATATGTGTATATTTTTCAAATATGAACTTTATGTGTGTGTATTTATATTTACATAATAAATACAACAAACACACACATATATTATGCAAAAAAACCTTTTATTTTGTAAGCGATTAATCACGATTAATCATTTGACAGCACTTATAATAAAAATAATACTTTATTACATAAATACAGACATACAAAAATGAAGTAAAGCAGTATAAACCTATACACAACTAACCTACTGACAGATTCTGACTATAAATATAATATGTGAATATATAAATGTTTACCTATACCTAAGCTAAAGAAGTACAAACTATACGAATGCTTAACATAAATACTGTACCTATACACAACGAACCTACTGACAGATTTGACTAAAAATACATAATATATAAAGGTTTGCCTAAACTAAAAAAGTACAGACTATACGAATGCTTAACATAATACTGTACATGTGCAAAGAGGACCATCATAAGTCAAGCAGCTGGCTGGGGAACAGTGTAAGGTGATTTATAGTGCATGAGCATGTAAATACATATTACTTCTTTTTTGGGATTATGTACAAAGCAGTGTGTGTGAAATACATAGAGGAGAGTGTGTTACTACAGGTGGTTTGTACAGGCCCACTCACCTGTGTGTAGCCCTCTTAAAAAAAGTGTTAAGGTTGGGGTGGGGGGGGTGGTGGTCCATGTTACAGGAGGTAGGGGGTTTGTGTGGGGTTTCAGAGGAGGGTGGGCTGATTTGAGTTCAGGACTCTCACTGCCTGGGGGAAAAAGCTGTTGAGCAGTCTGGCGGAGCGGGCTCTGATGCTCCGGCACTGTCTTCCTGATGGCAAGAGCTGGAAGAGACTGTGGGAGGGATGGGTGGGGTCTTTCACGATACTGTTGGCTTTGCTGTATTGCATCGTGCAAGTAAAATGTCCAGGATGGAGGGGAGAGGGACACAGATGATCTTTGCAGCTGTGTTCACTCTCCGCTGGAGGGTCTTGCGGTCTGCTGCACTACAGTTCCCGTACCAGACCTTCTATGGTGCCCCTGTAGAATGTGTTGAGGATGAGTGGAGGGATTTCATATATAGACTTAATAAACTTAATAAAAATAACAGAAATAAAATACAAATTAAAAATTATATAAATTATAAAAGTAAAAAATAAAGAACAAAAGAGCTGAAAAGAGTGTGTACGTCGTGTCATGGCAGTTCAAAAGTAACACTGCCTTCTTCCTCATTATGCAGAAACAGCACATAAGTCATGATGTGTAATGTTCTCTTGAAGCTGCATTGGAGTGGTTTGTGGCTGCCGTCAGCACAGTCCAGGGATTCTGCATTAGAATTCAATAAAGCACTAAGCCAATCAGGAGAATTAGAATCTAAAGCTGTAGCTGGCTCACAGAGGGCCCTTTATGTGGCGGAAGGCTGGGGGCACACAGCAGGAACACAGCGCTGGGCTGAGAAACATCTAGCCTCTGTATCAACCTCTGCTGTTTCGCATCGACTAGCTTGATGTCTGTGACTAATCAGAGGTCCACTTTGATCCGAGCGCTGTTTAGAAAACAACTGCTGATTTTTGTCCTAGAGTTTGAATGTCAGTCTCTTCCTGGCCATTTCCTTTTGTCCTTCATTCAAGTGATGTTTATTGTGAGACTAAATTCCAAAGTAGTGTATAGAACCAATCAGCTTCCTCGCTACAATGGGACCACACCCACATAGAAGTCTGTGACTAATCAAATCTTTCCAGCTGTACTGTATCCTTCATGTTCCGGACACGAGTGAGGCCTCTGCTTAGAAAGTGAACTTTATATGAGTGCAATCCTGAGACTTCATTTTCAGTTTGTTTGGTCTGGGTGGAGAGTGAATGCTTAAGTTGTTATAATGTTGTCTAAAAGACATCAAGTGGTAAGAATGCATTGAAGAAATGGCAGATGGCAAATGTACACACTCACTGGAGTGCAGTCTAATTCACATTGTAGTATTTCCTCATAACGTGTGGGTTTCTACTGATCTTCCTCTGTTTGGAGATTGAGGATGTGATCTCACTCTCCAGAAATCCAGCCTATGTGACTCTTTGCTTATGATTGGAGCCAGGCTTGCCTTTATAATGGACACCCCACCCTGTTGCTCTCTCTCTTTCTCTCTCTTATCTCATGCAGGAGAAGCCAATAGAGGCGTATAATGTCCATTCATACTCCAGATGGCATCCCGGTGTGGTTTTATCCCATGAGTGAAAGTGAGAGCATCCTCTCCAAAAACAAAAACTCCTTTGTCCCTAAATATTGTTTTAATAATTTACCTAAAATAAATTATGTCACTAATGTGACCGAGCGTTCGTGCAGGGTCCGCCTAAACACTTAGTAATAAGAAAACAATAAAACGAGAGAGTCTTAACTCTTATGGACTTTTTATTATTCGTCACCAACCAGGGAGAACTCAAAAACCCGCGACACTCCAGCGCAGAAAAGTGCGCATGCCCATTGCCTATCTACGGCAAGCCCCGAGGGGATAAACGCATTACACACACACACATATAAAGAGCGCCCATACATCCAGAATTAGAGCCATATAACAGAATCAAATAAAGTTTGTTACATACGTCCCCCCCTTACAAAATAAACGTCCCCGTTTATGTGCCAGAATAACAGTCAGAAACAATAAACATCTGTGTACAATAAGACACTAAACAAAACACAGAGCACCTTTTTAACATGATGGCAACAAGCCAATGAAAAGAACAACATTACCCCTTTATATATTTATCTTTCTTTTTTTTTTTTTTTTTGTTCTAACTCATTCCTCTTACCATGTTTTTTCTTTTAATTTACAGGTAACTTTCCCTCAATTTTCAAAGGATTTTTTTTTTGTTGCATAGAACAAGAGGCACAGCAATACAACAAATTCTTATTAACCCCTTCCCATACACAAGAGGCAGAGTTATTTCAATAAAGAACAAAATCCTTCAAATGACCAGGAGGTCTACGAACTCTCCCAGTCTTACTAACATTTGGCTCAGACTCCTTAACCGAACACTGTGAGTCAGACAAAGTACTCAGATCTTTCTGGGGAGAAACAAACTTTGCTTCACCAGAAACTTCAGACCCCAGGGGAATTGACTCACGCTGCGAGTCTGGAACGTCGGACAGTGTCCGAATCTGTGACAAGGAAGAAACAGGTAATGTGTACGGCCGCACCCTATTATAATGCACTACCTGTGCCCTCTTACCAGCATCAAAAGGATTTACAATCCGATAAGTCAGTCCCAGCTCACCACATGAGTCCATGACTTGCACAATTTTATAAGGTCCCGTCCAATGGGGTGCCAGTTTCATGCGACTCTCCACCGGGTTGTGGAGCCACACCATGGCACCTACATCATAAGGCCGGTGACGCAAGCCAACATCGTGGTACAGTTTTTGACGGTCATGGGCTGCCTCACTGTGCATCCGTGCACTGCTAAAGGCAGAGTTCAGTTTTGTCAGCAATGAGGAAACAAACTCAGCATGAGATACTGACAACTGAGAGTCAAGAGCACGAGAAGGTAACAGCACATCAGCGGGAACACGTGCTTCCCGACCGTGGGTCAAGAAGAAAGGTGTGAAACGAGTGCTGGAGTGAGTCGTTGTATTATAAGCAAATGCCACATGCTTCACATACTCGTCCCATTCCCCACCATAAGTCAACAGTGTCTTAGCCAGTTGGTCAATCAGAGTTCGATTAAAGCGTTCAACCATGCCATCTGACTGAGGATGGTATGGCGTGGTGCGAGTCTTTTTAATGTTCAGAAAACAACAGAGAGACTGAACCACCTCCGCCTCAAACTGACGACCCTGGTCGGAATGCAAAGTCTCTGGAACGCCATGAAGTAGAACATAGTCCTCAAACAGACAATGTGCAACTGTCTGTGCTGACTGATTAGGCAAGGGATACAAATTGACAAATTTAGTGAAGTAGTCTTCGACAACCAGCACATACCGGTTTCCCTTTGATGTCGCAGGCAGCTCTAAAATGTCCATAGCCACTCTTTCAAATGGCCGCACTGACTGGGATCCACCCATTGGCGCACGGTGGGCTGGAACAGGACTGCGCCGTGTCTGACATGCCTTGCACTGCTCACACCATTCCTTGATGTCCCTGTACATGGAAGGCCAGTAACAAAATTGTCTTGCCCGTTCCCACACACGCTCTGAAGAGAAATGGGCAGAAGCTGGGGCGCCATGCAATTGAAAAAGAATGTCAGAAATTAGTGCAGAAGGAACAACTATTTGGACTACAGGCTTACTCGAGAGGGGGCAGCAAATGGAGCGGCATAACAATCCATCAATGATAGAAAGATGGTTGAATACAGTCCAAAGCTTCCGTAAGTACTGAGAAGCTCCTTGTAATTTTCTCCTGGATGGTCTTTGGGCATGTGCCACCCAGTTCAAAGCAGTCTTAATGTCAGGGTCAGCATTCTGCATAGCTCTAATGTCTGACAAACTGTGGGACAATGCATTAATGGGAGACATGTCGGCTGAATTGTCAAGTGAGTTTTCCACAGTCGCATCACCTGCACCATCTTTGACTTCAGAGGAATGTGCAATGTCAATGATTGTTTGATTAGAACTCACCACATTTACTTGCAGTGCCCCTTTAACACTATTCTCCACCACGTTTGTGTCAGGTGTCTCAGGGCGGCGAGAAAGCGCATCTGCATTCTTGTGATGTTGTCCATCCTTGTGTACAATGATCCAATTCAACGGATCAAGCTCCAGGATCCATCTCGCTCTTCTCCCTGTTGGGTCATCATCAATGGACAGACGCCGAAGAGCTAAGAGTGGTCGATGGTCTGTGATAATGGTAAATGAGGCAAGTCCGATGTAGTGCTTGAATTCCCGTACTGCCCACACAATAGCCCACAACTCACGATCAAATGTGGACCAACGCTTCTGTGTGGAATTCAATGTCCGGCTGGCATATGCCACCACATGTTCACGCCCATCTCTGTCCTGCGCAAGAACTGCACCGACGGCCAGGTTGGAGGCATCAGTGTAGATTTTAAATGGCACACTGAAGTCAGGCAATATCACGACAGGCCCAGACGACAACACATTTTTCAGGTGGTTAAATGATTGGTCGCACGTGGCGTTCCACACAAAGGGCACATTTTTACCAACGAGTTGGTTCAGTGGCGCAGCGAGTTTCGAAAAATCCTTGACGAAACGTCTATAATAAGAACATAGTCCCAGAAAGGCTCTCACCTCAGAAGGAGAACGGGGAACTGGCCAGTTTAAAACTTTCTCTGTGTTCTTGGGGTCGGGCTGAAGACCCTTTCGAGAAACTACATGGCCCAGGAAGACTACATGATCTCTGGCAAGGTGGCATTTTTGTGGGTTCAGTCTCAACCCTGCGGATTGGATTCTCGAAAACACTTCTTTAAGGCTTGACATGTGTTCCTCAAAGGTTTTATTGTAAATCAAAATATCATCGAGGTATACCATGCAGACGTGCCATGGGAGCCCTCTGAGGACCAGCTCCATCAGTCGTTGAAATGTAGCCGGGGCGTTGGAAAGGCCCATCGGCATAGATCGCCACTGATAGAGGCCCTGTCCTGTTGTAAAAGCCGTTTTTTCTCTGTCCTCCTCTGCAACTTCCACCTGCCAGTAACCGTTGGAGAAGTCTAATGTGCTGAACCAGGCAGCACCTGCCAGTGCGTCCAGTGTGTCATCCACTCGGGGCAGAGGATGAGAATCTTTAATAGTCACACTGTTTAAACGTCTGTAATCCACACAAAAACGCCAGGTGCCACATTTCTTTCTCACCAAAACAACCGGCGATGCCCAAGGACTACAGCTCTCCTCGATCACACCATCCGCAAGCAAATCAGCCACCTGTCTTTCTATTTCAGCACGTTTTTCAGGGGATGTACGATGTGCACGCAGTTTGATGGGAGCCTGTTCACCAGTTCTTATATAATGTTTCACTAGCTTACATTTGCCAACATTCTGTTTGGAAGAGCTGAAGATGTCATGGAATTTTAACAGCAAGGCTGACAGTGCAGCTTTCTCCGAACCAGAAATAGGGGACTCATCCAATGATACAGGAGGAGCAGCTGTGGAAGAAGTCACAGCAGCTACATCAACTGGGGCATGAATTAGCCGAACATCAGACTCATCAACGGAGTACAACTCACCCAGGTGCATCCCTTGTTTTAATAATATGTCATGTCCTGTAGGATTCAAAATCCGAGCCTTTGTCAGTCCATTGTGAACTCCAGACAGTGTGTGAGCTACTATTAGGCTGGAAGAATCTGCCACATTGGGTTCTAGGTATCCAACAAAGTCACTTGCCGCATGAGCTGCGTTAGGTAGACACACTTTAACTGGCACCACTGACTCGCTGAGAGGTGGCACATTTATAGTGGTCGCCAGTGACACATTGCAGCATGTCGGAACAAAGTCTTTGCTGGTTAGTAGAGGAACCGTGATGTCCCACAGTTGGAGCTTAGCATGACTGAGGTCCAGTAAGGCATGATTTTTTAAGAGAAAGTCCCAGCCCAACAACACAGTCTGTGTGGTCTCTCTTAGCACATGAAATACATGCTGCCATGACTCAGTTCCCAGCTGGAATGTTACAGTGATGGTGCCCAGCGTATCTAGCATTTGACCATTCACTGCATGGGCTGACACATAGTCCTTTCTCAGCGGGCGATTGCGAAGTGTTGGAATTGACATACGAAAATCTGCACTCATAAGCGACACACTGGAACCAGAGTCGACTAACATTTGAACCTCCATGCCTTCAATCACTCCTTTCACATATGATACTAACAGCTCCTGGCCAGCGTCCAAACTTAAATCATCGTCTTTTGACACAGAATTACAGTCATCGACATTGTCAATTTGAGGGCCCATAGGAAACATAGCTGGTGTTTGGGCCGCAACATCAGCTACAGTCCGTTTTCCGGCTGGTAGCGGCACTCATCTCTGCTAGGTGACATGAAACGCACTCCCCGCTTTCTCGAATCATCCTCATAGCCATTCCATCTGCGAGAACCGGGGCTGGGGCTGCGTCTCACAGGAGACAAAGGAGAGTGTGAGTCTTTATAACTACGCACGTCCATACCTGATGTACGCTCATCACGGTGCTGGAATTTCCTCTCAGGTGAGCGGCCTCTCCGAGTGCCATCAAAGACACGTGACTGGCATCCTCGACCCCCGCAGACACACTGGCACCTTCCATTAAACTGAGAATGGCCTCCATCCCAGTCGTCCATTGCTCTAGAACTCACTCTAACCTTTAGTTTTTGATTTTCATCGCCCAAGCGCCTCAATTCCATTCTCATATCCCTCATTTCCTCAGTCAATCGATCCATAGCTCTGTGCAGGCCTCCATTATCAGTCACAGAATAAACAGCAGCCACTGCTCCTCCATCATTAGTATTTCCTGCAACATTAACAGTCTTGTAATCAGTCTTTATTGCGTCTCTAGCGTTTTCACACCGACCTGCAATTATCACAGCCTCCTCCAAATCTGTTGCTCCTTGTTCATGGCATTTAGCCCTGAGCCCGGGATCTAAGCCAGCAAGGAAACGACGGAATTTTTCTTCCCTCTGGGCTCTGTCGCCGTATTCAGGAAAAGCCTCATCCACTAATCTGCTGATCTCTGCGGCATACACCTCCAAACTTTCCCGTGGCGCACGAGGGCGAGCTGATAGGCTGGCTCTGAAGCGATCCATGAACTGCCGCTGTCCAAAAGCCTCCTTGAGTCGTTCTTTGGTCGCTGTATAATCAGCCTGGACAGTATGAGACAGGCTGTCCCACAAAAGGAATGCTGCGTTGCTTAGCCGCGTTGGTAGAATCCGCGCCAGTTCATAATTATAGGACGCAGCGCCGTCTCCCTCTGTTAGCGCTCTGACCGCGACCTCGAACTGCCGTGCCCAACATAGAAAGCTCTGCTTCTCGTCACCGGAGAACGGTGGCGGTAATTCAATTCTCACGTGTCTGTTAATCTTGTCGCGGTTCGGTCTCGAATATAAATCATCCTCGTCTTTACACCACATGATGGGCGCGACAAAGTTGAACCCGCGCGTGCTAACTCCACTAAGAACTTTTGACTATAACTAACTAGTTAAACACTCGCCGTAACACTGAACCACGTAAATGTGAACAAAACAAAACAAAACCGCTGCCACCAATGTGACCGAGCGTTCGTGCAGGGTCCGCCTAAACACTTAGTAATAAGAAAACAATAAAACGAGAGAGTCTTAACTCTTATGGACTTTTTATTATTCGTCACCAACCAGGGAGAACTCAAAAACCCGCGACACTCCAGCGCAGAAAAGTGCGCATGCCCATTGCCTATCTACGGCAAGCCCCGAGGGGATAAACGCATTACACACACACACATATAAAGAGCGCCCATACATCCAGAATTAGAGCCATATAACAGAATCAAATAAAGTTTGTTACACTAATATAAACAAGAGTGTTAAAGTTTTTATTTTATTTTAAACATTCCTGAAATGTATTTATATTAAAGTTATATTTGTTTAATTTTGTAAAACAAAAAATAATTGTAATGCATTTTTAACAAAACTATACAATTGTTTGAGAACCCATATAGAGATGTATAGATCTACACATATCAGAGCAGCACAGCAGCTGTGTTCAGATCCTAACAGAATCATTGTGTTTGAATTAATTTGTTAAGTGAATAATTCAATGACTCTCTTATGAAGACGTGTTTCAATCTTGATTGAATCAGTGTGTTTGAACAAATCTGTTGAGTGAATGACTCACTCAGAAAGAAACAAAATCTCGTATTGTCTGAGTTACTCAATTTGAATTGAATGTACATCATAACCATTAAAAAGTGTCCTTTATAGTATGGGTAGTATGAATGAAATTCGGATGTACTACTTCTGCCATGTTGTTACCATCATGTGACCTACTGGTGACAGTTGTATTGTTTCACTGCCATTAATAAATGATCTCCTGTGGTCTCATAGGATAGTAAAGTGTCCATAGACTGTACACTTCAGATTACAGGCAGAAGTAGTAGGTCACCTACTGTTTTTCGAATACTATTAATTCGGACATACTACTCTCTTGGTTTAAGGTTCTTCGCATTCTATAAAGTAGGGAAGTATTCAACATTTGACACAGTGACAGTCACTTGTTCCAATCCTGATTGTATTTGTGTGTTTGAAGGAATTGGTAGAGTAAGCGATTCAGTGACTTACTTGTAGCAATCACGATTTAATTAGTCTGTTTAATGCATTGGTTAAGTGAATGATGAACGGTGAACACTTATGGTGACAACAACACTTATTTTTGTCTGTTTGCCTATATATTCCTCCACCCAGGTTGTTTTAGTTATTAAACAAACAAACAAAAAACATTTAATCCCACAAGCTTTGCACAGAAAACATGTCATGTCATGTTTGAGATATTCATGCAGCCAGGCCTACGCCTGAATGAAGTGTTTTAAATAAAATATGAATATATTAACCACACACAATCATTATACCTGTAGGTAGGAATAACAAAAATACTTTATTAGATGTTCGTACCGAACTGTGAATTTTACTCTTTGCTGCTGCATTGTTTCGGTCTTATGGCAGACATCAATCTGAATTTGCCAGCTGATGTGATAAGACCATAATAAAGTTATATTACATTAAACCTGCCTCAGACAAGAGACAAACAGTCTGTCTCTGTGTCTCTCTGTGGTCTACTGGCACACAGAACCGGTATGCAGCAGGAATCTTTGGATCAAGGTAATTTCATGCTTCTACACATTTTCCCATGCAGCTGAGCATTCCTTTACCTTTGTGCCACTTTGGAGTGTGATTTGGGCTGACATGTTGTCATAAGACACATGTATATACACAACCCTAGATGCACACACATAAACCTCTCTGACAGGGACAAATGCATTCAGAACTCCCATTCTGAAGAGGGTCATGTAAATATTTGTGCTTTTATTTTGTTTAATCTTTAATTAAAACAGCTGATAAAACATCACAATAACCCACAGGTGATCCACATGGTTGCAGTCCACCACTTAACATCTTGTGAAACAAATTAATCTTTAAGATGCTTTTAACTTCAAACCAACACTTCTTCTAACCACAATACTGCTTTCTGCAGTGAAATAAATAATATTGTCTGAATCAGGAGAGAAATATGCACATATCAAGTACCAAATACAAATTATAACAGTCCAAAAACAAATGTTGGTGGATTTGTGAGACAGAAGTGTCTTTTTAAAGTTTTTTTTTTTTTTAATAGCCCTTATTATCGATGTGATCTGTCCCGATGAAGAAACAAACTCTTGGATGGTTTGAGGGTCAGTAAATTTTCATTTTTGCACACATTATTCCTTTAACGTCCATCATTCCTCTTCCTGCCAATGTCTAGAGTGCTATACTGAATTGACATCTCTAATTAATTTACAAGAAGAATTCTTTGGGGTTTGAATGAAATTCCTGTATGTGGTTAGACCCACTGCTTGACCAAAACAATTTGTGACTCATTTAGTTCCTGACAGAAGGACATTTCAGTCATTTATCAATTGTATTCAAGTCTATTTGAGACAGCTGTGGATAATGTTTTGTATGATAGTTCCTGTTTATCCATATATTTGAGCAATTTGTCTACAACTAAGTCAAGCAAAAGCTTTAGCCCCAGAACTTAAAACCACACAGAAGTTCAAGCAATGCAGAATTTTTTTCATACATGGAATATGTCAGACAACACAATAGTCTGTTATCTTTGCATCTGTGCACCATTATGACTCTTTTTAGAGATACCATTTACAACGCATATTTCATACTAACTCTAACGTAAACATAAACACAAAAGACACCTTTTTAGCTATTAATGTGGGTGTTACTCAAGACTCCATTTCACAATTGACTGTCACCTTCATCACCTGTCACAGACTGTTATGATCAAATAATTAATGAATATGTGTTGTTTTGTGGGTTGGCAGGCGGCAGTCTATCATTTAATTGTGGTTTCATCTCTCAGGGCTGTGACACATGGTTAATTCGTCAGTTATTTCACTAACCAACATCTGCTTTATGGAGAAAGACAGACAGACAGGTGCGACTAACAAAAAATATTGTTATCGGGATGACCAGACATTTTAGATGAAGGAAATCGTGTCATATGTTTTTATCAACCTAATCTTAAACATGGCAATGATGTCTTCGATATCCTATAACAGTTGTCAATTCGAGCTGTTTTCTTGTTTTTTTTTATTGGCTATTAGTATTACAATGTTATGTAACCCATCAAACCCAACTTCCCTTCCCTTTTTCGAAGGCTGTCTTTGTGTCATGGAACTTTTTGTGTGATTGGTTGTTCACTACCATCATAATTGCACATATTATTGTAAGTCATTTTCTGATAAACTTTTAATAGGTCCTATATGTTATAGGGATTACCACTGTGCATTATAAGAGCTGCTTTAAGCCATTTATTACAAGCTTCAGTTTTGAGTAATGTACAAATAATGCACTTGAATTGTGCATGAAATGCAACACAGTAAATTTACAGATGGGTATTTAGAAGAATTCAAGTACATAGCAGCAGCGAATGAAATGAGTTCATAGGACATGTGCATCTGCACGTGAGGGGAAATAATATTCGGAAAAAAGAGAAAGAAATCATATCATATGTCTTGTAGGCTCATGCATGTAAAAAAAAATAAATACAAAAAAAACACTAAATGTACTACTTTTGAGGGGCTGTGAGGAGAAGTTTACTTGAGGATTGGCTAGTGACTGGGCAGGAAGGAGAGAATTTGAATATGTTTGCAACGTGAATTAAGACAGGAGGAGGGACTCACATTGCCTTTTGGGTGGTCATACAGTCAGAAGTGACGTTCTGCTTCATCTGTGTCTGTAGTTCAGAAGGAAAGACTCATGGCACGGATTGCAGCCTCCGTGATGTAAAAAGTGCAAGTTCTAACAGTGCAAACGTGTTCTATTGATGCCTAAGACAACAACACTTTCGTCCTTTTATAGACACAGCCACATGCAGCTGGCACTGTGAGGTGGTTAGTTAGCATCACTGAGAAAAGCCCAAACATGGAACTTTTTTGCTTGGAAAAGGACGCAATCGTGCGAGCTCAGAGAGATCCCAACATCTTTTGCGATGAAAGAGTATTGCAAAGTCTTTTAACAGTGGAGGACAGATATGTTCCCCAGGGACCCTATTTTAAATGTGTCCAGAAGGATATTCAGCCTTTTATGAGGCGGATGGTCGCGACGTGGATGTTAGAGGTTTGTAGTTAAAGTTTTATTATTGGAAACTGTTTGCTTGAACTGTGTTAAAAGTATTATGTAATGTAGAATAGCCTGGGAAGTAGGCTACCTAAAGTAAGCTATAGCTTGACTTTGGCATGTCTATTCGTTTTATTAAAATGCAGACAATCAAACTCAAGAAAACATTTGTTCACACCTGGATGCACATAGCAAATATGTGTAGCTAATCAATGTGCAAAGAAAAAGTCTGATCAGGAAATCAGCAGGAAATGCAACGCTGAAATCTCCACACTTCACGATTGTATATGTTATTGTGTTAATTTAATAGGAAACGCTTTAGTATTTTTCTTCAAAGCATGCTTTATTAGACAAATGGGGGTATTTGCTTTATTTACATGCGTGTTATGAATGGTATTATACATTTGTGTAATTTTTGAGAATTTAAAAAAAAAGACTCATCCTTCGAGTTGCTTGGTGCGAAAGTGCAGCCATGTTAAGAACCGTCGATTTAAATGTATTTCAGTTAATCAGCATAATAATTGTTGGATATAGTTTAATGCGATGCATATGCTGTCAATGACATTACTTAGATCTTCCTTTTTCTTTTTTACGTGACGAATCACCAAAGCAGTCATGTGGGCGTCAATGGTTTTAACAAATGAATGAAGATCTTTACCGCTGGAAATTTCCTTTTTCTCATGAAAAAGTTAACAGTAAGCACATATTGTACAAGCTGCAAATAGTATCTATAGATAAAAATAATTACACCTATATTAATAAATACAAAAAAAAAAAATCGAATATGAACAAAAATGTAGGCTATGATTAAGAGCTATGGGCTAACAACAACTACAGAAAGTTGTAGCAAGGACATACAAATGTTAAATAAATACTAATTATTAGATAGCCTTGATCATTTTAATTGTGAATGAATTCTGTTGTAACCCTTTAGGTTTGTGAAGAGGAGAAATGTGAAGAGGATGTCTTTCCCTTGGCTATGAACTACCTGGACAGATTTTTAGCTGCGGTTCCTACAAGAAAATGTTATCTGCAGCTTTTAGGGTCCGTGTGTCTCTTCCTGGCTTCAAAATTAAAAGCATGCCAACCACTGTCGGCCAGGAAGCTCTGCATATACACAGACAACTCCATTACATCTCAACAACTGCTGGTAAGAGCTGATGGCCTTGATGACAGAAAGAAGTCATCCAACTGTTGTCTAATTCTATATTACTCAGACCCCAGTTGTATTATAGACCTAGGCTTGTGATCTGCTGAGTCATCATATTTTTTATATTGTGAAATGTAGATGTTGGGGAAGTGAATTTAGCTTCTTTGCCTCCTAATGGTGGTTTTTGATCTTGAACAGTCTTCTGGGTTGAGCTGTGATGAAATGCACTTTTGATTTTTAACCTCTCTGATCAGCTTGAGAATGTTTTTTTTTAATGATTTATTACGGTTCCTATAAAATGGCAAGGACTCTTTTTTTCCAAACCCATGTAAGCTGGTAAAAACCTGAAAGTTTCTAAATCAAAATTATTTCTAGAGCTTTTGGATCTTATAAAGAGAGAACAGAAAAGACAATTGGTTCACCTGGGTGAAATCAAAAAGCTTTCTTATGCATTGCAGTAGTGCTTCTTGAATAAAACAGATGCATCAGCAAACGGAAGCAATCGGGGGAGGTGATTTTAGGAGTCTTGACCTTGCTAATTTGGTGTCACTTGTCAGGGACTGTCCCTTCTCGGCAGAGTCTTCACTTACTTTAAATCTCTCTTACTCTCTCTTCACTCACCAACGCACACACAAGAAGCGTGTTGATATTCTCACTTTGGGCTGGTTTTCCCCTCATATCTCTGTTCTTAACAGTTTCTCAGAAAGCAGCTTCATCAGGCGAAACAAAGCCAGCCGAGCACGTGCAAGGAAGGAAGTTGAGCGTGTGCATGGAATGCAGCATCTGGTTGGTGGAGATCAAAGACAAGGGGTGGAGCTTTGCATGATAACCTGATTTATTTTACAACTGTGATGTCCCTTTGGGCAAGACAGATCCATATTTAAAGAGCAACTTGACTAATTTCTTCCCTTTTTTGAAGAATCACAAGTTTTAAGTGACATAGAAACCCAACCTAGACTTTTCAAATGCCAGTGTCAGTAAGGCATGATGATTTATGTCACAACTTCTGTTTTAAGGCAATACGTGTCTTTGCATTTTTGAGCAGTTTAATCTGGTGTGAGTATGGCATGTGATCGGCTTTTACAACACAAGCTTGACACACTTTGCACAGTTGAAACAGTCAGGAGTGATTAAGTCAATTACATTATCCCTGACAAACACTAGTGGAGTGATGATATCAGAGATGATACACCGTCAGAAATGGGGTACAGTAGAAGTCCATACCCCATTTCTGTCCCCCCAAGGTACAGTCTACACTAACGTACCCCATAGGGCTTATTATTGGACCTCAAGGTACATTTATGTACCTTTTTGAGGGTCAGAAAGGTACATATATGTTCCCAAGCCTATGCCAAGGGTACAGCCCCAGTGACAAGCCATTTTACCCCTAAAGGTACAATTATGTACTTTATTTTAGTGTACAATGGTATACAATGTACAATGGTACTGAATATACATATACTATGGTATTTACATGATATAGTTTGTCAAATATTTTTGCAGACCCTTTTAATAGTTAAGTGCATATTCACTGTAAAAAAAATATTTTGGAAGATGATTGGACTATGTTTTACAAGAAAATACTTGGTGTTACTTACTATCAATTTCTGAGTTTAAATCCTTGACCAGTTAATATGCATGAATAGGCGTGTATAAATTCCATAGCAGATCTAGACAAGTGGAGCTGGTGGAGGTGGAGGGTTTTAGGTGTATCCACTTACAGCAAACCCTGAACTAGACTATTTAAATGTTGCACACAAGCCATCTCATTGGTTGGAAAATCAGCCAATCATCTTTTAAGTCCTTAACTGAGATAATAACCAAACCTTTCTGCATCCTGTATGGAGGCAGAACTAAAAACGTGGATTGTTGGTTATATAGTAACTTTAGTTTACGGTCTTCTGCCACTCATATTCATTACCTCTTGTTTGGTTTCTGTCTTTCTCTGTCTCTCTGTTGGAGTGGGAGTTGGTGGTTCTTAGTAAATTGAAATGGAACCTGGCGGCCATCACCCCACTTGACTTTATCGAACACATCCTGCACAAACTGCCCTTTCCTGAAGACAGACTGACGCTGATCCGCAAACACGCGCAAACCTTCATCGCCCTCTGTGCAACAGGTAGGACCTGAGTTGAGTGACAGTGCACTGACTGCATTCGTCAGAAATGTGTCTGTGTAAGCAGATATAAACATAGCCATTACTGTGCTAAAGATGTATGATGTGAATGTGTTAGGATGCTTTCCGCCTTGTTATTTGTGTCTATATAAAAGTTTTGTATATTTAACTGGGTGTGTTTCTGCGGCCCTGAATCTGTTCAAGAGGCTGAGGGCTGAACACAAGCCAAGATGGAGGAGCCTTTTAGAGCGATTGCAAATATTTTTGTCATTGCCTTTAAAAGTTTGCTTAAGTCAGGAATGTTGGTTTGCTGCACAGATGCTGTACTGTGGGAGTCAGTCGAGTGTAGGGTGTTTATTCAAGGATGACCGTTGCGTCCTGAAATAACCAGCATGCTAACACCAACAATGCAGATGAAATGAATGACTTCCAGCATGGAATAGCTGAGGCTTTCCTCCTTCACTTTAAACTGAGGGCCCGTTTTCAGGATGTCAAGGCAGAGGAAGAGGAGGAGTAGATCCTGGAAACCTCAGAGCCGTCTGAGAGATGAAGGGAGGGAGTAGGAGTAGAAGGAAGGATCTTCTCACTTTTCATTCACTGCTGCAGGATGATTTAAGGGAGGTGGTGATGTTAAAACAGGTCTGAAACCAGAGAGCGTGTGAACCTCAGGTTCAGGTTTGCTAGGAATTCAAAGCAGATGTAAGATGCAGTAAGACTCCTCAATCATACTGCATAATCACAACTGTTTTCTGGGAAGTTGTTTTGAAGTTTCTCACAGGTGAGTAATGTTCTAGGGAACGTACTGACCAGGTCACTGATGTTTGGGGATGTGTGTGTGCTCATTTTTTCCTCAGATCACAGCTTCACCATGTACCCTCCCTCCATGATTGCTACAGGATGTGTGGGGGCAGCAGTATGTGGCCTGCAGCCTGACCAGAGCAACCAAAATCTGTGGGGGGACAGTCTGACAGAGCTGCTGGCTAAAGTCACCCACACTGAGGTGGTAAGTGTCCAGCATCTTTGTACTGTAAAAAAAAAAGAAGTGAAACAAAATCTCAGTAGTTACATAGCAAATTACCATTTAAGATATAGTATAAATCAGGATTAGCCCTAGTTTGTTTAGTTGTACAGTAATCCATCCTGTGACATTTTATGAAAGAACCATTTCCTGATGACCCATTTTCTTTTCTGTATTTCCTATTAAAGGGGTCATATGATGCAATTTCAAGTTTTCCTTTCTCTTTAGAGTGTTACAAGCTGATTGTGCACAGATAAGATCCCTGAAGTTGCAAAGACTAAAGTCTCAAACCCAAAGAGATATTCTTTATCAAAGTTAAGACTTGTCCACGCCCCCTAAAACGTCTCATTCAATCACACCCCCACATGTCTACTTCACTATGTGGAAATATTTGTGTAATGCTGTCAGGGAGATGTGTGTGTATCTAGGTGAAAGCAAAATCACTTTATTTGGCCTTCTGAACGTAGATGCATTTAGGAATCTTTAAGACTACTTACAACAGAAAGCAACACATTTTATGGATGACCGTTTCATGAATCTAGGAGAGGAGGTAATTCTGACTTTGCTACGACAATCTGGCGCTTCTGAATCAGCTACTGCGTGTTTTGATTTTAGTTTAAGTATTTATTATTGAATTTTCAAATGTGGAGATTTGCTGAGGTTAAGAAATACAGTGCTAGAGCCTTAGAGCATTTATTAAATTATGGTTTAGCATTGTCAATTTTCAAGTGAGTTTTCAATACTGAATTCAGTTTTGACTGTGTCAAACGGTGGATATAGCAGACGTGTGTGTGCAGGACATTCATGCATGACTCTATGGAAATGGAGAAATGTGTCATTTTATGAATGAATGTTTGTGTGTGTTCACTGCAGCAATGGTGAAGTGTTTTCAGAGCTGAATACTTGTGGCGAGACACAGGCCTCTCAACCACATCTGTGGATTAAAGCACAATGTTACACACACATACACACACACTCAGGGCTCTTACACAAACTTACACATCTTGGCTTCAGGCTGTTTTGAAAGTCTCACAGTAAAACTTTTTTGAATTGGACCCAGAGAGTGAACGCCCCATTTAAACTCCTCACATACACTCAGAAGGTTTAACACATTCTTTTCTCTCTCCTCAAATGTAAAGTGTTAAGTTTTTTCTACATCTTAAGTTCTGGAAAAAAACACCACATGTCGCCGTTAGCAACTATTGCTTCCTGTGCCTGTAGTTGTCAGGATAACAAGGACTGTTGTTGCCGTTTCATTCAGTTTTGGGGAAAAACAGGTTTTAATTATCCTGAGAGTTTGATACAGGATCATTCCGTCAGACCTCCCACATCTCTGCAGAAAGAGAGACACAGATATCAATGTTTTTATTCTCTGAAAAATAAAGGGGTTTTTCAGTGATGCCATAGAAAAACTATTTTTGGCTCCTCAAATAACTTTTCAGTAAACGGTTCTTATAAGAGCCATTATTCTTAATGTGAAGAACGTTTAAAAAGCTTAAGAACCTTTTTCTGCTATAAAGAACCTCGAAAGGTTCTATGGATGTCAAAGGATCTTCATGGAACCGTCGATGCCAATAAAGAATCTTTAAGAGTGTAAATAGTCCTGCATTGGCATTAAATCTGAAACAGTTTACAGCTTCATTTTGGCTAAGAACCGCCTATTTAGACAGCAAACAATTTGTCTGACCAACATGAGAACAATAACAGTTTTAATTTATGTGGGGTTTGGGGGCGAGTGAATCTGAAACTGTAAACATGATATTTTTTTTTAAAGATTATTGGAGCAAAAGAAAGCACTAGTTCAGTCTTTCTATCTCAAAATGTCATGATTTATTCAATGTTGCCTGCAATTTCTTTGTAATTAGCTATGAAATTGACTAGCAATTTCTGATGGAAAAAAAGTAAATCCTACACCCATTTTTTGAGTCTACAATAATCATGGCCAAATCATTGAAGTAATTACACAACAACATAATTGTAGTATTTAGAAAATTATGTACATCTTTTGTCTAGAGTCTCATTGAAATACCCCCCCCCCCAAAAAAAAAAAACTGTGTTAAAAACATTTTTATAATCTAAAGAAACTTATCACACAACAAAGAATCACTTGTGCAATGGGAGGGCTTTGGAACCTTTATTTTTAAGAGTGAGTATCCAGGACCATCTGGGGCTGACACTAGTGTGCATAGTCCTTACCTGGGTTTCTTCTTCTTTTCTCCCTTTCTTCTAGGACTGTCTGAAGTCGTGTCAAGAGCAGATCGAGCAGTTACTGACCAACAGCCTGAAAGAAAGTCAACAACAGCATCAACAGCTACAGGAGGGAAGAGCCAGCAACAAAGGGACGCAATCTCAAAACCTGTCCTGCACCCCTACAGATGTCCGTGATGTCAACTTATGATGTCGGTTCCTGTTCCCATCCACCTCCTCAGCCTAGAAAAGAATCAGTTATTATTGTTACTGTATTTAAGTTTAGTTTCAAAGTCACATTAGATGGTCGTATGCGCATAACACAAGAACACAAGCTTGATGTTTTATAACGGAGCGTAACAGCTGCTGCTGCCGTCTCATATCCGCAGGCGGTGGTGTTTTACATACTTGAATTTAATTGAATTGGCCTCAAACCATGATTTAATAATGCAGTATATTGTATATCACTTAACAAAGACCATACATCTGTCTTGGCTATCAAATACAACTGTTTTATAATTATTATTATAATTTATGTGGTTATTTAATAATTATAATAATACTACTACAATAATATGATGCTTTTCATCTTACACAAATGTATTTGCTTAGTAATTCCCAGAGGCCATTTTTTATATAATATAGGATACATGTGATCCCATGGAAATGCTACTTTACTGACTGGATAGAAACATCCATCAGACCTTTCAGTGGGATCTGCTTGCTTATCACAGAGATATTAATACAAAGATCTGATGAGTTACTTCTCAGGTATAAGTAACTCTTATTATTGGGATTATTTACAGTGAATGTTATTGCATGAAATAAGCATATATGAATATTTTAAATGGTTTCTATCCATGCATGGTGATCGTCACAGCTTCATGAGCTTGCAGGACAGTTTCAGATGGACACTAAGCATGTAGCAAAGCTGGAATAAAGGTGAGGTAGGGAAGGAAGGAAAGAGGTGAATCAAAGAATACAGATTGAAAGATTTTGCACGTGATTGATATATGAACGCTTTTAGACAGGTGGTTACTGGAACGCTCTATAATGTTTGTAATGAATGAGCGTGATGCTGTTTGCTCATTTGTTTTATTTGAACACCACTTATGGGTCAGGGACACTCGTAATGCTGGAGGGATTGAATCTTTGGGGAGTCTTGAAATCCTTCTTAGCAAAGACATGATACAAAGGCACTTTCACATATCACCTCTCGCTGGTTAGCCATGGTATGGAGGGAATACCAATCATTTCTAAGGTTTTTTTTTCTTTTGCATTGTTTTTCTTAAGTTATTTTTGTTTTGGGGCTGGTTTCCCATATTAGGTGTGCTTGCGGGTTAAAGTTTTAAATTAAGACCAATAAATTTAGACCAATCTACACTGATCTAACAGTCAGCTGCCAATAGAAATGGTGAGGTTTGACATGCCAAGATTGGTTGCGTTTTACTTTAGTTGTGTGGAATTCATGTCAGCATAGATAGGACATCATCAAATTTAATTAACTCACTTTATTTTAGTAGTCGATTTTATTTTATTTTATTTTCTCAAAATATCGGTCATCTACTTGAACTTTTCTCATAGTTAGGAAAAAGATATTTTGAAACATTATGCCATTTTCTTTTCTCTTTCTTCCTTAGTTCTTGCACTTTTGAAAATTTATTGAGTTTTAGTTATCGTTATATCAGTGGACCTAATAGTAACTTGGTAGGTGTGAGATGTTTGAGACGTTTACTTCAAATATATTACATGTGGTGCTGACACAAATGTGCCATTCCAACACATCTATGCAAATAAACTCCATGTTATGAGTGTTTTTTTAAAAACAATTTTAATTTTCAATGTTCAGACATTTTCACACATTTAAGTTTTGAGTGAGTTTGTGTGTTATATTATATCCTTAAGTTCATTTTATGTTCTTCACATTCTTTTATTTCTGTATAAATGTTTGAATTTGTGTTCCAGTGCTGCTAAAAGAAAAAGAAAAATGAAAAAAGAGCTAATGCATATCTTAATTTCAGTTTACATGTTGCTGCTATATCAGAATTATTGAACGTGTTTTCATGGTGGCTGCATTTCTGTTTTCTGTTTGCATTTACACTCAATTATTTTCACGCATGAAGTGCCTTGGCGGTTACTGGCAGATATTTGCATGAAGTCTTGCCTCATTTGTGTTTAATGTAATCTAACTTGACTGTTGTCTGACTTCTTCTAGCTATTATTTTACTTTGTGAAATGAAACGTCTTTCTTGTTTTCAAATATTGTTCCTGCCCACAGTCACAATACCTCACAGTTCTTCAGTCAGAAGTTTATAGAAGAGTAGTAGGATTAAAAA
Source organism: Carassius gibelio (assembly GCF_023724105.1). Lineage (NCBI taxonomy): Eukaryota > Metazoa > Chordata > Actinopteri > Cypriniformes > Cyprinidae > Carassius > Carassius gibelio. The sequence goes on along the minus strand of NC_068399.1, from coordinate 24,752,350 downwards.
GAGGCATTGAAGCTACAGTTTAAGCCTCCAGGTTTGTTCTTTTAGTTGTTTGTCAGACACACAGTCACCAAACAGCTGTAAAAGCATTATCTTACCAGGTGCATGTAAGACTGTGGCAACGCATACAAATATTGTTTTTAATTTTGTTTAAATTGTATTGAAGCACTCACCCCTTTTTTTCCACCTACACGCCCAAAAATATCCAAAGACGTGGCATTTCAGCAATACCCTCATTTTTGTTTTTGCCCTTGGACACTTACCTCATTTGGACCTATCAGATAATTAAATTATTCAATTACATTTCAATTTAATAAACCTCAATAATAATAAAAAAATGTGTTACGTTTTTTTTTCTTCAGGAATGACACTATTCATGTGAATCAGACCAAACGTTCCTTTGTCACAGCTGCGGGAGCTTACTCTTCCAACTCATTAGTTATTCCAACAATTAGTTATTCTCAAATGGGTTAGTTGGGTTGAACAGCGTATTGCTGACCTCTGGTGCTTAGAAGATGGGTTGCAGGGAGTTTTTGGCATATTAGCCTCAAACATCATGTAAATATTTATATCGTATATTAAATGATAACTTTTTAAAATTATTTTAATTAACACATGATTCATTTAATTCATGCAAATAAAACCATTTGCACCTTTATGACAATGTAAAGGGTCCATACATAATTTTTTGTTTTGTTTTTCGATCATCTTAAAGCTGCAGTAGGGAACTTTTGACGCTCTAGCGGTTAATAAACAGAACTGCTTGCGTCTTGCGGAAGAACATTGTAGCCGGAGCTACTTCTCTCTGTTTATGTCTATGAAGAATCACAAAGGTACTGGGTTATTCCGCCGCGGTATCCCCGAAGCAATCTAAAATAGTCCAAATATAAACACTTATTATAGGTGCACCCTAGTAATTCAGGACAAGCTAAAAACACGGTTTGGAAAATGGATTCATGGTGTACTCGCTTATTATGTTCATTTTTATACATTTTGAACACAAACAAAGTTACGGACCGCAGCTCTGATTGGTTGTTTTTTACCGGGAGCGCATGACTTTCTGCAAATGGCAATAGGACCACTGGGAGGAGCCAGAGGAGCTTGATTTTTTCACAGATTATCTGTCTCATATTCTACTGTCAGGACATAATGACAGGTTTAATAAATATGTAAAAAATAATTCTTTACAAAAGTTCCCTACAGCACCTTTAATTCATTACGAAATGAATAGAAAAAAAACACATCTACATGTCGGGGAAAGCATCTACGATAATAACTCATATTATTGTCTTAGTTTAGGGGTGTGTGCAAGGGGCAAGGAACTCGACCGGAAGTTGAAGTCGGGTGGGGGCTGCCATCTTTTAGCAGAACTTCACTTGCGTTAGCATTCCCATTGACTCCCATTCATTTTGGCGTCACTTTGACAGCGAATAACTTTACATCTGAGGCGTTTAAAGACTCTGTTTGTCCATTATTTATTTCTAAAGATACACGACAATGTATAAAGGGCTCCATTACCTTCTATGTTACATTATGGCCCCGTATAAACAGTTTTTGTAAAAAATAGGCTAACGATTGCGTCATAACCACTCGGCTCTCTGTCGCATTACCGTACAGACAGGTGGAGAAGCTCGCAGGCAATTAACTTAATATGGCGTACTGGCGTTACATTTTAAAATACTATACAAAATAATTAATCAGAATACTTACTCCTGCTCACTCACGACAAAGAACTCCCCGCTCAAGCTCGCCGTCTCTGCAAGATTAACAATGGCAGTTTGCACGCACAGCTACTAGAAGATTTACATCTGGCAGACAGGTTGCTGACGTCGTCAAGCTTCGTTTGAGTCTGCGCGTCAGAAACGGAAGTGCTAAAAAACGCTAAAACTGGGCTTCATTTGTCTCAATTGAGTTCCAATGGAGTCGCTGTGTCCATTTCTTTTACTGTCTATGGGTGTGTGGCTGTGTAATTCTACGTAAAAAGATCACATGATCACACTTTTATTTTGAAACAAGTTCGACAGTTCTTTACTTGCCGCTTCCGTTCACTCTGTTGATATTCTTTAGAGTTGCTGCCTTCACACCAGCTATTCAACCGCGTTCATGGAGGACTGATGCGGGGGAAGTATGTATCAAATCACTTTTAAAATGAATTTGTGTGTAGTATAGAAGCTTTTTACCCTTAAAAAAACAATATATTATTGCATGTTTTATTATCTGTCGAGTGAGTTCTCCAGCTGTCTCAGTGTAGAGATTGCTGTGCAAGTTTTTCTCAAGTGCACATTGCATGAAAGCCTCATATAACGAGACATTACAGCTGGCTAACATGGATTATAATACTAATAAACTAACAAAGTGACCACTGAGTATGGTACAGTTTAATTCTCTTTAGACACGAAAGCTTTGCAGTCTTATTGGAGCCATTCGCATGCTTATGGATCCTTTATGTGGCTGCTGATATTATCTGCTGATACTTTCTGGTTTGTTATGAAAGCTTATGGTTTGGTAGAGGATAAAGTGCAGATATGACACCATCAAAGGAAGGCATGACCTCCCTCATCGACAAGACCATAAAGCTGAGGAAGGAGGAACAGGCTCGGCAGGTTGTCCTGGCATGGGCCGTGTTAAATATGTCTCTGGCTGGGATGATCTACACTGAAATGTGAGTTCAGAAATGCCTTTTATAATCCCTAATGTGATTGTAGTGTCTTCTGAACCATGGCTAACCAAGTCATCTTGTCTTTTAGGTCTGGGAAGCTTCTTAGTAGATACTACAACATAACCTATTGGCCCATCTGGTATATTGGTAAGTGTATAATAAGAGCTCAAAACGTGTGGGTGATCTACGAGGTTGCTTTTCATCTGACTGGTTTTGTTGGACAGAGCTTGCCCTGGCTTCCCTGTTCAGTATCAATGCGCTTTTTGACTTCTGGAAGTATTTCAAGTACACTATGGCCCCATCCACGATTACTGTCAGTCCAGGACAACATCAGCTTCTTGGGCTCAAGGGCTCAGGTGAGTTAGATAATCTGGAATTAAGTCTTTTGGGTAAAAACAATCATGCACAATGCTATTCCTTGAGGCACAGACAATTTTTGCATACGTTATTGTGTTAGTTTACTTAAAAAATGTGATGTATGGTTCTAAAAGTAAAAATTAGACTCATCAGTATGATGCTAAATCTAATACTGTTTGTCTTGGTTGGTTGTCACATACAGCTTTGATGTATATCCAGTATGAACACTTCAAACCAATACGAGAGAGTGAAATAAAATTAATTAAAAAAATGACCGATCTGGACAGATTCCACCATTACAAAATTGGCCAGGTTGGCCACTAATTAATTGTAGTGATTAGTGAATAAGATGAGCAAAACCAATTAAAGATAAATTGAGAAGTACATTAGAACAAGCTATAAGTATGGATGCCTGGACGGACTGAGGCTTAGATGAAGTGACTGTCATCTTGGCTTTGTGCAATATAGTCTTTATTTTGACATCTGTAACATCTGGAATTTACTTCATTGAGAACAACATTGCTTGTGCCGCAACACAGTTACACTGCCCTGTATCATAATTGCTGAATAAAATTCAATACTTGTTTCTTAGTAATTTGGAGGTGCTGATTACAAAAATTGTAGCTGTTTTTCTCAAGCATGTTGCACTTTCTCTCAAATATATATATATATATATATACAAACACATTAATACATACAGTAAATATGTATGGTATGTGTGTATGTATATGTATGCATGTATGTATGTACAGTATGTATGAACTATTCAGGTTTGCTGTGTTCACAGGGATTCAAGCCTCTCCGCCTCAGAAACAAGAAATGAAGGAAGCTCCAGCCTCCGTGCAGTCGTCTCCTCTGCAGGGACAGAATGTTCTCAGTTTTAGTCCTACACGACCCTCCAGCACCAGCCCCAAGTTTTCCCCCAGCTGTGTGTCTGGGTTCAGTCCTCCTCTGAGCAGCCATTCTTCAGCAGGAGGACCCTTTTCGCCCTCCATGGCATTTGGCAAGGTTGAGTACTTTGAAATGTTCAAATGAAATTGTATTTTTGATATTATATTCTGTTCACACACCCACTGCTTTTTATGTCTGCAGGTGTTGAACTATAGTCCATCTCCAAGTTCTTCTCCGTACCCAAGCTATCTCGGACCGGCGGAAGGCACCAGTCTCCGTGCTCGGTACCGCACATCCCCGTCAGTCTTTAATTCACCCGGAGGTAAGGAGGAATACATCGATGACCTGAAGACTTTGGAGAAGTTTTTGCGTACAGAGGATGAGAAAAGCCACCGCAGTCAGCTTGGTAAGAGTTCTGCTTGGACATCGAAGTGTGAATCAAATTGTGGCTGTGCTAAGCAGTGGCCAATGACAATTTTCTTTGCAATATTTCCTTGTTTAGGGAGTCCAGAGTCAACATCTCCAAGACACAGTCCATCGTTCTGGAACTACAGTCGTTCGGTGGGAGATTATGCACAAAGCCTGAGGAAGTTTCAGTATCAGCCAGCCTGCCGTTCACAGGCACCGTCTGCCCATAAAGACGACACCGAGCTGGGCTCTAAACATGCTGCTGAAGAGGTGAGGATCAAATTAATAGCAGCATTTCAAATCATCTTTAGTAAAGAGAAAGAGAGATCAGTGCAGAGATTTTCCCACTTATTACAGGTCTGGGCAAGAATCACGACGAGTCGTGCGGTGATTGATAATATCGACAGCTGGACTGCAAAACTGAGAAATGTGAGACCATTACTTTTTTTTGTATGTATGTATTTAGATAACAGAATAATACATTTGTTTTTTTAAGTTGTTTAGTATTTACATATTCTTTAAGTAATAATAATAATAGAAAATTAAATAGTTAAGTTAAATGTAATAGTTATTTAAATTTAAGCATTATTGTTATTATTATTTTGTTTTGCTAATTTAATATTTATGTATTCTTTCTTAATTATTAAATTACCAATAATATTTAAATTATTTTTATATTATATTAAATTGTTATTATACATGGTTTAATTTAAATATGTATTATTTAATTATCATTCATTATGTTTTTATTTAACATTTTTATTGTAATTTGTAATTTAATTAAATATTTATTTTAATACAAAGTCAATTTTTCTTATTCCAGTGGATCAATGACACCATTCTAGTTCATCTGGTCAAAGAGATCGACTCAGTCAACAGTCAGCTCAGGAGGATGGGTTGTCCTGAGCTCCAGATCGGAGGTAATCTTCTTTTCTGCCAAAGATATTTAGCTGTAAAAGTTTTCATTATGTCTCACCTGTGTTGCCCTTGTTTCATGAAGAGGCCAGCATCAGCAGTCTTAAACAAGCTGCTGTGGTCAAAGCTTCTGCGATCCCCACCCTCAATGCTATCGTACTGTATCTAGATGCCACACCAAACCAGGAGTATCTCATGGAGAGAATCAAGGGTGAGCAGAATATACACACCTGGCCGGGATTGAGCATGATAAATATTTTGACTTTCCATGGTCCTATATCATGAACAAGAGATGATGCTGCTGTGTGATTGTTTGTGTCCCTTGCAGAATTAGCCCACAGCGGCTGCATGAGCTCTTTCCGTTGGAATGGAGGAGGAGATCTCAAAAACCGGAAATGGGACACCGACCTTCCAACAGACTCTGCGGTGTGTTTCCATCATTTATTATCATATATTACCAATGCATTGCAGTTTAGAGGAGATCATTACAAATATCATTGACACAAACCCTAACAAACACAGATCCTGATGCATTTGCTGTGTACATACCTGGACTCCCGACTCCCTCCACATCCTAAGTATCCCGACGGAAAAACCTTTACATCCCAGCATTTTATACAGACACCAGATAAACCAGGTATACAGAGACAATGTGTTGCAATTGCAATACCAGTGTTATGGTATTGTACGGTGCTTTTGACATTCATATTAGTTTCTTTTTTTCTTTTATTTTATTAAATCAAGCTAAACTAAATAAAAAAAAATAACTTTGGCATCTACTTGAATATTATTTTTTGTTTTAATTAACTATACCTTTTTTTTATACAGCCTGTTTAATCTATGACTCTGTGAATTTCTAACAGACGTGTCCAACGAGAACCTGTTTTGCATTCATCAAAGTAGCACAAACCCTCCTCATTATCAGCTCGTGTACCAGGGCCACATCTACAGCTTGCCAAAGGTAAGAACGTACTTTCCAGCCGTAATTACAGTGGAGTGACTTTCTGTGACTCATGCTTAATTGTGTTTCCACAGGGCAGAAATAACTTGTTTCATACCATCCTGATGTTCCTCTACATTATCAAAACCAAGGAGTCTGGCATGCTGGGGTGAGTGTAGATTCATCATGTTATCTGTGATTTGGTTGGTTTTAAGGAATTTTGTTGCTTGAAGAGCTGTTTCTATTTTGGATCTTTGGATCTTGAAAGTATGTGTTATGTTGAAGTACAGAATAGAAGAAACCTTTTGCCCTCATTTTTTTTGTACCAGGAGAGTGAATCTGGGTCTTTCAGGAGTGAATGTACTCTGGATCTTCGGCGACTGAGATGTCACACTGCACAAGCCTTGGGATGTGATAAAGACTGATTTTTTTACCTTTACATTCTTGTAATGCTGCATGTTTTTGAGATGCATTGTACTGTCACATTACTTGCAACCTTAATGTAAATACAGACAAACCACAGAGGTCATTTTAGCTGAGGAAAATGTTTTTAAATTTCAACACTGACATTTATTACTTGAAACTGTCAAAATGGATCTTGTTCCACTGGTTTTTGTATACATTTTTTTTTGTATTTATCATACAAGAAAAACAATGTAATTATACATGAATGTAAATTCTTTATGGTTAGTTTAGATGGGTGGACACTGCAGGGGTTATAATTTTTTTTCAATCAATTACTAAGCAGTTACTGGTAGCTTTTCTTCATGCACTTCGAATGACATGAAACTATGAACAAGCATAAGTCATATTTACTTTTTAAACAACTTGGTGTAATGATGTTTACTTGCTCTCAGTGATGGGCTTTTCTTATTTCTCCTCACTGTTATTGTGACAACATACAAAAGAGCTGGGATGACAGATGATCCCGATCTTGAATGCCAAATTACATATTAGACAAGAAATGTTAATGTTGTTTGTATTTTATACTGTGTCTGAAGTGAAACTTGAAGTGGACTGAGCTTCCATGTTTGTCTTTGGTTTTCAAATGAATAAATTCCCAGCATTGTTTTTTACTCTGTCTTGAACTCTATTCCCAGTGTTAACCACTGGATGGTAGTGATGCACACCAACAAATAATTATAAACGGTAAGAATATAGGTTTTATTTTTAGATTTTATCCAGTTTTCGCTGGTACTACAACTTAAATTTCCTAGAATGCTATAGAATCCTGAAATTGACTTCTTTTTAAGCACAAGGCTCAAGTAGAACCATTATATTTCTTGAAGTACCTTGTCAATATGAATGATAAGTATTCGGTACCATCTGTTGCAGTATTTTTGTGAAGATATAGTTGACGGTGTTTGGTATATAAAAAAAACGAATAATTTTTTAATACAAAAAAATAATAGAACGTAGTATTCGAAAGATATCCGTTACATTAAAGAAGTTCCCTATCATAGGTCACTTCGATGCTGCGGTGACGTCACCACGTATGGGAACACCTCTGGTGTGACGAATGTCTGAAGCCCTATACCATCCCGCCAATCCTATTGGCCAAATGGCGCATAGCACCACCCTGCGCATGCGCGCGCATGATATACCTGGGTGCAGCGCGCCATTTCGCTCAGATTTCATTCCTTCAGGAATAGCGAATCATCTGTGCCCTATCGTCTCGCGTTCTCCAGCGATCTCTTCGAGCAGTGTTAACTCCTCTTCGCGGACGCGATGAGCTTTCGAAAATGTAAGGAGCCATGTACCAGGTACATCACGGCGGGGGACACTCATGACAGGTGCGTAGTATGTCTTGGTTTACATCACGCACAGGCGGCGCTTAGCGGCCTTTCTTCCTGTCCCCATTGTGATGGCCTGCGGCTCAGAGTACTGCGCTCCAGGGTGGAAGTTTTCTCTAATGTCGCCCTCGAGTCTAACCCCCGTCAGGTCACCTCTGCGACTGCCGAGGCACCGCACGAGGCGAGGGCCTGGGGTGACACGTGCGACATGGATTTTGTGGACAGCGCAGCGCTGGAATATTCTCCACATCGCTCGCTCTCCCCTACCCTGCTGCAGAATAAAACTTATACTGAGCCCGTCGTCTTCTCTAATGAGGATTTACTTCCCACACCGGAGGCATGCACCGCCATCTCCTTCGGTTGTGGACGCTATGACGACGATGTTTTATCCACCGCGGCCTCGGGGTCTGAGGACTTCGCGACCGACACTAGCCCTCTTCCTCCTAGCGGACAGGAGAGGCGTGTTTCCCCCTCCTACAGTGAGCTGTTGGATGTGGTTTCTCGTGCGGTGGGTAAATTGGGGCTAGAATGGGAGGTTGACAAGGCCGAGGCCCAACCTTCTTCCAAGCTGGACGACCGTTTTCTAACCAGTCGGACACCTACACAGCCCCGGAGGCCTTTGCCTTTTTTCCCGGACCTCCACCAGGAGGTTTCGAGGTCCTGGAAACAGCCATTTTCGGCGCGGATTACTAACGCCGCGGCCGCGGATTTCGCCACCGTTTCTGATATGGCGGACCATGGCTATACTATGATGCCCCCGGTGGAAGAGACTCTCGCCGAACACCTTGCGCCTAGTTCGGCCGCGGCTTGGAAGTCTCGCCCCCTTCTTCCTTCGAAGGCGTGTCGAGTCACGTCTAGTTTGGTGGGTAAATCCTACATGGCGGCTGGTCAGGCGGCTGCGTCGCTCCACTCTATGGCGGTCCTTCAGGCCTACCAGGCGGAGTTATTGAAGGAATTGGATGAAGGTGAGGGCATCACACCGGAGGCAGTTAAGGAACTGCGTAGAGCTACGGATTTGGCGCTACGCGCTACCAAACATACCGCTCGTGCAGTGGGCCGTACTATGGCCGGTTTGATTTCGGTTGAGCGCCACCTCTGGCTTAATCTCACCGATATTAAGGAGAAGGATAAATCTTTCCTTATGGATGCCCCTGTCTCCAGGGATGGATTGTTCGGTGAGGCTGTCACGTCAGTAGTGGAGAAGTTCAGGGCAGCGAAACAGCAATCAGCCGCTTTCCGCCAGCTGATTCCCCGCAGACCCAGGGAGGTCGAACGCCGGCAAGCGCCCGCGCGTTCTCGCTCAACCTCCTCTCACCGCCAGCGAGCAGCCTCTCGAGAGGAACCTACACCCATGGCGCCTCCTCGTAAGGACTGGGGCCCTAGGGTTTTTCCTCCGGCGCACCAGCGTCAACGTAAGCGATTGAACCTGACCTCGACGGCTAAAGCCTCTCGTTCTCGGGTGCCGAATAGCAGCTCCTGATCTTTTTGCTGCTTGCCAGGGACTGTGCCCTCCGCTAGAGAGCGCTGTCGGACCGCTTTCGCGCATCCCACACTCTCATTGCAGTCCCCATGCTCAAACATTGATTGTCTCGCCGCTAACAGCGCCTCGAGCAACATTGGATCGAGCTGTAATGACAGACGCTCCCTCAGACACTCTGCGCAATCCTGCTTTCGGAGTTCGAGGGACGACTCAAGGACCCTACACAAACGGTCCGTTTATGACGGCTCGCACAGCCGCCGCTTTTTCGCTAGCGGCAGAGCCCGATGTTCCATCTGTTGGCCTAATTCCTGCCGTGGACACGTTTCAGGATTATACTCAACGGAACGCAACGACTCCGGCGCATACGCTTCCCCGGTGCACGAACACCACGGGTTTTTCGTGTCCGGTCGTTTTAACGCGTATGACGGCGTTGCTGGGAGCGGAAGTTTTGAAACCGTTAATATTGTTTCGGGCCGCGTGGGAACGCTTGCCCGGCATTCCTCAATGGGTGTTACGCACGGTTTGTCACGGATACACCATTCAGTTTCGGAAAGGCCCGCCTCCTTTCCGCGGAATTCTTCCCACTACGGTGAAGTCTACGGAAATGGCGGTGCTGCGACAAGAAATGTCAGCTCTGCTGAGCAAAGGGGCTATAGAAGAAGTGCACCCCTCTCAGATGGAGACAGGTTTTTACAGCCGTTATTTCGTGGTACCGAAAAAAGACGGCGGGTTACGACCCATTCTGGATTTACGCCGTCTGAATCTTGCACTCAGACCGAGCAAATTCAAGATGTTGACGGTGAAATCTATTCTGTCTCAGATCCGACCAAGCGATTGGTTTATTACGATCGATCTGAAGGATGCGTATTTCCATATTCAGATCGTCAAGAGACACAGGAAGTTCCTCAGATTCGCTTTAGAGGGCAAAGCGTATCAGTACCGCGTTCTTCCCTTTGGCTTGGCTTTAGCGCCCCGTACGTTCTCAAAATGCATGGACGCAGCTCTGGCCCCGTTGCGGCTCCAGGGCGTTCGTGTGTTGAATTATTTGGACGATTGGCTGGTGCTAGCGCAATCGCGGACTCAAGCATACTCTCACCGAGATCTTGTGCTGAATCATTTAAACAGCCTGGGCTTACGAACAAATTTCAAGAAGAGTGTTTTAACTCCCTCTCAACGGATAACTTTTCTTGGAATAGATCTGGACTCTCGCGCGATGACAGCGAAGCTTTCTCTCCCGCGCGCTCAGTCGATTGCGTCATGCGTGCGGCACTTCAAAGCGGGTCGCACGGTGACGGTGAGATTGTGCCTCAGGCTCTTGGGTCTAATGGCAGCAGCATCCCCCGTGATTCGTCTGGGATTGCTTCAAATGCGCCCCTTTCAGTGGTGGACGAAAAGGCGGAATATTTCACCCCGTTGTCTCCCGCATCGCACGATTTCGGTGACACGGCGGTGTGTGATGTCGCTAAAAATTTGGATGTCAACCGAATTTCTCCTGTCAGGAGTTCGATTGGGAATTTATGCTTTCCGAGAGACTGTCACGACGGACGCGTCTTTGACTGGTTGGGGAGCTGTGTGTCGAGGGCGACCAGCCCACGGAGTGTGGACAGCGGCTCAGCGCGGCTGGCATATAAACAGACTGGAATTACTGGCAGTTTTTCTGGCTCTCCAGTATTTCGCGGATCTGCTGATCGGCCGTCATGTGCTGCTCAGATCAGACAACACAGCGGTTGTGTCTTATCTGAACCATCAAGGAGGATTGCGCTCTCGCCCCCTGTGCAGGCTGGCGAGGCGTGTTCTTCTGTGGTCTCGGGACAAGTTTCTCTCGATCCGGGCCATTCATGTCCCCGGACGATTGAATTTCGGAGCGGATCTGCTATCCAGACAGGCTCTGGAACAGGGAGAATGGCGATTACACCCCCAGACGGTGGATCTTTTATGGCGGATATTCGGCAAAGCGAAAGTGGATTTATTCGCATCGAGCATGACTACGCATTGCCCGCTATGGTTCTCCCTACGCTCCCCATCGCCCCTGGGCGTGGATGCGTTAGCTCACAGCTGGCCCAAGACCAGTCTGTATGCTTTTCCTCCGATTCGTTTGATCCCAGCGGTATTATGCAGATTACGCCGGGACAGAGTGGAACAGCTGCTGCTGGTGGCTCCGCGATGGCACACGCAGCCGTGGTTTGCGGATCTGATCAGTCTGCTAGCGGGCTCTCCGTGGGAGATTCCCATCAGACAGGATTTATTATCACAAGCACAGGGGCTGATTTGGCACCCGAGGCCAGATCTGTGGAAACTGTGGGCGTGGCCACTGAGCGGAGTGCGTTAGTATGTCCCGGTCTTTCTGCTGAAATTACTGAGACTATATTGAGTTCTAGAGCAGCTTCTACGAGACGCTTATATGCTTTCAAGTGGAGACTGTTTACAGCCTGGTGTGGTAATCATAATGTGGATCCAGTTTACTGCCCAGTGGCTTCAGTGCTGGAGTTCCTCCAGGAGCGTTTCTCGGATGGCGTTACACCAGCCACTTTAAAGGTTTACGTGGCAGCCATTTCAGCTTACCACGAATACATAGGCGGTGCCTCTGTGGGGCGTCATCCATTAGTTTCTCGTTTCATACAGGGTGCGCGACGGCTGAGGCCTTTCCGCCCTGTGCGAGTTCCTTCATGGGATTTATCCATTGTGTTGTTAGGTTTATCAGGGCATCCGTTTGAGCCCTTGGAGACCGTATCGGATAAAATCCTGACACTGAAGACACTTCTTCTCATGGCTTTATCCTCCCTCAAGAGAGTTGGGGATTTACAGGCTCTTTCTGTTTCACCCTCATGCATGGAATTTGCACCAGGCTCTGTGAAGGTGCTGCTGCGGCCCAGGCCTAACTATGTTCCTAAGGTCGCATCTAACCCTTTTCGCTTTCAGCAAGTGGTTCTGGAAGCTTTTTCACCTGCCGAGGCCGGGTCAGGAGATCTAAGTCTTTGCCCTGTGAGAGCTTTAAAGACTTATGTGGATCGCACAGCCCCTTGGCGTGGTTCTGACCAGCTGTTTGTCTGCTTTGGACATAAAAGTAAGGGCCATGCAGTTACAAAACAGCGCATGTCCCATTGGCTGGTGGAGGCAATTTCTTTGGCCTATGGGGCGCGCGGACTCGCTTCGCCCTTAGGGGTTAAGGCTCATTCCACTCGAGCTGTAGCTTCTTCTCAAGCTTTTCTCAGTGGCTCTTCTATGGATGATATCTGTGCTGCGGCAGGATGGTCCTCACCGAGCACTTTTATCAAGTCCTACAGTCTGGATGTGAGGATGGCCCCTGGCTCCCGGGTTCTCTCCGCTTGAGCAGTTGCTTCCTCGGATCTCAGTTATCAGGTACGTCAGGCGTTTTGGTATATCGTTCCCATACGTGGTGACGTCACCGCAGCATCGAAGTGACCTATGATAGGGAACATATCGGTTACGTATGTAACCTTGGTTCCCTGAATAGGGAACGAGATGCTGCGGTTCTGGCCGTTCCGTACCTTGATAACTCTTCATCTTCAGTCATGAAATCTGAGCGAAATGGCGCGCTGCACCCAGGTATATCATGCGCGCGCATGCGCAGGGTGGTGCTATGCGCCATTTGGCCAATAGGATTGGCGGGATGGTATAGGGCTTCAGACATTCGTCACACCAGAGGTGTTCCCATACGTGGTGACGTCACCGCAGCATCTCGTTCCCTATTCAGGGAACCAAGGTTACATACGTAACCGATATGTTTTATTTACCGTTTTGCTATTATTAACCAAGCGTAGAATAATACGTAATGGACGCTCTGGTAACGTGAACTGCATGTCCCATGGTGCTTTGCGCCGCGTGTCATACCAACGTGCGTATCTGTTCGTGTGTCGGTTCTCTCTGTCGAGAAAAAAAAAAAAAAAGCACCGTGCGGTTCACAGCGATGTCAGTCCAGGCTGTGGCAGCGAAAATGGCTGAGGTCGAATTAAAAGACGTGGCCGGTAAAGACGCTTCCCCCGCCATATCTCCGCTGACACCGAAGGCAGAGGAGAAGAAGAGTGAAAATAACTCGAGTTCGTCGACAGCAGCGGCGTTGGAGCCGAGTCCGGTGACCACCGCTCCGAACCCCGTGAAGATGCCGCAGGCGTCCGCGATGAAGCGGTCGGATCCGCAGCAGAACGGCGGCGAGGCGTTTATCAACTGCGACGGCACCGTGGCCGAGGCACCGCGAATGAAAAAGGTAACGTGGACCGAATGTGATGAGATCCGTAAAATCTGTGACGGAGCTCATTTTGAACCGCTGTCGTGTGTCATTGTGCGGCGATGACTCCTGGCCTATCAGACCTGTACTAGCAGCGTAACAGCTGTAAATTCACGTCCGTTTGCCAGCAGCTGTCCGGAGATGATCGGTGACAGATCTACTGAGTGATTTGACGGGGATTTTGGCCGGATCACGTTGATTTCGAGCGCGGGAGCGAATGATTTTAGTGATTGAAAGAGACCCGCAGTGCGCGTGTCGTAGCGCTGCATGCGTTTATCCGGGTCAAAACATAACGTGCTTGATATTGTAACACTTTTATAATAACTTTAAACAGGAATGGATGCGCTCATTACGTAATGCTTTAGATAAGCAGTTGTATGCATTTCATTGTGTTGCACTTTCATGGCATGGTTTGATTGTACTAGATTTAAGCAAGACTTAGTATTTGATACTGTTTTAATGTTAGTTTTTAAATAACCCAAGAGTTTTAATTTTATTTTATTAAATGTGGTATGCAGTCCAGTGTCAGTAAACAATTTGTAATGTGATTGTCAAGATAAAAAGCTATGTGAGAAGCGTACAAAGATTGTGATCAGTTGTGAGCTGGTGTTACAGTGATTGTTTTCATTCGTTTTGGTTGCAGTTTCTTCTCATAGCATTATAGCACAAGTCTATACTTCCTCTGTATGCAAGTATAAATATCTAGTTTTGATTTTTTCAGTTTCAAAGGGGAGAAAGGTTTTGTTTGAGTATATACAGGTCAGTTTTGTGGCATTTTAAGTTAACAGTATTGGAGTAAGGCCAGTAAAATGGTTGAAGTTTATTGTTTAGGTAATTTTCCAGTTCTGTTATGATTTGGTTGCTTTGTCCATGTGTCCTGATTGACGATGTGTTCATTTGAAACCCTGCTATTTGACTTTTCTAAAATAAATGTCATTTCTGTACCCTATTCAAAAGCATTGCCAGTTTTTATAAGAGGAAAGAGAATTGATATAACTTGAGTGATGTCGCTCTTCTATTATGTGTCAGTTTGAATAACACTGTGCCAAGACTGTGACCTCTCTCTGTTGTGTGGCCGGGGCTAGATTAGCTAAACAGAGCGCTTTAGGTTTGACACTTATCTGTTTGGATGGTTCTTTGGAAGGACTTAACACAGACTGTTCTCAATGACTCTCTTATCAATAAAAGGATATCTGCGTTATCTTATCTTAGCTGACAAAACAAAGATCGTGTACAGTTCAAGGATAAAAGGTTCTGATAAAGAAATTTACATTTATTATTATTGTTCTCCTTAAGCAAGGATTTGATTCAGAATGAGCCAAAACATGATATATGGATATGGCTATCTACTTATTCTTTAACATAATAATAAATAAAAAAATTCCAATCACCAATTCATAGTTTGGTCTGGAAAAAAATATGATATACAATATTTTTTTTTCTATTATTACTAATAGATTTTTTTTAATCCACGTGTATAATTTTAGTTCTTTAAATTCTCTTTTTTTTGTTTTAATTAAGAACCTGTATATACATGTTGGTTTATGGTCTTAGTTTTAGCTCACAGTAATAACTTTGCTTATGTGTGTGAACTATATCTGCTGAATATCAACACAGGCTATGTTCTTAGCTGTCAAACTATGGTCCTTTTCTGTGGACAGTGGCAGATGATGAACCATGGTTGGTTTAGGGATGATCTGTACTGAAGTGGGTTTGGTAATGTTCCAGAAATCCTTTTAGCACAGACACTTTTTTTTATATGCCTAGCCTAAAGGTGCTTTTGTCATGCTTTCCATGCACTGTGACTTTTTCTGCCCCGTTTTTAAGAAAAACTAAATTCTCTTTAGCCATAAAGCATGTTTACTGTTCCTCTGTGTAAGTGAACATCACACCACAGTGAGCTTCACACTGAGCAGGAGCTCAGCTCTGGGTTTGTCCATGTCATCACTTCACGTAGGTGCAAACGGCCTGTAGTTTGACTAAGGATTGCTGTGACCTCAGTGAACATTCACAGCCCAGGATCTGAGGGTGTAGAGGGTGATAGAGGTGTTCACGCTGCTGTTTGGCATCAGGCCTGAGCTCTGTGCATACCTTGCTCTGTTGTGTCGTTATGTCACTAAACTTTGGTTCCCAGGATGCTTAGACATAACAGGCTTATGACATGATGCAGATAATATGGGGGAAACCCTGTACGTGACTACTACATATGGTACAATGTGGGGAATCTTCCAGTTAGCTATATATAGGCAGTTTTTTTATAGTATAATAATGCAGCCATAATAAGTGTTAGAGGTTGGTGATGATATTCAGAATAAGGTAAGAAAAGGTTTTTTAGAGCAGAACAAATGTAGGCAATTTCCCAGTTGACCTGTGCTTTTCTCAGAAAGTAGGCCTCATGTTTATCGTATATAGTCTAGTGGTCAGGATGGGGCTTGTGGCAAGCAGCTGCTGATTCACAGCTAAAAAGTAACAGCTGTAAAAAAAAAAAATCAGATGTACTAAAATAAATTAATGTTAATTTTATGAAAAATACAAACTAATACAAATAAAAAAATTAAAAAAATATATTTATTTTTAAATATTATAATAGTATATAAATAATTGGTTTCTAAACCACAAGTCATACATGCTGAGTCAATTATATTCACTTTAAAAGTGAAAATATATTAGAATCCCTGCCTTGGCAGCCAACTAAAATAAAGTTTAAATTAAAGTATAAAACATATTCAAATTGAAAACTAAAATAAATTAAAGCTAAATTGAAAGACACACAAAGCATAATAACTCAAATAAATAACACAAAAATAATTACTCAATGTTAACTTAAACTATGAACATAATGAAGGCAAATTTTAAATATGTATAAATATTATAATAATATATAAATGATACTAACACTGGCAGTCAGTTGTGGAGTTTAAAGTGCTAAACTTACTAAAACTAAAATAAAATAAAAGTATAAAAAAGTGAAACATAACAAAATTGCTTAAATCAAAAGATGAATGTCAGATTGACAGCCACCATTTAAACAAACTGGTTTTGACCTGTTACAATGTTCTCTCCTCCGTTTCTCTTTCGGGAAAGCTTAGAAGATTTTGCTTTGAAATCTGGGTCAAGGAGACCTGTGGTACATGTGATTTTGTTCATGTCTCCAGTCCAGTTTGCGCTGTACCAAGTTCCTTGTTGCTCACATAACGTCTGCTGAGATTTCAGCGAGCAGTTGACAGGAAAATATTTCTCACCATAGTGTGAAGTTCGGAGACTTTGATTAATGGTGGAATGAAACCAGAGGGACTGACCTATATGTTGAACCTGCCAGTGTTTATCTGCACCTGTAGGGGGTTCATGTGTGAATGATAGCATGCCTCTGGGAAGGTCATATTCTGTACATGCCACTTAATGTCTGAAGAGCTTAAGAAAGAGGACCACAGACGTGTGATTAAACCGAAATGGATGTGCTCTCAGTTAAGTGGTGGTCATGCAGACCAGGGAGACCATGAGGGAGTGATGCTTTGATTGAATTGAACTGCATGTTTTGTACCGAAGAAGCTAACTGATAACAGTGCACTCACCGAATCATCTTCTCTTCCTCTCAAACACTCATCCATGACTCTGTGTCCTTGGCAGCAACCCTAATGGTTCACTTCAACACTTTAAAGGGCACAGCTGAGATTTCTCTGTCCCTCAGGCAGCTGTAACCACACAGCAGCAGGTCTTGTACACCTGAAATCACCCAGAGTCTTCTCGAGAGCCTTAAAGACTCGTTGTATAGCAGAGGCAACAATGAGAGCGAGCCGGCCTATAAAAAACACACATCTGTCAAGAATGTGTGCCAGACCTCTTTATCTAGCTCTTATAACCTAGGACCCTATAGCCCCTTTCACACTGCCATTCCGGCAAATGATCCCGGGTCGATAGATTTTGCGCTTTCACACTGCCAGTGATGACTTGGGATATGTGTGTGCTTTCACACACAACCCTAAAGATCCCGTAACGACACGTGACATCAGGGCGTGACGTGTAATGTACGAGTCGAAAACGTTAGGCACGTTATACTTTCACTGAAGCAAGCAGACGATCTCTGCATCAGTGCGGAAAGTGAGAAACAAACTGATCTCTGCTTCATTACAGTTTGCACATATTTTTCCGTCGCGAACGTTCATCCTCCTTCATAACAGCCGGTAAAAGAGTCGCTTATGCGTCATCACTTCGACACGGCATTAAGATCTGGCTTTTGTTCACACAGCGCTCGTCCCGGGTCAAACCCGGTAATGTTACTAGGTCCCCCGACCCGTGTTCAATGCCGGAATCAATCCCGGGACGTGGTTGCTTTCACACAGAAGGCGACCCGGCAATGTTCCGGCAATATGCCGGGTCCGACGTGCAGTGTCAAAGGGGCTTATGAAATCGGTTTTATTTTTTCCTGAATTCCATTTTAATATTTTCCCAAATTCCAATTGAACTTTTTTTTTTTATTAATTAATTTTCTGGGTTCCATTTTAATGGTTAGATTAGAATTTAGTATTCACTTTTGCAATTTATTAAACATTTAAAAAAATTTAATTTAAATTTCTTTTTTTATTTCAGAAATTCTGTTTGTCGGTTTATTTTATTAGAATGGTTTATAATTTAATAATATATATATTTTTAATAAAAAATAGTGGTAATCAAATTAAGATGGAAAACATTAATTTACTTAATCAGTAAAAATTTAATTAAATGAAAATGTAACAGTTGTCTTTTCTGGCAAAGTACTCCAGAGCAGATGTTTACTGTTAAAATAAATGTAAATTTATTTTATTTTTTATAAGAATTTATTATTTTAAGAAGTTATTTTGAAATCTACTTTTGAAAAGTACATTTCACTGTAAAATAGTAATATATTTCTCATAGTTTCTTAAGATCAACTTAAAATCAAGATCTTTTATTCTGACAGGTTTTTATTGAGACCTTTGAGTTTAAAATTTTCCAAATTCCATGACAATTTCATTTTTATGACTTTTTCTACATTGTGAATCATAGGGCCATGTTTACCTTCTCTGACTCTCTCCTGTTCTTTTTTTTTTTTTTTTTTTTACTTAAAAGCATTTTTGTTTTACTCTCTCAGAGTGTTCTTTTGGAGATGTGCTGCCATATGTTGCTTCCATTTCCCAGCAAACCTGCGCAAGCGACAGCAGTTTTCGTACCATGGCCTGATAAGCGCTGGATTGGATCTCTGACTTGCTTGTGTTGCTTTTTCACAAGTAAGCTTTATAAAAGCTGTACTAGAAGAGTCAAAGTATACATAATGAAGGCAAATCTGTTGGAGGCTGCCAGATGTTGTCAGATTGTAGGCCTGTCGTAGGATACAGGAACACCAGGTCCAGGATGTCTACACGGCAGTTGGTTATTTATTCTCTCTTTTTGCTCAATATTATACGTTAAGCTTTGCTTTAGAGAGATTGGGAAATACAATCCTATAAGAACATTTTAATCCCGTTGGTTTATACATTTGCTCACTGAATAAATTCGGATTTGCAGCACTGTTGAACGAAGGAGTGAATTCGCATCAATTGTGCAAGTGAAAGATTAAGCCACCGGTCAGGCGTTAGCCAGGAATGTGCTACTGAATGAATGAACAAAAGCTTTTCCATTGACCAAATTGGCCTTCTGTTCACAAGTGAAGGTTCAATTGATTTATGCTGCTGGAAATTAAGTAGATGATTTCTGATGCCATTTGTATCGTATTGAGGCCTCAGGTTTTTCAATTAGTTAACCGTGGAACGGACACACATGCAGGATCCACGGCTAAGGAATGCACCCTAGACCCCTGCAGCAGCCCCTCACAAAGAACCTTCATTGTGTTCAAAACCGCTGCATCACAAAAGACTCTCTCAAAAGGGTAAGGAAAGCCACCCTCGTTTCTCTTCCTTTTCCTTTCTGCCAGCTCAAAAAAATAAAAATACAGCCCTCAGACCACAGCTGCTGTTTGTGACCGTTACCTTGATTTTAGTGGTCTGGCTCCTCAAACTTCACAACATTGTGTTGAATTTACCAGATAACTTGAAGAGAAGCTAAAATTTTTAACATCAATTTTAATTTTTTTTTTAATTGAGTTCAGATAAATGTTCCACCAGCAATGCAATGGGAGAACTATTTTTGGTTCTCCAAAGAAGCTTTCTTTAAAGAACAGTTCTTGAAAGTAAATTTTGTTTTAAAAATCAAAAGAACCTTTTAATTATAAAGAACTTTTTTTGTGGAACGGAAAGGTCTCATGGATGTTAAAGGAGTGTAAAGAGCGTGCAAAATTTCTTCTGACCCACACAACTTTTACATTTTTGTGCGTTCATGAAAAATCATAATCTTAGCCAAATGTCTTGTGCTGTGGCTTTAATTGAATTTTGGTACAAATTGGAAGACTTTAAGCATGGACTTGCATTTTAAGTCTCCAACATTTGAATTGAAGTAAATAGACGTCAAAATCACAGACAAACGGTTCTGTTTCTTAATAATTTAAAAGTGAGCCAGAAATGAGTCAAACCTAAAAATGACCTTTATGGCAAAGTGTAGTGTTCCTAATTGCATATTTGGTCGAGAAAAATATATATTCTCAGCAGGCTGTCCACACAAACCTACAATTTCAGCATACCCTAGACTTACTTTGTAGTGGTGGGTACGTATTCCTAAATTGCAGTCCATCATTTTTCTTTCGGACCACAACCACCTCTGCACATCAAAGAAGTGGAGCACAGTTACTGTATTTGATGCCTCTGATCTGGTGCAGGGTTGAAAATCATTCAGTGTTGCTGTGGCTTGTTACTCCTCTTTAAGGAGGTCACACTTTTGGTTCCGAACATTTCTGATCGGACTGCTCAGGACAGGGTGGTCATTCATGCTTTCAGAGCGTTTGGTTTCATTGACTTCCATCGGCCAATGACCCAGAACATTACTTCTGAGCTACATTTGAGGTCTGATTGATTAGTTGATTGTTCATTTGCTCAGGATGAACATCAGTGGGCTTAATGTCATCCTTTATTCTGGACCATCCCTATTATCAGGAAATGTGTCAGCAGTGCAGTGCATCATGGGAAAACTGCTATGAGATTTTTTTGGCCTTCTGACTCGGCATACATGTAAGAAGCTTAATGGTGCAAATGCTAAACCATGACATGGTTTTCCTCTTGCCAGTCATTGGACCTCATTCATGAAACATTTGTAAATATAGGTGTACATTTTTTGTAATTTGTGCGTAAAACAGACCTTCCCAAACACTCTTCTCCGGGATTCAAAAACGTTTCAGAAACGTCTGATTTGATAGTTAAATATGTGTATGTTAATGAATTCCAATCATTTGTAAATAGGTCGCTCATGCATGCTCATTCACAATTAGCCAAATCCCACCTATGAGTTACAGCTACGCAGATTGCGTCTCCAGGAACACAGTGGAATATTCTGGTCTGCTTTCTCAGGTTTGGCTTAAGTATATTGCATAAATGCAAAAAAAAACCCACATGAATAACAATACATAGGCTATTCAATTAATGTGTGTCCACCGAAGAGTTTTTAGCCAGCTGAAAAAATGTCAGCCACTCTTCCTAAAAACAACGCTTTGATTGCTATAATTTGGAATATTCACGACAGTAACGTATTACTTCTAGTAACTCATTTTGGAGAATATTACTGATTATAACAATGCAGTAAACAGGATCAACTTCTCTATTGTTGTTCAGTTGCTTTACATGTAGAATGATTGGTCGGTGTAGTATTTGCCCCGCCCCTCCTCCACTGATTGCGCGGCTGGATAAAAAGTGACAGTCAAAATTGTCCATTTTACCTAAAGCTAAACAGTAATCAACTTTCAGCTACAAAAAATAAATAAATAAAAAAACAGAGCAAGTGAACTTGTAAAATATTATGATGGCACTGGATCAAAATTCAGTGTCATCAGTTTGCCAAAAAGAACACAGAACATTTCTACGCACAATTTACACCTGGTAGGGAGCAGGTTTACATTTCTTTCGTACCAAACTAACATTTTGAACATAAACACTTTCATGAATCAGAAAATGTATGTCAGAACAGCTTTACGAATGATTTACACAAATTTATTCTGCTCGTGTTTCATGAATGAGGCCCATTGAATCAAGCCCATTTTTTTTTTGCAGCAAATGCAGTTAGCTGAAGACTGTAATTGTTGCATGTACTGCTCATATGACAGAGTCGATAAATCAGTACGGCAGGGCGTCGCTTTCCTATTGTTTCTGCTTCAGGGTCTTGCTGCACTTTCATGCTCATCTTGTGGCCTAGTAGCTTCATTTGCCTAGGGGTGTGACGGTTAGTATATAACCGTGAGACCGGCGGTTATAGTTGAACACCGTCATTAGAACTCTATAACCGCCAAAACCGTGTCATTAAAATATTTTTTACAAACATTTTTTATCAAAAATTATTTTCATTTTTTAGATAGGATCATAAGATGTGCAATATATTGGGAGACATGGTTTTTACCACTTAATGAAGTTTTGTAAATCGTCAGACATGATATTTACCACTTCATAAAATTTTGCTTTGTAGAAAACCTTTCTTAAAAACGAATTTCGTTTTGTACAAATTTTATCTTAATTTTAATAAATGTTTCATCAACCAATTGCATGTATTTTAATAAATAAAAAGCAAATATAGCAGACAATGATAACCGTGACATGGAAGCAGCAGCGCGCCGCGTTCACTTGCACTGCACTGTGAACTAGAGCACATCTCATCGTAAATGAAACTCAGCGTAGGCCTATGCTTCATACATTAGCATTAAATATCTTTGCTGCATCCTTTCTAGAACAGACAATGGCTTTTTTTGCGGCTCCCATCAGCAAAGCATTGCATCGCAAAACAATCAGTGGATGGCGGGCGGGTGCGGCTTTGAAATTTGCTCAAAAAACGTTGGTGCGGATGATGAGTTTTGTGACAGATCTCCTTAATAAACGGAGGTCTGAAATCTCTGCCCCTTTACCGATCAGAGTGGCGCTGATACGGAGTTAACCCGCTATCTCCAAGAACAACCAATTGACTCTACGGCAGATCCACTACATTCCCCCCCCCCCCCCCCCCCCCCGGCGGTTATGTTACAAACCGTCACTTTTGACTCACGTCATAACCGTCATCACCAATTCTGAAACCGGCACACCCCTACATTTGCCTACATAAAACTTAATGAGGTTTCTTCCTCTTCTGCTTCACTGCTCTTCCTCTTTTTAGAAAATGAGATTAGATAATGCAGTGGATGGATCTGAATGAAGTGCATGCTTGCGTAAACAGTAACGTAATTATTAAGCACCTCTGTTATGTACATCTCATAACACTTATTTTTGATGTTGCTATATTTATATCGAGAGAGGAGTGGAGTCCTTCTTAGGGTCATCTTGTTCTTGAAGTAAGTCTCACTGGCCTCTTATGAATTAGGAATCAGTAACTGGCTTGAGTAATAAGATCCTTCTCATTTTCCTCTCTCTCTCACGTCTCTAAACCCTGAGCTGCTATTTGTTCCTTATGAGGAGCAACAGGAATTATTGAGCGTCAGACACATTGATGATACTAAAAAGGCTGCAGCCATCTGCTCTCAAGCCAGAATTAGCGAGGCGGAGGCCCTGATACACTGAGAGCTTTGAGCTAGGGGTGGGCGATATCTCGATATTTAAAATATATCGAGATATTTTTTAAACACGATATGGATTTTGACATATCGTATATATCGATATGTCGTTTATATTTAATTCTGATTCCGCCACTTTGCTTCTTTGCCTTCTCTGTGCTGTGCTCGCCCCCGCTCGCTCGCCCCCGCCTCCTTGCTTTTGTCCCCACTGCCCACTCCCTTCGCGTGTATAGAACTAGTCTAAAAAACAAAGTCTAAAAACAAAAGGACAACTGGCTCCATTATATGGAGATACTTTGGTTTTAAGGCGTAGGACGAACAGAAGGCAGATGTCTAACGTAGGGCCCAATGATTTCCGCGATGCAGAAAACGCGGACGGAATCCAGTCATAAAAACGGTATTTACAGTTTAACGCGGAATGTCACGGAATTGGTTACATTTTGAATGAATTATCAAAAGTAGGTCATGCACTTAAATCAAATCGCGATATAGACTAATATCTGCAAATATTAACCCGGAAAAGTCTATTTAAATATGAATCATGCATGTTCTGCGTGTCTGTGTTAACGAATGGCGCAGAAGCGCGTCTTCATTCATTAAACACACGGAAGCGCGTGATGCTCGCGCTGATATCAGCGTCTTTTCTATCACTGATAAAGATGTGAACACATGAGGAACATCTCCAGAACTGCACCGAGAGTCACTTCATGAGCATCTGACCATTTGATTTGAGTAAAACTAGCTCATATCACATCATAGACTGTAGTATCACATACACAGAACTGTAAAGGTAAACCCGTCAAAATAAAAGTATTTGGCAGAAATATTTTACTATTGTTCAGCAGAATGTACATAGCCCACTACTACTATTATTAAAATGAAATGAACATATTTTTTTAAGGAATAATCACACAACATTTCTTCCATGTTTTATTTTTAATAGTAAATCCCCTTTGTTTACCAAAAAATAAAGTTTGCTTAATTTTAAATAATTAAAAGATAAATTAAATAAATGTTTTATGCCTTCATTTGACAACCAGAAAAATGTAAATACACAGAATTTCTGAAGGGAAAAAATTTCACATAAGGCTATTTTAAGATTTTTTTAAACTAATTAAGTTGTTTTTATGCATTTAAATAATTACACATGCTAAAACACAGAATTAGGTAACAATAAAGTATATGGTGAAGAAAAAAATAAGACGTTTCATAGGGCCCTAAACATGTAATATTTGGCATATTTGTTTTTGCAGTAGTTTTAGGGGGGTTATTTTTCCTGTAAAGATATCGAGATATATATCGCATATCGAGATATAGCAAAATATATCGAGATATATTTTTTGCTCCATATCGCCCAGCCCTACTTTGAGCCTTATCTGAAAATATTGAATAGCTATAATATTGGCTGCAAGTCACTATTAAACTACAATTGTTCTTTGCTTCTTCTTAAAATTACCAGTGGATGTGATTTAAAATGGTCCCTAAACGTATCCTGATTATAAGTTTAGACTTAAAAACACCTTGTACATTCCCTTTTTGAACATTTATTTACATTGTAGTGTGTTATGTGTTATGCCTTATAACACAATAGTGACAGCATAGATTCAGTAAACTTTTTTTAGTTCATTATAATATTGCAAGTATCATGCGTGGCAAGTAAGTCTTGGAACATTGTTTTTCCTGCACCTGCTGTAGTTAAAAATGCACTTGATTTAGGATAAGTTTAACAGGATAAGTGGAATACCTAACAAGCTCAGAGTGGATTCGTACATCGGTGTTTGTGTCCACCAAATCAAACTGTTTCCCGTTCCCGGTCAGAGTGAACTTAGATGGGTGGCGTTTGCTGATGGTAGTCTAGGGGACCTTTATTTATTGAATTCATGGTTGTTGTTGTTGAAGACAGGAGACAGGCAGATGTTATCTCATCAGTAAATTGCTTGTTTCTTTGTCTTGGTCTTTTTCAATGCATAACAGATGACAATCGAAGTACGGTGTGTATAGTTAAATATCGTGTTATACATTCTCTGTTTAGCCAGCAAGGCTATACTTCTGCAATAATATCAGATTCAGGGAGAATAGATAATGTGTCCCGCTGAGAAAACCCAAACATACATTGTTACAAGGAGGTCTATAATGACTGGAGAAAGTTAGCGTTCCCGTTCATTTCAAGGGCTGTTGCACAACTGGAAATATTTGATTTAAAGTCTTTCATACCTTTATACTATATACTATAGCAAAATAAAATTTAAACACATTTTTTCAGAAAACATGCTGATATTGAATGGCTGTCATTGGAGTAACGTTTTATTTTCAGATTATTCAGATTGTGATGTTTAGAATGACCAGCAGGGGCTGAATTACATACGTTTAGACATCCAGGCTGATTTTCAATGCAATAAATAACATCTCACCTTTATTAGATTTGTTTAGGGGTTAGATTTCTGCTACAGATGAACTGGATGGAACAACTACTTGCTAAATAACTATTTTTAGTCTTGAGATCTGCCCTACCCCTTTCCTTGCCTCTAGAGCCCACAGCAGTGAAATGTATTCTTATTTTAAAATACTATGTGGGATGATTATCTTCTTTCCCCTCGTCGCTTCAGAATAAACACACTGTGAAAGAACATGCTGGCAATCTGCATTAAACCCAAATACGAAGAGAATTGAGAGAACATCGCACTCTCTCTCTCTCTCTCTCTCTCTCTGTTTGTGCTTAGTCAGAAGAACACCATCTGGCACATAAATAGAAGCCTTTTATCCAAGGACCTCTAGACAATGATTGCCGCTCGTCACTGCTCCTGGAAAAGGGACATTTCCAGAGTGGGCTTGCAGGAACAGGTTCATACTGTGGAAGAACACTTAAAGTCCAAAGGACTGTGTCTGCATACGAGTCCTTCACCTGGCCAGACTGTGCCTTTTAATATGGTTTCCTTTCATGATCTACATTGGTGTTCCAGTAGCCCCTGTTATTGCTGTCTAATTTTCACATTAATTTGTAAAACCAAAGTGAATTGGTCATAAGGGTCCTCCAACATCCATGAGTATAGGCCTAGATAGAGGTTATCAGCCGTTATTATCAAATTAACAAATTAAATATGTAATTTACTACAGGAGAATAGTTTGGAATTATTATTTTTTTCAGACAAGCCTCTTATGCTCACCAAGGCTGCATTTAAAACAGTAATATTGTGAAATATTTTAAAATAGAATGTTTTTTTTTATTCAGCATCATCATGCCAGTCTTCAGTGTCACCTTCAGAAATCATTTTAATATGCTGATTTGGTTTTTTTTTTATACATTATATCTCAGTTTCCATATTTACCTTTACATAACTGAAAACTTCAGCAAATATGAAGCCTAAATTGACTTGTAGCATTTTAAAACCATTTTTCAGTCTTTTATTTTTAATGTATTTAGACAGAATTGCGTCTTTGTTACAGATATTGACCATGACAATAAATTTATCATCCGTATCAGTTCAAATTTTAATATCCATGCATCTCTAGTTCCTGCACATTCCCCGTTCCAGAAGTTAAATATTTTGAAGCAATTCGGAATCTATTCTGTTTTCAAAATCTGTTTTTGGTCCCCATGTTTTATTACCCGAGCGTGTCTGTGAGGGTGTGTTCACTGCAGCCACATTTTTTTGGTGGGTTTGCAATTACAACCACAACTTTCACTGTGTGTTTAAGAACCTCGTCTTTAGCAGAGGGCATGAGAACAACACATCTTGCTGGCTGATGTTGACATTACTGCATTTCTATTTTTTTTTTGCTCCTCTAGTACAGCTGAAGCCTCCCAAGGTGCTTGTCTCAGAAAGCTTTTGTTAATAGCAGGACATGGTATCGAATGGCTCCTCCAGAAAGAATCTGAAATGGCCATGGGGTCTAACCCTTTGCAGCTGAGCTCTCTGCGTAGGAGGATTGCTTTTATACCTTCACAGAACAAGTGCAGAGTATGAAGACATTTATTAAACTGAGTGATCTCTTGTTCATGCTTTTGATGAGATAAAATGGTGGTGTTGTGTATTAATCATGAACTTTAAGGTTTTCAAGAAAACTACTTTACGATGAGTTAGACTACTATACAATTCTCAGTAAATTTCCATTAAAATCCTTCTGACTGACTTGTGTTTACCGATACTGACAAAGTCCAAACAGACCCTTTAACTTCAGCTAACCTCTGTTCTTCAGAGCGGAAAGAGCCACATCAAAGTTCAGATGCTTTGCACTGCTTGAGTGCTTTTCAACACTTCATTGTAGGAAAGGTCAAACTCTTTGCCAAGCTCAGTGATATACTGGCCTTATATGAATACAATCCTATTATTTTGTGGCTGAAGGATATGAGGAAATAAATGAAGGGCCTGAATTTTTAAGAAATTGTAATCAATCTGTCAGGTACATTACGTGTTGGATGCCGAACACCTGAGCGCACGTCCCACAATGTGATCCGTCATCCGAGCAGGAAGCAAATGACCTGTCACAACTTCCAGTGTTCCTTGCCACACGATTGCTAGTGTTGGATCAGCCATTTGAATTATGGATATTCTCCGTATACCTTCTGTTAAGCCTATGCGTTTAATTAAAAAGGTTAGGCAGGAAGATTCCCAAGAGCCCATACTTTGACTTTAGCCTGGAGCTAATTTGTCTGATTTACTATCCGAGTGAAAGGGCGTTGCAAAAGCTCTTTCTCCGGTTAAGTGCCCTGAGATGATCCTTGGTGTCTGTTGCGCCAGGCTCTCTTATTTCTGGTGCCATCATTAGTCAAAGCGACGCTGACGTCTTGTATCACATTACAAACCCTGTCTGTTCTGACAGTAAAATGTAGTTGCTATGGGCGCCACTTTATGGCTTGTAAAGCTTGTGAAAATGCCAGGATGAAAACAGTCTATGAAGCTGTAAACTGCCCTACAGTAAAAAAAAAAAAAAAAGAAGGGCCGCAGATCCATGTGTCACAGCAAAGGTATTATGCTCTTAACAAGTGAAGCATATGCGAAAGATCTGTTGTCTTACACAGTAAAAAAAAAAAAAAAAAAAAGACCTTAATTAGTGTGAATTTAATTTTATAAATTCAATTTTTAACATTTTAAAATTTTTCAAAATTTAAATGTAACCAGTCAGAGGTTTTTATTTTAAGTTACCAAGATCTTTGTATTTTATTATATGATATTAATTTAGTAAAGTTTTTATCAATATTTAGTATATCTATATATTACTGGTCAATACTGATTAGTCAACTAGAATTCTGAAGCTTGTCAGCAAACTATGGCTCTGTCTATTAAGTGACGCTCTATTCGAAAGTTGGTGATGGACATTTACCGCTACTCACAGAACCGGCTTTACTAACGAGAGACGCATGACAATCGCATGCAATTAATCGTGCAGCCCTAATTCAGGTACACATCTTTCAGTACAGTTTTCAGCCTGTAAAACTCTGTTGTAATGAGTTCTGCAGCTCATCTCGATGCAGGTGCTATACAGAACCTGTGAAGCTCTTTACGCACATCTTTCCACAGAGAACAAATGTAATGATTCTCCAGAGATGTTCAGGACCTCAGGCTGACGTTGCTACAGCCCTGTAATGAAAAGCTCAGGGGGTGAGAAAAAAAAATGATGTTTTCCTCAGGAGAGCTATAACTCGTTGCTCCTTTCTGCAGAAACGATTTCAATGTTTGACACTCAAATGACTCCATTACTGTTGTGTGCTCAGAAGTGAAGAATGTCAGGGTGGCTACATGGTACATTTTTCTGCTGTTTGGCCTACAGTTTAAATTTTTTAATCTTATTTTGCAGTTATTCTCCACTTCTCCTCTCCTGTTGGCATGCATTCCTGCAAAGAACAAGCCCATCTATACATTGGTTCTGACATCCCTGGTGATATATGTCCTTGTTCCGTACTGTGATTATGTAAGATTATGTGCGCATGTGCAACCTTTTGTCCTGAAGTAAAATCCAGACTATCATATCTCTTGACATTTCAATGACGAGTGTCCTTGTTTATTGTCTCAGAGCTCAGCGTGATGATAGGAGCTTTTTGAACCCTTGTTTCCAGCTCTACCCTGCAGAGAGTTCTGTGTTTCAAGTAGAAATCAAGGAGATTAACGCTCCTAACAGCACTTATTAATGTAAGCCAAACTCAAGTCTCGTCTCATTGCAATATGCTTCTTTTGAATGCCCTTCTGCCCAGTGCCACTGTTATGCCAGTTCAATTACCAACTTGTATCACAGCAGTCACACCAGCCATGGCTTTCATCATTGTAACAGGAATCTAAAAAATGGGGTCTTGGATGAGCCGCCTTCTATTTTGGCTTCAGTAGGACGGGAACCAATGATGTAAGGCTGTCACTTTACATTCATTATTCAGTTTTTGTTTGCTTCTAAATTAGCATACATCCATAATGTATACGCTGGAAGATAATACAGACAGGAGTTGGGGGAAGGATTGTACTGAGTGTTTGGTATCTCTGTTATATCACTAGCGTTTTGAAGACTAATGATTATCCTTGAATAACAGTTCAGTTCAGTTCATTTGGAAAGTGATTCAGCATTTCAGCAAATGACTGATGAAGTCAGCAGCACCCTGCAGCACGGCTGTGTTTGCGTTCATTGCGCAAGCTCTCAACGTGAAAAACATATTAGAGCTGCACTGTGAACACTTGGACATCCATTCGCAGGAAATACGAGCGTTTTCCCCCGCTCTGTTCTTTACTCATCAGCTCTCAGCAGTGTTACTGAAATTTACTGTTAACTTGATGTGAGCGTCTCTCTCTTTCTCTAGTTTTTTCTGTCTTTCTTACATAAGTGATCTTTTTCATAGAAGTGCTGCTCATGTGGCCTGAATCTCTTCTCCGGTAACATACAGCCTTTGTGTCATTCTCAGAAATGGAGCTTTTTGCCTCCTGTTTAATACACAAATCCATTCATATTACCTTTGAAAGATTAAAATAGGCTACCTCACTCTCTTTTGTCAAAATGTTCAGAGGACATAATGGCACAAAATGTTTTGTTTCAGTACGTGATTATCCTAGTCTTTTCAATTGGCTAATGACATTTTCATATTGCGTAATTTTTTTAGACTCCTTTTCTTAGATATTGTTTCCATGAATTTCAATTTGTTAGTTTTTTTCTCTAAATGAACTTGCTGCCTTTACCGTGAACTTAGACATTGTAGAAAGATTTGGATAGGAACGAATGTAATGCAAAACCACAAATCCTTGTCTGAACTCTGTGAAGTGAGTAAGTTTATTAGTACACATGTAACGTCTTAAAAGGACTGTGTCTGCTAGGGCAACAGTATAATGCAATGCCAGTTGCGACATTTGATGCAGCAGCAGTCGTCATTAACATTAATATTTATGTGTTTGGTAGATGCTTTTATCCAAAGTGACTTATATTGCACCCAGGGTATACTTGTATAATTGTTTATGCATTTCCTGGGAATTAAAACCCATGACCTTGGCATTGCTAATCCAATGCTTTAGCTATAGGACTACATAAACTAAACCATCTTTTATAGACATTTCAGTCTTTCAGTTCTAATACATAACTAATCTTGTTAGGTTACTTGTTTATAGCAAACCGCTGTGCATTACATTTGGTTTAATGCCACAAAGATTTGAAAGTTACACCTTTAGTTTAGACCGCACATTTGCAATGCTGTCCAAGCATTTGCATCTGTATTTGCATACACGTTTCTGGCCTTTAAATAAATATGCGGCATGAAATTTACATGAATGCATTTGGCAGACACTTTTATACAAAGTGAGATAAATTGCATTCAAGGTACACTGTTTTTCAGTTCCCTGGGAATGAAATCCATGACGTCATGCTCTACTGTTAGAGCTACATTGAGGCTTTAAGTGTATTAGTCCATTTTGTTGTGCAAATTACATCTGCTAAATGAACAGACTCACAAAAGAATTATATTAATTCTCAAATATTTGACTTTCTTAACTCCCTAGATAAAGTAATGTGTGATCCAGTTTGTTCCATGTGAAAGGTATAAAGTCATACTGAGAAAAATTTTTCAAACCACACCTCTGATATATTTCACAAAGGAGTTCACAGGAGATGTGGACCATCAAATATTTACAGGATGACCTACTGCTCATTTGCACGGTTTTAAAG
Source organism: Carassius gibelio (assembly GCF_023724105.1). NCBI lineage: Eukaryota > Metazoa > Chordata > Actinopteri > Cypriniformes > Cyprinidae > Carassius > Carassius gibelio. The sequence continues at coordinate 24,720,909 of NC_068399.1, read as the reverse complement.
ATTGGATCTTCATAAAACATCCATCAGCAATTTGTGTGCTTTACAATGTTGAAGTGTTTAAGTCGTGTCACATTTTACTTGCTAAAGGCCAACAGTTGATAATCAACAAGCTAAATCTGCGTTCATCAAGGTGAGGTTAAAGAATCAAGAGCATGCCAATGTAATTGTCCCTCTGGTACTTCCGATCTGTCCCCTTCTGCTTGTATATTCTAGGACCAGAAAAACACAAAGAGCCCTTTGTCAGGGCCAGTGGTGGCAGTTTGTGAGTATGAGTCTTGGCATGTTTCATTATCTTGAGCATGAGACGCAGTAATCACCTTCTAAAGCACCCCTTCTAAAAGCCTCCACACACACACGTTTTGCCAACTCTGACCAGAATCGTTTCAGCCTCTAAACAATTAACAATTAAAAGAGAGATGCACAAAAACTCCCAAAGGGAAACAGTCTAGCATTGTGCAGCACAGGCCATGGGATCAGTTCAGACTGGCCACGTGTAAAGCTGGTATAAAAGTCCACTTCCTCTTTGCTGGTCCCTTCCCTTTTGCCTCTCTATTTCTTTCTGTCTCTCTTCACTTTCATGTGTGTCATGCTGAAGAAAAAGAAGGATGGAGAGATCTCTGAGCCGTCAGTTAAGAAGGTAAGAGGGGAGAAAGTGACATGGTGGTCTTAGGGATTTCCTGAGGACAAAGCTTAACTTTCTGGAATGAAAATAGTCCAGAGTCATCTGTGTGCTCAGCGTGGATTAGCAGTGGGCAATGTGTCTCTTCTGCCATAGAGTGCGAGAGGGGGTCCAACGGATTTGAGCCTGGTGCAAATGCAGATTCAGGGTGTTTTCACACATGGCTCATGTGGAACGTTTGTTTCAGAATTTGGTCCATTTCCTTCCTGAGCTTGGTTCTTTTAGGCAAATATGAACTTGGCAAACATACTTGGATCTGCACCAAAATTATCGATCCAAGATCACCTCGACAATTCAACCAACTGAAAATAAACTTTGGAGTGGTTTGGTTGTCCGACCCAATGGACAAAACAGAAGAGGTTTGGTTGCCTGAACTTACATACAAAATGAGCTTTGGACCGGTTTGGGTATTTGACCCAATGGACAAAACCTCTGGAGAGGTATAGTTCTCAAGCCCAATGAACAAAAACTCTATAGTGGTTTGGTTGTCCAATCCATTTGACAAAACAAACCCCCTGAGCAGTTCAGTTATCTGACCCAACGGTCCAACAAACAAAGCTTCATCAGTATTCATAATGGGAAATATATATTGAGGAAAAAATCAACAGTGTCTGATTCTCTGGGTGAGAACAGTAGTTATCACAGTTAAAAGCCAAATAGTACCTTTTCATCTTCGAATGTTGTATAGTTGCATTGCAAAAATGCTGTCTTGACAAAGCCTTGATTGCCACTCCAACTTTGAAATTGAAATGCCCTGAAAAAACTGAAAACGCCCTAAGTATCTTGGCTAAACCTAGATTCTGATATTATTTTACCCGATATTTATGTGTGCAATGTATTTGTTATACTTAGAGTACCAAGCTGTTAGCTTTGCTAACTTAGTTGATGTCTCTTTGCAGAATTGCTGTCTTTTGTAGAGCATTCCAAATCAAACATTTATGATTCTAACCAAGTTTTGGACTAGAGTAGTAGTATTTTTAGATGATGAATCCTAGAAAATCCTTCTTATTGGATTAGTAACTTGTTTTTCCAGCTAGTATGTAATTTGGAAGAATGTGTTTCCTGTACAATGAAACCTTCCCAGTACAGTCCCTCTGCCCTTTGTGCCAAGCGTTAAGAGACTAAACAGGTGCCAAACGGAAGTTCACAGAGTCTGCAGGTGTTTGTTTCTCTGTAGCATTGCTGTCGCAAAACCCCTGCGAGTGACAATTGCTCAAGTGCTTTCGGGCACAGCGGTGTGTTTGTGTGAATCAAGGTCTCTGTAAGTCAGGGCCTTAGGCTTGTCTGCATAACTGTGTTTTACTCATGGTCTAAAAGCCATCCATCCGTCCTGGAAACAGCACCTCCTATAGCTTCATCCTAAAGCCTGAAGATTAATCACTGCGATCACTCAGTGGTTGATTGAACACTGAAATGGCACGGGGTTATGTAATAGTCGTGCTTTTAAAAATCTCTTGATGGAGCGGGGGATTTGAGGCTTCTGCTGACTCTGATAATAACGTCAGCAGGGGATGACTGCACCGCACCGTAATCTTCTCACAGTTCATGCTGCGTGATCTTCTCTGCAGACAACAGCTGCCAGACCATTAATAGTAGCGCAGTTTACAGACACGTCCACGAAGAGCTCTCAATGATTTCCGCTCCTGACTTTCATTGAGCACAGATTAGTGATTGCTGACTGAATTTATAAAGGATACTTAGTTATCAAGGTTATGATATCGAAATGATCAGGTCAAATTGTGTTTAAGATTAGGACAGATCTTAGTATTAATAATTTCCTTCTAACTTTCCAAGTAAGAACTTATTCCTAATATTCAGCTTAATATGTGAATTGGAGCTTTTGTGCTGGGACTGATCATTGTTTTCATTCTCGTTTGTCAATTCCTGTTGTAATAGGCATTATTTGACAGGGAATTACAGCTCAGCAAGTATGTACATATATATTTATATAAATAACAAAAAATAATTTCATGCATAACAAGTGGGTAAATTAAATCTTGTACAAAGAAGTTAAATTATAGTAACAGTGAAGATTTTTTTTCTGTTACAAGAGATTTTCAAAGAATAAAAATAAAAAGTATCACAGTTTTCACAGAAAAAAAAGCAGATATTTCCAGCATAAGAAAAATGTTTCATAAACACCAAATCAGCATATTAGAATGATTTCTGAAGGATCATGTGACACTGAAAAGTGACGGAATGGCTGCTAAAATACAGCTCCTCATTACTGGAATAAGTTAAATTTGATAATTAATACAGTGTTACTGTTTTTACTGTATTTTTGATCAAATAAATGTAGCCTTCTTTTAAAGTCTTTCTTTTTTTGTCACTATAAGGTTTCTCACTCCGGTGTTTTCTCTCTCTTGTCCTGACTTTCCGCCCATTTTCATGACAGATCCAGTTTGCAGACCAGAAGCTGGAGTTCAACAAACGTCCCACCAAGATCGGCCGCAGGTCTTTGTCTCGCTCCATCTCACAGTCTTCTACAGACAGTTACAGCTCAGGTATGGCGTTGTACAAGCACCAGTACATACAACACAGTCACATGCACACGTCCTTTTAAACCTCAGTAAGGTGGGCTACATTATGTGTTTCTATACATCAGGGGTCTAATGTAGGGTGTCAGGTGAGTCATGTGAACAAAAGCCTTCCTGTGTGGGTTCTCTGGCAGGCCTCTTTAAGAGGATTACATTGATAAAAGGAGAGTAGATTGTAGGTAAGAAAAGTAAAATCTACATTCCTGCAGGGTTTTCTTAGAACTGTGTTCATTGAGAAACAGATACACACGTCTACATTTTTCTTTTTTTCTGTTCTTTATTATTCCCTTTTTCAGCTGCCTCATACACTGACAGCTCCGATGATGAAACCTCTCCCCGTGACAAACAGCAGAAGAACTCGAAGGGCAATGCAGACTTCTGCATCAAGAACATCAAGCAGGCCGACTTCGGACGCAGGGAGATTGAGATTGCCGAGCAAGGTGGGAAGAGTTCCTTTGTGCCGACAGGCTATAAACATTTATGAGCATGACGGCTTATTGTGCAATGCCGTTCTCTCTTTGAGTTGTCCTCTGGCCTGTCAACATATTAATCCAGTGGTATATGTTTATGTGTGAAGTAAAAGTGTGTTTGTGTGAGATCAAGCGAAGCGTGTTTTGGTGTTCTTCCTGTGCATCTGAGGGGCCGTATGTTCAGTGTGTACTCCCCTTCAGCTCCTCATAACCACGTGGCCAAATACTCCAGTGTGCACTTACACACAGCCTTTGTTTGTATATCAGCTTTAAAACTGTTTCACATTTAAAGCTATGTCATGCAACTTTTTTTGTTAGCAAAGGTAAATAATGAGTCTTAAATCCATCTTCCAAACAATGGTTTTGCCTTAAAATCACTATGGGAAACCTATAATAAATTATATTCATGAAGAGGTGTCCCAGGATTTCCCAGGAAACTGCATACTTTTATCATTTGTCCATGTGTGCTACATTACATCCGTAAATAAATGATTAGTCAGGATACTAACATATGCAGTGGAATTAACTTGAAGCCACAGGAAAAAACTAAAACAAACAAAAGCTAAACTTTTTATATCACAATTCTATATTTCTGAGAAAAAGTCTGAATTGTAAGATATTAAAGAAATTGCCTTTATTTTTCATTCCATGGTGTAATCAAATAAAGTTGCTTACCTGCTGGTAGAACACATTTTTCAGATATCATCTTTTGTTATCGTGAGATTTTCAGTAGTGACACTCAGTCTGATAAGGCCATCATTTGTACCCATGAGCACAGCGATGCGCCTCAAGCCATCATGTTCATCGGTGAAGCACAACACACACAATTATCAAAAATGTTCCTCTCTTTTCGGGGATGTGCAAGTGAAAACATTGTAGCCATGTGTTGATGTTTTTTTGTGTATATCTGCACTGTAGAGATGCCTGCTCTCATGGCTTTGAGGAAGAGAGCCCAGGGAGAGAAGCCATTGGCTGGAGCCAAAATTGTGGGTTGCACCCACATCACTGCTCAGACTGCTGTGAGTTACTGTACACACACACACGAAAATACACTCAAATACATAATATTAACCTCATTTGTTCTTAAATTAAACTAATTACATTAAATTACACTGTAATTTCAACACCCTAATCCTAACTCAACACGTTTGGTCCATTATTCAGCCCATTTACTGCCATACTATATTTGTGAGGATGTTTTTAAAAGTAATGCTCTTTTTTGAGAGCAGACGGACATCTGTGTTTCAGTTATGCATCGTCGTGTGATTGTGTGATTGTGTGTGTGTGTGTGTGTGTGTGTGTGTGTGTGTTTGCAGGTGTTGATGGAGACCCTCTCTGCTCTGGGCGCTCAGTGCAGGTGGGCCGCCTGTAATATCTACTCCACTCAAAACGAGGTAGCAGCCGCTCTGGCCGAAGGAGGTAAATATTTATCTTTTCTTATTCATATTTCCTTTGTATTCTCTCATATTTTTCTGTCCTGATGAACTCCTGTGTGTCGTCTCTGGCAGGTTTCTCAGTGTTTGCCTGGAAGGGCGAATCGGAGGATGATTTCTGGTGGTGTATCGATCGCTGTGTTAACGTGGAAGGCTGGCAGCCCAACATGGTAGCCGGACTGTTTACATCTAGAAAAGTGAAATATTATGACCGTTCGGATTTCTCAACAGCTTATGTCTTGTAGATTTTAGATGATGGAGGAGATTTGACTCACTGGATCTATAAGAAATATCCCAACATGTTCAAAAAGATTAAAGGCATCGTAGAGGAGAGCGTGACTGGAGTTCACAGGTGATTACGGTCGTTTGTGATCGATATGAGTTTGTTAAATGCATTAAAGTAGTGTTCGATTTTGGGTATTTGCTGTGGGTTAAGTGTAATTGGACACAATGTGGCGACTGCAATTGTTTTTTCCTATCAAAAGGGAATGTTTCCATCTAGTGGTAAGAAGTGGAACTGGCAAATGGTTAGAAATAGAATGAGTAATAAGAAACATTGTCATAGTTATTATAAACATTATATATATATATATATATATATATATATATGTATGTATGCATGTATAAAATGTATGATAATTAAGGACCACATCAACATATTTGAAGGATTTCTAAAGGATCATGTGACAGTGAAGACTGGAATAACAGTGCTAAAATTTCAGCTTCGCATTACATAAAATGCACTTTAATCAAATAGAAATCAGTTATTTTAAATTATAAATAAGCATTTACGATATTACTATTTTACTGTATTTTTATTAAAACATTGCAGCCTTGGTTTAATTTTAGTTTGTCTTGAGAAAAAAAAAACATAATAGTAATCTTAATTATTCCAAACATTTGATCTGTAGTGTATTTATGTGATTAGTGATTATAAACATTAATCATTCAGAATTGGTATTTTTATGTGTTTTTGTTTTTTTTTGTTTTTTGGCTAAACATCTCTTATATTTAATTTTCTAGGCTTTACCAGCTGTCAAAGGCTGGTAAGCTGTGTGTTCCCGCGATGAATGTTAACGATTCAGTAACCAAGCAGAAGTTTGACAACCTCTACTGCTGCCGGGAGTCCATCTTGGATGGGTATGTCTTAATATAGTTTTCCCAATCAATGTGTTTAACACTATGTGTGTAAATTACATGTTCTTTTCAGCTCGGCAGGAGTTGTGTTGTTAATATTGGCCTGTGGCTTTACCGAGCATGTTTGTGTTTTGTGTTCAAGTCTAAAGAGGACCACAGATGTGATGTTTGGAGGGAAGCAGGTGGTGGTGTGTGGATATGGAGAGGTGAGAACGTTAGATCATAACTAATAACTGTTTCTTCAGAATGTTCTTGGCTTTATGTAAAGGTAGACTCAATTAAATCTGTTTATTTGACGGACTGCTATCTGAATAATCCAGTCTTGTGAAATATACAAAAATGGTGAAATAATTTCCTTTGTGTCGGATCAGCTATTTTACATTTTAGAATATTCTATTTAATCTGTCAATCACTTTAGCTGACACACCTCCACTGCCCTGCTGCATTACTGCATTAGTGAACAGATATTAGATCTGGCCACTAGAGGACAGAAAACACCAGGAAATACCTCCACGTGCATTTCATTTGTTTTCTGCTAACATAGTCTAACACAAATGTTTTTCCAGGAATAACAAAAGATCTTGATCTTGCCCTGTTTGTGTCAATTGCATAGGAAGTGTGCTACAAACAGTATATATTTTTTTTACAGTCAGGTACATTTCAGTGTTTTGTTCTGTCATTACTGTAAATCCTGTTGTGTGTAATTAGGTTGGAAAAGGCTGCAGTGCTGCTCTCAAAGCGATGGGCTCCATCGTCTACGTCACTGAGATCGACCCCATCTGTGCCCTACAGGCCTGGTGAGTCACAGGCGCTTTCACTGATTCAGCGTTTCCTCAACAGCGATGTCCTTTAGATGCCGTTAAATTACACTTAATGTCATTCTAATGTGTTAATACATAGCGAACCAGCATTTGAGCGGTGAATGAATCTCCAGGACTGTGTATTCAGCATTTTTGCACACCTGATTCAAATTCTCATAGTACTTTCCTAACTCTTGTAAATGTTATGCTAGGTTCTCATTCAGAATTTAGTCTCTTGACACATAGTTTTTACTCATATTTTGTCATCACACAGCATGGATGGCTTCAGGCTGGTAAAACTGAACGAAGTCATCCGACAAGTCGACATCGTCATCACCTGCACAGGTATTTTGGAATCCGTTTTTTGATTTTGTAGTAAATTTTAGAGGTTTATTATTCTGATTCAAGCGAAGAAAAATTACAACCCCCTCCCCCCCAAAAAAAAAAAAAAAAAATGGTTGTCTACTTTTTGCATCCTTTTTGAAACTTGAAAGCTTTATTATTATATTATTATATTATTTTTACGTTTTTAAAAATATTTATAATATTATTTTTTAAAGGCTTTTAGTCGAACATTAATAATAATAATTATTATTTTATTTACATATTTGTATTTTATATTTCAAGTAATAATTATATTAAAATATATATTTGTAATGTTTTTAAAATTAATTATTTAACATTGTTTTTAAATGAGGCTATGAAGGATTTTATTCACTATTATCATCATCATTATTATTATGTATTTTAATTAATAATTTTAAATAATGATTATTTTTGCATTTTTGAAAGTAGGTCTTTAACATTGTTTTGAAATGAGGTTATCATGAATAATTAACAGACTGTTTAACAGACACTACACTGCTGCAGAATCATACACTGTTATCTAACTGAGCAGAGTTTGTTGTCTGTATAACTGCATTCTGACTCTCACTGCACTATGCAGATGCACTTTTCATTAGCACAGTGATTCTAGTATACCTAAAGTTAATTACATCTGAGACTTCAAGTAATTATGCCTGAGCTGCAGACAGTCTTGAATTTCAGTTAAATGTTGTTAGACAACTTCTGATTATGGACCAATTTCTAGCCGTTCCTGTAAGATATAGTATGAACAGGACAATTCAAGAATCAAACCTGAATTACAGTTCAGTCTGCAGGCAGCAGAGTTGCTCGTGGATGGAATTACTTTTGGTAGTAATTGCTTTTTGACGTTTTGGATTCATTTAGAGGTTCTGTGGGGAAAGACAGGTGGAGAACGAGTGGCTCTTTGAGTCATTTTAGATCAATTTCTTTCCCGAAGCTCCTTTCATCAACTAAACCAAGAAGCCTTCAGGGTTTCTCGTCAGCATTCATCTCAGTCTTGTTGTGTGTGGTGTCTGTAGGCAATAAAAACGTGGTAGTACGAGAGTACATGGATCGCATGAAGAATGGCTGTATTGTCTGCAACATGGGCCACTCCAACACTGAGATCGATGTGGTGAGGAGGCTGCTCTAACCCTTAGTTTATTGTCACTTACTTATTGTCACTTATGTAAGTGTCTGAAGGTTGACAGTCGTCTTCCACCTTTTCAGGCCAGTCTGCGAACCCCTGAACTGACCTGGGAGCGGGTGAGGTCACAGGTGGATCATGTGATCTGGCCGGATGGAAAGAGAATAGTGCTGCTGGCAGAGGTTAGACTATTTAGATTGAAGTCAGTCCTACCGCTATTTCACTGTTTATTTTTTTAAAATGCTTTAAAAATGAATAAACTTAACTGATTCTTATATAGATACATATTGACTGGTTTTGATGGTAATTATTGTTTTTTTTATTATTTGTTTTTTTTATTAGATGATGCACATTTTCTTCAGAATGTTTACATTCACTATCAGCCGACTGTGTTTAAGTGAAAACTTGATTTTGATGCACTTTTTATTGTATTAGTCTTTATCAGACTAATGTGTTGAGAACTTTTAGTACTGCGTCTTATATGCATATTTTGCAGCTAAATGGTAAATTATGCAGGATTGCACATTTTTTTTGACAATTTTGATGATTTTGCATTGTGCTAAATTACAAAAAACTGGAGGGGATGTAAAATACATCTTTATAGGTAATGTCTTAATGTTATCACAATCACATTGCAGTGTTTATTAAATTTTATATATATATATATATATATATATATTTTTTTTTTATATAATTTCAATTTTCATTTTAATATTAGTTAAAATTTTGTAGTGGATTTTTGCATTAAACCAGAATGAAATGAAGTCTTGGCAACTAACTGAAATAAAAAGCTTTTTTATATATATGTATTTTAGTTAATTCATTTAATTGAAGTTTTCTTTTATTTTAAAACCAGTTACATTTGATTAAATATCCATATATAAATGCAAAATAGATTCTTTTATATATAGTGTGGCTAAATATCTGGGAAGTATCTTTCTGTATGCAAGGCAAATTTATTTTTTTAACCAGTCGGATACATTACAGGCATTATGAAGGAGAAAAAAAGAAGTTAAGATTAAAATGTAACTAAAAACACAGTTTGTTAGAATTGTATTGTCTTGTCCAATCCATATACTGTATATATTTCCAGGGTCGCCTCCTAAACCTGAGCTGCTCCACTGTTCCTACCTTTGTGCTGTCCATCACCGCTACTACCCAGGTGAGAAACGAGAGTGAAAGAGTGAAAAATGAACATAAATTACTTTATTAAATGGGGAATGTGCTTAAGTGTGCATGCAAGGAGAATTTGACTTCATAGTCCAGTCAGAGAATTGGTTGCTCAGTCTGTGTGTTGTGTAAGAGTACGAGCCCCAGGTACATAAAGTGTGTGTGTGTGTGTGTGTGTCACAGCCTTGCTGTTGTCATGGTGACTGATTTCTTGCTCCTTTCTCCCAAGGCACTGGCTCTGATAGAGCTGTACAATGCTCCTGAAGGCCGCTACAAACAGGATGTCTACCTGCTGCCTAAAAAAATGGGTATGATGCATCTAAATACATGCATAAAACCTGCCCTGTCTAAATGAATGGTGATGCATGACCTGGAATGAACTATTTGAGAGCTCTGTGCTGCTTATCTTCCATTAAGACAAGCGTCACATGCAATAAACCCAGCATTCAAGTGAAATCCTCAAATGTTGTGTTTATATTATGCTCGTCTAGGGGTGAAATGGTTGTAATTGTTTTAGTCTGCTCCATGCACTGATTTTTTCAGCTTGTTGAAAGATTCAGTGTTTTCCGCAGCACGCATTGTAGACAGTTTAGCCATGTGGTATCCTGCGCAGACCCCGAGGAGCAGGAGACAGCTGAAAATAGGTCACGCTGTCACAAACGGCTGCCACTTCTCCCTCCTCTATCTCTCATCCTCTCCACCGCTCTGCAGCTTTTCCTTCCAAACCTGCAGCTCACGCTCTCAGACACGAAAAATAAATCAGAGACTGAATCCCAAACGACCTCTTTAAGAAGAGGTGGGGAGATATCATGGGTAATTGATTGTAGTCAGTTAAGATGCGGTCACATTTACCTTCGGTCTGTGACATTTTGTGGGTGAAATTGAGTAATTCCAATAGGATTTCATACGATTGGAAATTTTGCATGCAAGTTCTCCAGCAAATGTCTCTGATTTCAAGCTGACCATGTGGTGGCTTCTGCCGATGCTGTGAGGAATCATTCTCAAAGTCTTGGAGTTTTGATGCCAGAATAATAGACTTTCATGCTCCGAGAGATAAATCAGTTTAGAGATGAATGGTCTGCAGAAAGTCTGTGGCTGAACAGTCTTTTATACAGTTTTTTTTTTCTATGAGGCGTGTTACATACATTTTGTACATCCTGTCTTTGTTTACCTTTTTTTGGCTATGCCTCCGATCTGTTTCTTGCAAGCTGACAGGAGCTCCCAGTTAATGTTACGTTAAAGGAAGAGGCTCCGTCATATATTTTTCGTGTCATGTCAAAACAGGATGTGCAGCTTTACCAGAAACTGTATGTCTGCACATTCCATTCTCACCTTCACCCTACAGTATGTTAGCACATTCTGTTCTCATGCAGGATTATGTACACAGAGGCAAATACCTGATTATAATAGTAAAACACCTTGATACGTAAATGATTATATTCACAATGATTATACTTGAATATTTCATATTTTGACCAATAAAAATCTTCTACAACCAATAGAAACCTGCTGGGTTTAAAAGTGAGTTGTGCTTTATACTCCTCTCTGATATTGCCAAGACAATGCACCTCTTTTTGCCCAAAAAATTTAATTGTGCAATCTTTTTTCGGATTGGAGATGAGTTTCCTTGTTTTCCTGAATCTTTGCATCCGAAGTAATACATTAATATTTAAAGTCTTTTGTTTGCAAAAGATGATTTTTCTTTTTATTATTTCTAAAGTTTGTGAGCCAGTTATGCTTTATCTGTGCACAATTAGATTCTTGACTTTTCAGTTGATTTTTATGAAAATTTTTGATGAAGTGAAGCCAGATAAAATAAAAAAAAGAATCATGTGACAGTGAAGTAATGAAATTCAGCTTTGATCACTGGAATAAATTCCGTTTTAAAAATATATTTCAATAAAAAATAGCTTTAAAACTATAGAAATAGTTTCAATTTGTAAAAATATTTCACTATTACTGTATTTTTGATCCATTAATTGCAGCCGTATTAACTTGGCACTGAACTGTGGTGCTACATTATAGACAATCAATCAAAATATGACTTTTCTTGATGGACCGTGTTTAAAATGTGCTTAAAAATGGCTAATCTGCTTTTTCTGCAGATGAGTACGTGGCCAGCCTTCATCTCCCTACTTTTGATGCACATTTGACTGAACTGTCTGATGAACAGGCCAAATACCTCGGCCTGAACAAGAACGGACCCTTTAAGCCAAACTACTACAGGTCAGCAGCTGCATGATAAACCTTAATGATTTAAAACTCTCTGTCTGTTTTCATTAAGTTTAATAATTATTTGCAATGTTTCATTTTTAGGTACTAGACCCATTCCCTGGTGGGAAACGAAGACTTAAGAAATTACCAAGACTCCATAATTTCATACAGACTAAGAGCTGTGTGTCACAGCCTGCATTTGGAGGGGAGGGAGAAGCCCTGATCTGATTGGTTGGGTGTGAAGGGCGTGGCTAATTATCGCTACGGCAGTGTTTATTTATTTTATGCTAGAATAACATAGCTAACCTTTTATGAGCTGCTACTGCCAGTGGCGAACCTAGCAACGTTTCCATGGAAATTTCGCCATTTCATCTTTTCTTAGCTTCATATGTTAGTTTTACGTAATCCATTTAGAGATCTTTTATTGTTTAATTAAAGTTCCGGTAAAGATGAAAAAAAACAATGTTCAATCATACCTGATGATTTAGTAATGGACATGCCACATTGTCCTGTTCTCGTTTTCTACATGTGATTTTTATTTTCCTTTATATAATATAGGGGGTGGGGCAAAATTACGGTCAGGCGCAGGGTTTCAAATCATTCTTTTTAGTTGATCACACTATTCTGTTGTTTATTTTTTAAAACTTGTATTAATTTTTACAGCAAATTTAAATTTTTTTGCGCTCTCGGTCCTAAATAAAAGCTGTTAAAATTTCACTGGATTGTGAAGATTTGGGGGCGGGGCTTATCCCCTCCATTCAGTCATACTGGAATCTTATTGGCTGAGGCATTAGCTTTTCAAATTTCCCTTTCAGACGCAACATCCTCCCAAAACACTGTTTCCAACAACTCCAGTATTGATGTTTGAGATCGAAATGCTCAATCTATCCACATTATTGCTGAAACTCGTCAGGCTGTGTAATCAAAGGGGGTATATAAAGATATTTATACTATTATTATTTTTTTTTTCCTTCTTCTGCCATCAACTTTTGTTCCAATGAACTCATCCTCCTCTGTCATTATAAAAATAAGCAATTTAATGTTATAAGATATTCTAGTGTAATATGAAATTTAATGAAACCCTTGTTTTATATACTGTGAAGTAGAGCCTATTTCAATGAGATACCAAATGTACAGTTAATCCGGTACCGAGTTCCTATCCAGGTCCTCTGCAGATTTATTCTGGAACACAATGGGAGAGAAATGTGTGTAAACTGAAGCCAAGACCAACTGTGTACTCATTTCAGAGGATAGAAGGTAGTTTTGCTGTTTGCAGGCCTGTAGAGCAAAAGCTGCCTTTGTGACTGGGATATTCAAATAAAATAAAATTGGGACCTTTATTTTGCTACACTTCTGGAAATCTTTATGGCAGATATTTATCTTCTCTTTGTCATAAAGGGAATCACCTACCTTGTAGGTTCCCTGTTTAATGTGGCGTCTCTTTCCTTCACTCAGGACGTCTCATGTGGATGTGTGTGTCGTGTAGGTGTCGATTAGTCTGTGGAATGTTTGCAGCGCTAAATACTTTTCTTTGATTGTCCTGCCCAAAGTATACTTCGTTATTTACTTAATCAAAAGTTATGAGTCTTCAGTAGTTTGTTGTTGTTCTTCTGTCTCGTCTGTTTATTTTCCAAAATGTGAAACAGTGGCCCGGGCGTTTCCTATGCAAGCCTGTTTCAATCACAAAATAAACCAAATTAATTGCGACTCTTTCTCGCATTTTGGAAGTTTTTTTTTTATAAAGTAATTTTTTCCCGAAATTGCAAGATATAAACACACAACTCATCTTGCAATTCCAAAATTCTGAATTTTGCGTTTGAAATTAAATTTTTGTAATTCTGACTTTAATTCAGAAATTCTTAATTAATTCAGACTTCTTAGAAATGTGAGTTTATATCTTGCAATTATGAGTTGACATCTTTTAATTTTTTTCTCAGAAATATATTTTTACAATTCTGCATTTATATATTGCAATTATGAGTTGACATCTTTTTTTCATTTTTCAAATCGTGAACTTTTGTTTTGTCAGGATTGCAGATTTTTTTCATAATTTTCACAGGGGTATGTCATTCTTTTATCTCACAAATCTGACTTTTATTTTGTGCATATGGCATATTTATATCTCACAGCTCTGTCTTCAGAATTGTAAAATTAATTCATCTGGCAATTATGACTTTTCTCAGAATTGCAAATGATCTATCTTTAAAAAATAATTCCCACAATGAGTTTACATTAAAAATAATAATAATAATAATTTTTTAAAAAATGTTTAGGATTGTGATGATCAGATCAAGTTGTAATGACATTTTATTCTGGGTTTTCATCTTATGTATAAACTAGTAAAAAAAAAATCTTGAAGTGCATCTGCGAACTGTGAGTATATTAATTGTGCGGTTAGAAAAATAGGGCTAAATTATTTTATATGCATATGATGACTTTCTCTTGTCACATGCTTTACACGTACTGAAGTATACTTTGGGCTCTGTGGTCCCTGTTGTATGATAAATTATTACATTACAGGGACCCTTTAAACTCCACGCTGCTTACATCAACTTTAGAAAACCCTGAAGGCGTATAACGGTGTTACCTTTTCTCCCAAACATTTGCTTTTACAAACAGAAGGCAGGTTAAATGATTGTTCCTCTTAAGTTGTCGGTATGCTTTATGCTCCTCGTGTAGTTTGTGTCCAGAGAGTCTACATTAAAAAATGTAAATGTGTTGTTCCCCCACATCTCCAATAACCCTCCTGTCATGTTTGCATTTACTACTGTCTTTATCTGCTTCCACACAGTTGGTGTACGTCTTGTTCAAATGTGTTCGACCCGTTGTCTTAATTTGATTCCAGTTTTATTTGCAAGGGTACGTGTGTGTGTGTGTGTGTGTGTGTGTATGAAGGGGCTCGTGTGCACAAACAGATGCTTTGCTGCTGCTGTGTGGCAGTAGTCGGTGGTTCCAGGCCTGGGATTTTTCCGGATGCTTTTAGAACCACATGGAGCGAATTGGGATCAACACCAGCACCTGAGAATGAGCGTTGATAAAAAGAAGCTGAAACATCTGTATATTTATTGTTGTAAATCACTACAAATAAGAAAGTGTTTAATGACGAGTTGTCAACAATGTTTTAATATTGCAAGTGATGGTAGATGAGCAATAATCTGTAATCTTGAAGTACAAAAATAAAAATCACAAATGTAAACATTTTTTGCAGGCATTACCAACTGCGCTATAATTTTTCTTTTTTTGCGTCAAATCAGGTTATTTCTGAAGTAGTCTGTCATATGCATGATTGACTTGATTGTTTTTTTGTTTTTTTTCTTAAATAGCAGAAGTAATTTACAATAAAGACCACAAATCCCTGTTTTACAGGGATGTTTAAAATGTATACAAATGCTAAAAGTAGAATATTTAAGTTTTTATTTTTATATATTCATATTATGTAGTTTTGTTGTTTTTAATTTTAGTCATTTTTTTATTTAGATATTTTAGTACATCAAGTTAAACAAAATGAGAAATGTCTTAAATATTTAAAATGTTATTTATTTATTTATTTATTTATTTATTTATTTTATTTTTCAAGTAATGACATTTTTGATAGATTTTTATTGTTTTGGTTATAATATCCCTTGGTTAATTAATCATGACGTGATGAGGAGACTGTGACTGAGCGCTCAGCCTCTGCTGGCCTGTCATTTCAGGTATAATTTACAGTCTCCATCCTTTAGGAGATTTAAATACTAGCTACGGGTATCCCAGTGTGTTGATGAATTAACTTGTTAGGATGCCTTTAGGAAAGTGTCTCAAACTTGAGAGTGCCCCCCCCCCCCCCCACCCACACACACAAAAAGGTATTTTAATGCTATTCTTGGAGTGCTTAGTCACTTTGTATATTCCTGGACACTGAGGTCATGGTTTGGAGGTGTTTATTCTGGACACATGATGGTTTGAGGGGTATGTGTGTCTGCAAAGACAAGAACAGCTGCTGTTGTCACTCACACCTGCAGGTTACATGTACAAACACACTCGCTGTCAGTTATATTCACTCGGTGTTTGTGTTTATTATTTCAGTTGCATTTTTTTTGTACAGCCACTTGAAAAAGATAAATATTGCCCTGTCTACCTTAAATATTGAATAAAAATGTTTTAATAGCATTATATATTTATATATTAAATACAAAAACATTTATAAATATATATATATATATATATGTACTGAAAATTTAATTTTCACATCCCAGATAGCAAACAGTTATTGAAACTATGCTGAATCAACATCCCGTTGTCAACATTAAGTCATTGAATCAACATCGAACTCTGATGTTGATCCAACATCATTTTGCACCCTGATTTAATATTGAAACAATGTTGAAATTCTGTCCATAGATCAACGGAATTTCAATGGTATTTCAATTATCAGGAATATTGAAACAATGTTGAAATTTCAACTGAACTAAGGATCAACGTGATTTCAATGGAATTTCAATCATTTTTAAATGTTAATTTTAAATGTAATGCCATAAATTAAATAGCCTGCTTTATCTACAGCCAGGATGTTAAAAATTAATGGAACATTTAAAATCTTGTATAAAACACAGAACACACCACACTATTTAAAATCAAATTCATGTTTATTAGCCTCTTTACTCTTTATTTACACTTCATTGTCATCTGATGCCTGCATAAGTTGTCGTCCAGTCCCTCCTGCCCGGTCTGGCGCATAGCGCAGCCACTTTTGGGTGAAAATTGGGTGATGGTAGCTGTCCCCATCTGCTGAGTAAGAGCATCTAAAACAGAAGATAAAATCACAATGCAAAACAAATTTAGCATTTAAGTTAAACAGAACATATATTTGAACAAATTCAGTAGCCTAGGCCTATGATTTTTCAATGATCGGATAAGGCAATAAGTTCTCGTGTTGTAGGCTAGATCATATTTCCCCTATATTCAAAGCACTTTTCAAAACTGCCTGTTCATGGATGTATTCGAATTAAAGGGAGGCAAAAAAGATTAGCTTGCAGTGACCTCTTTCATAAGGAAAATGTATGAGGCCAATTGACTCAAAAATGTTTGTTTATTATTTTATTGGTTCAGAAGTAGTTGTTAACTCCACAAATTTAATATAAATAACTGGATACTAATTAAATAGTTAATGTAGATTAGAGTTACCATAGACAAAAGATGTTTTGACAAAATAATCATAGACAAAAACCGTTGCATTAAGTTTTTGATGAGGTTTTGGGCTGGAAAACCAATTGCAAGTGGTGCAAGTTGTTTGCAGAAATAAAATAAAATCAAAAATATTGTTTTGCTTACTTGGTGTGCAATAGTGATCTGTAAAAGAACAGAAAAGACAAAAATCTCTGTTAAAAACAGCAATTAAAATTCACAATCATACAGTGTGACTGTACTTTATACATATGTACTCAGGTAACCAATCTGTTATTAAAAATATAAAAACAAAAAATATAAACAACATAATATACAAATTAAATATACAGTGGTTTATTCTTTTCAGCTACAGTTGATGTAATAGTAGCATTCAAGAAATAAATGTAAAATATAAAAAACGAAATACACTTTAATGTAGGCCTATAAAATATACAATTCTCATTAAAGCTAATGAATTACGCCCCATTAACTGGACTCCCCCGGCCTCTCAGATCACCATACATGTTAAAGGGATTTTAATGCTAAAATATGCTATTATTTTTCACTTTCTTCCTATAGTGAATATCAAGCTACAATATATATGTTTGTCAGCTCAAATGTTTCAGTGGTAGAACTTTTGCCTTGCGTGTCAGAGGTCTGGGTTTGGGTATTAAAATGAAGTACAATAGTTGTGCAAGTACAATGCTGTATCACTTGTGACGCAAACATCCAAAAGCAAATGAAAGCCGATGAGTACAACTGATGAGTAGTTTACACTTTATAGATTAGGGGGTGCAGAAAGCTTTGTAAATTATTTATAATGTTTATTGAGATAATAGTACAATGTTGACATTTCAATGATTTATAAGTGATTAATAATATATTAACTAGTAACTATTAACCATTAAGGATTTTGTTTGATTCAGTTGTTAACTGAAGGCCCTGACTGAAACCCCAGGGTACTCAGGGTACTTACTGTCTGACAGCAGGTTCACTCAGACTCTGCTCATCATCACTGAAGAGTCCAGGAACAAAATAAGCCATCTGACACAGAGACAACAATATTTACTCTGCAGTTCCAGGTTCATTAGAAGGAAACAAGATAAAGCAGAGGTAAAATGCAGATAAAAGACAGAATAATATATATAACAACAATAATAACATATGTAATATACAAATTCTACTACTAATAATATAATCTTAAAATAACAGAATCTATATTTTTAATTTTAGGTTGAGTGTGACTTACGTTTTGATGTCAGGGACTTCTTAAAATTGGTGAAATATATTCTGAAAAAGGCATATTAATGTATTTCATGAGCTTCTTTCATGAGTTCACCTGTATTTCTAAGTCAGTATCTCCCGTCAGCCACATTTCTGAAGGGAGATACTGACTTAGAAATACAGATTTACTGAAGAAGCTCATGAAATACATTAATATGCCTTTTTCAGAATATATTTCACCAATTTTCTTTTCAAAAATCTTGGAGTTTCACTTTGTTCTGTATAGTTTCTTTCTGTCCTCCTGAAATCACAGAACAATTTGTATTAATATCTGTTTATCATGAAATATAAACACTCATGTAAACTTGTTTTCAGCCGATTAACGTTACACTCTCAGTGTAAGTGACGTCATCGATTCAGTAAATCAGCCTTTTCCAAAAAAAACACTGGCAAATCACCAGCAAAACATTCACAGAGCCATCAAAATATCTCATACACACACGAAGATTTGATGAAAAGCCCAGAGTTTCATCAACAAGAGCTCAAAATTAGCCTAACGTTACCTGAAAACTGCTAAGACGCTAACGGACTTTTTCGAAGACATTAAACCATTTCTATAAAATAAATTTAATTGAAACATGTCAATAACAAGTAAGAAACTTGTCAGAAACATTTGTATATCATATTTGTGTGATTTTAGCGACTAAACTTACCTAAAACAGCGTCAACCGCAGCGAGAGACGGAGATTACTGCTTGCCAGTAACGGTTTTTGTGTTGACGCCCCGTTTCCATGGCAACTCTGCTCCCCGCTCGCGCAGAACTCAGCGCACACACAGCATTCACACAAACAAACATCTCGAGTTAAAACATTACATTTATAATGTACAGCCTCATTCAATAATCACTCACTATAGAGACGGATTCTTTCTGGCAGCCTGTAAAAGAGTGAAAAACACGCGAAAAAGCAGTCAGGACTTCTCTTTAATAAACCGCTTTTACATTTTCCCTCCGAGAAACTGCTGGAAACTCAAGGCTTTAACATTAATTTACCTTGACCGTTGTCTAAACAAGTTAACGGTAACATTATTTGAAAATGAGCCAGTCTCTTCAGCTGCCCACAGACTGTATAAAAACACACCGCGTGCCTGTGCTGTCTGGATTCATATCGAACATTAAGCAAGCTTACCTGTACGCTTGTGCCAAGGGTCCACAAACGAGCTGTGTCCGGTGCAGTACGTTGGGTATACCACCCGTTGATCTCCCGGTCAACCAAAAATCGATGGATTTTCAATCATATTTCCCGGTCAACTATATTTCGATGCATTTTCAATCATATTTCCTGGTCAACTATATTTCGATGCATTTTCTATCATATTTCCCGGTCAACTATATTTCGATGACTTTTCAACAACCGCATCGTTTCTCTGTCCACTATAAATCAATTACTTTTCAACACATTCAGGGATCACCCGGTAACCAAATATCAATGCTTAATCAATCATAAAGATAACTATAGATCAATGTTGTTCCAATATTGTTGCCATCAACATTAATAACATCAGGTTTTCATCGATATGATAATGTTGATTCAACATTTATTTTGCATTGAAATTTCAATATCAACCATAATGATGATTCAGATGGAAAAACAATGTTTATTCAATGTTGGCTTGCTGTCTGGGATGTAATTTTTTTTATAAATAAGCTGGAATTTCATGTAAAGTAATATAAATTAAGACAGTAAGGGTATGATTTTATGTGATTTTAATATGACATCAACTATAATTAATCATTTTATTTTCATTTTTATTTATTTTATAAAAACAGCCCCAAAAGCTGTATTGCAGTGATAGCACACTCCCATATAAAATCAGAATATTACAGTTCATTATTACATTATTATTAAGCAATTAAAATGAACATGTATTACATTTCTTACAATTATTATGAGAGTAATACAGGCAATTGACATGTAATTGCACCCGCATATTCGTGTTCATACGCGGTGTGGGAGTGGCTTATGTCAAACCACGCCCTCATCAGCGTGCAGCAGCCAATCAGCGGCGGGGACGGGTATTATTCTGAACTTAGAGTTCAGCTGCGTCTGCTCCAGTGTGACTGTGACAGTGTGTTTCTGACCGTGCGGCGAGCAGAAGGTCCAAACCCTGACAGATGCAGCAGCAGACCGACGACATGGAGGTACCTTTACTTAATGATTCTAACAGTAACAGACAGAAGTCTCAGGCTCAAGAGAGAGATGGGTTCAGCCATCAGCAGAAGGATTCGGAGGTAATCCGAACACACTGACAGTTTGCAGGGGTAGAGGGGTGTGTGTGTGTCTATATGTATGTGTATGTAAGGTGGCTTGTTGCTGGGGGCTTTAAATGCATCGAGTTGTTATTTTAGAAACATGCATGGCGCTAAAAATACCTTGTCTTTAGGAATTTGATCCAGTGTGACCTGCTGATGGGTTTCTAGAGGATAGAAATATGCGTTTGATGTGCATGCATGCGAAGGGTAAAAATGAAGGATGCATTTGTTTCTGTCTTGATTTCCCACTTCTTGCACAGTATATGGATATATATGCACATGCGCATATAAAATGCTGAGCATGTATGCACTTGGCTCATTTTATTTACATGCGTATTCCTCACATTAACCCGTCAATGTCAGTAGACACACATTCCTATGCATTAAAATACGTATTCAAACCCAGTTATTTATTAAGCTTGATATCAGCCTGATATTATGGAATATACATTGTCATATTGGGGGATAAGAGGGTCATCTATCTATCTATCTATCTATCTATCTATCTATCTATCTATCTATCTATCTATCTATCTATCTATCTATCTATCTATCTATCTATCTATCTATCTATCTATCTATCTATCTATCTTGTCTGTCTCTATTCATCCATGAATGAACTGAACTGGAGTGGCAAAGACTGCAGTGCATACTATTATGTGCTCATTGCTCTCTCAAAAATATGAACTTATTATTTATTTAGTCATTAAAAATAAAAGCAAGCAAATGCATATTTAATTCTCTTCTTGGCACAGCGCAGCTCAAATTAAGTCTTCAAGGACAGTAACACATATTGTGCTGAGAATATGTCCATCCTAGTGAAGTTAATGAATTCCTCAACCATGATCGTTGAGCATATTGAGTGTTTTTCTTTCTTTCTTTTTTTTAGAGGAATTAGAGCGTGTTTTCCTCCTGCAGCAGATTTCTTTCTAAGACAGTGATGGGGAGGGGAGGTGGATTGAATGTACACAAAATGAGTCAAAATGTAGTTCATGGCTGGAGTGTATGGCCAGGAGTGAAACTCGAAGGTCAGATATGTGAGTGATCTGCCATTGAAGCAGAATATACTGAATGTGAATCTCTGTGCTTGGTCTTTTGGTATGTGCATGGTGATGAATTATTGAATCTGGCTGCATTTAACGAGTAATGAATATTAAATGCTGAATTTTGACTGATATTTTAGTATTTGGTCCAGTAGCTAAGTTTTGCCCTGTTTTGAGCTTTGAGCTTTACAGATTATTCCTGTTCGTTTCATAGGATAGAAAATACTTCAACTCTTGTTCAGTTGCAATGGTTTGTTTGGGCTTCGAGCTGAACTTTGGACTTTAGATTTGAATTTAAATTTGATGTGAACTCTATAATGTATGGAAAAATGAAATGTTAAGCCTGACATATTAAATAATACTCAGAGAAATCATGCTTTTTATCATGCTTATATGGCTCATGTATATGATACCGAAGAATATAGCTTACAACAAACTGAGCATAAATATGCAATTTGGTGTAGTTGCTGATATTTATTATGGCCAAAAAGTAAGCTGTAATTCTGATAGCTTGTAAATTAAGGAGATCTATATAATGGTATAGCAGACTGTTTACATGAAATGCATATCAGTTGTCACTCTTTGTGCATTGTCACATTTAGTAAGATGATATTTAAAAGCTTAATTTTATGATCAACGTTCTGTACTTTTTATTGTGGGGGCAAAACATATGGCGAATATAATGATGACTGAGAAACAAATAAATGCCTCTCAAAAGCCTGATGGATCATATTTGATACTCACATTTTAACATGATTTTTCTAAAAATGATATATGGATAATCAAGTAAACCTAAGTTGCTTCAGTTCAGTATGCATTCATCTTGCATAATACTAACAATTTAAAAGTTATTCTTTCAGTTGCTTTATAAAAATTGATAAAGATTCAAAGGAAAAAAGACACATGAATCATGACCTGAAGGGGGAGTTTTTACAATTATATTTAAAGGCCCTTTATTTGATAAAAAATATGAACAGTTCGATTGCAAAATGCATGTAGTAGCTTACAACAGATTTTTTAGTACAGATGTAATCATGTTGATGGTTTAGAGTCCTTAGAAATTTGCTGATCAAATATGTGACCCTGGAGCACAAAACCAGTCTTAAGCCGCTGGAATATATTTTCAGCAATAGCCAAAAAAACAAAAAAACATTGTATGGGTCAAAATGATCAAATTTTCTTTTATGCCAAACATCATTAGGATGTTAAGTAAAGATCATGTTCCATGAAGATACTTTGTAAACTTCCTACCGTAAATATATTAAAACTTCATTTTTGATTAGTAAAATGCATTGCTAAGAATTCATTTGGACAACTTTAAAGGTGATTTTCTCAGTATTTAGATTTTTTTTGCACCGTCAGATTCCAGATTTTCAAATGGTTGTATCTCGGCCAAACATTCGTCCCACCTTAACAAACCATAGATCAAAGGAAAGCTTATCAATTTAAATCAAAATTGTAAAAAAATTTACTCTTATGACTGTTTTTTTTTTTTTTGGTCCAGGATCACATATGATAGTAAGCTCTCATAATGAATCGCTCATGGTTCATTAGACTCCACCACTGAGTCAGTTTCTTCAGTGTATGACGTGTGTGTGTGTGTGTGTGTGTGTGTGTGTGTGTGTGTGTGTGAGTAATCAGTGTCATGATTCACGGCAGAAATGTGTATTCTGTTTACAGGAAGTTGTTCTAGTTTATAAATATCATAGTTTGCCTTTGTATCAGATGTTTCGGCCCTTGACCTGCCCTTCTTCTCTAAAAGCATCAGTATCTGGTGCTGGTTTGGACCAGACGTGAGTGTTCTGCTTCTGGGAGATCAGAGTGGGAGTAACCTTTAAGGAAGGTGTGGGAAAAGCTGTCAGAAGGAAAGCCCATCTCTCTCTCTCTCTCTCTCTCACTCCCACACAGCTCTCAGTTAGAGCTTCCCACCATGAGAATCAATGCCATCTGCTTCTGAGGACCAAAATAAAATGCTTCTGACTGTGCCACACATGCATGTCTGTGAGTTAGGAGGGAGAGAGAGACTGAGAGAGGAGGGTAAATCATTAGTTTAGTGTGCACATGCATTATGCATTAAGTATGTGCATTATGATGAGAATGAGCATGTATAATTTTCTCACATTCATTACACAATGTATTTTTTGCCCATAAACCATATACAGTGCTAAAAAAAATTATTGCACGATGGTGCAAAATACAGGGAGATACTGCAAGAAAGCTGCCTGCTGAAACGGCTTGAGAGAAAGTCTAACAGAACAGTGAGGCTGAATTAAGGTGAATGTCCTACAGAAGTGCTTCATCTGTAAATGAAGAAGCACTTGAGCAAGAGAACCTGGTCCTCAGGGGGAATGAAGAAAGTTCATCTTACGTAATTTATTCTTCAACTGACAGCACAGAGCATGTTCCCCAGATGTTAATTGGGCTGCAATTAAATCAAAACGCCTCAGAGGACCTGCCACTTCTTCAATTCAGGCAGACTGTGAAAGAAAAGTCTCAAGGTTTAAGAGACTGTTTAGAGATATAAGCGTATATAGTAGATCAGCACTGATGTTTTGAAACCATTAACACTACATTTGAGTGTGAATGTTCACAGTTTAGTAGCTCTTTAAGAGAGTCGGCTAAAAGACATGTTGCTATTCTTTAACATAAGTGACTTGGCAAACAGTCAGCAGTCGTTTATGCAGCAAATATCCTTTGAGGTGGACACACACTGGAAACCAGTGTTACAGTGACACGCTGTGGGTCAGTAAAAAAACTGTGGAATTTACAGTAAAAAGTTGCCAGTCTAGAACTTTGTTATAGAAAGAACAATAATTAATGGGCATTTGTTTATCCACATGCAGCGTAAAAAGCTAATATACATACTGTAACTGATAACAAAATACTAAGAAACTTAATTATTTACATTAAAAACTGTCATATTAAATAATGGGGAATGGTAGTTGAAAGTTTTTAATTGTAAATTATAAGATGACTTGTTGTTTTCACTTTTAAAAAAGTGCTAATTTTATAGTATTTTACTGTACAATTACACAAACTGTCCTGTCAAATTTCTTACAGTGTTTTTGTATATAATAAGGATTTTCTGTTAACCAGTTATCAAGATTTTACAGTAACATTTCATTGTCTTTTTAATATTATAATGAGCATTTTTACAATTAAAATGAAATTTTTTACAGTGCACCCCATCAGGGAATTCTAGGACTGTCAATTTGCTATTTATGGCCTCTTCTTCGTTTTTACAGTATTTTACTGTAAAATGACATGAAATGTCTCATTAGAGTTACAAAGTTAATGTTAAAATTAATTTTTTAGTATATTACAGAACCTGCTAACTGCATTTTTAAAATAATTACTTTTCAATACCCTTTTTGTGTATACATGTATGTATACTTATATATATCATACTTAGCAGTGAACCGTTACGTATTATCCCAAAAAGCATGTACAGATGCAAACTTACAAAATCTCAAAAATACAGCATCAAGTTACTCTAGACTTGTTATTTTCAGTGTATTATAATTTGAGATGCATTCATCCTAACTTCACATATTATTTTAGAGTGAATGTGTATGTGTAATTTCCGAGCGCATGTGGGGTACTGTGGTGATCGCAATGACATATTATTGCCACCCATATTTTCTCTACATTTCCCAAGTTATTGTCCTTGAAGTACTAGAAAAGTGTGACCTGGCTGAATTTGCATAATTATCGGAAAATCACGTGCTGCAGAAATGGTGGAAAGACCTGAAATGCAGTCGGCAAGTGCTCCAGGATGTTAGACATGTGACACTTTCTGTTGTGGCAGTGCAGTTATTATTTGCCTCTGATCTACAGGGGTCCATGGAGTCCCCAAACCTGGAGTTTGAATATGGAGACATGGACAACTTCACTGTTGAGCTCTCAGGTGGGTCTCACACACACACACACACACACACACACACACAAACATATCTAGGGATGAAAAAACACTGAAATTGGGTGAACAAAACTTTGTGGAAGTAGCGCAAGAACTCCGATCTGTTCAACCATAGATTTTTTAATAAAATTAATTTAAATTCATAGAAGATTAGATGTGCATATTTACTGATGTCATTTTTATGTTGCAACATGTAACATGCAACGTGCCAGTTGATGTTTAATGAGTATGAAAAACCAATGTCATGTGCTTGTCCTTCTGTCTCTTTCTCACAAAGAGCTGTACAGCTACACAGAGGAACCAGAGTTCAGTCTAAACAGGGATTACTTTGAGGAAGACTTCAAGAACCATGGTAATGTAGCCTCCAGTGCTGGATTACAACATAATACATATTTTCATAATTAGTACTTTTGGTATTAATTTCCAGTATAAATCTTAAAACATACTTCAAATAGAATAAATTCACTTCAGAAATTTTTTTCAGAAAATAGGTTTCTAAGATTTGTTTTGTAGAGCATAACCTCTCAAAATTTTGTATGAATATTTAGAATAAGAGAAAAAATGACAATTGGAGTAAGAAAAAAAATGAATTCTTAAATGAAAAATACTTTATTAAATATATGTACTCTACAAACAATTTATTGTGATCCAACAGTTTAGCTTTTTTAATTTAAAGCATGTTTGGATATTGTTTTGTATAAATATGTATATGTGCAGTGCCTCTTCACCCAACACATAACTATAGTGCTTAAGAGCTGTTGAGTTTGTGCTGGGATTGCATTGTGTTTAAGAGTGAGCAATTGCTTGGAGTCCTGGAACAGAGAGACGGCTGATTAACTGAACGCTCCCGGGTATAACATTTCCACCTGCGTCTGAGAGAGAACAGAAATAAACCATCAGCAAAGTTGCACAGTTCTCTTTCTGTGTGAAAAGGAGAACTCTAATGAATGTTTATGTGGTTCCAGTGTGTGTTTGTGTGTGTGTATAGCCTCAGGCTTTACCCTGTCTGCTGTGTGCACATCTCCTAGCCAGACCTCTCGCTCTCTCCGTGTGTTTGCCATGCCACTGCAGCTCTACTAAATGGAGAAAAGCCAAGAGGCTTTTGCATGTTTGTGTGCGTTGATTGTGAAGCAACTGCAAATCACATGTTTACAAGTTTGCTGCCATCCAAAGGGTTCCTATTTTTTTTAGCTAATTTTCCCCTGGTGTCCATTTCTAATGTAACACTGTAATTTTTCACTGTCTCTTAGGCTCTCAGATTTTATGCTGCTGTGCCTTTTTAAAGAAATAGTTCACCCAAAAATGTATATTTGCTTAAAATGTACTCATCATAAGGCCATCCTAATGGATTATTTGTGGGTTATTGTGATGCTTTTTAGCTGTTTGAACTCTTCATTCTGACGGCACCCATTCATTGCAGAGAATCCGTTGGTGAGCCAGTGATGTTATGCTACATTTCTCCAAATTTGTTTTGTTGAACAAACTAACTCATCAATATCTTGGATGGCCTGAGGTTGAGTTCATTTTCAGTTTTGGGTAAACTCTTCCTTTAAAGATGTGTTGTGTTTGTATATATAAACTCTTCACATTGAAATGATAAATGTACACAAGCAAATGTTTCAAGATCTTACAGATCAGATCAGATCAGAAGATCAAGGAAATTCTGATTCCTCATGATGTGACTTTAATAAAAGCATCAGTCCCGTAATAATTCCAATGTCAAGCCTTCAGCGTCAGATGAATATGACCTCAGAATTTAATTTTACACATGGCTTCCACTGAAAAGACTTGAGGCTTTACAGCAGAAATCTTCACAAACTCTCAAAGCCTATGCCAGGTACCAATATTCAGACTCCGGGGGAGGTTTGTACAGTAATTTGCATTCATAAGTCCCCCACTCATGCACGTGGTTCACTGAGAGGTCAGTGAGGTGATTGAGTGTGTCACGGGTATTTGAGCAACACAAATCCTGACTAATCTTTCTCACGTGTGAAAAGTGAAACCAGTTGAAGAATGGCAAAAATGATATACAAGGCCAGAGGTATAATTCTTCTGTGCTCTGCTCTCAGTGAAAGGTCGGAGGTGGATGGAGTTGAGTATGGAGGAGCAGAGGGTGTATGTCATGAGACTGCTGGACGCTCTGGAGGTCACCGATCGAGACAAGAGGCTCAAAGTGGCCCGAGCCATCCTCTATTTGGCACAAGGTATAAATATAGCACATAAAACCACAATTCAGTGGGTGAATCTCACGAAACTAGTCAACAACAGATTTCAGATTTCGACCCCCAAATCAAAGGAAGAAAACAATGAAATCTATTAGAGAAATTAAATGTATTTTAGGATCACTAAGATATTTTATTGCTGCATTTGTTCTCTATAATTTATTACATTTCAAGAATTATTATGCACATTTCCCCTAGTTTTCATTGCATTAATAATGATGTATTATTTAATTTTGTAATTTTTTAGAACTGCCCTTAATTTATGCATGTTTATCTTTTTAATAATAATTCTGTATTGCAGTGTTTGTTATTAGTAAACGTTAAAAATATTTAAAACTATAAAATATTAAAATTGCTCTAATGAGAATTTTCACTGTGCATTATGGAAATGAGAATTTGGACATTAAAGTACTTAAGTGGCATGAAAATAATGTGTTTTCTTAAGAAAATTTTTATTTCTTATTTTCTTTCTTTCTTTAATGGCCCATTATTTATTTTGTCATTTTAATTTGCAGTAAAAAAAATGTTGCAGTTTTTTTGGGAAAAAAATATTTTAAAAAGATAGAAATATATAAAACAATAAAATATACTATTTCAAAAATTTGAATTATTATTGATTGTGTATTTGGACTTTAATAATTGGCATGAAGATAATGTTATTTCTTAAGAAAAACATATATATATAATTTTTTTTTTTAATGTATTTATTTTTACTTTAATTTATGCATATTTAAATTGATTTTATAAGATATAAAGTATTGAAATATTTGTTTTTAGTAAAAAAAAAAAAAAATATATATATAAAAAAGTGAAACAATAAAATATGAAACATTGAGCATTATGGTAATTTGAATTTGGACATGCAGAATTGGCATGAATTATTGTTGTTTTTTTACTTTTTATTATTGGTCCTTAAAATAGTCTTTCCTTAAGCAAATGATAATTTGTTAATTTGTCTTGTTCTTCTGTGTATTCAGGTGTGTTTGATGAGTGCGACACAGAAGCTGATGTCCTCTACTGGTCCAGACACAACGTCTTCCTCCTTTACGACATGGGCATCTTCACGGCTCTGCTGGAGCTCCTCAGCATGGAGATCGAGTAAGTGTCTTAATTTCCCAAAATGCCTCAGTCTCTGTGTGGAGATCTTTGACAGAGGACAGACGGATCTTCTGCCGGCGAAGGGTGAGATACTGAAAGAGACAGACAGAGACTGAATCTCCAACGGAGGAAGTGTTTAACAGTGCTGCTATTTTTACTCTCCTTCTCCTGTGGG